>NC_072404.2:82947500-84197500 GCF_028858775.2 Pan troglodytes | reverse complement strand
AATGTTTATCTCATAGAAGTTGAGAATAGAATGGTGGTTATCAGAGACTGGGGTGGGTAGTGGGGAGAAGGAGATGGGGAGATACTGGTGAAAGAACACATAATTACAGTTTGAAAGGAGAAGTAAACTCAAGAGCTCTATCGTACAGCAAGCTGACTATAGTCAGTGACGATAGTATTCTAAAAAAAATGCTGAGTGGACAAATGCATTCTCCACAAAAATGATAACTATTTGAGGTCATGCATTTGCTAATTAGCTACATTTAATTTATCCCACAATGTACGTATACTTCAAAACATTATGTTGCACATGGTAAATACATACAATGTTACCTGTCACTTTTTTTTAAATGTAAAAATGAAAAGAGTTCATATTTCTGTGGAATGTGTAACAATATACATTTATGGTTTTGGCTTAGAATTATATTTTGTTGTTTTTGTTCTTAATTTCTTTCTTTATTTGATTTATTTATTGAGACGGGGTCTTGCTTTTTCTCCCAGGCTGGAGTGCAGTGGCGTGATCTCAGCTCACTGCAACCTCCGCCTCCCAGGTTCAAGCAATTCTCCTGCCTCAGCCTCCTGAGTAGCTGGAATTACAGGTGTCTGTGACCATGCCCAGCTAATTTTTGTATTTTCAGTAGAGACGGGGTTTTAACATGTTGGCCAGGCTGGTCTCGAACTCCTGACTTTGGGTGATCCGCCTGCCTCAGGTTCCCAAAGTGCTAGGATTACAGGTGTGAGCCATCGTGCCTGGCCTATTTATTTATTTTTTAAAATTATATTTCAATAGCTTTTGGGGTACAAGTGGCTTTTTGTTATATGGATGAATTATACGGTGGTGAATTCTGAGACTTCAGTGTACCCATCACCTGAGTAGTGTACATTGTACCTAATGTGTAGTTTTTTTTTTTAATCTCTAGCCCCCCTCCTACCCTCTAAAGTCTCTAAAGTCCATTATATCACTCAACTCAGGATTATATTAACTTTTCTGCCTTCTGTCATAATGTAGTCCAAAAAGATCAGGGCTTTTTGGACATCCTACGGAACATCTCATTGATCCTCTACATCAGTAGCATGCTAAGCTTACTGAGCTGGATGAGCAAGAAATGGATTAGTCCTCTGGAGACCTTGGCAAGACATACGCACTCCATAGAGTGGGAGATAAACTCTATAAAGATTCCAGGGCCTGACATGTCAGTAAAATGTTTAGGAATCCAGTCACCAGAGGTACCTGGAATATGTCCTCTAAAGTGAAAAATGCATCATTATAAAAAAAATCTAGGGTTTAACACTGTGAAATTGTATTAGTCTGTTCTCACACTGCCATAAAGATACTACTCAAGACTGGGTAATTTATAAAGGAAAGAGGTTTAATTGACTCACAGTTCCACATGGCTGGGGAGGCCTCAGGAAACTTACAATTATGGCAGAAGGTGAAGAAGCAAGCACCTTCTTCACATGGTGGCAGGAGAGAGAAGAGGAAGCAAAAGAGGAACTTGCCAAACACTTATAAAACCATTCAATCTCATGAGAACGAACTCACTACCACAAGAACAGCATGGGGGAAACTGACCCCATGATTGAGTCACCTCCCACCAAGTTCCTCCCTCAGTATCTGGGGATTACAATTCAAGATGAGATTTGGGTAGGGACACAAGCCTAACCATATAATAAATGGACACTCCCAATCATTGCTGGAAGCAGTGTGCTTGGTGCCATCTTTCTGGCACGCTCTGGTGATCATTCCTATAAATGTGAGACATTGTGGAATCTGGCAGCAGCCGGGCGGAACTTTCCATTTTCCAGGCTTTGGGAAGTGCAATTTAGAGGTAGACCACGTTATTTCCCGGGCCACGAGCCAGCAGGCAGTGAGGAGGAGCTTAGATATTGATCCAGAGACTCCGAATGGGTGGGGAGATGCAGATGGAATTCATAATTTAGGGAGAAATATAGTAGTCACTAGAGTTGCAAAATCCAGGGCAATAGGGACAGGTAAAAGTCAGGTCAGAAACCTTGGTTAGGAGCCAGGCAGAAAGCTTGGACAGGCTCATTCATTGACAAAAATGGAGCAGGCATGACAGACCAGGCACTGGGTATCACCAATGGTGGTACCACTTGTTACTGATGGTGACAAGCTTGATGTAGTCAAGCACCAACAAGCTTACACTGTAGCGGGGCAAATTGGACAACCAGATTTTAAAAACCAAGCAAATGAGCAAACTTCAAAATAATGCAAGTTTTCATGAGAATGATGAAGGAAATAGATCTGGCATCTAGACAGAGTTAGGGCAGGGACCCTCATTTCCAGAACAAAACAGAAAGCGAGGAGTAAGACTGGCAGCAGCCAAGGGTTTGCAGTTGGGTTGCCCAGGTGGCAAATAGGTTCACGATGTCTGTTTTTGCAAAATTAAAAACAAAAAGGCTGCACGTAATGTTCAGGTCTGCAGCTCTGTTTTACGCATCTGGGCATCTAGATGAGGAGGTTTCCCCACCCGGTTCAGGTGACAGAGGCAGGGGGCAGGGCCTGGTGCCATCCTGCCCTTTTGCAGCTTGCTTGCATCCACCCTGGGCAAGGTAAAGCTGACTGAACATGGGGGAGCCATTCTCTGCATGTGGTTTGTGTGTGCTTCCTCTGGCCTTTTCAGCTTTGGATAATTGAACATTTAAGTGATTGTTCCACTTCATAAAGTATGGTCCAGGGAGGCACTGTGCAAATTGCTAAATCAATTTACTTTTAAACAGAAATGAGGTTTAAACACACACACACACACACACACACACACACACACACACACACACACAAACTTAAGGAAGGCTTGATGTGTTCCATCGCAAGCGTCTCCAGAATGCTGCACTGCTCTCCCTGTGAAGTCAATATTACACATTCCTGGGCTGCAAACCAGAAGGACAAATTGGGGGCAATGTGCACAGCCGCATTATTTTTCTCGTTTGCAAAGGTCAGTGATTCTCCATGCATCAACTATGAAGCACACCACACAGCACCTCAGCATCAGCAGAATAAAGCTGTGAGTCAGAACTGGGTTTGGAGCTAGAAAAAGACCTGGATTCCAATTTCAGTCCTTCCCCTATGTGATTTTGGAGCAAACTATTTAACTTCTGGGCCCTGAAGTCTCTTCATGGTTTAAAAGCGATAATACCTACTTTGCTAGGTCTTGCTGAGAATTAAATGACTTTATAATAACGATAGTTGCCAACCTGTATGGAGCACTTATTATGTTCCAGGAACAATGCATAGTGCCCTATCTGTGAATTCTCAGATGTAGATATCCTTAGGAGATGAAAACAATTCAATTCCCATTATGCATCTGGTATTTGTAATGTGCAGAGCACACACTTGTAGTTCTTCCATTGGTCTACAAAATGACTTGGCATGCACTTATTTTGTATTCAAAGGTGTTAGATTTGATGATATCCTGTCCCCAGGGACAAAGGATTAATAAAAAATGTGTATGCATATGCGTGTGTGCGCATGGACATGGGGGCAACGTTGAAACAACTGCTCTTTTGAATCAGAAATGTTTCCTATACCAGATTATTGTGGATTTTAGGTCTAGCTTTCGGGTTATTGCTCCAATCATTTTTACTTGGTTCTGTTACCCTTCAGACAAATGATTTTCTTCTAGGCTTCTCACTTCACACCTCCAGTGAGCTCAGATCAAATCCTCTTTTCTCTGTCTGACCTCCTGAACCCTTTGGTGGCCCCCTTTGTTGCAGGCCTCCACCCAAAGTCAACCAATTTTTGGTCCTCATCTCCCAAAAATCTGAACTCCTGGTATTGCAAAACTTGAATTTTCCCCTATGCTTACACTATATAATTCTTTTTAAAATCATGGGCTTTAAAAAAAATTTGTAATTATTTTTCTTCCAATTTAGGCTCAATTGCAAAACCTGGAGTTTGGTCAAGGAAAGCTACTTTCAATGCGAAGTGAAGACAGAACATAAATCACAAAGTTAACGTCGAAAGGTTTCTGAGAAGCCTGGAGAAAGATCAAACCTAAAGGTGACCCTGGAAGTCTGGCTGGGAATAGAAGATAAAAATTCCTTTCTTTAATTTCCAAAGTTCACTGATTCACGAGAAAAGTAGATATCTTAAAAGGACACGGAAATGCACCAAAAAAAATAAACACAACGATGCATAACTAGCTGTTTTAATTCAACACCCTCTCTCCTGTGCCTGACATGGTATCTCTACCATATCCTCCAAAAAGTAAGGACAGGCAAGGACTGAAGTGTCCTCCTTATTGTGAAAGGGAACTGAGGTAGAGCCTCCTACAGTGGTCAACTCACTAACAGCTTAAGCTGGACAAAGCCAAGTCAATGTGTCCACCCCCAGTTGCAATGAGTCAACTTGGTCCATTGATTCAGGGCAAATCAGGGTGTTCTTAACCTTCTATCCAGGGACGTCCTTTCGGGGATCCAGGGACGTCCTTTCAGGGATCCAGCAACGTCTTATTGAGCACTTCAATGTTTGTTCATGTTTCATGTCTGGAAATATAACCTTAATGACTTCTCCGTGACATTTTATTGATTGATTGATTGACTGACGGGCAGACAAGGTCTTGCTCTGTCGCCCAGGCTGGAGTGCAGTGGTGCAGTCATAGCTGACTGCAGCCTCAACCTCCTAGGCTCAAGCGATCTTCCCACCTCAGCCTCCTGAGTAGCTGGGACAATAGGCAGGCACCAACACGCCCAGCTGATTTTTATTTTTTAGAGATAGGGTCTTGCTGTGTTGCCCAGGTTGGCCTTGAACTTTTGGCCTCCGGAAGTGCTGGTATTACAGGCATGAGCCACTGTGCCCAGCCTGTATGATGTTTAATTTTGAGTTTCTCATTGCAGCAAGCCATCTTTATTTGTCGAATGTATTTCCTTGAGAAAAAATCAGGTATGCAAGGATTCACATATGTTTCTCATGCAAGCACACCATTTATTCCTCCTTATACAAACACTTACTGGTTAAAAAAAAAAGCAGACTGCTAATAAAGGCTTTCTGTACTTCACATGGATTCCAATGGATTGGAAGCCAATGAGCCTTGGAATATTAGATTGTTATTATCCAATAATAATATTCTAAGTCTGGGCATCTCAGATTGAGAGAATGAAATTAGGCAGACACTCATCTGAACAGGTCTGGTGTACAATGACAGGCTTCCATACCTTTTTGTCATATTTGTGGTGTTTCAAGTTGCAAGGCAGATTTCTCCCCAAGTTACACAGGGGACGTTTGGTATCACTTGGTTTCCATTCTCTGAATACTCTATAGAACACTGTCCAAAGGGGATGCATTTGTCAGGATTGTTGAGTTATGCCATTGGTTCTAACTACCCCGAAGTCTCAGGTGATGATAACCTCTTAGAGACCCAGTGTATTAGTCAGTTCTCACATTGCTGCAAAGATACTACCTAAGACTGGGTAATTTATAAAGAAAAGAAGTTTAATGGACTCACAGTTCAGCATGGCTGGGGAGGCCTCCCAATCATGGTGTAAGGTAAAGGAGAAGCAAAGGCACATCTTACAAGGCAGCAGGCAAGAGAGCTTTGCAAGGGAACTTCCATTTATAAAACCATCAGATCTCAAGAGACTTATTCACTATCACAATAACAGTATGATTCAGTTATCTCCACCTGGCCCCACCCTTGACACATGGGAATTACTACAATTCAAGGTGAGATTTGGATGGGGACACAGCCAAACTGTATCACCCAGGAAGACAGAGATTCTATCATCTTATGATGCTGCCATGTCAACGCCAGACCTGAGAGTTTGCCATGGTGGGGAAAGATATGGAGAACCACACAGCAGCTCTTAAAGGCTTCCATCCCCAAACCAACCCACATCACTTCTGCCCAAGTTTCATTAGCCAAATCAAGCCATACATCCACATCTAACTTCCAAGGGTTGGGGAGGACATTCCTCTTACGTGCCAGAAGGCGAGGAGATCAGGAAATATTGGTGAACACCAGTAATGTCCGTGCACTGAACGTGTGTTTGTTCTGGCTGTCCTGCATCTACACCTAACAGACAGATGAACCAAGTTGGGCCAACTGCACCCTCTCTCCAGGGTATCAAATCCACTGAAGCCATGTTCATTTACCTGCAATACCAAGAAACTAACTGAGTCTAGAGATGAAAGTCTCTCTAGAGACTTTTGTTCTTGAGTAGAGTTATGTAAGAACAGAGAAAAAAAGGGCTCACTCATTCTAGCAGATTCTAGCAGCCTCATCTTGCTAATCCTGTCAGTTAATTTCCTCTTGTCCAGTCCCCCTGAAGCTACCCTTGTTTCCTGCACCTTTTTTTTCTCAGCTTGTTTCTCGAACTGTCCTATGAACCTGGGCACTACCAATACCCTCCCAATGTATTGCTTTTGTGCTTAGTATTAAGACTCAGTTTCTGTTATTTGTGCCAAACATTTTCCCAAACAGAAAGCAAAAGCCAAAAAGAAAATAAACGCCCAACAGAAGCAATTTGCTAGGTGCTCTGAGATATACACACAGGTATGAACTTGTAGGGGGAGGTAGGAAAATTGGGTTCCTGTCTCAGGTCTGTCACCTGTCTTGCTGTGTGAACTTCAACAAACCCCCAAATTCATCAGTAAAATGAAAGTCTGGGACTAGTTAATCTTCAAAGTCCTTACTGGCGCCAGCAGACAATGACTGTGCCATTTTGGGATTGCTGAAACAAGCACAAACCCTGTATTTTGGTAGCTGATTGAAACCCAAACCAGGCCCCACACTTTGACAAATAACCTGTCAAGTCTCCACATTTGCTGAGAATCACATTAGCCTAGGAAATCACGGATTGCTTATATTTTACATTTCAAATGTGTAGAGATCTTGGCATTGATCTGAGGGTATGCCATCACCCTGGGGATTCGTCTCAGCAGCAGGGCTGGTATTCAGTGCAAGCAACCACACTCGGTACTCATTGGATGCCTATATACTGTGTAGTATGTCCTTTAGTTTGTTTGAGACCAGTTGGGGTCCTTTATTTGCCCGTCAGCTTAGTACTTGAGAGGCAGAAGGACCTGACATTTCTAGAACATTGTGATGTACTAATATCAATAAAAGTAAATTATTATTATAAAACCTCAGCTCTCCATCTCTGATTAGAACTTCAGGAGCTGGGCAGAGAGAAAAATCCTAAGTATGTCTGTGCAGGTGGGTGTACAGATGAAAAATGAGATGACTTTCCCTGTGAATAAGTTTCACCTCTGATTAAAATTCTGCCTAGAATGAAAGGGCGATGTGCTAAGATATGAATGACTCACTAAATCAGAAGGGCCTCTCTGTACACATTATTCTTCCTGCCTTTAGCTGCAATAAACTCTCTCTCATTCTTACATTGATAAAAATGGAGGTTTTCAGGATATCCTGCCCCGATAAAGTAACGATGAAGATGAGTTTCCATCAGGAGCATGGGTGATCCTTGTCTTTCATACACATGAAGGTGCTTCACCAAATCCCAGAACACCACGGTCAGAGGAATTTCAGGGGTCACTGATTCCATAGGCTATGGTCAGGGGGCAGTCTCTGCTTGTGGATAATTTTTTCCTCTCTGCAAAGCTAACTGGGTGAAACGGGCTCAATCCTAAGATCTGGACCTCTTCAATCCAGGACTAACTAAGTAGGACTGCACTTTAAAGCGGACCTCAGTGAACGTTAGTCTTCTGTGTGAGATGAGAAGAGAAAGGCTTAAGTGGCCGGCCAAACAGAACGGAGGTCCAACTGCCTAGTGATTTCAGAAGGTCCTGACAAGCTATGTCTTATGGAACCTGAGACTTTCTGCTGTGCCAGAGCCCTTGTTCAGTTCCTCAGCAAATTCTCAGTGGTCCCAGTTGATGATAACAGACAGTGCCCTGCCAAACCAAAGTTCCTGGCAACTGGAAGGTGTAGTTGCTCTAGGATGGATCTCAAGTGTTTCCAATGCAGTTTTCCTGTTGAACACAGTTACAAATGTGATACCTTGCAGCAACTTAAAAACACAGAAACCGGCCACACACACAATTCGTGCATGTTTGTGTTCAGTACCAGAAATGTGGCTTGTAACTTTTCTGTCTTTAATACAAGGTAGGGAATTTTTAAAACAATCCACTGCTTCCAGCTTTGGCTCTTTCTCAGGTAGGACTCACCCAGTAGATATAACTGAGTTCCCGCTGAACTTGGCAGTAGAGAGCGAACCCAGGAATTTGGCAGGAAGTAAGTTATGACTGCACAACCTGAGAAGCTACACGTCTGACTCAGGATGCCATGGGTTTGGGGGTTGGGATTATTCTCCAGATCCCAAGAATCCATGTCCAATGATTCCCTTATGGCCTGAACTATTGATCTGGCAGCCCTGAATTTGGTTTTCAGTATTCAGTTCCAGGGCATCCACTTGTAAAAACAATCCACAAATGAGATTCTCAGACTCAGCAGTTTCTGCCACTACCGACTTGACGGACTGAGCCAGGGCTGTGATTGAGCCAGAATTCCTTGGAGGGGAAGCCTGGGGTGCCGATTGTGAAGCAGCACCCATCAAGTGGAGGCTGAGGAGAGCATCTAGGATAAGCACTTGCAGGTGATGAGCTGCGAGTGTTTATCTACTTCATCAACTTTAATAGGAAAAGAACAAGACCAGGATGTGCATGATCCACTCAGGGTTACCTCGTCCCATCTGGTTGCAGCTGATGACTTTCACCAGAAAGAGGAAAAGTGAAAAGTAAAGAGAAATGAGGAGCTGGCCAGGCCAGGGCATGGAAGATGGCTTTCATCAATTTCCAAATTCTAGCAGTAAGTCACTTCTACTGTGCATTAGGTGAGTTCTCTGCACTTTGCCACAGAAAGCCTTATAGCCACTGTTAGGATTCTATGAGCTGGCTTCTGAAACCTCCTTTAGTGGCAAATTCTTCAAAAGATCAGAGGGGCAGCAACCCCTGAGGATAATATTTCAGCCGAGGAGATGAACAGTGCTCATTGTAGGTACTAACTATAGAGTTCAGGGCCAGGCTTCTCTCTATGTATAAGAAAGAAGGATGTTGGTGGCAAAAGCCTTCCCACTCCCATAGTACAATACAAGTTGCAAAAGGTTTTATTGTTTTTTAAAATGTACTTAATGTTTTAGAGACAGGCTCTCCCTCTGTTGCCCAGGCTGGAATGCAGAGGTGCAATCATAGCTCACTGCAGCCTCAAACTCCGGGGCTCAAGTGATCCTCCTGCCTCAGCCTCCTGAGTAGCTTGGACTACGGGCATGCACCATCACATCTAGCTAAGGGATACAGCACCTGGTATTCACAGGTGGTCTCCCATCCATGCACTAACCAGGTCTGACCCTGCTTAGCTTCTGAGATCAGAAAAGATCAGTCATGTTCACAGTGGTACATCTGCAGATGCTACAAAAGGTTTTAATACACATTATCCATTCGAGCTTCATCACAAGCCTGTACAAGGAGTGAGTTAGGAATCATTGTCCCTGGCTTATGGATGACAGAAATGATTGACTGAGGTGAAATAGCCAGTCCAAGTTTATGAGCTAGTAAGCAGCAGAATTGAAATTCTTTCACACCATTTCTCCAAAAGCAAAGGTTTTGTTTTTTAACTTTTAAATTCAGGGGTAAAAGTGCAGGTTTGTTACATAGGTAAGCTTGTGTCATGGGGGTTTGTTGTACAGATTATTTCATCACCTAGATATTAAGCCTAGTATACATTAATTATTTTTCCTGATCCTCTCCCTCCTCTTAACCTCCACCCTCCAAAAGGCCCCAGTGTGTATTGTTCTCCACTGTGTGTCCACGTGTTCTCATCATTTAGCTCCCACTTACAAGTGAGAACTTGCAGTATTTGGTTTTCTGTTCCTGCATTAGTTTGCTAAGGATAATGACCTCCAGCTCCATCCTTGTCCTTGCGAAGGACATGATCTCATCCTTTTCATGGCTGCATAGTATTCCATGGTGTAGATGTACCACATTTTCTTTATCCAGTCATTGATGAACATTTAGACTGAGTCTGTGTCTTGGCTATTGTGAATAGTGCTGCAGTGAACATATTCGTGCATGTGTCTTTATAATAGAATGATTTATATTCCTTTGGTATATACCCAGTAATGGGATTGCTGGGTCAAATGATATTTCTGTCTTTAGGTCTTTGAGGAATCACCACACTGTCTCCCACAATGATTGAACTAATTTATACTCCCCACAAGAGTATAAGTAACCCTTTTACTACACAAACTTGCCAGCATCTGTTATCTTCTGACTTTTTAGTAATAGCCATTCTGACTGGTGTGAGATGGTGTCTCATTGTAGTTTTGATCTGCATTTCTCTAATGATCAGTGATGTTGAGCTTCTTTTTCCTATGATTGTTGGCCGCATGTATGCCTTCTCTTGAAAAGTGTCTGTTCATGTCGTTTGCCCACTTTTTTATTATGCATCCAACAAAAGTCTAATATCCAGTATATATAAGGAACTTAAACAAGTTTACAAGAAAAAAACAAGTTTACAAGAAAAAAAATAAAGTTTGCAAAATGGTTTTAACTCTTACTGAAGGATATATACCCTACAACTAAACAATGGTGGCAACAGGACGCTGGTACACAAACACTTCCTGTGTTTTGTTTAAGGCAACATCACAAAGGGATTAGTCTCTCCACTGCCCTGGGTCTCTCCAGGTCAACGTTCAAGAAGCCTAAATTTTCTCCTTTTGCAACCTGAATTCTCTATTATAGGCCTAATCTCACCCCCTTAGGGGGCCAAGGTCTCCAGTGCAACAAAAGCCCAAGAGAGGATTAACTCTCAACCACACTTGCAATGACTGCCTTAGAAATGAGAAAAGCAATGAGGTCATCTCAGTGGGACTTTCTTTCGAAAAGAGGTGAACCAATTAAGTTTTTGACAACCCCTTTCTTCTTTCTCACTTCTTCCTCACATCAGGTTCTGAAACCAAATATCTAGGAATGAAGACATGGCCTGCTGATGTCAAGCAACTATGTATTAAAATACCAATCTGGGCCAGGCACAGTGGCTCATGCCTGTAATCCCAGCACTTTGGGAGGCTGAGGCGGGCAGATCGCAAAGTCAAGAGATGGAGACCATCCTGGCCAACATGGTGAAACCTTGCCTCTATTGAAAATACTAAAAAATTAGTTGGGCATGGTGGTGCATGCCTGTAGTTCCCGCTACTCAGGAGGCTGAGGCAGGAGAATCACTTGAACAGGGGAGGCGGAGGTTGCAGTGAGCCAAGATCGCTGCATTGCACTCCAGCCCCGCAACAGAGCAAGACTCTGTCTCAAAACAAAAACCAACCAAACAAACAAAAAAAAACCCAATCTGCCCAAGAGGTAGAGCAGGGCCCTGAGGATAAGGAACTACCTTTAGTGGACCCAGTTTACAATTTCTTGAGAAAGAAAACCCATCCCTCCAACCCATCCTCCCAACTCCCAGGATTAGAGGCACCACTGTCGCTGCAAATCTGCAGCAACATGTGTCTAACAGCTAAAATGTCACAACCCAAGCCCCACCGTTTCTGGAAATGACTTAGAGCAACAGGGCAATAAGACAATAGCATTCTTCCTCCCTGTCCTGTCCCTCCACTTCCACCTCCAATCCAGCAAATCTTAAAATAGTGAATTTCCCTAGACATCAATGGTAAGGATTATTTGTTTTTAATGTGGAATGTGACACTTGAGCGAAGATTGGAGGTGGGTTCTAGAAACACAAAGGGATGTTCCCATCAAGGTTGCCTAGGATAGTAGTATAAGAAAGAGGATCTTGAGTATATACTAGCGATATAAACATATCTGTTAGTCAATGAAACATTCTTAGTCCAGGAAGAGAGAGAAGACTTGGGAGGTAAAATGTAGACTCCTTCCTCAGAGAAGATGGTGAATCAATCGCCTGAAACCAAGCAGAGGACAGGTTTGATACAAATGTGATTTTTTTTTAATGAAGAGAAGAGTCAGGCAAAGAGTGGGCAGAGGAGAAGAAAGGCATCAATGATTTTCTGGATAAAGAAAATGTGGTACACATACACCATAGAATACTATGCAACCATAAAAAGGAATGAGATCATGTCCTTGCCAGGAACATGGATGGAACTGGAGGCCATTATCCTCAGCAAACTAATGCAGGAACAGAAAACCAAATACCACATGTTCCCACTTATAAGTGGGAGCTGAATAATAAGAACACTTGGACACAGGGAGGGGAACAACACACACTGGGCACCTGTGCTGGGAGAGGAGGAAAAACATCAGGAAGAATAGCTAATGGATGCTGGGATGATCTGTGCAGCAAACCACCATGGCAGATGTTTACCTGTGTAACAAACTGCACATCCTGCACATGTACCCTGGAACTTAAAAGTTGAAGAAGCAAGAAAAAAAAAAAGTCTTGCGATATAAGTAGCATAGGTTCTGAACATCCACTGAGTTTCTTTCCCTGGGCCACAGACAGTCTTCTGACGTGGTACCATCATGTTGTCTGAGGACAGCTGGGGTTTTTTATCAGACTGTGAGGGCATTCCACAGGGAGTTAGGGACAAAAGGTCCCATTTTCCACCTTATAGCTCACAGAGAAGACAAACACCAACATATTTCCTCTAAAGATAATGGATTTAACAGCCTAAGAAATGGTAATGAGCTAGTTGAGAAGGTGCTTTTCTGAGATGTGGAAACCTTGAGCTCAGAGCAGCAAAAGCACAGTGCTGCTTCTTCCAGGAGATTTCACTGGAATTGTCTCATGGCCCATTGATACATTTGGAAATGCCATCAAAGGCTGAGGAACTTTCAGAAACAACAGGATGAGGCAGGTTGCCAGAGGTCAAAGGGTGGTAGAAATGGGGAGATAGATGTTGGTCAAAAGGTACAAATGTTCAGTTGGAAGATGAGTATGTTCTAGAGGTCTAATATACAAAATGGCGATTATTGTTAATACCACTATTATATAATTGAAACTTGATGAGAGCAGATTGTTAAGTATCCTCGCCCTACATGCATACGAAATGGTAACTATAAATGGTGATGATATGCTAATTAATTGATTGCTGTATTAGTCCATTCTCACACTGCTATAAAGAAATACCTGAGACTGGGTAATTTATAAATAAAAGAGGTTTAATTGACTCACAGTTCTGCATGGCTGGGGAGGCCTCAGGAAACTTACAATCATGGCGGAAGGCACCTCTCCATGGGGCAGCAGGAGAGAATGAGTGCAAGTTGGGGGAGGAAATGCCAGATGCTTAAAAAACCATCAGATCATGAGACTCACTCATTTTTATGAGGACAGCATGGGGATGATTCGATTACCTCCACCTGGTCCCACCCTTGACGTGTGGGGATTATTAAAATTCAAGGTAAGATTTAGGTGGGGGACACAGAGCCAAACTGTTACAATTGTGATTATTCTTACACAAAGTATGCATATATCAATCATCACGTTGTACACATTGAATACGCACAATTTTTATTTGTTAACTATGTCTCAGTGAAACTGGAAAAAGAAAGAAACCTCAGATATGAAAATCCAGAGTCACGACCAAATGTGTTTAGGGTCGATGGCATGCATTATAAAATGATTCTCTTCAATTTTTTATTTTGCTCCAGTTTCCTCATCTATAAAATTTGGATAATAACCCCTGACTTGCCTAGAAGATAGGAATTGCATAAGGATCAAATTAAATCATGCACAACTGAGTGCTATGTAAAACACACAGCTATACTTGCTTATCACCATTCTTAGGAACATTAAAACACTGTACACACACATGTGTGCTGCCTGGCTGAATTACTTTCATGAGGACCTGAGAACAAAGTGTCTCTTGCCATTTTTATCCACCTGAAGACTCTCAAAGAGTCGTGAGGCAGGTTACTGACAAAATTGCTTCCTTTGAAACAATGCATCTGTGTGAATCAGGATTTCTCAATAATGAGCTGATCTAAGACTGAAATTCAGCAAAAATGCTAACAGCTCTGGGCCTCAACTTATTCCAACTGTAAAATGGGAACAATAACTCAGCCCTTGTAGGGTTTCTGATGATTTAGGAGGTGGGGTATGTAGACTGCTTTCCTACTGGGAGAACTGAGGCATGCCAAGGTTTTTGCTTGTTTGTTTTTGCCTGCAAGCACAAGAATGAGAAAATCTGGAGGGAGAAAATGTTGGCACTAGGCCTGAAATTCTTGAAGACAGTGTGGGAAGCAAAGACCCCCTTCACCTTCTCAGGCACAAAATGCACATTCCCAGAAGGAAGAAGGTCAACCTAAAGCAGCCTAGACCAAGGACATTTGCTGAGAGTCACTAGGGAAAGGTCATTCCTACTGTCCACCAAATGCTTAATCCAGCCCCCAGCTCCTTGGAATTCTATCCATCTCTTAAAGCCATGTTCAAGTCTTCCTTCCTTTGTGAGACACTCCCAGACCTCCTCATTTGGAATTTCCATTGTTTTCCTAGTTCTACTTTCTTTGGTTGCATTATATAACATGCTTTATAGTTTGCCATATTTTATTATTCGTGGGCATCTTAATCTTTTTAAGAGACTTTGGAGAGCAAGGAGCATGTATTTTTCATCTTTATGTCCCTTATACTGCTCCATAATGATGTCTGCTTTTGAATGAAATGTGTTTGAAATGCTCACCTCATCATTCATTTAAAGCCAATTCTATAAATAAGCAATGAGGGCTGTCTTTGCCATCACCACCTAATGCCCGATGCTGCCACGCTTCTTAACAGGCATCTTGTCTTCAGACTGGCCTCCCAGATTCATCATCTTTAAATGCCATTTTAAAACTCCTTATTCAAATTTCCCACTCAAAATCTTTTAAAGGCTTCACAATGCCTACATGATAAGGTACAAACGTCAAAGCCTTGAATGTAAGACTGTCCACCAGCTGGCTCCAATCCAGCTATTTAAACTCATTTAACCCACATATTCCCAAAGCAGTGGGCTGACTTCATTCATTCATTCATTCGTGCATTTCATTCAGCATGGATTGAATGTCCCAGTCATTTTCATAGTCGTTGTGTTAGGTGGTAGAGATATCTATAGGAAAAGACATAGTCCCTGATCTCAATGCAGTTATCATCCACTGAGTTGGCGTGAAGTAAAGAGAATATTACAATTGTAAGTGATAGTAGCTATAACAGAACAATGTACAAGAGACACTGTGAGTATGGAAAAGCTGGGGCCCAAACTGGCCTAAGGGAGTCAGGGGAGTGTTAGTAAAAGAAGAACAAAAGGAAGACTGGTTTTCCAGGAAGACACTATGGTGGAGTAAAGAGAGTGCATTTGAAACAGAGAGAAAATAATATGCCCCCTACACATACACACACACAAAAAATCCCTACAATGATGCTACGAGAATCTGGTATAAAGTTACCAGTGGTCCGGGAGGACCTAGTTGAAGCTGAACTCAAACTAAAAGGGATTTCTCGTGTCTGTAAGTGGTATTTATTATCTAATGCCAGTATTTCCCGATGTGTTCCTGAGCCTGGTTCTGAGAGGCACAGTAAGTAGCTCACCATGACGGAAAGAAAAAAATATCATTCTGTGGTCATAAAATGTCTGCAGAGTAAACACATGCTTTTCTCCTTCTTGGGAAGGTACAATGTTCAAAAGCATATGAAAGCTTCTGCTAAGTCTTGCAATAAAACAAGCTGTTTAAAGGATTGCAGACATGTTTATCTACAGAGTATCATGCCACTATGTACTTCCTGCAGAATGAGATCCAAGGAAGAGTTTTGGAAACACCGGTCTGTATCTGTAACCTGCTGTTTAGATGCACCTGTACTGGCCTGTAAATAGTTTATGAAGGCACAGGCTTCAAGGACAAACACACTTGATTTTAAAGCTTGTCTGCATCACTTAGTTACTGTTTGACCTTGGACAAATTAGTTCTTTTTTTTTTTGAGATGGAGTCTTGCTCTGTCACCTAGGCTGGAGTGTAGTGGTGCGATCTCGGCTCACTGCAAGCTCTGCCTCCCAGATTCACACCATTCTCTCACCTCAGCTTCCCGAGTAGCTGAGACTGCAGGCGCCCGCCACCATGCCCAGCTAATTTTTTGTATTTTTAGTAGAGATGGGGTTTCACCGTGTTAGCCAGGATGGTCTTGATCTCCTGACCTCGTGATCCGACTGCCTCAGCCTCCCAAAGTACTGGGATTACAGGCGTGAGCCACAGCACCCAGCCGACAAATTAGTTTTTTTATGGACAGTTTCCTCAGTTGTAAAATGGGCATAATATGTACTTTCTCCGTGTGTAGTTTTATTGAGCACATATGCCTGACACATACCTGATTAAACATTTTCTTTTCATTATTAGTGGCAAACATATAAGCTGAACTAGGTATAAGAACCTTGCGGCAATTTCTCAAGGATCTATAACTAGAAATACCATTTGACCCAGCAATCCCATTACCCAAAAGATTATAAATCATTCTACAATAAATACACATGCATACGTATGTTTATTGTGGCACTGTTCACAACAGCAAAGACTTGGAACCAATCCAAATGCCTATCAGTGATAGACTGGATAAAGAAAATGTGGCACATATACACCATGGAATACTATGCAGCCATAAAAAGGATGCGTTCATGTCCTTTGCAGGGATATGGATGAAGCTGGAAACCATCGTTCTAGCAAACCAACAGAAGACCAAACACCACATACTCTCACTCATAAATGGGAGTTGAACAATGAGAACATATGGACAGAGGGAGAGATACATCACACACACATACCGCGGCCTCTCGGGGAGTGGGGGTCTAGGGAAGGGAGAGCATTAGGAGAAATACCTGATGTAGATGACAGGTTGATGGGTGCAGCAAACCACCATGGCACGTGTATACCTATGTAACAAACCTGCATGTTCTGCATATGTACCCCAAGACTTAAAGTATAATAATAAAAAAAGAACCTTGTAAGTAAGTTATATAGATTTGTTCCTCTTTTAGCATTCTAGCAGAATTTCTTTCCAATGGCTCACCAGTGATTCTTATTTACTGATACTTAAACCTTGGCACAAAAGGATTCCCTGAAATATTGCAATTATATAAATGAGAAGAGAAAGAAGACAAAAAACCACCTCAATACATATATTATCAGGATGGGCTGATTTTCCTAAGTGAGGTGCCATAATATTCAGAATAACCCCAATGTCCCTTACTGGTTGAAAAATAAACTATATAAAAAAGAAATATCTACCACGTTAGGATTAAAATTATGGCATTTAGTGTGGAAGAAATCTGAATCTGCAGATTTTTAAAAGTAGGTGAGGAAGTGCTCTCTTTCATGTCTAGCCTGGGACACATAATCTGTCCTTGGTCCTTGGCTTTGAAAACCCTTTCTCACTGTACCTCTGCACCATCCCCCCCGCCGCCATCCTACCCCCTTCCCAGACACATCCTGGCCAACTCAACTCAGCCATTATTTTCTTCAAAAAGTTGTCCTTGAATCCCCAGGTTGAGGCAGGTAACAACCTTTGGTTCCCATAGCCTCCTGTGCACACATTTCCATTGGGCAACAATGAGTGCATTCTTACTGAGTGGCCGTTATGGCCAGGGAGCTGGAGATGCAATTGTTGGCCAAACAGAGGTGAGCCTGCCCTCAGGGAGCTTACTGTCTGATGCAGGCAGCACATACCAAACAGGTAAACAGGTGAGTCAGGTATGGTCACAAATGGAGACAAGCACTATGAGCAAATAAAAGAGACGTTATAATTGAAAGTAAAATGGATTCTCTTTTAATTACTTATCTTGTCTCTTCGGCACGCTATGAAGGATTTGAGTGTAATATCTGGTTCACATTTGCATAACTTGGCATGGCAATGTGCCTGTATACATTGAGCAAGAATTAACTGCCTCATGAATAAACGAAAGAATGAATGAATTCAACGACAAAGCTGAGACCCATAGGACTAGCCTACAGTGACAACTAGTTAGTGACAATTTAAAGTCCCCTTCATTTAAAGTGAGTATATATAATTATATTTATTTATATTTACATATAAATATGAATATATATTAATATAATATATAATATATAAATACACAATATATAACATACAGAATATATTATATATGAATATATAACATACAGAATATATTATGAATATATAACATACAGAATATATTATATATAAATATATAACATACAGAATATATTATATATAAATATATAACATACAGAATATATATATAAATATATAACATACAGAATATATTTTATATAAATATATAACATACAGAATATATTTTATATAAATATATAACATACAGAATATATTTTATATATATAACATACAGAATATATTATATATAAATATATAACATACAGAATATATTATATATAAATATATAACATACAGAATATATTATATATAAATATATAACATACAGAATATATTATATATAAATATATAACATACAGAATATATTATATATACTATATAATATACACAATGTATATTAATATGTAAACATATATGTATATATTTGTATATAAGCATATACAATGTGTGCTTATAGATATATAAGATATGTACATATATAGATCTATGTATCCATCTATCTCTATGTATCTATCTAACTACACTATACTATACTATTCTATACTATACTATACAGCCAGCACATCCAAACAACCTCTTAATTTCCAGGCCTAAGAAATGGGTAATTTTGGGTACTCAAAATTTATTTTTGGCCCAGCCCTGGCTGCTGTTCTTTGTTGGTAAACAAGTGAGTAGCTTCAAAGTGGACTTTACACCACGCAATGTAGAGAAGGCACCCTTTATGCTCATTTGTTCTTTCTGACAGAAAAAGCCTACAGCCAACCTCAGAATGATTACTTCTGTGCTCTGTTGATGCTTGCTTTCATTTGGCTGTTTGGTTCTGCCAGGCCCTATAAAAACACAGATATAATCAACGGCTTCAAAGGAGAACTAGCTAGCTTGAAGGAAGAATGCATTTTATTTGGGAAATGGTGGCTCCCCTATGCACTTGTGATTAAAGGGGGAAGAAAACATTTGTGATTCATCCAATTAACCTCAATAGTATGTCATTCAAGCAAGGTCCAGACAGGAGTCTCACTCTATTATTCCAAATCTTTCATTAAACCAATTCCATCTGCAGCCGGCACTTTCCTGTTTTCCCGGTGCATTCTTGTGATTACCTAATTTAAATAAAGAGCTAGTTTATTGTTTTTCCTGGGTGCCAGGAAGATTTAGAGCAATGACCTGGAGCAGGGATAACATTCTCATGTAATTTTCAGAATTTACAAAAAGTTAGAAAGTACACTTAAGGATGCTCATATCCTTCCTGGAGACAGCTAGACACAGATGCACTTTTTTTAGAGCATCACAATAGACCACAGTGTCCCCTCCCTGTGGCCCCCACTAACATTTGATTTTTAAAATGTCACCCATGTTAGCATGGCCTTTGAAGGCTCTGCAACCAGAAGTTTGCAGTCCAAGATTAGGATTTCAGGGCTGGGCATAGTGGCTCACACTTGTAATCCCAGCACTTTGGGAGGCCAACATGGGTGGATCACTTGAGGTCAGGAGTTCAAGACCATTCTGGTCAACATGGTGAAACCCCGTCTGAACTAAAAATACAAAAATTAGCCAGGCATGGTGGCGGCCACCTGTAATCCCAGCTACTCGTGGGGCTGACGCAGGAGAATCGCTTGAACCCAGGAGGCGAAGGTTGCAGTGAGCCGAGATTGCGCCATTTCACTCCAGCCTAGGCGACAAGAGTGAAACTCAGTCTCAAAAAAAAAAAAAAAAAAAAAAAAAAGATTAGGATTTCAGATCTTTTTAAAAAAGATTAGGATTTCAGATCTTTTTGCAGTGACTGGTGGAACCCACCTCTGCACTTCAGACCAGCCTTTCCAGATATATAATATATTTCCTTGGTGAGAGGTATAAAATTAACCTTTACATTTTTAATATAATACTTAATATATACAAAAGAATGTTTATATATTACTTTCAAGGCAATGATCATAATAAATAAAACATCTATGAAATTCTTATCCATCTGAAGAACCAGAACACACCCAATACTCTTGAAGTTATAGATGGCGTCTTTCCAATCCATGCTATCTCAGATAAAACAATATCTGAGGTTTGTGTTCCTAATTCCTTGTTTTTAAATAGCTCTACCTTAATCTGTTTTTCTCTGTATTTTTTTTTTACTCTATCTGCCTTCATGATATCTCTTTACCTTTGGTTTTCAGTGGTTTGACTATGATGTTTATCTTCAAATAATACAATGCTCATTACACATAAGAGCCTGAAAACAGTATTCTCCTGATTTTTTCTCTCCAATCTTTTGTTCTATTGTTGTCAATCATTTAACTTTGACATGTGCTACAAATACATTATGTGTTAAAACTATTAATTGCTTTAAATAATTGCTTTAAAGGATCAATTATTTTTAGGGTGAATCAATAGAAATTGATTTAAAATAAAATCAACCTTTAGATTTACAATGAAATAAATTTGGCCGGGTGCAGTGGCTCACGCCTTTAATCCCAGCACTTTGGGAGGCCGAGGTGGGCAGACTACTTGAGGTCAGGAGTTCGAGAGCAGCCTGACCAACATGGTGAAACCCTGTCTCTACTAAAAATACAAAAATTAGGCTGGGCATGGTGGCACATGCTTGTAATCCTAGCTACTCGGGAAGCTGAAGCAGGAGGATCGCTTGAACCTGGAAGGTGGAGGCTGCAGTGAGCTGAGATTGTGCCACTGTACTACAGTCTGGGCAACACAGTGAGACTCTGATGGGGAGAGAGAGAGAGAGACAAAGAAAAGCAAGCAAGCAAGCAAGAAAAGAAAAGAAAAGAAAGAAGAAAGATTGATTTATATTGATTTGCCTTTCAACTATTCCTAGAAATTCTTATTCTTTATGAAGATGTTAAGTTTCTCCCATTATCATAATTGTTCTGCTTTAAGAATGTCCTTCACTATTTTTTATAGTAAAGGTCTGCTGCTAATGTGTTCTCAAAACCCCCCTCCTCCTATTTTTTGTTTTTTTGTTTGTTTGGTTTTTTTTGGTTGTTGTTTGGTCTGGAAAGTCATTATTTGTCTTTAGTTTTAAAAAATATTTTCCTTTAATTTTAAAAATAATTCATTTTAAAAATATTTTCCTTTAATTTAAAAAATATAGACTTCTGGGTTGACAGATTGGGTTTGCATCAGTTATCCATTTATTGCCTCTCAGCTCTGAATGCATCTTCCAATACAGGCAATACAATAAAGTGTGAGAAGCAATGGAATCCCTTTGAGCATTTCTCCTTTAAAGTCAGCAGGATGTTGAGCTTTCTCGGTAGAGGGTGCTGAAGCCAAACTGGAGAAAGAGGCATTCTGCAATTCCTGGTGTCATCCAAGAGGGGTCAGTGGTGCAGTTTGTTGTTGTTTGAAATGGAGTCTCTCCCTGTCGCCCAGGCTGGAGTGCAGTGGCGCAATCTCAGCTAACTGCAATCTCTGCCTCCCGGGTTTAAATGATTCTCCTGCCTCAGCTTCCCGAGTAGCTGGGATTACAGGCACCTGCCGCCATGCCTGGCTAAGGTGGTGTAGTTTTGAGGACAACCGTCACAACTCAGATCGTGGTCCCTCTGTGGCCTTGAAGCCTCAGTTTGGCAATAATCTTTCTGCAGCCCTCTCAACACAGAAGCTAACTCCCCACATGCTCAGGCTCCCTAAGCAAGCTTCCTCCTCTCCCCAACCCCCTAACCACCACAGCCTGCACACAGCTCCATGTGTCCCCGATGAGCATTTTGCAAGTCTCCAGATACCCAAGCTTGCTCCTTCAGCACTGAAAGCCTTTGGCCCCTGCCATCATCCAGATTCCCACTGCATACTGCTTCACAGCCAGCACTCCAGAAAGTTACCTATTGTTTGCCCAGCAACTCCAGACCAGATCTTTTCTGATCAAACCAATGAGCTTCTCCACTACCCAGTCATCGGAACATACCATCTCCAATAGGCCTATTGGATAGCAAACCCTATCCATGCTTGTTCTGCTGATTAGACCCATTCTGTTACAGGGTTCTCTGAGCATCTTGGATCTGTGATTTGATGTCTTATATTATTTGTAGATAGTGTTCTGCTATTATCTCTTCAAGTAGGTTGTCTGTCCCTATCTCTTTCTAATCCTTCTGGCATTCCAACTGTACAAATTTCAGACTATCTGATATTAGCCCATTGATCTTGGATGCTCTATATTTTTTAAAATTTATTCTTTTTACCTCTTTGTGTTTCATTTGGTCAATTTCTATTGATTCACCTTTAAGTTCATAAATTTTTTCCTTGGCTGTGTTAAGTCCAGTGATAAGTCCATCAAAGTCATTTTTCATCTCTGTTATTGTATTTTTTATTTCTAAGATTTTCTTTAGACTCTTTCTTATAACTTCTGTTGAAATTCTCCACCATGCATATTGCCTACTTTTTCCATGAGAGCCTTTAATATATTAATCATAGGTATTTTAAATTTCCCGAGAGTTCAAACGTCTTTGTCATCTTTGAGTCTGGTTCTGTTGATTACTTTGACTCTTGACAGTGAGTTGTTCTGTCTTGCATTTTTATTTGTCTTGTAACTTTTTATTGCACATGAACACTGTGAGGTATGATAGTAGAGAATAAAGTAAACAGTACTTTTGCTTGGTCTGCCAACATAAAGAAGAGTCTACTGGAATTGATCTGGGTTTAGTCTTTGTTGTTGCTATGGTTACCTTCAGTGTACTACCAGTCTCAAATTTTTTGTATGTGTTTTTTTGAGACAGAGTCTCACTCTGTTGCCCAGGCTGGAGTGCAGTGGTGCAATCTCGGCTCACTGCAACCTCCGCCTCCTGGACTCAAGTGATTCTCCTGCCTCAGCCTCCTGAGTAGCTGAGACTACAGGCGTGCACCACCATGCCTGGCTAATTTTTGTATTTTCAGTACAGATGGGGTTTCACCATGTTGGCCAGGCTGGTCTTGAACTACTGACGTCAGGTGATCCACCCGCCTCAGCCTTCCAAAGTGCTGGGATTACAAGCATGAGCCACTGTGCCCAGCCTCAAATGTTTTTAATGTAATCTAGTTCTTTGGATGGGGTATGTGTTGCATGTAAGCTGTTTCTAATATTCCTGTTTATCTCTTAGCTTTTGTCTTTCTCTGTGTGTCTGTACCTCAGAGAAGGTCCCTTTTTTATGCTCTTCCTCTTCTCTCAGTGATAGATTGCTACTGTTACTTGATGCCTGCTGGTCTAGTAGTGGTGTATAGGAGAAGACAGGTCTCTGTTTTCCTAGTCCAGCCTTGGTCTTAGGAAGGCCCTGTGTCCCTAAGTCTTGCAGATCAGGCTTTCTCTGTAATTCTGATCCTCCTCCCTGTAGCAGCCAAATGATGTCTTGAATCTTTGGTGGCCCTTGTGAATGGGAGAGTTTCTTGCTCTTCCCCCAGTGGTAGGAGATCTTTAATGGCCTGAGTCAAACACCGAGGAATGGAAGACTTTTCCCTTTTCTTTCTGCTTCCTTGCTGCAATGGTCTTTACCTGTGTCCTAGTGACCACAAGGTTTGCTACCCTTCTCCAGCATCCTAAGGCTTTTGATCCTTAGAGGACTGACCTTGGTGAGAATCTGTGCTTTGCCACAGAAGTGACACTCATCTCCTCTCTGTCTTCAATATGGAGGAAGGCTTTCTCTCACCTCCTGCCCCATCACCAATCTTTCTTGTGAGTGCACAACGGACGTCCATGGAGAAGACCCTGTAAGTGGGCGCAAGCCTACATTCTCATGCAAATCCACCCCACGACTTTAGAAATTGGTTTAAAAATTTCACTGAATGATTCTCTCCCACTTTATGGCACCTGGCATCTCTTCCTCCTTGGTTTCCCATAGATGACTCAATGGTTGTGTCTAATCTCTCCTTGGGAATGCCTATCTTTCCATTGATTTCAGGCCACCCAATTGCCCTGGGGCTTCAATTCTCTGAGAGGTTTGCCATTACTTTTAATGGCAAAAAAAAAAAAAGGTCTGTACGTGTTTTGTACAGACACAATTTTACCCCGAATATTTTTGATCCACGGTTATTTGAATCCATGGATGCAGAACCCGTGGATACAGAATGCCATTACTTTTAATGTCAAAAAATGCAATTACTTTTGCACCAATGTAATAGTTCACATACCATATCTTTCGCTTAAAGTATACAAGTCAATGGTTTTTTGTACAGTCACAGAGTTACGCCATCATCACAACAACGGATTCTACAACTGATCTTACAACACTTTTATTGCCGCAAAAAGAAATATTCTAGGCCTGGCACAGTGGCTCATGCCTATAATATCACCATTTTGGGAGGCTGAGGTGGGCAGATCACTTGAGGTCAGGAGCTCCAGACCAGCCAACATGGCGAAACCCCGCCTCTACTAAAAATACAAAAATACAAAAAAAAAAAAAGAAATATTCTTGATTTTCACCTACCCGCCCCCCACCCAAATCCGCCAGCAACCCCTGCTGCTCTCCTACCAGGGACCCACTTCCCTGCTTTCTGATTCAATGGATTCACCGATTTTTGATGTGTCATGTAAATGGAATTATATGATATGTGACCTTTTGTGTCTGGCTACTTCCACTTAGCATAATGTTTTATTCACATTGTAGCATGTAACGGAATTTCATTTTTTTAATATTTATTTTTCCAACTTTTAAGTTCAAGGGTACATGTGCAGGATGTGCAGGTTTGTTACATAGTTAAACACGTGCTATGGTGGTTTACCTCAGATCATCCCATCACCTAGATATTCAGCCCAGAATCCATTAGCTATTCTTCCTGATGCCCTCCCTCCTCCCACTCCCCACCCTCTGACAGGCCCCAGTGTGTGTTGCTCCCCCTGATGTTTCCATGTGTTCTCATCATTCAGCTCCCACTTACAAGTGAGAACATGCAGTACTGGTATTTGGTTTTCTGTTCTTGCATTAGTTTGCTGAGGATAATGGCTTCCAGCTTCATCCATGCCTCTGCAAAGGACATGATCTCATTCCTTTTTATGGCTGCATTGTATTCCTTGGTGTATATGTACCACATTTTCTTTATCCAGTCTACCATTGATGGGCATGTAGGTTGATTCCATGTCCTTGCTATTGTGAATCATTTCTTTTTATTGATAAATAATATTCCATTGTATGGATATGCCACTTTTGTTTATTCATCAGCCGAAGGACATTTGGGTTATGTCCACTTTTTGGCTACTGTGAACAATGCAGCTATGAATATTCTTGTATATGGTTTTTGTGGATGTATGTTTTTATTTCTCAGTATTACCCAGGAGTGAAATTGATGGAGTATATGGTAATTGTTCAGCCGTTTGAGGGATGCCAGACTGTCTTCCCACTTGGCTGCACAATTTGCATTCACAGCAGCAATGGATGAGGGTTCCAATTTTTCCACATCCTTTTTAGTACAGCTGTCCCTTGGTATCTGTGGGAATTGGTTTCAGGACATCTCATGGATACCAAAATCCACGGATGCTCAAGCGTCTTATATAAAATGATGTTGTATTTGCATATAACCTACGCACATGTTCCTGTATACTTTAAATCACCTCTAGATTACTTACAATACCGAATGCAATGTAAATGTTATGTAAATAGTTGTTATATTGTATGGTTTAGGGAATAGTGACTAAAGAAAAAAATCTGTACATGTTTTGGACAGACACAATTTTTTTCCCAGACTATTTTTGACCTATAGTTATTTGAATCCACAGATGCAGAACCCACGGATACAGAGTGCCAACTGTACTTACTGGTATCTGTCTTTTTCAATATAGCCATCCTAGCAGGATGGTGTGGTGACTCATTATGGCTTTGATTTGTGTTTCCTTAAAGACATAATGTCGAACACCTTTTCATGTGATTACTGGCCTTTTGTGTATCTTCTTAGGAAAACTGTATTTTTTAGATCGTTTGTCCATCCTTTCTGTATGTTGTCTTTCTATCATTGAAAGAATTCTTTATACATTCTAGACACAAGTCCTTTATAAAGCTATATGATTTTCAAATATATGCACCCCATGGTGTGAGTTGTCTTTTTAGCTTCTTGATGGTGTCTTTTTAAATTTTTAATACACTTTTTAATTTTGATGAAGTCCAATTTGCCTATTTTATCTTTGGTCCCTTGTGCTTTATGAACATTTGCTCCTATATTTACTTCTAAGAGTTTTATCGTTTCAGATCTGGAATTTAGGTCTTTGATCCATTTTGAGTTAATTGTTGTGTTTGGTGTAATGAAGCAGTCCAACTTCATTCTCTCGCATGTGTGTATTCTGGTGTCCCAGTTCCAGAAACTCTTCTGCGCTTCTCACATGCTGTTTTCTGGGTCTCGAAACTCCTTCCCTTCTCTTCTCCATCTTTAAAATGCTTAATTGCTTTTCAAGTGCAGCATAACCCATGCCAAAGTCTTCTCTGACTTCTTTGTCTAATTTAGATGTCCCTTTTGGTACTTTTGTAACACTGTACATGTTTCTAGACAGAGGTCTGCAAACTTTTTTTTCTGGCAAAGCGACAGATTACAAATATTTAGGCTTTGTGTGCCAGAAGGAAAAATCAAGGAAACTGTGGAGGTACTTAATAAGAGAGAAAACAAATTTCCAAAAATACCTGTATTGATGAAATTAACAAATAATAATAGAGGTTTTTCTTTTTGAAATGTGGGTACATGAATAAGAAAAATTGAATTCTTTTTTTAGAGGGGATAACATTTTGCTTAATTGGGATTTAAAGTTAGTTCTTCCTATCATCAAATTGGTAGCATATGTTCATCTGTGAAAACCATCCTCTTTTTTTTTGTTTGAGACGGAGTCTCACTCTGTCACCCAGGCTAGAGTGCAGTGGAGTGATCTCGGCTCACTGCAACCTCCGTCTCCTGGCTTCAAGTGATTCTCTTTGCCTCAGCCTCTGGAGTAGCTGCGATTACAGGCATGTGCCACAACACCCAGTTAATTTTTGTATTTTTAGTAGAGACGGGGTTTCACCACGTTGCCCAGGCTGTTCTTGAACTCCTGAGCTCAAGTGATCCACCTACTTTGGCCTCCCAAAGTGCTGGAATTACAAGCGTGAGCCACCGCGCCCAGCTGAAAACCATGGTTTTCTTGGGCCCTACGAAAACAGGTAGTGAGTTAGATTTGGCTGATGGACTGTAATTTCACGACATGGTAGTAGGTCAGTAGTTCTAACCCTTTCTTTCAAAGCCGTTGCTACTGAGGGATATAGTGCAATCCCAGTCATAATTGTGGATGGTTAGACAGGGATTCTCTTTGAGGAGGGTGATGACGGGAGGCTTACGGTGGCAGGAATTACAGATTACCTTAATCAATAATCATTCTTCTGATTTGTCTTCCCAAAGTGTAGAGGAGCCCAAAACTCATTTCTTAGACTTCTTTGCAGCAAGGGGTCTGCCAGCCTAGCACACTTTACATCAAACCTTGATTTGGAAGTGAGACACATGAGCAGAGAATCAGGGCAGTTGGCATGCAGTTTGCCAGTGTGAATGATGACACTGCTGGTGTGATTCTGGAACTGGCAATTAAGGTGGTAGCTTCTGGATTCAGCAAATGGCTCACTGAATCACCAGCTTTTCTGTTGTGCCACCGGAGATAGCCGCCTTGGAGTCCCAGGTTGTCAGTGTGCTTTGGAGAGTGGTTCTGGGAAACTAAGACTTTCCAACAATGCTGTGACCCAAGACCCCTAATAAATGTTTTATTTATTTATTTCATTTCTCTGTCACCCAGGCTGGAGTACAGTGGCATGATCATAGCTCACTGCAACCCCCAACTCTTGCGCTGAAGCGATCTTCCCACCTCAACCTCCTGAGTAGCTGGGACTACAGGCACACACCACCATGCCCAGCTATTTTTCATAGAGATGAGGTCTCACTATGTTGTCTAGGCTGGTCTTGAACTCCTGGTCTGAAGTGATCCTCCTGCCTCGGCCTCCCAAAGTGCTGTGGTTACAAACATGAGCTATCGTGCCTGGTGGTAAAATGTTTTAAACTATATTAACTTGAATCTTTTGTCTACAACCTGACTATAAGAAGTATATGTGCCGGGCAGGGTGGCTCACGCCTGTAATCCCAGCACTTTCGGAGGCCGAGGCGGGCGGATCACAACGTCAGGAGATCGAGACCATCCTGGCTAACACGGTGAAACCCTGTCTCTACTAAAAATACAAAAAAAAAAATTAGCCGGGCATGGTGGCGGGTGCCTGTAGTCCAGCTACTTGGGAGGCTGAGGCAGGAGAATGGCATGAACCCGGGAGGCAGAGCTCACAGTGAGCCGAGATCGCATCACTGCACTCCAGCCTGGGTGACAGAGCGAGACTCTGTCTCAAAAAAAAAAAAAAAAAAAAAAAAAGAAGTGTATGTTAGAATCTAGGGAGGTATGGGAAGATTTTTATTCTGATACGCTTCTCCCCATTCATAATCACTACTTTTGACAATTCCAGATAGTGCGCATGTCACATTGATGTAGGAGTTAAGAAGAAACTACTTAGGCAGATAGTGAGGGTACAGGAGTCCTTGGTAAGGTTTCCCTTTTTAACGAAAAGCAGCCCCCAAATCATATTCTAACAAAGAGCAGCCTGCAAAATCGAGCTACAGACATAGACATGCAAGCTAGAAGCTTGCATGGGTGAATGCCATCAAGAAAAAAGCTACCTGGGACTAGGCATGTCCAAAATGGTGGCCCCATCTTCCCTCCTCTTTGCCAGCCGTGTGTACAGTAAGAAGACAAGATGGCGCCAGTTAAGTGGGAAACCCATTTGCATAATAAGAGTAGGGTGAGGTGGCCAGCCTTCCTGGCGTGGTATGTAAATGTCACACCTGATGGAACCAATCTGTGGGTCCTACATAAATAAGACACTGCCTCCTCAAGCCTGCTTATAAAATCTGGTCAACTCTGCCACCGGCTGGTCTTTCCTTTCGGAAGCCCCTCTCACTAGAGGGGGAGCTGTTCTCCTTTCTCTTTCTTTTGCCTATTAAACCTCCGCTCCTAAACTCCTCATGTGTGTCCATGTCCTAAATTTTCTTGGCGCAAGATTATGAGCCCTGGGTATTTACCCTAGACAACCACACCGCTTCAACATTGTAAAAGAAATTGTTGCTTTGCTTAACACTCATCAAGTCACAATTTTGTGTGGGCAGGCACTTTGTCTTACTCACCTCTGAATCCTTGGTGCCAGGCAGTCAGTAGAAGCTTCACAAAATGTGCATTTCTAGGTTTTTATGTTCTAGAATTAATTCTCTATATAAATCTTAGCTTATCTCCCAGTGAGAATGTAAGTTATTTTATGCAGAGAGACTTTAACATAAGGTATTATAAGTCACACGGTCCTGCTGTGCTAGGTTCGGAGCAGTATTGATAATTATTGGCCTTAGTAGGGTCAAGGGATTATCAACACCAGGGCCAGGCAGGTGATGTTAAGTGAGTGACATGGGATGACTGCAACACAAAAGGGGTGGCAAAGATCAAGGAAACCTCAAATGTATGTACGTGCAAAGGAAGCAGCTTCAGTCGGGGGCTGCCATATGGGAATGTAGGTTCACTCTTTACAGAACAGCCAATCTGAGTTTTTGCATTGAAGCTCCCTATTTGAAAATGCTGATATCAATTTTTTAAAAATGTGACTTATATTTGCCAGACAAAAGAGGGCTGCAGGCTGGAACTGGCTCATGCAACTTCTAGCTAAAATAGTTCTCCCGACACCTCAAAAGATTGTGAATTCTCAAAGAAAGATAATATTCAATGAGAATTGTTCTTTCTTAGATCCCATATCTGAAGGTGTTCTGTTAAGTGGAATAGAGAAAACTGTGGAAGATTGTTAGTACTTATGGGATGTGTGAAGTCACTGGTATAGTCACTGATTATCTTAGTCTATTTTGCATTGTATAAAGAATACCTGAGGCTGGGTAATTTATAAAGAAAAGAGGTTTACTTGGCTCATGGTTCTGCAGGATGTACAAGCATGGTGCCTGTATCTACTTGGCTTCTGGTGAGACCTCAGGAAGCTTTTACTCATGGTAGAAGGCAAAGGGGGAACAGGTGTGCCACGTGACAAGAAAGGGAGCAAGAGAGATGCCAGGCTCTTTTTAAGCAACCAGCTCTTGAATGAACTAACAGAACGAGAACTCACTCATTACCATGGGGAGGGCACCAAGCCATTCATGAGGGATCTGTCCCTATGACCCAAACACCTCCCACCAGGCCCCACCTCCAACACTGAGGGTTGTATTAGTCTGTTCTCATGTTGCTAATAAAGACATACCCAAGGCTGGGTAATTTATAAAGAAAAAGAGGTTTAATGGACTCCCAGTTCCACATGGCTGGGGAGACCTCGCAATCATGGTGGAAGGCAAGGAGGAGCAAGTCACATCTTACATGGTGGCAGAGAAGAGAGAGAACGTGTGCAGGAGAACTCCTGTTTATAAAACCATCAGATCTTGTGGCACTTATTCACTAACACGAGAACAGCACAGGAAAGACCCACCCCCATGATTCAATTACCTCCCACCAGGTCCCTCCCACAACACATGGAAATTATGGGAGCTATAATTCAAGATGAGATTTGGGTGGGCAAACAGCCAAACCATATCAGGGTCACCTTTCCATATGAGATTTGGAGGGGACACATATCCAAACTGTAGCACTGGTGTAGATGTTGTTGTCTCAGGATCTAGAGTAGATGAAAAAGCTTGAGGGGTCCAGGCCAAGGCAATGATGAGGCTTTACTGAAGACGAACTAGACAGAAGGCTGCTAACATTGGTGTGAATCTGGCAAAGGAGTTGTTTCAGCTCTTCCCAGAGCAGAGAGCAAGCAGGGTGCAGGATAGCAGTGGGTTAAACAAGTGAAAGAAGGAAAAAGTGCTTCTGGCCCTAAGAAGGAAAAAGTGGGAGGTCTTTCTGCCAGGAATGAGACTGTCTGCAGAGTGAATTAGCAGTGGTAGATGGATTCATTAAAAGGTATCCCTCTAGGCCAGGCGCGGTGTTTCAATCCCAGCACTTTGGGAGGCCGAGGCGGGCGGATCACCTGAGGTCAGGAGTTTGAGACCAGCCTGGCCAACATGGTGAAACCCCGTCACTACTACAAATACCAAATTAGCCGGGCATAATGGCGCATGCCTGTAATCCCAGCTATTCTGGAGGCTGAGGCAGGAGAATCGCTTGAACCCGGGAGGAGAAGTTGCAGTGAGCGGAGATCGCACCCTTGCACTCCGCCTGGGCAACAAGAGAGAAACTCCGTCTCAAAAAACAGAAACAAAAAACAAAAAACATCCCTCCTCCTGTACTGCCAGGGCACTGCTTTTCATTTTCCATCTTTCAGCTGTGAGTGAAATGAAGACACCCATCTGCCCAATGGTAGTTGAGGTTGCGGGATGCTTGACCACAAAATGCAGTCTACAGGTTACATGTACCTTCTGCAGCTTTTGCTTTTAGCTAAAGCTTTTTCTGTAACCTCATTTTGGCAGTGCAGGCAAGGAGGGAGTGTTGACCTGTCAGTGTAGTAGAGACTCCCAGGTGTCCTGGGTGAAGTTGTGCAGAGCATTTGGGATGTTCTTAAAATAATACCCTGGAAGTTCTTCTCTGCATGACCAGAAGCCATGTCAGAACTCTAATGGCATCACCTGCTGAGTTAGAAAAAAGTTTCCAGAAACCACAAGTTTGATTTCATAATAAACAGCTTCTCAGGGCCTCTTCGGCATGGCTACATAAATCTGACTGCTTAAAAATAGATGAGTGGACTGGGCGCGGTGGCTCACGCCTGCAATCCCAGCACTTTGGGAGGCTGAGACGGGTGGATCACGAGGTCAGGAGATTGAGACCATGCTGGCTAACAAGGTGAAACCCCATCTCTACTAAAAATACAAAAAATTAGCTGGGTGTAGTGGCAGGCGCCTGGGCGACTGAGCGAGACTCCGTCTCAAAAAAAAAAAAAAAAAAAAAAGATGAGCATAGAGCCTTGCTTCACTCCTCTGGCATTGTACACCAAGCTGGAAGGGCCACTGATGATACTGGAACCATCTTCTAGGCCCCTGGGAAATTCTGGGGGAGGTCAACATGGACACTGAGCTCTAGGGCGTGAAGATTCCATTTGTCTGGTATGGGGCTGCAGCAAAGGCTGGAAGGTGGGTATTTGGGTCTCATCTGCTGAACTGCCCTTGTTTCTAAGGTACTCTTCCCCAACCCCTGTTATCTACCCTCCTGAAAGCTTTTTTCAATTTGATCCCCACTTCCAAACTCCACTAGTCATATGGTCTGGCTCTGTGTCCCCACCCAAATCTCATCTTGAATTGTAGCTCCCATAATTCCCATGTGTTATCGGAGAGCCTGGAGGGAGACAATTTGAACCATGGAGGCAGTTTCCCCCATACTGTTCTCGTGGTAGTGAGTAAGTCTCATGAGATCTGATGGTTTTATCAGGAGTTTCTGCTTTTGTATCTCCCTCATTTTCTCTTGCTGCCACCATATAAGAAGTGCCTTTCATCTCCAGCCATGATTCTGAGGCCTCCCCAGCCATGTGGAACTGTAAGTCCAATTCAACCTCTTTTTCTTCCCAGTCTCAGGTATGTCTGTATCCACAGCATGAAAATGGAGTAATACAATTAGGCAGCTCTTTAAATATCTATCTTTCTAATCTATATATCACACGTAGGAAACCCTGTCTCTACTAAAAATACAAAAGTAGCTGGGCATGGTGGTGCATGCCTGTAAACCCAGCTCCTTGGGAGGCTGAGACAGGAGAATTGCTTGAACCCGGGAGACAGAGGTTGCAGTGAGCTGAGATCGTACCATTGCACTCCAGCCTGGGCAACAAGAGTGAAACTTCGTCTCAAAACAAAACACCACCAAAAAAAACCCCATACATATTTATATGTGTGTATATATGTAGATACACATATAAATATGTATATATGTATTTACATATACAGACACATATAAATATGTATGTATATGTATATACATCTTATATATATATATAGATGTATAATTTCACGTGTATATATGCAGGTATATATGTATAAAACTTTCCCTGTGGACCAGACGGGAGTCCGGTGGTGCAATCATAGCTCACTGAAGCCTCACATTCCTAGGCTCAAGGGATCCTCCCACCTCAGCCTCTTAAGCTGTTAGGGCTACAAGTGTGTACCATTACATCCAGCTAATTTTAAAATGTTTTTGTAGAGACAGGGTCTCGCTGTGTTGCCAGGCTGATCTCAAACTACTGGGCTCAAGCAGTCCTCCCACCTCAGCCTCCCAAACTGATGGGATTACAGGCATGAGCCACTGCACCTGCCAACTCTTTAAATATTTGAAGGCTGTAGCCATACCTTCTTCCTACCTGGTCTGTTTAAGGAAAAATAAAAAAAGCAATCTATGTTCCATCACGCAGCACCCAAGTGAAATGCAGCCTGTGCTTTCACCAATCTGACTGCCCTTTTTCAGAACCACATCATTTTTATCTCTGTCACTATTTATTCAACACAGATTTATGCAGCACTCAGGGAGGTCCCTTGGGAGGGTTAGGGAAAGACTGACGTTTTACGCAACATCTGGGTTGGGGCTTGTAGAAAGAGAAAGAGTTTACCAAAGAATGGGCAAGTTCCCAAGAGTATCAGAGAGATTGGCACAGAGATAATCAGGAAATATCATGCAGATGGGGGCTGCATTTTTCCCTGGGGTGGAAATTTCATTCCATAGCCATTATTTCTAGATAGGGACACATAGCTGTGCCTACCCTGCCCAGAAAGACAGTGAGAAAGTTGTGATACAATGACGACAGACTTTTTTTTGCTTATTTGGTGCTCTATCCCCAGTGACTGAAATCATACCTGGAACACAGAAGGTGCTCAAAAAACATTGGGTAAATAAATCAACAAATGAATAAAGTGAAGTCAGTAGGAAGATCAGGGAAAGGTCAGTTAATGGGGCTTCCAAGAGATTCCCATAAAGGACATTATAGCCATAATGTGTGTCTGAGAGTGGGGCGGGGGAAAGAAGAACTGAGAGGAGCATTATAAAAACGTACACAGGGCCGGGCACGGTGGCTCATGCCTGTAATCCCAGCATTTTGGGAGGCTGAGGTGGGCAGATCACGAGGTCAGGAGTTCGAGACCAGCCTGGCCAACATGGTGAAACCCTGTCTCTATTAAAAATACAAAAATTAGCTGGGCGTGGTGGCAGGCACCTATAGTCACAGCTACTCGGGAGCCTGAGGCAGGAGAATCACTTGAAACTGGAAGGCAGAGGTTGCAGTGAGCCAAGATGGCGCCACTCCAGCCTGGGTGATAGAACGAAACTGTGTCTCAAAAAACAAACAAATGAACAAAAAAACCACACACAGACCCCACAGACTCACTGAGAACAGAGAGCGCCATGGTGGGATAGCAGGAGGGGGCCATGAGGCTTGAAAGAGCAGGAGACGGACAAACATCTGCACTAAATCAATGCTTCTCAATGCCTTCATCATCAATTCAATGCATTCAGTCATCAGGATGATTGAATGATTGAATGAATGAATGAATGAATCCAAAATGGAGTGCTGGAAGAAAACAAGACACAAGGAAACCCAAGCTTTTCAGCAATGTTCTAATAAAAGAATAAGAGGGCAGACTAAAGACAGCATGCATTTTAAGCTTCTTGCAACACAAATGATAGGCAAGGGAAAATCAGGTCAGGAATTAGGAATACTAGGTCATATCTTTTGTGATACTGGATACTACTTATTCCGTGTTTAACATATGCCAAAGTACAGCAGTGACCACAGTCTCAATACACTTAATGTGTATGGATGTGGCCGGGCGTGGTGGCTCATGCCTGTAATCCCAGCAGTTTGGGAGGCCGAGGTGGATGGGTCACTTGATACTAGGAGTTCTAGACCAGCCTGGGCAACATGGTGAAACCCCACCTCTACTAAAAATACAAAAAAAAAAAAAAAAAAAAAAAAAGTTGGCCAGGCATGGTGGCGGGCACCTGTAATCACAGCTACTTGGGAGGCTGAGGCAGGAGAGTCACTTGAACCTGGGAGGCAGAGGTTGCAGCAAGCTGAGATCGTGCCATTGCACTTCAGCCTGGGTTATAGAGCAAGATGTTGTCTCAAAAAAAAAAAAAAAAGTTTATGGATGGTAGTTATGATCATCCTCTCCACCCCACATTCCCTAGACAGGAAAATGAGGCAAGAAACAAAGGTAATTTGCCTAAATACACTGCTTGGAAGTGGTGGAGCTGGGATTGGGATTCACACTGTGATCTGAGACACCTCTTTATATCAACTAAGACAGACCCTAACATTAAAGACACAGAGGATACCTAGGGGTAGAGGTCAGGGCCTGGCTGGCATGGTGCATTTCTAAATTCCTCAGGCTACTAGGAAATCCATACTCTTGCCAAACTCCCTAACAATGGGAGCTACCAGGGAAGTTATCAGCTGATTTACAACCCAGACCATGTCAACTCCAATGGACAGAGGATACGCCTTACAAACAACATAAGCAACTGCGGACCTTAAGCCAGTTTCAGCCAGCTTATAGAGGCTGCACAAAAACTGTGTGTCCTCCTAAACCTTTGTTATTGTTGTTGTTTTGCAGTTTTCCCTCTCTTCAAAGGTATATCCCTTCAAGGGTCTCAACTGGAAACCTGGAAGTTTACCAGGGTTCCTCCCTTTTTCCAGGCTCTGATCTCCACTTTTTTTCTCCTCAGCACTGTGAGACTGACAAAAATCTGATTCATTTTTTATGCTTTGAGCACCTAGAAACAAAGATGTATTGAACTTGTATTTTACAGTTTATGAGTTGGTGAATGCCTTGAGGTGAAATTTCATGCAATCTGTTCTTCTGGGATGGAGCCCTTCAAGTTCAGGCTGACTTACTAGCCATTAACTCCAATCCTGTAGACTCATCCCAGTGAGTACCACGATCTCAATGCCACTGCTTTCTCTTCCACCTTTATACTTGTTACAGCAAATTTCCTGAGAGTAAAATGCTGTGGAAAATATCAGGCTTACGTCAATGCACTCTTCTCTCTGACTTTTTGGACCCTCAAGTCTTAGTTGTCTTGTTTACTTTCCAATACCATGAAACAGCTGTTCTGTTGTTTGCTATTCAGTTTTTATAGTTCTTCTTCTGTTTTTTTTTTGTTTGTTTGTTTGTTTTTTCAGAGGGGGCCTCAATCTGTCACCCAGGCCGGGTTGGTGTAGTGGCATGATCTCAGCTCACTGCAACCTCCACCTCCAGGGCTCAAGCGATCCTCCCACCTCAGCCTCCCGAGTAGCTGAAACCACAGACACGGACCACCACGTCCAGCTAATTTTTTGTAATTTTAGTAGAGACAGGATTTTGCCATGGTGCCCAGGCTGATCTCAAACTCCTGAGCTAGGCAATCCACCCGCTTCAGCCTCCCAAAGTGCTGAGATTACAGGCGTGAGCCACTGCACCCAGCCTATAGTTCTTTGTTACAGAAGCTTAGTTTTATACAAATTACTCCACTATATCCAGTCGATGTCTAAGGAAATTATTTTCCAAACAAGACTCCAAGGTTTAATAAAAGCCCCCCAAAATCAGTGGATATAATTATATCAATATTACAAATTTCTGGCCAGGCATGGTGGCTCACGACTGTAATCCCAGCACTTTGGGAGGCCAAGGTGGGCGGATCACCTGAGGTCAAGAGCTCAAAACCAGCCTGGCCAACATGGTGAAAACCCATCTCTGCTAAAAAAATACAAAAATTAGCTGGGTGTGGTGGCAGGTGCCTGTAATCCCAGCTACTTGGGAGGCTGAGGCAGGGAGAATTGCTTGAACCCGGGAGGTGGAGGTTGCAGTGAGCCTGGATCACACCACTCCACTCCAGCCTGGGCGAGAGAGTGAGACTGCATCTCAAAAAAAAAAAATGAATTTCTGTTCAATAAGGACACCATAAATGAAATTAACTGATGGGGGGAAGACTGAAGGCAATATTTGAAGCCTCTAAAATTGATGGTACCTAGATAACAAGACAGCAGACCCAGTATAAAAAATGAACAAAATATATGAATAAGAAATTCACAGAAAGGTAAACCCAACAGCCTCCAAGTTTATGAAGAGAGGTTCAATTTCATTCGTGCTTAGAGAAATGCAAATGAAAAGCAACAATGGTATACACTTGACAACCATCAAATTGGTAAAAATTATAAAGTCAGATAAATGTTCATGAGAAATTAGAGAAAAAAGAATCTTTTGTGCTGCTGGGAAGAGGATTAGTTAGCATCATCATGCCAGAAATCAATCTAACAGGCAGTGTGTACTTTATATGCCAGCAATCCCATTCCAAATGACATATTCTAGAGAAATTCACACAGTTATGTAAGGGGCCATGAGTGAGAATGTTTATTAGAATGTTTGGGGATTAGGGATTGGGAGACATTCTGACTGCCCCTTGTTAGGGACATAAAAAAGTCAACTGGGCCGGGCCCGGTGGCTCACGCCTGTAATCCCAGCACTTTGGGAGACCGACAGGCAGATCATCTGAGGTCAGGAGTTCCAGACCAGCCTGGCCAACATAGTGAAACCCTGTCTCTACTAAAAATACAAAAAGTAGCTGGGCGTGGTGGTGCACACCTGTAGTCCCAGCTACTCGGAGGCTGAGGCAGGAGAATTGCTTGAACCCAGGAGGCCAAGGTTGCAGTGAGCCCAGATCACATCATTGCACTCCAGCCTGGGAGACAGAGCAAGTCTCTGTCTCAAAAACGAAAAACAAAAAACAAAACAGTCAACTGACTCTGCCAGACCGCCACGCCGCCGTCATGGACACCAGCCATGCGTCCAGCCAGGGTCACCAAAGTCCTGGGCAGGACCGGCTCTCAGGGACACTGCATGCAGGTGCGCGTGGAATTTATGGACAACACGAGCCGCTCCAGCATCCGCAATGTAAAAGGCCCCGTGTGTGAGGGGGACGTGCTTACCCTGTTGGAGTCAGAGCGAGAGGCCTGGAAGTTGCGCTGAGCTTGGCTGCTCACTGGGTCTTGGATGTGGGGTTTGACCACTTGGCTGGTGGGAATGGTGTGCCATGATCTGCTCCTTTATTTTATTTTTTGCCCGCCACATGGGAATTGAGATGCGCCTTTAAAACATTTGTGCTTCAAATTAAAAAGAAAGAGTAAGCTGAGATGGATGGATGTGATGGAATGCTCTGTGGCGATCCATCAACTAGTGATATCTTTAGCAGGTGATTAGATCTTAAAAGCATAATGTAGAATGAAGAAAGTATGATATAGAAGGGTATCTGTAGTACGAAAGGAAAATATCTTGGGCCCCTAATATCACTAAGGAAACCTAAAGCCGGGAACTGCTTAGGGCAAACCTGTCTCCCATTCTATTCAAAGTCACCCCTCTCTGCCCACTGAGATAGAGGCATATCTGATTTGCCTCCTTTGGAAGGGCTAATCAGAAACTCAAAAGAATGTAACCGTTTGTGTATCACTTGTCTGTGACCTGGAAGTCCCTTCCCCTGTTCCAATCTTCCGCCTTTGATTCAAGTTGTCCCACCTTTCCAGACCGAACCAATGTACTTCTTACATATATTGATTGATGTCTCATGTCTCCCTAAATGGATAAAAGCAAGCTATGCCCCAACCACCTCGGGCACATGTCGCCAGGACCTCCTGAAGCTGTGTCATGGGTGCATCCTCAACCTTGGCAAAATAAACTTTCTAAATTAACTGAGACCTGTCTCACATTTTCTGGTTTCACAGTAGTTGCACAATAACATTCAAATACATTTTAAAACACACACACGAAACAACAGAGTATATTTTAAAATATAGAGTAGATACAGTACTGCAGAGTGATAGAGCTCAGGTTTTATGTAGCCTGGATTCGAGTCCTCATGCTGCCATATGCTAAATGCATGATCTTGGGAAAATTACTTCACGTATCCATGCCTCTGTTTCCTCTTCTGTTAAATGGGAACAACAAAAGAATTTTTCTTTTTTTGAGACAGGATCTCACTCTGTCACCCAGGCTGGAGCATAGTGGCACGATATCAGCTCATGGCAACCTCTGCCTCTGGGGTTCAAGTGATTCTCGTGCCTCAGCCTCCCAAGTAGCTGAGACTACAGGCATGTGTTATCACATGGGCTAATTTTTTATTTTTAATAGAGATGGGGCTTCACCATGTTGGCCAGGTTGGTCTCGAACTCATGAACTCAGGTCATCCACCCACCTTGGACTCCCAAAGTGTTGGGATTACAGGAGTGAGCCACCAGGCCAGGCCAAAACAATGTTTCTCATAGTGCTGTTGGGAGGATGAAAGAAGAGAATGTGTATAAAAGTGCTTGGAACAGGACCTTGGAAAATTAAATTGGAGTCGGCAATAATATTAATTTTCAAAGACATCTATGTATAGGCAGGATGAATATGGGGAGTGAGCATGGAGATAAAGAAAAAATAATAAAATAACCCAACAGGGTGTCTTTCATGGGCTTATGGTAAGGGTGTGCCCTGAATTGACAGGAATAATGAACTCAAGTTTTGGAACCTGACATTCCCCAAATCTGCAAGAGTTGAGCCTAAAACAAACAGACCAAAGCCCCAGGTTATGAATCTAGTCACTGTTGAGCAGTGAGCTTTCGCCATCTTCCTTCTGAGAAGGAGCTCAGTGGTTATATGATGTTTTTGTAGTGTTAAACAATGCTGCTAGGCTGGGTGCAGTGGCTCAAGCCTGTAATCCGAGCACTTTGGGAGGCCGAGGTAGGCAGATCACTTGAGCCCAGGAGTTCAAGATCAACCTGGGCTACATAGTGGGACCCCATCCCTATTTTAAAAAATAAAAATTAAGAAAACAATGGCTGGGCGCGGTGGCTCACACCTGTAATCCCAGCACTTTGGGAGGCCGAGGTGGGTGGATCATCTGAGGTCAGAGGTTTGAAACCAACCTGGTCAACATGGTGAAACCCTGTCTTTACTAAAAATGCAAAATTAGCCGGGCATGGTCGCACATGCCTGTAATCCCAGCTACTTGGGAGGCTAAGGCAGAAGAATCGCTTGAACCTGGGAGGCAGAGGTTGCAGTGAGCCGAAATCGTGCCATTGCACTCCAGCCTGGGCAATAAGAGTAAAACTCCATCTCCAAAAAAAAAAAAAAAAAAGAAAGAAAACATTTCTGAATTTATGTAATAATTTACCTATTGTGTCTAAGCTGTTCTTTAAAAAACTAATTGCTATCAAAATGCTTAATGAGTCAATTACTAATTATAAATCAGTGAATTAATACATCCCAAGTCAAGAATCTGTTATGTTTACAAACAATTGCTACCCTCTGTCTAATCTTTGAATTTGTGCTCATGAAGAAATTGGCTACCAATGTGGTACCAGTCTCCCAGCATCCTTGAAGAAGAGTTAGGAGGCAGGAGAAAACACATGTACGTCTTTCCCTAGAGGTGACTACACTGAAATCTAGCTAAGCGATACAGTTTGGATGTTTGTACCCTCCAAATCTCATTTTGAAATGTGATCCCCAATACTGGAAGTGGGGTCTGGTGGGAGGGGCATGGGTCATAGGGGCGGATCCCTCATGAATGTCTTGAGGCCCTCCCCACAGTAATAAGTAGGTTCTCACTCTATTAGCTCAAAGGAGAGCTGGCTGTTTAAAAGAGCATGGCATCTCTTGCTTTCTCTCTCACCATGTGATGTACCTGCTCCCCCTTCCCTTCCACCATGAATAAAAGCTTCCCAAGGCCTCACCAGAAGCCAATCAGATGTGGGTGCCATGATTCTTGTACAGCCTGCAGGAACCAGGAGCCAAGTAAACCTCTTTTCTTTCTAAATGACCCAGTTTTGGGTATTCCTTTATAGCAACACAAAATGGGCTAAGACATTAAGTCAACAAGATACACAAAATAACGCAGTTAAGTACCAACACAAAGCACAACCCAATGAGAATGAAATAGGCATTGCAGAGTGCCAGTGCTCGAGAGCAGGGCTCCCCAACGCCCGGGCTGTGGACCAGCACCAGTCTGTGGCCTGTTAGGAACCAGGCTACACAGCAGGAGGTGAGTGGCAGGTGAGCAAGCATTGCCGCCTGAACTCTACCTCCTGTCAGATCAGCAGCAGCATTAGATTCTCATAGGTGCTCAAACCCTATTGTAAACTGCACACGCAAGGGATCTACATTGTGCACTCCTTGTGAGAATCTAATGCCTGATGATCTGTCACTGTCTCCCATCACCCCCAGATGAGATCGTCTAGCTGCAGGAAAACATGCTCAGGGCTTCCACTGATTCTACATGATGTGTAATTACACGTTGTGTAATTATTTCATTATATATTACAATGTAATAATAATAGAAATAAAGTACATAATAAATGTAATGTGGTTGCATTATCTGAAAACCATCCTTCCTCACTGGTCTGTGGAAAAACTGTCTTCCACAAAACAGGTCCCTGGTGCCAAAAAGGTTGGGGACCGCTGCTCCAGAGTTCAGAGAAGTTAGGGCAGAGACGACCAGGGCAGGCTTCTGAAGGACTTCCCCATGAACGGAATTCTGCTCAGCAGAGGCATGGGGTGAGGGCCGCTTTAGGGACTGCATCTGGTGGAAGCTCAAATGCAGACTTTGTGGATTAGCTAGGCAATTCAAGTTCCAAAAGGATTTTTGGAAATTGTGGATCTTAGGGAAATGGTAGATGTTGGGCTCATTTTGTTTTAATTAGCTGAAGAACATAACAAGAAAAAAAGTTTCTCCAAAGGAGGGAAATCAGAATATCTTCATACATTTCTATTTTTGTCTGTTTCCCAAGACCCTGAGTAAAAAAATCTAATTCTTAAAGAAATAGTGACAATCATAATGGTAGCCTAAATTTATGTTGCCTTACATCTAGCGGGTTCCATTTTTTTCTTTTTTTTTTTTTTTTTTGAGACAGGGTCTTGCTCTGTCACCCAGAGTGGAGTGCAGTGGTGCAATCATAGCTCACTGCAGCCTTGACCTCCAGGGCTCAAGTGATCCTCCTGCCTCAGCCTCTCGAGTAGCTAGGACTACAGGTGCACGCCAACAGACTCAGCTAATTTCTTTTTAATAGACAAAGTCTTGATGTATTGCCTAGGCCGGTCTTGAACTCCTGGGCTCAAGCAATCCTCCTGCGTTTGCCTCTAAAAATGCTCGGATTACAGGTGTGAGCCACCATGCCTAGACAGCCAAGAACGTTACATACACATACATCATTTTCCCACATCTGTCATGAGGCAAGCATGACAAGGCCTTTTTTCCTCCTTGAGATGGAAAATAAACTGTAAGGCATTGGATGGTACCTGACACGGTCTGGAATCAGGATTTCCTAACTTTGAATTCGGTGCCGTGAGTGATGGCAAGGAAACTGCTGTTTTTCAGTCACCTGAAACTTTAGGTGAGTTGCTGTGTTGCCCAGGCTTCTCATGAACTCCTGGGCTCAAGCAATCTTCCTACCTTGACCCAAAGCACTGGGATTATAGGCATGAACCACCATGCAGAAGCCACGTTTGGTGGGATTTGTGTTTTTGTTGTTGTTGTTGTTTGTTTTTTTGAGACAGAGTCTCGCTCTGCCACCTAGGCTGGAGTGCAGTGGCGTGATTTCGGCTCAATGCAACCTCTGACTCCCAGGTTCAAGCCATTCTTGTGCCACAGCCTCCCGAGTAGCTAGGATTACAGGCACCCACCACCACGCCTGGCTAATTTTTGTATTTTTAGTAGAGACGGGGTTTCATCATGTTGCCCAGGCTGGTCTCAAACTCCTGACCTCAGGCGATCTGCCCACCTCGGCCTCCCGAACTGCCGAGATTACAGGCTTGAGCCACTGCGCCCCACCAGTGGGAGTTTTATGTACATTATCTCAGGCAATGCAACCACATCATGAACTAAGGCAATTTTACAGAAATGGACAGAGAATCAGAGGGCATCTTTCAGTTTGAGTTAAAATCCAGTACAATGAAGACATGATACTGATAGTGAGAATGAGATCAGACATGGAAGCCGGAGACTCTCTAGACACACCCTTTTCCTATGCTATGGTATGTCTTGAATTTCTGAAAATATCACTGGGCTTAAAAGTGAAGAAAATTATACTGGAGGTTTTTTCTTCTTCTAAAAATCTCCACATAAATGGGTCACCTTGAAATACCGTTCTCATAATGCAGTTACAATTTTTAAAAATTGCTGCCGGGCATGGAGGCTCACACCTGTAATCCCAGCACTTTGAGAGCCCCAGGCAGGTGGATCACCTGAGGTCAGGAGTTCGAGACCAGCCTGGCCAACATGGTGAAACCCTGCCTCTGTTAAAAATACAAAACTAGCCGGTTGTGGTGGTAGGTGCCTATAATCCCAGCTACTCGGGAGGCTGAGGAAGGAGAATTACTTGAACCTGGGAGGCAGAGGTTGCAGTGAGCTGGTTGCACTGCACTCTAGCCTGGGCGACAGAGCAATACTCTGTCTCAAAAAAAAAAAAAAAAAAAAGAAAAAGAAAAGAAAAGAAAGATGTGGACATGCTTTTTTCTTCTCTTTTCCAGGGAGGTAGGTATGTAGGAAGATCCACAGAGGGGCAGTGCATTTTTGGGGGACTGATGCCCAGATTTTGTTCAGGTGATAATTATCTGCCAGACTTCTCATCAAAAGGGCGATAGTGCATGCAGGGAAAAGGTACCTTGAGCCAGCACCCCGAGGAAGATGTTTGTATTATGAGGACTCACAATCAGTCTGGGGAAGGTGTGGATGTCAGCAGAGAAGGAGCCGCACCGCCACAAGGACTCTGTTCTGAGTGGGGGGAAGAGGACCACATAGTCTCTTCCCTTGCCCAGGCAGCAAAGGTCCCTTTTTGATCAGCAAATCAAATCAGCAAATAAAAGCTGATTTGATGGGTCTTCCAAATGCTCAGTTTCTCTATTACTCCCATGACCCAAGGGAGCCACGGCCTTCTAAGAGAGAGTCATCATACACGTGACACTGAGCTCCATTAGAATTTGGTTTCAGGCCGGGCACGATTGGCTTATGCCTGTAATCCCAGCACTTTGGGAGGCTGAGGCGGGCGGATCACCTGAGGTCAGGAATTCCAGACCAGCCTGGCCAAGATGGTGAGATCCCCGTCTCTACTAAAAATAAAAAATTAGCCAGGCATGGTGGTGCATTGCCTTAATCCTAGCTACTTGGGAGGCTGAGGCATGAGAATCGCTTGAACACAGGAGGTAGAGGTTGCAGTGAGCCAAGATCATGCCACTGCACTCCAGCCTGGGTGACAGAGAGAGACTCTGTCTCAAAAAAAAAAAAAAAAAAAAAAAAAAGAATTTGTTTTCAGCCAGGTGCAGTGGCTCATGCATGCAATCCCAATGTTTTTGGAGGCCAAGATGGGATGACTGCTTGAACCCAGGAGTTCCACACCAGCCTGGGCAACATAGTGAGACCCTGTCTTTACAAACAAATTTAAAAAAATAGCCAGGCATGGTAGCATGTGCCTGTAGTCCCAGTTACTTGGGAGGCTAAGGTGGGAGGATCACTTGAGCCCAGGAGTTCCAGGCTGCAGTGAGCTGTGATGGCACCACTGCACTCCAGCCTGAGTCACACAGCAAGACTCTGTCTCTTAATAAAAAAAAAAAAAAAAGAATTTGTTTTCCATGCTGCCAGTTTGTCACTATGACAGTGCGGTCTGGACTGAAAGACTGGCCATAAATATTGTGGACATTCAGAGTAAGGAAGTGAATCCCTGACAGGCTGTGAGGCAGGAGAATAGGGTTTGGAGACAGGGAACATAAGGACTTCCTAGAGCTAAATCAAATGGAAACACTTCAGCTATGACAGGAACTGTCCTCTCCATTTACAAAGGGTGTACATCGAGTAAGTGACTGTAACTTTACTTCATCCTCTTCATTTACGTAAGGCGTATACCAAGTAATCAATGGAAACCTCGAGAGGGTTTTTTGTTTGTTTGTTTGAGATGGAGTCTCACTCTGTTGCCCAGACTGGAGTGCAGTGGTGTGATCTCGGCTCACTGCAACCTCTCCCTGAGGTTCAAGCGATTCTCCTGCCTCAGCCTCCTGAGTAGCTGGGATTACAGGCATGCATCACTGTGCCTGGCTAATTTTTGTTTGTAGTAGAGATGGGGTTTCACCATGTTGGCCAGGGTGATCTCGAACTCCTGACCTCAAGTGATTCACCCACCCTGGCCTCCCAAAGTGCTGAGCTTACAGGCATGAGCCACCAAACCCAGCCTTAGAGGGTATTTAAACCCCAAAAAATTCTGTGACAGGGCTCTCGAGCCTCTATGCCTGGGCCTGCTCCCAACCTGTGGAGTGTACTTTCTTTTTTTTTTGAGATGGAGTCTCGCTTTGTCGCCCAGGCTGGAGTGCAGTGGCACGATCTTGGCTCACTGCAAGCTCCGCCTCCCGGGTTCGCGCCATTCTCCTGCCTCAGCCTCCCGAGTAGCTGGGACTACAGGCGCCTGCCACCACGCCTGGCTAATTTTTTTGTATTTTTAGTAGAGACGGGGTTTCACCATGTTAGCCAGGATGGTCTCAATCTCCTGACCTCATGATCTGCCTGCCTCAGCCTCCCGAAGTGTTGGGATTACAGGTGTGAGCCACTGTGCCTGGCCACTTTGATTTTTAATAAATCTCTGCTTTTGTTGCTTCATTCCTTCCTTGCTTCATTTGTGCATTTTGTCCAATTCTTTGTTCGAGATGCCAAGAACCTGGACACCCTCCCCTGGTAACACCTGGAGAGTGAGCCCCTTATGGGAGGAGAATTGCTCACAGTTGTTTTAGCCACAGCACAAGTATGGGCAGGGCGGAAAGGGGTCTTTCATGTAATCTGTTCCAACTCCATCATTTTACAGGTGAGGAAACTGAGGCAGAGGGACTCATTCAAGGTCACCCATAGATACATGGAAGGGTTGAGAATAGGATCTAGGTCTCCGACAATCACTATCACGCATTTTTGGATATTGCAGAGTACTTGCCAAAAAACCTAGGCATCATCTTTGATTCTGTGTCTTCCTTCAACACCCCATTCCTACGACCAATCCATCACCACGGTCCTCTTAAAGACTTGCAAGCATAGCCCGAATTGATCCTCTCCCCACCACTCTGGCCCAAAACAGCTCATACTGAGTTCCTCCCTGACCCAGAGTAGTCAAGTCCTTCTTTTGTCCCTAACACCCCCGATCCACAGAGCCACCCGAGTCAGACTTTGAAACTGTAAATCCAGTCAGAACATACCTCTTTAAACTTAAAGCTGCTTCAGACCACACGGGGAATCACGTCCATACTCCTACCTGATCAGCCCACTGCGCATCTGGCACCAGCCAGTCTCCCTCAGTCTGCTCCAGCCAGACTGGCTTTCTTAATGCTCTGGGAACATGCCAAGCTGCTCCCACCTTAGGACTTTGTATCTGCTGTTCCTTCTGCACAGAATGCCATTCCCAGAGTTCTTCATAAAGCCGGCTCCACCCTGTCATTCCTTTCCTAGCCATTTCACCCTCTCTGAGAAGCCTGCCCTAACCAGGCATTCCTGAATAGGCCCCCATCTATCCCCGTTTTATTTCTACCATAACATTTATCTATAAATGACATTTCCTTGTTTGTTCATTTATTGCCTGTCTGCCCCATCTCTCTCATTCACAGCCAGTGCCTGAAACCTGCTGGACACATAGTAGGCTCTTAGTAAATATCAGTTTAATTACTCAGTCAAAAGATGACAGCATAGCTGCCTCTAGGGCACAACACCCTTTTCTTTTTATATGGCATAAGGGACTTTGATCAAAGAGCTCTCTAGCACCATGTACTCTCCAGAAAACACTCTCAGTAAAGAAATGCTTTTACTTACAGTAAAGAATAGCAGAAACAGCCGGGCGCATGGCTCATGCCTGTAATCCCAGCACTTTGGGAGGCCGAGGCAGCTGCATCACCTAAGGTCAGGAGTTCAAGACTAGCCTGGCCAACATGGTGAAACCCTGTCTCTACTAAAAATACAAAAATTAGCTGGGCATGATGGTGCGTGCCCGTAATCCCAGCTACTTGGGAGGCTGAGGCAAGAGAATCGCTTGAACCCAGGAGGCGGAGGCTGCAGTGAGTCGAGATCATGCCACTGCATTCCAGCCTGGGCAACAGAGCAGTACTCCATCTCAATAACAAACAAACAAAAACAAAACAACAACAACAACAAAAAAAAAACGAATAACAGAAACAAGTTTTTCCAGCTTCTGCAAGAACTCAGTGAGGAGTCTGGTCTGCTATAGCATCTCTAAATATACTTTTTGGATTGGCAGATGTCACATACCCTACTAAGACAAAACTGATCACAGCCAGAAACCTGGCATCTATGGCTCAGTGGCTGGTTCTGATTGGCTCACCCTGAGCCAGGATTTGAAATCAAAGTCTTTGACTTTGAAATTCATGCAAGCGACTTGCAGAATGGTGGATCTTCTTATGTCTTGCGCTTTTTCTGTGCTCTAGTTTGTCAAACTGCTGCAGCCTTTTTTTTTCTATTCCCCTCCTGGGAGTCAGACCCAACCAATCCATCACTTGCCCAAACCAACAGATGCGGCTGCTGATGGTGGAGGGAGAACCAGGCAGGACCACCCCAGGATGTGAGTGAATCTGCTTTCTGGGACATCTTCAAGAGAAACAGTTGCTAGCTGAAGTATGAAAAATGAAGAGTCTGCCCAGCAGCTTCCTTCTTGCATCTCTATCAAATCACTGATCTGTTGAATTGGATATGCGACCTGCAACTGCTAAATTGAAGATACCACAAGTCACCTGGCAGGATCTTCCTAAATCATGAAACTTTCATGCTTAGGGTCCTCCCATTCTTGGCTCCACCCTGACGCCTCAACAGCGGCTCAGTGGCTCCCAGTCATTTCTGCCTTTGCCAAGTGCACCCCCCTCACCTCCTTGCCTGAGGAAGATGTTGGTATTAATATGATAATAACTCCACAGTTGGTCCAGGGAAGGCGTGCATGTCAGCAGAGAAGGAGCTGCTCTGCCACAAGGACTGGGCTCTGGGTGAGGGGAAGGGGCCCACATAGGCTTGTCCCTTGGCCAGGCGGCAAGGCTCCCTTTTTGAGGCTAGCGGCACATGAAAGCTGATTTGATCGGTCCTCCAAACGCTCAATCTCTGCATCACTTCCGTGACCCAAGGAAGCCATGGCTGCATTACTTCCGTGACCCAAGAAAGCTAGTGTAGATCGCTAGCGATCTCAACTCATTCCTGGACTATTACAAGTGTGGCCGTACCGACGCCCCAGGTGCTGGGCTGTTCCCTCTTGCACAATCTGCGGAATTCTTTTTTCTAAAACCAAGTCCCACCATGCTCTTGTCGGCTCGGCCCCTGTAGGAACCCTGCATCCTTCCTGCCTTCACATTCAAAGCTCATCAATACCTGTCCAGCTTCTTCTAATCCCCAGAAGGTCGTCTTTGATTCCTCTGATAGGAGAAAGTGTCTTCCTATTTAGCTTGTCATAAATGCCTTTTGCATGGCTTTCGTGACTCAGTCCTCCATTATTTATTTATTATTTGGAGATAAAGTCTTGCCCTGTCATCCAGTTTAGAGTGCAGTGGCGTGACCACAGCTCACTGCAGCCTCAAACTCCTGGGCTCAAGCAATCCTCCTTCCTCAACCTCTTGAGTAGCTGGAACTACAGGCACGCACCACTACACCCAGCTGCTGTTTTTAATTTTTTGCAGGAACGGGATCTCGTTATGTTGCCCAGGGTGGTCTTGAACTCCTGGCCTCAAGCAAGCCTTCCACTTTGGCCTCCCAAGTAGCTGGGACTACGGGCATGAGCCACTACAGCTGCCTCAGTCCTCCACACTTTATCTTAATCTGTTGGTGCCCACGGCTTCTCTCCTCCATCCTGTTCTTCATCTTAATATTTTCCATATGGCCTTGTTCCCTGCACTATTTAAGTAGATGCGTATCAACACACACTTGTGGTAAAAGAATGGATTTATCATCTTAAATGACCACTCCAGGCCACTCGAATTGCTGTATCATTGGCAGGAGAAAGATATAGTTACCTCTTCTTCTCCTTTATATACTGTCAAGGCTTTGGAGAAAAGCCAATTTTCTGCTTTAATATATATATTCTCTTTCTGGTGTTTTCCGCATTCTGAGGTGCTTTCACGCCTATTAACAGCATTTTACCTTCATAATAGCTCTTTTGAGATGTGTGTAAAAGTGTTTTGAATAATTGTTGATAAAGTTTCCTGAAAAATAAATATTTACTGAGTGCCATTTATGTGTTAGGCATTGTGCTGGGAGTGGGGACCCAAGGGCCGGCAGGGCTTTGCAGAGACTGACAAGCAGAGGACCAGTTTCCATGTCATGGGGCAGATGCTCTGATGGGGCTGGGCTGATGTTTCTACAGGGGAACATAGGAGGCACCTGTCTCCTGGGGGGTGAGGGAGGCAGCTAGGAAATGTCTTCATAGACAGGGAGAGCTAGCCAGGCAAGGTGGGGTTGGTGGTTGGCAGCGTGGACAAAAAAAACACGATCTCAGTCTCTCAAAGAAAAGAGAACCTGAGAATCTGGCTTACTGGAACAACTGCAATGAATTCACTATTGCTAGAGAATCAGGGGTAAAGGCTGGGCACAGTGGCCCACGCCTGTAATCCCAGCACTTTGGGAGGCTGAGGCAGGAGGATTGCTTGAGGCTAGGAATTTGAGGCCAACGTGGGCAACATAGCAAGACATCATCTCTATGAGAAATTTTAAAATGGGGCCAAGCACTGTGGCTCATGCCTGTAATCACAGCGCTTTGGGAGGCCGAGGGGCTGATCATGTGAGGTCAGGAGTTCAAGACCAGCCTGGCTAACATCTTGAAACCCTGTCTCTACTAAAAATACAAAAAAATTAGCTAGGCGTGGTGGCACACACCTGTATTCCCAGCTGCTAGGGAGGCTGAGGCAGGAAAATCATTTGAACCAGGGAGATGGAGGTTGCAGTGAGCTGAGATCATGCCACTGTGCTCCAGCCTGGGCAACAGAGTGAGACTCCATCTTGAAAACTTAAAATTAAAAAAAAGTTTAAAATAATAATAAAAATTAGCTGGGCATAGTGGTGTGCATGTGTAGTCCCACCTTCTCAGGAGGCTGAGGCAGGAGGATTGCATGAGCCTGGGAGGCCATGGCTGCAGTGAGCTGTGATCACGCCACTGTACTCCAGCTTGGGTGACAGAGTAAGACCCTGTCTGAAACATTAAAAAGAAGATACGGATTGAGAATTGACTGTGGGATTTAGCAATATGGTGGTCATCAGTGACCTCCACTAGAGCTGTTTTGTTTTATGGAATGGTTAGAATGAAAATCAAGACAGAGCAGATTCAGGAGTCAGTGGGAGAAGAGAATTGGCAGCAGTGAGTAGAGACTACTACCTGTGGGGTTGATTCAGAGCAGTGAAGAGGAGTGAGGTTTAACTCTTCTCTACAGGGGAACAGACAGTTTCATTTGACTATTATTCTTCTTATTTATTTTACCCACATCTTACAAGGCGTGGAATGTTGTTTTTTAGGATGAGAGTTGTCTAAGTATGTTTGTATCTGTATTAGTCCCTTCTCATACTGCTAATAAAGATATACCCAAGTCTGGGTAATTGGTAAAGGAAAGAGCTTTAATGGATTCACAGTCCCACATGGCTGGGGAGACCTCGCAATCATGGCAGAAGACGAAGGAAAAGCAAAGGGACATCGTACATGGCGGCAGGCAGGAGAGAGTGAGAACCAAGCGAAACGGAAAACCCCTGATAAAACCATCAGATCTCGTGAGACTTATTCACTACCACGAGAACAGTATGGAAGAAACCGCCCCTGTGATTCAGTGATCTCCCACCAGGTCCCTCCCAACACACATGGCAATTATGGGAGCTACAATTCAAGATGAGATTTGGGTGGAGACACAGCCAAACTGTATCAGTATTCTAATGGGAATGACACAGCGGAGAGGTTGAAAAGCTGATCAACTTTTTGCATACATTCCTTTATTTAAATCTCAAAATGCTCTTTGAGGTCAATATGACCCCTACTCCATAAGTGAGAACTGCAAGAATCAGTGAATTTAGAGATTCCACACTTAGTCAATGGCACAGCAGGGGTTCAAATCCAGGTCTGTTGAACCCCAAAATGAACGCTTTCCCCACTGGTCTAAGTGGAAAATATTACAGAACATACTGCATCGCTTTCCTTAGATTAAAAAACTAATCAACATAGAGGTAATATAGGGTACAGATCTTAAGTTTTGAGCATGCCCTGGCTCAATAAGCCCCTGATGTTCTGGAAGTCAGGAGATCCGTCCTGGAAGGAGTCAGATTCCAACATGACCTGACTATGATGCACTTATTTCAGAGCAAGCAGACAGACAACCTCCTCTGGGAGGAAAGTCAGAAGTAGAATGTACTGTAAGAGTGCTTGGGGGCTGAAGATTGAAAAGCCGCTATTTAGTCTGGCACCTGGGTGATACTTGGTGATCTCAGAGCCGGCAGTTTCACTGAAAGCCCCCAACCGAGATAGTATAGACTAGGCCATGTATGTTCTGGATTTTTTTTTTTTTGAGATGGAGTCTCACTCTGTCACCCAGGCTGGAGAGCAATGGCACTATCTCGGTTCACTGCAACCTCTGCCTCCTGGGTTCAAGCAATTCTCCTGCCTCAGCCTCCCAAGTAGCTAGGATTACAGACATGTGCCACCATGGCCAGCTAATTTTTGTATTTTTAGTAGAGACAGAGCATCATCATGTTGGCCAGGCTGGTCTCGAACTCCTGACCTCAAGCGATCCTCACTCCTCAGCCTCCCAAAGTGCTGGGATTACAGGCATGAGCCACTGTGCCCAGCCCGTTCTAGAATTTTAATAGCAGAAAGGAACTTTGTTTCCTTTTGTGATGAGTAGGATGATTGAGGGCACATATGTATGCCGTAGCGGAGGACTTGGGAGCTACAAAAAGACTGCAGATAAGAGTGCCCGGAAATTTTACTTTTGGGCATTATTTCAATTTAAAGTATTTTTTAAAAAATTATTATTATTTTTGTTCTGATAAGTTTTTTTTTTTTTTTTTAAACAGAGGTAGGGTCTCGTTATGTTGCCCAGGCTGATCTCAAACTCCTGGCCCCAAGTTACCCTCCAGCCTCAGCCTCCCAAAGTGCTGGGATTACAGGGGCTGACTGTGTCCAGTCCCAATTTAAAGTTTTGATTGTATGTAGCAGTGTAGGCACACAGCAAGCCAGGAGCATTTACATTTTATTTTATTATTTTATTTTATTATTTGAGACAGAGTTTCACTCTGTCACCCAAGTTGGGAGTGCAGTGGCACAATCTCAGCTCACTGCAATCTCTGCCTCCCAGGTTCAAGCGATTCTCCTGTCTCAGCCTCCTGAGAATCTGGAATTATAGGCACCCACCATCACGCCTGGCTAATTTATGTATTTTTAGTGGAGGTGAGGTTTCACCATGTTGGCCAGGCTGGTCTCAAAACTCGAGACCTCAGGTGATCCACCCACCTTGGCCTCCCAAAGTGCTGGGATTACAGGTGTGAGCCACCACACCCAGCCCTATACTTTAATTTTTTGATAGTCAATCCCTTCATCTCCCTTCACGGGAGCTTTATGAATTGGTGGGGAGGTGGTGAACGCAAAATGAGACACCAAGAGAAGCTCTGAAATTAATCATCTTGTTTCTATCGCAGCCAAAGACATGGTCTGGATGCTGAAGTAATCAAGCAGCCACTCTCAGCTTTGATGGACAATTCACTTTCATCTTCTGTCAGAGAATTTTGATTTACTTCTTTCAGAAAGATTGATAGGAGGTGGGTGGGACTGTGACTTTTAAATTTTTGGTTAAATCTAATATTTTTCTTGACTGTAAGAATTTATCATTAATGATTCTGGAAAGACAAAAACGTGATGAAATCTGATACAAAAGCCTAGAAAGGAAATAAAGAGGTTTAAAAAAAAAAACAAAGACACTCTTTTTGTAGTAAGCAACTCAGAGATGAAATATTTCACTCTGTAAAAAGTCAAACCCCAAAAAAGACACCACTCTCAAACCTTGACACTCTTTCTCTACCCCATTACGATCTGTCGCCTGTACTGATCACTGCAAACCTAAAATGCCTTCCTCAACTTACAAATGGCAAATCTCTTAAGTAACTTCAGTTCTCAGACAGATTAATGCAATTTTCAGGTGAGTTAGACAGACATGAAGTGAGGTGATTCTCTGGATTTTTTGTTTTGTTTTTGAAGAAGGAGAAGAAACTAGGAATGTTCTCATTTTAAGACTGAAAAATTTAGGCTGGGTGCTGTGGCTCACACCTCGCACTAAGAAAGTGCAGGTTTCTGCTGGGCATGGTGGCTCACGCTTCTAATCCCAGCACTTTGGGAGGCCGAAGCAGACAGATCACCTGGGGTCAGGAGTTCGAGACCAACCTGGCCAACATGATGAAACCCCATCTCTATTAAAAATACAAAAATTAGCCAGGGGTGGTGGCATGCACCTGTAATCCCAGCTACTTGGGAGGCTGAGGCAGGAGAATCTCTTGAACCTGGGAGGCAGAAGTTGCAGTGAGCCCAGATTGTGCCATTGCACTCCAGCCTAGGTGACGAGAGTGAAACTCCATCTCAAAAAAAAAAAAAAAAAAAAAGAAAGAAAAAAAAGAAAAAGAAAAAAAAAGAAAGTGCAGTAATTACCAATCTCTTACATGGTATATTCCATCATGGTGAAGTCTGAGATTTTAATTGATCCATCATCTTAATAGCGTACATTGTACCCAACAGGTAATTTTTCAAATCTCACCTCTCCCCCAACCTCCCCCTTTATGAGTTCCCAGTATCTATTGTTCCCCTCTGTTTGTCAGGTTTCTTGCCCTATTCTCATACTGGTCTTGTTAAAATGAGCTTATTATTAGTTTGATCCATTCTCTGTCTCATGAGACTCTTGGCTTCCTCCAGTTCCCTGTCTTCATTGTAAGACACAACAGACAACTCAGGGAGGCCCCTTTGTGTAGTCTTCCTATCTGTCAAAGACCTTATTGGTCCTTGACAAAGTACCAATAGACTACCAAGTTTGCCCAGGCACATGTGGTATATACAGTTCCTGGGAGAAGGGGAAGCTCATTTTCCTTTCCTCAAAAGGACTTGCCTCTCCACCCATCTTAGGAAAGTTTTCCAAATATATAAAAACAGCAAAGTCTGGATTCTCCAATCCTATGTTTGCGATCTCCAAGAAAGAACAGGACACACTTCCGGACAACTTGCGTTGCCATCCTTCAGAGCTGACCACAATGGTGCTAGCCACATTATGTGGTCTCTTCTGTTAGATTTCATGTTAGTTGCTTGTTTAAAATCGGGCAGAAAGGCAGCTCCTCCTGCACCGTGAGACCTGACCCATCACTGCTACCTTAACAGACTGAGTCTCCCACCCAGCCTCACAATAGACATTGCCCAGAGTTCTTTCTTGACTGACAGATCAGACCCTCAGATCACTTTCCAACATGCTGCCTGACTTCTCCGAGTGGCTTTCCTTATGACGGGAGACCTGGAGTATCAGGCTTTCACATGCCTGTACTTTGGGTCGCTTGTTAGTTATAAAAGATAGGCATAGGCTGCTCAATTAAAGCAAGAATGTTCTGGAAGCTGTGGCACTATCAATGGCTAGGAGAGAAAGCAAACTGAATGGCCTGCCCCTCTCCTTTTCATCAGACTTAGTAGCAGCGAAGCACCTGTCATGGTAGCAGTGATGGGTCAGGTCTCATGGCTCAGGAGGAGCTTCCCTTCCGCCTGGTCTTAAATGACAAGCTAACATGAAATCTAATATTCACATCATGCGGCTAGCACCATTGTGATCACTTCTGAAGTTTGGACAAGTTGTCCAGAAGTGTGTTCTGTTCTTTCTTGGAGATCGCAAACACAGGATTGGAGAATCCAGACTTGGTTGTTTTTCTATATTTGGAAAACTTTCCTAAGATGGGTGAGAGGCAAGTCCTTTTGAGGAAAGGAAAATGGGCTTCCCCTTCTCCCAGGAACATCTACCAAAACGACTATGTTCCTTTCCCAGAGCATAGAGCATAGGGGTATACCAGTTCTCCTGATGAGTTTTAACATGATATAGATAGAAGAGACTTGGAGTTTAGGACCTCTCTACATATTCCAGGGTTTTGACTTTTTTACCTTTCCAGCTTTTTTTTTTTTTTTTTTTTTTAAGTGGGGGAGGGTATGTGTGGTGGATACTTTCAGCAAAGGTGAGACACGATGGTCACCCAGTCCCAACTCCATCAGCACAAGAGGACAGTGGTCAGACTCCATGGTGCTCATAGGACTAGAATCTATTTCTAGTTCTAGTCTCTTTCAATTCCTGGGCAAACCAAATGTGATGTCTCTTCACAGTTGTATTCTTTTTTAAAAATGCGTATTTAGGCCGGGCACAGTGGCTCAGGCCTGTAATCCCAGCACTTTGGGAGGCCGAGGCGGGCAGATCACCTGAGGTCAGGAGTTTGAAAAATACAAAAATTAGCTGGGCGTGGTGGCGGGCACCTGTAATCCCAGCTGCTCTAGAGACTGAGGCAGGAGAATCATTGAACCCAGGAGGTGGTGGTTGCAGTGAGTCAGGATGGCACCACTGCACTCCAGCCTGCGCAACAGAGAGAGACTCCATCTCAAAAATAAATAAATAAAAAATAAAATAAAAGCATATTTAGAGGATACAAATGCAGGTTTCTTACATGTATCTATTGCATCATGAACCCATCATCTGGACAGTGTACACTGTACCCAATAGGGAATTTTTCAAATCTTACTTCCGTCCCAGCCTCTCCCTTTATGGAGTCCCCAGTATCTATCATTCCCTCTGTACATCCATCTGTACCCATTGTTTAGCTCTCATTTACAAGTGAGAACATGTGGTATTTGACTTTCTGTTTCTGAGCTATTTCACTGAGGATAGTAGCTTCCACTTCCATCCGTGTTGCTGCAGAAGATAATGATTGCATTCTTTTTTATGGCTGAGTAGTATTCCATGGTGTCTATGTACCACATTTTCTTTATCCATTCCTCCACTGATGGATATTTAGGTTGATTCCATATCTTTGCTATTGTGAATAGTGCCGCAACAAACATACCAGTGCAAGTATCTTTTTGATATAATGATTTCTTTCCTGGTAGTGGGATTGCTGGATTGAATGGCAGTTCTAATTTTAGATCTTTTTTAATAGTTATATTCTTCCACTCTCTACCTCCATGCAGGTGCAAACTCCTACACCATTACCTGGTCGTGATATTAAGACTTTTTATTTTATTCTAATTTAATTGTTTTTTGAGACAGAGTCTTACTCTGTTGCCCAGGTGGAGTGCAGTGGCTCAATCTCAGCTCACTGCAACCTCCACCTCCCAGGTTCAAGCGATTCTCGTGCCTCAGCCTCCTGAGTAGCTGGGATCACAGGCTTGTGCCACCACATCTGGCTAATTTTTGTATTTTTAGTAGAGATGGGGTTTCACCATGTTTCCCAGGCTGGTCTTGAACTCCTGACCTCAGGTGATCTGTTTGCCTTGGCCTCCCAAAGTGCTGGAATTACAGGCATGAGCCACTGCTCATAAGACTTTTTATCTTAAATGAATTTCACATAATCAGCAAAGTTACTATCATTGTCAGTCCAATGAGTCTATACCTATAATACATAAGGTATCTGAAAGATTACTTCTCATTCATTTATTCACAATGCCAGGAACTGTGCCAGATACTGGGTATACAATAGCAAACAAGACAGACAAGGAATCAAACCGAGCTTACATCCCCTCTTCTAAAGACAGATATTTACATCCTAATAGAAATTTCCCTACCAAATGTATTTATACATAAAACCCAGTTCTGTTTTAATGTTAGCACGTGAGATCTAGCTGATGAAAATGTTACCTGTATTTCCCCCTTGGGAGTCAGCCCCATAGACCAGTAATTACCAATCTCTTTTCTGCCATAAAACCCGTAATAGATTACGTTCACTTGTGTACTGTACTCCCATGGGTACTGTTACATGAAATTTGCAAACTTCTTTCTCTCACTATTAAAACAAACAAAAAGGAATAAGAAAATGTGTGTGCGCAATTCTCCATTTGCCATCTCCACAAGCCATTCCCTCCCTGCACCTCTCTGCCCTGGGCCCTTGGAAACTGATCTCTGTAGATTGCATCTCCTAGACAAACTTGCTGCTAGCTTCTGTTTGGGTTAGGCCAATTCAGACAATGGCAAGAAATCCAAGGGCAGCAGAAGAGAGAGGGCAGGGTCCTCCTCCCCTGCATACTTTCTGACAAAACTCTGCTACTCTGGCAGTAGCTATGTCTCTTCACAAGCCTATTTCCCGCTGAGTGGCACCTCTTCCAGCCCTCGTGAGGTTCCAGTAACCCTTTCCCTTCAGCCCTTGGAGTGGGAACATTTTCCAGCTATTGTAGCCTCAGGGAGCCTCATTGTATCTTGTCTGTTCCTTTCACCTGCCTACCCTATGTCCATCATCTCTTCATTTGTATCTGTGTATTCCGTTTTCTCATAAAACAAGATGCAAGTGCAAGATAGGAAAGTTATTATAAGAATAACCTTGTGGCCAGGCACAATGGCTCACACCTGCAATCCCAGCATTTTGAGAGGCCAAGGCTGGAGGATCACTTGAGGCCAGGAGTTTGAGACCAGCCTGGACAACATAGCAAGACCCCATCTCTAAAAAAAAAAAAAAGTTTAGAAAATCAGTCATGCCTGGTGGCATGCACCTGTTGTTCCAGCTACTTGAGAGGCTGAGGCAGGAGGATCACTTGAGCCCAGGAGTTTGAGGCTGCAGTGAGCTATGATGGCACCACTGCACTGCAGCCTGAGTGAAAGAGAGAGACCCAGCCTCCAATAAATTAATTAATGTGAGCAGAAGCCAATTACCTGTAACAAATACCAATACCGAGTCCATGCTGCGAACTGCTGGCAAAAGCCATGCCACATTTGAGCCCTCTGCATTTGCTACCGTTTGAATGGACATTCTGGACTATACAGAGAGTGAATATTTCCCCTCATCTCAACCTTTCACACTGGTGAGCTCAGGGGACTAGAAAGTGTGAGACTGACTAAGAAGATTTCAAATTCCCCTAGAAACCTTTCATTATCTAATACCTTTTAAAATTCCACTTTGGGTGCCGTGAGGAGAAAATTTCTCTTCCACATCTTTTCTACAGATTGCTGAAAGCTTTAAACCAGTTTTATCTACAGTATGTCACAGCAAATGTGGGTCTTTTTTCCTTCTAGTGCCTGATCTGTCAGGAATTGCCAGGCCAAAAAGAAAAAAGACAATCCCTGGTGAGATGAACAAAGTAACAAGGAAAAATGAAATCAGAAGAGATCAGCGGGATCTCATCAATTCAACGCTTACTCAAATTCTAGTAACCTTGAAAGATTCAAGTATAATAAATTCTCATATATAAGGATCTCAGTTTGGCCTTCAAATACTACAAAGAGGACAGGTTTAAACATAGGTATCCAAGATTTGTAACTGGTATTTAAGTTTTGGAATCTCAGTTACCAGGTAAACCTGGAAAGTTTACTCTTGCTAGTGTCACAAATTAGGGTCACCTGTACTAAACAGTAAGCTCTAAGAAACTTTATTATTTTTATTATTATTATTATTTTTGAGACAGAGTCTTGCTCTGTCACCCAGGCTGGAGTGCGGCGGCGCGCTCTCGGCTCACTGCAACCTCCGACTCCCTGGTTCAAGCGATTCTCCTGCCTCAGCCTCCAGAGTAGCTGGGATTACAGGTGCACGCCACCACGCCCGGCTAATTTTTGTATTTTTAGTAGAGACAGGGTTTCACCATGTTGGCCAGGATGGTCTTGATCTCCTTACCTCGTGATCCGCCTGCCTCGGCCTCCCAAAGTGCTGGGATTACAGGTGTGAGCCACTGTGCCCAGCCCACACAGCTAATGTTTGTATTTTTAGTAGAGACAGGGTTTTGCCATGTTGGCCAGGCTGGTCTTGAACTCCTGACCTCAAATGATCCGCCCACCTTGGCCTCCCAAAGTGCTGGGATTACAGGTATGAGCCACCGCGCCCAGCCTAGGAAACTTTTTCTCTTCTTTTTTTCTTATCGTCTCTCCTTGGTCCCCAAATTCCACTTTTTTTTTCCCTTACCCCCTTGGTCACCACTTTATATGTTTTATATGTAATACTGATACATGTACTGTAATAATAGATTATACTTATTAGCACTTATTCTATATTTTAAATGCTACACATATATTAACTCATCAAATCTGGATAGCAATGCAATGAGATTATCACCATTTTGCAAATGGGAAAACTGAGGCACAAAAATTAAGTAACTCATCTAACATAAGAGGTAAATAGTGGAGCTGGGATTAGGACCTATGAAGTTTGGCTGAGGAATTCATATTCTTATCCCCTCTGACACACTGTCCCCAAAATATGTGTTGTTTTCAATGTCCATGTATTTAAACATAAATGTTTCCTGCTATGAATCTCATTGTTTCTTTTTTGACTAAAGGGAGCATTGTTAAGGTTTATCCACATTGCTATGTATGTACATCTGAATTGTTGCTAAGTATGTCATATCATACACTTTGGCTTATGCATTCCCCTAGGGATGGACACTGAAATGGGAGTGTTCCTTCATCCCCCATCGCAGGATGTGCGACAGGGTTGTGACTCTTCTTTGCTGCCCTGCTGCTCAAACTCCTAAGGAAGCATGCAGACGGGCAGGTGTAGAGGTCGTGGGGAGCATTTTTGGGCTCTGACCCCACAGCAGTGCCTAAGGGTGAGTGTTTACAGCTCCTGAAGGCTTGGTGGGCGTCTGTTACAGTGTGCTCTTTCAGCTTTGCCGTCTGCAGACAGCTTGTGTTAATGAGCTCAATTAGACCCTCTGCTTATCGCAAGGACAGAGGGCTTTCTGTATCCTGGGTTCTTGCCCTAGTGTACCGGAAAACTTGGATCACATGTGGGCTTGGAGAATGAGTGTAAGGTTTTATTGAGTGGTGGAGATAGCTCTCAGCAAGATCATTAATATCATTTTCAAAAGAACAACCGGCTGGGCGCAGTGGCTCACGCTGAGATCACGCCACTGCACTCCAGCCTGGCAACAGAGCGAGACTCTGTCTCAAAAAAAAACCAAACCAAAACAAAACAAAAAAAGGAACAACCCTTTATTTCATTCCAAAGTATAGATATATTTAACTTATTGAACACTTCATTAAAAATGCATGCCTGTTTCCCTCTGTATAAATGATAAGTCTGGGCTTTGCAAGAAATGTTGGGAATGAGATGGGCTTTGGGTAAGAGTCTTCCAGTACTGACCAATGTAATGTTCTATCAGTCCATGAAGAAATCTGTAAGGAATAGATGGTTTCACTGACTTGGGTTGAGCTCACAATCAGCACCTTAAAAACACTGCCAGACTTTGAGTTAGTAGAGACCGTTTTTGAGGATTCAGGGGAAAATAAGAATGTTTTCTGGCTCACGTTTTATTTTTAACTTTTTAATTTTGGAGACATGGTCTCACTCTGTCCCCCAGGCTAGAGTGCAGTGGTGCCATCGTAGCTCACTGCAGCCTCTACCTCTTGTGTTCAAGTCATCCTCCTGCCTCCACCTTCCAAGTAGCTGAGAACACAGGCACATGTCACCCCACCCAGCTAAACTTTTTATTATTCTTTATAGAAACAGAGTCTTGTTATGTTGCCCAGGCTGGTCTCAAACTCCTGGGCTCAGGTGATCCTCCCGCCTCAGCCTCCCAAAGTACTAAGATGACAGGTGTGAGCCACCATGCCCAGCCTCACTTTTTAAAAAGTATCCCTTTAATTGTTTAGATACTAAGATACTACTTTTGGAAAAGCACAATCTTTAGTGTGAGTCCTAGAAAGAAGGTGCCAACCTTCTGTAAGGAAAACTAAAAGCTTCCTCTCACTTGCAGATGACATAATTTTATACTTATAAGCCAGGAGTGACTTTAATAGGTATCTCATTCATTCTACAAAGAAGGGCTTCAGAGCTGCTATTTGAAAAACAGTAACAACAAACAAACAAACAAACATTAAATGCACTTAAATGGTGTATAGCTAAATTCCTACATAGGGACTTACCTTATTCATTTAAAAGAGATCCATTTTTCAACTGATATGGTATATGCACAACCAAAAGATATATTGGTGAAAGTTCAAAGTTAGGCATATGGTAGTGACCACTTAAAATATTTCACAATTTAAAATTATTGCAGCTATGTTCTGGGGCATAAAAAGATGCCCCAGTATCACTCAATTGAGTGATCCCTAAATAATTTACAAAGATAACTTAGTATTTAAAAGCCTAGAGGATCTTTCTTGGTCTTCTTCCTGTAGAAAAGGACAGTAGCAGTGCTTCTTAGAGCTTTTCACTGTTGAAATATGGAGTTTTGCAAAACCATCAACACCACACTTCTGCCCTCCAAGTACTACCAAGGAGTATAATCTTGCATTCAATCTACACAATACTCAATAGAAAAATCAGTTGAGACAATTTCTATTTTGCAGGTTAACCTGAAGGATATACAGTCGGTCTATGCTTCTGTGCAAGACCAGATAACAAATAGTCTGGTGCTCCTTGTAGTTTCTATCCCAACAATTCAACTCTACAGTCAACTCTGTTACCATAAAGCAAGCAGCCATGGACAATACAAATTAGTGTGGCTATGTTGCAGTAAAACTTTACTTGCAAAATAAGTGGCAAGCTGGACATGGCCTGTGAACCTTGGTCTGTGGAATCCTGCCCTAGGTCAATGTTTGATATGGTTTGGATCTGTGTCCCCACCCAAGTCTCATGTTCAATTGTAATCCTCAGTGATGGAGGTGGGGTGGTGGGAGGTGGTTGGATCATGGGGGTGGATTTAGCATCATCCTTCTGGTACTGTCCTCTTGATAGTGAGGTCTCATGAGATCTGGTCATTTAAAAGTGTGTGGCACCTCCCTCCTCTCTCTCTGTCTCCTGCTCCTGGTCCTGCCATGTAAGATGCACCTGCTTCCTCTTTGCCTTCTGCCATTATTGTAAGTTTCCTGAGGCTTTTTCAGAAGCTCAGCAGATTCCAGCATCATGCTTCCCGTACAGCCTGCAGAATCAAGAGCCAATTAAACCTCTCTTCTTTATATATTACCCAGTCTCAGGTATTTACAGCAATACAAGAACAGACTAATACCATGGTTCTTAACGTTTTGGGGAGCAAGTGGTGGTCACTGCCCCCATTGAAAGCCTAATGAAAATTATAGTTCTTCTCTTCCAAAAAATTTAAAGCTAGATTAATTTTACATGCAACTTTGTAAGTTGTAAATCCCCCCAAATGAAGAGGCTTTCTCTAGACACTCTAAAATTTATCATTGAATTCTGTCAGAACTACAGAAAGATATATCCTTGTTCAGCTTCCCCAGTAGAAGCTGTTTCTGGAATATTCTTTGCCATGATGTCATTGGTTTTTATTGAGAACTGTTTAGGAAACATATCTTTGAAACCCATTCACTTGTTTATTCCAATAACGTAGTGGATAAACAGTTCAAAATGGAAACTTAAATATTAAACCTAAAACTATAAAATATACAGAAGAAAACAGAGAAAGCCTTTATCTAGGCAAAGATTTTTTAGATAAGATGCATAAAGCATGAATAATGAAGGACAGAAATAGCAAACTGAACTTCACAATAACTGAAAACTTTTATTTTCAAAAATCACTGTTAAGATAATGAACACATGAGATATAATATGGCAGAAAATATCACAAAACAAATACCTGTTAAAGAAACCTGACTAGGTGTGATGACTCATGCCTGTAATCCTAGGGCTTTGGGAAACCAAGTCAGGATGGCTTGAACTCAGGAGGTCCAGACCAGCCTGGGAAACATAGCAAGACCTTGTCTCTACTAAAAATCAAACAAATTAACTGAGCTCAGTGGTGCATGCCTGTAGTCCCAGTTACTCAGGAGGCTGAGGTGGAAAAATCGCTTGAGCCCAAGTCAAGGCTGCAGTGACCCGTGATCGTGTCACTGCACTCCAGCCTGGGCGACAGAGTGAGACCCTGTTGCAAAAAAAAAGAAAAAAAGAAAAAAAAGAAAAGAAAAGAAAAACGTCTGTGCCCAGAATAAAGAATATAAAGAACTTTCAAACTCAATAATAAGAAAGCAATCAGTACAATTTAAAAAGGGGGAAGATTTGAGCATACATATTACTAAAGAATTTACTAAAGTAAATGAAAAGAAAGCAAACAAAAACCACAATGAGATGCCACTGTAGACTTATTAAAGAGGCTAAAATTTAAAAGCGAACAAAAGAAGCTAAGAATATCTATTGCTAGCAAAGATGTAAAGCAACTGGAACTCTCATATATTGCTGGTAGGAATTAAAAATGGTATCACCACTTTGGAAAACATTTTGGCATCTCTATAAAGTTAAACATACATTTCCCATTTTATTCAGTAATCCCACACCTAGGTATTTACTTGAGAGAAATGAAAATATATGCCCACACAAATGCCTGTACATGAATATTTATAGCGACTCTATTCATAGTTACTCCAAACTGGAAACAAGTCAAATGTCTACTAACTAGCGAAGGGATAAATGCACAGAGTGTAAGCTATGGTAGTACACTCCTGAACAAAAAAAAGAAATTCGACTCATAATACACACATCCACACTGATGAATCTTGAAAGCATTATACTGAATGAAAAAAAGCCAGGCCAAAAGGTTATATACTGTTTCATTCTATTTCTGTGGCATTTTGAAAAATGCAAAACTACAAGAAGTGAGATCAGACCAGCAGTTCCTAGGGGCTGGGACTAGGGCTACTGACTCCAAAGGTACATGAGGCCTTCTTTGGAGTGACAGAAATACTCTCTTTTATTTTTGAGATGAAGTCTTGCTCTGTCTCCCAGGCTGGAGTACAATGGTGCAATGTTGGCTAACTGCACCCTCCGCCTGCCGGGTTCCAGCAATTCTCGTGCCTCAGTTTCCCAAGAGGCTGGGATTACAGGTTTCACCATGCTGGCCAGGCTGGTATTGAACTCCTGACCTCAAGTGATCTGCCCATCTCCGCCTCCCAAAGTGCTGGGATTACAGGTGTGAGCCACCGTGCCGGGACCCGGGGTGATGGAAATATTCTCTATCTTTAATGTAGTGCTAGTTAGATGAGTGCATAAGTTTTATCAAAATTCATAGAAGTGGCTGGCTGTGGTGGCTCACACCTGTAATCCCAGCACTTTGGGAGGCTGAGGTGAGAGGATTGCTTGAGTCCAGGAGTTCAAGACCAGCCTAGGCAACACAGCAAGACCACACCTCTACAATTTTTTTTTTTTTAATTAGCCAGTTACAGTGGCACTCACCTGTAGTCCCAGCTACTTGGGAGGCTAAGGCAGGGGGATTGCTTGAGCCCAGGAGGTTGAGGCTGCAGTGAGCTATGATTGTACCACTACATTCCAGTCTCGGTGACAGAGTGAGCCTCTATCTCAAAAGAAAAAAAAATCATAGAACTGCACACCTAAAGGATGAATTTTGGAAATTATATCTCCAAATACTTCATTCAGTCTCCCCTTCATGTGGAGTCAAAGAAGAAATGTTTCAGCACCAGAAATGGTTATACAGCACTTCTCTTGAGTACTGGAGTTGTTTTTATCTTTTGCAGCCTGTGAACCCTGTAACTAATTAGTGTTACCCTTTGCCCAGGCTCTTAGCAAGCAGGGCACTGGGAGTCTGACATGCATTCTCGGTATTAACCTTCTCCTCAGCATCATCTTACTTTCCTACTTTCATTTGCCTTTTGTCCTGATTTCTTTCTAACAAACTGTTTTATCTTAATGTGGTCTAGATACTTGTCAGAGACTAAGTATTTTTTAAATCAAGGTACAGTGTACATAACCGAATACATATATACATAAATAAATCATGACAGTGTCTCCTCCTGACACATATTAATAAACGTTCAAGCCATAAAAACATAATTCATTAAGGCTTACATCATGCAGAATCTACCATGCTTTATTCAATTTGGGATGTTTCTTTTTATGAGGAATAAGGATCTGAACATAGCATTATCAGAAAAAGGTAAACAGGATGGTACTTAGGGAACAGGGAAGTTTATCCCGGAGAAGAGAAAGAGAAAGACAGTGAAAACATAAAAGCTGTCTTTAAATATTTTATGAGTTGTCAGGTAGAAGGGAAGTAAATTAATTCTGACTTGTCCCATTGAATTAGGTGTGGGGCCAATGGGTATAGGCTACTGTAGGACCATTTTTTTTTTTTTTTTTTTGAGACAGGGTCTCACTCTGTCACCCAGGCTGGAGTGCAGTGGTATGATCTTGGCTCACTGCAACCTCTGCCTCCTGGGCTCAAGTGATCCTCCCACCTCAGCCTTCCAAGTAGCTGAGACAACAGGCGCATGCCACCACTCCCAGCTAATTTTTTGATTTTTGGTAGAGACAGGGTCTCACCATGTTGCCTAGACTGGTCTCAAACTCTTGGACTCAACTGATCCTGAACTCTTGGACTCAACTGATCCTCCTGCCTTGGCCTCCGAAAGTGCTAGGATTACAGGCATGAGCCACCACGCCCGGCCCAGCAACCCATTCCTAATGGGGCACAGAACAGATACAATGTACTGTCCGAGAAAAGACAGAGTTTCTAGGCAGTGGTTATCACTATACACAGGTTGGATAGTCATTTGAGAAGGATCTCCTATAAAGATTCATTTAGATAAATGATTGCTTCCTTCCAATCCCAAGACTTAATAGTTACTTAATCCTGCAAGAAAACAGTACCCTTCTGATATGAAACTAACTTATTCTGACTAAGCAAACACCCTCATTTTCTTACTTATCAACTTACGTTATTATATTAAGTTATATCCCAATCCCAGCATATTTGACCAAGTAGCAATGAAAAGGCTATACCAAGAAGACATTCTTATACTCATTTTAGGCTTTGGCCGTTAAGAAATCCAATGCAAAATGGCAACTAGGCTTTTTGGGACTTGTATCTGCAAAATATACCTTTTTTTTTTTTGCAGCCAGCTGCCCTTTTATGCCCTCCAGAAATAGGCAGGCAATACAACATTCTCTGAATGGAAGTTAAAGTGATTTCCCACTTCGTCCCCGCGCTTTAACACTTAGGCAATAAAGCTCATGACATTTTCAATAAGGAGCAGAGAAGGGAAGTGCTCCTTATTCACAAAAGGGCTCAAGTCATCACCATCCCAGCGTTTTCCTATTTGACAAGGCCCAGTTACTGCCAAATGGCAAGACCTACAATTTAAAAACCACTTTGATCAGCACCAGGGATCTGAGGCTGATAGGTTCAGCAAAATTGAGAGCCAATTTCAGGCTGGCTTGAACACCTAGATTCCAAGCCTGTGCGGGTTCACTCGGCATTCCCAGCGGAGGCAAGAAAGATCCTGAAGGCATCTTAGGTGTGATTATGACACTAGGAACCAGTAAAGGAAAGAGCAAAAGCAATACTGCAATATGACTGAGAATTACAGGCACACAGCCACAAAAGAGGACTGGTAAATAGGGAGTAATGAGTGTGTCTGCTGGAAGGCACGCTACAAAAAGACGCCAAAGAAAGGAGATGAGGCCAGGCGCGGTGGCTCATGCCTGTAATCCCAGCACTTTGGGAGGCCAAGGCGGGCAAATCACCTGACGTCAAGAGTTCAAGACCAGCCTGGCCAACATGGTGAAACCCCGTCTCTACTAAAAATACAAAAAATTAGCTGGGCATGGTGGCAGGTGCCTGTAATCCCAGCTACTCGGGAGGCTGAGACAGGAGAATCGCTTGAACCTGGGAGGCAGAGGTTGAAGTGAGCTGAGATCGTGCCACTGCACTCCAGCCTGGGCAACAAGAGCGAAACTCTGCCTCAAAAACAAACAAACAAACAAACAAAAAACCCCGAATATTTACTGAGACCCTTGTATGTGCAAAGTATGAAACTAAGTATTCTATATGCATTATCTCATTTGATTGTCACATCTGCAAGAAGCAAGGTCATATTATTATTCTCATTACACAGGTGAAGAAATACAGGGCCGTGTATGATGGCTCACACCTGTAATCTCACCGTTGTGAGAGGCCAACGCAGGTGGATCACTTGAGCCTGGGACTTTGAGAACAGCCTGGGCAACATGGTAAAACCCCGTCTCTACAAAAAAGTAAAAAATTAGCCAAGTATGGTAGCATACACCTCTGGTCCCAGCTACTCAGGAGGCTGAGATGGGAGGACCACCAGAGCCTGGGAGGCTGAGGCTGCATTGAGCTGTGATTGCTCATAGCTCCATTCATAGTCACTCCAAACTGGAACCACTGCACTCCAGCCTGAGCAACAGAGTGGGACCCTGTCTCAAAAAAAAAAGAAAGAAAGAAAGAAAGAAAGAAAGAAAGAAAGAAAGAAAGAAAGAAAGAAAGAAAGAAAGAAAAGAAAGAAAAGAAAAGAAAGAAAAGAAAGAAAAGAAAGAAAGAAATACACACTCAGAGTTGACGCTATTTGCCCAAGTTCAACCCAACTAAAAAGAGGTGAATATGGACGTAGTACCCACGAATAGACGAGTAAATGAATACACAATACCCTCCAGACATCTGGACCCTGATATGTTTAAATTTGCATCTCTCTCTGAAACCTTCAGCCTTCTAGGGGTCCACAGGCCCAAAGCTTAATGATGACATTCAATTCGTTCTGAACACCCCACAGGATTTTTCAATAGTGGGCGTTTGCATTTTGTTGCACGCTCAGGGAGAAGAAACTTCGTGTATATCTGACTCGAAAATTGTGTGGGCCAAAAGACTTCTGGTTATAGAATGGCGGCCTTTGTGAGAAATGATCCTTTGGAGGTCTGATCCATTTTTTGTTTTAGTTTATATCTGAAAGGAGAATATTTTACCTTCTCTTTTATGTTCATCTGCTAAGAGAGCGTGCAATACTTCCACACAGGCAGAAAGAACAGACCTAAAGTGGGATAATTTGGCCAAAGGTGTACCCTTTTTTCCTTTGGTATTTTGTCGCAAGTGATAAATGATGCCAGACAAAGCTGTCAGATGAGATTTAGACGGTGTGCAGAGAGACAGCAATCAATTTCCAACTTAGGAAATTTAATGGATTTTAATGAGCCACTCTCTGTTGATTACCATGCAGCTTTCAGCTTCGTGCGTGCTTCATTCACACGTGTGCTTGGCAGTGATTGATGGGCCGTTAAGCTCCCCTAATTTGATTCCTGTATAGCAATCAAGGCTGTCTCAGCTGTAACCAGGAGAGGCTGATGTTGAGACCTGCAAGGAGTGTGGGCAGAGTGTGATCTCTTGCGATCTTTTGTTTGTTCCCCATATTTTGCAGCTTGGAACAGTCACCTGATGTTCACTCATGAAAAGAGGGACAGTTCTATAAACATTGAGCCCCAGGAATTGCCAGGCAGGTGAGAGAATTGTCCTCCAAAGCCCTCACACCATCCCCTCACTGGAGGGTGGGTTCTTTGAGGGCAAACGCTGATCTATTCCAGTTGATGGTCTCATAACAGCAACACAAGTAGGTGCTTTCTCTCTATTTTTGAAAAAATAATCCTGCGCTACTTAACAGGCACATTCCCTGAAAATTGAATTCTGTGTTTTTTTTTTTTCCCCCTTTTTTTTAAGACACAGTCTCACTCTGTTGCCCTGGCTGGAGTGCACTGGCACAATCTTGGCTCACTGCAACCTCTGCCTCCCGGGTTCAAGCGATTCTCCTGCCTCAGCCTCCCGAGTAGCTGGGATTACATGTGAGCACCATCACGCCCAGCTAATTTTTGTATTTTTAGTAGAGACGGGGTTTTGCCATGTTGGCCAGGCTGGTCTCAAACTCCTGACCTCAGGTGTTCCATCCGTCTCAGCCTCCCAAAGTACTGGGATTAGAGGCGTGAGCCACCTCGCCCAGGCTGAATTCTGGTTTGAGTATTCCTTGCTTCTGATGTTTGCACCATAGAAATAATGGCTAAGCCAGAAGATACGTATCTGTGAGCCAATATACGGTTATCTCACCGCGTGGCGAGAGCAGAAATGTGTCTTCTCCTTGCTTAAGATGAGGCTTTTAAAACCAGAGACGTGTTTATGAACTGTAAACTCTCATTAAGAATTTTAGATTTGGCACATTTAAGATGTATGATAATTTGATGAGGGGAGGGCCTAAGTCTTCATCTCCATTATCACTGAAAATGAGCTCCCTGGCCAAACAAAGGGTAAATAAAATGACACAGCTATGTTTAAGTGACTTAAGTAAAAAGAAAACTGCCAGAGACTTTGGCGTTTTAATTGAGGGTATAAAAGGATGCTCTAATTATCAATGTGTCTCAGAGCTTCCATTTAAAAATACTTTTTAGAAGTAGCAGTTAGTTTCAATTACCTTCGATATACAAAAATGTGGGGATGTGCTGTAATAAAGCCCCATTTCTTCAAAATGTCTAAATAATGAGGTATCTCTAAGTAGTCCAGGCTGGCCTTCCCTGCATAGTCTGAATTGATGTAATTCAACCAAATATATGGTAAACAAAATGATGATCTTTATTAACTTGGATCATCCTTGCAATAAAGACACAGCTTGGCTGGGCATGGTGGTTCACGCCTGTAACCCCAGCACTTTGGGAGGCCGAGGCAGGTGGATCACCTGAGGTCAGGAGTTCGAGACCAGCCTGGCCAACATGGCAAAACCCTGTGTTTACTAAAACTACAAAACTTAGCCAGGCGTGGTGGTGCATGCCTGTGATCCCAGCTACTCAGGAGATTGAGGCAGGAGAATTGCTTGAACCCGGGAGGGGGAAGTTGCAGTGAGCTGACATCATGCTACTGCACTCCAGCTTGGGTGACAGAGCAAGACTCCATCTCAAAAAAAAAAAAAAAAAAAAGGAAAAAGAAAAAAAAACCCACCCAGCTTATATTGCTATCTAGTCCTTTTTAGAAAAGAATACACAGGCTAGGTGCCTGTTCCACCACCCCTTGAGGTGTTTTCTTCTGCTACAATGCTTACTGACCATTCTGTCCTTGAAGATTCTGGGCAGAATGCAGTAGACTATAGTGACAATCTGTGACCTGGATGAATTGACAAGCATTAAGTGGGCAGGTATCGGCAAGTTCTGGAGAACAAACCATCCGCAGAGATGTCTGTGACTTGGAAAGTGCAGCCACAGATGTTCTTTTCCCCTGGCCCTGCTGTCAGTTGGAACAAACTTTCTGGCACTCTGGGAAGGAAGACGGTCACCACCTGGCCCACGGCTCTGCAGCTCCGAGGTTGGACTGGTGCAATTCCGCTCGGGTTAGCAATTAGGTTGGAAGCCAGCACAGGCTCCATTTGGGCAATAGTTCTGGGAGATGAGATGAAGGCCCCTGAGATGTTTTGCTCTCTGTTCTCATTAGCCTTCTGTCTGGGGAAAGAAGGTCCTGTCCTTAAGCCAGGAACCCACAGCAGGGCGGCACATCAGTCACCAAATCCCACCCAACCAGCTGGGGCTTTCACCAAATCCAATTAGTCACTGGCTGTGTTTCTTCTCATCAGCAAGAAGGGTGCTGTGCAGGGACAGATACTCTTCTCTGGGCAAACCCATCCCAGCAAACAAGCCCAGAGACAGGTCCTGCAACAGAGGCACATTTAGGGAGGGATGTGAGCCCCGTGCTAGCCTCTTGTTCCACCAATTTGACATTCACTCCTCTGGTGGGTGGCATCTGTGTCCTCAGTCATAAAAAACAATAAAGTTTAAATCCAATGGCAGAATCAATATTTGTAGTCTCTATCCCATCCACCACCTCCCTTGTTAATTTTCCTGGCACAAGCCATATCCAATATCTTCCATGTGCTTCATGGAACATACCTGTGCTCTTTCATTTTTATTTTTATATTTTTTAAAGAAGGGGGTCTTGTTCTGTTGCCCGGGCTAGAGTGCAGCAGTGCAATCATAGCTCACTGCAGCCTCCAACTCCTGGGCTCAGGAAATCCTCCCGCCTCAGCCTCCACAGTAGCTGGGACTACAGACATGCACCACCACAACCAGCTAATTTTTTATTTTTATTTTTCTAGAGATAGGATCTTGCTTTGTGACCCAGGCTGGTCTTGATTTCTGGCCTCAAGTGATCCTCTTGCCTCAGCTTCCAAAAGCGCTGGGATGATAGGTGTGAGCCACCACACCCGGCCTCTTTTTTATTTAGTTTTTTAATGAGATCACACCAATAATTATTTTTAACCATGAAGACCCATGCCCCTTAATCCTCCCTCTATGCACTAACTTTCACTCTCTTGCTCTTCCATCCTCTTTTCATGATACCAGTTTCAGTACAAAACACATTAGGTTAGGTTGGTGCCAAAGTAATGGCAGCTTTTGCCATTACTTTTGATGGCAAAAACTGCAATTACTTTGGCACCAACCTAATAGTATTACCAGCTATATTAAGGCTTTTAAAATTTGAGATCTCGAGTACACTCTAATTATGCCAGACTCCGGTCTCCACAAGAGACAATTTCCAACCATTCGCACCAGACTGAGAGGATTCTCAAGACAAACATTTATTTCTGGTCACTGGTCTTGGGTCCACCATTGACTTTCTTTGAACAACGATTTCGGTCAAGAACCAAAGAACTTCAGAGGATACACTGATGTAAAACACATGGGGGTAGATCCCAAGGCTGGCCATCTGGTCATGGCAATGACTGAAAGGTGATGAATCACGTAACATCCCCAAGCAGGGTGGACTGAGAACCAGAGAGAAAGGCAAATATGATAGCTGGACGTGACCTTCCAGGGACCCTTCCTTTGTGGAGCTAGGTCATGGGGATGGTCTTGGGCCACACATTCCCAGCACTGAGCCTGGCTCCTTCTCCCAGAGATTCTCCCTCCCCAAATGCAGAAATGGGAGCAGCCTGTGTCCTGGAGCATAGATGGCCTCTACAGACTCTTGCACGGAACCCTAGCCTAGGTTCTGTCCAGAGACAGGAGCACTGGGCGCAGGGATGGCTGAGATGTTCCCAGAGATGGGAAATGAACGAGGTCCTCCCTTTGATCCTTATCCTATTGAAAACGGATAGGCTGCGTGAGAGGCTGCGTGCAGTGACTCACGCTGAAACCGTGCCCCCGAAGAGTCAAAAGAAACCAAAAGTGAATGGAAATTCTTGAGTCTGCAGGATGGCAGATAGAAAAAGAAACAACTGGCTGAAACTCCCTCTGCTTATGAGATAAAAGAACTGACTTAAATCGATTGGAACCAAGATGGCTGGCTGGAGTTTGCACAGAAGGAGCCTGCTGATGTCACAACCTGAATTTCCCCTGCCTGTTTCAGACTAACTCCCCCTGCAATTTGCACGTGCAACCCGTGAGCTAACATGAAGAGATAACTGCGCATGCCCAAGGACTTTCCAGAGCACTTCTTTCTTTCCACCAATCACCTAATCTCAAAATCCACCCGAATCTTTTCTAATAAAAATACTGCCTTGAAGCCAACCACAAACAGACGAATTTGATCTTGACACTTCTGTCTGCTTATGAGTTGACTTTCCATATAAAGCTTTTCTTTTCTAAAAAACCTGATGTCATAGAACTGATTTTGGTCAAAAACCAAAATCAATTCTAGTGCATTGGGCACCCTTTTGCTTGATAACAATGTCTCTAATCTCAGTGCTTTGGGAGGCCAAGGGAAGAGTCTGAAACCAGCCTTGGCAACATAGCGAGACCCTATCTCTACCAAGAAAAAGAAAAAAATCAGCTGGCACAGCAGCATGCACCTGTATAGTCCCAGGAACTTGGGAGGCTGAGGTGGAAGGATCACTTAAGCCAAGGAGTTCAAGGCTGCAGTGAGCTTTGATGGCACCACTGCACTCCAGTCTGGGCAACACAGCAAGACCCTGTTTCAAAATTTTTAAATAAATAAATAAAAATGAAAATGTGAGCTTGATGAGAATGTAGACCAGACAGTGTTGCACCTGCTTCTTCTCATCAGATTTTACAATCAGAGGGGCTAGTGCCTGGCACTCAGCCACACAGGTCTGTCTCATGGGCTATGGACACCTGCTGGGAGTTTACCTGAGACACATGTCTCCACAGTGCTTACAAAAAGCAATGCAAAGAGCCAGGTGTGGTGGCTCACACCTGTAATCCCAGCACTTTGAGAGACTGAGGCCAGTGGATCACCTGAGGTCAGGAGTTCAAGACCAGCGTGGCCAACACGGTGAAACCCCATCTCTACTAAAAATATAAAAATTAACCATGCATGGTGGCGGGCACCTGTAATCCCAGCTAGTCGGGAGGTTGAGGAAGGAGAATCGCTTGAACCTGGGAAGCAGAGGTTGCAGTGAGCTGAGATTGTGCCACTGCACTCCAGCCTGGGAGACAGAGTGAGACTCTGTCTTAAAAAAAAAAAAAAAAAAAAAAAAGCAATGCAAAGAAAACCAAAATCATCCCTCTTCATGCCCACCAGCTCCTGAAGCAAAAGCAGACTAACACACATCTTAGCAGCTGCCAAAGATATGTGTCCAAGCAAAGTGTAGGCTCAAGATCTGCATTCCTTTCTTACGTCTGGAAGCTTCCCCACCATAAGAGTCTTGGTGGGAATTTGAGCCACTTCTGAGAATAAACCCTCAAACAAGTCAGCTTCTATGCCTAAGGATCGTCCAACCAGATGCAGGCAATCAGGATGCTGAATCTTGAGTCAGTATTGCAAAAACTCAGGGACTCTAGAGAATTTTTTTTTTTTTTTTTTTTTTTTTTTTTTTTTTTTTGAGGAGGAGTCTTGCTCTGTCGCCCAGGCTGGAGGGCAGTGGTGCTATCTCGGCTTACTGCAAGCTCTACCTCCTGGGTTCACGCCATTCTCCTGCCTCAGCCTCCCAAGTAGCTGGGACTATAGGCACCCGCCACCGCGCCCGGCTAATTTTTTTTGTATTTTTAGTAGAGACGGGGTTTCACCGTGTTAGCCAGGATGGTCTTATCTCCTGACCTCGTGATCCGCCCACCTCAGCCTCCCAAAGTGCTGGGATTACAAGCATGAATTCTTTACGGTGCTGGCAGAAGAACAGTAGCAGCCTTAGCTTAGCACTGAGGGCCAGGGCAGCGCCAGCTGTGGCTCCAGGTGTTGTCATGAGACCTATTGTTGACAGGCTTTTGCCTGGTCCTATTGCTTCCCATTGTGCATACAGAGAGAGACCAAACTTCCCTGAATTGACTGCAGTTTATTCCCAGAGTCATAGGCAACACTAGAGATCCATCATCCATCTCTGGTGACTATTATGCTTTCACTATATCCTATCACTGTAATACATTTATGCACATAATGGAACTGCGGAAAAGACTTATTGAGCAACTATTTGTTGGAAGACAATTCTCTGTGGATCTCTTACATTTCTGTATGTCTTACAAGCACAGGCACCAAATGCTTTTGTTCAGTACTGTCTTTTCAAGGATGTTTGCAGAGAGAACAGCCTTTGAAGCCACAGTGTCTCCCTCCAGAGAAAGTGCAAATTTAATTACTGCCCAGTATGGTAGAGATGATGTCTCCCTCCAGGACTGAGGTCAGGCAAGCCTACTGCCCCTTAGCTAAGGGGTCCTCCCCTATAATTTTATGCAGATGACACTGTGTCCTCTGAGCATCACTCTATGGTAGTGGTCCCCAACTTGGCACCAGGGACTGGTTTCATGGAAGACAATTTTTCCTAGGACTGGGGAGGGGGGATAGTTTTGGGGATGATTCAAGCACATTATATTTATTGTGCACTTTACTTCTATTATTATTAGATTGTAATATATAATGAAACAATTATACATCTCATCATAATGTAAAATCAGTGGGAGCCCTGGGCTTGTTTCCCTGTAACTAGACAGTCTCATCTGGGGGTGATGGGAGACAGTGACAGATCATCAGGCATTAGATTCTCATAAGGAGCATGCAACCTAGATCCCTCACATGCGCAGTTCACAATAGGGTTTATGCTTCTATGAGACTCTAACGCTGCCGCTGATCTGGCAGGAGGCAGAGCTCAGGCAGGAATGAGAGGGACAGGGAGAGGCTGTAAATACAGATGAATCTTCACTGACTCACCCGCCTCTCACCTCTTGCTGTGCAGCCTGCTTCCTAACAGGTCATGGACCATTACTGCTCCACGGCCGGGGGGTTGGGGACCCCTGCTCTATGGGAACTGGGGCTCAGGGGACCAACTAAAAATAATGATACTCTGCCTACTGCTATGGCTTGAGGAATAAAGTTCTTTGTATAATTTAGGTGTCTCATGTCTTCTGCTAGCATCCAGAAAACCATGGCAGGTCACTGGTTAGCATGCAAGTAGTATAAAATCTCAGACACATCAGGATTCTTTTTTTTTTTTTTTTTTTTTTTTGAGACAGAGTCTCACTCTGTTGCCCAAGCTGGAGTGCAGTAGTACAATCTCTGCTCACTGCAACATTTACCTCTTCCATTCAAGGGATTCTTCTGCCTCAGCCTCCCATATAGCTGGGATTACAGGTGTGTGCCACCACATCCAGTTAGTTTTTGTATTTTTAGAAGAGACAGGGTTTTACCATGTTGGCCAGGCTGGTCTCAAACTCTTGACCTCAGGTGATTCTCTTGTCTCAGACTCCCAAAGTGCAGGATTACGGGCGTGAGCCACCATGCCCGGCCTCTTCTTTTTCTTTTTTTTTTTTTTTTGAGACAGCGTCTCACTCTCTTGCCCAGGCTGGAGCACAGTGGTACTATTTCTGCTCACTGCAACCTTCACCTCCCAGGTTCAAGTGATTCTTCTGCCTCAGCCTCCCGTGTAGCTGGGATTACAGGTGTGCACCACCACGTCCAGTTAATTTTTGTATTTTTAGTAGAGACAGGGTTTTACCATGTTGGCCAGGCTGGTCTCAAACTCCTGATCTCAGGTGATTCTCCTGTCTCGGACTCCCACAAGTGCTGGGATTACAGGTGTGAGCCACCACGCCCAGCCAACACATCAGAATTCTTGACACCACTTTACAATGGCATAGTGTTCCTCATAGGGATATAGAAATGAAATACTTTAAATGGTTCTTATCCTCAAGTAACTCAGGATCTAGCAGCAGTGCACCAGTCCAGTGGGTGATAGAAGGGCCTGCTCTGAGCACCACTTCCACGCCCTCTGCAACATAAATAAGGGAAAGACACTGTCCATTTAAAGAACAAAGTAATCATTTCTACAGGCCAAAAACGGAACCCAAATGTAATGCAGAAAATTGCCCTGAAACTGAAGGCCTGCTGACTTCGGGTACAGAAACAGAGAGAGGTAGCGGGGTGCTCCTCCCCTCCTGTGGAAAGATGTCTAAAATTGCCCCCTACAAAATGAGACACCTGGGCTCAGCTCACTCCTTGAAAGCAGGTGCTGAGAGCAGGCTCCTCGACTCAGGAAAAGAGGCCACAGGGTTCTTTCCAACCCTGGGGCTGACATGGAGCTGATCTTAAGAAGGCCACAGGAAGCAGAAAAACCACACACCAGGACACCGCCACACTGCCCTTGGCTCCCTGGCTAAGACTACAGGAGTCTACAGTGGGAATGTGGACACCGGGAATCATTCACCGCAGTGCTATGATAATATTAGTTTTTGCCCATGGTTCCTGGTCTGTAACTCCCTTAGCCCTCGTTACAGTCTTTTGTTATAATATTTAGTGTGTTAGATCTTAGGAACAAGTCTCAGGAGACAGAATCTCTCTGATTTTCCCCTGCCCCCCTTTCATCTGCCCAAAGGCAGGACTCTAATCTTCCCCCGCCTTTCTGATTGTGGGTCTTAAGACCCTTTCCAGAGAGGGTCCTCCCCTATACCCTGGGGGACAAAATGCTGACATCGTGAGGCGTCCATAAAAACCCAAGAGGGGCTGGGGGTGGTGGTTCACGCCTGCAATCCCAGCACTTTGGGAGGCTGAGGCGGAAGGATCACCTGAGGTCAAGAGTTCGAGACCAGCATGGTGAAACTCTGCCTCTACTAAAAATACAAAAATTAGCCAGGCACACCTGTAGTCCCAACTACTCAGGAGGATGAGGCACAAGAATCGCTTGAACCTGGGAGGCGGAGGAGGTTACAGTGAGCAGACATCACACCACTGCACTACAGCTTGAGCGACAGAGCGAGACCCTGTCTCAAATGAAAAAACAAAACCAAAAAAAAAACAAGAGGACAGGGTTCAGTTTGGGGAACTTCTGGATAGCTGAACACGTGGAAGTTCCTGGAGGGTGGAACTACCTACCTCTCTCTAGGTAGATAGTGTCAGAATGGAACTGAAGGACTCCCAGCTTGTGTCTGCTGCTTGGTGTGGGAGGAAAACCCCTGCGCATCTGGTCACAGAAGTCTTCCTCTGTGTTGACAGTTGTGGTGGTGGTGGTACGAGAGTCGAGGAAAAACACAGCTGAAGAGTTTTTCTGCAACACTCACTCTTTTCCTGCAATGGGAAACACTGCAGGCTCCCAGCTCATCCCAGCCAGGCACGCTGCCTGGCTTCCCTCGCCTTGCCTTTGGTGTTTTCTCACTTTTTAGTTGACTTCCAGCTTTCTCTCTTAGGTGATCTATTCAGTATGTGATTATCGACTGGCTGTTTTGGTTCTTCTTTGTGAAGGAGGTGAGTACCAGATGCCTCTGGTCAGCCAATGTGAAGCCCCTCTGTCTCCCTGCCTCTGTGATATTATCAGGGTCACCCAAAAAATCAAGAAAAAATGAAGGTGGCGGTGGCCACAGAGATGCTGAATAATTAATTTTGAACTTCATTAAAACATTTTAAAAGATATTAAAATGCAAGGGTTGGCCGGGCACAGTGGCTCACGCCTGTAATCCCAGCAATTTGGGAGGCGGAGGCAGGTGGATCACCTGAGGTCAGGAGTTCAAGACCAGCCTGGCCAACATGGCAAAACCCTGTCTCTACTAAAAATACAAAATTAGCCGGGCATGGCAGTAGGTGCCTGTAATCCCAGCTACTCTGGAGGCTGAGGCAGGAGAATCACTTGAACCGGGGAGGCAGAGGTTGCAGTGAGTCAAGATCACGCCATTGCACTCCAGCCTGGGCCATAGGAGTGAAACTCTGTCGCAAAACAAAACAAAATAAAAAATAAATGCAAGGGTAACCTCTAAATTAACAGAAATACAATTTATAGCTTCCAAACCAAGGAAGTGAAATAGGAGTTAAGAAGAAATGATTTGGGCAGATAGTGAGGGTAAGGAAGTCCTCAGTAAAGTCTTCCTTTCAGTGGAAAGCAGCCCCCAAATCATTTCCTTTTCTAACAAACAGCAGCCTATAAAATTGAGCTGCAGACATAGAAAGGCAGGCCAGAAGCTTGCATGGGTGAATGCCGGCAGTTGTACCAGTAGGAAAGGGGCTACCTGGGACTAGGCATGTCCAACATGGCGGCTCCATCTTCCCTTCTCTTTGCCAACCACGTGTGCAGTAAGGAGCAGACAACCTGGTGCAGGCCAAGTGAAAGCCCATTTGCATAATAAGATTAGGGTGGGGCAGCCAGCTTCCCCTCACACTATATAAACACCACACCTGGTCCAACCAATCTGTGGGCCCTATGTAAATCATGCACTGCCTCCTCAAGCCTGTCTATAAAATCCAGTGCAGTCTGCTGCCAGCTGGGAGTCCCACTCAGGCACCCTTCTCTCTCGAGAAGAGCAAGCTATTCTCCTTTCTCTTTCTTTTGCCTATTAAACCTTCACTCTTAAACTCACTTCTTGTGTGTGTCCGTGTCCTTGATTTCCTCGGCATGAGGCATGAACCTCAGGTATTTACCTCGGACAATGATGCCAATTCAGAAGGAAACAAAATGAGAAGAGGGTTAATCTACTCAACAGGTAAAGAATGCAACCTAACCAATGATATAGAAAACACAAAATAAGGATAGTACAAATGAGTCCAACAGTGTCTCTATTCACACATACACACACCCACATATGTGCACACACATACACACAGAGGAAGTGGATTAAACTGATCTCTTTAAAGACAAAGACTATCTGATTGGATGCTTTTTTTTCTTTTTTTGAGACGGAATTTTGCGAGTGTTGCTGAGGTGGGAGTGCAATGCTGTGATCTTGGTTCACTGCAGCCTCTGCCTCCTGGGTCCAAGCAATTCTCCTGCCTCAGCTTCCTGAGTAGCTGGGATTACAGGTGCCCGCTACCATGCCTGGCTAATTTTTGTATTTTTAGTAGAAACGGGGTTTCGCCACGTTGGCCAGGCTGGTCTCGCACTCCTGACCTCAGGTGATCCACCCACCTCGGCCTCCCAAAGTGCTGGGATTACAGGCATGAGCCACCACACCCAGCTGATTAGATGCTTTTAAATCCAGCTATATGCTACTTACAAAGACAAACCCAAGTAAAAACACACAGAAATGTTGAAAATAAATATAATCAAACTATATTAAAGAGACATTAATAAATTATGATAGAAAAAAGGAGATGATAACCGCGCCAAAAGATAATAGTTTGTAAAGACTAATAATATAGATGGACCTCTAGCTAATCTAAAAAATATATATAAACTCTTAAGTGTAAATAATTAATCAAAAGAATACTCTCTTACAAAGGAGGAAAGAAAAGATGATGGCTTTCTAGCTAGTGAGGTTAATTCAGGTGAAACAGCACAGATGAGCCAAAAAAACACTCTTTCTCTTTGCATAGTGGAGGGTGGAAGAGAGAGAGTGAGGGGGGAACAGGCAGAAGTGTGAAATGATTGGGAGCCTTTGATCATTTAAATGAGAAGGCCAAGAAAGCAGTAGGAAGCCAGCCAAGTAGAATTAAATGCTTGATCAAAGTCGCAAGGTGTGTAAGCCACTCCTGGTTGCTTTAGAATCAGAATCTACTCATCTCATGAAATAAACGGTAATTTGAAGAGAGATGTAGTGTATCATCCTTCAAAGTCACAATAACCAAAATAGCAAGAATGATGTTATCCAGGTGAAGAATTTGAGTGATGTATAGAAGGGTTAACTTGCCCCCACGCACTGGAGAGAACATTTGGACCATGCTGACTGGTTCCAGCCTCCAGTGACTCATGAACATGTGGAGGTGCTTATTCTCTCCCTCTTCAATCCTGCCCCACCATGTGAACATCACTGGAGGGGTACAGGAGACCCATGGCAGGGGCTGGTACCCTTTTGGAGAGATATGGGAGACCCATGGCAGGAGTTGGGTCTTGCCACCCAAGGCCATCCCAGACCAGCTGCAGAGTAAATGCACCTGACAGCAATAACTTTAGCATACACTTAGAGTAACCCTGTATGGCAAACACACCTGAATGACTCTGGCTAAGCTTATGTAGGAAATGAACCATGGAGTTGCAGATTCATGCAATTAAGTATCCACACATGGTTGGCTGTTATCCTCATTCATTACTGCCCAGATTCTTCTACTTGGCAAAGATGGAAGTTCTTTCTCTCTCCTGGGGACGTAGCAAGTTGGCTTGAGTTTGGAGCCGTCCAGGCAGACTGTAGCTTGAGTTATTATTTCTCTGCTTGCTACTGCCCAGGAGCACTGAGTTACTCCATGTAAGAGTACAACAATGAATCAAAACAAAGAAGAAAAAGACACACCACCAAATTGAAAAACTTGGCAAAGACGATGAACAAGCAAGTACAAAAGAGAGAACCCAATTGGCCAATAAAGACGGGGAAATGTTCAGCCTCTCTGAAGTGAAAAGCAGAGCAAATCAAAACGACTATGAAATATCATTTCACACTCTGCATATTGGCAAAGATTAAGTTACCAAAGATGCAGGTAAGTGGGAGCTTTCATAAGGTATTGATGAGATTGTGCATTGAAACAAAGCTCTTTAGAAAGCAACGCAGCAGGCTGGGTGCAGTAGTTCATGCCTGTAATCCCAGTACTTTGGGAAGCCGAGGTGGAAGGATTGCATGAGCCCAGCAGTTGAAGACCAGCCTGGACAACATAGCAAGACCCCATCTCTACTTTAAAAACAAAGAGAGAACAACTTACCAATTCTTAATGGAACTAAAGATATGTATTCCCAATAACACAGTCCTAAAGAAACTCATGCTGTACAGGTAGTTTTCTTTCTTTCTTTTTTTTTTTTTTTGAGATGGAGTATTGCTCTGTTGCCCAGGCTGGAGTGCAGTGGCTCAGTATCAGCTCACTGTAACCCCTGCCTCCCAGGTTCAAGCGATTCTCCTGCCTCAGCCTCCTGGGTAGCTGGGATTACAGGTGCGCACTGCTATGCCCTGCTAATTTTTGTATTTTTGATAGAGACAGGATTTCTCTATGTTGGCCAGGCTGGTCTTGAACTCCTGATCTCAGATGATCCGCCCCCCTTGGCCTCCCAAAGTGCTGGGATTACAGGTGTGAGCCACTGTACCTGGCCAGTAGTTATGATTTCAATAGCAACATGACTTGTAATAATAAAAATTTGGAAGCAATCTAAATGATCCATGGTATGAGACTGGATGTATTGATGATGGTATAATGAAATATTCTGCAGCATTTAAAATAATCTATATTGACACGCATCAACATGGATAAATCTTTCTTTTTTTTTTTGAGACAGAGTCTTGCTCTGCACCTAGGCTGGAGTGCAGTGGCACTATCTCAGCTCACTGCAACCTCCTCCTCCCTGGTTCAAGCAATTCTCCTGCGTCAGCCTCCCGAGCAGCTGGGACCACAGGCATGTGCCACCACACCCAACTAATTTTTGTATTTTTAGTAGAGATGGGGTTTCACCATGTTGGTCATGCTGGTCTCGAACTCCTGATCTCAGGTGATCCACCTGACTTGGCCTCCCAAGGCCTGCCTCAGGCCTCAAACCTGAGGATTACAGGTGTGAGCCACTGTGCCTGGCCAGATAAATCTTAAAAAGCATCTTGATGCTTAAAAATATAAACCCAGCTCATTGCAGTCTTACACCATTTAGATAAAATTATACAAGATATTCTCAACACGCACAGTTTGGGTGAACAGAAACTGGCTGCGCAGAATAAAGGTCTTGATCTTCAGCTGCAGACATCACCTTTCATTGATACCTTTTATGTAAAGCACATTACTGTTTACACTACACACCTACATAGAAAAACAGAAAAATGTGGTTAGAAAAGATAAAAGCCAATGTGGCCCAGTGGGAAAAAGAGAAGAACTTAAAACCGGGAAGAAAGCTAAGAGGACACAGATCTACAATATTTCACCTCTTTAGAAATTCTGAAGCAAATGCTGCATAGTTTAACATTTGTTCAGTACAGGTGATTTGTTATATAACACGGTGTTTCCTATATTTGCTCTGTACTTTGTTGTAGGAGTAAAATATTTAATTCTTAAAAGTCTTGTGGGGCCAGGCATGATGGCTCATGCCTGTAATCCCAGCACTTTGGGAGACTGAGGCAGGCAGATCACTTGAGACCAGCCTGGCCAATATAACAAAACACCGTCTCTATTAAAATTACAAAAATTAGCCGGGCGGTAGTATACGCCTGTAATCCCAGCTACTCGGGAGGTGGAGGCAGGAGAATCACTTGAACCTGGGAGGCAGAGGTTGCAGTGAGCCGAGATCCCGCTACTGCACTCCAGCCTCGGTGACAGAGCGAAGCTTCGTGTCAAAAAAAAAAAAAAAAATCTCCTCCACACTCAAGTCACAGGCCTGCCAGAATTTTCACCTAGGGACAAAGTGACATTTCTCTGATGGGATACATTTTAAAGGGGCAACAGAAGGAAACAAATATAAAAGTTGCGCTTTGATTATGTCACGAGTTGTGCTTATTCAGTGTCTGTGAACACGAGGAACCACTGGCTTCAGGACAGGGGCCCATGTGCTATTGCACAAGTCCATGCGGGGGCTGTGAGGACACAGGAGCAGGGCCCCCAGGGGTGGGCCAGGCAGTCTGCTTCCCCAGCGAGCCCTGACTACTAAGCAGCCTATGAATGCATGATGGGGGCATTAGCTTCAGGGAGGAGAGCAGAAAGGGAGGGGCCCATGGGCACAGGGAAGAGCCACTGGGCAAGTGTGGAGGTGCGAGGACATGTGTTGGGACCATGAGTAATTTGGGAGGTTTTCAGGGTAGGCTTGTGAAAGTGTTACGCAACCCCCATGAGAGGGGACTGGGCTTAGGAGGCAGATCATGAAGGGTTTCGGAATTTGCACTGTCCTCAGAGAGAAGTGGAGTCTTTGAAAGATTTTGAGCAGAGGCGTGACCTTGAAGGATCATGCAGTTCAGTCTCTTGCCTGCAGGCAGATAAATGTCTAAATCTTTCCGGATAGCAGGCTCCTCTCTTTTTTATTGTCTCTAAGGACAGGCTCTAGAGTCTCCATCCTTTATCTTTTTTAGTGTTGGGCATATATAGCTGCGAGTAGAGAAGGTGACTGCACAGTGCAGGACAGATGGGGAAGGGAATGAGACCTCACTCCTCGAATCCAGCGGGTCCAGGGACACAGACTGGAGAGCAGTGGGGGAAGGGAGGCAGTGTCAGTCAGGCAGCAGGGCACAGAGTGCCCAGGTGTGACAACAGGTGTCAGCAAACAGTCTGCAGCAAGAGACAATGTCTGATGACAATGACAAGGATGGCCATCTTCATCATCATCATCAACACCACCATCATCGTCGTCATCACAGCAGACACTGATACAGTACTTGTCATGTGTCAGGAAGTGTTTAATGCTTTGCACAGTTCCATCAACCCTAGGAGGTGCATAAATCATATCCCCACTTTAAAGATGAAGGAAATGAAGCAAAAATAAGGAGAAGAAGTTGACTGTGCTTCCACAGCTTGTAAGGGGCATCTGGCACTCAGAAGCAGCCAGTTGGCTCCAGCATCTATGAGCCTAACCACAACACCATATCATATCTCCAAAGGTGTGTGCGCGCATCCTGCCAGGCACAGAAACTGCGGCAGAGGAGGCTCTCAGGAAGGCATAGCCGGTGCCCCAAGCCCACAGTCATGTGGAATAGACTCAGAGAGCATACTTGTTGGTTTCTTTCTACATCCTTTCTCCGACACATGGCTGAATTAGTGGAAATTCCTCCCAGATATAGGCCTGTGGTCATCTTTTATCTCTAGGTCACAGTTGGCACTGACTATATTTTTAATTTATTTGTGTGTGTATTCTTCTGGGAAATTAGGAGGAGTCTCCACATATGAGATGCTAAAAGCAGGGCCCTAGCTATGAGAATGAGATCCAGGCACAGACGCTGACCCGGGCCGTCGATCAGAGCTGGTTCACAGCAAGTCTGATGCTTGCTGTTTCCATGTAGAGCACTGGGAATAGGAGGGAGGGGACTGGACACAGTGAGTGACAGTGTGTCCAGCATCTCAGATGTGGTCTCTCATTTCATCCTCACAATGACCTTGTCATGCAGACATTCCTATGAGAGCTAAGGAAGCAGGCTCAGAGGGGCACAATAACAGGCTCACAGTCCCACAGCAAACAGGAGGCACAGCTGGAAGTAAGATTATCTGCCTCAAAGCTCTGTGCTTTTTTCTATTACTCCTCACTGGGAATTTTGCAAGTATCAGCCAATTGCATGCTGGCCCAGAGTCAAACCAGATTTCCTTGCTAATTTCCCAGAAGAATACACAAAGAAATAAAAAAGATAGTGCCAACTGTGAACTATAGATAAGAGATGACTGGCTGGGCACAGTGGCTCATACCTCTATTCCCAACACTTTGGGAGGCTGAGGTGGGTGGATCACCTGAGGTCACGAGTTCGAGAGGAGCCTGGCCAACATGGTGAAACCCCGTCTCTACTAAAAACACAAAAATTAGCTGGGCGTGGTGGCATGTGCCTGTAGTCCCAGCTACTTAGGAGGCTGAGGCAAGAGAACTGCCTGAAGCCAGGAGGCGGAGGTTTGTAGTGAGCAGACGTCGCATTACTGTACTCCAGCCTGGGCAACGGAGTGAGATTCCATCTATTAAAAAAAAAAAAAAAGATGATCACAAGGCCAATATCTGGGAGGAATTTCCACTAATTCAGCTATGTGTCTAATTCAGCCGTGTGTCTGACAAACGATGTAGAAAGAAACCACCAAGTACACTCTCTGAGCCACAAGAAGACAAACAGCCCCAAAGAAATTGGGAAACCAAGATAGATAACCTTTGCACTTTGCGACAAATCGCAGGATACTGGGAAAATACGGATCCAGGGCGAGGGTTGGAGGGGAGTTAGCACAATAGTTTTGAAAAGGAAATGAAGGAAAATAAACATTATCCTGATTAGAGGAGAAAAACAACTCCAAAAATCACTGTTAGCAAACAAAGATGGTGCTTTAACACAGCTTACTGTCTTAAAAAAAAATCCAGGCACACTATGGAACAGAAGCAGGAGGAGAAGAAATTGAAAAGGGGATGAAGCCGAAAGGGATTCAAGAAAGACAGAAGAGGATATTAGGAAAATAAAAAACCAAGAGCAAAATGAAAATTACGTTGTAGGTTGTGTAGGCTTTGAAACCAGGGTGACTCCATCTTGAATAGGGGCTGGATAAAATGAGGCTGAGACCTACTGGGCTGCATTCCCAGGAGGTTAAGTCATTCTAAGTCACAGGATGAGACTGGAGTTTGGCACAAAACACAGGTTACAAAGTTGTTGCTGATAAAACAGGATGCCATGAAGAAGCTGGCCGAAACCCACTAAAACCAAAATGGCGATGAAAGTGACCCCTGGTCGTCCTCACTGCTCATCATATGCTAATTATAATAGATAAGCATGCTAAACGACACTCCCACTAGCACCATGACAGTTTACAAATGCCATGGCAATGTCATATGGCCTAAAAAGGGGAGGAACCCTCAGTTCCAAGAATTGCCCACCCCTTTCCTGGAAAACTCATGAATAATCCATCCGTCGTTTAGCATATCATCAAGAAATAACTATAAGAATACTCAGTCGAGCAGCCCATGCCACTGCTCTGCCTGTGGTGTAGCCATTCTTTAATTCATTTACTTTTTTTTTTTTTTTCTCCATTCTGTCACCTAGGCTGGAGTCCAGTGGCTTAATCTCGGCTCACTATAACCTCTGCCTCCCAGGTTCGAGCAATTCTCCTGCCTCAGCCTCCTCAGTAACTGCGATTACAGGCATGCACCACCACGCCCGGCTAAGTTTTGTATTTTTAGTAGAGATGGAGTTTCACCATGTTGGCCAGGCTGGTCTTGAACTCTTGACCTCAAGTGATCCACCAGTCTTGGCCTCCCAAAGTGATGGGATTACAGGTGTGAGCCACCACGCCCAGCCTATTCCCTTGCTTTCTTAATAACGTCATTTTACTTTGTTAATAAACTTGCTCTTACTTTACTCTAAGGACTCGCACCAAATTCTTTCTTGTGCGAGGTCCAAGAACCATCTCTTTGGGGTCTGGATTGGGACCCGTTTCTGGTTAACAGTTTCATACAGCACAACATACACTCCAGAAATCAAGGAGTACTAACGCAGAGGACCAACATCAGAATCTCTCTAAATCAGGAGTACTAACGCAGAGGACCAACATCAGAATCTCTCTGAATTCAGATGGAAAAGGTATGAAACAGTGAGGGGGGGGGGGTCGACAAATATGAAGGAAGAGAACAGAAGTAAGAATTCGATGTGTTGCACAGGAGAAAACCATAAGGCTGAATAAGAACAAAATGAAAGCATAAGCAAGAATTAAAAAAGAAAATAATAGGCCAGGCAAGTTGGCTCACACCTGTAATCCCAGCAATTTGGGAGGCCAAGGCGGGCAGATCATCTGCAGTCAGGAGTTTGAGACCAGCTTGGCCAACGTGGTGAAACCCCGTCTCTACTAAAAATACAAAAATTAGCCAGATGTGGTGGTGGGTGCCTGTAATCCCAGCTACTCGGGAGGCTGTGACAGGAGAATCACTTGAACCCAGGTGGCAGAGGTTTCGATGAGCTAAGATCATGCTACTGCACTGCAGTCTGGGCAACAGAGTGAGATTCTGTCTCAAAAAAAAAAAAAAAAAAAGAGAATAGCAGAAAACTGCACTGGATGGAAGGCCTGTGCCTACATTTTAGAAGTGCAAAGCAAAGTAATAAAGATGAACCATTCTGACCAATCAATCTATAACATGATTTTAAACAAATAAGAAAAAAAAATCATAAGCACCAGGCAGGTTGTACAAAACAGATTCTCTACAAGGAATATAATCAAGCCAAGTTCAAACTTATTTTCTACAAAGAACAAGAAAACAAGGGACAGATACTTAAAAGTAGTTCCAGTGAGGCATTCTGCTTACAATTTTACTTAGAGGAAGGTTGTGGCTGGTGCCATTTGTGGTATGGCCAGAAGCCACTCACTTCCCCTCTTCCTTTCTTAAAAAACAAAACAAAACAAAAAACTGATTTGATTTGATAATAATGAGTTGCAAAAATAAGTAATTCAAAATCTAAGCTGTTGGAACTTTAAAATATTTTGACCCTTAAGGGCATGTGATTATGGGAACTGAGTCACATAAACAGGCAGCTATAACCTTTGTTTGTATGATTATAGATTATTCTTCTTCCTTGCCTGTTAATACATTGTTTTAGAAATTGTAAATGATGAAAGCACATCAGGGAAGACCCCTTCTCTGTTCACTGTTTATCTTCATTATAGATTAACTTCCCACTTACCTTTCTAACACAAAGACATTATGACTATCACATTGTCTAAGATGGAATGTTAAATACACTTGTTTAAATTGGAAAGGAAATGAAAACAAGCTGCATAGAAAAGAAAATAAACTGTAACTAACTAAATTGCTGCAGCTCATAAACTAGCCTTGTATAAGAAAATGTTATAATTCTACTAAATTCCTTTGTTTACTGCCTATATAAGCAAGACTTTCACATTTTTTTTTACTATTATTTTTCTTAGAGAAAGAGCCTCATTGTTGCCCAGGCTGGGATGCAGTGGTGCAATCATGGCTCACTGCAGCCTCAAACTCCTTGGCTTGAGCCATCCTCCCACCTCAGCCTCCTGAGTAGCTGAGACTACAGGTGCACATCACCATGCCCGCTAAGTTTTAAATTTTTCTTGTAGAGATGGGGTCTCCCTATGTTGCCCAGGTTTGTCTCAAACTCCTGGCTTCAAGCAATCCTCCAGCCTTGACCTTCCAAACCAATGGGATTATATGTGTAAGCCATCACACCCAGCAAAGACCTTAACTTTTAACTTGAGAGCACTGACCCCATTTCTCTGGAGTTTGTGTTTCCTGAATGGCTATTCTTACCTTTGGGCTGCAATAAACTCTATACTTAATCTTATTTTCGAGACCAGCCTAAATATCGTTACTAAATCTCGTTACTTAAGGTTGACAGACTCCAGCACCAAGGGTGGATCATAGCAGATCTAAGCCAATCACGATCACTGGCCTCTTTTCCTATTTTCTCAGCTTCTCTTGCTGCTAAGAGTAGGCATACCATTCTGATCTGGCTGATGAAACTTACAGGGAAAAGCTGCTAGGAGATTTCTGAGAAAGAGTTCCCTTCGCTCATAAGAAAGAGAACCACTGGAGAAAAAAGGCTTTTTTTGCTACCACCCCCACCCCATTCCAAATATAGTTCTGGTGTCTGACGCTGTAGCAGCCCTTTTGTAGCCAGAAGGCAACATGGATGAGGATGTACTTCCTACGGGCTGAGGATATAAAGTGGAAGACGGAGGTGCAGAGGCCCAGGAAGACATATCACCAGCCTCTGCTGCCACCTTGACTGCCCATTTTTGTTAGGTCTGTGTCTTTAGTATTTAAGTCATTGTCAAGTTCTCTTTTAGATATAAGTAAGTGCTCACTTATTGTATCTCTTAGTGGATGGTGTGTACCTGTAGTCCTAGCTACTTGGGAGGCTGAGGTGGGAGGATCACTCAAGCCAAGGAGTTTGAGGCTGCAGTGAGCTATGATTGCACCGCTGCACCCCAGCCTGGGCAACAATGAGGCTTTTTTTTTTTTTTTTTTTTTGTCTGTCATGGAGTCTCACTCTGTCACCCAGGCTGGAGTGCAGTGGTACAATCTCGGCTCACTGCAACCTCTGCCTCCCGGGTTCAAGCGATTCTCCTGCCTCCACCTCCTGAGTAGCTGGGATTACAGGTGTGTGTCAACACACCCAGCTAATTTTTGTATTTTTAGTAGAGATGTTGTTTCACCATGTTGGGCAGGCTGGTCTCGAACTCCTGGGCTCAAGTAATCCACCTGCCTTCGCCTCCCAAAGTGCTGGGATTACAGGCGTGAGCCACTGTGCCCAGCCTGAGGATATAAATATTAACAGGAAAAGCACACCACACAAAAATTCCATCATCATCATTTTATCACTTGAGACATGATATGCTAAACAAAATTAAACAACCTTCTCAAATGAAGGCCTTAATTAAACTAATGTACATTATGAACCTGCAAGAGATGAACTGATATGAAGCATTTTTACTACAAAAAATGTTGAATTATAAGACTGAAATTTAAATGTTGTGACCCCAAACTCTATATTCAGTCCTATTTTAATTTTATTCATAAAGTTAATGGAATAATATTTTCAGATCTGCAAAGGCCTGGAAAAATATGTCTCTTGAGTAATACCCAACCCCTACTATAAAAATTTTTAAGAAATGTTTAAATTTTTAAAAATTTTATGAGAGATTAATTATAATTAACAATTCAGATATAAGAAATTTAAAGTACAAAGGAATGACAATATAAATAAAAACTGTTTACAGATAGTAAAATTGGGCCAGGCACGGTGGCCCATGCCTATAATCCCAGCACTTTGGGAGACTGAGGCAGGCGGATCACCTGAGGTCAGGAGTTCAAGGCCAGCCTGGCTAACATGACAAAACTCCGTCTCTACTAAAAATACAAAAATTAGCTGGGCACGGTGGTGGGTACCTGTAATCCCAGCTACTTGGGAGGCTGAGGCAGGAGAATCATTTGAACCTGGGAGGCAGAGGTTGCCGTGAGCCGAGATCGTGCCACTGCACTCCACCCTGGGCAACAGAGCAAGACTTCATCTCAAAAAAAAAAAAAAAAAAAAAAAAATAGGGATAGTAAAATTGAAGTGGTGTTATTCGTCTGGAGTAATACATGAGATTCATTGCCTCATGCTAAGGAAATTAAGGATACCAACACACCAGAGTGAGGTTAAGAGCAAAAGTTTAATAGGCGAAAGAAAGAGGAGAGCCCTCTGTACAGAGAGGGGTCCTGGAGAAAGATGGGTTGCCAGTTCTGTGCTGAAATGCAGAAGGTTTCATAGAGTAGCTTAAGGAGGTGGTGTCTGATTTACATAGGGGATGAAAGATTGGTTGGACCAGGTGAGCCATCTGCATAGTTCACGAAGAACCTGGCTGCCCCTTCCTAATTTTTTTTTTTTTTTTCGAGACGGAGTCTGGCTCTGTCCCCCAGGCTGGAGTGCAGTGGCGCGATCTCAGCTCACTGCAAGCTCCGCCTCCCAGGTTCACGCCATTCTCCTGCCTCAGCCTCCCGAGTAGCTGGGACTACAGGCGCCCGCCACCACGCCTGGCTAATTTTTTATATTTTCAGTAGAGACGGGGTTTCACCGTGTTAGCCAGGATGGTCTTGATCTCCTGACCTCATGATCCGCCTGCCTCGGACTCCCAAAGTGCTGGGATTACAGGTCTGAGCCACTGCGCCTGGCGCCCCTTCCTAATTTTTTATTACGCACATGGGTTCTCTACCTGCCCAGGGCCATGTTGCCTGGTCCTTACTGTACACGTGATGAAGAGAGAAGGGAAGACAGAGCCTCTGTGCTGAACGCATCTGGCTTCCAGGTCCCTCCTTTATTAGCACAGCTGCCGTCATTCACCCGTGCAAGCTTTAGCCTGCTGATTTATGTTTGCAGCTGGAGTTTTTAGGCTGCTCTTTGTTAGAAAAGAAATTATTTGGGGGCTGCTTTTTGTTAAAAGGGAAACCTTGCTGAGAATTCCTTTAGCCTCACTATCTGCCTAAGTAATTTCTTTCTAGCTCCTGTATCAAAATTAACTGTTGTAAATATGATACAAAACTAAACACAAGGCCGGCTGCCTTGGCTCACACCTGTAATCCCAGCACTTTGAGAGGCCGAGGTGGGTGAATCACCTGAGGTCAGGAGTTCGAGAGCAGCCCCAGACAAACCCCACATGACAGGCAAGGAGGATCTATTGGAATACCACTAACAGTAAAAAGCTAAGGGAGGTGCTTTCCTTCCCTGGCAGGCCTGAAATCTCCCTCTCTCACCAAAATATAACATGGCAGCCCCAGCAAGGTAGATCTCCACCAAAACAAACAGCCTGATCCTTGTGGTTGAATCCACTATACTGTTGCCCAGAGATTGGAGGCAACAGTATAGTGGATTCAACCACAAGTGCGTGGCCTGGGGAATGCTCTGTTCCCCACAGCACAGGAGAATCTCGTCACAAAAAGCACTTGGCTTAGGAAGCCTCCTTGTTCCTGCTTAAGAATCTCCTCCCGCAAAGAGATACACCTGCCATCTTTGCCTAAGAAAATCTTTTCTGCCCCGTCAAGCAGCACCAGGAGGAACCACTGGGACCCCAGCAGCCCTGTATAAACCAGGCTGGCTAATAGAGCACCATAAAGGCACTGCAAACAAGTTCTCATTGCAACCATAGTCCGCAAAAGTATACCAGAATCTAAACCTAAACGAGGTGACTAAACCTAAACATGACTAAACCTAAACAAGATAACTGCCTACTAAAAGAAAAGATTTAAATAGAATCCAGAGTCCACTAAGCTACCAGATGAAATATCTGTGATAATAATAGAAAATCACTCATCACATCGAGAACCAAGAAACTCACAACTTGAATGAGAAAAGACACTTAACTGACTTCAATACTGAGATGAGTCAGACATTGAAATCATCCACAAAGGATTTTAAAGAAACCATCATGCCCCAGTGAGTGTTGTTCCCCTCCCTGTGTCCATGTGTTCTCATTGTTCAGCTCCCACCTATAAGTGAGAACATGTGGTGTTGGTTTTCTGTACCTGAGTTAGTTAGCTGAGGATAATGGCTTCCAGCTCCAGCTACATCCCTGCAAAGGACATGATCTCATTCTGTTTTATGGCTGCATAGTATTCCGTGGTGTATATGTACCACTTTCTTTATCCAGTCTGTCAGCAGAGCAAGGGGGAGGGAGAGCATCAGGATAAATAGCTAATGCATGCGGGGCTTATTACCCTGGATGATGGGTTGATATAGCCACCATGGCACATGTTTACCTATGTAACAAACCTGCACTGTCCTGCACATGTATCCTTAAAATAAAATAAAATTAAATTAAAAAAAGAAGTCACCATGATGTTTCAACAATTAAAAAGTCTACTGAAATAAATGAAACACAAGAAAATCTCAACAAGTAAATAAGAGTTATAAAAAAGAACCAGCTGGGCTTGGTGGCGCACATCTATAATCCCAGCACTTTGGGGAGGCCAAGGTGGGAGGATTGCTTGAGGCCAGGAGTTCAAGACCAGCCTGGAAAACACAGTGAGACTTTATTTCTACAAAAACAAATTTAAATTAGCTGGTTGTGGTGGCATGCACTGATAGTCCCAGCTACTCACGCGAGTGACTGAGGCAGGAGGATGGCTTGAGCCCAGGATTTGGGGGTTGCAGTGAACTATGACTGCACCACTGCTCTCCAGCCTGGGCTACAGAGCAAGATCCTGTCTCTAAAAAAAAAAGAAGAAAGAAAGAATCAAATGGAACCAAATGGAAATTACAAAACTGAAAAAAATCAAAATGTACTGGATAGGAGAGTAGAGGACAGATGACAGATGTCAAAATCAGTGATTGTGAGGACAGATCAATAAAATTCACTCATTGTGAACACCAGAAAGAAAATAGATGAAATGATATAAACAGATCCTCAGGGGCAATTAAAAAATTCAACGATCATCAGAGTCCCAGAAGGAGAGGAGACACAAAATGGTGCTAAAGAGTATTCAAAGAAGGAATAGCCAAAAATCTCCAAATTTGGTGAAAAACACAAACCAAAGATGCAACAAGCTGATCAAACCTCATACAGAAAAAATCCAAATAAGCCTATGCAAAAACATGTTACAACTGAACTTCTGATGATAACTAAAAACTCAGAAAAATTCTAGAAAGCATCCAGAAAGAAATGATGCATTACTTATAGGCAAAAAAAATTCAAATGACAACAATGTCCCTATCTGAAATTATGGAGGCCAGAAGTAAGTGGCACAACATTCTTCAAGTTGTGAAAAATAAAAATAATTTTTATCTATGAATTTAATTTTATTATTTATTTAGTTTTGAGATGGAGTTTCACTCTTGTCCCCCTGGCTGGAGTGCAATGGCGTGATCTCAGCTCACTGCAAACTCTGCCTCCAGGGTTCAAGTGACTCTTGCGCCTCAGCATCCCAAGTAGCTGGAATTACAGGTGCACGCCACTGTGCTTGGCTTATTTTTGTATTTTTAGTAAAGATGGAGTTTCACCATCTTGGCCAGGCTGGTCTGAAACTCCTGACCTCCCTAGGTGCCTCCACCTGCCTCAGCCTCCCAAAGTGCTGGGATTATAGTCGTCAGCCACGGTGCCCAGCCCATCTATGAATTTTACATCTGGCAAAATTATTCTCTAGAAATGAGGGGAAATAAAAACATTCTTGGATAAAGAAAAACCAAAAAATTTACCATGATCAGATTTACCCTTAAAAACTGCCCTAAAAGAAGTTCTTCAAACAGAAAAGAAATGGGAAGAGAATCAAGCTTGGGGCATCAAGGAGGAGGAAGAAATAAGAGGAACAGTAGCAATCTGGGTACATACAATAGACTATCCTTTTCCTTTTAAATTGTGTAAATTATATTTAATGATTGAGACACAAATTATTAACAACCTCTTGTACTCAAGACAATGATATTTAAGAGCAGGGAAGGTAATGGTTCTAAAAGGAAATGCAGTTTTCATGTTCCACTTGAAGAGGCAAAATGTCGATACCAGTAAAGTTTGATGTCACAGAGCAACCACTACAAAAACTATACAAACAGATATACTTTTTTTTTTTTTTTGAGACAGTCTCACTCTGTTCCCCAGGCTGGAGTGCAGTGGCATGATCTTGGCTCACTGCAACCTCTACCTCCCCAGTTCAAGCAATTATCATGCCTCAGCCTCCCAAGTAGCGTACACCAACATGCCCAGCTAATTTTTGTATTTTTAGTAGAGATGAGGTTTCACCATGTTGCCCAGACTGGTCTTGAACTCCTGGACTCAAGCAATCGCCTGCCTTGGTCTCCCAAAGTGCTGGGATTGCAGGTGTGAGCCACCGCACCCAGCCAAAGAGATATACTTTAAAATGCAATGAAAAAATCAAGATGGAATCCTAAAAGCTGTTCAAGTACCCTACATGAAAAGAAAAACAGAGGAACAAGAATCCAAGGAACCAAACAGAAAAAAATTAATAAAATGGTAGACTTACATAGATAATTAACTTAAATGTAAATGGTCTAAGTACACCAATAAAAAAACAGATTGGCAAAGTGGACAGAGACACAATCCAATTTTATGCTGTTTACAAGAAACTGACTTCAAATTCAACAACATAGGCAGAATGGAAAATTATATAACCTGAAAATATTAATTTTAAGAAGCAGCAGTGGCTACATCAATACAAATAAAGTCAACTTCAGAGCAAAGAAAATCACCATTTAATAGAAGCAAAGAGGGACATTATATAATAGTGAAAGGATCAATCCACCAGGATGATATGCAATCTTAAATATGGATGGGCACATCAAAAAGCTTCACAATACATGAAGCAAAAACAGAGTTAACAGGGAAAACAGACAAATCCACAATTATAGTTGGAAACCTGAACAGCCACCTCTCAGCAAAGGACAGAACTACTAGGGAGAACAATCAGTATGTATACAGAGAACTACACAGCAGAATCAACCAGCAGGATCTAGCTCATATACACAGAACACTCCATCCAACAGCAGCTTATGCATTTTTTTTTTTTTGAGTTGGAATCTCACTCTGTCACCCAGGCTGGAGTGCAGTGGCATAATCTTGGCTCACTGCAACCTCTGCATTCTGCCTCCCAAGTTACTCTCCTGCCTCAGCCTCCCAAGTAGCTGGGATTACAGGCATACACCACCACACCCTGCTAATTTTTCTATTTTTAGTAGAGACAGGTTTTGCCGTCGGCCAGGCTGGCCGCAAACTTCTGACCTCAAGTGATCCACCAGCCTCAGCCTCCCAAAGTGCTGAGATTACAGGCATGAGACACTGTGCCCAGCCATATGCATTTTTAAAAAATGACTATGGAACATTCACCAAGGCAGATAATATAAAGGCTATAAAACAAACCACAAAGATATAAACAACTGAAATCACACAGAATATGTTACCTGGCCATAATGAAATCAAACTAGAAACTAGCAACAGAAAGACACCAGGAAAACCTCTAAATACCTGGAAAATTAACAACACGCTGCTGAACTCAAGGTTCAAAGAAGTCTCAAAGTAAATAAAAATACAGAGAACTGAAAGAAAGTGAGCGTGGAATGTCAATCAATAATCGAAGTTCCTATCTCAAGAAACTAAAAAAAGAACAATACAAAACAAAAAGCTACAAAGCAGGTGGAAAGAAGCAAATAGTAAGCTAAGAGCAGAAAACAATGAAATTGGATAAAGAAAAATAAGAGAAAAATCATTGAAACAAAAGCATATTTTTCAAAAAAAAAAAGAATAAAATTGACACACCTCTAGCAACAGTGACAGAAAACAGCCACAGAAAACACAAATCACCAATATCAGAAATGAAACAGGGAATATTATTATATATCCTGCAACCATTAAGAAGAGAATAGGGGAATACTATGAATAATTTTATACTCATAAATTCAACAACTTAGAAGAATTGGACCAATTCCTGGAAAACCACAAACCCCTAAAACAGATGAAATAGACGATTTGAATGATGCTACACCATTAAAGAAATTGATTTCATAATTTAAAAGATTTTGAAAAAAAGAAAAAATCTCCAAGCCTAAATAAGTTACATTGGAAAATTCTACCATTTAAATATGAATTAAAAACCATTTTATACCATCTCTCCCATAAACAGTTTTACACAACTCCCCACAAAATAAAAGAAATAGAAACACTTACTAATTCATTTTACAAGGCCTCATAACAAAACCAGACAGCACAAAACAAACAAACAAAAATTGCAGACCATATCTCTCATGAACTTAGATGTAAGAATCCTAATAAAATACTAGCAAACTGAATCCAGTAATGTATAAAAAGAATCATACACCATGACTGTTACAGTAGGTAGTCAGGCAGACATCAGCAGGGCCGGAGAGGGTTCCCTCGACCAGGAATGTCAGAAGACCATCAGGTGATGGGCAGGTAGTTGTTAAGTTGTCTCTCTAAAATAGTAATTGGTCATAGCTAGCACCAGGGAAAGGCAGTCTCCCAATAGGTAGAAAAACCTGAAGCAGGTGATCAACTTCTCAATAAGATCTCAGGAGTTGGGTGAATGGACTCACGTATATGCACTAAGTAACAGTAATTGGTTGTAGCCAGCATCAGGGAAAGGCAGTCTCTAAACAGGTAGAAAAACCTGAAACTGGTGATCAGCTTCTCAATAAGATCTCAGGAGTTGGGTGAATGGACTCATGTATATGCACTAAGTAACAGTAATTGGTCGTAGCCAGCACCAGGGAAAGGCAGTCTCCCAATAGGTAGAAAAACCTGAAGCAGGTGATCAGCTTCTCAATAAGATCTCAGGAGTTGGGTGAATGGACTCACGTATATGCACTAAGTAACAGTAATTGGTTGTAGCCAGCATCAGGGAAAGGCAGTCTCTAAACAGGTAGAAAAACCTGAAACTGGTGATCAGCTTCTCAATAAGATCTCAGGAGTTGGGTGAATGGGCTCGTGTATGTGCACTAAGTGGCAAAGTGGCAGAGTTTAACAGGTGCATGACCTTCGAGGAACATCCAACTCAAGAGAGCATGAGTGCAACTCCAGTACACACATGTGTACTGTACACTGTATACACATGTGGCCTCTCCTAGGTGCTGGCAGGCCACTGTGCATGTGGACAGCCCACTCCAAGGGGAGAATAAGGGGAGAAGGGACACAAGACCCCGGAAGTATGCCAACATATAAAACCCTAAGTCAAAGGTCAAACCACGCACTTGATAGCTCACACTGCCCACTTGGCCTTCTTCCAAGTGTACTTTACTTCCTTTTGTTCCTGTTCTAAAGCTGTTTAATAAACTTTCACTCCTGCCTTAAAATTTGCCTCAGTCTCTCACTCTGCCTTATGCCCCTTGGTTGAATTCTTTCTTCTGAGAAGGCAAGAATTGTGGTTGCTGCAGACCCATACAGATTGGCCACTGGTAACATGACAAAGTCAGATTCATGTCAGGTAAGCATGTCTGGTTCAACAGCCAAAAATCAATCAATTTAGTCATGTTTAACATTTTAAAAGTCGATCAACATAATCCACCATATCACCAAACTAAAGAAGAAAATCATATAACCATATCAAGTGAAACAGAAAAAACATCTGACAAAATACAACACCCATTCGTGATAAAAACTTTCAGAAATTAAAGAAGAGAAGAATTAACTGAACTTGGTAAAGAACAACTACAAAAATTCTACAGCTAATGTGAAGGACTGAAAAAAATTGAATGCTTTCTCTATAAGATTGGGAAGGAGCCAAGAATATTTACTCCCACCACTGCTAGTCAACATCATACAGATGCTCCTTGAGTTATGATGGGATTTGATCCTGAAAAACCACTGTAAATTGCAAATATGGTTAAGTGGAAAATGCATTTAATACACCTAACATACTGAACATCCTAGTTTAGCCTAACCTACCTTAAACATGCTCAGAACATTTATGTTAGCATACAGTTGGACGAAAATCATCTAACACAAAGCCTATTTTATAATAAAATGTTGACCATCTCATATAATTTATTAAATACTATACTGAAAGTTAAAAAGCAAAGCAGATATATGGGTAATTGAAGTACAGTTTCTGGTGAATACATATCACTTTTGCATCATTATAAAGTTGAAAAATTGTAAGTTGAACAACCATAAGTCAGGAAATGTTTGTACCAGAAGTGCTAGCCAGCTCAATAAAATAAGAAAAATAAAAGGTATACAGATTGGAAAAGAAGGAATTAAATGGTCTTTATTTGAAGATGACATCAACTTTGATGTAGAAAATCCCAAGAAATCTACAAACGAATCCCTCCTAGAACTAAGTGAGATCAGTAAGGTTACAAGACACTATTATATTCAGCTTTTAAAAAGAAGGAAATCCTGTCATCTCTGACAATATGGATGAACTTGGAGGACATTATGCTAAATGAAAAATAAACCAGGCAAGCACTCCATGATCTCACTTATATGTAGAATCTAAAAAAGTTGAAATCACAGAAACAGAGAATAAAATTATGGTTATCAGGGACTGAGGAGTTGTGAGGTGGGGAGATATTGAGGAAAGGATACACAATTTCAGTTATGCAGTAGGAGAAAGTTCAGGAGATCTATTATATAATATGGTGGCTATAGCTAACAGTCTATTGTACACTTGAAATTCCTGAGAGATTAGATTTTAAATGATCTCAGTAAGTATGTGAAGTAATTGATATGTTAATTAGCTTGATTTAGCCATTCCACAATGTATAGATATCAAAACATCATGTAACCATAAATCTATACAATTTTTATTTGCCTATTTGAAAAATTAATCCTATTAACACAAAAAATCACATTTCTATTTACTAACAATAAACATGTTACATTCACTCCAAAGAAGATGAAATACTTAGGTATACCCTTGTCAAGACAAGTATAGGATCTTTATTCTTAAAATTACAAAATGTGGGTGAAAGAAATCAGTGACTTAATAAAAGGAGAGACATATTGCTTTCATGGACGAAAACAGGTGTCCCCAACTCCCGGGCCATGGACCGGTACCAGATAGCAAGAGGTGAGCGGTGGTTAGGAACTGGACTGCACAGCAGAGGCAGAACGGCAGGCTAGAGAGAGAAGCTTCATCTGTGTTTACAGCTGCTTCCCATCGCTCGCATTACCCCGAGCTCCACCTCCTGTCAGATCAGCAGTAGCATTAGATTCTCACAGAAGTGTGAATACTATTGTGAACTACACATGTGAGGGATCTAGGTTGTATGCTCCTTAGGAGAATCTAATGCCTGATGATCTGTCACTGTCTCCCATCACCCTTAGATGGGACTGTCTAGTTGCAGGAAAACAAGCTCAGGGTTCCCACTGATTCCACATTATGGTGAGTTCTATAATTATTTCATTATACATTACAATGTAATAATAATAGAAATAAAGTGCATAATCAATGTGATGTGCTTGAATGATCCCGAAACCATCCCCCACCTTGGTCCATGGAAAAATTGTCTTCCACGAAACCAGTCTCTGGTGCCAGAAAGGTTGATGACGCTATTCCTAGACCACTGGACTAGAAGACTCAACATAATAAAGATGCCAATTCTCCCAAGTTGACTTATAGGTTTAAGGCAATTCTTATCAATATCCTGGTGAATTTTAGTAGGCACAGACAAGCTTATTCTATAATTTACATGGAAATACACAGATCTTAGAAGAGTTAAAACAATCTTGACAGGAAAGAATAAAGTACAAGAAATCACTTAACTGATATTAAGTCTTACTATATAGTTACAGTGATCAAAATAGTGTAGAATTGGCAGCAGGACAGACACATGGATCAATGAGACAGAACACAGAACCCAGAAATACACCCACATAAATATGCCCAATTGATTTTTGAAAAAGTCATCAAAGTAATTCAATGGAGAAAGGACAGCCCTTTCAACAAATGATGCTGGGGTAAGTGGATGTTTGTAGGTAAGAAAATGAATCTTGACCTAAAGGTGTGAACCTTATCCAAAAATTAACTAAATTCTGGATCATGGACTTAAATGTAAAACATAAAACTATAAAACTTTTAGAAGAAAAAAATAGGAGAAAATCTTCAGTATCTAGGGCTAGGCAGAGTTCTTAGACTTGACACTAAAATCACAGTCCATACTGGGAAAAATCGAAAAGCTAGACCACATCAAAATTAAAAGCTTTTGTTCTTCCAAAGGTTGTAAGAAGAGAATGAAAAGATAAACTACACACTTGCAGAAGACATTTGCAAACAACATATCTGACCAAGGAGTAGTATACAGAATATATAAAGAATTCTCAAAACTCAAGAGCAAAATAAAACAAAACAAAACAAAACAAAAACAACTAACCAATTTGCAAACAACATATCTGGCCAAGGAGTAGTATACAAAATATATAAAGACTTCTCAAAACTCAAGAGCAAAACAAAACAAAACACAAAAACAACTAACCAATTAGAATATGGGCAAAAGACATCAACAGACATTTCACAGAAGAGGACATACAGATGGTAAATGATCACTGTTAAAGATTAGCCATCAGAGAAATGCAAAACCGCAGTTGAGAGATCACTCCACACCTACCAGAATGGCTAAAATATAAAATAGTGACATACCAAAGCTGGTGAGAATTGGAAAAACTGAATCACTCACACATTGCTGGTGAGAATGTAAAATGTTACCATCACTGTGGAAAAAAAATAGCAGTTTCTTATAAAACAAAACATGCAGTTATGATACCACCCTGCAAGTGCATTTGAGCTCTTTTATCCTGGAGAAATGAAAACATGTTTACACAAAAACCTGCATACAAATGGTCGCAGCAGCTTTATTCATAAAAACCAAAAACTTGAGACAGCCTAGGTGTCCATCAACACGTGAGTGGGTTAAATAAGTTTCATACCATGAAACAGTTCATCCTGTAAAATACTACTCAGCAGTAAAAAGAAGCAAACTGTTTTTTCTGTTTTGAGACAGGGTCTCGCTCTTTCACCCAGGCTGGAGTTCAGTGGTGTGATCACGGCTCACTACAGCCTGGAACTCCCAGGCTGAAGCCACCCTCCCACCTCAGCTTCCCAGGTAGCTGGGACTACAGGCACACACCACCAAGCCCAGCTAACTTATAAATTTTTTTAATAGAGATGGGGTTTCCGCCATGTTGCCCAGGCTGGTCTCAAACTCCTGGGCTCAAGCAATCCTCCCACCTCAGCCTCCCAAGTGCTAGGCTTATGGACATGAGCCACCCATGCCTGGCCCAGAGCAAATTATTGATACAACAATTTGAATGAATCTCAAGCATATTATGATGGAAGAAAAACGCCCACTCCAAAATTACATAGTATATGACTCCATTTATATACAATTTTTGCAATGGCAAAATTTTAGACTTTTTAGAAAACCAAGACCTAGTTGACAGAGTTAGGGGTGGGGGTGGGGATGCGGAGATGTTGTCATTAAAGGGCAACAGGGGTGATGGAATTGTTCAATAGCTTGATTGTGGTGGTAGACACAGAAACCTACACACGTGATAAAACTGTATGGAAATCAACACACTTTCACATGTGAGTACAAGCAAAACTGGGGAACTCGAAGACTATTAGCAGTTTGTATCAATATCAAAATCTCAGTTATGATATTGTATTATGGTTTTGGAAAATGTTACCATTAGGAGGAAATTGGGTGGAGTGTACATGGGATCTTTCTGAATGATTTCCTACAACTGCATGTGAGTCTACAGCCATTTCAATAACTTAAAAAAATCCAGCTTGCATAGTGCCAGATTTAACAGACATTGGGAAGTAAATGGGGAAAGTAGATATAAGCCAAATTTTCTTCCAGGAAAAGTAAGAGGTTAGTTTTTCCTTTGAATTTAATATTCAGACAAATATAGTTTTAAATACATATTTCATGAAGGTAAAGAAAATCAGTAAAAGGCTTCTAACAAGAAGAGCTATTGTTCCATTTAATTTAGGAGATAAAATATACAAAACAATCAATAGAGCAAAAGATGGAAAATAAAATAGCTTAAAAGCAAAAAGAATAATATGGGGCCACTGAACTGTGAACAAGCAACAGTTATAACAGGATTGCCAATGGATTAAACCACTCTATTAAAAGACAAATTCTCTCAGACTGGCTTATAAAAATAATTCTGACACGATGATTTTTATAGAGAGGGACATCTAAAAAAGTAGATTTTTTTTAAAGAAAAAGGATGAATGAGGTTATACCCAGTCAAAACAAATAAAGAGAAAATGAGATGAGGTTAGTATTAATATTAGAAAAGGAGGATTCAAGAAAAAAATAATGGATGGACCACGAAGGCTATTTATAGGTATAAATGGTAATCATGGATGCATAATGGAAGTGCCATATATTAATTTAATGAACAGCTGTAATTCAAATATAAAGCTCATGTCTGTTCCTTACACACCATCTCAGCTCCTCCAACCCTAGTCCGAGTCATCCGCATGCCTCCCAGACTCCTAAAATAACTTCATAACTGGGTCCCCATTTCCATTCTAGCCCCTACACTCCTTCACACAGCAACCAATGATGTACTTTGCATACAGATTAAATCAATCCACTCAAGTTCTTAAAACACTCCAATGAGAACTGCTTGTACATGAAATCATATCCAAACTCCACACACTGATGAGATGAGAGACAGTTCTTCCTCACGTGTCAATTCACCCTTTCTTAATGGCAACCAAATCCCCAATTTTTAAAATTCTTGAACCAGGACTGTTCAGAATAAAGACGACATTTCCCAGCTTCCCTTGCTGCCACGTATGGCACGTGACTGACTTCCACCAGCCACGTGACTAACATCTGGCCGGGGAACATAAGTAGAAGTGATGCTTGCAACTTCTTAAAGAACTTGTGTCCAGGTGAAGTGGCTTGCGCCTGCAATCCCAGCACTTTGGTAGGCCGAAGCGGGCAGATTACCTGAGGTTAGGAGTTCAAGGCTAGCCTGGCAAACATGGAGAAACCCTGTCTCTACTAAACATACAAAAAATTAGCTGGGTATGGTGGCGGGCACCTGTAGTCCCAGCTACTTGGGAGGCTGAAGCAGGAGAATCACTTGAACCCAGGAGGCAGAGATTGCAATGAGCCTGGATCGCATAACTGCACTCTAGCCTGGGCAAGAGAGCGAGACTCTGTGTCAAAACACAAAACAAAACGAACAAAACAACTTAATATTATCTGAAATTTCCTTATTCATTATCAATTTATTTAATGCCTATCTTTCTCCTACCCCTTACACTAAAATGTAAATTCCATGAGTGCGAGAGCCTTGTTTATTGATCACCACAACATCTGCGCTCTATGCAAGAGACTTTTTAAAAATTATTTTATTAAAAAACAATAGAGATGGGGTTTTGCTATGTTACCCAGGCTAGTCTTGAGCTCCTGGCCTCAAGTGATCCTACTGCCTGGGCCTCCCAAAGTGCTGGGATTATAGCCATGAGTCACTGGGCCCAACCTCAAAAGACTTTCAATAAGCCTCTGTTGAATGAATGAATGAATCAATCAAATAATGGCAGGCAATATCAAATACACACAGACACACACAAAGAGAAAGTGTCAGAAACAGAATTGAGACAAATGTTAACACTATCAGTCTAAGCCAGTGAGTAGATAAAAAATAAATGAGGACATTCATGATTTTAATATAATTTTTAGTGGAAAGGGGTCATGGATCAATAGCTCTATTTCTTATAAATTGCGCAAGCAATCTATTCAATTACCATATTACGTTTGCAGAAATCAAACACATACTGAGACACAATAAATGGATACAATAAATAGTATGAAGATATTATATATCTGACATTCTATGATTATGCAAAAAAATGAAAAACCAATAACAAGTATTTAAACAAGGTATTCAGTAACATTCTCCCAAATAACTATTGAGTGAATGAAAATATTATCTACAATTATAGACCATATAGTAAGTGATCACAATACATATAAAAATCTCCAGAATGGTGACAAAGCTATACGAAGAAGAAAATTTATATCTAAATTATTTCATTAATAAAAAAGAGAAAACTAAATAAAATAATTTACACAAATTATTATTATAAATGATGATAAATGATCAGAACAAGAAGCAAGAGAAGGGAAATGAAGAGAAAAGCTGAAAATACTAGAATGAAAACAGAGAAAAAAGGATTATTCATTAAATAGAAGCATAGATTTTCCCCAAAATCACTAAAATAGACAATCATCTGGCATATCAAATTAATTCAAACAATGGTATGAGAACACTTTCAATTTTTTTTTTTTTTTTTTTGAGACAGAGTTTCACGCTTTTGCCCAGGCTGGGGTGAGGCAGTGTGATTTCGGCTCACTGCAACCTCCGCCTCCCGGGTTCAAGTGATTCTCCTGCCTCAGCCTCCTATGTAGCTGGGATTACAGGTGCCCGCCACCACGCCCATCTAATTTTTGTATTTTTAGTGGAGACGGGGTTTCACCATGTTGGCCAGGCTGGTCTCAAACAACTGACCTCAGGTGATCCACCCACCTCCGCCTCCCAACGTGCCAGGATTACAGGCGTGAGCCACTGTGCCCGGCCTCAAATAAATTTTTAAACAATGTTATATGTAAGTAAATGCTAATAAACTAAGTAATTTTGAGGAATTGGTAACCTGAAGATAATATAAGTTTTCAAAATAGACTGAAGAACAATTAACTTCTAATGTTTATCAAATAATCACCTCAAAAAAATGAAAACAAAACAAAAAAGCAGTTTATGAACTAGCAAGCCTAAAGTCAAAGTTATAAATCAATTCCATACTGTATAGAATTTATTATACATCACAGAAAATAACAGAAAGCAAACAAATTAATTTCATCATGCCAGGTTAACTATGTTTCAAGAACTAACAATGACACTTGTAATTTTGTATAAACTATAGGTCACTTTTATTTATAAATATGAATAAAAAATAAAAATGGCAAATCAAATTCAAAACTTACACTACAAATTCAAATTGCATTAAGAAAATGGGCTACCATGACAACTAATATTAACCCTAAGAATACAAAAATGATTTAATAATAGGAAATCTATTAATTATCACATCTTGTCCAAACAAGAATAATCACATGATCCTATTATTATAGATTCAAAGGCCATTTGAGAAAAAGCTATCATATATTCATGGTTTTAAAAATGTTGGTAAGTTAGATATGATTTGGCTGTGTCCCCACCCAAATCTCATCTTGAACTGAAGCTCCCATCATTCCCATGTGTTGTGGGAGGGACCATCCCTGGGGGAGATCATTGAATCATAGGGGTGGTTTCCCCCATACTGTTCTCATGATAGTGAACAAGTCTTACAAGATCTGATGGTTTTATAACGGGTTTCCCTTTCATTTGGCTCTCATTCTCTCTTGTCTGCCACCATGTAAGACATGCCTTTCACCTTCTGCCATGATTGTGAGGCCTCCCCAGCCACGTGGAAACGTAAGTCCATTAAACCTCTTTTACTTTATAAATTACCCAGTCTCGGGTATGTCTTTATCAGCAGCATGAAAACAGACTAATACAGTAAGTAAGAGGTTAATTTCCTAAAATCAACTATCACCCTTACAGTTTATTAGTAATAAATAGGTGTCAGTCAACACAAATGGGATAAAATATACACTGCTGAAAAGAAGGTAACAAAATTGCTGCAATTTGTAGACAAAGTCATTGCAGGGATAAAGAGCCTAAGAAAATCGCTGGAAAAATCCATGACTGCTGTCTGTGTTTTCCCAAAATTCATATACTGAAATCCTAACCCCCATTGTGATGGTATTAGGAAGCGGGCCCTTTGAGAGGTGATTAGATCGTGAAAGTGGAGACTCATAAAAAGGATTAATCCCCTTATCCCAAGGGATGAAGGGATAAAAGGACCCAAGGAAATCAGATGATATTCTGCAATCTGGGAGAGGGCCTTCACCAGAACCTTCTAGAACTGTAAGCAATGCATTTCTCTTGTTTATAAGCTACCTGGTCTGTAGTATTTAGTTACTGCAGCCGAAACCACCTAGACTCTTGCTAATGAGAGAATTCAATAAGGCAGCCAGATGAAGCCCAAAATTCCAAAGCCATTTTCCATCATACTGGCACAAAGGGGTTAGAAACATTTAATGAAAAATTAAAATCAGGTGCGGTGGCTCACATCTGTAATCTCAGCACTTTGGGAGGCCGAGGTGGGCGAATCACCTGCATTCAGGAGTTCGAGACCAGCCTGACCAATATGGTGAAACTCCATCTCTACTAAAAATACAAAAATTAGCCAGCATGTGGTGGTGCGTGTCTGTAATCCCAGCTACTCAGGAAGCTGAGGTGGAAAAATCGCTTGAACCCAGGAGGCGGAGATTGCAGTGAGCCAAGATCGCGTCACTGCGCTCCAGCCACAGAGGAGACCCTGTCTCAAAAAAAAAAAAAAGAAAAGAAAAGAAAAGAAAACAAAAAGAAAAAGAAAAGAGAAGAAAAAGAAAAGAAAAAAGAAAGGAAAATTAGCCAGGCGTGGTGGCTAATGCCTGTAATCCCAGCACTTTGGGAGGCTGAGGTGGGCGGATCATGGGGTCAAGAGATCAAGACCATCCTGGCCAACACAGTGAAACCTTGTCTCTTCTAAAAATACAAAAATTAGCTGGGCGTGTTGGCATGCACCTGTAGTCCCAGCTACTTGGGAGGCTGAGGCAGGAGAACTGCTTGAACCCAGGAGGCGGAGGTTGCAGTGAGCCGAGATGGTGCCACTGCACTCCAGCCTGGTGACAAAGTGAGATTCCGTCAAAAAAAAAGAAAAAAAAACAAAAAAGAAAGAAGGAAAATTAAAATCCTATTCACCATGGCAATATAGGAAAAAACAAAAAAAAAACAAAAACAAAAAACCAGACAGCAGTACCTCGACAAGACAGTACAGGGCCTGCTCCCCAGTGTCTGGCTGGGAGGGGGTCAGGAGTGTGGGGATCAGGGCCCACTGACCAGAGAGTCAGGTGGCTGTAGCCACCTCCCTGGTCTCTTGGCTGCACCGTTGAACCTCTGAACTCTACGCTGTGGGTCAAGAGCATTGGAGCCGTGGTCAGAGGCTCCTCCAGGACACCGTCCCTGAAGCACAGCAAGACCCTTGTTCCCTCTCCTGAACCTGCCTTTGATCACTTCTGGTTTGGGGTTTGAAGGGATTTACCTGACTGACCCCAAGAGGTCCCCATCAGCTTCCATGCCTGTCTCGCTCCTTTCTCTGCTTCCTCTGAAGTTTAACAAGTTCAGGGCCAAGATTCTACTTCTGATAGCATCCATCCTAATCATCTTTCCTTTCTCTCCTGTTTGCTTCATTGAGAGAGAGTCTCACTCTGACACCCAGGCTGGAGTGCAGTGGCACGATCCTAGTGATCCTCCCACCTCAGCCTCCCAAGTAGCTGGGACCACAGGTATGCACCACCAGACCCAGCTAATTTTTAGGTTTTTTTTGTAGAGACAAAAAAACGTTGCCCACACTGGTCTTGAACTCTGAACTCAAACAGTTCTCAGCCTCTCAAAGTGCTGGGATTACAGGCATGAGTCACCATACTCAGCCCATTTAGATAACTTTCAATGAAAATTCTGCACCTTCCTGGGCGTCTACAGTTCACATCATACCCTATGGGTTAAACACTTGAGGATAAGTAGATTGAATAAAAAAAATACTTTCAAATATAATTTGGGAAGGTTCTATGGAACAGAGATATGAAACCAGTGGTGCCAGGACTTTCCCAATAATGTGACCAGTGATTTTTCTCTTCTCCCCACCTACAGCCGCTGGTCAGCTCATCTCAGCTACAGGCTGAAGTACCAGCCATGAGGTTATTTTGAAGCAATTTTTTAAAATTACTTTTAATCGGCCGGGCACGGTGGCTCAAACCTATAATCCCAGCACTTTGGGAGGCCGAGGCAGGCGGATCATGAGGTCCTCTTGAGACCATCCTGGCCAACATGGTGAAATCCCGTTTCTACTAAAAATACAAAAATTAGCTGGGTGTGGTGGTGGGCGCCTGTAGTCCCAGCTACTCAGGAGGCTGAGGCAGGAGAATCACTTGACCCAGGAGGTGGAGGGTGCAGTGAGCCGAGGTCGTGCCACTGCACTCCAGCCTGGCAACAGAGTGAGAGTCCGTCTCAAAAAACAAAACAAAACAAAAATTACATTTAATCAATTTATTTTTTGTGATCATAAAACCATTTCAGACTTTTTCCCAAAATATGAGTTTTCAGCATATTAACTGGACATAAGGCTGGTATGTGGAGAGCAGCGTCTGTGACAGTCCTGCCTCTTGCGCCTCCTGCAGCCTCTGCAGCAGAGGGTCATACGGCGGCTTTGGGTGACAGCTGCCACTCAGTGGTCTCCAGTGAGTTCTTTTCCTCCTGGCAGCTGGCAGCTGCATTAATTTTGATTTTAGGCTTTATTGATTGATAGATTGATTTTGAGACAGAGTCCCGTTCCGTCACCCAGGCTGGAGTGCAAGGGCGTGATCTTGGCTCACTGTAACCTCCGCCTACAGGGTTCAAGCAATTCTCCTGTCTCAGCCTCCTGAGTTGCTGGGATTACAGGTGCACGCCACCACGCTTGGCTGATTTTTTTGTATTTTTAGTAGAGACAGGGTTTCACCATAATGGTCAGGCTGGTCTCTAACTCCTGACCTCAGGTGATCCACCTGCCTCGGCCTCCCAAAGTGCTGGGATTACAGGCATGAGCCACTGTACCCAGCTGTCTTTTATACTCTCATATCAACTTTGTGCTCCATTTACCATAACCATGGGCATGTGAACTAGAAATGCTTTAAATTCCAATCACTTCTCCCCTTTTTGTTTTTGCCCCTGAAAACAATTGTTGGATAATGTAATTTTGCTAATTTGAGATTTTTTTTTTTTTTTTTTTTTTTTCTTTGAGACAGGGTCTGGCTGTCACCCAGGCTGGAGTGCAGTGACGTGATCATGGCTCACTGCAGCCTCAACCTCCTTGGCTCAAGTGATCCTCCTGCCTCAACCTCCCCAGTAGTTGGGACCACAGGTGCATGTCACCACACCCAGCTAATTTTTTTATTTTTGGTAGAGACAGAGTCTCACTATGTCGCCTAGGCTCCTGTCAAACTCCTGGGCTCAAGTGATCCTCCTGTCTTAGCCTCCCAAAGTGTTGGAATTACAGACATGAGATACCACGCCCAGACTAATTTGAGATTTTGTTAACTTTACTGAATAATAACAGAATAGACCATATAGCCTAATACAAACAAGTATAAAGAAAAAATTATTCACTTTTGTGCCAGTCAAAATAAGTACAATCAGAATTTTTTCCATTTTTTTCTCTGACTATAAATGGATGCATAATAGATGAATATAATGGGCATATAATAGATGTAGGATGGTAATGTAGTTATACTGTAAATTCCATCTCTATCTTGGCTTTTCCATTTAGTATAAAGTGAAAATATTATTTCTAACAATTATATAATATTTTATCTTTATAATTGCATTTTCCTACATCTCTGACTGATTTTATATGGTAGATTACTAAATGTAGAATTATTTTAAATCACAGGGTTTGAACATATTTTAAATTATAGGGATTTAAAAATTATGGCCAAGTGTCACCAAATAGTTTTCTGAAAAGTCGTACGATTTACAAATTTACATTTCTACAAAGAAATTGTAAATACATTTCTTTCTATTTACATTTCTATCAGTGTTATATGAGTTGGCCCTTTTTTTTTTTTTTTTTTTTTTTTTTTTAGATGGAGTTTCACTCTGTTGCCTAGGCTGGAGTACAGTGGCTTGGTCTCGGCTCACTGCAGCCTCCGTTCCCTGGGCTCCAGTGATTCCCCTGCCTCAGCCTCCCAGGTAGCTGGGACTACAGATGTGCGCCACCACGCCCAGCTAATTTTTGTATTTTTAGTAGATTCAGGGTTTCACCATGTTGGCCAGGCTGGTCTCAAACTCCTGACCTCAGGTGATCCGCCCACCTCAGCTTCCCAAAGTGCTGGGATTACAGGCGTGAGCCACTGCACCCAGCTGAGTTTGCCTATTTTATCTTGCTCTTGACAACTTTGAGTATTACATGATTTATTTTCCATTCTGAGAAGATAACTGTTAACCAATCCCTATTTTAATTAACATTTCTAAGATTTCCGGTGAGGTCGAGCTGTTTTAATGTTTATTTCAAATGTCTATCAGTTGTCTATTGCTCTTTATCCCATTTATTGTCAAGAGGTTTCACATAGCTTTAGAAATGTTCTGTACCTGTGTTTTATTCTATAAATTGCCATATTTTTGCCAGTTTGTTAGCTTTTCTGTTTGTTTGCTTTTTGAGACAGGGTCTCGCTCTGTTATCTAGGCTGGAGTGCAGTGGCATGATCATGGCTCCCTGCAGCCTCGACCTCCCAGGCTAAATTGATCCTCCCACCTCAGCCTCCCTAGTACCTGGGACTACAGGCATGTCCCACCATGTCTGGCTAATTTTTGTATTTGTTTGTAGAGTCAGGATCTTGCTTTGTTACCCAGGCTGGTCTCAAACTCCCGGGCTGAAGTGATCCTCCGCCTCAGCCTCCCAAAGTGCTGGGATTACAGGCGTGAGACACTGCATCCAGCCTTTGTTAGCTTTTTAAATATTCTTATAATTTAATAGTATAAGTTAGTATTATTTGATTGTTCCATTGCCTCCAATGCTTAGAAAATTATTTCCTACTTAGAAAGTAGCTACATATTGATAGGTAATTTCTCCACCTTTTCAAAACAGTTTAAAACGATAGTGTTAAATAGACTAAAGATCAATTACACTTATGAATAAGGATAACTAAAAGAAAAACCCAAATTACCAAGCCTGGAAGGAAGCCAGGGTCAGAACCAGATCAGTAAAACTAACTCGCTGCCTTGTCCCAAATGTCAGGCTCATTAAAATCCTGTAACTAAGTGGATCTCAAACTCAAGCCAGCGTCGACGTCACCCAGAGGGCTAATAGAAACAGATTGCTGGGCCATAGGCCTGGAGTTTCTGATTCAACAGGTCAGTATTGAATATTCAATTCAATAGGTCAGTACTGAATATTCAATTTAATAGGTGGGGCCCAGGAGTTTGCATTTCTTTTTTTTTTTTTTTCTTTTTGAGACAGGCTCTCACTCTTGTCGCCCAGGCTGGAGTGAAGTGGTGCAATCACGGCTCACTGCAGCCTCAACTGCCTGGATTCTGCCAATGTCCTCACCTCAGCCTCCAGAATAACTGGGACTACAGGCATGTGCCACCACGCCAGACTAATTTTTTAAATTATTATTTCTAGAAATAGGGTTTTGCTATGTTGCCCATACTGGTCTTGAACCCCTGTGCTCAAGACAGCCTCCCACCTCTGCCTCCTAAAGTGCTGGGATTATAGGTGTGAGTCACTTGCCGGGCCAGAATTCCCATTTCTAACAAGTTCCAGGTATTACTAATGCTGCTGGTCCAGGAACCACACTTTGAGAACCACTGTTGACATGAATGCTTCCTATATTCCATTTTTCCACACTTGGTAAGATCCCTGTGGGGACTGAAGGCTTGCTGTCAGTCTAGCAGGCCTTGATATAGACATCACTGCTGAAAACTATTAAGTTTCCATTAGATGATTAAGAATGGAAGAGAGGCCAGGCACGGCGGCGCACGCCTGTAATCCCAGAACTTTGGGAGGCTGAGGCCGGCACATCACCTGAGGTCAGGAGTTCCAGACCAGCCTGGCCAACACGGTGAAACCCCGTCTCTAATAAAAACACAAAAATTAGCTCGGTATGGTGGTGGGCGTCTGTAATCCCAGCTACTTGGGAGGCAGAGGCAGGAGAATTGCTTGAACCCAGGAGGTGGAGGTTGCAGTGAGCTGAGATTGCGCCCCTGCACTCCAGCCTGGGCAACGGAGTGAGACTCCGTCTCAAAAAAAAAAAAAAAAAAAAAGTCACTGTCAATGATTGAATATATTTCCTTCCAGTCTTTTTATGCATAACAGATTTGCAGTCACATTGTATTGTAGCTTTTTGTATGTAATATTTCCTTCACATGTCACAACCATGAAATGCAAATGCTCTCAACTGTCCATGGGTCAAGAATTTTATTTATTATTATAATTATTTTTTTTTTTGAGACAGAATCTCCCTCTGTTGACCAGGCAAGAGTGCAGTGGCATGATTATAGCTCACTGCAGCCTCAACCTCCTGGGCTCAGGCAATCCTCCTGCCTCAGCCTCCCGAGTAGCTGGAACTACAGGTATGTACCACCATGCCTCGCTAATTTTTGAATTTTTTGTAAAGAAAGCGTGTCACTCATTGCCTGGGCTGCTCTTAAACTCCTGCTTTGGCCTCCTGAAGTGCTGGGATTATAGGTATGAGCCACTGTGCCAGGCCTAAAGTCAGTAATTTTAAAACCAAACCACCTGCCCATCTCTGCCATCACCGTGGGACCAGCTTATAAAACGTCCCAGACAAAAGCCTGGGCCTGGGCTGGGAAGAACTAGGTTTTGCATGAGGACCTGAGACAGAGATCAAGATTCCTAGACCAGGCTGGGCACGGTGGCTCATGCCTGTAATCCCAACAATTTGGGAGGCCGAGGTGAGCGGATCACTTGAGGCCAGGAGCTCAAGACCAGCCTGGCCAAGGTGGCAAAACCCCGTGTTTACTAAAAATACAAAAAAAAAAAAAAAAAAAAAAAAGCTGGGTATGGTGGCACACACCTGTAGTCCCAGCTACTTGGGAGGCTGAAGCATGAGAATCACTTGAACCCGGGAGGTGGAGGCTGCAGTGAGCCGAGATGATGCAACTGCACTCCTGCCTGGGCAACAGAGAGAGACTCTGTCTCAAAAATTAAAAAAAAAAAAAAAAAAAGAGTCCAGGACCAAAGCAGAAATGGAAAGCCACAGGAGATACGAGACCACAGCAAGAACTGGGATGGAGAGACAAAAGGTAAAGCCCTTCCGGAAAGGTTTCTGGGGAGTAGATGCAGGTATTTTACTGCACCTGCTACATATTCTCCCACCAGATGAGTGAGGATTGGACAGCAGCAGACCTATGATTGATAACCAGGGAGAGGCAAAGCAAGTCAGCATGGCAAACAGACTTTCATCCCAACCAAATTGGGGAACGAGTACCCTATGCACTTTCAGGCTAGGGTAATTTACAATGTCTTGCACATTGCACACAGCTGTGGGATAAACAAGCTATTCTAAAGACCAGCTTGCAGAATGGCTCCCTGGACTTCGTGTGTGCTCGGGAGTATTGCCCAAAAGTCCTGAGCATGCAAAAAGACCAGGGAGCTATTACGGGCTTCTTGTCTCCCAACCTTTAGCTCCGGACTCATTCCAACACGAGCAGCACCATCCAATGAGCAGATCTGTTTGCTCACAAACTGTGAATATTTCATTTCTTAAAACAAAGTCTAAATTAGTGAAGTCTTCATGAATAAGGTTTGATTGTGAATAAGATTAAAAATGTGAGCAAAGGAACCCAGTTCTACATGAGATGTTTTCGGCATCACTCTGGCCGAGGTGTTCTTGAACCTCACGGTGGCAAAAGTAAGACACACAAACAGCTCAGCTCTCCTCACCAAGTGCGGGACTCATTTCTCTGTTTCTTCAGAGGGAAAAGAGGTTAACAGAAGTGTTGGCTGGCCCCTGGGACTGGCAGACCTGTTTAATCTCCCATGATCCTTTCACATATGCTCTCTATAGCTTGCTGTCTGCAAACTCACGGCAGAACACGGTTGCACAGGGCTTGAGGTCAAGCAGAAGAAAATGAAAAAGGCTGCTGGGGTGAATTCATGAAAACACCATGATAAAATAGCAGGGCTCTTTCCTCTGCCACTTGGGGACATCTACTGTATCATAAGCCTCTTATTCTTGGATACAAGTAGGCACATTATGTGTGGTGTAAATAAATGGTGGAAAAGCAGGGACCCTGAGGACCATGCTTGACTTCTTGGCAGTTGCAATTAACCTGCAGCATTGAGCAGGAAGGCTACTCCCCAGTCCCGAGTCTCAGCCCCGCTCAGTCCCTTCCTTCCCTCCTCTCCTCTCTGCCATTCCCATATACCATATCCTAAGGCTGACTCCAAACACAGTTTCACATTTCCTCAGCAAATATACCACTGCAGTAACAGCAAACACACAGAAGCTTGATGAACGAAGACTAAGAACACAATCACAGCTTTACAACTTATGCATAGGAAAGCGGTTCTGAACTGGCTGCCACGAGTCTCACACCCAGAGGGCTGAGCGTATGCCGGGAGGACTGGAGACCCTGGGGCATGACTCTCAGACCATCCTCCCCAGAAAGGAAGCCGCATTTGTAGCCAACTATATTCCCCCTTCACTGATAATCAATTTCCTGCAAAGAGCCAGGGGCTCATAACTTTTGCGACTAGTGCCAACCAATAAATAGCTGTTTTTGCTGAATCCCATTTGATTTTATTCTACCCTTGGCACTATAGGCTAGAACACCAGTAAGGAAAGCACTGGAAAAAATTATTTTATTTATTTATTTATTTTTGAGACAGGGTCTTGCTCTGTCACCCAGGCTGGAGTGCAGTGGCTCGATCTCAGCTCACTGCAACCTCCACCTCCCAGAATCAGGTGATTCTCATGCTTCAGCCTCCTGGGTAGCTGGGATTACAGGCGATTACCACCATATCCAGCTAATTTTCTTTTTTTTTTTTTTGTATTTTTTTTTCCAGTAGAGATGAGGTTTCACCATGTTGGCCAGGCTGGTCTCAAACTCCCCGCCTCAACTGATCCGCCCACCTCGGCCTCCCTAAGTGCTGGGATTACAGGCATAAGCCACCCTGTCTGGCCTGGAAGAAGGATTTTATTAGGAAAAGGCACCTAGTGCTTGATAGGATTGCTTCTCAGTGATACAGAGAATAGCCTTGGTTATAGGTTTCCTCTAAGGTAGGAAGAAACCCAAGCCTGGGGAAAATGGAAGGCTTGGGGCAGCAATGTCAGATCAGAAGTTGAAGTCCAATGACAGAATCTTTACCCTTTATGGTAGCTAGCCTCCAAAGCGATCCACAATGGCTCCTGCCTCCTGGCATTCACCGGGAGGCTGTTCTCTCCCACACTTAATAGGGATGACCTGTGTAACCAAGAGAATATTGTAGAAATGATGGTGTCCAACTTGATAGCTAGGGCATAAAAGATATCGTTGCTCTTGCCTAGCACTGTCCTGGATCACTGGCTTTGAGGGAAACTGGCTGCCATGTCAGGAGGACACTCAAGCAGCATTGTGGCAAGGTCTGTGCAGTAGGGACCTGAGGGCTCCCGTCAACCACCAGCGTCACCTTGCCAGCCAGGTGAGTGAGCCACCAGGAAGCACATCTTCCAGTCCAGTCAAGTCCAAGGCTGGTCACAGCTCCAGCCAGCATCTTGGCTGCAACTGGATTAGAGACCCTGAGCTAGAACCACCCAGCTTAGCCAGCTTTCAAATTCCCAACCCACAGAAACTAAGTGAGATAGAAAATGTTTAGTGTTGTTTTCTGGCCCTAGATTTTGGTGTAATGTATTATGCAGCCAAAGATCACAAATATATACCCTTCTAGAAGTAGTCTCAGGTCTGTTTCCATGGAAAACTGACTATGTCACTGATGGGAAGCCTTGCTAGAGTCTCTTAGGTAGGATGGTCTTCTTTCAAGGATATCAGTACCTCCTAAGATCAATATCTTCTGCCTGGATATCTGGAGGTGAAAAGCTACTTTTCCTATTTTTTATTTTTGTTTTATTTTTTGAGACAGGGTCTCAGTCTGTCACCCAGGATGGAGTGCAGTGGCACAATCACAGCTCACTGCAGCCTCAAACTCCTGGCCTCAAGCAATCCTCCTGCCTCAGCTCCAGAGTAGCTAGGACTACAGGTGCATACACCATGCCCAGCTAATTTTTCAATTTGCTTTAGAGACAGGGTCTCACTGTGTTGGGAAAGCAACCTTTCTGCTTTTTTGTATATTATCTTCAATCACTTCAAGGAAGGAAACACACACGTATATATATGTGCACACACACACATGCACACACTCAGCTTTCTTCTAAACCTGAAAAACCACCCAAGCACTGGGAACCTGAACTCTTTTCCAGAAACAAGCCAATGCTGTAGAAGTTTTAAGTAGCATTTTTTCACGCTGTCTCTGAAGGGGCAGGCAGTCGCAGGGGGAAGAAGGGGAGGCTGATTACTGAGAATTGATGGATGTTTTTGTTCTTGCTTGCTAGTCGTAAAATTCTGAGCTGGGTGAGCACTAGCAGGAGAGGAAAGCCACAGCCACAAAGTCTGTGCCTTCCAGCATTGATTTAAATATTTCAAGATGGAATTTTCCCTCCTTTCTCCAGCCTATCTTTTCACCCTGAGTGGGGAAGAAAATCTTGAGTAAGACAAAAACATGGAGACTTTGTGAGCATTATAGCATGTCTGAATTAAGCTACAGGCAGTCCATATATTGTAAGAGATATATTTCCTTGCAGTGTACATGCTCTACTGTGATAAACCTGGAAAACAGGAGGAGTAGGAGTGTAGATTAAGTAGCCATAGCTCCTTCTCATCCAGATGAGGGCCAGAAAGAAGAATGCTTAGAACTCACAAGGCCCTGGAACATTCTCCTAGGCTAGAGTTGGCCCTAAAGATGGAGGTAAAGAGTAGGAAGCATTCAGGGGCTCAGGTGCCATGGATCACTCCTGTAAACTCAGCACTTTAGGAGACCAAGGCAGGAAGATTGCTTGAGGCTAGGAGTTTGAGACCAGCCTGGGCAACATAGCAAGACACCATCTCTACCAAAAAACACACAAAAATATAGCAGGGTATGGTGGCTTGCACCTGTGGTCCCAGCCACTTGGAAGGCTGAAGTGGGAGGATCACTTGAGTCCAGGAGTTCAAGGCTGCAGTGAGCTATGGTTGCATCACTACACTCCAGCCTGGGTGATGGAATGAAACCCTATCTCTAAAATACACAAAAAACAAGCAAAAAGGCATTCAGGAGAATAGATGGAGAATGAGAGAAAGAAGAAGGAGAAACACCTAGGGGAGAAGCAACTCGCCAAGGCCCATCATCAGAGTGGACCTCCATGGGTCAAAAGATGGCCAGATGGGAAACAATATTCCTTCATCTTCTGAACTCTAGGGTCATTTCTTATTTCCACCAGGGGACTCTACCTAGTGGTCCTTGCAAGTGTCAAGTCATAACTGAAGGTTCCATGAGCACTGCAATATTCTCCTTGCATGGTGAGTAGGGTCCTGGAGATGTTCCGGATCCTAACAACACTTCAGGGAGATGGCGTTTTCCTGTCAGCAGTGGGGGATTCACGAGCCCCTGTCTCACTCTCCCCTGACCCTGGATGTCCTCTGGGACCAGGTCCCATCTCTCTGCTCATCCTCTTTTATGCACCTTCCCTCGGTGAGCTCATCCTTGCCTATAATTTTACCCACCAGCTCTCATGAATCTCAATCCGGTGTTCCAGCCCCAACTGATTTCAGCTGTGCATAGACTTCCTCCCTTTACTTGGCTGCTTGACCCTCACCTTCTACTCAGCATGTCCAATTGAGGATTCAACCCCACAAGACTTCTCTGTTGCTCCATGATCTGACCCCTGCCAATAACAGCAAGTTGGGAACTCTGGAATCAGCCTCACCTCTTCTGTTTCTTCAGGCCCTAAATCCATTCTGCCAGTGGGTTTTGAGGTCTTGCCCTTCAAATGGTATCTTAGTCATGGTCAATGACTTCCCCATGCCAACCCCTTTTCAAACTCTCATCATGGCAGACCTGAAATGCCCTCTTTTCTTTCTTTGCATTTAATTCCACCCATACTTCAAGGTTCAAAGCAAGTGTCACATTCCCTAAATTCTTTTCTGACCCTTCAAGACTGTATTTTCCTCCTTTCTTGCCCTTCCATTCATCTATTGAAACAAATAGTTATTGAGGGCTTGCTGTGTACAGCATGCACAGAGTGAGCTACAACTCTGAAGCCCTGTGCTTCAACGAGTTACAGTCTAGTGACCATCACACTAATTAATCACTTGTTTGTTTTCCCTCTCTTAATTGTGTTTCCCTAGCCAAATTATTATTTTTGTTTGTTTGTTTGAGACAGGGTCTTGCTCTGTTGCCCACGCTAGAGTGCAGTGGTGTGATCATAGCTCACTGCAGCTTTGAACTCCAGGGCTCAAGCAATCTTCCTCCCTCAGCCTCAAGAGTAGCTGGGACTACAGGCATGCGCCATCACATTTGGCTAATTTTAAAAATTGTTTGCAGAGACGGGAATCTCGCTATGTTACCCAGACTGGTCTTGAACTCCTGGCCTCAAGCGATCCTCCTGCCTTGGCATCCCAAAGCGCTGGAACTACAGGCATGAGCCACCAAATTCAGCTTCCCCAGCCAAATTCTGAAATAGCTAGGTCTGAGTCTTAAATGCCTTTTGTAAAACCCACAAACACTGGTAGATTATAGCACACGTAAGTTCTTACTAAATACTTGTTGGTTCTATGCAAGATGGGTACCTGAATAAGACTAGAAAGACACACCAACTGCAACCCTTATCTAGGTTAGAGAAATCTCTTGGTGAAGGGAAAAGACAGTATTAAGAAATTAAAAAAAAAGAAAAATCATGCTGTGTCTGAATGGCGTTTTACGTGTCTAACCGGTAATTTAATTTAATTTGACAGACAACTTACGTGATTCAAATTTTTTAAAATAATGATTGATAACCCACTCCCTAAATTTTATAATCATAAAATAATTGTCACATTTTAAGAGTAGAGAACTAATATAAAAATGATTTCATTATACTTTAGTAATTACAATGTTAGATGTTTGGAATTTCCTAAGAGATTTTACAAGATAGAAACAGGAGCTAATTGAGAAGCACTGAATACACATTCTTAGACAAAACCATTCTCTCTCATTAAGTGCAAGGATATTGACGGGATCCAAATGTACCAGGCAACCATGCCATTCTCTCAGCAAAGATATCCCGGAACTGGGGTCAAACACAGAACCGGTTCAGATAATATCAGTGTGCCCCTTTGAAGTGTCCCCAGGAAAAAGACTTTTGTGAATGTGCAGTAGAATAATTTCATTTTTCCCAAATGCAAAAAAAAATTGCTATGAGAAAAAAATGGGGAGATATTTCACTCCTCCAAACCCTAAAAAAGTAGTTGTTTTGATTCTTTGTTCTGGAACATATGTCGCTCAGCCCAGAAGAGATCTTCACGTGCCAAATAGAAGTTCAAGAATTCAGTCAAAAGTTAGTCTCAGACACATTTACTGTCAAACTTAGTCTGAAAAAAAATATTCTTACTCACCTGCCAGAATATGCTGTCTATCGTGTTCCCAAGAAAACCATCGCGACCTTCTGAAGACACCAGTTTGGGGCCAAGAATGGTCATGAATTCATCAAAATCCACCTGGCCATCCCCTGCAAGGAGAAGATGTAAATATGAGTTGCAAACAAGCTGAACTTGACCTACCATACCTGATGCAATAAACACCTCTATGCTTTTCTTCTTGGCATGACCTCAATCAATGAAGAAGAGCTGGTAACATTACTTAAAACTGTTCAATGTTCTTCAATGACTGAAAGTACCACAAGAAACTGGCAATTATTAGTACATCCAAAACCACATATTCCTAAACATTTGACAGTATTTCTAGCTAAATGTCCAACCATCACTTCCCACTTAACATGGCTATACCTCACCCCTGCTTCTCCTTTTACTCCGAATTGCCCAGTTGTACATGATGGAAGTGGCAGCTTCACCCCACCTCTTCCACCATCCTTGTCACCCACATATACATGTAGTCATCAAGCCTTCTTGATTTCACCTCTTAAGTATCTGTGGTTGCTGTATCTTCCTCATTACTCAATGGCTAGTTCTCTTTTCAACGATGAAGGTGAGAAAATCCTTCTAAGAATTAATGTTCCTAGCTACGATTCTGTTATGAGTAGCATGGCTTTTACACTCTAACCTTCGCAGTCTCTTCTATGCAGTTCTGAGTTTAATTCCCCGAGACCAAATCTCATCATGCTTTCTATATTTGAACAGCACTTTTTTTTTGTTTGTTTTTGAGAGGGTGTCTTGCTCTGTTGCCCAGGCTGGAGTGCAATGGCATGATCTCGGCTCACTGCTACCTCTGCCTCCTGGGTTCAAGTGATTCTCATGCCTCAGCCTCCAGAGTAGCTGGGATTACAGGAGCAAGCCACCAAGCCTGGCTAATTTTTGTATTTTTAGTAGAGACAGGGTTTCACCATGTTGCCCAGGTTGGCCTCAAACTCCTGACCTCAAGTGATCCGCCTGCCTTGGCCTCCCAAAGTGCTGGGATTACAGGAGTGAGCCACCATGCCCGGCCTGAACAGCACCTTTGACTGAAAATAGGGATACCACCTCAGCATAGCGTTCAAGCCTATCTCTTTTGCATCAATTTGTCCCCAACCTTTGCATAAAATACAAGCTCCTTTACACCTCTGCGTGCATGTGTATGCCTATCCCTCTGTCCGGGATGCCTTCCCTCACTTGTCTATCTGGTGAATTCTCTTTCTCTAAGACGGAGCTGAAATGTCATGTTCTCTTTTTGTTTTGTTCCTGATCTCATTAGGCAGAACTGGTCGAACCTTTTTTCTCTCTCTCCTACTAACTCCATGTGTACCTACTGTAGAATTTAAAACCATGTATCCTGGCCAGGCGCGGTGGCTCATGCCTGTAATCCCAGCACTTTGGAAGGCCGAGGGGGGTGGATCACCTGACGTCAGGAGTTCGAGACCAGCCTGACCAACATGGTGAAACCATGTCTCTACTAAAAGTACAAAATTAGCTGGGTGTGGTGGTCCATGCCTGTAATCCCAGCTACTTGGGAGGCTGAGGCAGGAGAATCACTTGAATCTGGGAGGCAGAGGTTGCAGTGAGCCAAGATCGCACCGCTGCACTCCAGCCTGGGCAATAAGAGCAAGACTCCATCTAAAAAAAAAATAATAATAAAACAATAAAATAAAATAAAACCTTATATCCCAGTCACTGATTTGCATGCCTATCTCACAAGCAAAAGATTGTGAGTTCTGCAAGGTCAAGGACTTGGTCTGAAACATCTTTGTATATTGAACACCAAAGCAGGCGTTCAGTATGTACTTGTACAATGAATGAATGATGTCTCTTGCTCGTTCTTTCTTTGTTCAATTCAGCATCTGTTGGATCTTTCATGCTAGAGCTGACAGTAACCAGAAGGTGGACTTGAGCCAACTCAACAGACAAAAGCGAACCTTCAAGGCATTGTTGGATCCTCCAGGAGTCATCAGTGTAGGATTCTGCACCCTCTGAACTGCTCAAAAGGGCAACTCCATCAAAAGTTCACCACATCCCTATCTTGGCTGCAGCCAGCGCAGACAGCCAGGTGTCTGCACACAAGAGTTTGTCCAAATGCCCACACATAAATCAATGCCCTCTCAGAGTGCATTCACCTTCAAAGAATATTCATTCAAAACCTATTTCACAATGCCAAGCAGATGTGAGCATCAAGATGCCAATAATTCAGAACAGATTGTCTGTCCAGGAACAGATCCCAGCAGAGGTAAAACTTCCTAAAGGATTAGGGAGGCGTGGCAAGTCAATGGGAAAGGGAGGATTTAACCACCAAATGAAGAGGGGCACTCAGTGGCCTCTGGAGAAGAAATTGATTTATCTTATCATCCAACAAGATAAATCTAAAATTTCACTCTTGCTGGTAATCATAAGAAAGCTAATTCAAGCAACGAGTTACCATCTTGCCTTCAAAATTATCAAATACTTCCAAAAGCACACTAGTTGATGCTGCCAGAAATACAGAGAGATCACCTCTATAATGCATTCCTGGTGTACTTGTCCCAGATATAGACAGGAAGTACCAATCAAGATCCTGTAAAGTGCTGTTTCCTTTGGATCTAACAATGCACTTAACAAAATAGAGGGGGGTTGGGTGAGGTGGCTCACATCTGTAATCCCAACACTTTGGGAGGCCGAGGCAGGTGGATCACCTGAGGTCAGGAGTTCGAGACCAGTCTGGCCAACATAGTGAAACCCCATCTCTACAAAAAATACAAAAATTAGCTGGGTCTGGTGGCAGGTGCCTGTAATCCCAGCGATTCGGGAGGCTGAGGCAGGAGAATCGCTGAACCCAGGAGGCAGAGGTTGCAGTGAGCCAAGGTAAGACCACTGCACTCCAGCCTGGGCGACAGAGCAAGACTCTGTCTGGGGAAAAAAAAATAGAGAGGGGGTCTTGCTATGTTGCCCAGGCTGGTCTTGATCTCCTGGGGTCAAGTGATCCTCCTTCCTCAGCCTCCCAAAGTGCTGGGATTACAGGCATGAGCCACCATACCTGACCTTAATAACTTCATTTTTAAAGAAAAAACAAAACAACATTTATCTTGAATATAGAACAAGATATTTGCCTACAGATAGATACTCAACTGGTATTTGTAAAAGTGAAAAGTAGAAAGCTAGAGGGAAAGGAGAATGGCCCAGTCTACCTAGAATTTGACACCTCTGAAAGCTAACTCCATGTGGCTCCACGTCTTGGATAGACATGCTTGTTACATTTGTGCAGTAACTCTCTGCTCACCCCAAATCACCTCCACTGGTCACAGGTGGGGCTGGATGGCCAAACAGTCTTGAACTAAACTATGCATTCTCAAGAGAGACAGTATCACCCACAATGGGGTGAAAATGGCTTCTTAGGGAACAAAATAACATTAGCCAATGTTAGATATTACAATCGCTTGAGGCTCTTCTAGGGCTACAGTACATAATACACAGTGTATCTGTACAAAATTTCAAGAGGGTGGGACTACTAGAAAAATGCATATCTGAAAAGGCTCTTGGGAGGTGCTTATTTAAAAAAAGAAGAGGAAGGTTAAGAAGCACTGGACTAGCAGACGCCCCAAGTACTGTGGTTCTTTTTCCTAGGTACTCCCTCTGGAATGTCGGTCTATCAGCAGTGGGCATCATCTCACTATCTGCACCCACAGTGAGGTCTAACTGTTCATAGAGGCTTAGAAGCTCAAGGACATGAATCTATTTTTGCAAAGACGTCATGAGGGCCGGGTGCGGTGGCTCATGCCTGTAATCCTAGCACTTTGGGAGGCCGAGGAGGGTGGATCACTTAAGGCCAGGAGTTTGAGACCAGCTTGGGCAACATGGTGAAACCCCATCTCTACTAAAAATACAAAAATTAGCCAGGTGTGGTGGCGGGCACCTGTAGTCCCAGCTACGTGGGACGCAGAGGCAGGAAAATCACTTGAGCCTGGGAGGCAGAGGTTGCAGTGAGCTAAGATGGCACCACTGCACTTCAGCCTGGGTTGACAGAGTGAGACCCTGTCTCAAAACAAACAAACACACACACACACACACAAAAACACATGAGACCTGATCTAAGATATGCCCACCAGGCTGGGCCACTTAAGCTCCTGACCGTGATATAATGGGCACCATTCTCTCCCACTTGGGAACCTCATAGTTTACGAGATGTGGCAAAACCCATGCTTGCCAGCACCAGGAGAACGAGGCTGTCTTTGAACAGTGCACCTTCAAGGTAGCAAGAGGAGCAAGACCACCCACCTCTCCGAAACCTCGACTCAGGGTGCAGGGAGTGCAGCAGTTTGGAACTGGTGCATTTCACAGGTCCACATGGAGCTCTGGGCCAAATCATCACAGTACCAGGCAGTGCTCACAGATGGTGCACTTGGCTGGGAACTACAGACCAAAAGCTGACAAGCAGAAACGATGCTTCTGAAACATATCTTGGTCCTGGCAAAGGGAGCAGCTCATTTGCTATTCCAAATTGTTGGCCAGAGAAGAAGCGATGGAGAAGGGCACTCAGGATCCTATGGGCAGGGCCAACTATGGCGTGGAGTACACGTGACTTGGCAGAAGAGGTACAGATCATGGAAATATTTGCTTCTAGTCATTTAGGAGAGGACATTTGGAATTCCAGATTGGCCAATATGTGTTTTTCGCTTGTGATACTGTGATTTATAATAAGAAATGCATATTGGCCAGGCGCAGTGGCTCATGCCTGTAATCCCAACACTTTGGGAGGCCGAGATGGGTGGGTCACTTGAGGTCAGGAGTTTGAGACCAGCCTGGTCAACATGGTGAAACCCCATGTCTACCAAAAATACAAAAATTAGCTGGGTGTGGTGGTGCACACCTGTAATCCCAGCTACTTGGTAGGCTGAGGCAGGAGAATCGCTTAAGTCTGGGAGGTGGAGGTTGCAGTGAGCTGAGATCATGCCATTGGCCTCCAGCCTGGGTGAAAGAGCAAGACTCCGTCTCAAATATATACATACAGATAGACAGACAGATATAGATATAGAAATCTTTGTCTCTGTTTCCTGGTACACAGCTCATAAAACACTGATAATTCCCTAAGTAATAGAGGTGCAAAGAGCATCTTTTGTTCTAATATTTGGTCTTTTTTTTTTTCTTTTTGAGACGGAGTCTCACTCTGTTGCCCAGGCTGGAGTGCAGTGGCATGATCTCAGCTCACTGCAAGCTCCGCCTCCCGGGTTCACGCCATTCTCCTGCCTCAGCCTCCTGAGTAGCCCACCACCACGCCCAGCTAATTGTTTGTATTTTTGGTAGAGACGGGGTTTCACTGTATTAGCCAGTGAAGATTAGCCAATCTTCTGACCTCGTGATCCGCCCGCCTCAGCCTCCCAAAGTGCTGGGATTACAGGTGTGAGCCACCGCGCCTGGCCAATATTTGATATTTGACCCCAGTTCCTGGCCAGAACTCCTAAATCCTTTGGAATTTCCTGGGTGATAGGAATGTCTTTTGTTCTAATGAAGCACTTCTTGGTGGGCTTCCAGTGGGAGATGATCACCAGAAACACCAAACCATGATTAGAACCTTGGAAATTTCAGCGCCATCTCCCCAACCTCCAGAGAGGAAAGAGGAGCTGAAGACTGGGTTCATAATCAATCATGCGCACATGATGAAATCTGCATAAAAATCCCTAATGTATGAGGTTCAGACAGTTTTCAGGTTGGTGAACACATGGAGATGCTGGGAGGATGGAACTCTGAGAGAGGGCGTGGAAGCTGCGTGTACCACTCCCATTACCTTAAGCCTCTCTGGCTTTCCCTGAGTTGTATTCTTTTCTAACAAATGGGTAATAATTAGTAAAGTGCTTTCCTGAGTTCTGTGAACTGCTCTAGTAAATGAATGAATCCAAGGAGGGAACCTCTGATTTATGGTCAGAAGCACAGGTGGCCACGTGGACTTTGAAATGGTGTCCTAAGTGGGAGCAATCTTGTCGGACTGAGCCCTTGACCTGATGCAAATGGCAATTGTCTAAACAGGTGCTCCTCAAATAATGCTAACTCCAGATAGATAGTAACAGATAGTAACGGAATTCAATTTAATTGCAGGACATCCAGTCCAGTGTTTGCAGATAATTGGGGAATTTCTTGGTGAGGGAGAAAAACCCACACTTTGGTATATTTGGTCTTGAACGTGAGAGTATCGGGAAAACAGTCTCCTTTTCTCATACACTCTCTTTGTTACTCAATGAGCAAAGGGGGATGTCTCCAGGCCCATGTTTGGAGGAATAATCAGGATAGGTCCCCCATATCTCTAGCTGTCTCCCAATATTTCTCAGCTCTGGTTCCTAAGTATGTAAGGACACAGCACATTTTCTGCAGATCTTCAGTAAATGACATCTACAATTCTATACCAACCCTACTGGTAACATAAACGTTCTGATTTAGACTACAGAAATGACCTCTTTACCAGATTTTAATTTAACAGACAAACAGGGCTGGGAATACCCCCCAAAAGTTATCAGCATTGTACCCAGAAGTCTGATCCCTATGCCCCCACACCCTCAACCTTAGGGGAATAGAGACAAATAGAATCTCAGAGGTAGGTTTTACACTAAGTCCCTAAAAACCACTCCCAAGCTGCCAGGCTGAAGCAAGGTCCAGGAAACCTGATAATCATAATAATATCTAACATTTACTAGGCACGCACAATGCAGTAGACATGGTTTTTTAAAATACCCACACGATTTTTTTTTTTTTTTCTTAGAGGCAGGGTCTTGCTCTGTCACCTAGGCTGGAGTGCAGTGGTGCCATCATAGCTCACTGCAGCCCCAAACTCTTGGGCTCAAGGGATCCTCCTGCCTCAGCTTCTGGAGTACCTGGAACTACAGAGGCATGCCATCACACTTGGCCAATCTTTTAAAATTTTTTCAGAGACGAGGTCTTGCTATGTTGCCCAGGCTGGCCTCAAGCAATCTACCTGCCACCGCCTCCCAAAATGCTGGGACATATACTAATTCATTTACATCTTCCTGCTGCCCATTTGACAGATGAGAAAACTGAGGCTCAAAGAGGTTCAGTAGCTTGCAGAAGCTTACGCAGGTAGTAGAGCCGAGATTCCAGCCCCAGCAGTCTGCCTGTGCTTTTTGTGACCTTTCAAAAGGTCACTCACTGATATGGTCTGTCTGGATCACTGTCTCCTGATCCCAGCTTTTCTTACCAAGCGAGTGCTATGGCACCAGGTACACAGAGTCAAACTGAAATCTAAATGGCTCCCTGTGGTCTAGCTCTTGCATCTCAGGTCAGCCACCAGAGGCCATTCTTCATCATTTCAGAGAGTAATAATAAATAATAGGAACTACTTATTTAACACTTGCTATGTGCCAGGCACTGAGCTCAGGGCTTCACATGTATTCCCTTGTTGAATTCCATGCCAATACTATAAATAGGTTCTCCCCTTCCACATTTTATCAATGAGATAACTTAGAAAAAAAGAGGTTAAGAATAACTGTATCAAGGCCATGCAGCTACCATGAGGCAGAGTGGGGGCTCAGCTCAGAATCTTAATTGTTTTGTTTTCTGTTTTTCTAGAGACAGGATCTCACTCTGTCACCCAGAAGTGCAGTGGTGCACCATAGCTCACTGCAGCTTTGAACTCCTGGGTTCAAGTGATCCTCCCACCTCAGCCTCACGAGTAGCTAGGACCACAGTTATGTACCACCACGCCTGGCTAATTTTTTTTTTTTTTTTTTTTTTTTTTGAGACAGAAACTCACTCTGTCATCCAGGCTGAAGTGCAATGGCATGATCTTGGCTGATCGCAACCTCCGCCTTCCGGGTTCAAGTGATTCTCCTGCCTCAGCCTCCCAAGTAGCTGTGATTACAGGCACCCGCCACCATGCCCGGCTCATTTTTTGTATTTTTAGTAGAGACAGGGTTTCGCCATGTTGGCCAGGATGGTCTCAAACTCCTGACTTCAGGTGATCCGTCCGCCCTCCTCGGCCTCCCAAAGTGCTGGGATTACAGGCATGAGCCACCACACCTGGCTCTTTTTTTTTTTTTTTTTTGAGACAGAGTCTCACTCTGTCACCCAGGCTGGAGTGCAGTGGCACGATCTCAGCTCACTGCAAGCTCTGCCTCCCGGGTTCACGCCATTCTCCTGCCTCAGCCTCCCGAATAGCTGGGACTACAGGCGCCCACAACTGCGCCCAGCTAATTTTTTGTATTTTTAGCAGAGATGGGGTTTCACCGTGGTCTCGATCTCCTGACCTCGTGATCCGCCCGCCTTGGCCTCCCAAAGTGCTGGGATTACAGGCATGAGCCACCGCGCCCAGCTGCTCCTGGCTAATTTTTAAATTTTTTGTAGAGACAGGGTCTCACTATGTTGCCCAGGCTAGTCTTGAACTCCTGGCCTCATGTGATCCTCCCACCTCAGCTTCCCAAAGCACTGGGATTACAAGCGTGATCCACTGCACCCGACAAGAATCCTGGTATTAACCCCCATATTGTACTGCCTTCCCTTGATATCAGAGACCCCAGCTCTTGGTCCTGGCATAGGATCACAGGATCTCAAGCTCTTTTCAAAGTTTGAGAGTTATAGTATGTTTTCCTATCTGGGTGTTTAGGAAGGAAGTTAGTGGGAAATTGGGAGAGATGGCTATCAGGAGCTTTAATGCAAATGGCAATTGTCAAAACAGATGCTCCTCAAATCGCCTCTTTGTCTGCAGTCAGGATCTTAGTAATTCTCTATGGGTGCTCCATTCCCAGGGAGGGGATACAGGTCGTTCACATAGAACCCTGCACACGTCTGAAGTCTCTTCCACCAGAAAAGAATTGGTCTGATGAACAAAACCTGTTCAGGCCCTGCAGGGTCCCATCAAACTGCCATTACAGAATCACATGCCCCCAAAAGACAATGGTGACTCTCTTCCCAGATCTGCAACCTTTCATGGAATGCAGGAGGTCCTAAATGCAAAAGCTTTGATTAAATTATTTTATCACTCTTGAATGAGCAAGTAGCTGCAGGAAGAAAGAATGTAATTCACTCAGACCAGGCCTCATTTTCCCTTCTCTAGCTTCCAAATATCATGATCCACTTAGCAAGAAGCACAGAAAGCTAACCTGCCAAGGACTGTGTCTCGTGGTTTCCCACTGCTATGTGAGTCAAAGTAATGAACTTGAACTAGGGCAGGAAGCTGCAGGAGTGCCAGGACTGTACAACATTCATTAAGACCAACCAGCCGAAATTCTCATAAGGAGGTAAAATAATCCTTTAAAAAATCACTGCAAAATAAAAGGGAGGAGAGGAATATACAGGAAAAGTGGGTGGGCTTCAAAGGGTAACAAGAAGACAAGAAAAAATGTCTATCTGAGACTCCATTCAAATTAGTTGATGAAATCTCCAAAGCATAAGGCGCAGCTTAGCTTCCAGGGGCTTGCAATCCATTACCCAAGGCAGAATGAAGGGAGTGCTATAATTGACCTAAAAGCACTGTGTTACGGCAGGACAAAGTCAGGAACGCAGGGTCCAGACAGGTCATTTTCCATGATTTTGCAGTGAGCCTTTAAAAGAGGGAGGGATTCTAATGAATTGCAAAGGGAGATAAGCTGAGTGGCCTGAGCAATGGTGAGGATGCTAGGAAGGAGGGAAGGTGACCGACCACCCTTCATGCTGGATAGAGGATCCCCATAGGAAGAGAGCAGGACAAGCTGGGCCCAGAAGGTCAAGGCAGGCTGAGGGGCTCATCTTCGATGCAGAGTCAGTAGAACCTGCCCAGGCTTGGGTATGAGAGCGCCAGAACTTTGCTCACCAAAGATCAATCTGGGGACAGTATGAAGGTTGGACTTGGTGGGGTAGAGCTGACTGGGGAAAGGGTCTTAGTTAAGACAATAGGGAAGGCAGCCAGTGTGGAGGATGGGGATTGGAAAAGTCTGGATAAAAGAAAAGGGCATTTCAGATGGAACTAACGAGACATGGCAACTGACTGGAAGGGCAGGAGGCAAGAGTGATGCTGAGGTGTCTGGTTTGCGACACCAAAGGGACCATGAAACTAATTAGGAACAACAGGCCAGGTGCAGTGGCTCACGCCTGTAATCCCAGCACTTTGGGAGGCCGAGGTGGGCGTATCACGAGGTCAGAAGATTGAGACCATCCTGGCTAACACGGTGGAACCCCGTCTCTACTAAAAATACATAAAAATTAGCTGGGCATGGTGGCGGGTGCCTGTAGTTCCAGCTACTGGGGAGGCTGAGGCAGGAGAATGGCGTGAACCCAGGAGGCGGAGCTTGCAGTGAGCCGAGATTGTGCCACTGCACTCCAGCCTGGGTGACAGAGCAAGACTCTGTCTCAAAAAAAAAAAAAAAAAAAAAGAAACTAGGAACAACAAACAAGTCAGGAGGAGGACGTACTGGGGAAATGCTGGTTTCGAGGTGCAGGCAGGATGGTGTCAAGGAGTGCCTGACAGCTAAAAAATGTGGATTTAAAAGTCTCCAGGATGTGCCCGGGAATGGTGGCTCACCCCTGTAATCTCAACACTTTGGGAGGCCGATCAGACAGATCACTTGAGGCTAGGAGCTCGAGAGCAGCCTGGCCAAGATGGCAAACACCATCTACTAAAACACAAAAATTAGCCAGGCATGGTGGTGCTTGCCTGTAATTCCAGCTACTCAGGAGGCTGAGGCATGAGAATCGCTTGAACCTGGGAGGCGGAGATTGTGATGAGCTGTGATCATGCCAATGCACTTCAGCCTGGGCGACAGAATGACAGAGTGAGACTCTGTCTCAAAAAAAAAAAAAAAAAAGTCTCCAGGATCTATGGGAAGATCCCTAAGATCTTCAAGATAGCTTCTCAAGTTGAAGAAGCAAGGTACAGAACTGTATTTTAGTATGCTACAATTTGGTTAAAAAAATGGGGAGGTCAAGGAGAATATATAGTCTGATTTCTCTGCATAACTATTTATATAAAAATATCCAGACATGTACCCACTCCCCAAAAACTAATAATAGCAATTTATTCATTGGTACGTCTGGCAGGTGGGGCATAGGAATAGTAGAGCATGTTCTCATGACAGCTCCTTTTTTTTTCTTTTAGTAAAATATACATAATATAAAATTTACCATCATAACCATTTTTAGGTGTGCAGGTCTAGTATTAAATGCATTCGTAATGTTGTGTAACCATTACCACCACCATCCATCCTCTGAAATCTTTTCTTCTTGCAAAACTGAAACCCCCACCCATGAAACCATAGCTCCTCATTCCCCCTACCCTCCAGCCCCTGATGACCACCATTCTACTTTCTCTCGGATTTTGACTACTCCAAGTATCTCATGCAAGTAGAATCATGTCCTTTTTGTGTCTGGCTTATTTCATGCATAAAGTCCTCAAGGTTCATCCATGTTGTAGCATATGCCAGCATTTCCTTCCTTTTTTAGACTAATAAGGAGGAACTTACTTCTGTCATTTTCCTATTTGTTTCCACATGCCTTAAGGCTTCTGGTCCCTCATTTTCTGCATTGCTGTCTTCTTTTGTGTGTAGTTGATCTTTTTGTAGTGAAATATTTAAATTCCTTTCTCATTTCCTTTTTGTGTATATTTTATATCTATTTTCTTTGTAGTTACCATGGGGATTACATTTAATATACTAAAGTTATACACTCTAATTTGGATTTATACCAGCTTAACTGCAATAACATACAAAAATACTACTCCTTTACATTTCCATTCCCACTCCTTTCAATTGTTGATGTCACAAAATTACCTCTTTATACATTACATGGCCAAAACCACAAACTAGTAATTTTTGAAAACGCATTAATGTCTTAAATTATGTAGAAAACAAAATGTAGAGTTACAAACCAATGTTACAATAATATTAGCTTTTATAATTGCCCACATAATTGCACCTTTATTGTGATCTTTATTGCTTCATACGGCTTCAAGTTACTGTCTAGTGTCCGTAAATTTCAGCCTGAAGGACTCTCCTTAGCCTCTGTTGCAGGGCAAGTCTAGTCATAACAAACTCCCTCAGATTTTTGTTTATCTAAAAATGTCTTAATTTCTCCCTCACCTTTGAAGGACAGTTTTGCTGGATATTCCATTCTTGATTGACAGGTATTTTTTTCTTTTATCATTTTGAATATATCAGCCCACTGCCTTCTGGCATCCAGAGTTTCTGGTGAGAAACATGCTGACAATCTTATTGACAATCTCATATGTGATAAGACACCTCTCTCTTATGGCTACAAAGATTCTCTTTGTCTTTTGAAAGCTGATAATGTGTCTTGCTGTGGGTCTCTTTGAGTTCATCTTACCTGGATATTGTCAATCTCCTTGAATGTTTATTTTAATATTTTTCATCAAATTTAGGAAGTGTTCAACCATTCTTTCTTCAAATATTCCCTCTGCTCCCTCCTCTATCTTCTCTTCCTCTGGGACTCCCACAATAGGTCAATTGGTCCACTTGATGGACACGATTCCTTAGGTTTTGTTCACGTTCCTTCAATCTTTCTTCTTTCATTTCCCCAGTCTTGGTAATTTCCTTTGTCCTATCTTCAAGTTTACTGATTGTTCCTTCTGCCTGTTTGAACCCCTCTAGTGAATTTTTCATTTCCATTATTATACTTGTTGGCTTTACAATTTCTCTTATGTTTCATTTTAGGTTTTCTATCTCTTTACTGATATAAACTTACTTCAAAATTATTTTCCTGGCTTTCTCAATGTCTTTCTTTATTCTTTGTGTATTCGATCTGCTATCAGGACTTTTTCAGGAACAGCTTATTTTTTTTTCCTTTGAATGGGCCATTCTTTCTTGTTTCTTTTACGCTTTGTGATTTTTTTTGCTGAAAACTGGATATGTTAATGTAATAAGTGGTATCTCTGGAAATCAGATTCTCCCCTCTCCCAAGGATTTATTTTTTGTTATTATTTTTGTCATTTTTTATTTGTTTTCATTTACTTGTATTGTTTTAGTTTTTGTTTACTGTTTTGGTTGTTGCCCAGGCTGGAGTGCAGTGGTGTGATCACAGCTCACTGTAAACTCAAACTCCTGGCCTCAAGCCATCCTCCCAAAGTGCTAGGAGCTAGGACTATAGGTGTGAGCCACCCTGCCTAGCCTTAAATATCTTTTCATAATTTTTTTTTTTTTTGAGATGCAGTCTCGCACTGTCACCCAGGCTGGAGTGCAATGGCGCAATCTCGGCTCACTGCAAGCCCCACCTCCTGGGTTCGCACCATTATCCTGCCTCAGCCTCCCGAGTAGCTGGGACCACAGGTGCCTGCTACCACCGCAGCTAATTTTTTTGTATTTTTAGTAGAGATGGGGTTTCACTGTGTTAGCCAGGATGGTCTCGATCTCCTGACCTTGGGATCCACCCGCCTCGGCCTCCCAAAGTGCTGGGATTACAGGCATGAGCTACCGCACCCAGCCTCTTTTCATAATTTTTGATATTTGAACCATATCATTTATTACCTGTTTAAAAAATAAATAAAATGTAAAGACTAAACAATGAATTCAGTTGTTTGTATCCAGCCAGATGAACTCATCAAGGTTCAGAGGAAGGAAACACTGCAATCATCAGTGACCGGAACACAGATCCCTGATATTTCGAGGACGGGATGTTTGTATTTAACCTAGTTCTTGGAAACTGTGTGCAAGCTACTCCTGGAATGCATGCATAGCTTCCTGAAACACTAGTACAGGGTTGTGGGTGGGGAATGGGGAGCTGCCTTTACCACCCAAGCCTGAATATCTTGTCTCTATGCCAATGATCAATCTGACTAAACTGAATGTCTTCTCAGGTCTTTTCTGTGCCTGTACATTTCCCTGGGCCTGTGTAGTCACTTTCTAGCGTTCCTTGTAGAGGCAATTGCTTTTGAATGTCCCACTCCTTAATGTCTGGCTCCCCACGGGGGGGAAATAAAAGTGGAGAAGGGGGGAAGGCGAAATGGAGGGACAGGATACTGGACCTTAAAGTCCCCTGAAAGCAACTTCAACCAGAGGGGAAGGGGCTTGCAATAGGGGGCCAGGTGCACCACCAATGGCTTCCAGCCTCTTTGTCTGCACCTCTGTAGTCAGAACCACTGATCAGTGGTCGGAACACAGGTCCCTGATATTTGGAAAACAGGATGTTTTTATTTAACCGAGTCTCGCAAATTGTGTGCAAGCTACTCCTGGAATGCATACACAGCTTCCTGGAACGTAAGTACAGTGTTGTAGGTGGGGAATGGGGAGCTGCCTTTACCCCACCCCCAAAGCTTCTCCTGGAAGTTTCAAGTCTCCATGGACTCCAGAATTCCCATTCCATCAGCATGGCAAAAACTGCAATTACTTTTGCACCAACCTAGTATCTATTTTTTTTTTTCTTTTTTGACATAGGGCCTTGTTCTGTCACCCAGGCTGGAGTGCAGTGGTGTGATCACAGCTCACTGTAACTTTGAACTCCTGACCTCAAGCCACCCTCCCACCTCAGTCTCCCAGAGTGCTAGTGTCAGAGGTGTTTGAACCAGAGCAACTCCACCTTGAATAGGAGCTGGGTAAAATAAGGCTGAAACCCTCTGTGCCGCATTTCCAGATGGTTAGGCATTCTAAGTCACAGGATGAGATAGGAGGTCGGCACAAGATACAGGTCATAAAGACCTTGCTGATAAAACAGATTGCAGTAAAGAAACCAGCCAAAGCCCACCAAAACCAAGATGGCAACGAGAGTGACCTCTGGTCCTCCTCACTGCTACACTCCCACCAGCGCCATGACAGTTTACAAATGCCATGGCAACATCAAGAAGTTACCCTATAGGGTCTAAAAAGGGGAGGCATAAATAATCCACCCCTGGTTTAGCGTATCATCAAGAAATAACCATAAAAATGGGCAACCAGCAGCCCTCATGGCTGCTCTGCCTATGGAGTAGCCGTTCTTTTATTCCTTTACTTTCCTAATAAACTTGCTTTCACTTTACTCTATGGACTCACCCCACAATCTTTCTTACATGAGATCCAAGAACCATCTCTTGGGGTCTGGATCAGGACTCCTTTCCTGTAACACTACGAGCTAGAACTACAGGTGTGAGCCACCCTGCCTAGCCTTAAATATCTTTTCACAATTTTGGATATTTGAACCATATGACTTTTTACCTGTTCAAAAAGTAAATAAAATTTAAAAATTAAACAGTGAATTCAGTTGTTCGTATCTAGCCAGATGAACTCATCAAGAGCAAAGGAAGGAAAGGACCAAGGCAGGGAAGAGAAGAGGACTAAGCAAAGGGCTTGAGGAGCAGCTATGTAGGTGGCGTGTTGGATGAGCTAGACTCCACAGGATGCAAGCAGAAACACTTTGCTCTTTCTCACAACTCCCTGTTCGAGCTTCCCTGTCTCATATCTTTCCCTGGAGAGAGTACTGGGCTGGTCCCATTGCTTTGTTATAGACTCTTAAGGAATGAAAAGTCATCCAGTAACTTTTAGATAATAAAAGATTCCGTGCAGGCTACTAATCACATAACTACAGACTTCCCTCCTTTGAAAGAAAACACCTTCCCTCTTTTGACTTGGGTTTGACCCAGGCTAGTAAACCTAGAGTGGGGAAGAGGAATAGATCAGGGTCTTCCCCCACCACCACCACTCTTATTGAGTCCACCTCCTTCCCCACTGTGCAGCTGTGGTTTCTAGACACACCATAGTTGGATAGGCTTAGAAGGAGGAGTAAGGGAAAAGGGGGCCCAGGCCTCTCACCCTTTTGGCTACTAAAAATGTCCTCCCCAAACCTCTGGGCTTCTGAAGGTCTCTCCCTCCTCTGGGGCAACATTAGCACTCTAGGAGGTCCTGAAGACACCCCCAAGCAGGCTCCTCCATTGCCCCATGTGTCATTGAGATGGCAGCTCTTCCAAAGCCAGCCATCTCCTGCTCTGCTTGGTTACTAAACTCAACAGCAGCTCCAGCTCCAGCCCAGGCCTTTAAACTTTTTGCAGGTGGCTGAAACATAAGCTGCCTTTATGCTTTATACTGCAGCAATCACAAGTCAATCTCTACAAATGGCTCTTAGAAAACACCTTTAGCTCAAATTGAATGAGAAAACACCCCTTCCCCACCCTGAGAAGGTTAGGAAAAAATTCAACTATTTCCCAAGGAAATTCTTTTGCCTAATCCTTTAATGTCAACCTCTTAAAAAGTGTTATGAGGCTGGGCATGGGTGGTTCATGCTTGTAATCTCAGCACTTTCAGAGGCTGAGGCAGGAGGATCCCTTGAGCCCAGGAGTTTGAGACCTGCCTGGGCAACATAGTGAGAGCTCATCCCTACAAAAATTACAATAAAAAAAAAAATAGCCAGCCGTGATGGTGTGTGCTTTTAGTCCCAGCTACTCAGAAGGCTGAGACAGGAAGATCGCTTGATCCTGGGAAGTCGTGGCTGTAGTGGGCTATGATCATGCCACTGCACCCCAGTATGGGCAACAGAGCAAGACCCTGTCTCAAAAAATAAATTAATTAAATACAGTTGAATTAAATTTAAAAAGTGTTATGGACTGAATTGGGTCACATCAAAGTTGATAGGTTAATTCCCAATATGGTTGTATTTGGAGACAAGGCCTTTAAGGAAGAAATTAAGGTTAAATTGTCTCATAACTATGGAGCCCTAATCCATATGCACACATGCACAGAGAAAATGTCCAAGTGAGGGCACTGATAAAACATGGCCATGTGCAAACCAAGGAGAGAGGCCTCAGCAGAAACCAACCCAACCAGCATCTTGAGGTTGGGCTTCCAGCCTTCAGAACTGCAAAAACTGGCCATGAGCAAGACAGGAAGAGAGGCTTCAGTAGAAACCAACCCAACCAGCATCTTGAGGTTGGGCTTTCAGCCTTCAGAACTACAAAAAAATAAACAAATTTCTGCTGATGAAGCCACCAGGTCTGTGGTATCTTGCTGTAGCAGCCCAAGCACACTGATCCACAGAGAAGAACAATGGGATAATGGCAGCAGAGCTGATGCCATCTTAGCTTGGGGGTGGTCTAGCATGTACTTCCAAGAGGAAAACTTGGCATCTACTGTATTATTCTTCAGCTTTACGGCCTAAAATTGAGGCAAAAGAGTGCCCTTTTGACATCCTGTTACACTCTACGTAAGAGGCAGGAGACGAAGGACAATGGGAACAAAATAGTCTGAGAAGAGAACCAAGAGGGAGGCATGTGCCTGAGAGATCAAGGGACACCTCCAATCAAGGGCAGGTGGTTAGTCTCTAGTAATGTTCAATGCCACAGAGGACCAAGTAGGATGAAGACTGAGAAAGGGACACTGTGGGGCTGATAACTGGAGTGAGGGGATGGGGGTGTGATATATTTTGGCTGTGTCCCTGTCCCCACCCAAATTTTTCTTTTTTATTTTTGAGACAGTATCTGGCTCTGTTGCCCAGGCTAGAGTGCAGCTGTACGATCTCGGCTCACTGCACCCTCTGCCTCCTGGGTTCAAGCAATTCTCCTGCCTCAGCCTCCCAAGTAGCTGGGATAACAGGTGCACACCACCACGCTCAGCTAATTTTTGTATTTTTAGTAGAGACAGGGTTTCATCACGTTGGCCAGGCTGGTCTCAAACTCCTGACCTCAGGTGATCTGCCCACCTCAGCCTCCCAAAGTGCTGGGATTACAGGTGTGAGCCACCACACGTGGCACAAATCTCATCTCGAATTGTAGCTCCCGTAATTCCCACATGTCATGGGAGGGACCCAGTGGGAGGTAATTGGATCATGGGGGTGGGTCTTTCTCGTGCTGTTCTCAAAACAGTGAATAAGTCTCATGAGATCTGATGATCCGATAAAGGGGAGTTCCCCTGCACATGGCCTCTCCTTCTTTGCCTGCCACCATGTAAGATGTGGCTTTGCTCCTCCTTGCCTTCTGCCGTGATTGTGAGGCCTCCCCAGCCATGTGGAACTATGAGTCCATTAAAGCTATTTCCTTTATGAATTATCTAGTCTCGGGTATGTCTTTATTAGCAGCATGAGAACAAACTAATACAGAGTAGCAAGGTGGCAAAAACCATGTTCTTGTCCTGACAGCAGCACCAGAATTTTTATAAAAGGGACTTAGGAGTAGCAACTTGGTTTGAAGGGGACTGAAGGCTTTCAGATGGGTTATGCATTGGAGAAATTAAGGTTAAATTGTCCAATGTAACCCACCTAACCCACGTTAGGTGGGTGGGCCATGTGTTGGAGGAACCCCCAAGACCCATTACCATGTTCAATAGTTTGGTACAAGTCCTCCCAAGACTGAGCATACAGTTGTATGTGTAGCTATGATTTACCATGGAGAAAGAATACAACACACAGTCTTCTGAAGGATCCAGAGTGTGGGGCAAAATCTAGAGGAAACCAGGCTCAAGATTTCAGAATCCTCTCCCAGTGGCATCCACAGGACATGCTTCACTCCCCTAACAACGAGTAGCGGCAATAGATGTGAAATGCTGCTCACCAGGAAAGTTCATTTGAGAATGAATGTCCAAGGTTTTCACTGGGGGCTGGTCATGCAGGCACTCTCTGCCTGGCATGTACTCAAATTCAAGACTCTCAAACAGGGGCAGGAGCAGTGGATCACACGTGTAACCCCAGCACTTTGGGAGGCTGAGGCTGCAGGATTGCTTGAGGCCAACAGATTGAGACTGCAGTCAACTCTGATTATGTCACTGCACTCCAGCCTGGGCACCAGAGTGAGACTTTACCACTTAAAAATAAATAAATAAGACTCCCAAAAGGAAAAAGGGTGCTTAGCATAAACCATATTGTTTGAACAGTTTGGCCTTGATGAACCACTCTTAAAAGTTTTAGGAATGGTGGGACCCCTCCAAAACTCCAATTTTCCAGAAACCAGCTAAGGGCCAACCTTGCAAGTGTGCCATCCTAAGGATATCTTGCTAGGCCAACACTTCTGCACACACCCCCACTCTCACTCTCAGTTCCTGAGTCATTCAGCCAAGGCCACAAAAATTTATAGAAATAAACATTTCGACCTAGAGCAGGAATAGATGCATGGCTTCTCGTGGTTCAGAGGCCCTAATATAGATCTTGCAGCTGCTGGTGACACAAGGTAGGGTCCTTCCAGATCTGGGATGTTTAACTCTGTGCAGTGCAAGGGTGCTGCTGTTATTCTGAAAGAACTAGCACAGTCTCGTCATTCTCTTGCTTCTGTTCATGGAATTTTACATTCAGCAGGCTCTCCTAGTTCCTGAACTACCTTATCCTCACACAGCTGGTCAAAGTAAAACAAAGGTCTGGACAACCCAGAGAGGTTCATTGCCTTCAGCAGTCCAGAACCCCCAGGATAGCCCATTTCCCAGGGGAGCAGAACAACAAGCACAAAGTTTGTATATGTATTACATAATGCAGAACAATAAAAATAGAAAAAAGTGCTTTTATGCACACTTTACATTAGAATGAAAAATATCAGTTAACCATAGCAGAGTAGGAAAATCAAGCCAGGCATGGTGGCTCATGCCTATAATCCCAATAAGTTGTGAGGCTGAGCTGGGAGGATTGCTTGAGGCCAGGAGTTTGAAACCAGCTTGGACAACATAGCCAGACCTCATCTTTACAAAAAATAAAAAAAACTTGGCCAGGCATGATGTCACTATGCTTTGGTCCCAGCCACTCTGGAGGTCGAGGCAGAAGGATCGCTTGAGCCCAGGAGTTTCAGGCTGCAGTTGTCCGGTCTAGACAACAGAGTGAGACCCTGTCTCTTAAATAAAAAAGAGGTAAAGGGGTTCTATTAGTTTGTTTTCATGCTGCTGATAAAGACACACATGAGACTGGGCAATTTACAAAAGAAAGAAGTTTAATTGGACTTACAGTTCCACATGGCTGGGGAGGCCTCACAATCATGGCAGAAGGCAAAGGAGGAGCAAGTTACATGGATGTTAGCAGGCAAAGGAGAGGGCTTGTGTAGAGGAACACCTCTTTTTAAAACCATCAGATCTTGTGAGACTTCTTCACTATTACAAGAACAGCATAGGAAAGTCCCCCCACCCCCACCATGATCCAATTACCTCCCACCGGGTCCCTCCCACAACACGCGGGAATTCAAGATGAGATTTGGGTGGGGACACAACCAAACCACATCGGGGTGAATATGAGAGTTGGGGTAGGCTGATGGCACTTCCTAGTGCTGCTATTGTCCCCTCTCTCTCCTCTCCTCCAAACAGCAGAACAGGAGGAGCAAATCAGATTGGGTTGGCTCCCAGGATGTGCTCAAAGTTTGTGCTCAGAGCTGAAGCCCATTTCTGGTCATGTTTCTCATCTATGTGGTAGGTTCATCCAGAGCTGGCCTCCTCAGAGTAGGCCAAGCCACCTCATCCCTGTCTTCTTTTCTGCATGGGGAGATGGGGGATGAGCAAGGCAGATATAAAGGGGGACTTTATTTCCCATTCCAACTTCTCCTATACACACACCTCTCTCAGGGATCCATATGGAAGAGAAATTATCCAGGCAAGACAGAAACAGGCCTCTCAATTGCATCAAACCTCGTCTTCTATCTACTCCGATGGTTGCAGGGTATTTTTTAACCTTCAGAGAATAATTTCCGTTTAAAACTTTTTTTTTTTTTTTTTTTTTTTTTGAGGCAGAGTGTTGCTCTGTCACCCAGGCTAGAATGCAGTGATACAATCATAGCTCATTGCAGGCTCAAACTCCTGGGTTCAAGCGAACCTCCTGCTTCAGGTTCCTGAGTAGCCAGGACTACAGGTGTGTGCCACCATGCCTGGCTAATTTTTTATTTATTTAATTATTCGAAGAGATGGGGTCTCGCTATGTTTCCCAGGCAGATCTCCACCTCCTGGCCTCAAGCAATCCTCCCACCTCAGCCTCCCAAAGCAATGGGATTAGAGGCGTGAGCCACTGCACCCAGCTACAGCCTAAAACTTCTGATCTGAAATATGTTAGGCATTTTGAGAATATGGATGCAATGACTGCAGAATTAAGAGGACTTCAGGATTAAGAGGCACGGAGATACCAATTTCTGATGTGTTTTTGCTCAACTTCTCACGGAAGTCTCCAAGCAACTAGAAAAAGACACAAAGTCACAGCGGTCCTAGAAGCTGAAGATAGTCATCCATTTGAATGAATCTGGGGAAATGTACACTCACCATGGCTCCAGTGAAGCGGATGGAGAAATAAAGCTGGTGGTCTCTGCAGGCACTACTAGAAAGCACCTGCCAGGAAAGGGTAGGAAGAGTCGTGAACAGCATGCGCTGCCTGCTCCAAGCTGGGAGACCCAGGTCTGCAAAATCCAGGCACCCAGACAACCAGCTCCTGACTATGTGTGCTTGGATTACTAGGAAGTCTGGCATCTTGTCCCCCTTCCCTTTTATCCATTTCCTCTCCCTTCCTGGTGCCTCTGTTTTGATCTTGAATTGCAGGAACAACACCAGCATATTACACGTGGGGAGAAGTTTCAGCACTTGCAAGTAATGCAATGAGTGAGAGCCACAGGCAGCTCCGTCCACAGGCTCTCCTGTTTTCTTCCTTTTCTTTTTTTGGAGACAGGGTCTCTTTCTGTTGCCCAGGCTGGAGTGCAGTGACACAATCACAGCTGACTGCAGCTTCCAATTCCAAGGCTAAGGCAATTCTCCTGCCTCAGCCTCCTAAGTAGCTGGGACTACAGGCACACAACACCATGCCTGATTCATTTTTTAATTTTTTCGTAGAGAGACCAGGTGCGGTGGCTCACGCCTGTAATCCCAACACTTTGGGAGGCAGAGGTGGGTGGATCACCTGAGGTCAGGAGTTTGATACCAGCCTGGCCAACATGGTGAAACCCCGTCTCTACTAAAAATACAAAAATTAGCTGGGTGTGGTGGCAGGTGCCTGTAATCCTGCTACTCGGGAGGCTGAGGCAGAAGAATCACTCGAACCTGGGAGGCAGAGGTTGCAGTGAGCTGAGATCGCGCCATTGCACTCCAGCCTGGGCAACAGCGAGACTCCCTCTCAAAAAAAAAAAAAAAAAAAAAAAGGATTGAGAACTAAGGCCAGGTGCAGGAGCTCACCCCTATAATCCCAGCACTTTGGGAGGCTGAGGCAGGAGAACTGCTTGAGCCCAGGAGTTTGAGACCAGCCTGGGCAACCTAGCAAAACCCTGTCTCTATAAGAAATACAAAAATTAGCTAGGCATGGTGGTACATGCCGACAGTCACAGGTACTCAGAAAGCTGAGGTGGAAGCCTCAGGCTCCAGTTTTCTTCTTTTTTTGGAGATAAGGTCTCTTTCTCTTGCCCAGGCCGGAGTGCAGTGGCACAATCATAGCTCACTGCAGCTGCGGCTTCCAATTCTGAGGCTAAGGCAATTCTCCTGCCTCAACCTCCTGAGTAGCTGAGACTACAGGCACACACCACCATGCCTAATTCATTTTTTAATTTTTTTGTAGAGAGGCTGGGTGTGGTGGCTCATGCCTGTAATCTCAACACTTTGGGAGGCGGAGGCGGGTGGATCACCTGAGGTCAGGAGTTTGAGACCAGCATGGCCAACATGGTGAAACCCCGTCTCTACTAAAAATACAAAAATTAGCTGGGTGTTGGCAGGTGCCTGTAATCTCAGCTACTCGGGAGGCTGAGGCAGAAGTATCACTTGGAACCCAGGAGGCAGAGGTTGCAGTGAGCCGAGATCACGCCATTGTACTCCAGCCTGGGCAACAGAGGGAGACTCCCTCTTAAAAAAAAAAAAAAAAAAAAAAGGATTGAAAACTAAGGCCAGGTGCGGTAGCTCACACCTATAATCCCAGCACTCTGGGAGGCTGAGAATTGCATGAGCCCAGGAGTCTGAGACCAGTCTGGGCAACCTAGCAAAACCCTATCTCTACAAGAAATACAAAAATCTACCAAAACCCTGTCTCTACAATACAAACATTAGCTGGGCACGGTGGCACGTGCCTATAGTCACAGGTACTCAGAAAGCTGAGGTGGCAAAATCACCTGAGCCCAGGGAAGTCAAGGCTGCAGTGAGCCAAGATTGTGCTGCTACACTCTAGCCTGGACAACAGAGTGAAACTCTGTCTCAAAAAAATAAATAAATAAAAATGAAAACTAGTGGGGAAACGTAAGGTTTAATCCAGCAGAGAAGGGAAGCACTGCCCTTTAATGTACAAAAACAAAATTAACTCCTCCAAATTATTCACTATCAGAGACAGAAGAAAGGTTAAGAAACACCTGCTTTGTGTTAGATATGGCCAATGAAAGCCTTCCACAAAGAAGAGTTTGTCCACAAATAGACATACGAAGATGAAAAGACAAGAGGCTGAAACAGGAACGGAAGGAGGCTGAGAGCCACAGAGTGGCTACCTGTAATTTCAGCACTTTGGGAGATCAAGGTGAGAGGCTGGGAGTTTGAGACCAGCCTGGACAACATAGCAAGACCCCATCTCTACAAAACAAATAAAAAATTAGCTGGGTGTGGTGGTGAGTGCCTGTAGTCCCAGCTACTTGGGAGGCTGAGGCGAGAGAATTGCTTGAGCCCAGGACTTAGAGACTGCACTGAGGTATGATCACACCACTGCACCGCAGTCAGAGTAACGGAGCAAAACCTTGTCTCAATAAGATAAAATAGAAAAGAAAATGAGCCTGGCTTCAGTGAGGAGAACAAACAAGAACAATGACAATGCACCAGCAATGTCAAAGCCTACCTGGGACGCGCTGGCAGGGAACTGCAACTTCTAACTCATGTCAATAAATATTTACCCAAACCCATGACGTGGCAGCCATCGTGCTCGGCCTTGGGGATACTGCAGTGAACAGGGGGCATGTGGGCGCTGCCCTCTAGGAAATTAGAGTTCAGCTGGGAACAGAGACAACCAAGGACTCACAAGGGTGTGTGTGTTAAAAACGGGAAAGTGCTGCAGAAGGAAAATGCAGGGAAATTGGATATTGTCTGGGACAGTGGTCTCCATGATGTGAGCAAAGTAAGAGATGCTCATAAGCATCTAACACAGTGTGGGCACAGATATCGGATGCTTCATTCATTCATATTGCTTCTTTTTTTTTTTTTTTTTTTTTGAGACAGAGTCTTGCTCAGTCGCCCAGGCTGGAGTGCAGTGGCATGATCTTGGCTCACTGCAACCTCCGCCTCCCCAGGTTCAAGCGATTCCCCTGCCTCAACCTCCCAAGTAGCTGGGCGTACAGGTGTATGCCATCGCACCCGGCTAATTTTTGTATTTTAGTAGAGACCAGGTTTCACCCTGTTGGCCAGGCGGGACTTGAACTCTTGAGCTCAAGTGATCCACCCGCCTCGGCCTCCCAAAATGCTGGGATTACAGGCGTGAGCCACCACACCCAGCCCATATCTCTTCTTAATCATCCTTTTCAATTTGTTTTTTGGGTATGCGTTATAAGGGCCGCCATGTATGAGTAGAGCAGCACCTGCATGTGACATGATAAAGAAATAACAGGGAAGGGGTAGGACACAGGACCTGGGAAGGGCAGAAAGAGAAGCCATTGTGTAATGGAAAAGTTGAAATCTGCATGATATGAACTTTTTACTTATACACTTAGACTTCATATACTCCTCTGTTATGTTACTTAAAATAGCATATTAGTATATTAATTTTATAGAGGTAAATATAAGTGCTTTCTGAAAAATATAATTTCCTTCCTTTTCCTCCCCTCCCTCCCTCCCTTCCCTCCTTCCTTGTCTGCCTCCCCTTCTTCCTCCCTCTCTTCTTTCCTTTTTCCCTCTTCTTTCCTTCCTCTCTTCTCTGCCTCCTTCCTTCCTTTCCTCCCTGCCTTTTTCCCTCCCTTCCTCCCTTCCTTCCTCCTTCCTTTTCTCCTTCCTTCCTTCTCTTTCTTTCGACAGGGTCTCGCTGTGTTGCCCAGGCTGGAGTGCAGTGCCGTGCCATGATTATAGCTCTCTGCAGCCACCTCAACCTTCTCAGCCCAAGCAATCTTCCCACTTCAGCCTCCCAAGTAGCTAGAACTACAGGTGCACACCACCATGCCCAGCTACTTTTATTTTTTTGTAGATACAGGGTCTTGCTATGTTACTCAGGCTGCTCTAGAACTTCCAGGTTCAAGCAATCCTCCCACCTTGGCCTCCCAAAGTGCTGGGATTATCCGTGTGAGCCACCGCACCCAGCCAGAAAATATGATATCATATTACCTGGGGCAGGGGGAGCGGAGAACAATTCCAGAAGCATAATAAATAGCAACAGCCACAGCACAGATAATCACATCAATAACCTACAGCCCCAACCTAGTCTAGACAGGGAAAATAAAAAAGAAGTAAAATGATGAGAGAGAAAGATAATACATGAAACACAGAAATTGGAGACTTGAACTTTACAAGAGAGAAAGACAAAAGGATCCGAGAATACTAGAAGGTATAGTAATGAGACCTTTTTTTTTGGAGCTAAGAAAGGGAAGACTTTCATGTGCTATCAATCACTAGCAGATCAAATAAGCAAATATTAATAACAACACTCACTGTGATGAACTATAGGGCAGGCACATTGTTAAGCTATTTTACTTATGATAGCAATGCAAGGTAGGATTTATTTATTTAGAGATGAAATTTCACTCTTGTTGCCCAGGCTGGAGTGCAGTGGCACCATCTTGGCTCACTGCAACCCCTGCCTCCCAGCTACGAGCGATTCTCCTGCCTCAGCCTCCTGAGTAGCTGGGATTACAGGCATGCGCCACCATGCCCGGCTATTTTTTGTGTTTTTAGTAGAGATGGGGTTTCACCACGTTGGTCAGGCTGGTCTCGAACTCCTGACCTCAGGTGATCCACCTGCCTCGGTCTCCCAAAGTGCTGGGATTACAGGTGTGAGCACCCGGGCCAAGTCTATTTTATTTTTTATTTTTTATTTTTGAGATGCAGTCTCACTCTGTCACCCAGGATAGAGTGCAGTGGTGCAATCTCGGCTCACTGCAACCTCTGCCTCCCTAGTTCGAGTGATTCTCCTGCCTCAGGCTCCGGAGTAGCTGGGACTAGGGGCTCGCGCTACCACTCCTGGTATACTTTTTTTTTTTTTTTTTTTTTTTTTTTGGTATGTTTAGTGGAGACAGGGTTTCACCATGTTGGTCAGGCTGGTCTTGAACTCCTGACCACAAATGATCCTCCTGCCTCAGCCTCCCAAAGTGCTGGGATTTCAGGCGTGAGCCCCCTCGCCCAGCTGAAGGTAGGTATTAACTGATGTCCCTGTTTTAACAAGGCATAAGGGAGGTTCAGATATTAGGTGACCTCTGTAAGATTATGCCACTAATTGTAATAAAATTCAGTTTTGAACCCCGATTTACCTTCACTCTAAAACATTCTTTCCATTATGCCATGTTGTCTTTCAAGATGAAAATTTCAGTAGTACAATTGCAATTACTAGATTATTAGCCATACACACAGAAAATAACAGATAATATACAGAATGCTGTAGGAAAAAAAGGCTGTACCTCTTAAAACATTCATGAAACATTTATAAAAACAGGATTATATGGTAGATCACCAAAAATCAACTAATTTTTCAAAGCTGAAATAAGCAGACCTCATTCTCCTACTCAAACCCAAAGAAACTAGGATTTAATATTAATAGTAAACATTGAAGCAGAGCCCTAGATCACTCTGAAATGGAAAACACTCTCCTGATCAATGAAGAATACAAATTCAAGATAGTATCTTTTAAAGAAAATGACAGTGAGAAAATTACATAACTCAAATATGTAGGTATTAATCAAAGTTGTTTTCAGATGTAATTCATAACATTAAAATAATTTCATTATTTTGGGCTGGGTTTGGTGGCTCACGCCTGTAATCCCAGCACTTTGGGAGGCCAAGGTGGGAGGTTCATTTGAGGTCAGGAGTTTGAGACCAGCCGGGCTAACATGGTGAAACCTCATTTCTACTACAAAAGTACAAAAATTAGCCAAGCATGGTGTAATCCCAGCTACTTGGGAGGCTGAGACAGGAGAATCGCATGAACCCAGGAGGTGGAGGTTGCAGCGAGCCACGGTTGTGCCACTACTGCATTCCAGCCTCGGTGACAGAGCAAGACTCCACCACAATAAATAAATAAATAAATAAATATTTTGTTATTTGGAAAGGAAAAAATAAAACATTTTTAAAACTTTAGAAAAGTTAGACTTAAAGGTAATAGGGGTAATGATATAATTAGGGTGATGGTAGAATTAGTTAATTGGGAAATTCACAAATAGATATGATATGTGTTGTATCAAAAAGAGAATTATTTGAGAAAACTATAAAATATATGAATGATTGACAAATCTAATCCAGAAAGAAGAAAATATAATTACAACTGAGAAAAGCTATGCAGCCACAAATATAGAAGAGAGAAAAATTATGAAATACTGTACTTCGTATAACCAAAAGCTAATCTATTTCAAATTTTTTGTGAAACTATTGACTTTATTAAAAAAGATTATTATAGATTTAAGAAAATGCAGAAAAACAACAAAATCAGATTTCTAAAACTGATAACCTATTTTTTAAAAATGCCTGAAAAGCTTCTCAAATTAGGAAAAATTATATCTGAGTTTTTTCCTGTCGTTGAGAAATAGACACTCCTCATGTTATATTAACTGTTCCAGGATGGAGAAAAAGTGGAAAAGCTAATATAACTCTCATACAAAAATACACAAAAGAAAACCAACCGACACATCTCACATGCAAAAATTCTAAAGCTGGAACTGGAAAATCTAATTTAAAATACGCTCCAAACATAGCTGACCACGGCCAAGTACAGATCATTCCAGAATTTGAGTACAACTTAATACTAGAAAAATCAATCCATATATGAAATCAAATCAATAGACACAATAAAAAGTGTGGTGGTCTCTATGGAAGCTGCAAACAGTGCTGGGGAAAATATAAGATTCCTTCAGGACTTTTTAGAACAAGGACAAGAATAATCCTTTCTTGACAAAGTAAGAGTGATCTATCTCAAGGCAGAAGCATATTCTCCTACACCAGAGGAATTTCCATGAACATAAGCAATGCCCCAAGGACGCTTGTTATCATTTTTATTCAATGTTGTTCTCTGTGTTCTGGCCAATATTATGACTTGAGATACAAGTGAGAAAGATGACTAAAGGAGTTCATGAGACAAGATGATCACTATTCAGGGGATGGTATGATTGTCTATCTAGAAAAAAAGAAATGACTCCATCGTAATTCTGGGAATTTACTAACAGTGGCTGGGTCCTGGACAAACATTTAAAAAATCAATCGTTTCCTTGTGTGGCAGCAATAATCATTTAGAAAATGGAGCAAATGCGGAGTTAAGGGGCTGTGAATATATAACAGCAAGAACTCCTGATCTGCTGTCCCGACAAGTCGCCTCTGGAGTGGACACCGGCCAGGGAAGGCAGGTCTCTGGAGGGAAGGTAGAGAGAAGATACAGAGGATCTGCCCCTTCCCCAGGAAGCTCCCCGAGAAAGGGCCACAACTGTTTACTCCAGCAGGCTCTGGGGGGATTCAGGCTTGGGGGTGATGGTCTTGACCTCACTGACTACTGACCACCCGAAGAAAATCTGCTCTATAGCCCGTGTCTCCTGCTCCTGGGTAGGATGTACCCTAAAGAGAGGGGGCTTCCTCCTTGACCTCAGGAAGGAGGCACACTTGTTTCTGGTCAGGCGAACATGAAAACCACCGGGCTTCCCCTAACCTGTTGGTGTGCCTTTGCTCTGACTTGGCAGAGAAGGCGGATGGAAATCTACAGCCAGGCAGAGAAATGACAACTCACTTCAGTCTCAGAAATGACAACTCACCCCGCCTCAGTGACCAGAGACAGGGTGACTCAATGAGCCTTTGAAGCACTTGGTTCCCACTGACTACAACTAAAGAAAGAAGACATAGGTAAGAACTTAAGAGGGTGGCCAGGTGTGGTAGCTCACACCTGTAATGCCAGCACTTTGGGAGGCCAAGGCCAGGTGTGGTGGCTCACGCCTGTAATCCCAGCACTTTGCGAGGCCAAGGCCAGGTGCGGTGGCTCACGCCTGTAATCCCAGCACTTTGAGAGGCCAAGGCCAGGTGCGGTGGCTCACGCCTGTAATCCAAGCACTTTGGGAGGCCAAGGAGGGAGGATCGCCTGAGGACAGGAGTTCAAGACCAGACTGGCCAATATGGTGAAACCCAGTCTCTACTAAAAATACAAAAATTGGCCAGATGTGGTGACGGGAGCCTGTAATCCCAGCTACTCCGGAAGCTGAGGCAGGAGAATCGCTTGAGCCCAGGAGGTGGAGTTTGCAGTGAGCCAAGATCTCACCACTGCACTCCAGCCTGGGTGACAGAGCGAGACTCTGTCTCAAAAAACAAACAAACAAAGGAATATGTGCTCCCAAAGAGTGGAATCAGAGTACACCAAAGACTCCCAGAAAGTAAAAAGCATGATTTTCAAATATGCAGATTCATAGACACTCTGAAATTACCGGCTGGTAGGTGTCAGGAACTGAGACAGTAGCCTGGAACCACTGCACAGAACAACAACTCAGAGTATATACCGAGTAATGGGAGTGCTGGGTTGAATGGCAGCTCTGTTTTTAGCTCTTTGAGGAATCGCCGCACTGCCTTTCGCAAGGGCTGAACTGATTTACACTCCCACCAACAGTATATGAGTGTTCCCTTTACTCCCCAACCTTACCAGCATGTGTCTTTTTTTTTTTTTTTAAATCTATGTAGCAACTTTGGTTTTCTTTCGCAATCTTTATCAAAGTTTATTTATTTATTTATTTTATTTTTCCATAAGTTTTTGGGGTACAGGTGGTATTTGATTACAAGTAAGCTTTTTAGAGATTTGTGAGAACATGGTGTACCCATCACCCGAGCAGTATACACTGCACCATATTTGTTGTCTTTTATCCCTCACCACCCTCCCACCCTTCCCCCCAGGTCCCCAAAGTCCATCGTATCATTCTTATGCCATTGCGTCCTCATAGCTTAGCTCTTACGTATCGATGAGAACATATGATGCTTAGTCTTCCATTCCTGAGTTACTTCACTTAGAATAATAGTCTCTAATCTCATCCAGGTCACTGCAAATGCTGTTAATTCATTCCTTTTTTTGGCTGAGTAGTATTCCATCGTATATATAGATATATACCACAATTTCTTTATCCACTCATTGATTGATGGGCATTTGGGTTGGTGCCATGATTTTGCTCATTCCTTTTTTTGGCTGAGTAGTATTCCATCATATATATAGATATATACCACAATTTCTTTATCCACTCATTGATTGATGGGCATTTGGGTTGGTGCCATGATTTTGCTATTGCGAATTGTGCTGCTATAAACACTCATGTGCAAGTATCTTTTTTGTATAATGACTTCTTTTCCTCTGGGTAGATACCCAGCAGTGGGATTGCTGGATTGAATGGTAGTTCTACTTTTAGTTCTTTAAGGAATCTCCACACTGTTTTCCATAGCGGCTGTACTAGTTTACATTCCCACCAGCAGTGTAGTTATTTTTGACTTTTTCATAGTAGCCATTCTTACTGGTGTGAGATGATATCTCATTGTGGTTTTGATTTACATTTTTCTAATGGTCAGTGATACTGAGCTTTTTCTATACGCTCGTTGGCTGCATGTATGTACATATATATATAATGGAATACTATGCAGTCATAAAAAAGAATGAGATCATGTCTTTTGCAGGAACATGAATGGAGCTGGAAGCTGTTATCCTTAGCAAACTAATGCAGGAATAGAAAACCAAATACTGCATGTTCTTACTTATAAGTGGGAGCTAAATGATAAGAACACATGGATGCGAAGAGGGGAACAACAGATACTGGGGCCTACTTGAAGGTGAAGGAGGGACAGTACCCCAAATAACTATTGGGTACTAGGCTTAGTACATGGGTGACAAAATAATCTGTATGACAAACCCCTGTGATAGGAGTTTCCCTATTATAACAAACCTGCACATGTGCTCTGGAACCTAAAATAAAAACCAAACCAAACCAAACAAAACACACAGAGCTAGAGACTGGGAGGTAAAAGCTGAGAGACCTGGAGACTAAGATCCCTGAGGTCTAACCTGATGATGACAGGAATTCCAAAGAAAGAACAAAAGAACAGATGGAAGAGAAATGCTGTTCATGATCGCTGACATCCACAGAGCATTTTTTATCTGCCAGGCATCATAGTACATGAGTTAACTCATTTAATCCTCACATCACACTAACGAGGTAGATATTATTACTATTTCATGTCCTAAATCAGGAAGTGGAAATCAGAAGAGCTTATGCTCAATTTGCATGGGCCAGGCCTGGGGCTGGGTGGGGCAGGGTGAGGTGGGGGTTCTGAATTTGGCAGTCTAACTCCAGAGTCCATCATTTTAACCAAGCTGGTAAAGACTAACAGAGGCTGATTAAACAAATAATAGAAAAAGTAACCCCAATGCAAATAAAGACATAAATAGCCAGGAAATTAAAACTTAGAAAAGTTAAACATAAATATGGTAATAGGGGTAATGATAGAATTAGGGGAAAGGCAGAATTAGTTAACTGGGAAATACACAAATAGATATGGTAATCACCGTTGCAAAAAAAAGAGGATTCTTTGAGAAAACTATAAAACATACGAATAATTAACAAATCTAACCCAGAAAGATTCAAATAAAATTGCAACAGACAAAAACTATGTAGCAACAAATACAGAGGAGATAAAAATTATGAAATACTGTACTTTATATAACTGAAAGCAAATACATTTTAAAACTTTTGTGAAATGAGTAATTTTATTGAAAAATTACTAGTTTATGACATTTAGCACCAAGCTCAGTGGCTCACATCTGTAATGCTAATGCTCTGGGGGGCTGAGGAGTGAGGATTGCTTGAGGCTAGAAGTTTGAAACCAGCCTAGGCAACATAGCAAGACCTCATTTCCACAAATAACAAAAAAATAAAAAAAATTAGCCAGTCTTGGTGGCACACACCCATAGTCCCAACTACTCAGGAGGCTGAGGCAGGAGGATTGCTTGAGCTCAGTAGCTGAGGCTGCAGTGAGCTATGATCGCACCACTGTAATCCAGCTGGGGCAACAGAGCAAGACCCTGTCTCAATTAAAAAATAAAAGACATTTAGGACCCATATGAAGAAACCTATACAACTTTAGTGATACATTTTTAAAGCCTTTAAAAGAAAACACAAAAGAATACCATGCTTCCTGGTAGAAGGATTACTCTAACAATTTTTATTCTTCTTAAATTCATGGATATGTTTAATGCAATTTCAGGATAAATCCCTATGGAATTTTTTTGGAAATGTCCCAGTGAATTGGTCATTTGGAAGAATGAGCAGGAAAGAAAACCTCTAAAAGGAATTAAGGACAGTAATGCTATATCTAGTAATAAAATCTATTATAAAACCACAATAAAAAAGTACTGATGAAGGCTAAGTAGGAGATAAACAAAACAGGGCAATTCAGAAATAAGCCCTAGTAAATAAAGATAATAAACATAAAAAATCGAATGGAAAAAAGGAGGCTTAGTTAACAAATGGTGCTGAAAATACAGGTAAAGAATTTGAAAGGAAAAATCGATTTTATTCCTCACTTGGCATTTTACTCTAGAACATGAATTAGAGGATAAAAAATTAGAGAAATATATAGGTAAAATGAAGAAAATCCTATCTAAGCTTAAAATCAATAAAGGAATAACAAAAAAATAGAGATTCACAGACTTGCTAACATACTCTGCATGTTAAAAACATCAGGGACTAAATTAAATATTTAGCAATAATCTAGGAAAACTCTATGCAATGAATATGGCAAAAGAATAGCATTCTTCAAATACGAAGAAATTCATTAAAAGATGAATACTAAAAGATAAAAACAGATAATCCACAAAAGACAAATACAAATATTAAACATGTAGAAAATGTTCAACTTCAATAATATGAAAATAAATGCAAATTAAAGCAATAGTGAGCTAGCATTTTCCACATCCCCAGTATGCAATGTTATTTCATTTTTGTTGTTGTTGTTGTTTTGTTTGTTTTAAAAACAAGGTCTCACTCTGTTGCTTAGGCCGGAGTGCAGCAGCATGATCATAGATCATTACAGCCTCAAATTTCTGGCCTCAAGTGCCCCTCCTGCCTCAGCCTCCCCAGTAGCTGGGATTACAAGCACATGCCACCAAGCCCACCTGTTTTAAAAAAAAAAAAAGTTTGTAGAGATGGGGTCTCACCATGTTGCCCAGACTAGTCTTGAACGCCCGGCCTGAAGTAATCCTCCCAGTTTGGCCTCCCAAAATGCTGGAATTACAAGCTTGAGCCATGAAGCCTGGCCAGATTTTAAGTGAAAAGACTGAGAGTACACAGTTTGCTGAGTCTTCTCACTAATACTGATGGTAACAGACATGCGCATAGACTTTCTGGATACTAATTTGGCAATGGCATTTAGATAAAAAGTTCCTTTTTAAATGTTCTTTTTTTTTTTTTTTTTTTTGATTCAGTAATTCCTTTTCTGGAATCTGTCCCAATGAAGTGTTCAGAAATTTGGTCATAGATTTCTGCATCATGCTGTTTATCATAACATTATTTGTAACAGTGAGAAATGGAAAAGAATAAGGAATATAAATAGGAAATGAAAAATCAACCCATCGCCCAGAAGTAACATACGTGTATTTTTTCTTCATTTTCTTCTAAGCAAATAAACAAAATAATTAAAATTATGTTTTCCAGTCCTTTTTACTTGATATTGTATTGTGAAGATTACATGTTATTAAAACTCTTTACAATAATGAGTGTAGAAGACTTATTGGGAAAAAAAAACCTCTTCAAAATAAAATTAGTTGTATGACATCTTACAGAAAGCCATAGATTTCTCCATTGATCCCCTATTTTGGTGTGGTCTTATCGTTTCTGTATTGGCATGAAATATGTTTGTAATAGAACAGGAAGTTGTTTCTCTTTTTCATGTCTTCAAGTGTCTACATGAAAGCGTTCTTGAGGGGTAATGGTTCTGGCAAGCGAATACTGCAGCTGAATGCTGATAATTTCCTCTGTGGAACACGTAGCACAGTTTTCTAAGTCGTGCAGAAGTTAAAATGTCACTTGGCACCAGCCCATATTATCCAGAATGTTATACAACCACCATCCGGATCATTTCACGCAAAATTAGAATTGTATAGAAAATTGCTCTTCTGGGGCCCCACCACTATACCACATATATTAAATAATCACGCCACGTTAAACACCTACACGTGCTACCAAGTCTTATCCAGATGAGACCCTGGATGATCGTAAGTGCAATTGTTTCACCTCCAGAAATTAACTTGCTTGAGTAAAAAGTGGGAGTAAATATCTCTTAGTGGCTGCTGGGGGTTGCTACAAGCTGCAACAAGCTGGGATCTTTTTTTTTTTTTTTGAGATGGAGTCTCGCACTGTTGCCCAGGCTGGAGTGCAGTGGCGCCATCTCGGCTCACTGCAACCTCCACCTCCCGGGTTCAAGAGATTCTCCTGCCTCAGCCTCCCAAGTAGCTGGGATTACAGGTGCCCACGACCACACTCAGCTATTTTTTTGTATTTTTAGTAGAGATGGGGTTTCACCATGTTGGTCAGGCTGATCTCAAACTCCTGACCTCAGGTGATCTGCCTGCCTCGGCCTCCCAAAGTGCTGGGATTACAGGCACAAGCGACCATGCCTGGCCAACAAGCTGGAATCTTTAGGGAACACCCAAGAGTGTCTGTCCACACCCTGGGCAGAAGGCCAAGGGGGCAGGACTTTGGAAGATGGTAAGCTCTGAACTGAAATAGTGGAGAAGAATAACTTCACAAAGCTCTCTATGAAAAATACGCCTTTGCCCCATATACATCATAGACACTGGGGATGCTGAGTTGCAATGCAGTGCAAAAGGACAGTGACGTGCAAAAGAAGCCATGGTATTCTGCATTAAAAAAGCAAAAGTCGAAAACGAAGAACGCTGTCTGGCTTTAAAACCCAGCTGTCAACAGGGGGAAGTGTAATCATTTTGACATGTTTCCGTTTCGTTGAAGATTCAAGGTTTTAAACTTGGACTTAAACCTAAATGTTATGCTTCCTGGATTGTGAACATCCAATTTCATTTATATTTTTAAACTAAAACTTTAGAAATGGATTAAGCAGTTGAAAACTTCTGGGATTCACAAGAGATGTACAGAATATATTCCTTTTAAATGGTCACTTTCAAAAACCTTTATCAAGGAAAATTAACAAACCACTCTTAGGAATGTCATTCCATCTATGGTCTTCAAAATCTTTCTCCATCTTTCCAAGATCTAGACCTCCTAAAAGTAGGTCAGAGGGATTACTTTTTCCTGCCACTTACCTGGTCTTCATTAGCAATGGTATGATAGGGATGGTATATTAAAGGAATGCTCAAATGACAACAGTAGGGATGAAGATTTCTTCAATAACCCATGTCAAGAAAATATGGGCAGATTGAAGCAAACCCTGACAATCCCTCATACTTAGGAACTCCCAACCCTCATTCTTGCCTTGGCAAAAGTTTTCTGAAAAAAAGCCAATAAGTCAATACTTCAGGCTAAATTTAAAGGAAACTACTTGGAAATTACCTTGCTCTGAAATCTTGTTAGAAGCATAATATTTCCAAAAAGAAATTGAACTATAATAGGTTTCAGAGCTTAGCTTTCAAGGTTGCAAATGACCGTCAATTGTGAACTCAGGGTACCCACAGCAAAAGACTCATGACAGCTGATATCCCTATTTTTGGTGAGTCCTTACAGCATTCACTCAGTATTTTATAATCCCAGTCCTCCTGTAATTTCCCATAACTTAGTTATAGTGACCTCATTTATGATGAAGCATTCAATTAACCACTTAGGTTGAAAAAAAACTGTGAAAAATCTCTGAGAGTTTCTGATGATGGGTAGAGGAAGCAACACTCTACCCTGCTTCTTTCCACTGCTGGCAGCTGTGGAACATGCAGAGAACGCATGGAACAGCTATTTGGGGATTCTGAGAAGTAAGTTGTAGTAGCAGGTGATTTGGAGAAGACCTGAATTTAAAGTACCACCAAACCAGCAAAGAGTTTGCTACGGTTTTTCCTCGAGTACCCCCAGCTAGATGCAATGCTAAAGACCCCGGGCAGTGGGCATTGGTGTGGGTGGTGAGAGCTCCAGGAAGCCTCTAGTTTTGGCTTGAGGGGTAGGAAAAGGGTCTCTAACATTCAGAGAGAGTGGGGGAAATACTTCCTGCCTTTTCATTTCACCATTTCTTCATGCCTCAACCCATGGTAACCTGCAGGTGCTTACATGCTCTGAAGGAGAACCTTTCCTTCTGATCAGTGGAACCATTGTCTCGAGTAGGAACAAATGCCTGATGCCTTTTTCTCTTTCTGTTCTCTTGTAGCTTGGATCAGGAAGCTGATACAGCCAAGGAAAGTATGCGTAAGGGTAGGACAAATAAAGCCTCAGCTTGCTGGACATAGGAATGAAAAATAGAGTCCTAAATAAATGGTAGTACCAAGGAGGTCTTGGAGAGTGAAGAGGTTGGCAAAGCTACCCCGCCATTTTGTGTATGAAATCCTGGGCTCACCTGTAAGTTGTTCATGCCTGTCTAACCCTAAACAGTCTGCCCTAGACTCTGAAAACTAGAAAACATGTGAGATGGTTTGGATATTTGTCCCCTTCAAATCTCATGTTGGAATGTGAGCCCCAATGTTGAACTTGGGGCCTGTGGGAGATGTTGGATCATGGTGATAGATCCTTCATAAATGGCTTGGTGCTCTCCCCACCGTGATGCATGGTAGTGAGTTCACGCAAGATCTGGCTGTTTAGAAGAGTCTGGGATCTCCCCCGTCTCTCATGCTTTGTGACACACCAGCTCTACTTCCCTTCTGCCATGACTGAAAGCTTCCTGAGGCCTCACCAGAAGCTGAGCAGATGTGGGTGTCACGCTTCTTGTATAGCCTACAGAACTGTGAGCCAAATAAACCTGTTTTCTTTATAAATTACTCAGTTTCAGGTATTTCTCCATACCAAGGCAAACTCCTCCATAGCAACAACTAACTCAATGGGACAAAGTACTACACAGCTCCCAGAATGGCCAACGGGTGGAGCACGAGCAGAACAGATCTGAATAGTGTTGCAAAGCCTTGGAAAACTGAACAGACCACAATCCAAAGAAAGCTGGTCAGAATTTTCAGCCTACACCCAACCAACTCAATCTGCCTGCTCAAACAAAAATATCAACATTCTCTGGAGGATTTAAAGAAGAGCCGGGGTCTCATAACGTAATATTCAAAATGTCCAGACTATAATACAAAATTAATCAGCATATGAAGAAGCAGGAAAATTTGACCTGTATAAGAAAACACAATCACCAGACGCTACAGACACAGTTGTTGGAATTACCTGAAAAAGATGTTAATGAAACCATTAACACTGTGTTCTTATTTGTATCACTTATTTCTTTGTTGAGAGGTTTTTATCTTTTTCTATCTTTCCACTCCTCTCATTTGCAAATCCTCTCGAGAGGAATGGGAAAATAGAAAGTCTAGACAAAGAAATAAATGATATAAACAAGACTACAATGAAAATTTCAGAACTAAAAAAAAAAAAACAGTAACAGCAAAGAAGCTCTATAGAGAGGCTCAATGTAGAAATGGAGGTGATAGAAGAGCCAGTGAATTTGAAGATAGGTCAATAAAAAATGTGAGTCTTTCTCCTCTTCTTCTATGATTAATGTTCCTACTATCAGAGGCATAAAAGGAGATGAGAAAGGCTGCAGAGAAGAAAAAATATTTAAAGAAATAATAGCCAAAAACTTTCTAAATTTCTCAATAGAAATAAAACGGCCTGGGCGACAGAGCAAGACTCCGTCTCAAAAAAAAAAAAAAAAAAAAAAGAAATAAAGCAACAGATTCACCAAGCCCCTAAAGCCCCAAATGGGATGAACCTAAAATAATACATCCTCAAACATATCACAATCAAATTGCTGAAGAATAAAGACAAAGAAAAACATCTTGCAATCAGACAGAAATAAATGACGCATTACCAACAGAAAGCAATGATTCCAATGACTATAGATTTCTCATCATAAAACACTGAGACCAGAAGGAAGTGGAACAACATTGTTAAAGAGCCAAGAGATAAAAAACTGTCAACCCAGAATTCTACATCCAGTGGAAACATCCTTCAGGAATGCAGTCAAAATGAAGACATTTTCCAATGAAGAAAAGTAAAGAAATTCATTGTCAGCACACCTGCTCTAAAAAAAATTTTAAAGGATGTTCTCCAGAAAGAAATAAAATGATACCAGGGCTGGGCACAGTGGCTCACGCCTGTGATCCCAGCACTTTGGCCAAGGTGGGTGGATCACTTGAGGTTAGGAGTTTGAGACCAGTCTGGCCAACATGGTGAAACCTCATCTCTACTAAAAAATACGAAAATTAGCTGGATGTGGTGGTGTATGCCTGTAGTCCCAGCTACTTGGGAGGCTGAGGCAGGAGAATCTCTTGAACCAGGGAAGTGGAGGTTGCAGTGAGCCAAGATCATGCCACTGCACTCAAGCCTGGACGACAGAGTGAGACTCTATCTCAAAAAAAAAAAAGAAAAGAAAAAAGAAAAATAAATAAAATGATACCAGAAGGGAACTTAGAACATAAGAAATGGCAAATATATGGGTAAATATAAGATTATTCTTACCCTGTTTGGTTCTTTAAAAATGTTCTATGGTTGAAAACAAAAATTATAACATTGTCTCGTGGTTTTCAATGTAGGTTGATATAACATCTAAACCTTTAACTAGAATGACAAAGGAAATGGATTGATTCTTCAGATAATACAAAACTCACCAACGAAGAAAGACACATCCTAAATAGTCCTATTAAAGAAATTGCATTCACAGTTTAAAACTTTCCAAAAAAGAAATTTTGAGGCCCAGATGGCTTCCTTGGCAAATTCTACCAAAACATTTAAAGAATTTTTTTCTTTATGGATAAATAATGCCATTTTTACACAATCTCTTCCAGAAAATAAAAGAGGAAGGAACACATCTCAGTTTATTTGATAAGGTTAACATTGTCCTGATACCAAAACCAAAGACATTACAAGAAAAAACAAACAAAAAAACACCTAGAGTCTAATACCTCTCATGAACTTAGACACAAAGACATAAGGTTTTCTTTGGTGTCAAAACCTGATCAAAAAAAAGGATCAAGCTGTTCTTGAGCTGTATCTTGAATGTGCTGACCTGTACATGTATATGAATTTACACGTGTTAAAATTCACAGAACGGTACACCCTCAAATGTCAATTGTATGTTAATTCAAAATTTAAATTTTAAATATAAAAATGTTTTAGGGCCATAACTCTCAGATTGCATTAAGAAGCCAGTTTCAACATCTGCAAAGCCATACAATAATCTTTCAAAATGGTATGACATGCAATGCCATAAGTCTCTTGGGAAAGTTTTCCTCTCTCTTAAAAGGGGATAGCCCTGGCTTTGCATATTGTTCTGTGAAGATGCAATATATAGCAGCCATCCTGTATCCACAGGGAGAAGCCAAGAGAACTGCAGAGTTGCTGAGCTAGATAGAGGCCTGGCATCTTGAGTGGCTGCATTCACCAGCCAAGAGCTCATCTTATCTCCAGACTTGCCATGAGAGCCAACAAAACCAAATCATTCCATGTACTGGCAGCTGAAAAAAGCATAACTTGGATAGTATAACTGAATATCTATTTGAATTACTTTATACAGGTTGAGTATCCCTAATCCTAAAATCTGAAATCAGAAATGCTAAACAATCTGAAACATTTTGAGTGACAACCTGACGTGGAAAGGAAATGCTCATTGGGGCATTTCAGATTTTGGATTTTGGGATTGTGGATGCCCAATCAGTAAGTATAATACAAATATTCTCAAATCCACACCCCCACCCCCAAAATAAAATCCAAAATCCAAACACTTCTGGTCCCAGGAATTTCAGATAAGGAATACTCAACCTGCATAGCTTTTATGGATGAATTGGACATATGCCTTCTTGTAATAGCAAATTTAAAAACTTCTTTTTCTGGCCAGGCACGGTGGCTCATGCCCGTAATCCCAGCACTTTGGGAGGCCAAGGCAGGCAGATCACCTGAGGTTAGGAGTTCGAGACCAGCCTGTCCAACATGGTGAAACCCCGTCTCTACTACAAATACAAAAATTAGCTGGTCATGGTGGTACGCTCCTGTAATCCCAGCTACTCAGGAGGCTGAGGCAGGAGAATCACTTGAACCCAGGAGGCAGAGGTTGCAGTGAGCTGAGATCGTGCCACTGCACTCCAGCCTGGGTGACAGAGTGAGACTCCCTCTCAAAAAAAAAAAATTAATTAATTAAAAATAAGTAAAAATAAAAATGAAAACTCGTTTTTCTCTATGAAGATTCTATGACCCCCTCAAGGTGCAACTGAACTTTCTGAGGAGAAAATTACTCAAAATCAATTAAGGTAAGGCAAAACTAATCACTTTTGGCAGGTGCTCTTTGTCAGCCAGATGGATAATTCTAAACAGCTCTATTAGACTGGGTAACTGATCCAGTTAGGTGGGGAAGGGTTTTGTAGCCAGCAAATCCTGACAAGCTATCCTGATATAACCCCAGTAAAAATCATATATTTTGCAACAACTATTATTTTAACATAGACAGGGATGGTTGTTAAATCCTGACATAGAATCTTCTAACTCAAGGTCATCTCTTTCATGATCCATGATGCAAGACTCCTAGCCTTCCAGATTTCTGATTTTGGATTTTTTGATTAGGGATGCACAACCAGTAAGTATAATACATATATTCCAAAATCCATCCCCCCTCAAAAATCCATAATACTTCTGGTCCCAGGCATTTCAGATAAGGGACACTCAACTTGCATAGCTTTTATGGATGTATTGGTGCTTGCTCAGGCATTTAAGCTGATCCTAGGCTGATCTTTTTAAAAAAAAAAAAATCTGAGCTCTGTTATTATGTGGCTCTAGGACCACTTCTGTGCAGAAACATAGCTGCAGTGCACTTGGGCACAGACAGACATCAGGCTATTTGTAAAATATATTAATATTCTGAAATAGTGATATACATGTAAAATATATTTATATGTTAATATATGTAAAATATATTTATATGTTAATATTAATATATGTAAAATATATTTATGTTAATATATGTAAAATATATTTTAAAATATTAATATTAAAATATTAATATTTTAATGACCTTTGTCACCTAGACATTTGAAATCTAACAAAACATGGGCTACCTTTAAATCAACAACGCATCATGGCCAGCAATCTCAACTATTAGTTGTACTGTTTGTTCATACTACAGCCCAATCCATTGACTGCTGGAAGTTTTAGTAGCCATGTAACTGTACTTTCCATCAAACTCTTGCCTTCACAGCAGTGGCCTCCCCGCCCCCGCCCCAGCTGGTCCTTGTTATAGTCTTGAGAGCCACCCCAGAAACAGACTCATTCTTCTTTTGCATGACAACCCTTCAAATACCAAGTGGCAACCTAAACTGTTTAAAGACAACTACCATATCTTCACCTATTCTTCTCTATAAAGCAAGCATTCCCAATCCCATCTCGGATTCATTACAGAATGTATTCTGGAGTCCCATTGAGATCCCGGTTCTTGCCTCCAAATGTCCTCTGTGGGATCTCAAGGTGAGGAAAGCAGGACCGAACCCCATGCTTCATCTGTGTGGAAGTCAAGAGTTCAAGACCAGCCTGGCCAATGTGGTGAAACCCCATCTCCACTAAAAATACAAAAAATTAGCCAGGCGTGGAGGCGGGTGCCTGTAATCCCAGCTACTCAGGAGGCTGAGGCAGGAGAATCACTTGAACCTGGGAGGCAGAGGTTGCAGTGAGCCAAGATCACACCACTGCACTCCAGCCTGGGCAACAAGAGCAAAACTCCATCTCAAAAAAAGAAAAGAAAAGAAAAAAAGAAACAGCAAGGATAGGAGGATAATTACTCATTTTGATATGATGCAATACCTCTAACAGTGCAGCCTCCAAGTAAAATTCGCATTATTGATAGTCCCATCATTCTGTGGATCCACATCCAAGCTCAAGTCCGTCACCTGCACCTGTGCTGGAAACCGGTCCTGCTCTTGTCACACTTTTCTTCTCTTGTTTTTGTATAGTTGATTGTTTGGATGCAAATGCAGGACCTTACAATTGTTTCTGCTAAATCTCATCGTGTTGGATTCGGCCTAATTGTCTCAGCCTGTCAAGACTTTTTTGGATCTTAATTCCATCAGGCACTGGCTTCAGGGAAGCACTGCTAAAACTTTTCAACACAATAAAGTGGAGGACAGAGCCCTGGGGCACGTTACTGGGAGTCTTCCTTTGGGCATAATTATTCACCCAGTCCTACTTCTACCTAATTGCAGTAGCATCCAGCTCATATTTTTCTATCTTAACCACACACATACCAAATTCGTCAATGTAAACTTGTCAAATGCTTTGGTGAAATCCAGATTCACTCCGTCTAAGGCACTCATTTTCCTTTTTTTCAGTACTTTTTTTTTTGATAAAAGTGAATGTTTCCAGGAACCAACTGTCCCTTTCTGCTTACTGCTTTACAACCAAATGCAACCGTACCTGCTTCGATCTGCCTTTGTGGACAGCTACTATATGTATGACTCTTTTTTAAGAGACAGGGTCTCTTTCTGTCAATCAGGCTGGAGTACAGTGGCGCCATCACGGCTCACTGCAGCCTTGAACTCCTTGGCTCAAGTAATCCTCCTGCCTCAGCCTCTGAGTAGCTGAGACTGCAGGCATGCACCACCAGGCCCAGCTATTTTATTTTATTTTATTTTTTTGAGACAGAGTCTCACTCTGTTGCCCAAGCTAGAATACAGTGGCACGACCTTGGCTCACTGCAACCTCTGCCTCCTGGGCTCAAGATATTCTCTCGCCTCAGCCTCCCCAGCAGCTGGGATTACAGGCACGTGCCACCATGCCCAGCTAATTTTTTTTTTTGTATTTTAGTAGAGATGGGGTTTTACCATGTTGCCCAGGGTGGTTTTGAACTCCTGAGCTCAGGCAATCCACCCACCTCGGCCTCCCAAAGTGCTGGGATTACAGGCGTGAGCCACCACGCCCAGCTGGAACTATAATTCTTAAGTACTTACTCCCCAAGTAGGATGGGTCTGAAATCAAAGGAGAGGCTTCTTCCCTGTTTTGGTCAAGTGACGCAGAGATGGGAAAATAGAGGCAGAAATTTAGGTAGAGCCTGACATCTACAGAGTCAAAATAGGTTTCTCCATACCTTTTCTTAGACACAAGGTCTCTCTCTGTCACCCAGGCTGGAGTGCAGTGGTGTGATCATGGCTCACTGCAGCCTCCACCTTCCAGGCTCAAGCTATCCTCCTGCATCAGCCTCCAGAGCAACTGGGACTACAGATGCTATATTACCATGCCCAGCCAATTTTTTCTATTATTATTTGTAATACAGACGAGGTTTTGCTATGTTGCCCAGGCTGGTCTCAAACTCCTGGCCTCAAATGATCCTCCTGCCTCAGCCTCCGGAAGTGTTGGAATTACAGGCATGAGCCACCACTCTCAGCCACTCCATAATTTTTCTATGACTCTCTCAAGCCTCCAGAGCCTCTGGAAAGCAGTATCGTATAAAGAAAAATAAAAAAAAAATCAGCTATCTCTCAATAAAAAGTTATAGGGGAATCTGTCAATAAGTTACAACCAATCGCTATGCTAAGGAGGAGTCCAGTGAGCTGACTGCTGATCCACCGAATGGCATGCCTCTCTCATGTACCTGGGCAGCGGCACTTGGTATGCTTGGGCCCCAGGTCCAGCAAGGGCTGACCTCAGACCACCTTCTGCTGTCCTCTTCATCTGCATTTGGTGGCAGAGACAGACCAGGAAGGAGTCACAGGCAAGGAAAGTCAGCTGATTCTACACGGCCTTGCAACTTTGCAGAATGTTTTAATTTTTCAAAGTTATTCCCTCTGTATCTGCTTCTGTGTGCTTTGTATCTTAGTCATTATTTACAAGTCTGGCTTGGCTACCAGATAATGAGGTAAACTAAACTAATTCAGCAATCTCATTATCACCAACCAATTTGTGCCCACGTGTTCATGCATAAATATCATCCTCAATTAAAGCTTAAATAATCAATCTTGGCTAAAACGAACAACGATGGGGCAGGGTGAGGGGAGAGCAATTTCCCTACTTTTTAAATGCAAGCACCTCCACCAGCAAAAGATTTTAAAATATACATGACATTCATTTATTTGCAAATTATATACATACACTATTTACTCATCAAATATTAACAGAGATCTATTCTTAATTTTAGATGAGAAATAGATACGAGAAGGTTCTAAATTTTCTTTTTATACCCCAATGGATTTTTCCCACAACCCTTTAACTACACGCACACCACTTTGAATCCCAGTTGTATCAACCATGATGAAGTTAAACAAATCCTGGATTGTAATCATGGCTTACTGACCTAAACCAAGTCATTCCTCCTCTTTGGGCCTCTTTTTCTGGGCCTCCTGTTTTGTTTGTTTGTTTGTTTGTTTGAGACAGAGTCTTACTCTGTTACCCAAGGTGGAGTGCTGTGGCGAGATCTCAGCTCACTGCAACCTCCACTTCATGGGTTCAAGCAATTCTCCTGTCTCAGCCTCTCAAGTAGCTAGGATAACAGACGCCCGCCACCATGCCCAGCTAATTTTTAAATTATTTTTAGTAGACATGGGGTTTCACCAGGATAGCGAGGCTGGTCTTGAACTCCTGGCCTCAAGTGATCTGCCTGCCTTGGCCTCCCAAAGTGCTGGGATTACAGGCATGAGCCACCGCACTGGGCCTGGGCCTCATTTTGCATATTTTTTGTTGGATTAATAATACTCACTTAGCTACCTGACACAAGATGATTAAAGAAAAAATCTCCCAAATGGTTAAACCATCACATAGATGTAAAATAATGCCATTTTTATTATTGTGATTATCTTATTGATTGAGGACGGTGGAAAAACTGGAGGAAATAGGTACACTGAAAACACTTGGAAGTAGATATAGACTGATTCTAAGTTGCAGGAGAGTTCAGAACTGCTTTTGAGTACAATGAAAATTGCTTTCCCATCAAGAACAATTTGGATGGTCATCCAGAGGAGCAGATGCCAGTGCACACAAAGAGGGCAAGTGACACTGCAAAGTGGCTGGGGACGTCCGTGCGGAATCGCAGACTTCAGGAGAACCACTGCAACTGTCAGAACTCTGACCTCAGGATGAGATGTCACAGCCAGGTAATGGGTCCCCGCTGCTCAGGCAGACACCTGTCAGGGACCAACCTAATGGGACATTGGCCTTGGTGGATGGGTGTAATGAGGTGACATCTTGGATTAGTTTCCCGAGGCAGTTGTAGCCAAGTATCACCCACCTGGTGGCTTTAAAAAAACAAAACATGACCTAAATGAATGATCTCACAGTTCTGGAGGCCAGAAGTCTGAAATCAGTATCACTGGGGCCAAATCTAAAGCACTCCCTCTGGAGGCTCTAGGGAGCATAAATTCTTTGCCTCTTCCGGCTTGTGGTGTCTCCAGTATCCTTTGGTTTCTGGCTACACCACTCCAATCTCTGCTCCATCTTCACAAGCCCTTCTTTTCTCCGTGTGTCAAATCTCCCTGTGCCTCCCTTGCAGAGGGATACAGGATGGCAATTAGAACCCACCCTGATTATCCAGGATAATCTCCCCCCAAATCCTTAACTTAAAAAGGATTGCAAAGACCTCTTTTCCAAATAAGGTAACATTTACAAGTTCAAAGAGGGAGAGCTTGATATCTTTGGGAGGTCATTTTTCAGCCTACCATACCCCTCCCCAATCTCCCTCTATCTCGAGATACTAGGATTCTATGGTTTATGCATAAGCAACAGTATTTGGTACGAATAAAGTAAAGTGTTACATAAGTGGCATAATGAGTGCAAAAGCAGTCAGAAAAGGGAGGGAGAGCCCAACTATGACCTCTTGGGGGTGTCCTGAGGTCCTCACCAGGAGTGTCCCTTCCCAAGAACAACATCTGTCCCCAAACTCTATGGGGCACAGAAGAGAGAGATTCCCAGAGCCTGACAGTCTCGAGGCAACTCCCTCTAGCCTTGATCCATCCTATTCTCTATTCTACCTAATATTTTCTAATTGCTTTAGGAAAAATCCTTGTCACTGCAAAGAAAACAGCCCCTCTGTCAAAACTAGTTTGGTCAGTCAACTATAACAACACATATGAAAAGGGAGGGCAGAGGAAGGTGAAATGCCTTTGGGAATGCAGAATCATTATGGCATTCCCATCTTTCTCTCTCCCAAAACGTAAAAACTTGCACTAGAAGAAAAGTTGCACTAGGTCCTCGCTTTTACATTGTTTCCTCAGGAGCAAGGCAGAATATATGAGGTATGTCCTGAGTCAGAGAATTTGTCCAACTGCTGCAGGTCCATGAGGCTCTGCCTGGCCTAGCATTCTGTTGTTTACAGAAACCTCAGAGACTCAGCTAGGTTCTCCTTCCTGATGGCAACCTCAAATATTAAATATATTCCACCTGCTCTTCATAATTATTGGTGATTCATGAATCTGCTTGGGCCCTTTTAGAATTTATTTATTTCTCCCACTTCGTTCTTCTTCAAGGGATATGAAGAGTTCCCTGACTTTATTGTGGCTTTATGAATTAGGATTGAATTTTGTATCCAAAACTTCTCATTCAAGGCAAAAGGGACCACAAGGTATCAATTTCCAAATCTGACATATGATTCTGGGCGAATGCTCTGTAGTTACAACATTATAGATTTTAATCTCATCCCCCTGTTAGACTTTGCCACTTCAGTCTGAAGGGACCAAACTTTGCAGTTTTTATAAGGTCTCCTCCCCTGTCTATAATTCAATTTCTTAAGTCCTATTGGACATTTGGTTCATGAGGCCTGCTGTGAAATAACATAGAAGAGCTTCCAATGCAAAGGCTTAATTGAGTTCACCCAGAAAGTCAAAACAAAACTGGATGGAGAAGATGGCAAAGCAGAGAGCACTAGGAATCTGTTTCCCCACCTGGACAACAATCATGCTGGCAGAATTTGTCCTGTGTGACTATTTTGAAACTCCAGGCTATTGAAGGCTTGCAACTTCCAGGGGAAGGCTTGGTTGGTAAATTGCAGTTAATTTCCATCAATTTCAGCTCTTAGCACAGTAGCCGCTACCCATCCCCTACTCCCAATCCCATGGCAGGGAGATGTGCACATGTTCCTGGAGCAGCTTGCATGCAGCCAGCAGGAATCAGGTTGGGCAAAAAAGCACCCTGTCCTCCAAATATAGGGGTTCCGTGCTCTGACCAGAGAGGTGCAGACAAAGAGGCAGGGGCCACTGTTGCTACACCTCTGCCCATTGTATAAGCTCCACCCCACCCCCAACCCTGCCTTGCAGCTGAAATGATTTCCAGAGGATTTAGAGTCAGCACTATTTTCCCCCGTTTCATTTTTCTCTTTCCGTCTTTTGGAAGTCAGACATCAAAGACTAAGATATTTAAAAGCAATCACACATACAGGAGAAATAAGAAAAAAAAATCATGCATATCCATGAAAAGGTGCAGGCTCAGAAAAGACCTGAGAAGACCTTACATTTACACCTCAAACTGATCGTTGGCCCAAAGACAGCCTATGACAATTAAAAAACAAACAAAAACAACAACAAATGCTGGAGAATGGGGAGAATTGAATTTCCAGAGGTACTCCATTATTAGCTTCAAATGTCTAGTTTTCTAACAAAAAGTCACAAGACATACAAAGAAACAGGAAAGTATGGTCCATTCAGAGGAAAAAATAATAAATCAACAAAAATTGTCTTTCAAAAAGACCTACTGGTGGAATTAATAGACAAATACTTTAAAACAACCGTCTTAAACATGCTCAAAGAAGGAAGACATAGAGAAAGTCAAGAAAACAATGTTATAAAGAAGATGGGTGATTTGAGCAGGCAGAAGGAAAAAAAGATCAGTGAACTTGAAGCTAGCTTAAAGGAAATTATCACTTCTTCAGAGCAGAAGGAAAAAAAGACTGAAGAAAAGCAAACAGAACATAAAGTATGTGTGGGACATCATCAAGTGGACCAACATATACATTATGGAAACCTGAGAAAGAGAAAAGGGTAGGGGAATATCTGAAGATATAGTGGCTGGAAACTCCCCCAATCTGATGAAAGATATTAATATCAACATCCAAGCAGCTCAATGAACTTCATCTAAGATGAACTCAAAGAGACCCACATCAAGACATACTATAGTCAAACTTTCAAAAGACAAAGAGAAAATCCTGAAAGTGGTGAGAGAGAAGCATATTTCCACACAAATTCCCCAACATGAGTATGAGCAGATTTCTCACCAAAAACTTTAGAGGCCAGAAGGCAGTGGGCTGATATAGCCAATGTGCTATAAGAAAAAAAGCCTGTCAACCAAGAATCCAATATCCAGCAAAACTGTCTTTCAAAAGTGAGGGAGAAATTAAGAGATTCCTAAACAAAAGCTGAGGCAGTTTGTTATCACTAGACTTGCCCTGCAACAGATACTAAAGGGAGTCCTTCAGGGTGAAATTTAAGGACACTAGACAGTAACTTGAAGTGATATGAAGAAATAAAGATCACAAAAAAAATGGTGCAATTATGTGGGCAATTGTAAAATCTAGTATTATTGTAACATTGGTTTGTAACTCTACATTTTGTTTTCTACACAATTTAAGAGGTTAATAATTTTTTAAAAGAAATTATCAATTTATAGTTTTGCCCATATAATGTATAAAGAGGTAATTTTGTGACATCAACATGTAAAAGTGGGGATGAAGTTATAAAGCAGCATTTTTTATATGCTATTGGAGTTAAGCTGGTATAAATCCAAATTAGAATGTATAACTTTAGTATGTTAAATGTAATCCCCATGGTAACTACAAAGAAAATAGACATAAAATATATACAAAAGGGAAATGAGAAAGTAATTTAAATATTTCACTACAAAAAGATCACTACACACAAAAGAAGACAGCAATTCAGGAAATGATGGACAAAAAGCTTTAAGACACATGGGAAACAAATAGGTGAATGACAGAAGTAATTACCTACTTATCAGTCAATCTAAAAAAGGAAGGAAATTCTGACATGTCCTACAATATGGGAGAAACTTGAGGATTTTATGATAAGTGAAATAAGCCACTCATAAAAAGAGAAATATTGCATGATTCCATTTATATGAGATACTTACAGAGTAGTCAAATGCATAGAGACAGAAAGTGTCTATGGTTGACAGGAACTGGGGGGAAGGGAGAATGGGGTTATTGCTTAATGAGTACAGTTTCAATTTTCCAAGAAGAAAAACGTTATGAAGATGGACAGTAGTGATGCTTATTAAACAATATTTACTTGCTTATTTCCACTGAACTATATACTTCGAAATGGTTAAACGTTATGAAGATGGACAGTAGTGATGCTTATTAAACAATATTTACTTGCTTATTTCCACTGAACTATATACTTCGAAATGGTTACAATGGTAAAATTTATATTATGTTTATTTTACACAATAAACAAATGGAAAACAAAAACAGTTGTAGTGCCTCCAGTAAGATCTGCTTTCCTTTTGCTTTTGTGTGGCTTCAAAAACCTACAATTTCAGACTACAAGTGTGGTTATTAAACACCAGCCTGGAGAAAAAGGGGAGGGGAATAATAAAAGTGTTTATCTGTGTGGAATTAGGGCTGCATTTAGTCCTTTCTTTCTTTCTTTCTCTCTGTCTTTTTCCTTCCTGTCTTCCCTCTCCCCTCCCCTCCCCTCCCTTCTCCTCTCCTCTCTTTTCCTTTCCTTTCCTTCCTTTTCGGGACAGGATGTCATTCTGTCACCCAGGCTGGAGTGCAGCAGCACAAACATGGCTCACTGCAGTTTCAACTTTCTGGACTCAAGTGATCCTGTCACCTCAACCTCCTGAGTAGCTGGGACTACCTGTGTATGCCACCATGACTGGCTAATTTTTAAATTGTTTTCTAGAAATGAGGTCTTACCATGTTGTCCGGGTCAGTCTTGAATTCCCCAGTTCAAGCAATCCTCCTGCCTTGGCCTCACAAAGTGCTGGGATTGCAGGGAAAAGCCACCATGCCTGGCCTGGTCCCTCTTTCAATAAATATTTGATCAGCACCTACTAGGTGCAAGGAGTCGGTTAAGAACTGGGGAGAATCAAGTGTCAGGTCTCTGCCCTGAAGAAACTAACCATCGTATAGCGGGTTAAAACATGAACAAAACTACTGTATTAGTCTTTCTAGATCAGACAGTCAAAACCAGCCTTTGGTTGATTAATTGAGAAAGTGAACCAGTGAGGAGATATAAAAGATCATGTTTTGGGTTCAGAGAAGAAAAATATCATATTGGACCCATGAATGAAAATGTTTCCAGAGAGAAGACGCAGTCTGATATAGGTCTCAGAGAAACACAGTGCCCTAGTCATAGCGGCAGGACCTCTCAGGGCCACCTCAATGACTCTTTGTGACCAGTTCCCCTCTGCCATTAACAGATGAGCAAATATACCTTTTTTTTTTTTTTGAGACAGAGTCTCGCTCTGTCAACCAGGCTAGAGTACAGTGGTGCAATCTTGGCTCACTGCAACCTCTGCCTCCCAGGTTCAAGCGATTCTCCTGCCTCAGCCTCCTGAGTAGCTGGGATTACAGGCACCCACCACCACTCCAGACTAATTTTTGTATTTTTAGTAGAGATTGGGTTTTGCCGTGTTGGCCAGGCTGGTCTCGAACTCCTGACCTCAGATGATCCGCCCACCTTGGCTTCCCAAAGTGTTGGGATTACAGGCTTGAGCCACTGCACCTGGCCCCAAATCTACCCCTTTTACAGGAAACCTGGCATCAGATTCAGTGCCCTGACTGTCACCTACTTGCCAAGCCCACAAACATTCACTTACTCCACTAATCAACAAATACTCATGAGATGTCTACCATGTGTAGGACATTTAGGCTGGGAACCTGGGGAACCAAACATAAATAGGAGTAGATCACACTTCAAAGAAGTTTAACAGTCTCATGAGGTAAGATCTATAAATAAAGAGAAGTCAAAAACTTATTAATTAAATGGTATGAAAACAAAGAATGGAAGCATTGCTTCTAGCCACATTGGAGACCCAGGAGAGCTGATGGTGTCATTCCAGTCCAAAAGTCTCAGGAGGGCTGAGGCCCAAGAAAAGCCAAGATTTCAGCTTGAGTCCAAAGTCAAGAAAAGACTGAGGTCCCAGCTGAAGCAGTCAGGCAGGAGGAGCTCTCTCTAAGTCAGGGGACGGTCAGCCCTTTGTTCAGTTCAGATCTTCAACTGGTAAGATGAGGCCCACCCACTAGTGGGAAGATAATCTACTTTACACAATCTACCTATTTAACTGTTAATCTCATCCTAAAGCACCCTCACAGCAACATCTAGAATAATGTTTGACCAAATATCTGGGAACCCTGTGGCCCAGTCAAGTTGACACATAAGATTAACCACCTCAAGCAGGAATAAAGACAATCAGGCTGAAAGTTAAAATGCATAGGCTGGAACATCTCACCTTTTAGTTCAGCTGAAACAAAGTCTCTATCTTCAGAGAATTTTGGAACTTAACTAGTTTACTGTAGCTTTCTGTCTACCGATTGAGCCTGTGCCTGCCTTACTCTACAGCCTACCCTGAAGGGTGACGGCCACAGAGAAAGTGCTCAGTAAACACTTGGTGGGAAATTAATGCTCCTCTTCCAGGCTGTGTTGACCAGCTTTGTCCCTGTCTTGGCCTGGGTGACAATGCTCAAGCCCAACCCTGGCCCTGCTCAGCTCCATCCCTGTACCAACGTATTCAGATTCCCTGTGACACTGGTGGCTTCTCACTGTCAAGTTTGCTCCTTTTGTCTGATAGCTGCATCGGGCCCCCTGCCCTATCTTCAAAGCCCTCAGGCCATGGGAGGTTAGGTTTCAACAAATAGAGACATCTGGGTGTCAGGGGAAGCTAAACAGCAGAGAGAACAAATGTGCTGGGGAGGAAGGGTAAAAGTTCTCAAGGATCTGAGAGTGGATGTCTCTCTGGGGCACAGGGCATAGGCACTCATGGGCATGGGGGAGAGGGGGTGTCAGGAGGAGAGGAAGGATAAAGCCCAGGACAGATGAGGCCAATTCATTTATTCCATAAATACTTCTTGAGCACCTATGAAATGCCAAGCTCTGTCCTAGGCTAATAGAGAAGCAAGCTCAGTGAAAATCTTCAGGGGTGCAAAGCTCACAGTGGCCGAGGACCTCATTTCAAAATGTGAAACTGCAACAGCCAAAAAGAGCTAATGCATGCTGGACTTAATACCTAGATGATGGGTTGATAGGTGCAGCAGACCACCATGGCACACGTTTACCTAGGTAACAAACCTGCACATCCTGCACATGTACCCCGGAACTTAAAAAATTAAAAATTAAAAAAAAAAAAAAAGCAGGCCAGGTGCGGTGGCTCACTCCTGTAATCTCAGCACTTTGGGAGGCTGAGGCGAGCAGATCACTTGAGGTCGGGAGTTCGAGACCAGCCTGACCAACATGGAGAAACCCCGTCTCTACTAAAAATACAAAATTAGCCAGGTGTGGTGGTGCATGCCTGTAATCCCAGCTACTTGGGAGGCTGAGGCAGGAGAATCGCTTGAACCTGAGAGGCGGAGGTTACAGTCAGCCGAGATCACGCCATTGCACTCTGGCCTGGGGAACAAGAGTGAAATTCCGTCTAGAAAAAAAAAAGCAAAAAAAAAAAAAAAAAAAAAAAGCAAAGACATGCCCTCCTGCTGTCTGTCCAGTTGACACCCACTTCTCCAGAATGAAAACAGTAGTGGGCAGCCACTCCTCAGAGGCTATCTCTTATCCTTTGGAAAATTCTCATTTGCAAATCTAAAACCAATTCCAGGTTGGGTGAAGGGAACTTTGAGAAGGTTACTGGATTGGGCCAGGATACTAGACCAGCAAGGAACAGAAACAAGTTGAAAACACATCTTTCTAAGTGTCTCCAGTATCCTTTCTCTCTCTTTTATTTATTTGTTTTGTTTTTTATTTTTTATTTTTTTTTGAGACAGAGTCTTGCTCTGTCACCCTGGCGGGAGTGCAGTGGTACCTCTTTCTCTGCCTCTTGCTACAGCAAAACCAAGAATCAAAACCAAGGGAGAAGTATCTCTTTGATACACAAATTTCTTTCCTTTGGATAAATACCCAGTAGTAGTAGCATTGGTGGGTGGTATGGTAGTTCTGACCGTTACACCTTCTATGCATGTAACAAAATATCACCAGGACTCCATACCTATTTGCAAATATTATGTATCCATAAAAAATAAAATTGGAATTCACAGTTCTGAAATCAAACAGGAGGACACTAGCTGGGGCAAAGAAGGAATTTTTATTTTATTTTATTTATTTTGAGACGGAGTCTCGCTCTGTCGCCCAGGCTGGAGTGCAGTGGCACAATCTTGGCTCACTGGAATCTCTGCCTCCTGGGTTCAAGCGATTCTCCTGCCTCAGCCTCCTGAGTAGCTGGGATTACAGGCGTACACCATCACGCCCAGCTAATTTTTGTATTTTTAGTAGAGACAGGGTTTCTCCATGTTGGCCAGGCTGGTCTCGAACTTCTGACCTCAAGTGATCTGCCCGCCTCGGCCTCCCAAAGTGCTAAGATTACAGGCATGAGCCACTGTGCCCAGCTCTTTTCTCTCTTTTTTATTCTCTTCCTTTTCCCAACCCCTGTCTCTCTTCAAAGGAGTCTTGTTTTCCCTGGACAAAATCTATAGGAATGTGTGTATGTGTGTTTGCAAACCAGGATCTCACACAGATAGGTGTGTGTCCAAGGGGACAAATGACACTGGTGAAATAAGACCACACCCATTGTGTTTGCATTTGATCATCGTGCTCCCAGGGACAAGAGAGGCAGTCAGCAAACCAAAGCCATCACTTTGCAGACTATTTTCCAGCAAGATGCTTTCCTTCCTTTCTGTGCCAGGTACCTGATAATTGTCACTTACAGACTGTTGGAAACATCGAGGCTCCTCCTGCCCCCTGAAATTCTCCTCACCTGTCAAACGCTGAGAGAGGAGCACAAGGCTTCTAGACAGTTTCCAAAATGAAGTTGTGCTGGGCCCACAGGTCTATGTCTGGAAGGTACAGTTGCCATAGCAATCCCAGCTAATGACTAGGTATGTAAATGAGGGAAGAATCTATTCATCATTTGCCAGTTGTTCTAAGTGTTTGCCCTTTTGGAAGCTTAGGGGAGCGAGGAGTGGTGTGTTAGAAAAGCATATGTTTGGTAAAATTTTTGAATAAATGTTTGCTTTCAGAGCTCCCCATGAGAAATGATTATTTTGGGTGGTATCCTCATAGAGTGGTTTACTCTGCAGCTACCCCGAGAAGGGAATGAGGATTAACCAAAAACACATACGACGATCCCACCTGTACTCTGGGTCCCTCTGGGAAAACTGCAGCCATCACTTCTATCACAAGCAGTGGGTTTTTGGTCCTCGGGTAGTTGGGAGTCTTAAGTAAGGCCTCAGAGACTCGCAAGCTGTCCCTGGCAGCAGATGAGCAGTATCTGACTTCTCCTCCCCTGATTCCTAATTAAAATGCCCATGAAAATCCATAAACAGACAAAAACTGGCAACAGTAAACTGATACTGGAGACAACCAAACACTGAAGCCCAGATTCCCAGATTGTCGAGCAACTCTACTGCCCAGGAGAGGAACCGAGAAGGGCCCCTCCGCCTTCTGAGTAAGAACACTGTCAGGGAGGGCCGGGCGCAGTGGCTTGTGCCTGTAATCTCTGCACTTTGGGAGGTCACCAAGGCGAGCAGACCACCTGAGGTCAGGAGATGAAGACCAGCCTGGCCAACATGGTGAAACCCCACCTCTACTAAAAATACAAAAATTAGTTGGGCGTGGTGGCAGGCACCTGTAATCCCAGCTACTTGGGAGGCTGAGGCAGGAGAATTGCCTGAACCTGGGAGATGGAGGTTGCCGTGATCACGCCATTGAACTCCAGCCTGGGTGATAGAGTGAGACTCCGTCTCAAAAAACAAAACAAACAAACAAACAAAAAACAGCCAGGGAGACGAAGATGAGAAAGGAAGCTGCCCGTCTGTAGTGGAAGTCAGTCCTGTTGAGCACTTGCTTTACTCGGCTGCTGCAGTTTCGCATTTTGAAATGAGGTCCTTATGAAATGCCAGGCTCTATTCTAGGCTAATAGAGAACCAAGCTCAGTGAATTCTTCAAGGATGCAAAGCTCACAATGGCTGAGGACCTTCAAGGATGCAAAGCCGAGTAAGGCAAAGACATCATTGTTCAGATCATACTGGAAGACCTCGGGCAATCGACTTAATTTCTCTGTGCTTCCGTGTTCTCATCTGGAAATGAGAACAATAAAAGAACCTACTTCCTAGGGTTACTGTGTGGATAACATCGAGTTAAGATATGTAAGAGGAGTCTATTCCCACTAGAATATAAACTCCATATAATACCAAGGTGTTAATTTGACCAGGTCTTCCTGACCTGCTTGCTTTTGGCCACTTGCTTTTTATTATTTTTGTTACTTTTCCTTTTGCCACGTAGCTCATGGCCACACAGCTATTAAGTTGGTACGAGAGTAATTGGTGTTTGCCATTTTGAAAGTAATGGCAAAAACCGCAATTACTCTCGCACCAACCTAATAAATGCTGAAACTTAATGAAGGTTAAGTGAAGACTGGCTACTGTACAGGTCATTCCTACATTTCTGGGTCACCATGGTCATAGTCGCTTCTGTTGTTTTTTAGGAACTTGGGCCAGCTCCTGACCAGTTCAGACTCACTGAAACCACTGGCCCTTCAACTAGGCCTGTGCAAATGCCCAAGAGGTTGCCTTTTCCTTTTTTTTTTTTTTTTTTTTTTTTTTTTTTTTTTTTTGAGATGAGGCCTCACTCTGTCGCCCAGGCTGGAGTGCTGTGGCGTGATCTCGGCTCACTGCAGCCTCCACCTCCTGGGTTCAAATGATTCTCCTGCCTCAGCCTCCCGAGTAGCTGGGATTACAGGCATCTGCCACGATGCCCAGCTAATTTTTGTATTTTTAGTAGAGATGGGGTTTCGCCATGTTGGCCAGGCTGGTCTCGAACTCCTAACCTCAGGTGTTCTGCTCACCTCAGCCTCCCGAAGTGCTGGGATTACAGGCATAAGCCACCGCACCTGGCCCAAGAGGTTGCCTTTTGACATCAGTGGGTGAAAAACCCCACCCTCAGATCATACTAATGCCACATTTACTGTAAACATGTCCTATGAAATGCCATGAACCCAACTACACCTGTGCAGAACGAACCTGTTACTTCATTTTTTTCCCCACCACTAATCACTTTTCCCTATGCCTTAAAACCACCCCACTTGCCTAACTCACAAATAATCCTTTAGCCTTATCTTTGGGGAAGTGGATTTGGGAGCTGTTCTCCTGCCTCCTCGCTCCATGCCCTTGCAAATAAATCTTTTCTCTTTTGCAAAACCCGTGTCACAGGGATTGATTTACTGCGTGCAGGCAGAACAGACCCGGACCTGGAAGGTAACACACAGAGGCAGGGATTTTGTTTGTTTCATTTGTGGATCTATGCCAAGTGCCTGGGATGGCACATAGAGGGTGTTCAACTAATGTCTGTGGAATGAACAAGCTGGTTGTTAATTGTGAATGTGGGGTGTAGAGGGTAGAAGCAGGATAAGAGAGTCCCTAGTGTACTGTGCCCTGGGGTATTTGACAGAAAAGGAAAGCTGTCAGCACAAGAATGAGGAAGTGCCTGCTGAACAAGGCGTGCTAGGAGGGGTGGGTTTCCACACAGACTCCAGGCAGGAAGGCACCACGCACCCTGTATGCTCTGATAGGTCAGAGAACTGGGTAGAGGTACCTGGAATGGGAAAGATGCCTGCTAAAATCAGCAAACCACTCTTTTACTAGCCCAGGGGGAAGCTGATGGCTGTTCTCAGCAGGTTTGAGATCGTGTTAGTGTGCGTATTACAGAGAAAGGATACTGGAGACACTTAGGTGCATTTTCAACTTGTCCCTGTTTGTTGCTGGTCTAGTATCCTGGCCCAATCCAGTGACCTTCTTAAAGCTCCCTTCGCCTAATCTGGAATTGGTTTCAGATTTGCAAATGAGAACTTTCCGAGGGATAGCTGAGGACAATGCACCCACGCTCACTTTTCGCAATTGATCATGTCAGGCCTGGACATTTTTTCCTCATTTAAGGACTGATGTACAGCAGTGAGAGCATTCTATCTGTAGGGCGTGTGAAGGATTTTGCTATGGAAAAAACCGTCTTCAGAAACAGCATACTCTTGACACAAACTGTACCATAGAAATCAAAAGAAACATAGTAGAAAGGGTCTAGGTTATGTTAGCAGAAACTTCTAGAAAACATGAACTGTGAAAGACAAGCCTAAAGAAACTAGGGGTGGGCAAGGACTTCATGTCCAAAACACCAAAAGCAATGGCAACAAAAGCCAAAATTGACAAATGGGATCTAATTAAACTAAAGAGCTTCTGCACAGCAAAAGAAACTACCATCAGAGTGAATAGGCAACCTACAACATGGCAGAAAATTTTCGCAACCTACTCATCTGACAAAGGGCTAATATCCAGAATCTACAGTGAACTCAAACAAATTTACAAGAAAAAAACAAACAACCCCATCAAAAAGTGGGCGAAGGACATGAACAGGCACTTCTCAAAAGAAGACATTTATGCAGCCAAAAAACACATGAAAAAATGCTCATCATCACTGGCCATCAGAGAAATGCAAATCAAAACCACTATGAGATATCATCTCACACCAGTTAGAATGGCAATCATTCAAAAGTCAGGAAACAACAGGTGCTGGAGAGGATGTGGAGAAATAGGAACACTTTTACACTGTTGGTGGGACTGTAAACTAGTTCAACCATTGTGGAAGTCAGTGTGGCGATTCCTCAGGGATCTAGAACTAGAAATACCATTTGACCCAGCCATCCCATTACTGGGTATATACCCAAATGACTATAAATCATGCTGCTATAAAGACACATGCACACGTATGTTTATTGCGGCATTATTCACAATAGCAAAGACTTGGAACCAACCCAAATGTCCAACAATGATAGACTGGATTAAGAAAATGTGGCACATATACACCATGGAATACTATGCAGCCATAAAAAATGATGAGTTCATATCCTTTGTAGGGACATGGATGAAATTGGAAACCATCATTCTCAGTAAACTATCGCAAGAACAAAAAACCAAACACCGCATATTCTCACTCATAGGTGGGAATTGAACAATGAGATCACATGGACACAGGAAGGGGAATATCATACTCTGGGGACTGTGGTGGGGAGGGGGGAGGGGGGAGGGATAGCATTGGGAGATATACCTAATGCTAGATGACGAGTTAGTGGGTGCAGCGCACCAGCATGGCACATGTATACATATGTAACTAACCTGCACAATGTGCACATGTACCCTAAAACTTAAAGTATAATAAAAATAATAATAATAAATAAAAAAAATAAAAAATAAGAAACTAGGGGAAATTCAATTATGGTTAGAATTGCAGGAAGTCACAAGACCCTATCTCCCTCACCCCAACAAGACACAAAATCATAGGGTTTTGTGTGTGTGTGTGTGTGTGTGTGTGTGTGTGTTTGTTTTTGGTGTGTTTTTTTTCTTTGAGACAGAATCTTGCTCTGTTGCCCAAATGCAATCATAGCTCACTACAGCCTCCAACTCCTGGGATCAAGCAATCCTCCCTCCTCAACCTCCTGAGTAGCTGGGACTACAGGCGTGCACCACCATGCCGAGCTAGTTTTTTTTTATCTTTTAGTAGAGACGAGGTCTCACCAGGTTGCCCAGGCTGGTTTCAAATTCCTAGGCTCACGTGATCCTCCTGCCTCAGCCTCCTAAAGTGCTGGGATTACAGGTATGAGCCCTGCTAAGAAACCTACTGAGAACAGCCGTTAGCTTCTCCCTGGACTAGCCAGAACTCATCCAGATGGCTTCCTAATTGGAGCGGGCATCTCTCCTACCCCAGATACCTCTGCTGAGCCTGATTTATCATTCTAACCCATCAAAGAGCTAAGAAATAAAGAAATCTAAACGAGATAAATTCTGCAAAGTGATGAGTCCTTCCTAGCAGAGAAGAGGCTCCCAGAGGTTTTCATTCATGGTAGACATGGGCTTCAGGAGGAGGCTGCCTAACCTGGAACAAACTTTTTTTTTTCTTTTGAGACAGAGTCTTGCTCTGTTGCCCAGGCTGGAGTGCAGTGGTGCAGTCTGGGCTCACTGCAACCTCTGCCTCCTGGGTTCAAGCGATTCTCCAGCCTCAGCCTCCCGAGTAGCTGGGATTACAGGCATATGCCACCAGGCCGGCTAATTTTTGTATTTTTAGTAGAGACAGGGTTTCACCACGTTGGCCAGGCTTATCTCGAACTCCTGACCTCAGGTGATCTGCCCACCTCACCCTCCCAAAGTGCTGGGATTACAGGTGTGAGCCACCTTGCTCCGCCGGAACAAACTTTTAACAGCTGCTGTGACAGAGTCACGTTCCAAAATGCCGCAGCGGAACAGCACGCTGTACCCACCACTACTTTAGTCCTTAGACCTTAACTGGGTGCAGGCAGTTAGTACGGTGAAGGTTGGATAGGGCAGGAGAGCTGAGGGAAATCCCTCTGAGACCCTCCGTCCATGGCTGAGGTCCTTCCTGCACCTGCTCTTTGAGGACTAGAAACAGAATGGAAGGAGACCTCCTGAAAACCCAGAAAACCATGGTGGAACTGGACAGAAAAAGACAGTGAGCAAAATGTCAGCACGGTTCAGAAAGCTTGGCAGCTCCATTATAAAGCATAAAGACATCTGCAGAGTCTTCTCATTGCTCGCATCACAAGCTCTGCAAAACAGAAAGTCCTGATGCTACCCTCGAAATCTTTGAAGTTGCTGTGAACCAACTTCAACTAAAGCTGTAACAGAACTCCTATCCAACTCAACTACGGATTACATTGCATGAAAGCCTGACTCCAGTGCCTGGCAGGAGGGTTCTGCCATTCTTTGGTGCGTAGATTTTCTTTATTTTAGACTTGCAGGGTTTTTTTACATGCAGTATCTGGCATTCAATCAGGAATTATGAGAAGATGCAAGAAAGTAGGCCAGGTGTGGTGGCTCATGCCTGTAATCCCAGCACTTTGGGAGGCTGAGGAGGGCAGTCACCTGAGGTCAGGAGTTCGAGACCAGCCTGGCCAACTTGGCAAAACCCTGTCTCTATTAAAAATACAAAAATTAGCCAGGTGTGGTGGCGGGCGCCTGTAATCCCAGCTACTCGGGAGACTGAGGTGGGAGAATCGCTTGAGCCTGGGAGGCGGAGGTTGCAGTGAGCCGAGATCGCACCACTGCACTCCAGCCTGAGAAACAGACAGAGACTCTGTCTCAAAAAAAGATGCAAGAAAGTGTGACTGATATGCAAGAGAAAATTTCACAGAAGCAGACTTAAAAGATGGTCCAGATGTTGTAATGATCAGACTTTAAAATAAGTATGATAAATGTGCCAAAGATCTCATGGTGAAATAGAAAATGTGAACAAATTGGGGGTTTGAGCAGAGATATGGAAATTATTTAAAAAGAAATAGTGAGACCCCCATCTCTACAAAAATTGTGTTTAAAAATCAGCCAGGTGAGGTGGCATGTGCCTGTAATCCTAGTGCTTTGTAAGGCCGAGACAGGAGGATCACTTGAGCCCAGGAGCTTGAAGCTGCATTGAGCTATGATCATGCCACTGCACTTCAGCCTGGGTGGCTGAGCAAGACCTCATCTCTAAAAAAAAAATAAAAATAAAAATAAATGAAAATGCAAGGAATAAAAAATACATATAGGCCAGGCACAGTGGCTCACACCTGTAATCCCAGCACTTTGGGAGGCCGAGGCAGGCAGTTCACGAGGTCAAGAGATTGAGACCATCTTGGCCAACATGTTGAAACCCCCTCTCTACTAAAAATACAAAAATTAGCTGGGCATGGTGGCATATGCCTGTAGTCCCAGCTACTTGGGAGGCTGAGGCAGGAGAATCGCTTGAACCATACCTAAGTACAGCACAGACTGCCAAAAACTTGCAAAAAAAACCTTAAAGACAGTCAATGGGAAAGACATACTACATAACAATCACTGGGTGTGGTGGCTCACGCCTGTAATCCCAGTACTTTGAGAGACCAAGGTGGGTGGATCACTTAAGGTCTGGAGCTCAAGACCAGCCTGGCTAACATAGTGAAACCCTGTCTCTACTAAAAATACAAAAATTAGCTGGGCATGGTGGTGTGCACCTGTAGTCCCTGCTACTCAGGAGGCTGAGGCAGGAGAATTGCTTGAACTTGGGAGGCAGAGGTTGCAGTGGGCCAAGATCATGCCACCGCACTCCAGTCTGGGTGACAGAGTAAGATTCAGTCTTAAAAAAAAAAAATTAAAAAACATACTATATAATTGTAACATTAAAAATATTTGTGAATGTCTCATCAGAACTAATGAAGGCCAGAAGATAAAATATCTTTAAGGTACCCAATGAAAAATCTGTTACCTAGAATCTTCCATCTGCACCTTAAAAAATAAGGGCAAAATAAAGACATTTTCTTTAAGAGATACATGGAAGTATAAAAGTACTATCATAAAAGTACTATCTTCAAGACAGTGTGCTATTAGTGTACAAAAGAGAGCAAGGAGATCCAAAACATAGAATAGAGAATCCAAAAATGACCTGTCACATTTATGGTCAACTGATATCCAATCAAGCTTCTAAGTCAATTCAGTGAGGAAAGAAAAGTACTTTTAACAGATTACACTGGCTGGGCGCAGTGGCTCACGCCTGTAATCCCAGCACTTTGGGAGGCCGAGGTGGGCAGATCACGAGGTCAGGAGATTGAGACCATCCTGGCCAACATGGTGAAACCCTATCTCTACTAAAAATACAAAAAATTAGCTGGGCATGGTGCCTGTAGTCCCAGCTACTCAGGAGGCTGAGGCAGAAGAATCGCTTGAACCTGGGAGGCAGAGGTTGCAGTGAGCCAAGATCATGCCATTGCACTCCAGCCTGGGTAACAGAGTGAGACTCCATCTCAAAAAGCAAAACAAAACAAAACAAAACAAAACAAAATAGATTACACTTAGAATAACTAAAACTTTGTACAGGGCAAACCAAACCTCAACTTCTACCACACTCCACATATGAAAACTAATTTCTCATGGCTCACAGACCTAAAAGTAAAAGCTAAAACCATAAATCTTCCAGCAGAAAATGTAGTAAAATATTTTTTTCTTTTTTTTTTTTTTCTGGCATGCAGTGGGCTGATCTTGGCTCACACTGCAACCTGCGCCTCCCGGGTTCAAGCAATTCTCTTGCCTCGGCCTCCCAAGTAGCTGGGATTACAGGCACCCACCACCACGCCCAGCTCATTTTTTTGTATTTTTAGTAGAGATGGGGTTTCACCATGTTGGCCAGGCTGGTCTCAAACTTCTGACCTCAAGTGATCCACCCGCCTCGGCCTCCCAATGTGCTGGGATTACGATACTTTTGTAACATTGATGCAGGCAGAGATTTTTTTCGACAGGAACCAAAGAGTACTGAACATGAAAGAAAAAAGTGATAAACTGGATTTAATCAAAGTTTCAAATGTCTGCTCATCAAAAGATACCACAGTAGTTCCCCCTCACCTGTGGATTCACTTTCTGCGGCTTCAGTTACCCCTTGGTTAACTGGTCAACTGCGGTTGGAAAATATTAAATGGAAAATTCCAGATATAAACAATTCATAAGTCTTCAACTGCACACTGTTCTGAGTAGCGTGATAAAATCTCATGCCATCCCACTCCAACTTGCCAGAGACGTGAATCACTCCTTTGTCCAGCATATCCAAGCTGTCTATACTACCTGCCCGTTAGTCACGGCTGCCATCTACTTTTGACATTGTCATGGCTCCATGATGACCAGGATCACCGAAGCACATGATCCTCTTTCTGACTTACGGTCAGAAGGTCAATAGCAACCAAACACTATGTCATTATGCCCACGCCATTCACCTCCATCTCATCACACAGGCACTTTATCATCTGACATTATCACAAGAACATGGCAGCTCAAGCCTGTGATCCCAGCATTTTGGGAGGCTGAGGTGCAAGGATTGCTTGAGACCAGGAGTTTCAGACCAGCCTGGGCAACACTGCAAGACCCCATCTCTACAAATTTTTAAAAAATATTTTAAAAGGGGGAGTACAGTATAATAAGATATGTTGACAGAAAGGGAAATCACATTCACATCCTTTTTTCACAGTATATTGTTAAGATTGTTCTATTTTATCATTAGTTATTGTAATCTCTTACTGCACCTGATTTATAAATTTAACTTTATTGTAACTATTTATGTATAGGAAAAAGCATAGTATATACAGGGTTTGGTATTATGCACAGTTTAAGGCATCTAATGAAGCTCATAGGGCTTATGCCCCTTGGATAAGGAGGGGTTATTATATTAAGACATGAAATGTAAGCCACAGAGTGGGAAAAATTATTTGTCAAGGGACTACTTGGAGTAATAGAAATGTTTTATACTTTGTATTGGAATATGTGTTTTACTGCTGTTTATAATTGTCAAAATTCATCAAACTGAACTCAAGAGCTTTACATTTTACGGTATTTGAATTATGTCTCACTTAAAAAGTAAAAAATCAGGTGGTACAGGCTGAGATGAAAAAGAGGCTGAAGAAAACAAAGAAAAAATACAACAAACTAGAATAACTCCTAGCAGAATTAAAATCCACAATGCAAATCTTCCCTCCAAAAATTGACCTAACACCACTATTAATCAAGACAGTGATATAATTCTCTGGGTAAAAATAGATGTATAAGGAAAATCATCTGAAAGTCAGGTTACGAAAAAAGAGATTAAAAAAATATATAAAGTTAGAAATCTCAAAGATGATATATTTACAGAATTAAAGAACATTAAAATATAAAAGAATGGCAAGTATACATTTATGTTAATACATATGAAATCCAGAAGAAATCAGTGATTTCTGAAATGAATAGATAATTGGATCCACTAAAGAAAATGATCACTTGTGTACATTAATGAACGTGACATAAACTAAATATTGTTAAAGAACTGTCCTAAACTGTTTTAAGTTTCAGTGATTTCACAGAAATATATGTTCAAATACTCGAAAATGGTTATTATGTAATCTCTTCCAGTGCAAAAAAGATGGAAAAGTCCCAAATACCCTATACATTTCGCCTAACCCTGGTATTAAAAACCTGAAAATGGAAAGAAAATGAAATGGATCAATTATTGTAGTTATTATTATTATTGTTATTATTAGAAAGGAGTCTTGCTCTGTTGCCCAGGCTGGAGTGCAATGGCATGATCTCGGCTCACAGCAACCTCTGCCTCTGGAGTTCAAGCGATTCTCCCACCTCTGCCTCCCAAGTAGCTGGGACTACCGGCCCGTGCCACCATGCCTGGCTACATTGTATTTTTTTGGTAGAGATGAGGTTTCAGCACGTTGGTCAGGCTGGTCTCAAACTCCTGACCTCAAGTGATCCACCTGCCTCAGCCTCCCAGTGCTGGAATTTTTACACAGGCGTGAGCCACTGCGCCTGGCCCAATTATTTTTATGGATACATTTGCAAAACCTAAATTAAAAAATTAAAAAATAGTCAAACTTAACAGGATATAGAGAGAGAAGCTCAGCTAAAGAGAAGTAATCCATGAACTGTAGCAGTTTTTCAATTATTGTAAATTCAATTAAATAAGGGTCAAATAATAAAAGTCAAATAATAAAAAGACCTGATTTCATCATGAAGTCAAATAATAAAAATTACATGATTATCTCAATAGACGTCAAAGTTACTCAACGTTGTTACTGACTTAAAAAGAAAAAAAGGGTAAACTACAAGTAAGATATTACCCTAACCATAATAAATATGTCCATCTCAGACAACAATCGATGTAATTTTCAAGTTTAAACTCAGAACTCTGGGGAACAGTACTATTAAAGTCAGAAACAAAAGAGCGTCTGAAATAACAATTACTATTGTTTTGATCTAAATGTTTCACCCACTGAAATAGGCCAGAAATGAAAAATAAGAAGTACCTCTCATAGCACAGACCCAGAACCTCAGGGAGCATTTTGTTACTACAAGAAATGCCTTTGGGAGGCCAAGGCGGGTGGATCACGAGGTCAGGGGTTTGAGACCAGCCTGGCCAACATGGTGAAACCCTGTCTCTACTAAAAGTACAAAAATTAGCCGGGCACGCTGGTGTGCTCCTATAATCCCAGCTACTTGGGAGGCTGAGGCAGCCACCACCAATCAATCGTCTGACTCAGCAACTGCCCAGCTCTAAAACAGATCCACCAAAGAGTGTTAGAAAAGTATCTAGTTTATGTCCTCGACAACTAACTAAAAGATGTCACATCAACCAGATTAGAAAAGCGACAAGAGATAATTCCACAGAGAGGAGAAAGCATTGTTACAAAAATGAAATCCAGTGATCAGTAGACTACTCACTGGAAAACCTCCAAGTAGTGAAGCAGAAAATATATGTATGAGAATATAAAAGGCTGAGGAAAAACATAGAGAAAGAACAGCTATGAGGGGTATTGGAAGGCCATAGCCCAGGATCTAAGCTGTGGATAAGGCTAGTAAGAGAGATTGAAATATGCGGAGCAAAAGCAAAAAACAAAAAAGGGTTGAACAAATGTTTTCCAGAAAGAAAACTCGGTCTAAAAATTGAGAGTGTAGGCTGGGCGTGATGGTGCACGCCTGTAATCCCAGCACTTTGGGAGGCAGAGACAGGAGGATCACTTGAAACCAGGAGTTTGGAAACAGCCTGGAAAACACAGTGAGACCCCGCCTCTACCAAAAAGAAATTGAAAAAATTTGCCAGGTGTGGTTGCACACGTCTGTAGTCCCAGCTACTCTAGAGGCTGAGGCAGGAAGATCGCTTGAGCCCAGGAGTTTGAGGTTACAGTGAGCTTTGATTGCACCACTGCACTCCAGCCTGGGACACAGAGTCAGACCCTGTCTCTAAAAACTGAGAGTGTGAATCATATTCCAAGGAACCACAACAACAACATAACACCAGGCACCACCACTACTAGAACACACAGATGAATATGAACTGGTGACATTTTCAAACTTCCTGGATAATGATTACATCCTAAGCCAAATTAGATTATTCACAAGGAAGGAAAAGCAGGTTATCACAAACTTAACAATATTAAACCCTAACAATAATGAAGGAGCACTCGTAGACCTTCAAAAGAAAAGGGTTATGGGCCGGGCGCGGTGGCTCACACCTGTAATCCCAGCACTTAGAGAGGCCCAGGCAGGTGGATCACCTGAGGTCAGGAGTTGGAGACCAGCCTGGCCAACATGTTGAAACCCCATCTGTACTAAGAATACAAAAATTAGCCAGGCACGGTGACACGCGCCTGTAATCCGACCTACTCGGGAGGCTGAGGCACAAGAATCACTTGAACCCAGGAGGTGGAGTTTGCAGTGAACCAAGATCACACCACTGCACTCCAGCCTGGGAGACAGAGTGACACTCCATCTCAAGAAAAAAAAAAAGAAAGAAAGAAGAAAGAAGAAGGAAGGAAGGGAAGGAAGGAAGAGAAGTAAGAGAAGGAAGGGAAGGAAGGAAGGAAGGAGGTTACAGCCCAAGAATTTTTTATCTAACCCATTTGTTTATGTGTGTTAAGATATTCTCAGATCAGTATGAATATGTGTGAAAGATATTCTCAGATTTAATACTAAGAGGATTAATGCTTGAAGTAAACTTCCTGAAAAATAAAATGAAATTTGGGAAACTTTATGTCAGAACAAATATATATTAATTAAAAATAAGAAACAGAAAACGAGCTAAGTATAGCTGAGAGCACTAAAGACAGATATAGAGACAAGTGTTTCTAATATTATTATAAAACTGATATTTTTTAAATTGAAAATAATAAAAGTTGTAAAAAATGGGAGGAACATACTTATAACCACCTTACATTAAAATTAACAAAGAACAGAAAAGAGAAAGAGATAACATTTAATTTCTTATCTTCCATAAAAAAGGTATTAATCATTTGTAACTGATGTTAGCTGTTAGAGATAATCTCACAAAAAATTTTACGGCCATCACTAAAGAGGGTAAAAGTAAGATATCTACCTTCCACACAGTTGGGTGGATAATATAAAAAAGAAAAACACAACCATAGTCACAAAATAATAACTTCATAGTAGGTACACAGGAGAACCCCCACAAAACAAAATGACGGAATTAAGACTCAGCCTTAATGTGAAATAAATATAAAAGGCTAAGTGTACCAATAAAAGGGCTCTCAGAATAATTAAAAATGACAACATAATCACACATATTGGGTAAAAGTTTCACCCCTAACAAAATCACAGAAAAAGGTAGGGCATCGTGTACCGTATTCCTGGAAGGAAAAGAAACTGAATAATTGTGAACGGTCCCAGTGACCACTGCGCATAAAGATAAATGTTATGCAAACACAAGCAAAAAGGTTATGTGGCAAAAATCAACAGGACTCAAAAGCATTTAAAGAACATTTGCGCTGATAAAAGGTGAAATCCACTATGAGGACAGAGCATTGAAAATTAAAATAAAAACTGTTGGAAGTAAATCCAGGAAGTAACATAACATCAATACATCACAATAATTTATCTTGGACAAAACAACCAAAAATAGGACTACAAGGCGCATGGGTAATGTGAAGATAACTTCTATGCACATACAAAAAGCCTTGTAGCATAGAGCCACTACCTTCATGAAAGTTCATCTTATTCTTGGTTACAGAGAAAAATCTTAGCAAATATCAGGTTATACTTACTTTGCATAATGCAATGAAAATAGAAAATTGGCTCACGCCTGTAATCCCAGCACTTTGGGAGGCCAAGGTGGGCAGATCGCTGGAGGTCAGGAGTTCGAGACTAGCCCGGCCAACATGGTGAAACCCCATGTCTACTAAAAAAAAGTACAAAAATTAGCCAGACCTGGTGGCGCATGTCTACTAAAAAAAAGTACAAAAATTAGCCAGACCTGGTGGCGCATGCCTGTAGTCCCAGCCACTTGGGAGGCTGAGGCAGGAGAATTGCTTGAACCTGGGAGGCAGAGATTGCAGTGAGCTGAGATCGCGCCACTGCACTCCAGCCTGGGTGACAGAGCTCCATCCGAAAAAGAAAGGAGAAAAGTAAAATGTAAACTAGAAACTTAAAAATCCCAGTGACTCGGAAATTAAATTGTAAGATGGTTTTCTATAAAATTTATGAAGTAGCAGAGGGAATTTTAAAAATACAATAAAATATTATAATGAAAACATCAAAACCATCTATTAAAATTTGAGAGATATTACTGAGACTTTTCTCAGTGTCCAATTTCCCATCCTAGTTGCCTTAATTATTAAATAATAAAGAATTTAAATAAGTAATCTATTGAAGTAGCTAGAAATGGTAACAAATACACAACAAAAACCCACAAAAACATCAATTCCCTTATCTGAACTTTCGTGTTTACAACAGCATTATTCACAATAGCTAAGATATGAAATCTATTCAAGTGTCCATCAATGGATGAATGGATTTTTTAAAATGTGGCACATTTACACAGTGGAATATTAGCCATAAAAGGAAGGAAATCCTTTTACTTGCAACAACATGGGTTGAACTGGAAGACACTATGTTAAGTGAAACAAGCCAAGTGCAGAAAGACAAATATCTCATGTTCTCACTGATCTATGGTAGCTTAAAAAAAATATTGAACTCGTGGAGAAAGACAGTAGAACGATGATTATAGGGGCAAGGATGGGTAGTGGGTGTGGGGATAAGAAGAGATGGCTAATGGGTATAAAAATACAGTTATTTAGAAGGAATGAGACCTAGTGTTCAGGAGCACAATAGGGTGATTATTATTAACAGTAATTTACTGGCAGGGCGCGGTGGCTCATGCCTGTAATCCCAGCATTTTGGGAGGCAGAGGGTGGGCGGATCACCTGAGGTTTGGAATTTGAGGCCAGACTGGCCAACATGGTGAGACTCCCTTTCTACTAAAAATACAAAAATTAGCCAGGCCTGGTGGTACACACCTGTAATCCTAGCTACTTGGGAGGCTGAGGCAGGAGAATCGCTGGAACTGGCAGGCAAAGGTAGCAGTGAGTCAAGATCTCACCATTGCACTCCAGTCTGGGTGAAAGAGTGAGACTCCGTCTCAAACAGACAAACAAACAAACACCCCAGTAATTTATTGTATATTTCAAAATAACCAAAAGAGTGCAACTGCTATGTTCCTAACACAAAGAAATCGTGAGCACTTTAGGCGATGGATACCTCAATCACCCTGATTTGATCATCACACATCATATGCTTGTATCAAAATATCACATGTACCCCATAAATATGTATAACTTATATCCATAAAAAATAAAAATTAAAAACTAGAAAAATTAATTCCCTACAATTAAGGGAAATGAGGAATGAAAATAGAATGGTAAAATATTCCCTTATTGCTGGTCTGTATAGGTAGGGTCGCAAACTCTACAGCCTATAGAGACCAAGCCAGTCCATCAGTAGGCAGGCATAGAACACTAATGAACAGTGGAGACTGTGGCAGATGCCGTACCCAGAGGGGATGGCCACTCAACTCCACCAAATTATTGCAATGAAGGAATGCAGGTCTAGTCTTGCCAAATTCTCCAATATTTTAACAGGAGAAATGTATATTTTTAATGTGAGATTTTCTGCTTTATAAAATGGTGTACGGCCAAATATAACATGGCTATGAGCTGTATTTGGCTGGTAGGCTGCAAGTATGCAACTTCTGATTTAGACTATTGACTTCAGCTTGAACCAATTTCAATAATTTACATTTTTCCAGAAAAATCTCCATTTCATGTAGATATTCAAGTGCATTAATATGAAACTGTATCAAGTATTCTTTTTAAAAATCTCCCATATTTACTTTTCATATCTAGTTTATTTTAGTGGTAATGCTTTCCTTCTTAATTAAATATGCTATCTTTGTGAATTTGTTGCTTTTCTTTTCCAAAGAATCAGTGCTTGGATCTGTTCATGAGATTGAAAGGTTTTTGGTTTTTAATTTTTAAATTTCCAAGTGGGTGGGATTCTTATTCAAACTTTTGTTATTAATTTCTCATTTATTGTATTGTAGTCAAAGAATGTGCCTATATTACTTGTTCTGTGCGATTTAATTAGGTTGTCTTTGTAGCCTAATACATAGTCATGTTTTATTTAATGTTCCAGAATCACTTAAAAAGTAAGCTGTTCTCTTTTTAAGGGTACAAAATTTATAACACACACACACACACCCACACCCACACACACATATATACACACATTCTGTGTCAAATTCTGTTACTTTGCTTTATCCACTTGATCAAATGGAAAGGAATGTGTAAAGTCTCCCATAATAATTGTGTTTCGCCCTTCTTCATGGTACTTCTAAGAACTTGCCCTGCAATAAAACTTTTGCAATGAATATTGTATTCTAGTAAAAAAAAAAAAAAAAAAAAAAAAAAAGGAGAAGCCTAAAATTCTAAAGTTATCATTAGTGTTGTTCACCAAGTATTTCCACTTTGTTCCCTTCTGGGCATATAGTTGGGTTGTACTCCTCAACACCCTTTGATAATAATCATGGCCGTGTGACTTGCTTTAGCCAGTGAAATGTGAATAGAAGTGACAAAACCCTTAAGAATCACTGTGTGATTCCCCGGGTCTCTTTCCCCTGCCTTAGCTAACATGGAAGGAGAGATGGGCTGGAGTCTCTTTCTGCCACAACTCTTCAGTGAGGATGTCACAGAGAAAAGACCCAACCAACTCGCGATGACACACAGTCTGAGTGACAGCTTTAATTTTGTGGTTTTAAGCCACTGCTATTTGGGGGTATATTTATTGCTGCAGCATAACTTAGCCTATCCTTACTGAAACAGCTCTGAAAACAAAGTAGGCAGCCTGCAAAGGGGAAAAAAATGGGTAACCAATCAATATATTTAAAAAATGCTGCCTCTCACATACTAGTTAAAGCAAAATGAATTGCCACTTTTCACCATCATGTTACTTATGATTTTTAAAAATTATAATACTTAATATTGGTCAAAATGTTCTAAGACAGGCATTCTCATACATTCCTTTTGGTAAACCCTGCCTAAGAAAATGTTACTTAGCATGAAGAATTTTAGCAATTTCCTATATTTCACATAGAATCTAACTTCTAGGAATCCAGCACGGTTTCTGCATTGAAGATGGCACCGTACACTCGTACCAGGGAGAAAACAAACTTCCGAAGTGGGATTCTGAGATTGGTTTGCTTGCCTCTAACCTTAAATGAAGTGCTGACCTCCTTGCCCACTGAAAAGGGGATACCAGTATCTACTGCATGCATTAGCATTATGATTAATTAACTGTCATCTGCGGTTTCTTGGGATACAATAATTATTTAAAGTAAGGCTTTGGAAGACCTAAGTGGCTCCAAGGTTTGACCTTTATGGTAACGATGATGACTACCAGGACTGCCAGCTGGGATGGCTGCTTCTGAACACCCTTGTAAGAACAAACAAGCTCAGACCTTTAAACTCTCAGCCCAAGTCACAGAGAACTAGATTGCTTCTGCGGTGGTTCTAAAATAATCACTTATTTCTTATAACCCTGCAGGGAAGATGCCAAATTTAACTGTGTGCTCTGTAGAATTATCAGTTGAAATCACAGACTCATCAAATCTCTTATGTGAAATTTCAGGTCCTGATGGAAAAGGAGTGGGACCTGAGATTCAGAACAGGAATTTTTAGGTGGATTTAGAAAACTGATTCCCAAAGTCTCCCTTACGTCCTCTCTTACAGCTCAGACAAGATCAACTTGAAGACCATGAAGACCTGTAATAAACACAACTAAGGCAGTTGCCTTGATAGGGGATGCCTATTTCTTCAAGGTCTACCCCTACCAGGTTTGTCTCTAAGCCCATGGCTAGAATGAGACTGGCATATCCCAAGAGGAAACATTCTAGGTCTGATGTGAATGAACAGAGAATTGCAATCAGCTTACATCTGGGGAATAGGTGTAACAATGGACTCTAGGTGTTAAATCAAAGAAGATACACTGTAATATTGGATGAGGCTGCTCTTATTGAAATAGGTGCACATACCAGAATTTTTTTTTTTAACTCTTGTTGCCCAGGTGGGAGTGCAATGGCACAATCTCAGCTCACTGCAACCTCTGCCTCCTGGGTTCAAGTGATTCTCCTGCCTCCACCTCCCGAGTAGCTGGGAATACAGGCGCACACCACAACACCCAGCTAATTCTGTATTTTTAGTAGAGATGAGGTTTTTCCCTGTTGGTCAGGCTGGTCTCGAACACTCCTGACCTCAGGTGATCTGCCTGCCTCAGCCTCCCAAAGTGCTGGGATTACAGGCGTGAGCCACCATGCCTGGCCCAGAATTTTTTTTAATATATTGGCTTGAATAGCTAGAAGGGACTCAAACAGTCTAGTTAGTCATTGGCTGAAACTTGAATTCAACACGGTCAATGTTAATAAGATGGAGATGGCATACCTTCCTGGGCATACTGTAGAAGACAGACTTGCTTAGGGAGATAGGAATGTTGGAGAGGAACTGCCATGATCATCCACTACCATTCCATGTCCCAAGAAAGTCTGAAGAATTCTCCCTTCACCAAAACAATGAGAAACCTAAAGACTGTCTTCAATTCACATCCTCCGCTCTCATACAAGGATATTTTGGGGAGTGGCTAGGGTCTTTCGCCCAACCAAAGGTAACCTCATGAGAACCCCATGTTTCTAGAGACTGTTTTGGAAAGCAATTGGAAGCCAAAACATTCACATATAGGTTTGAAATACCAAGGTATTTATGACTCAGGGGCGTGTGTGTGTGTGTTTTTCAGAGTTTCAATGTCCTGTTGTCACCCTCAGGGACATATATCCACTAAAATTGCAAAAAGAATACTATATCTAAAAGCTATCTGGTTAAGATCTTAGAGTCATATGGCTCTTACTAGTGGCATGACCTGTGCAAGTTTCTAGAAACCTCGGTACTTCATTTTTCTCATCCACAAAATGAGAATCATAATAGTTAGCACCTATGGCTTTTGTGAGGACTAAGTAAGTTAATAAATAAAGTGCTTAGAACAGTCTTTGGCACATGATGAAAACTCTGCATGCATTAGCTAGTATTATTGTTATCCAGGGTTATTATTGGGGTCCTGGTGAGCATTACACAAGTGTTATTTATCATTAATTACCCAGTTAAAACTTGCCACAGTAAGATCAAAAGCACACAAGCCATAATTCACTAACACAGAGTGAAATACAAAAGAGTTTAATGCTAATTATGCTTATTCACAAATGCAAGCATTTGCAGAGACATTTTTCTTTAGTTGTTCTTCACCAACACTAGTAGCTTTGTGAATTATATCGTTTGTAAACTTACAAATCTCCAGGCACTGAGCTCCCTGCAGGAGACTAGGGAGGGGCTTCACTCCCTAGAGAGACTCTCAAAGAAGGAAACATAATTGGGTTTGCTTTCCATTTGTCAAAGTGTGCCTCAGACTAGGGTATCTCCAACTTCCATGTGTATATGAAACATCTGGGAATCTTGGTAAAAGGAAAATTCTGGGCCAAGCCTGGTAGCTCACGCCAGTAACCCAAGCACTTTGGGAGGCCAAGGTGGGAGACTGCTTGAGGCCAGGAGTTCTACACCAGCCTGGGCAACATAGCAAAACTTCATTGCTACAAATAATAAAAAATAAAAATTAGCCAGGCATGGTGACGACGCATGCCTGTAGTCCCAGCAACTCGGGAGGCTGAGGCAGGCGGATGGCTTGAGCCCAGGGGGCAAGGCTGCAGTGAGCTATGATGACACCACTGCATTCCAGCCTGGGCAACAGAGCGAGACCTTGGCTCTAAAAGATAGATAGATAGATAGATAGATAGATAGATAGATAGATAGATAGATGGAAAATTCTGATTCAGCAAGTCAGGGGTAGGGCCTGAGTTGGAGCATCTTAAACATGCTTCCAAGTAATGCTGACTCTGCCTGTCCCTGGACCACACATGGAGGAGAGAGGACACCAGGTCTCTGCACATGCAAGCACTTTGAGGGCCACCTGCATTCAGACAGGGGTGACTGAACCCCTAAGGACAGACTTTACTTCCTTCATCAGGTTTCCAAGGGAAAAACTCCTCATCATCTCACATGTATCTTCCACTCAGACCTTCTTGCTCCTGCAAATATCCACAAGCTCTATGACTTCTCTGTAGCCAAAGAGTTTTCTTTTAACCAAGGGTCCCCCCGCCCCCACCCAATTGTGTCAATGGACAGATTGCTGCACAATAACCTGATGTGATTGTTAAAGGATCAGGCTCATGGCCGGGCATGATGGCTCACACCTGTAATCCCAGCCCTTTGGGAGACCGAGGAGGGCCCCTGAGCTGCCAAGAACGCTTCCTGGTTCGACTGTTTCAGGAAAGCATTTGCAAAGCTAGCTGGATTCACTCCAGATGACCTAGTAGTGTGGTTGTGGAGAAATAGGAAAAGTTTTACACTGATGGTGGGACTGTAAACTAGTTCAACCATTGTGGAAGACAGTGTGGCGATTCCTCAAGGATCTAGAACCAGAAATACCATTTGACCCAGCAATCCCATTACTGGGTATATACCCAAAGGATTATAAATCATGTTGCTATAAAGACACATGTACACATATGTTTATTGTGGCACTATTCACAATAGCAAAGACCTGGAACCAACCCAAATGTCCATCAATGATAGACTGGATTAAGAACATGTGGCACACATACACCACAGAATACTATGCAGCCATAAAAAAGGATGAGTTCATGTCCTTCGTAGGGACATGGATGAAGCTGAAAACCATCATTCTCAGCAAACTATCACAACGACAGAAAATCAAACACCGTATGTTCTCACTCATAGGCGGGAATTGAACAATGAGAACACCTGGACACAGGAAGGGGAATATCACACACCGGGGCCTGTCGTGGGGTGGGGGGAGAGGGGAGGGATAGCATTAGGAGATATACCTAATGTAAATGACGAATTAATAGGTGCAGCACACCAACATGGCACATGTACACATACGTAACAAACCTGCACGTTGTGCACATGTACCCTAGAACTTAAAGTGTAAAAAAAAGAACACTGAAAATGCAGAAATCAGTCAAATACATCCCTTAGGTCTTGAGGATATCAAGCCTTTATTCCCCAGTGAATGATGCAGGAAGCTCTGAGATCACCCAAACAGCTGCTGTGGGGACCACAGAGCTAAGGGGAACACACAGGGTGTAGCAGAACCCACAGTGACTTCAAGAAGCCATTCTTCTCAACCTGCTTCTATAATTCAGCTGTGGCTGGGTGTGGTGGCTCAAGCCTGTAATCCCAGCACTTTGGGAAGCGGAGGTGGGAGAATCACTTGAAGCCAGAAGTTCAAGACAGCCTGAGCAACAAAGTGAGACCCCCTGTGTCTACCAAAAAAAAAAAAAAAAAAAAAAAAATTAAACAATACAGTTTTGGAGACAATTTTTTGAGTGACTATTTTTTTTTCTTTTATATATATTTTTTGAGACAGAGTCTCACTAGGACACCCAGGCTGGAGTGCAATGGCACAATCTCGGCTCACCGCAACCTCTGACTCCCAGGTTCAAGCAATTCTCCTGCCTCAACCTGCTGAGCAGCTGGGATTACAGGTGCCTGCCACCATGCCCAGCTAATTTTTGTATTTTTATTAGAGATGGGGTTTCACCATATTGGCCAGGCCGGTCTCAAACTCCTGACCTCAAGTGATCCACCCGCCTCGGCCTCACAAAGTGCTGGGATTACAGGCGTGAGCCACCACGCCCGGCCTTTAAGTGACTATTTTGTCAACGAATCCAAGGATGATACAGAACTAATATGATGCACAGGATGGAAGTCGATTCCTGACATGCAAAGGACACCTTGGGAATTGGGCTTAAAGGTCTCAAGGAGCCTGGTGGAAAAGAGCTGCAGGCTTCCAGAATCAGGGCTGATGGAGGGATCCTGGCCCCCAAAAAAGGCATCCAGGAAAGGTGAATCTTGGTCCCCAACTGGTGCTTGGTAAAAGTCACTTTAGCTGCAGAGGCTGATGACAGAGAAATGGAAGAGTGACCACAAGAGAACAAAGAACTGAGTTAAAGTTCCAAGAAATAACTTTTGCAGTGATGAGCCAAGGAGGAGACCCCAGGCACTGGGCAGAAGTTTGGGCTTTTTGTTTATTTAACTCTGAATAGTTCAGGCTGTGCCCAGTGGCTCACATCTGTAATCCCACCACTTAGTGAGGCTAAGGCGGGAGGATCCCTTGAGGCCAGGAACTTGAGACCAACCTGGGTAACAGAGTGAGACTTCATCTCTGCAAAGAATAATAAAAAAACTTAGCTGGGTGGGGCTGCACACACCTGTAGTCCCAGCCATTTGGGAGGCTGAGGTGGGAGGATAGCTTGAAACCAGGACTTTGAGGCTGCACTGATCAATGATTGCGTACTACTGCACTCCAGCTTGGGTAACACAGTAAGACCCTGCCTCTATAAAAAATAAAATAAAATAACTCTGAGCAGTTCAGCCCATTTGGCACACACACACACACACACATACACACACACACACACAGCCAGTCCCACCACTGAGGGCAAACTGGCTCCAGGCCAGGTGAGCAATCCCAGACCCTCCTGCCTGCCTTCTATTCTGTCCCCTGGAAATGTCTGGCTGGATCCGTGTCCAGGAAATCCAGGCGAGATCCCTAATCCAGGGAGATGACTGTTCCATGTGCAGCCGGCAAGGCACCCCCCATCCCAGGGAGCCACCTAATGAAAACCTCATGTGTCAACTTGAGTTGCACAGAAAAACCCAGGCGAATTCCAGCCGGGCCTCGTGCCGAAGGTATGAGCTCACTGTCGGGCAAAGCGGCAGGGACCCCAGAGAAAGAAGACGGTGTGTGGGCCAGACCTGCTTCTAATCACAGCCAGATGGGACGGATGGAGGCACCACTGCCATCCTGCCCGCCTGATACCGGTGTGTACGGACCAGGAGGCATGGTCATCCTACAGCGAAGAATCCTAAGCTTTGCCCCAAACACTCCTTTTTTTTTTTTTTTTTTTTTTTGGCATCATCCACATACTAGTTTGGTGCGATTACTTTTGCATCAACCCAATAAACATCGCTGCCATTCCACATGTTCCACACCAAAGAGAAACTTAATTAGGTAGGCTCGAATCTCTGGAGGATTCCCAGTTACAGAAGCGAGGAAGGAAGGATATAATTAGAATCTTTTTTTTTTTTTCTTAACAGAACAGCTCAAAAGGCCCCACTAAGGACAATTAAATGCAGTCATTCCATCCATAACCAGAACCTGGTACCTGAGAAGTTTACTCATTGGCAACGTGAAATTTGCAAAATACCTTCAAGACACACACTTCAACCTCAGACTGGGCATTTTTCATTTAGCTCTTTTCACACTTAGGGACTGTATACATTTTTGTGGCAGCAATACCCGTAGCCTACACTGATGCGTTATTTTCATGGATTTTGTACTAAATCTTTTGTAGGCAACAAAACAAAACTTCAAGGAAGCTGAGCTTCAAAAATAAATAAATGTGCTTTTACATGATGGGTCACCGTGAAATAGTTGATGACTTGGGTTTTTGTTAAAGGAACAAATGGAAATTCGCTGCAAGATTTGCTCAGAAGTTCTGCTTTCAGCATTGGTAGCTGAGTATGATGAGTTGCAAATAAATTGGTGAAACTTGTAGTCTCTTAAACCGCATACCAGATGCCTGAGCCCTGATGAGCTCTTTGAACAATATCATCACATAAAGCCCCAAGGGACTCCAAGCTCTCATGAAATCAGGGAGGATTTGCAATAATCTAAAAATTTCCCCACAAGCTGGGGTCCAATGAGAGAATATACAAACAAGCATGAACTTGGGGCCGAAGACGCTTAAATCTTTTTTTTAATTTTTTTGAGTTTTTTGTTTTTTTTTAGAGATAAGGGTCTAGCTCTGTTACCTGGGCTGGAGTGCAGTGGTACAATCATAGCTTTTTTTTTTAGAGATAAGGGTCTAGCTCTGTTACCTGGGCTGGAGTGCAGTGGTACAATCATAGCTTACTGCAGTCTTGAACTCCTAAGCTCCAGCAATCCTCCTGCATCAGTGTCAACAATCCTCCTGCCTCAGCCTCCCAAGTAGCTGGGATTACAGACATGTACCACTATGCCCAGCTAATTTTTTCTGTTTTTGCAGAGATGGGTTCTCACTATGTTGCCCAGACCGGTCTCAAATTCCTGGCCTTAAGCAGTCATCCTACCTTGGCCTCCCGAAGTGCTGGGATTACAAAATGTGGGCCACGGTACCCAGCAAGATCCTTAAATCTTATAGGAATAACTCTCCCACAATTATAAGAATAACTTCTGGGCCGGGCGCAGTGGCTCATGCCTGTAATCCCAGAACTTTGGGAGGCCGAGACAGGCAGATCACGAGGTCAGGAGATCAAGACCATCCTGGCTAACACAGCGAAACCCCATCTCTACTGAAAATACAAAGAAAACTAGCTGGGCGTGGTGGCGGGCGCCTGTAGTCCCAGCTACTTGGGAGGCTGAGGCAGGAGAATGGCATGAACCTGGGAGGCGGAGCTTGCAGTGAGCCAAGATCGCGCCACTGCACTCCAGCCTGGGCAACAGAGCGAGACTCCGTCTCACAAAAAAAAAAAAAAAAGAATAACTTCTGGACATAACTAGGAATAACACTCTACAAGAAAAATGAGTCCAACCTATGTGTAAAGAAGTTGCTAATTGCTAATTCCATTCACATTTAGTCCATTTGACTAGGATTTTTGTTTGTTTTGTTTGTTTTTTGAGACGGAGTCTTGCTTTGTCACCCAGGCTGGAGTGCAGTGGCGTGATCTCAGCTTACTGCAACCTCTGCCTCCTGGGTTCAAGTGATTCTCGTGCCTTAGCCTCCCGAGTAGCTGAGATTACAGGCACGTGGTACCACGCCTGGCTAATTGTTTTGTATTTTTAGTAGAGACAGGATTTCACTATGTTGGTGAGGCTGGTCTCAAACTCCTGACCTCAGATGATCTGCCCGCCTCGGCCTCCGATAACAGGTGCCATTGACTAGGTTTTATTACAAGAGTTGTGTGAGCAGAATCAAAGACCCAAAGCCTTCTTAGTTCCAGAAACAGACGTATAGATTAAGACTTTTCTTATTTCAAGGAGGAAACTTTTTTTCCTGCAAATGTATCTCTGAAATAATGATGGAAGTCACTGGAAGTGAGATCTTGCTGTAAAAGGTGTGCTTTGCTCCAGCTTTTCAGAAATATCTCTAAAATATAAAGCAATGTCAAATCAGGCCTACAAAGACATGGTGAGTCACCATCAATCAGAATTGGGAGAACAAGCTGAGAACCGCTCACACAACTGAATACCCTGGATAAAACATCTCTATCCTGAACCAGAAAATAAATGTCTACAGCTGCACTTGGCGGTTGGCCCTAGGGTCCATTCACCATATGGTCACCCTTATTATCATCCTCCCAACAAGTCCGGCAAGATAACAGGCTAAAACCACGCTCTTGCAACTGGCCTGCAGGCCAAGCAAACATCTCCTTATCATAACCTTGGTCTGTTCTTCCAAAGAGACTTCCTGCCCTTCTCCTCTGTCCTCGCTTCTTGGTGTATATCTAATGCTCAACCTGGGCACGCCAAAAGCCCAGTCCTCTCGTGCCCGATGCCTAGAATTAAGCTGCTTTTCAGAGGGAAAGGGTGTGTGTTAACAAAACAAAACAAAGAGGCCTCCTTCCTGGACCTTTATCTAAGGCAGGATCTAGCTGGTTTGGGATAAAACCTAGGGTTTTAGACTAGGGAAGAAACTTAAAGATTATCAAATGCAGTCATTTTTCAAAGCTTATTTTATTTTTAAGATGGAGTTTCGCTCTTTGTCACCCAGGCTGGAGTACAATGGCACGATCTCGGCTCACCGCAACCTCTGCCTCCTGTGCCCAGTCCATTTTTCAAAGCTTTTTAAACATTACGAGGGCTGGGTGCAGTAGCTCACGCCTGTAATCCCAGCACTTTGGGAGGCTGAGGCAGGCGGATCACTTGAGCTCAGGAGTTCGAGACCAGCCTGGCCAACATGGTGAAACCCCATCTCTACTAAAAATACAAAAATTAGCTGGGCGTGGTGGCGCACGTCTGTAACCCCAGCTACTCAGGAGGCTGAGGCAGAAGAATAGCTTCAATCTGGGAGATGGAGGTTGCAGTGAGCCAAGATCATGCCACTGCACTGCAGCCTGGGCGTAAGACAGAGTGAGACTCTGTCGCAAATTTAAAAAACGCTACAAAGTTGTATTTTTTCCAGTGAGGTTGTATGCAGAAACTCAGTAAATAGAAAATAGACATAAAACAAGCTGTTATGTCCATACAGTGGAATAGGAATATGGCCATCAAAAGAAATGAAGTCATGATAAATGCTATAACACAGGTGAACCTTGGAAACACTATAGTAAGTGCAAGAAGCTACTCACAAAGGAAGGCAAATTATATGATTCCATTAATAGAAAATGTCCAGCAGAAGCAACTATAGAGACAGAAAATAGAGAAGTGCTTGTGTAGGGCTTGGGGAAATATGGGGATTCAGAGGTGATGGCTAAGAGGTACAAGGTTTTGTCTGGGTGTGGTGGCTCACATCTGTAATTCCAGCACTTTGGGAGGCCAAGGCAGGCGGATCACAAGGTCAAGAGATCGAGACCATCCTGGCCACCATGGTGAAACCCTGTCTGTACTAAAAATATGAAAATTAGCTGGGCATGGTGGTGGGCACCTGTAGGCCCAGCTACTTGGGAGGCTGAGGCAGGAGAATTGCTTAAACCCGGGAAGCGGAGGTTGCAGTGATCAGAGATTGTGCCACTGCACTCCAGCCTGGTGACAGAGCAAGACTCCGTCAAAAATAAAACAAATAAAAAAAAAAGGAAGTGCAAGGTTTCTTTTTGGAGAAATGAAAATGTTCTAAAATCGACTGTGTGGTATGCGTTGCACAAATCTCTGAATCTAGCCTGGCCTGGCTGACCTGGCAGAACCCCTACATACTCCTCTCCTGGATATGCCCACCAATCACCTGGATATTGAGACCATCGATACCCTGGCAGACACCATCAATGAGTTTGAGGGTGGTATGAAGCTAGTCAGCTATGACTCTGGACTCATTCAGCAAGTGAGGTCCTGGCCAGGTGTGAGGTACGGCAGAGAGTGTCTAGGTGGTTGGGTGGAGCAGTCATGGCATATGAAGGGGCGTAGTACTTGCTTACTGAATTAAGAAAAGAGGCTCAGAGTGTAGACACAGGTGGCGAGGCCCAGATCTTACGGCTCTACTTATGGGGCTACTTTGAAAGTGTTAAATGAAACACTTCATTTCTTCAGTAGCTACTTGGAGATGTTAACCAACTTGGGATTGTTGAGCCAAATGGGGCAGAGAGTTGGGTAGAAAACAGGGTGCTTTTGCTACTGGTCCCAAGATTCTTCAATCCAAAAACAGGATTCTACTAAGAAGGGCGTGGACTAGACAGGGGACTGCCACAGTCACTGGAGAATAAGCTGCAGGTCATTTCTCTGAAGCTTTGGAGAAGATGGAAATTGCGGGGGCGGGGGGGGGGGGGAAGGAGGCTGAGAGTGAAGCCTCTGAACAGATCTGGACAATGGGAACGTCCAGACAGAAGGAAGTGACAATGGGAATGACACAGTAGCTCCAGCTTAGAAGGCTCCAAAGCCTGCGGGTTATCGTGTCCTTGGGATAGACCATCCCAAAAAACTTAGAGGTAGTGAGGCAGTGTGCAGGATATGGGCTTGTGGGGTAGGGCAGGAAGATAATGCCATTTTCTTCCTTAGAATCCCCTTCCATCAGTCTGCTGGGCAAGAATGGGGACAGTGACTGGGCCAGGATTAAGTCTAGGATTTGTTTTCCAGGTTGCCTAGGAAATGTGTGTCTGTGGGAAGCAGAGAATCACTGAATGGCCTGGAGACACCCTGGCCCACAGGGAACACCTCAAGTCCAAGCTGGTAGATGAGAATCCCCAGCTCACCAGAAGGACATACAACACATGAGCCCTCTGGTCTTGGGTTAGGACCTCCGTCTGGAGACCAACAGCTGCTACCCGTTGACCAGTCTCTCAGACAACATAGAAAAGTGGTTGCCTAGGGCTTGCGGGGACAGGGGGATTGGGAGTTGATGGCTAAGAGATGTGGAATTCCTTTTTGGAGTGATGAAGGTGTTCTTTTATTTTCCTTCAACTTTTATTTTAAGTTCTGGGGTCCATGTGCAGGATGTGCAGGTTTGTTAGATAGGTAAACGTGTGCCATGGTGGTTTGCTGCACAGATCAACCCATCACCTTGGTATTAAGCCCAGCACCCATTAGCTATTCTTCCCAATGCTCTCCCTCCCCACCCCCAACAGGCCCCAGTGTGTTGTTCCCCACTATGTGTTTATGTGTTCTCATCATTTAACTCCCACTTACAAGTGAGAAAAAGCACAGGTATCTTGGAACCTAAAATAATACACAATTTAGGCCGGGCGCGCTGGCTCACACCTGTAATCCCAGCACTTTGGGAGGCCGAGGTGGGCAGATCACAAGATCAGGAGATTGAGACCATCCTGGCCAACATGGCGAAACTCTGTCTCTACTAAAAACACAAAAATTAGTCAGTTGTGGTGGTGCATGCCTCTAGTCCCAGCTACTCTGAAAGGCTGAGGCAGGAGAATCACTTGAACCCGGGAGGCGGAGGCTGCAGTGAGTCGAGATCGCATCACCGTACACCAGCCTGGGCGACAGAGAGAGACTCCGTCTCTAAAATGAATAATAAATAAAATACAATTAAAAAAATTAAATGAAAATAAGATAAAAATGTTAAAATAGACCTGTCATGAAAAAAAAAAAAGGTGAGAACATGTGGTGCTTGGCATTCTGCTCCTGTGTTAGTTTGCTGAGGATAGTGGCTTCCAACTAAAATCCATTGTGGCGCTAGTTTTACAAATCTGTGACTCTCGTCTGGCTACACTGGGGCTACACCCTAGCACTGCTGCAGCACTGCTCCCCTGGCTCCTCCCCTGCCCCTGCACCTGCCTTAGCTGCACTCTTAACTACAGCGGGACAGTTACCTGTTTCATGTCCTCCTTCCACTTATATTTGTCCATGTCTGGACTTGACTGGCTGTTCCCTGCAGCCTCTTGCTGGTGAACTTTTCCTGAGTGTGATGCAGCCAGAGACACTGAGGGTTAGCCCAGGAGCCCAAGGCCAGGCTCTAGCCCATGCAGGAGCTTAGGATTCTTGTTTGGGGGGTTTTGGTGATGTTGGAGGACATTCCCCAACTCACTGCCCCCATTCCTTTTTGCTTCTAGTTTGGAGCTCTGGACCAAGACCCTGGTCTTGGTCAATTTTTAAATAATTTCTCAACAATGTAACTTGTAGATCTGTGTGACATCTACAAAGCATCCAATAAAGAAAGAGGAAACAAACAAACAAAACTCTGCACATCCACTAAGCACCACTGAATTGTGCACTTTAAATGTGTGAATTTTAGAGTATGTGAATTCTATCTCAACAAAGCTGTTATTTAGAAGAGGAGGAGGAAGAGGGGCAGGGAGAAGAGGAAGAAGAAGAAGAGGGAGGAGGAGGGGGGAGGGAGTGAGGGAGGGAGTGAGGGAGGAAGAGGGAGGAGGAGGAGGGGGAGGGAGAGGGGGATAGGGATGGGGATGAGGGAGGGGGAAGAGGGGGATGGGGAGGTGGGAGGGGACAAGAAGGGAAAAAACAAGATGCTGTAACTGTTCCACCAGCCAGGCCTCTTTCCTCACCCCATCCTATAGTGGCCCTGAAACCATCTCTACAGGCCCCTAGAACTCTATGGAAAGTTACTGAAAAAGCCTGTTCTAGTCCAAGTTTCTGCTTCTCAAATGTAAACCAAGTCTCTGGATTTAAAAGTGCAAGGCCCTGCATAAACCGAAGGTCTCACTGATGAGACCAGGGCATGTCTCAGGGGAGAAGCTGCTTGTCCGGGTCTTACCGTCCATGTCCAAGCGCTGCATGATGATAGCCAGCTCCACCTCGCTTGGCATGTACCCCAAAGAGCGCATGGCCATGCCCAGCTCCTGCTTGGAGATGAAGCCGTTCCCATCCCGGTCCAGAACCCGAAAGGCCTCTCGGATTTCTACAATGGAAAAGCAAAGAAAGTCCAGTGGTCACATGGCTGGCTTTATTGCACTGCAGTTATTGGTGATTGCCTACTGAGAACTCGTAACTGCTTTAAAAGCAGTGATTTGTTAAAACTCTTTAATCAGATAAAAGGGAGGACAGAAGAAGAACACAAGAAAAGAAACGAAGACAAGAAAAAGGAAAGAGAAAAAAGGAAATGGAAGGGAGGAGAGGAGAAGGGAAAATGAGAGAGGAAGAGAAAGAAAAGGAAAGGGAGAAAGGGAGAGAGAAAAAGAGGAAGGTGGAAGGGAGAGTGGAAGAGAGGAATGAAGGGAGGAAAAAAGAGAAAGAAGAAAGGAAGGGAGGGAGGGGGAAAAAGGGAAGGAGGGAGGGAGAAAGGAAGGAAGAAAGCAATGGAGGGAGGAAGGAAGGGAGGGAGGAAGGAAGGGAGGGAGGGAAGGAGGAGGGAAGGAAGGAGGAAGGAAGGAAGGAAAAAAGGAAAGAAGAAAAAGGAAGGAAGGAGGGAAGAAAGGAACGCAGGCAGACAAGGAAAAAAAGAAAGAGAAACGAAGAAAGGGAGAAAGAGAGAAAGAAAGAAAGAAAGGAAAGATAGAAAAATAGAGAAAGAAAGAGAAAGAAATAAAGAAGGAGGAAGGGAGGGAGGAGGCAGCTCGACCTGAGCATCCTCCAGCTCTGTAGGAGGCACACAATTAGATGGTGGTCCCAGCAGAGAAGCATGTTAACCAAGGACACTTTCTGAGCAAAGATGAGGATTTGGTTTCAGCTGTGAGGAGAAAGCTGCCTCTTAACTGCAGTCCTCAGGAGGAAAGGAGAATGCAGCTCCCCTCTGCAGGCATATTTCAGATCCCTGCTGCTGTAGGAGCTGTGCAGAAAGCTTTTCCAGCCTCATAGGAGGAGGAGAGTTAAGTATCCAGCTGTTTTTGACTCATTCTCCTAATTTACAGGTGTTTTGTAGATATAAACAACCTCAGATCAATAAGAGCATCGTGAAAACTCAAAAGATGCCTTTAATCACTTTACCCCTGGGCTAGCAGAGAACTTGACTCTGCGGTCAGCAAGGGCTGTTTCACTTGGCAGGCAATCTCTCCTCTTCCCCTAAACCAGAGTTGCTCTAAATTCCACCCAGAGTCCCCTTCTCCAGAGCCACTGCAGCTGTCAGTCCTGGATTGGATGTACAACACAAGGAATTGGAGGTCACAGTGTGAAGATGAAAGGTTCGTTAATTGTTTCTGAGCACACCAGACCTAGAGCAGCTTTGACTTTTCATCAATAAACCCAGTGCAAGCCCAGATATGTCAGCTGCCATTATTCACCATGCCACGCTAGTTGATAGAAAGTCAACTAGTATTGACTTTCTATTCCGTGAGGAGCACAGTATTAATAAATACGGAAAAATAAAAATGATCCACCAGGCTTTGGGTTCTCCCACTCAGCTCGACTCCACTCAGGATGGTAAGATGCATGCAGAAACCTTCTATCACTCTTCAAACGCATACAAGCCCCTCGGTTCTGACTCATTTACTTACTACCGCACTGAATATCTGACCATGCCCTGGCATGATCATTACCACAAACTTGGTGATTTAAGACAATAGAAATCTATTCTCTCACAGTCTGGAGGCCAAAATTCCAAAATCAGCATCATTAGATCACAATCATGATGTCAGCAGAGCTGTGCTCCCCGTGAAGGCTCTAAGGGAAAATCCATTTGTCTCTTCCAGCTGCCAGAGGCTGCCAGCATTCCTTGGCTTGCAGCCCCATCACTCCAATCTCCATCTTCTCCTCTTCTGTCTGTAAATCTCCCTCTGCCCTGCTCTTATAAGGACACTTCTGTTTGCATTAGGGACCACTCAGATAATCCAAGATAATCTCCCCATCTCAAGATTCTTAACTTCATCACATCTTCAAAGACTTTTCTGTAAGATAGCATTTATAAATCTCAGAGATTAGGATTTGATATCTTTGGGGGCTGGTTTTGAGATTGCTACACTATTGCATCCAGTGCTTCTGCCTAAAATATCTTCCCTTCTTCTTTTCCCTGCCCAAAATTATGTCCATCCTTCAAGGTCAAGTGTGGATGCTAAAGTGACTCCATCTTGGATGCTAATCTGCCATGTTGACTTCTGACAAACTCTAATTCTGGGAATGCCTCCCAGATTTCTATATTATCTACTGTTCCTTGTGTAAGACCTTGTTCTTACCATACACCCTGCCCTTAGGCAGACTCCTGCCTTTCCCTACAATCGTCTATACATTCCTTCCCTATGATATATAAGTCCTGGGTCTGGTAGGTGATGGCTGGGGGCATCCACCATCTTGTCTCACCATGCCGCAAGACACAGACATAGCCCAAGTCCCTATTAAATGTTTCTTTCTGACAAGCTAGATATATCAGCCTCTTTTTTCAGCCTCTCAGCTTCCTTGGACTTTGGGAGTAAGTTTGCATGGACTTGCCCATTGCAAAACACCAAACCAGGGGTCATGGATTCCGCAAAACTGTCTTTGCTCACCATAGCCAAGTTATCTCCCTTTCTGCTGACTGTTCACAGCAGGTCATTCCTTCCTTTCTTGTGACATCCAGCATACTCCATCTAGAAATACTATCATTGGCTTCTTTTCTGAGCGGTAAGCACCTCCTACCCTTCTTTCATCTTAGTGTGTTCCCCGCCCACACTGTAGGAGACGCTAGACAGATAACTGTTCAAGGGATGATGAGTCTGAATGGGTAAGGATCATATATTAGTAGTAAATTCATTATCAATACTAATCCAGCATGCTGAATTCTTTCTGGGACGAATTGTGGGCCCCAGCAGAGAGAAGACCAGCCTGTGCACCAGGACCCTAGGCTCCCAGCCAGGCGTATTAGCTAATTAGGTCCGCGGCCAAACCCTGGAGGCCTCAGTTTGTTCATGCGTAAAATGAGCTGTGTTGGCTGCAAGGATCCCTCAGGTCCTCCAGCCCTTCTTTCTGTGCATCCGTGGACATCGTTAAAGTGTTTAAGTGAAGAACAGGAAGCCTGTGTTCTCTTACACACCCTATTAATCTGCTGTTCAACACCTCCTCCCCTTTCTTTCCATCAATGGTATAGAAACAAATTTTAGTCCAACCCAAATTCTGAATCAAGGCGTTTGTCTGCATTTTGAGCTTTTCCCATCAATGAAATATGCCCAAGGTTACCTAAAACAGCCATATGTTTTCCTACCAAGTCCCGACTGGCCTGGAAGGAGCTTGGAGCCACTACTCAGCTTGAGGTCATGGCACACTGTGCTCAAGGACACTGGGGTGGAGGACATGGCCTCATGTGGCCTGAGCTCAGATCCCCAATTGCCAAGGATGGGAGGATGCAGAGGCCAGGCCTCCCGACGTGAGAGTCAGCCCATGAGGCAGCCAGCGCCAAGCGCCAACTCTGCTCTGCAAGCTGGTGCAGCCTTCCCCCTCAGCCTCAATTTCCCCATCTGAAAAAATGGGTTAGGTGTGATGTCCTTCCAGCCTCTATAGCAGGGTTTTACACTGGGGCCAGGACATACGATGCAACAGTAGGAAGTGTCAGAGGATGACAAGGTCTGCGGCTGCAGTTACTGGATAGCCAGTTGTAAGCTAAGTCTTGCTCTTAGTTCTCCGGAAGGCTCCTTCCCAAGGCATCATCTCCACTTCCCATTCCTTCTGACTCAATCCTGAACTCTCTGGGTTACTGATATGGCTGGACAGGGTGGGTCCCTTCCATTGACGGACCTTTGTTCCTGTGGTCTTTCTGTATGCCCTAGACCTTACGGGTAAGCATCAATCTACATCCTTACACTGGGCGACACCCCAGCGGGCCCTAGCTGGGGGTGTTTGAGAACATGGCCTGGAAATGAGGACCCGGACAGCTGAGCCTTTGGACCTCCGAGTTGCCCCACCTTTGGGGTTACTGGATTTAGCAAGTCAGACCATAGATGGAGGTCAGTCCAGAACTTCCCTCCTCTAAAGGGACCTGCTCCTTCGAAGCCTTGAATGCCTGTGGCTTACTCTGTAGTCTGTAGCAAGGCTGGCCTCCTCCAACCAAGCCCAGGACAGGGCAGGCCACACATCAGCTCAGGGTTCTATTTTCTGTGGCATGCAGGTAAGTAGGACAAAGCTGTCCTTCTTTATTCTCTATTTGCATAGGGAGCTCCTGGCTCCCACGTAGAGAATTCGTGTGTGTGTCTATGTGAGTGTGTGTGTCTGTCTGTCTGCAGAAGCAGACAAACCTCACTAACTTTTTTTTTTGTTTTCAAAATAGCAGAAACAGGAAAAAAAAAATACAAAACTAGAAATCCATAATAGGCACCTCTGGAGAGTTAATGTTTCTAGGGTAAGGAAAGCCCAGGCAAACCGAGGCTTATTAGAAGGAAATGGGTCTTGCAGTCTGGGAAAGACATGTGATGTGTGCCTCATTTTATTTTTAATAGCAAAACAGGGTGTGAAAAATATGCCCGTAAAACCCACGGAGACATTGGAACAGGCAGGATCCCTCTGGCTCTAGGAGGACGGCTCCCAGCATTGAGTGGGCTTTGGCCACTTTCCCATCCTTGGGAACTAGGGACCACAGATCAAGTTTTCAAGAACAGCCAGTAATGTTGTGTGCTTTTCACTGAAACGTACTCCTTCTTTGGCCTAAAGTCTCTGGTGCGCCAGGGCTACGTGAGCACGCTGTATCTTTGGTCTTTAATTAAACTTTACTCCTCCATCTCATGCAACACGTGCACGTTAGACACTAGTATGCCAATTTTAACCACCTCCAAGATGTCTTTGTGGGCCACAGAAATGCTCTCTGCAATGGTGATAGGAACCTGTCCAACTGTCATTGTGTGGTGTATGAAAGGACACGTGGCAACACGCATCGTCTGAAAGGACTCCAGTCTCCGCAAGCATATGGAGTCGCCCAGAATCAAAGTTGGCGTTCCCACAGGGATCTGAGCCCCTCCTCCCTAAAGGGAAGCAGAGAGTCTTGAGCCAAGCAAGGACTTTGAAAGAAATAATCCTGTTATTCAGCCCAAGAGATTTACTTCTCATTATGCTGGTAACTTATTTTTTTTTTTCTGAGATAGTCTTGCTCTGTTGCCCAGGCTGAAGTGCAGTGGCACCATCATAGCTCACTGCAGCCTTGAGCTCCTGGGCTCAAGAGATCCTCCTGCCTTGGCCTCTTGAGTACACACCACCATGCTCGACTAATTTTTTATTTTTCATTTTTTGTAGAAACAGGGTCTCGCCATGTTGCCCAGGCTGGTCTCAAACACCCAGCCTCAAGCAGTCCTTCTGCCTCAGCCTCCCAAAGTGCTGGGATTACAGGCATGAGCTGGTAACTCTTTTTTCTTTCTTTTTTTTTTTTTGTTGGAGATGGCGTCTCGCTCTGTCACCCAGGCTGGAGTGCAGTGGCATGAGCTCAGCTCACTGCAACCTCCGCCTCCCTGGTTCAAGCAATTTTCCTGCCTCAGCCTCATGAGTAGCTGGGATTACAGGCGCCCACCACCATGATGGCTAATTTTTTGTATTTTTAGTAGAGACGGTGTTTCACTATGTCGGCCAGGCTGGTCTTGAACTCCTGACCTCAGGTGATCCACCCCCCTCTGCTTCCCAAAGTGCTAGGATAGCAGGCATGAGCCACCGTGCCAGGCTCTCTTTTTTCTTAAAAAAAAGTCTGCATTGGGACCTAGTGCCCTCTGAGAATCAGGCCTCAGCTCCATGATGCTTCCTAATGACACAGCCAATTCCAGGCAGGAACAACAGCAAAAGCACAGCTATCGCAGGAAGGAGACTCATTTCTCAGGCATCAGATAAAGTCCAGACACCAGCCAGCATCGATATTAGTTGGCTGATGTTCTAGCTTTGAAGAATCAGGTGAAATTTACAGTACTAATTTGCCACCTCAAATTGGTAATGAAGAACAACAATTTCTCCTATCTCAGTATGTGTACGATGCAAAATCTGCTTATTCTTCACAGAAATATATCTTCAGGAAGAATGTGGGTCTTCATTGCATAAAGTGACGGCTTTATTAACAAAGAAGATGCGTTGTGAGGCTAGATGGCATTGAGACATTGCAAAACTGGAGAAAGATGCGGTTCAGCGAGGCTAGGCAAGGCAGTTATTTAAAAGCAATGGAAATGCACCGGAAAATGTAAGATACAAACCTAGAGTTATTTATGCAAAGGAAGAAATTGGGCAGGGACTGAGCCTATGACAAAGAGATTTAGAAAGGTTTTCACCTTCTCTAAGAAAGGCAAAAAATGAATATTTACCAATGATTAATAAGCCATTCATTCTGCAAAGAGTTGCTGTTTACTTATATGTCAGGGGCTGTGCTAGGATAGATAAGTAGCAAAAGAAACTTTCCAGGCTGCAAGAAATCTGTATTACAGTTGAAGAGACAGAGAGGTGACCAGATGTTCATAAGCAAGAATGACAAGTGCTATAATACAAGTCTACACAAAATCCCACGGAGGTCGAGATGTTGAAGGGACAACTCTGAGGAAGGGCTGTTGGGGTTACGCTTGAATCTTTTAAATCTCAAGTCTATCAAGAGAAGGGTAAACAGGCAGGGGTGGGAAAATGTGGCAAGACACGGGCATGTCTACAATTCTGGCTGCCCGGTGGGTGGAGAAACGAGAAACACTGAGAGATGAGAATGGAGAATTGCACTAGGGCGATGCTATAGTTTGGATGTTTTTTCCCCAAAATCTCATGTTGAAATTTGATCTCCGGTGTTGGAGGTGGAGCCTAATGGGAGGCCTATGAGCCATGGGGCCAGATCCTGCATGAACAGATCAATACTCTCTCTGGGAGGAGGAGGAGGGGCTGCATGAGTCCTCAATTAGTTCCTGCAAGAGTTGGTTAAAAGAAAAGAACCTGGCACCTCCCTCTCTCTCTCTTGCTTCCTCTCTTACCATGGGATCTTTGCACACACTGGCTCCCCTTTGCCTTTCTCCACGGGTAGAAGCATCCTGAGGTCCTCACCAGCAGCCAAGCAATTGCTGGTGCCATGCTTCTTATACAGTCCGCAAACCATGAGCCAAATATATATTTTCTATATAAATTATCTAGCTTCAGGTTTTCCTTTATAGCAACGCAAAACAGACTATGACAGGCAATATTGCAATGGGCCTTCAGAGCCATCTGGGCTCTACCCCGCAGGCCAGGGGTTGGCAAAGGATGGCCTGTAGCCAAGCCTAGCTCACCACCTTCTTTCACAAATAAAGTTTTATTGGAACACAACCATGCACATTTATTTCTATATGTCTCCACTGGTTGTCTATTTTCTCCTGTTTTTGTGCTACACCAGCAGAATGGAATAATTGTGACAGGAACTGTGGGGCCCACAAAGACTAAAATATTTATACTCCGGACTTTTCTTTTTAAAGTGTGTGACCCTTTCATGTAGGCCACAGGGAGCTCCCAGTGGTTTTAAAATATATATTTTTTAAGGGTGAGATTTTTAGACCAAGAGCTCAGGCATCAGGGTGGCTACAGCTGGAGTGACAAGAGATAAGAGGCTGTCACAGAGTCTAAGGGGAAGATGAGGAACTCAGAGCTAAGCCAGCATGGTGGCAGAGGACACTGTGGAAAGAAGAGTTTGAGAGACTTTTCAGAGATAGAGTGGATGGTGCTCAAGGAGAGCTCAGATGTCAGAGTCTGGGAGAGGGATGATCTGAAAGACAATGCTGGAGGGCTGGGCACAGTGGCTCATGCCTGTAATCCCAGCATTTTGGGAGGCTGAGGTGGGTGGAACACTTGAGGTCAGGAGTTTGAGTCCAGCTTGGCCAACATGGTAAAACCCAAGAAAGAAGTAAAGTAAAAGTAAAAATAAAAGTTGAAGGGAAGGGAAGGGAAGGGAAGGGAAGGCAACACTGTAGTTTACGTGATGGCATTAACAACGAACAATTCAGGAGGGACTGCAGGCTGTCTTGGAGGGAAGTGAGGTTTGGCCACACTGAGGATAGGTGTCTGAGTGATACCCTGGTGATTGCTTCTAGCAAGCAGCTGCAAATACTTGGCAAGAGTTTGGAGACAGGTGATGCTGAAAATATGACAAGAATGGAAAATGGGGATAAAATGATGATCGCTGCATAGAAAATGCTGGTTTAATCCCAGGGAGGGCTTTAGTGTGAATGAGTTCTGATTTAATTACAACCTATCAGTCTGCAAATAACGACCAACTGACTTCAGAAATTAGGAAACATAGAGGTGAAAGGGACAGAGCTACGAAGGCAGAGGGAAGTGTGCTAGAAAAAGGAGGCTGGGGCTAGGCATGGCGGCTCATGCCTGTAATCCCCACACTTTGGGAAGCCGAGGTGGGCAGATCACCTGAGGTCAGGAGTTCAAGACCAGCCTAGCCAACATGGCGAAACCCTGTCTCTACTAAAAATACAAAAATTTGCTGGGCGTAGTGGCACATGCCTGTAATCCCAGCTACTTGGGAGGCTGAGACAGGAGAATCACTTGAACCTGGGAGGCAGGGGTTGCAGTGAGCCAAGATCGTATCATTGCACTCCAGCCTGGGCAACAAGAGAAAAAGGAGGCTGGGCATGCAACAGGAGCTCAGAAGTGTTCCCATTTTTAGTAATGTGGGACATTATGGACATTACATTATATATGGACATTATACTATATATATAGTATAATATATATAGTATAATATAAATATATAGTATAATGTCCATGTCCCACATTATTATATACTGTATAGTATATATTATACATAATATACAATTATATATATTAATGTATAATATATAATATATACTATATATAATATACAGTGTATAATAACAACATGGGCCACAGAAACAAGCCACTTAGATGGAGGGGTGGATACACTGCTGCTTTGTATAACTCACTTTTTAGCACCATCATCTCCACCTGGATTTTTTTTTTTACTTTTTCATGGAAAGATCTATTTTATTTTTTAATATTTTTAATTAAGGTCAAAAATATAATTTACCATCTTTGCCACTGTTAAGTGTTCAGTTCAGTAATGATAAATACATTATACATATACATTCTTTTTTTTTTTTTCTTGAGACACAGTGACCGTCGCCCAGGCTGGAGCACAGTGGTGCGATCTCGACTCACTGCAACCTCCATCTCCTGGGTTCAAGCAATTCTCATGCCTCAGTCTCCTAAGTAGCTGGGATCACAGGTGTGCGCCATCACACCTGGCTAATTTTTGTATTTTTAGTAGAGCCGGGTTTCGCCACGTCGGCCAGGCTGGTCTCAAACTCCTGGCCTTGTGATCTGCCCGCCTCAGCCTCCCAAAGTGCTAGGATTACAGGCGTGAGTCACCGCGCCCGGCCATATACATTCTTTTTTTATTTCCACCCCCCACCTTCTCTCCCCTCCTTCCTTACCTCTGGTAACCAGCAACCTACTCTCTATTTTCATGAGATCCTCTTTTTTAGCTCCCATATATGAATGAGAACATGCAATATTTTTCTTTCTGTGCTTTACTTATTTCACTTAACATAATGACCTCCAGTTCCATCCATGGTGCTGCAAATGACAGGATCTCATTCTTTTTTATGGCTGAATAACAGTCCACTGTGTATATGGACTACATCCTAGTTTTTATTTTTTCTGGGCACACTTTTAAAAAGGGATTGTGACTCCTTAGGTGATTTGCTATTTGAGGTGTGACTGCATCTATTTCAATAAATACTCATTGAACGTGCCTCTACTCCAGGCTCAGACTTGAAAAGAAGGCTCAAGTGAGACATGGCAGAGGCACGCCTGAGCCGAGCCCAGTCCTGAAGGCACTTCCTGCTTTTGTTTGTTGAAATGGAATCTTATTTCACAAAGCATTTTAGGCAGTTTTAAGGACTTAAATGAGACTAGCCTGGACAACATAGCAAGACCCTGTCCCTGTCTTTTTAAAAAAAGGCTTAAGATTTACCGAAGGGTAAAACACGCACAGGAGCTGGAGGAGAGAAAGATGAAATAGAAATCTCTGAGGAAGTATACAGGGAGGAGGTGAGATTTAGAGGCTGAGAGAGGCTGAGGCTTGGAGGAAGCATGGCAGAGAGGCCCTTCAAAGAGGGCACAACAGGGTACGGAAGCAGGAGGGGACTGAGCTGGGGCTTTGGGCTTCTCCTGGATGGCGCCATGCAAAAGGGCACAGCTAGCACTAGCGGCCAGCCATACCTCCAAGTTAGCTGCAAGTATTAATCTGGAACTAGTCACTGCATCTGTGCTGTTAAGATGAGAATCCAGTGTTGAACAGGACTCCTGTAAATCGGTAAATTCCCCAGCCCAGATTCACCTTGGCCAGCTACCACCCAGCTATTGACCAAAGGAGCCAAACTCTGTAAAATATTTAAAGAGGTTTATTCTGAGCCAATATGAATAACCATGGCTCAGGTACAGTCTCAAGAGGTCCTGAGAAAGTGCCCGAGGTGGTCAAGTTATAGTTTAATTTTATACATTTTAGGGAGATAGGAATTATAAGCGAAGACATAAATTAATACATGGAAGGTGAACATTAATTCAGCCAGATATCTTCAAGTGGGGGTGCTTACAGGTCATAGGGGGATTAAAAGATTTTCTGAGGCTGAGTGCAGTGGCTCATGCCTGTAATCCCAGCACTTTGGGAGGCCAAGACAGGAGGATCATTTGAGACCAGGAATTCAAGACTAACCTGGGCAACATAGTGAGAACCCATCTCTACAAAAAATTAAAAACCAAATTAACCAGGTGTATTGGTGCACACCTGTAGTCCCAGCTACTAAGGAGGCTGAGATGGGAGGATTGCTTGAACCCAAGAGTTTGAAGCTAAAGTGAGCTATGATCATACCACACTTAAGAAGTCAGAAGAAAGGAATGCTTGAGTTAAAATAAGGGGACTGTCGAAGCCAAGGTTTTTGTTACGTAGATGAAGTCTCATAGATGGCAGCCCTCAGAGAGCATGTGATGCTATATCGGTCAGGCTGGATTTGGTATATTACCTTAAGACACTGTTTGGTCAGTCTTACAATCTGCATTTTAATCTTAATGCTGGTCAGTTATGCCTAAACTCTGAAAGGGAAGGGATATAACAAGGTGAGTGTGACCTCCCTTCCCATCATGGCCAGAATTCAGTTTTTCAGGGTGCTTGGGGGTCCCTTTGGCCCAAACTGGGGTCTGTTCAGTTGGCTGGGGGCCTAGGATTTTATTTTTGGTTTACATTGCTTAAGAATGAGTCACTGTTGGCCAGACACGGTGGCTCCCACCTGTAATCTCAGCACTTTGGGAGGCCAAGCTGGGCAGATCACTTGAGGTCAGGAGTTTGAGACCAGCCTGGCCAACATGGCGAAACTCCATCTTTACTAAAAATACAAAAATTAGCCAGGCCTGGTGGTGGGTGCCTGTAATCCCAGATACTCAGGAGGCTGAGGCAGGAGAACTGCTTGAACCCAGGAGGTGGAGGTTGCAGTGAGCCGAGATTGCGCCACTGTACTCCAGCCTGGGCGACAGTGCAAGACACTGTCTCAAAAAAAAAAAAAAAGAAAAAAAAAAAGAATCACTGTTGACCCTGGGAACAGACAGCAGGCAGTGTTGGGGAAAAAGGTGCACAGGCCCAGTGCTCAGGGCTGGTGGGCCATTGATAGGATGAACCTACTATGCATCTCAGATGTCCCTGCATGTCACACTCCTGGCCTTTCTCATTACCTCATGGCCAAAACCACATTTTTTAATTAAAACATGAATCTGACTCCTTCCCTAGCTATCATTCTTAAAGAAGGGCATTTTTGTAACTTATTAAGTGGTGAAATTATACCAACAAACACTATCTCAGGTTATGAAAAATAATAATTTCTTTCATGGTCAAAATCACATCTTTAATGGAAAAATTAAGTCAACTCCTTCCCTAGCTATCATTCTGAAAGCAGAGCATTTTGGTAACTTTATGAGGTGGTGAAATTCTACTACTCAGGTCATGAAAAGTATTTCTTTCTTAAGCTAGAATGGCACAAGATAGTCAGAAAGCTAGAGGCATTTCTAAGGGTTTAAGAACTAGAGCATAAAGTTAATCTGTCCCCAAACGTTACACCTGGACAGATTAAGCTGAATCGATTTTAGCATGCCAGGTAGGTTAAAGCTAATGGAAAATTCCTCAACAGTGAAAGAACAAAGCAAATTAGAACAGAAACAAACAAGGAAAGCCCAGCCCGGCCAGAGATACTGAAAGCTCCAGGCAGGGCCAAAAGGAAAATGAGTGGATGAGATTTAAATATGTATGAGAGTGATAATCACTGGAGGGTCTCCATTCAAAATGACAAATGACAAAATTCTCAGGGCTGACCCCTCTGGGAAGATGTCAAGTCAGAAGGGAGGGATCTCGCATTGCTGGAACACATCAGTTCCATTTGTCTGGAATGGTTCTAGACTCCACTGCTAGGTCATCAACAGCTGCAAGTCCAGAGGATCAACAAGGCAACTGCTCCTCCAAAAAAGCATGAAAAACTGTTCAGAATGGGTTTTAAAAATCAAAAGACAGATTTCAAGCAGTATCTATGTTGTGATCTTATTTTAGTAAAATAAAAATGATATCTATTTTGGAAGACTGCAAGAATAGACATCAAAATATTAACTGAACTTTCTGTGTGGTGAGATTACAGCTGATGTTTATTTTCTTTGCTCATGGGTATTTTCAAAGTCTCTATTGTAAACTTGCTGTATTAGTCCATTTTCACGCTGCTGATAAAGACATACCCAAGACTGAGCAATTTACAAAAGAAAGAGGTTTAATGGACTTACAGTTCCACATGGCTGGGGAGGCCTCACAATCACGGTAGAAGGTGAAAGGCATGTCTTACATGGTGGCAGAAAAGAGAAGAGAGAGGACTTATGCAGGGAAACTCTCCATTTAAAAACTGTCAGATCTCATGAGGCATATTAACTATCATGAGAACAGCGCAAGAAAGACCTGACCCCATATGATTCATTAACCTCCCACCGGGTCCCTCCCATAACACATTGGAATTCAAGATGAGATTTGAGTGAGGACAAAACCAAACCATATCACATGCATTATATGGTAAAAGAAAGGAAAAAAAAAACCAGAGCTAACCCTACATAGGATATTGTATTAGTCTGTTTTTACACTGCTGATAAAGACATACCCGAGACTGGGTAATTTATAAAGAAAAAGAGGTTTAATGGACTCACAGATCCACATGGCTGGGGAGGCCTTACAGTTATGGTGGAAGGTGAAGGGCATGTCTTACATGGTGGCGGCAGGCAAGAGAGAACTTGTGTAGGGAAACTCCCCTTTATAAAGCCATCAAATCTTGTGAGACTTGTTCACCACCACAAGAAGAGCATGGGAAAGATCCATCCCTATGATTCAATTACTTCTCACCCGGTCCCTCCCATGACATGTGGGAATTGTGGGAGCTAAAATTCAAGATGAGATTTGGGTGAGGACACAGCCAAATCATACGAGATATGCTACATTTTCCAGATTACATGTAGTTTTTTAAAAGTAATTTCAACTTTTACTTTAGATTCAGGGGGTATATGTGCACGTTCGTTCCATGGGTATACTGTGTGATGCTGAGGCTTGGGGCAAGAATGACGCTGTCACCCAGGTAGTGAGCATAGTGTCTAATAGGTAATTTTCCAGCCCTTGCCCCCCAGTAGTCCCCAGTGTCTATTGTTCCCATCTTTATGTCCAACACATATTTTTCAATGAAAAATGTCCCCAAAATGTATATAGAAAAAAAATTATCTATATTTCACTGGTCAGCAATAACCATTACTAACATATTAGCACATTTCATTCCATACTTTTTAATATGCAAATGTTCTTAATTCAACTAGGATCATGCTCTCTATATAGCTTTATATCATTTTTTTCACTTAACACACTCAATTTTCAATCTTCCATATTGGTAACTAGTCTGCAAAACAGCATTTTTGATGGTTGATCAGTATTCCATCCGATGGCCATAGCAAAATTGATTTTGCCAAACTCCTATTGTGGGATATTTAGATAATTCCCAATTTTACATAATGTTGCAATGGAAATCTTTGTACACAAATTGTCATGCATTTTCATGGCCATTTCCTTAAGATGACTTCCTAGGAATACAATCACTGGGTCCAAGGGCAGAAACACTTTTCAGTCACTTAATACACATTGCCAAGTTGCCCTCAAAAAGGCAGTATCAATTACACCACCCTCTGCTTCCCATCAATTTCAGGCACAGAAATATAGTACCCTTGGAAACACACCTTTCATCCAACTATCTCTTAGGTTTTAGTTCTTGACGTTCAAGATCCAGAGGATTACAAGGCTACGCTTCAAGGGAAAGGAGGCAATTCAGATTATGTCTGAAAAAGGCCTGCAGGGTGATCGTGGGATGGTGAGTGAACCCCACATGCAGCACAGGGCCTGGCCCAAAGGAGGTCCCCAAGAAAGACACACGAGCATCTGAATCCAGGTGAGGGGACCAGGACTCAGCGAGGGGAAAAGGGCTCCCCTGAAAAGGGAGAAGGTGAGGTGTGAGTGGGGAGAAAGCTACTCTCCTAACTCAAGGACCAGGACTGCTTTGGGGGTGGAATGCTTTATATTATATACATATTATCTATTATATATCTATATTATAACTTCTATATGAATTACATATTATATATAAAATCTATGATATATAATTATATATTATGTATTATATATAATTCCATATTATGCATTATATATCTACATAATATATAATACATATCTATTATATATCTATATTATATAATATATAAATTATATAATTTATAAATTAAATGAATATATAAATTAAATATTAATATATAAATTATATATTATATAATTATGCAATATGATATATAAATTACATATATAATATAGATATGTTATATAATATGTATTATGTATAATATAGATATCATGTTATATAATTATATATAGTATAGATACATATAATATAGATATATAATTATATGTTATTTATAATATATAAAAATCAAAAAACACGAACATGAGTCCCTCAGCTTCCTCCTGGACTCGGAGCCAGGTCACTGTCTCTTTAGAGGAAATATGATATGATTTGCGTGTATGCACATGTGTTCTGGAATAGTTGGCTTGCTCTTGTGATTCGCTTAGGATTACATTTCTGGGTAGACAGAATTATCTATCTACCCAGAAACATGTTTGATTATTACAGACATCAAATGTTTATTATAATAAAAATGTTTTGATTACTATAAAGATTTTATCATAATGATCATTATAAATAAGCATATTATAATATGTATTTTGATTATTTTAAACATGGTTTGTTATTATAAACCTGTTTATCATAATATCTATTATATAATTATATAATATTAATTATAAATTACATATAATATATATTTTATATATAAATATATATTATATTACATGTAATATATAATAGTTTGTTCTACAGAAAGATCGACCTTTTCCCATGTTCCAGCAAACTCCACAGCAGCAGGAGAGAAGCCTGGCACCCCCTCCACAAAACAGTCATTCGTCACACAGCCACAGGCATCTTCTCAGGGAAAATTAGACCAACTGCCTGCCGAAGACAGAAAGTAGGAATTGCATCATTTTGGCCCATACGGCAATATTGGATGTGTCTCCAAGTGGCAAATTGAGTGGAATGTATCCGTGAACAACATGGCAATAATCAATACAGTTAATTTGTCATTAGATCACACTGTTCCTAAGCTGCAAACATTAATATACGGAGATTAGAGACTCCTTGGCATCTGAGGAAACAAAATCATTTTGTGGATTTAGCATAGATATGTAGGCCAGAAGAACAAAATCCAAGTTCCAGAAAGAAACTAGAGAAAAAGTGAATGGGGAGAAGGGAGCAGCTCTCTCAGGCATGGCACCACCTCCCCTGCCCCCAGGGTCTTGGGAATCCTTTCAAGAAGCTACGTTTGGCTGGGCATGGTGGCTCACACCTGTAATAGCAGTGATTTGGGAGGCCAAGGTGTGAGGATGACTTGAGGCCAGGAGTTCGAGACTAGCCTGGGCAACTATCTCTATGAGAAATTTAAAAAATTAGTCGGGCATGGTGGCACATGCCTAAAGTCCAAGCTACTGGGGAGACTGAGGTGGGGGGATCACTTGAGCCCAGAAGTTTGAGGCTGCAGTGAATTGTGATCATGCCGCTGTACTCCAGCCTGGATGACAGAGCAAGACACTGCCTCTAAGAAACAAACAAACAAACAAAGCTAAGTTTATCTTCGGATCATTCAATTCAACTAAATTCAACAAACGTTTCTTAAGCACCTACTGTATGTCAGGCAGCATTCTAGGTGCTAAGACCAGGTCCCAGAAAACCAAGGTATAAATAGCAACAAGACATCTAAGCAGTACTAAAGAAAATAATTGTTCAATGATACTTGTGAAAGCACAATCAGGCAGCCTTTAAATCAGCACCACTGCAATAGCTATAGAGACCACGGCAATGGGATTTTGTTATGGGGGAGAGAGACTGGGCTCAACTCTGAATACTGCATAGCCAAGAAAGAATTCAGAGCCAGGGAGCAGACTGGGGGTCACAGCTATTTACCACTGTTGCAGTGACCCCGATAGAACAAGAGGACAGCGATGGTCACACATTCGCTTGACTTCTCACTCCTAATTCACCCATTTTGTAGTGTCTTAAACCAAGACAGCTCAGGTGCCTACAACAGGGTCCAAAGACTTCTAGCTGCCTGCTAGAAGTGAGCAGAAAACTTTTTGCTTGTGTAGCTCAGCCCATGAAACAAAAAATTCTCCTAAAGCCATCTGTCAATTAACTCATGGCACTGAGGTGTGGAACAAAATGATAAATGGTGGGAGTTGGAGGAACTGGTTCTAATCTAGACAAGAACTCCTCTTCTGTTGTGTGATTTTTTTCCCATTTTAACTCATATCAACCTTGTCCTTCCTGTCATCATGGGCAAGGGCACACGTAAACACCGAGCCATGTCTTGTTTCTAATTTGCTTGCAAATACGAGAGGCCCTGGAATCGCTATCTGTAAAAAGGTAGCCAGAGAGAATGCGAGACAACTTGAGGGTAAATCGTGGAAAGGATTGAGACTGGCTCACGGAAGCTCAGGGGAAGCCCAGGGAACCGCTCCCCTCTGTAGCTCATCAAATCCCTGCACACCAGCACTCCCATTTGTTCTCTGCCGCATTATTTCTCAGTCCATTTGGCCTTCCTGATAATTGATAAAGGGCTGACTATGAAGGAAATTGTTCTCCACTGCAGGGTGCATAAATATCCCATTATCAATAGGAAGCAATTTACTTGCTTAAAATTGCCGACTCTCTCATTTTGTTTTAACACACTGTTTCTCTATCGAAATAAGTCCCCACCTTTGAAAAGGCTATCTCCAAAGCCTCACACTGGCTCCGGCTTGAAAAATAAATCTGAAATCAGCTGAGGCAGAATGACTTCATCCCAGCCCTCTGATATCAAAAGGGCAGCTCAGAAAAGTGGAAAAATTGCTTTAGGAATTCTATCTACCAGAAATGTAATCCTAAGCAAGTTACAAGACAGTAGGCCAACTATTTCAGAACACACGCGCATACACACACAAATCATTCCGTATTTCCCCTAAAGAGACAGCGACCTGGCTCAGAGTCCAGGAGGAAGCTGAGCGGCTCATGTCCGTGTGGATTTGGGGATTCTGAAGGTAAATAGTGTGGGAAAGGTAACACTGCAATCTATTGGAGAAAACAGGAAGTACTCAATACATAGACTACAATGAACAGTTAAGAACTTGGAAAAAATTAAGTTACAACTGTGCATCACACCATAGACCCAAGTTCACTTTTGGAAAATTAAAAAGCAGAGGGAATTAAAACAATAATAATTAGATGACACTTCGGGAGGCCAAGGTGGGAGAATCACTTTGAGGCCAGGAGTTTGAGACCAGCTTGGGTAACACAGCCAGACCCCGTTTCTATAAAGAATTTTAAAAATTAACTGGGCATACACCAGGCACATAACTGCGTGCCTGTAGTCCCAGCTACTTGGGAGGCTGAAGTGGGAGGATTGCCTAAGGCCAGAAGTTTGAGGCTGCAGTGAGGTATGACCCTACCACTGCACTCTAACCTGGGAGACAGAGCAAGAACCTTTCTCTAAATAGTAATAATAATATAATTAGATGACAAAAGATCTTTGTAAACAAGAATTGAAGGCAGATTGATATATCAAAAAAAAAGAAACAAAGAAAAAAAAACATGAAGATAAAAAGACAACCTGAAGAAAAAAACAAATGAACTGACCTACAGCAGGCACGGAAATAGTCTTTGATATGTGAAAAGTTTTACCAGAATGTCCCACCAGAGCAATGCAAAAGACAAACAGATTTTCCCCAAAAGGAAAAACACAGATATGCAAAAATTACATAAAAAAAGAATTACAACTCATTATTTTTTTTAACTCATGGTATTTTTTTACTATTAATTTTCTAGTTCAAGTGAATATCACCATAATATACCATGGTTTTTCTTTTGCTTTGTTATTTTGTTTTGAGACGGAGTCTCACTTTGTCACCTGGGCTGGCGTGCAATGGTGCAACCTTGGCTCACTGCAACCTCTGCCTCCCAGGTTCAAGCGATTCCTTTGCCTCAGCGTCCTAAATACCTGGGACTACTCCCAGCTAATCTGTGTATTTTTTTGGTAGAGACGGGGTTTCATCATGTTGGCCAGGCTGGTCTCAAACTCCTGGCCTCAAGTGATCCACCCGCCTCAGCCTCCCAAAATGCTGGGATTACAGGCATGAGCCGCCACGCCCGGCCCACCATGTTTTATCTATGAGATGCAAATGCAGCCAATAAATACTTGCTGATTGTCTCCTATGTGCCAGCCACTGTTCTAGGAGCAGGATATGGCAGTGAACAAAGCAAGGATCCCCGGCCTGCGTGCTTGCCATCCACTGGGGGAAGACAGACGATGGGCACTTTGTAAAGTAAATAACATGGTGTATAGAAAAGTGATAAATGCTACAGAAATTTTTTTTAAAAAAATGGAAAAGTAGACAGCGGTACAGAATTGTAGAGTGGACTAAGGAACAGGTTACAGTGTTTTAAAATTTTATTTCAACAGTTTTTGGGGAACAGGTGGGTTTTGTTACATGGATAAGTTCTTTAGTGGTGATTTCTGAGATCTTTGGTGTACCTGTCACCCAAGCAGTGTACACTGTACTCAATATGTAGTCTTTTACCCCTGCCGCCCCCACCTTCCTGTCCTCCCCAAGTCCCAAGTCCACTGTTTCTTTCTTTCTTTTTTTTTGTTTTTTGAGACGGAGTCTTGCCCTGTCGCCCAGGCTAGAGTGCAGTGGCGTGATCTCAGCTCACTGCAAACCTCCGCCTCCCAGGTTCAAGCGATTCTCCTCCCTCAGCCTCCCAAGTAGGGATTATAGGTGCGTGCCACCACGCCCAGCTAATTTTTTGTATCTTTAGTAGAGATGAGGTTTCACCATGTTGGCCAGGCTGGCCTCAAACTCCTGACCTCATGATCCGCCCACCTCGGCCTCCCAAAGTGCTGGGATTACAGGCGTGAGCCACCGCGCCCAGCTCACTGTATCATTCTTATGCCTCTGCATCCTCATAGCTTAGCTCCCACTTATAAGTGAGAACATACAATGTTTGGTTTTCCATTCCTGAGTTGCTTCACTTAGAATAATGGTCTCCAACTCCATAAAAGTTGCTGCAAAGGCCATTATTTCATTCCATTTTATGGCTATTATTCCATGGTGTATACATACCACATTTTCTTTATCCACTCATTGGTTGATGGGCTTTTAGGTTGGTTCCATAATTTTGCAATTGTGACTTCTTGCTGCTAAAATTTCTTCCAGTTCCTGACTCCAGCAACTGGAAGAAAGATCCACAAGGCTTGTTGGCTGCTATAAACATGTGTGCGCATGTGTCTTTCTCATACAATGACTTCTTTTCCTTTGGGTAGGTACTTCTTTTCCTTTGGATAGATACCCAAAAGAAAAGTGGTGATTTCTGAGATTCTGGTGCACCTGTCAACTGAGCAATGTACACTGTACCCAGTTTGTAGTCTTTTACCCCTCACCCCTTCCCCCTACCTTTCTCCTGAATCCCCAAAGTCCATTATATCATGTTTATGCCTTTGCATCCTCATAGCTTAGCTCACACTTAGAAGTGAGAACATATGATATTTGGTTTTCCATTCCTGAGTTGCTTCACTTAGAATAATGGTCTCCAGCTCCATCCAATTTGCTGCAAAGGCCATTATTTCATTCTCTTTTATGGCTGGGAGGGTGGGAGGGGTTGAGGGATGAAAGACTATAATACATATTGGGTACGATGTACACTGCTTGGGTGACAGATGCACCAAGATCTCAGAAATCACCCATAAAGAATTAAATCACCACTAAAGAATGTATCCATGTAACCAAAAACCACCTGTTCCCCAAGAACTATTGAAATAAATATATAAATAAAATTTTAAAAAATCGTAACCCGTTCCTTGGGCCTCCAAGGGTAAAAACCCAAAGGAGAAGAAGTAGTGTATTTAAGTGGTACCATTCCATCCAGCAATCATTCCATCCAGCAGCAGATTGCTGGATGGAATGGTACCATTTAAATACAGAGGTTAGGGTATTGAGGGGACATTTGAGCAAAGACTTGAGGTAAGGGTGGTAGCCATGGGCTGTCTAGAGAAGAGTGTTCCAGACAGAGGAAACAGTCAGTGCTAAATCCCTAGGTAGATGTGTGCCTGATGTGTTGGAGGAACAGCAAGGATACTGAGTCACTGGGTTGGGGTGGAGTGAGTCAGGCAGGGAGAGAAAAATAGGTGAGAAGACCCAAGAGGGAATGGGTGGGAAGGCAGATTATGCACATTTTGTGTTTTTACTGTGAATGAGGTGGGAGCTCTGGCAGGTTACAGAGCAGAGGAGTCACGGGATCTGACTTGTGTATTAAAAAGATGCCTCTGGCTACTGGACAATCCTGAGAGCAGAGAGAGGCTGCTTCTGAGGTCCAGAGGATGACAGCAGCGGAGGAGGGAAAAGTGGTCAACGTATATATGGGTTTTAAGGTACAGCCAGCAGGGTGTTCTGAAAACTGGGGTTTGGGATGAAAGAAATGGAGGGACATCAGGAGGGCTCCAAGGTTTCTGACTCCAGCAACTGGAAGAAAAATCCAGAAGGCTTGTTTGATGATGTGCCTGGTATGGTGTAGGGTGACGGCAACATTTGCACTGTGCTAGTGGGAGTGTAAATTGGTACAACTGAACAGTAACTAATAACAGCCTTCAAAAATACAGACCTTGTTCATTCAGAGCAAATCTTAAATGCACATTTTTGAGATAACTAGAGAAATTTAATTATGAGAAATACGCTGATTTAAGCTAGAGAGATAGACTGATGTATTTTATTAATGAAATGATATGACATATGGGTTTTGCTTCACAATATTCCATGAAAAAAAATGGTGGGGGCAGGAGTGATCGATGAAATACAATCGGTAAAATGTTGAAAACTGTTGAAACTCAGTCTTTGGGTATGTTTGACAATATCAATAATAAAAATATTTCTTAAGTGTGCATACCCTGGACCCAGCAATTCCATTGTAGGAATTCATCCTAAAAAATAAGAGATACATATTAAAAGATATTTATTACAGCCTCATTTGTAATAATGAAAATAGGAAACCACAAGCAATAGGCAATTAGCTAAATAAATAATATGAAGCCATTTAGCTGAAAAATAGTAGAAAGATTAGAAATTGGTCTGTATGCATGCAGAAATTTAGTATATAACTAGAGTGACACTTCAAATAATGGGGAAAGATGAATCCAAAAAATAACGTGGGGACAACTAAGTAGATACCTGGAAAAAAGTAAGAATGAAACTGCACTCCACAATTTATACCAAAATACATCCCAAAACAATCAAAGATTAAGTATATTAAAACAAACTCATAATTGTTATTACAAAAACATGAGAATTTTTAAATAATTTTAAGAGTGAATAAGGGAGGAAACACGAACCAAAAGCCATAAAATAAAAGACCAATAAGTTCTATATAAATCTTAAAACGGGCCAGGTGCAGTGGCTCATGCCTGTAATCCCAGCACTTTGAAAGGCCGAGGTGGGCAGATCACCTGAGGTCAGGAGTTCGAGACCAGCCTGCCCAACACGGCGAAGCCCCATCTCTACTAAAAATACAAAAAATTAGCCAGGTGTGGTGGCAGGCATCTATAATCCCAGCTACTCAGGAGGCTGAGGCAGGAGAATCACTTGAACCCAGGAGGCAGAGGTTTCAGTGAGCCGAGATCGGGCCGCTGCACTTCAGCCTGGGCAACAAAAGCAAAACTCTGTCTCAAGATAAATAAAACTTAAAACATTTGTCAGGGCAAAAATCAGGATAAGCTAAGTGAAAAATCAGAAACAAAGTAAACATGTTTGTAATTTACGTTACAAAAGAGGAGCTAATTTCCCTCACATTAAAAAATTTATATATACAGCATCAATAAGAACAAAGGCCAACAAGCCAAAATAAAAATGGTCAAAGAACAAGAGCAGACAGTTCCCAAGGCCAGAATTACGTATGGCTTTTAAACATATAACATCAAGTTCAGCCCAACTCATAATCAGAGAAATGCAAATTAAAAGTACATTTGTATACTTATATTTCACCTAGAAGGCAGATAAAGATCAAATGGTTTGATAACACACAGTGTGGATAAGACTGTGTGAAAACAGGCCCTCTCAAACATTAGTGATGGGAGTGTGTGTTACTATAAATTCTTTGATGTGCAATTTGGCAATTTATACTGGTTATAAATGCATACTTTAACTCAATGATTGCACCTCTAGAAATGTATTATTCAGGCGTACAAACACATAGAATAATATATGAACCAGGCTAGTGGCTGTAATATTGTGCGGTGTGTGTGTGCGTTATAGATGGACAGATAGATAAATTTTAAAGATCATATTTAATGATACTAAGGAATTATTGTTACACCTGTTAGGAGTGATATTGGTTTTGTGGGGTTTCTTAAGTCCTCATATTTTTGGAGATATATGCTAAAATAATTACAGACAAAATGATATAATGTCTGGGATTTGCTCTCAAATAATATAGGAAGAAGGAGGGTTGGTAGCTAGGAGTGTAAATAAAAATGCTTGGTTCAAGTTAAAGCTTAGTGATGGCCCCCTTAGCTTTCATGAAACTCAAATCTTCATAATAAAACCTCAAATATTAAAAAGCTCAGAATCAACTCAAATAGCCATTAATAGAAAGTTAAATAAACTATGATACACCCAAACAATGGAAGAGTATTGCTATGGTTTGAATATGGTTCATGATTTGTCTCCTCCAAACCTCATGTTGAAATTTTATCCCCAGTGTGTCAATATTGGAAGGTGGGGCCTGGTGGGAGGGGTCTCGGTCACGAGGGCAGATCCTTCATGAATAGATTAATGCCCTCCCTCAGGGGTGAGTGAGTTCTTGCTTTATTAGTTCTCTCAACAGCTGGTTGTTAAAAAGAACCTGGCACCAACACTCCCCCACCCCCCACCAGGCTTCCTCTCTCACCATGTGATCTCTTTGCACACATCTGCTCCCCTTCTGCTTCTTGCCCTGCTTTGACACAGCCTGAGGCTCTCACCAGAGGCTGATGCCCAATTTTGAACTTTACAGCCACCAGAATCATGAGCCATATAAACCTGTTTTCTTTATAAGCTACCTAGTCTCAGGTATTTTGCTATAGCAACACAAAATGGACTAAAAGCTGTTAAAAGAGTAAGCTAAGCGGATTTTATATCCTGATGTGGAATGACCTGCAAGATGTATTGTTAAATGAAGAAGCCAGATGCAAACAGTGTGCATCAAATGTTTACCATTTACTTATGAAAAAAAGAAGAAAGACTAGACCAATGTGCTTGTAAGATGGGTCGGTGGTATAGTGGGGAGCGTAGCTGCCTTCCAATGTGCTTGTAAATATTAGGTTGGTGCAAAAGTAATTGTGGTTTTTGCCATTAAAAGCATGGACAAAACCGCAATTGCTTTTGCACCAACCTAACGTGTAGAGTATGTCTGGATAATACATAAGAAACAGATATTCCTGGTTGCCTCTGCAGAGGGAAACCAGGTGATGGTGATAAGGAGGAGGAGGGACAGGTGTTATGAGGGACACTTTCAGTATATGCTTTTCTACCTGTTGAAATTTGTACCATTAATGCATTATCTATCCACACAAGTAAAATTTGTGATTGTAAAAGTACACACTAAATCATTAACAGTGGTTATTGCTGAATGGGATTGCGGGTGATTCTTATTTTCCCAGTATTCCACAAAGCACATATTTTTCTTAGGTAATTTGAATAAACAGAAGGTTATTTTTGAAGAGGCAAAAATCAGGAAATGACTTAATCAAAGAGCTTGTCTCAATCAGCAAACAGAAAGTAACCCACTAATTCCTAGTTACAGGACATTGCCACAGCCCTCTTCCTTTGACAATCACACCTCTTGGTGTACTAAGCACCCATGGGTCATCAAGGACGGCGTAGGTAAGGACATGATGCTGAGTGAGATCTGTTTCTGCCCTTAAAGCACTCGTGAAGGGGCAGAGTGGAGAGAGAGGCAGAAAAGCCAGCAGGCCATTACAGCACGAGGAGATAAGTACTATAATATCCATAACTGAAGAAATCTGAAGAGGGAGGTGGGAAGGGGTCATGGGAGGAAACTGATTTTTCAGCGGGGATGTACAAGATCCTTAAAGATGAATGGCAATTGGATTCAAGATGCTATGGTGATGATTCTGTTTAGTGTCAATGATAAAATGGCTGACTCCATTTGTGAATTGACCTCCCCTGATGATTCAGCACTGAAACGGTGCCTAATAATTTGCATGGTCCTCCAGTGGGGAGCTGAGCTAAATTTATTTATCGCTGCTCCTCATGCTTTTAAACTTTTACCAGGTATCAGAACAAAAATCTTGCTCCATTCCCAGATTTTGGTTACTGTTCTAAGTGAATTCAATACCCGAACTGATTCTCTAACAGCTTTACCTCCACTCCATTCAAGAAACCCGACACATGGGCAAATTCTGGATCCTGCCCTGACCTAACATTGTTCACACTCTAAAATTTTTAACTCTAAAATTTCACTCTCATCCCATGACCTCATATTCGCCCAACCCTGCCACTCCCACCATCTGCTCATCAACAATCCAAGACTTTGACTCTTCAGCATTTCTCTGGATTGTCAGCCTTCATTGTCCCTTCCCACTCAACCCAACTAGTTAAGTTGCCTGGAACCACTCTCTTTCCAAAACCCTAACTCCATTACCTCCTAGCTCTCTGTGAATCTGTTCTGTGCCTCTAAGGAGTCTTTCCACTCCTGTGGCCAGACACAATTCTTTCCCCATCCCACATGATTGTTGTTCAAGATCTGCATTATCCTCTTCAAACCCTCAATCCCATTTCCCAAATCCATCCCCAAACTCTCAGTGAATAATGAAGTCCTCCAGTCGCTCAATGTACATGCAATATATGTTTATTGATATATACAAATAACTCAATCTACACAAAAACATATTGATCAATATCGCTCTATAGATGCCCCCTCAACTTAGGATAAGGTTATCTCTCAGTAAGCTCATTATAAGTTGAAAACATCACAAGTCCAAAATGCATTTAATACACCTAACCTACTGAACATCATCACTTAGTCTAGCCTCTCTTAAACATGCTTAGGACACTTCCATCAGCCTACTGTTGGGCAAAACCATCTAACATAAGGCCAATTTTATAATAAAGTGTTGAATATCTCATGTAATTTCTGCAATACCGTACTGAAAGTGAAAAACAGAATAGTTCTATGGGTACTTGAAGTATGGTTTCTACTGGGTGTGTGTCGCTCTCACACCATCATGAAGTCAAAAATGTGTAAGTCAAGCCATTGGGGACCATTTGAAGTTAGTTCGTTTTCATTACTATAGAACATTCCATCTCCAGTTAACTGATATATAGGTTGCTTAAAAAAATTGTATGAAGGATGCCACCACAATAAATATATGTTTGCATCTTGCACAGGCAGTGTTTCTCTCCGGCAGCTGCACAGCCAGTCTACCAGGTGGGGGCCCAGAAAAAATTATATCAACATATGCTGAATCTGCACTTGTATGATACTGGAGTGTGTTAACTCCATTTCTGACAATATTGTATGTCCCCGGCTAATCAAATGAGGGTATTAGCATGCAAGACGGCTCTCTCCAAGACAATGTAGCCCATCAGAAAAGTTAAAGTAGGGGTCCCTAACCCCCAGGTTACGGACCAGTTTCGGTCTGTAGCCTGTTAGGAACTGGGCTGCAGAGCAGGAGGTGAGCAGCGGGCGAGTGAACATTACTGCCTGAGCTCCATCTCCTATCAGATCAGCAGCATCATTGGATTCTCATAGGAGCAGGTACCCTATTGCAAACTACACAAGCTAGGGATCTAGGTTGGGCACTCTTTATGAGAATCTAATGCCTGATGATCTGAGGTGGAACAATTTCATCCTGAAACCATCCACCCACAACTATCCATGGAAAAAATGGTCTTCCATGACACCAGACCCTGGGGCCAAAAAGGGTGGAGACCACTGAGTTCAAGCATTAAGTTCATTTGATGGACACTACACAATGACTAAAAATAATGCTTAGACTCCTAATGACATGAGAAATGTTCATAATTTATGAACAAGTGGAAATATAGAGTCATGTGACCATCACTTTGAATAATGAGATTATGCCAAAAGGATTTAAGAACCAGCTTGAAGAGGCTACTACTATATTAAAATGAACAGTAACAGCAGTAGCTTATAATCTGTTGAATAAAATAGGAATTAAAAAGTCCATACTGATATGAATGAATAAGACAAGGCTCTTACTTACAGAATAATGCCAAAAAATGTTGCAAAGATGGTGGACTTAGAAAAACCGTTCTATGATTATCATATGGTTACACATGGTAACCACTTTAGTAATAACTGATTCAGGCAAAAATCACTAACAGACGCTAAACCTAGTGGGTAAAAGTTTGACGATTATGGATATTCATATAGTTTCAAAGTATTTTCCCACTGAACACTAATTACAAAGGGGGAAAGAGCCACTTTAGAGTGGAAAAGCCTGGCGGACTTCACCTGAATTCAACGATCAAAGTCAACATGAACAGTAATGGGTCAAATCACCCCTACATATCACCTGATTAGGTTCCAGGACAAGGATACATCATTATTACTTCTGTGGTATTTCTGCAAAAGCTGTATAACTTAATATAACTATGAAGGAACATCAGACAAATTCAAAATGAGGAATATGTTACAAAATAACTGGCCTGTAACCTTAAAAATTATCCAAGTGGTGAAAGTGAAAAGCTAAATGCTACAGTTTGAGTATGTTCTCTTCAAAATTCTTCAAAATTCATGCTGAAATTTAATCCCCATTGTGGTGGCATTAAAAGGCATTAAAAGGCCTTTGGGGAAGTGGTTAAGTGATGAGGGCTCTGCCCTCATGAATAGATTAGTGCCTTCTGAGAAGGCTGGAGGGACCTAGCTTAGGCCCTTTTTGCTCTTCTGTTCTTCTGCCATATGAGGACATGGCATTCCTTCCCTCCAGAGAATGCAGCAACAGGGCACCATCTTGGAAGCAGAGAACAGCCCTTGCCAGACACCATTCCTGCTGGCACCTTGATCTTAGACTTCTCAACTTCCAGAATTGTGGGAAATAAATTTCTATTCTTTATAAATTACCCAGTAATCCAAGGTATTTTGTTATAGCAGCTCCAAAGGACTGAGACACTAAACAAAACACAAAACCTAAGGAACCTTTTCAGATTGGAGAAAACAGAAGAGACATCACAGATGGATGCTAAATTCAGACATACCTCAAAGATATTGCAGGTTTGGTTCTGGACTACCACAATAAAGCAAGTCACACCAATTTCTTGGTTTCCCAGTGCATATAAAAGTTAAATTTACATTATACTTTTGTCTATTAAGTGTGCAGTAGCATTATACCTTTAAAATGTACTGACTTTTATTTAAAAATATTTTATTGCTAAAATATATGAACAATCATCTGAGCATTCAGCAGTTCATAATCTTTTACTGGTAGAAGGTTTGTCTAAATGCTGATGGCTGCTGACTGATCAAGGTGGTGGTTGCTGAAGTTTGAGGTGCCTGTGGCAATTTCTTAAAATAAGACAACAATAAATTTGGCTGCACATAGATGGACTCTTCGTTTCATAAAAAAATTAATCTGTAGCATGCAATGCTGTTTGACAGCATTTTACCCACAGTAGAACTTACTTCAGAATTGGAGTCAATCCTTTTAAGCCTTGCCACTGTTTTATTATGTAAAGAATATGCTGATGGAATATTCTACAACGTTCACAGTGCCATTTCAACAATGTTTACAAAGCATCTTTACCAAGAGTAGATTCTATTTCAAGAAACTACTTTCTTAGCTCATCCGTAAGAAGCAACTCCGCATCCATTCAAGTTTGATCATGAGATTGCAGAAATTCAGTTCCATCTTTAGGATCCACTTTTAACTCTCCTTCTCTTGCTATTTCCACCACATCTGCAGTGACTTCCTCCACTGAAGTCTTGAACCCCTCAACATCATCCATGAAGGCTGGAATCTACTTCTTCCAAACTCCTGTTAAATGTTGATATTTTGGCCTCCTCCCATGAATCACAAATGTTCTTAATGGTATTGAGAACAGTGAAACCTTTCCAGAAGGCTTTAAATTTACATTGCCCAGATCTATCAGAGGAATCACTACGTATGGCAGCTATCGCCTTACGAAATGCGTTTCTTAAATAATAAGACTTGAAAGTTTAAATTTTAACTCCTTGATGTATGGGCTGCAGAACGGATGTTGTGTTAGAAGGCATGAAAACAACATTCATCTCCTTGTACATCTCCAATAGAGCTCTTGGGTGACCAGGTGCATTGTCAATGAGCAGGAATATTTTGAAAGGAGTCTTTTCTTCTGAGCAGTATTTCTCAACAGTGAGCTTAAAATATTCAATAAACCATGCTATAAACAGATGTGCTGTCATCCAGGCTTTGTTGTTTCATTTCTAGAGCAGAGGCAGAATAGATTTACTATCATTCTGAAGGTCCTTAAGATTTCGGGGATGGTAAATGAACACTGGCTTCAGCTTACAGTCACCAGCTGGACTGGCCCCTCACAAGAGTCAACCTATCCTTTGAAGTTTTGAAGCCAGGAATTGACTTCTCCTACCCAGCTATGAAAGTCCTAGATGGCATCTTATTCCAATAGAAGGTTATTTTAGGCTGGGTGCAGTGGCTCATGCCTGTAATCCCAGCACTTTGAGAGGGCGAGGTGGGTGGATCACCTTATGTCAGGAGTTCAAGACCAGCCAGGTCAACATAGTAAAACCCCATCTCTACTAAAACTACAAAAATAAGCTGGGCATGGTGGTAGATGCCTGTAATCCCAGCTACTTGGGAGGCTGAGGCAGGGAGAATTGCTTGAATCCAGGAGGGCAGAGGTTGCAGTGAGCCAAGATTGCACCACTGCATTCCAGCCTGGGCAACAGAGCAAGACTCTGTCTCAAAAAAAAAAAGGAGGGGGGGGCTGGTTTTTTCTGCATTGAAAAATCTGTTGTTGAGTGTAGCCACCTTCATCAATTTTCTTAACTGGAACTTCTTGATAACTTGCTGCTGCAGCTTCTATATGAGCACTTGTTGCTTCACCTTGTACTTTTATATTATGGAGATGACTTCTTAAACCTCATGAACCAACCTTTGCTAGTGTCAAACTTTTTTTCTGCAGCTTCCTTTCCTCTCTCAGCCTTCATAGAATTGAAAAGAGTTGGGGCCTTGCTCACTCTGGATTAGGTTTTGGCTTAAGGGAATGTTGTGGCTGGTTTAATCTTCTATCCAGACCTCTAAAACTTTCTCCATATCAGCAATAAGGCTGCTTTGCTTTCTTATCATTTGTGTGTCCACTAGAGTGGCACTTTTAATTTCCTTCAAGTACTTTTCCTTTGCATTCGCAACTTGGCTAACTCTTTGGCTCAGGAGGCTAGCTTTCAGCTTATCTCAGCTTTTGTCATGCCTTCCTCACTATGCTTAATCATTTCCAGTTTTTGATTTAAAGTGAGAGACATGAGACTCTTCCTTTCACTTCAACACTTAGAGGCCACTGTAGCATTACTAATTGGCCTAATTTCGATGTTATTGTATCTCAGGGAATAGGGATCCCCAAGGAGAGGGAGACAGATAGGGAAGGGCTGGTTGGTGGAGCAGTCAGAACACACACAACATTTATTAAGTTCACCATTTTATATAGATGTAGTTTGTGTTCTCAAAAAAATCACAATAGTAACATCAAAGATCACTGATCACAATGTAAGAATTAAAGAAAGAGGAAAGAAACATGAAATGTGGCTCAACAGTTAAGGACAGGTTTATTTTAGAGAAAACAAACCTGAGAGGGGCTTCTGGCCAAGTTAGGTCAGAGAGCCCTTCTCTCTTACAGACTAAGTATATTTAAGGGTCTTGGAAAGGGGGGCTTGTCATAGGTTTGGAATGTTTCTATGTGAAGGAAAGTTTATTGCAGGGTTGGAGTGTCTCTGGTCGGAGGGGAGGCTCTCTCAGGGTTGGTATGTTTCTGGTCAGAGAGGGGTTTATCTTAGGGTTGGGATGTTTCTAGTTATGCTGACATTAGCCATTAGGCTGATGTTTTGGGGCTGGATTTAGGTGGTTTTTAAAGAGAACTTACAACGGTGGTGTTTTGATCAAGATGGCGATGCTCCTGCTCTGTCACACAAATCATCCTAACAGATATAATAATGAAAGCAAATAATGAAAAAGATTGAAATATTTGTTGGAATCACCAAAATGTGACCCAGAGGCACGAAGTGAGCACATGCTCTTAGAAAAATGATACTGACAGACTTGCCCAACCACGGGGTTGCCACAAACCTTTAATTTGTAAAAAACAAACAAACAAAACAAAACAAAAAAACACAATATCTGCAAGGTGCAATAAAGTGAAGTATAAAATGTGGTATGCCAGTACGATCCTGGATTGAATGTAAAAGAAATTATTTGGATAACTGGGGAAATTTGAATAGAGTCTGTGGATTAGGTGGTGGTATATGATGTTAAGTTTTCTTATTCTGATGGTTATAGTATGCTTATGCTGTAGCGTCTTTGTGAAAAATATACTCTAGCATATTCAACAGTGGAGGACATCACGCCTGCTGCTTACTGTAAAAAAGTTTAGAAAAAGAACAAATTTTAGTATAAATGATATAAATATAGCATATCTATTTGAGAGAGAGAATGATACGGAAATGTGCTCCAATGTCTACAATCAGGAAATCTGGGTGAAAGATATATAGGATTTCTTTGTACTGTTCATGCAACTTTCTGCTATTTTTGTAATTATTTAAAGTAAAATAGTAAAACGAAAATAGACTATGGGATGGCAACTTAATTATATCCGTGTGGTGAAATATTACACACATTCAAAAACCACATTTAGTAAATAACATGAGCAAATACATTTTCTTAAGAAATCAGTATATAAAACTATATGTGTAATATGGCTTAACCTGTCAAAACATGTGCCTAAGGGAAAAAGACATAAAGGAAATATATGACATGTAAAGATGGAATTATCATCAAATGATGCTAATTCTAGATGATCATGGGAAGTTCTTGTATTTTTATTTTGGATTTTTTTTTTTTTTAATAAACGTCTCCAGGTGTCTGGCTCTTTTAAGAAGAACAAAATGTTATTCTACAAAATGAAACCAACAATGAGTAAACTGGAGGCTTGAATACAAGTGTTCTCTCCATGCTGGGGAGCATTTTCCTGACGCCATCTGAAGCCTCAGAGTAGAAATCTTGTTTCACAAAATTCAAAGCTTCTGTTCTTACACCTGATTCCTCGGGAAACTCTTTTCTCCTACTTGTATTAACCAATTCAGCTGTGAGGAGCAAAGGAGATGGGGACTCTGCCCTTAGCTGGGCTCTGAAGGTGCGTATTTTAGCACCGGCTGAGAACTGAGTTAGCTAATCTTCAAAGAGGCTGCCTGCCATCCCATTCAACAACATAAAAAGCAATTTGTTTACGGGGAGAAAAGCCATTTCAACATGAAAATTGGTTTCACGACAATATGCCTGATAAAACGGCACATGAAAGAACCATTGGTCGGCCTCTCTCCCCTGGGTCCCCCCACAACCCCCGCCCTTACGCTTTCTTTCAGAACTGTCACCATAATGGAAAAGGAAGTTATTCCAATGGAAAAACATGCTGGAACACATTTTACCTCTGGAGTAATGGACCAGGACTACCCACGCATTCAATGAAAAACAAAATATTTGGTCACTCTGCTCCTTCTACCTGAACGCATTCGAAAGCTTGCAATGCCATCATCTAGTGTTCAACCTCAAAAATTCATCCTTGACTCCTTCCCTTCTTGTTGATGGTACCTCCAGCATCCAGAGTGGTGTGTCAAAGACATCACGTCTAATCACGCTTCGCTTCAGCTTCAAATTTCTCACTGGCTCCCATTCACTCATTCATTCAACAAGCAGGTTGCTATTCCACACCAGGCCAGAGCCCATGGGCATCCGGCAAGGTCACATCCATCCCCTCTTTGATGTCCCAGGCGCTTCCAGAACTGGGCCATGTACACCTTCTTCTAAGCACCTCAGCCCCATGCCTACCATCTTGTAAGCACCTCGGCCACACCCACCCTCTTCTACCCACCTCAGCCACGCCCAACCTCTTCTGCCCACCTCCACCATGCCTACCCTGGGTCTTCTACTCATCTCAGCCACGCCCACCCTCTTCTACGCACCTCAGCCATGCCCACCCTCTTCTACCAACTTCAGCCACACCCACCCCTCTTCTACCCACCTCAGCCACGCCCACCCTCTTCTACGCACCTCAGCCACGCCCACCCTCTTCTATGCACCTCAGCCACGCCCACCCTCTTCTATGCACCTCAGCCATGCCCACCCTCTTCTACCAACTTCAGCCACAGCCACCCCTCTTCTACCCACCTCAGCCATGCCCACCCTCTTCTAAGCACCTTGGCCATGTCCACCCCCTCAGCCATGCCCACCCTCCTCTACCCACATCGGCCACGCCCCTTTCTAAGCACCTCAGTCAAGTCTACCCTCTTCTAAGCCTCTCATCCACGCCCACCCTCTTCTAAGCACCTCAGCCATGTCCACCCTCTTCTAAGCTCCTCGGTCACCTCCACCCTCTAGGAACCTCAGTGCTCTGCCCCTCCTTAACCCACCCTACAGAGCTGATGGCTGTATTTGGAGCAGGCCTTCACTTTCAGGACTATATACTATGTTGCTACTTCCCTTATCTCTCTTTGCAAATGACAAACACCTATTTATTCTTTCAGATTTACTGAGTCAGGTCTCCTACGAAACCCTCTTTAGGAAGAGGGAGAAGAGGCCCCTCTCCTCTGTAATCTCGTTGGAATATTTCACCACTGTTGGGGGAGGTCAGGAAAGCATGCTCAGAAGTGTCCTGTAATCTCAGCAATTTGGGAGACGGAGGTGGGAGGATTGCTTCAGGCCAGGAGTTTGAAACCAGCCTGGGCAACAAAGTAACACCCTGTCTCTGCAATAAATTTAAAAATTAGCTGGGAGTGGTGCTGAACACTTACAGTCCCAGCTACTAGGGAGACTGAGGCAGGAGGATCACTTGAGCCCAGGAGTTCAAGGATGCAGTGAGTCATGATTGCACCACTTCCCTCCAGCCTGGGTGACAGAGTGAGACCTTGTCTCAAAATAAGAGAGAGAGAGAGAGAGAAGAAAGAGAGGAACAGAGAAAGGGAGAAGGAAGGAAGGAAGGGAGGGAGGGAGGGAGGGAAGGAGGGAGGGAGGATGGAAGAAGGGAACAAAGGAAGCATGCAGCCGGAACCAGAGTCCCACCTCCTTCTGCTGTTCCTGTGGACCTGCCCAGACAATTTTAGCACACGCAGCTCTACAGTGAGACCCACTCAGAGGAAATCTTGTTGAAAGTATTTCCCTCTCCCTCCTATCAAAGGAAGACAAGGGTAGAAGCCCCCTCGGGGATTACACCCCAACCTTGGCAGGCAGGGTGTGGCCAGTCTAGGCCTATCTGGCCTATGTCTGTTTAATGGTAGGATAAATGAATGAACAGAGGCAACCCTGGTTGGCTCTTGAGTGGTGTGAGCTGGTCCTGTACCCAGATACTGGGGTGGCCTTGGCAGGGCCCTGGAACCAAATGAGTGTTCAAGACAACCTCCTATCGGAGCTCATCAACTTCCAGGACAGGAGAGAATGTGTCACTGCCTCTCTCATGCACAGTCCTGGGGGAAAGCTGGCAAGTACATCAGGGCTGTGCCTGCCTGTCCAGCCCAGGGCGCTGGGGCCTTGTTCTGCAGTCCTGTGGCAGCTGGTTCCCCACCTGGGAGGAGGAAGACAGCCCCATTCTGAATGTCTCTAAAACAAAAGGTAGAAGATACTAGCCTCCTAGTGTGGACCATGGCAGACTCAAGCTATAGCAACTCCATGGGCTAAGCATGAACTGGTGCTGCGCTGTCCCTCAACCCAAGGCCAAGGTCACTGGCTCCAGCCTCTCTGCGTCCTGAGAAAAGTAGCAACAATTATCCAATAGAAAAATTAATTTCACTGGATGCAGTAGCTCATACCTGTAATTCCAGCAATTTGGGAGGCTGAGGTGGGAGCATCACTTGAGCCCAGGAGGTTGCAGTGAGCCATGATTGCACCACTGTACTCCAGCCTAAGTGACAGGGCATGATCCTGTCTTAAAAAAAGAAAAAGAAAAGAAGGCCAGGTGCAGTGGCTCACACCTGCAATCCTACCACTTTGGGAGGCTGAAGCAAGTGGATCACCTGAGGTCAAGAGTTCGAGACCAGCCCTGGCAACGTGGTGAAACCCAGTCTGTACTAAAAATACAAAAATTACCTGGGTGTGATGGCACTTTCAGACCACCAACCCTTCGGCTGGGCCTATGCACGTGTCCCAAAACAACCTTTTGTGTCCGAGGGATCAAAACTCCACCCTCAGATGATGCTAACATCACCATTTTTTTTTTCAAGACGGAGTTTCAATCTTGTCAATCAGGTAGGAGTGCAATGGTGTGATCTCAGCTCACTGCAACCTCCGTCTCCTGGGTTCAAGCGATTCTCCTGCTTCAGCCTCCTGAGGAGCTAGGATTACAGGAATGCATCACCATGCCTGGCTAATTTTTGTATTTTTAGTAGAGACACGGTTTCACCATGTTGGTCAGGCTGGTCTCAAACTCCTGACCTCAGGTGATCCTCCCACCTTGGCCTCCCAAAGTGCTGGGATTACAGGTGTGAGTCACTGTGCCGGGCCAATATCACCACTTTCTACAGATGGGCCCTATGACAAAACATGAGGCTTGATTACACCTGCACAGTGATCTGTTTTGGATGCTTGTCCCCTCCACATTTCAGGTTGAAATATGATCTGCAGGGGCGGTTCCAAGATGGCCGAATAGGAACAGCTCCAGTCTACAGCTCCCAGCGTGAGCGACGCAGAAGACAGGTGATTTCTGCATTTCCAACTGAGGTACCGGGTTCATCTCACTGGGGACTGTCGGACAGTGGGTGCAGGACAGTGGGTGCAGTGCACCAAGCATGAGCCGAAGCAGGGTGAGGCATTGCCTGACCCGGGAAGCGCAAGGGGTCAGGGAATTCCTCTTCCTAGCCAAGGGAAGAAGGGACAAACGGCACCTGGAAAATCGGGTCACTCCCACCCTAATACTGCGCTTTTCTGACGGTCTTAGCAAACGGCACACCAGGAGATTATATTCCGTGCCTGGCTCAGAGGATCCTACACCCATGGAGCCTCACTCATTGCTAGCACAGCAGTCTGAGATCGAACTACAACGTGGCAGCGAGGCTGGGGGAGGGGCACCTGCCATTGCTGAGGCTTGAGTAGGTAAAAAAAGTGGCCAGGAAGCTCGAACTGGGTGGATCCCACTGCAGCTCAAGGAGGCCTGCCTGCCTGCCTCTGTAGACTCCACCTCTGGGGGCAGGGCATAGCTGAACAAAACGCAGCAGAAACTTCTGCAGACTTAAATGTTCCAGTATGACATCTTGGAAGAGAGTAGTGGTTCTCCCAGCACGGAGCTTGAGATCTGAGAATGAACAGACTGCCTCCTCAAGTGGGTCCTTGACCCCCGAGTAGCCTAACTGGGAGGCACCCCCCAGTAGGGGCAGACTGACACCTCACATGGCTGGGTACCCCTCTGAGATGAAACTTCCAGAGGAACGATCAGGCAGCAACATTTGCTGTTTACCAATATTCACTGTTCTGCAGCCTCCGCTGCTGATACCCAGGCAAACAAGGTCTGGAGTGGACCTCCAGCAAACTCCAACTGACCTGCAGCTGAGGGTCCTGACTCTCAGAAGGAAAACTAACAAACAGAAAGGACATCCACACCAAAACCCTATCTGTACGTCACCATCATCAAAGACCAAAGGTAGATAAAACCACAAAGATGGGGAAAAAACAGAGCAGAAAAACTGAAAATTCTAAAAATCAAAGCGCCTCTCCTCCTCCAAAGGAATGCAGCTCCTCACCAGCAACGGAACAAAGCTGGACAGAGAATGACTTTGACGAGTTGAGAGAAGAAGGCTACAGACGATCAAACTTCTCCGAGCTAAAGGAGGAAGTTTGAACCCAACGCAAAGAAGTTAAAAACCTTGAAAAAAGATTAGACGAATGGCTTACTAGAATAACCAATGCAGAGAAGTCCTTAAAGGACCTGATGGAGCCGAAAACCATGGCACAAGAACTACGTGAAGAATGCACAAGCTTCAGTAACCGATTCGATCAACGGGAAGAAAGGGTATCACTGAAGGAAGATCAAATGAATGAAATGAAGCTAGAAGAGAAGTTTAGAGAAAAAAGAATAAAAAGAAATGAACAAAGCCTCCAAGAAATATGGGACTATGTGAAAAGACCAAATCTACGACTGATTGGTGTACCTGAAAGTGACGGGGAGAATGGAACCAAGTTGGAAAACACTCTGCAGGATATTATCCAGGAGAACTTCCCCAATCTAGCAAGGCAGGCCAACATTCAAATTCAGGAAATACAGAGAATGCTACAAAGATACTCCTCGAGAAGAGCAACTCCAAGATACATAATTGTCAGATTCACCAAAGTTGAAATGAAGAAAAAAATGTTAAGGGCAGCCAGAGAGAAAGGTCGGGTTACCCACAAAGGGAAGCCCATCAGACTAACAGCTGATCTCTCGGCAGAAACTCTACAAGCCAGAAGAGAGTGGGGACCAATAGTCAACATTCTTAAAGAAAAGAATTTTCAATCCAGAATTTCATAACCAGCCAAACTAAGCTTCCTAAGTGAAGGAGAAATAAAATACTTCACAGACAAGCAAATGCTGAGAGATTTTATCACCACCAGGCCTGCCCTACAAGAACTCCTGAAGGAAGCACTAAACATGGAAAGGAACAACTGGTACTAGCCACTGCAAAAACATGCCAAACTGTAAAGACCATCGAGGCTAGGAAGAAACTGCATCAACTAACGAGCAAAATAACCAGCTAACATCATAATGACAGGATCAAATTCACACATAACAATATTAACCTTAAATGTAAATGGACTAAATGCTCCAATTAGAAGACACAGACTGGCAAATTGGATAAAGAGTCAAGACCCATCAGTGTGCTGTATTCAGGAAACCCATCTCATGTGCAGAGACACACATAGGCTCAAAATAAAGGGATGGAGGAAGATCTACCAAGCAAATGGAAAACAACGAAAGGCAGGGGTTGCAATCCTAGTCTCTGATAAAACAGACTTTAAACCAACAAAGATTAAAAGAGACAAAGAAGGCCATTACATAATGGTAAGGGGATCAATTCAACAAGAAGAGCTAACTATCTTAAATATATATGCACCCAATACAGGAGCACCCAAATTCATAAAGCAAGTCCTCAGAGACCTACAAAGAGACTTAGACTCCCACATAATAATAATGGGAGAATTTAACACCCCACTGTCAACATCAGACAGATCAACAAGACAGAAAGTTAACAAGGATATCCAGGAATTGAACTCAGCTCTGCACCAAACAGACCTAATAGACATCTACAGAACTCTCCACCCAAAATCAACAGACTATACATTCTTCTCAGTACCACACTGCACTTACTCCAAAATTGACCACATAGTTGGAAGTAAAGCACTCCTCAGCAAATGTAAAAGAACAGAAATTATAACAAACTGTCTCTCAGACCACAGTGCAATCAAATTAGAACTCAGGATTAAGAAACTCACTCAAAACCGCTCAACTACACGGAAACAACAACCTGCTCCGGAATGACTACTGGGTTCATAATGGAATGAAGGCAGAAATAAAGATGTTCTTTGAAACCAACGAGAACAAAGACACAACATACCAGAATCTCTGGGACACATTTAAAGCAGTGTGTAGAGGGAAATTTATAGCACTAAATGCCCACAAGAGAAAGCAGGGAAGTTCTAAAAATGACACCCTAACATCACAATTAAAAGAACTAGAGAAGCAAGAGCAAACACATTCAAAAGCTAGCAGAAGGCAAGAAATAACTAAGATCAGAGCAGAACTGAAGGAGACAGAGACAAAAAAGCCCTTCAAAAAATCAATGAATCCAGGAGCTGGTTTTTTGAAAAGATCAACAAAATTGATAGACTGCTAGCAAGACTAATAAAGAAGAAAAGAGAGAAGAATCAAATAGACACAATAAAAAATGATAAAGGGGATATCACCACCTATCCCACAGAAATACAAACTACCATCAGAGAATACTATAAACACCTCTACGCAAATAAACTAGAAAATCTAGAAGAAATGGATAAATTCCTTGACACATACACTCTCCCAAGACTAAACCAGGAAGAAGTTGAATCTCTGAATAGACCAATAACAGGCTCTGAAGTTGAGGCAATAATTAATAGCCTACCAACCAAAAAAAGTCCAGGACCAGACAGATTCACAGCCGAATTCCACCAGAGGTACAAGGAGGAGCTGGTACCATTCCTTCTGAAAGTATTCCAATCAATAGAAAAAGAGGGAATCCTCCCTAACTCATTTTATGAAGCCAGCATCATCCTGATACCAAAGCCTGGCAGAGACACAACAAAAAAAGAGAATTTTAGACCAATATCCCTGATGAACATCAATGCAAAAATCCTCAATAAAATACTGGCAAACCGAATCCAGCAGCACATCAAAAAGCTTATCCACCATGATCAAGTGGGCTTCATCCCTGGGATGCAAGGCTGGTTCAACATATGCAAATCAATAAATGTAATCCAGCATATAAACAGAATCAAGGACAAAAACCACATGATTATCTCAACAGATGCAGAAAAGGCCTTTGACAAAATTCAACAGCACTTCATGCTAAAAACTCTCAATAAATTAGGTATTGATGGGACGTATCTCAAAATAATAAGAGCTATCTATGACGAACCCACAGCCAGTATCATACTGAATGGGCAAAAACTGGAAGCATTCCCTTTGAAAACTGGCACAAGACAGGGATGCCCTCTCTCACCACTCCTATTCAACATAGTGTTGGAAGTTCTGGCCAGGGCAATCAGGCAGGAGAAAGAAATAAAGGGTATTCAATTAGGAAAAGAGGAAGTCAAATTGTCCCTCTTTGCAGATGACATGATTGTATATCTAGAAAACCCCATTGTCTCAGCCCAAAATCTCCTTAATCTGATAAGCAACTTCAGCAAAGTCCCAGGATACAAAATCAATGTGCAAAAATCACAAGCATGCTTATACAGCAATGACAGAGAGCCAAATCATGAGTGAACTCCCATTCACAATTGCTTCAAAAAGAATAAAATACCTAGGAATCCAACTTATGAGGGATGTGAAGACCTCTTCAAGGAGAACTACAAACCACTACTCAACGAAATAAAAGAGGATACAAACAAATGGAAGAACATTCCATGCTCATGGATAGGAAGAATCAATATCATGAAAATGGCCATACAGCCTAAGGTAATTTATAGATTCAATGCCATCCCCATCAAGCTACTAATGACTTTCTTCACAGAATTGGAAAAAACTACTTTAAAGTTCATATGGAAACAAAAAAGAGCCCACATTGCCAAGTCAATCCTAAGTCAAAAGAACAAAGATGGAGGCATCATGCTACCTGACTTCAAACTATACTACAAGGCTACAGTAACCAAAAAAGCATGGTACTGGTACCAAAACAGAGCTATAGACCAATGGAACAGAACAGAGCACTGAGAAATAATCCACACATCTACAACTATCTGATCTTTGACAAACCTGACAAAAACAAGAAACAGGGAAAGGATTCCCTATTTAACAAATGGTGCTGGGAAAACTGGCTAGCCATATGTAGAAAGCTGAAACTGGATCCCTTCCTTACACCTTATACAAAAATTAATTCAAAGATGGATTAAAGACTTACACGTTAGACCTAAAACCATAAAAACCCTAGAAGAAAACCTAGGCAATACCATTCAGGACATAGCCATGGGCAAGGACTTCATGTCTAAAACACCAGAAGCAATGGCAACAAAAGTCAAAATTGACAAATGGGATCTAATTAAACTAAAGAGCTTCTGCACAGCAAAAGAAACTACCATCAGAGTGAACAGGCAACCTACAGAACGGGAGAAAATTTTTGCAATCTACTCATCTGACAAAGGGCTAATATCCAGAATCTACAAAGAACTCAAACAAATTTACAAGAAAAACACAACCCCATCAAGAAGTGGGCAAAGGATATGAACAGACACTTCTCAAAAGCAGACACTTATGCAGCCAACAGACACATGAAAAAAATGCTCATCATCACTGGCCATCAGAGAAATGCAAATCAAAACCACAATGAGATACCATCTCACACCTGTTAGAATGGCGATCATTAAAAAGTCAGGAAACAACAGGTGCTGGAGAGGATGTGGAGAAATAGGAACACTTTTACACTGTTGGTGGGACTGTAAACTGGTTCAACCATTGTGGAAGACAGTGTGGCGATTCCTCAGGGATCTACAACTAGAAATACCATTTGACCCAGCCATCCCATTACTGGGTATATACCCAAAGTATTATAAATCATGCTACTATAAAGACACATGCACACATATGTTTATTGTGGCACTATTCACAATAGCAAAGACCTGGAACCAACCCAAATGTCCAATAATGATAGACTGGATTAAGAAAATGTGGCACATATACACCATGGAATACTATGCAGCCATAATAATGAGTTCATGTCCTTTGTAGGGACATGGATGAAGCTGGAAACCATCATTCTCAGTAAACTATCGCAAGGACAAAAAACCAAACATTGCATGTTCTCACTCACAGGTGGGAATTGAACAATGACAACACTTGGACACAGGAAGGGGGACATCACACACCGGGGCCTGTTGTGGGGTGGGGGGGGGAGGGATAGCATTAGGAGATATACTAATGTAAATGACGAGTTAACGGGTGCAGCACACCAACATGGCACATGTATACATATGTAACAAACCTGCATGTTGTGCACATGTACCCTAGAACTTAAAGTATAATAAAAAAATTAAAAAAAAATAAAACCAACCAACCAACCAAACAAACAAACAAAAAAAAAAAATATGATCCACAGTGTTAGAGATGGGGCTTGGTAGATGATGTTTGGATCATGAATGGATTGGTGCCCATCCCACAGTAATGAGTTCACATCAAACGTGATTGTTTAAAAAAAAAAAAAAAAAAGTCTGGGCCAGGTGCAGTGGCTCACTTGTAATCCCAGCACTTTGGGAGGCCGAGGTGGGAGGATCACTTGAGCCCAAGAATTCGAGGCCAGCCTAGGCAACATAGCAAGACCCCATCTCTACAAAAAAGTAAAAAAAAGGAAAAAAAGAAAAAAGAAAGAAAGAAAAAAAAATAGCCAGCTCTGGTGCCTGTAGTCCCAGCTACTACTTGCGAGGTTGAGGCAGGAAGATTGCTTGAGCCCAGGAGTTTGGGTCTGCAGTGAGCCATCATTGTGCCACTGCACTCCACCTTGCAGCCTGGGTGACAATGTGAGGACCTGTCTCAAAGAAAAGAAAAAAGAGGCTGGGCATGGTGGCTCACGCCTGTAATCCCAGCACTTTGGGAGGCTGAGGCAGGCAGATCACCTGAGGTCAGGTGTTCGAGACCAGCCAGGCCAACATGGCAAAACCCCATCTCTATTAAAAATATAAAAATTAGCCAGCAATGGTGACAGGCACCTGTAATCCCAGTTACTCAGGAGGCTGAGGCAGGAGAATCATTGGAACCCTGAGATGGAGGTTGCAGTGAGCCAAGATCATACCACTGCACTCCAGGCTGGGTGACAGAGTAAGACACCACCAAAAAAAAAAAAAAAAAAAAAGAAGGAAGGAAGGAAGGAAAGAAGGAAGGGAGGGAGGGAGGGAGGGAGGAAGGAAATAATAATTAAAATGAGCCTAGCATCTCCTGCTCTTTCTCTTGTTCCCTCTCTTGCTCTGTGATATGCTGGTTTCCCTTCACCTTCTGCCATAAGTATAAGCTCCCTGAGTCCTCTCCAGAAGCAGATGCTGACACTATGCTTCCCGTACAGCCTGCAGAACCATGAGCCAAATAAACCTCTATTCTTGGCCAGGCACAGTGGCTCACATCTGTAATCCCAGCACTTTGGGAGACCGAGGCGGGTGGATCACTTGAGAGGTCAGGAATACCAAACCAGCCTGGCCAACGTGGTAAAACCCCGTCTCTACTAAAAATACAAAAATTAGCTGGGCGTGGTGGCAGTCACCTATAATCCCACCTACTAGAGAAGCTGAGGCAGGAGAATCATTTGAACCCAGAGGTGGAGGATGCAGTGAGCTGAGATCACGCCACTGCACTCCAGGCTGGGTGACAGAGTGAGACTGTGTCTCCAAAATAAATAAAATTAAAATTAAAAAACCCCTCTATTCTCTATAAATTACCCAGCCTCAGATATTTCTTTATAGCAACACAAAAACAGATTAACACACACAGAAACCCTGATTAGCTCACCTTTCCCACCCTCCCCTCACCGTTCCCCACACTTTAGACCATGCTGCCTTCTATCCCATAATACTCCCATTCCCTATTTTCAGGGAGGCAGATTTGAGATTTGTTCTCCTATCTCCTCACACAGCACTGCATTGTGAAATCTTTTCTCTTTTGCAAAAACTCATTACCACAGTGATTGGCTTCTTGCACATGGGCAGAAAGGACCTGGTCACTAACAGGCACTGCTATAGGAGTTACCAGGACAGGCCGGGCACCGTGGCTCATGCCTGTAATCCCAGCACTTTGAGACATGGAGGCGGGCAGATCACCTGAGGTCAGGAGTTCGAGACCAGCCTGGCCAACATGGTGAAACTCTTGTCTCTACTAAAAATACAGAAAAAAATAATTAGCCAGGCATGGTGGCAGATGCCTATAATCCAAGCTACTCAGGAGGCTGAGGGCAGGAAAATCGGTTGAACCCAGGAGGCAATCGTCAGTGCTGCCTCCCACTTGGGGGACCCTTTCCAATGTGCTACCTTCTCCCACATCCTGCTCTCAGCCAGGGAACGTTCTGAATGTGCCTGCAAGACTAACCAGCTACCTTCCACCCATGTGCCTGCCCAGCAGATATCGTTTTTGTTGTTGTTGTTGTTGTTAGAGACAGGGTGTCACTCCATGGTGTAGGCTGGAGTTCAGTAGCACAGTCATAGCTCACTGCAGCCTTGAACTCCTGAGCTCAAGAGATCCTTTGATCTCAGCCTCCCGAGTAGCTGGGACTACAGGTGCATATCAGCACACCTGGCTATTTTTATTTTTTATTTTTATTTTTATTCTTTTCTTTTTTTCTTTTTTCAAGACAGAATCTCGCTCTGTCGCCCAGGCTGGAGTGCAGTGGTGTGATTTCGGCTCACTGTAACCTCCATCTCCTGAGTTCAAGTGATTCTCCTGCCTCAGCCTCCCGGGTAGCTTGGATTACAGGCACCCACTACCACCCAGCTAAGTTTTGTATTTTAGTAGAGATGGGGTTTCACCATGTTGGCCAGGCTGGTCTCGAATGCCTGACCTCAAGTGAGACGCCTGCCTTGGCCTCCCAAAGTGCTGGGATTACAGGTGTGAGCCGCCATCCCTGGTCTATACATTCTTTCCAAACCCAAAGCTATGAAGAGATTTCATAGGTCTCTGCCTCCCCTATGGGGAGACCAGGGTTCTCTGTGAAAACAAAACAAAACAGGATGTTCTGTTTATGCCAAGATGACTGTGGCTTCAAGGCCTTCCCTCTCACATCTGCACCCATTTCTGTTGGTGTCTGATTTCCTGTGAGAGCCCTAGAGAGCTACGATCTTCACATAGCTGGAGTTTGCATGGTGCGAGAGAGCAACACATGAAAGAGATCTTTCTAGGGCTTCTTCAGTCCATTAGCGTCTGATGACTAGTGACCAGTTTGATACAACCTATCTACCTGCCAGGAACCACAGGTCTCAGCAGTCCAGAAGCCCAGCAATAGGAACAACACTGAGGAATCCATGGTTATGGTCCTAGAAGCAGAAACTTGAGATGTTTCCCGGCCAAAGCTGGTGCACATTGCCCTCCAGGAAAATTCAGGTCCTCAGACTTCAATTCCCAGCTACCAGCCGAGAGAGAGGCACCAGAGAGGATTAGAGTTTTTCCTAGTTTTTCTTAGGTTCTAAACGTGACAGGAAGCATTCCCCAGGCTACAGACTTGTTCCTCTAGGCTGTACAAAATCTGATTCAGGTCTTTCCAAGCTGGGAAAGGTTATCTGAGGTCACTCCATGGGGGAGAAGAATAAACAACTCCAAATAAGGCACTGTTTGTCCCCAGACTGTTCCTTGCCAGTTGGACAAACACACTCAAATACAAAGCTGTTTTGTCAGTATCTGAGCTATGTCCCTTTCATGGCTGAGTATCAATCAAAGCAACCACTAGAACAGGGTAGAACCTCAGTGTTCACACTGGGCTCCCCCAGCTACCAGAATCAAGCCACTTTTCCTATAAATCAGTCACAAACAGTGAATGTTAAGACTGGCACTTCTTGCTTAGAGACCCAAATTCTGTTCCAAGAAGAGTATTTAAGGATCTTCCTCTAACACCCCTTGGCTGCAGCAATCTTACCTGCCAGGGGACATTATTACAGCAAGATCACACCTACGCGTGGGCTGCTCCACCAAAAAATATGCCCACTGTTCCAGTAGGAGAGATCCTGCCTCTCTCTGCCCTTGGGGAACCTCTATGGCAGACATGGTGGCAGGATCTTGGTCAGAAATTGTCTACCTGCTGCCAGTACTGGATTTCTAGAAAGTTGTCAGCCAGGTGCATTGGCTCACTCCCGTAATCCCAGCACTTTGGGAGGTCGAGGTGAGAGGACTGCTTGAGGCAAGGAGTTCAAGTCCAGCCTGGGTAATATAACGAGACCTTGTCTCTACAAAATTAAAAAAAAAAATAGCCAAGGATGGTGGTATGTGCCTACAGTCCCAGCTACTCGGGAGGCTGAAGCAGAAGGATCACTTGAGCCGGAGTTCAAGGCTGCAGTGAGCCATGATTCGTCACTGCACCCTAGTCTGGCCAACAGAGTGAGAACCTGTCTCTAGAAAAAGAAAAAGAAAAAAGAAAAAGAAAGTTGTTAGAAAAAGCTCCTCTCTGAGTAAGGGGAGGTCTGTATGGCGCCCTGGCCTTTCATCCCAGGACATCCACTGGGTAGTTTCTGCCACTGGGCACTTGAAGGATGCTTTGAAGCACTCTGCCTAGTATCAGCCTGGGAGCTGGTCCTGGCTAACCTGAGCTTTGGTGGTTAGAATGATTTTTAAGTATGCCCAGTGCTCTTGACATGAGACTTTCATGTTTCCAAGGCAGCCTGAACCACTAACAATTCGCATTTCAGGGCAGTGGAGTGGACATTGGCCCAGAGTAACTTCTCTGTGAATTGGACACTAGGAGGGAGGTCTCCAAGACTGGATCCCATGATGAGATGTCCCTGCAATGGTGTTGGAAGCATCCCTTTTACCAGGAAAGCCTCAGGCTAGATCACAGAAGGCTGGGATTGGGAAAATAGAAATGGCTTCAACTCCTAGAAAGATAAAATAATGACCTAGGGCCAGACAAACTGCTTCTTTTACTAAGGAGGGAAGTAAAATTAAAAAAAAAAAATAGGGGCATACTACGGGATTGACACCTTGTCCAGCGTCATGCAAAATGCCTTGGCCAAGCCAAACTTGAACTTGAACTTAACTCTCAAAGCTCGCCATCTACATGTCTGACGACTGGCCCAGAAGAATTCATTTGCCGTCAGTGAAAGACTGGCCAAACATGCTTGATGAAAAGTCCTCAAATATCCCGAATTAGCCTCTGAAGCTCTGGATTATAGAAGCAGAAGGTAAACTCACATGGGTACCGTCTTGAGGATACCAATGTGTCAGCAACGTCTCTACACACCACTCTTATTTGCAAAGGGCACTGAACACCCGAGATGTAAATGGCCTGAGAAACCTTTACCCCCTTTTGCCCTGATATAACCACAGAGGGACTCTGTGTCTCCCTCTACTAAAACTCAGATGTTGAAGTCCTAACCTCCAGCAGGGCTTTTAAGGAGGTTATGGGGTTAACTAAGGTCATAGGGTAAGGCTTAATCCAATAAGGCTGGTGTCCTTATAAGAAGAGGAAGAGAGCCAGGCCCAGTGTCTCATGCCTGTAATCCCAATGCTTTGGGAGGCTGAAGAGAAAGGAGGATTACTTGAGCCTAGGAGTTGGAGACCAACTCAACATAATGAGAGCAACATAATGAGATCCTGTCTCTACAATTTTTTTTTTTTAATTAGCTGGGCATGGTGGTGTGTGCTTTTAGTCCCAGCTACTCAGGAGGCTGAGGTGGGAGGATTGCTTGAGCCCAGGAGTCAGAGGCTGCAGTGAGCTATGATCGCACCACTGCACTCCAGTTTGGACAACAGGGCATGATCATGTCTCTAAAAAAATAATGATAATTAATTAATTTTTAAAAAGAAAAGGAAGAAACACCAGGGATCTCACTTTCTCTCCCTGCATGCCCAGAGGGAAGGACATTTGAGGGCACAGTGAGAAATAACCATCTGCAAGCCAGAAAGAGAGGCTTCACCAGAAACCAATCTTGCCAACACCTTGGGCTTCCAGCCTCCAGAACAGTTAGAAAATACGTGTTGTTTAACAAGGTCAGGAGATCGAGACCTTCCTGGCTAACATGGTGAAATCCTATCTCTATTAAAAATACAAAAAATTAGCCGGGCGTGGTGGCGGGTGCCTGTAGTCCCAGCTACTCGGGAGGCTGAGGCAGGAGAATGGCTTGAACCTGGGAGGCGGAGCTTGCAATGAGCCGAGATCACGCCACTGCACTCCAGCCTGGGCGACAGAGCAAGACTCTGTCTCAAATAAAAAAAAAAAGAGAAACAAAAAGAAAAAGAAAATGTGTGTTGTTTAAGCCACCCATTCTGTGACATTTCGTTATGGCAGCCTGAGCAGACGAAGAGAGCTTCATTTGGAGTTCCAAAAGTGAGTGATCCTATTTGGCCAGACAGAGACCCTTTGTACTAGGGAGGGCTATAATGCCAACCAAGGGGCAATATATTAGTTTCCCATTTCTGCTGTAACAAATTACCCTAACTCTATGGCTTAAAACCACACAAATTTGTTATCCTATAGCTCTGGATGTCAGAGGTCCAAAGTGAGTCTTATGGGGCCCAAAGCAAGGTGGTAGCCAGGATGGTTCCCTCTGGAAGCTCAGCAAATAACCCATTCCTTGCCTCTTCCAGCTCCCAGACACCAACCATGGCTCCCTCCTCCACCTTCAATGCCAGCTGAATAGCATTTTTTCCTCTCTCTAATCTCCTGCCTCACTCTTATAAGGACCCTTGTGGTTACATTAAACCCACTCAGATACTCCAGGAGAATCTCTTAATCACATCTGCAAAGTCCCTTTTGCCATAGAAGGTAACATATTCAGAGGTTCCAAGGTTAGGACATGAACATCTTTGCAGGGGCCATCATTCAGCTAACACAGGCAACTAGTGGTCCAAAATCACCCAATGAGATTCTCTAGAAGAGGACAAACCAAGGAGAACCTGGAAGGCCATCAGGGTCCAGCAATGGACTTCCATGTTTAAGCAAAAAGAATGGCATGGGCTTACCAAATAATGGAAGATTGTTTTCCTAAGGAAACCAAGCAATAGAAGGATTATAGGCAAAACTGCTTGGATAGGACAGGACCAGCTGCTCAGAAAGGACCCCTGAATACAGAATACTGTGAAGAGCCCCCTGTATCTTCAGACCATGGTGCAAAGAGGCACTCTCCAGCAGCATCTGCCCAAATGTGGGCACCTGATGGAGAGTAGGCAGTCAGGCCCACAACACTAGGACCCAAGCCACAAAGCTTGACTAATGCTCACACTGACTGGCCTGGAGGCAAGATTCCATCACTGCCTCTGTGCCTGGAAGCCAGCACAGAACCATCCCTTGGGGAAGGGCCCCATGAGTCCCCATGTCACCACCGTAGCGACCTACAGGCAGACCTTGGTGCAGCTCAAGCTGGGCATCCCAACATATTGGGCCATGCTCACCACCATCCAGACATAAGTGCCCTACTGGGGCAAAGTGTTCTGTTTGTATCATAATCTCCTCACTCTGAGAGATGCACCTCCCGTGGTGGGAGTGCTCTGGGGGACAGAGACACAGAAGCCACCAGTTCCTTCTAAAGCTGCTTCAGGATGATGGGGCTGAATATCACAACCCCACCTGCAAAAACCTCAGAGGCACAGACTTCAAATCACAAAGCACTTCATGCACTTGTAAGTCTCTGTGAGTGGTGATGCTGAGTGTTGAGAGGATGCCAGGATTACTACCAAGACATAACCCCTGCCTACAGAGAGCTGTGATTGCCATGGTTGAGACAGATGCTCATGAAATGACATAAACGCCAGTCAAATTGATGGAAGGATAAAACAATGTACTAATTTATTAACAAATACCAGCAGAATGTACAAACCAATCGGTTGAGCCCATCTGTCCTAGTGGGAGATCTTGATCGATGACATGGGAACTACTGGTCAGAGCTCATTCATTCATTCATTCATTTACCCATTTGGCAAATATTTGTTGAATGCGTTGCATGCCAAGTACTGCACACAACAACAATATGCAAAGATGAGTAAGACATGGTCCATGTCCTCAAAAATTCCTGATCTAGGAAGATAGACAAGTACCTTAAAATACGTTGGCTGGGTGCAGTGGCTCACACCTGTAATCCCAGCACTTTAAGAGGCCAAGGCAGGAGGAGCACTTGAACCCAGGAGTTTGAGACCAACCTGTGCTACGGGAGGACTCATGGGCTTCCAACAATGCCTAGTGAGAGAAAGGTCTGGAAAGTTTCCCAGAGAAGGTGACATTTCCACTGAAATGTGCTTCCAGAGAAGGACTTAATCATGTAAACTGAGAAACAAAAAGAGTTTTAGGAAGACAGGGGGAAAAAAAAACAGGGTATTTTTGAAAAACTGAAGAAAGTTCCGGAAAACTGGAGGAGAGGAGGAAGGAGAAGTGGAAATGGAGCGACAGACCATTTCAATTGGCTTTCCAATTTCCAGAAGATAAGAATTCACCTCAGGGGCAAAGGAAAACCATTTGAAAGTTAGTCAGTCAGTTAGTTAGTTAGTTTGTTTTTGAAAGAGTTTTGCTCTTGTTGCCCAGGCAGGAGTGCAGTGGCACAATCTCGGCTCACTGCAACCTCTGCCTCCCCCATTCAAGTGATTCTCTTGCCTCAGCCTCCAGAGTAGCTGGGATTACAGGCACCCGCCACCATGCCTGGCTAATATTTTTTATTTTTAGTAGAGACAGGGTTTCACAATGTTGGCCAGGCTGGTCTTGAACTCCTGACCTCAGGTGATCCACCCAACTCGGCCTCCCAAAGTGCTGTGATTACAGGTGTGAGCCACTGCGCCCAGCCCATTTGAAGGTTTTAAGAGAGGATTCACAGAAGCAGATTTATATTTCACTCATTCAGCCAGCCAAGACATATTTAGTAAGTACCTTTGATGTGAGAGGCTCTGCTCTAGGGGATAAAAGCAGGAACAGAACAGACAAGGTCTCTTCCCTCATGTAGTTTACATTATCATGAGAGATGCTGACAATAAATAACTAAGCACATAAATTAATACAATAATTAAACACTTTGGAAACATCCCCCTGGCAGCAGCAATGTGGGGAGAATGGACTGAAAGGAAGCAAGACCAGAAACAAAGAGAAAGAGTAGGAGGCCCTGGCCGTAGTCCAGGCAGGAGATGAGTTTGCATGAGGCAGATCATATTGAATGCCTCCCCCAAAATATTCCTTCCCCACTCCACCTCTCCAACCCAACTTTCATCCTGGCCAGCAGAACCTGCTTCCCACACCAACAGCTGAAAATGCCAGAAACTCACTTTCACAGCCTTGTTTAGCTACAGCGTGGAGAAGTGACCCAATCATGGCCACTGAGACCTGAGAGTAAGGCTACAGTGGGCCCTCATAGGTAGGCTTTCCTTCCCCGTAAAGAGTGACATGACACAGCAAGACACATCTCTCTTCTTTGCTTGATGTGTATCTGCAAGTCGTGCTGAGAACTGCTGCTGGCATCTTGTGATGCTAAGGACTGAGGCATTAAGGGTAGTGGAGCGAGTAGTTTGAAAGTACCCGAGTCTTGGTGCCATTTTTGACTCACTAAATCAGCCCTGTAGCTGCCCTATCTCTTACCTCTTATGATGTGAGATTTATTTATTTATTTGTTTGTTTGTTTTTGAGATGGAGTCTCGCTCTGTCGCCCAGATCCGAGTACAGTGGTCTCGACTCACTGCAATCTCTGCCTCCCAGGTTCAAGCAATTCTCCTGCCTCGGCCTCCTGAGTAGCTGGGATTACAGGCATGAGCCACTATGCCTGGCTAATTTTTATATTTTTAGTAGAGATGGGGTTTCTCCATGTTGGCCAGGCTGGTCTCAAACTCCTGACCTCAGATTTCCACCCGCCTCAACCTCTCAAAGTGCTGGGATTACAGGCATGAGCCACTGAGCCTGGCTGTTATTATGTGAGATTTTTAAAGAAACAAACAAAAAGCCTCTCAATGATGAAGGCACTTTTGGTTGGGTATTCTGTTTATTGCAATCAATAATGGCTTCAGTGATATGCTGTGCAATGCTAGGACACTTGTGGTAGAGATTTAAAGAACTAGAGCCTGGGCAATACAGCAAGACCCCATCTCAAAATCATTTTTTAAAAATTAGCCAGGCATGTGGTGTGTGCCTGTAATCCAGCTACTTCAGAGGCTGAGGCAGGGAGGATCACTTGAACCCAGAAGGCTGAGGCTGCAGAGAACTATGACCATGCCACTGTACTCCAGCCTGGGCAACAGAGCGAGACCCTGTCTCTAAAATAAAATAACACAGCCAGGCATAGTGGCTTATGCCTGTAATCCCAGCACTTTGGGAGGCCAAGGCAGGTGGATCACCTGAGGTCAGGAGTTTGAGACCCACCTGGCCAACATGGTGAAACCCCACCTCTACTAAAAATACAAAAATTAGCTAGGCATGGTGGTGGGCGCCTGTGATCCCAGTTACTAGGGAGGCTGAGGCAGGAGGATGGCTTGAACCTGGGAGGCAAAGGTTGCAGTGAACCAAGATCACGCCACTGCACTCCAGCCTGGGTGGCAGAGTGAGACTTCATTTAAAAAATAATAATAAAATAAAAAGTGGGTAGGTGCAAAAAATATTTAGAAAGAAGCATTGACAGAGCTGAGTGATTATCACTGAAGGTGAAAGAAACAGATATCTCTGAAGTCTGTGACCAGCAGCCCGACACACAGACCATTAATCACTGTGTCAGGGAACACAAAAAGAAGAGCAGATGTGGACAACTTGGAGGTTCCCTTGCGACTTCCAAAGTGAAGGCAGGTGAGAACAGACAGAAAGGCAAGGGCTTGTCTGGGCAACCAACCCAAACAAGTCCATCTGGTATTCCCCTATCCTGTGGGTCTGCACACTAAGTTACGTAGTAACACAGAGAATAACATGGTTATTCTACTGAGATGCTAGGGAGAGATTAGATTGCCATAAAATATGACTCCCTGATGAGTTCTCATGATGGCCACAGGAAGGAAGAGACATCCGTCATAATCATCAGCATTAAAGAACACTTTATTTATTTTCTTTTTAGTTTTTTTTTTTTTAACAGAGTCTCGCTCTGCCACCCAGGCTGGAGTGCAGTAGTGCAATCTAGTGCCACTGCAACCTCCAGCTCCCGGGTTCAAGTGATGCCCCTGCCTCAGCCACCCGAGTAGCTGGGATTACAGGCATGCGCCACCATGCCCAGCTAACTTTTGTATTTTTAGTAGAGATGGGGTTTCACCATGTTGGCCAGGCTGGTCTCAAACTCTTGATCTCAAGTGATCTGCCCACCTCGACCCCTCAAAGTGCTGGGATTACAGGCATGAGCTACCATGCCCAGCCAGAACACTTTATTTTTATGCAACACTAAAGTAAGCCTCTAACACTTAGTATTTGCACAACATGGATATTTGTGGATCCATTGCAACCCTGATAAATAACAGTGGGTTCATGAATTCAAAGCTCTGCTATAGTAAGGAGCTACTTATTATCTCAGCTTATCTTAGAATCTCAGCTCCCTCCAGCCTGAGATTCTGAGGACTGGGAGGGGCACGCCACTGATGGCAAACCCCTGCATGGAGAAAGGTTACCAGCACCATGGCTGCTGCAGCACTGTCCCCAAGCTAGCCCTGCAACCATTCCCAACATCTTCCTTCCATACCGGATAGAAAGCTAGGAGAAGTCAAATACTCACTTCCCAGCCTCCTTTGTTTGAAGGGATGACCACGGAACTCAATCTTGGTCAATGAAACCTAACCAAGTTAAACAGAAGCTGGCAGGGAGCTTCTGGGATATCTTGTGCTTTTCTGATGAAAAGGGCAGACAGAGCTGGGTCCCTCCATGTCCCTTCTCCCTCCCCCTTCTACAGAGTCAGGTCACCATGGCAGGAGCTTCAACAGCCATTTTGTGACCATGAGGAGAAACGCAAACTAACTAACTCAATAAATAAAAGGATGACATAAGGAGGATTCCCTGCCTTCACTTGGGAAATCTCAAGGGAACCTCCAAATTGTCCACATCTTTCTTTCTTTCTGTATTCCCTGACACGGTGATTAATCGTCTACCTGTTAAGCTGGTGGTCATGGACTTCAGAAATATCTACCTCTTTCACCTTCAGTGATAATCACCCAGCCCTGTCAATTCTCCTTTCTAAAGAAGAATAAGGTGGAGAAGGATGGAAAGAGGCCTAAATAATGTCATGAATCAGTTGAATCCAAGGTAGTGGCTTTCTACCCCAGATTTCTCATATAAAACAATGGCAAAAAAATTCTATTTGCTTAAGGCACTCAATTTGTTTACTTACAGCTAAATATATCCTAAATTATCTAGAATTTGGTACCTAAAATGGTGGCTGGAGGCAACAGACCCTAAAATGTGGAACTCTGCCTGAAGGAGGTAGAATGCTGGGCAAAGAAGACTCAACTATTTTGAGCTAGAAAGTTGGCGATTCTTGTACCGCATGTTCTCACTTGTAAGTGGGAGCTGAATGATGAGAAGACAGGGACACAGGGAGGGGAGCAACACACACGGGGGCCTGTAGGGGGCAGTGGCGGGTGGGAAGAGGGAGAGCATCCGGAAGAATAGCTGATGGATGCTGGGTTTAATATCTAGGTGCAGCAAACCACCATAACACATGCTCACCTACGTAACAAACCTGCATATCCTGCACATGTAGCCCTGAGCTTAAAACAAAACTTGAAGAAAAAAAGAAAAAAAAGTCGGTGATTCTTGTAATGTCATGGAGGCAAATCTAGGAACTGAATGATATAATAATTTATATATATATTATATATATATATTAGGATTTTGGTATATGTGAGTTCCTTCTAGAAGTTTTCAACAACATTCTATAAGACAGAGACAAACTTAGAATAGAGGTAACTGATATTATAGCAGAGAAAGAATAAATTACATCTTTGCTACTAGAAGCTCTCTCTGCCTTCTACCTGGAAACAAAATTCACTGAGAGTCACATAATCTATTACCTTGAGTCTTAAGAGCCAATTTCTGTGCCCTAAATTAAATATATAAAAATTGTTGGCACAAAGTATTGGTTTCAGTAATGGCAGAGTAGCTCTTATCAGACTAACCCTCCTACAGGTAACAGCAATAAATTCTAAACAAAATATGGAAAATAAATATTTGAAGGCATAGGATGGTGGCCAAAAGCAGATAGAAAGTGAAGGGGATCAGAATCTCAGGGGTTAAAAAACAAAGAGGATATATGGGCCAGGCATGGTGGCTCATAGCTGTGGTCCTGGCACTTTGGGAGACTAAGGTGGGCAGATCACTTGAGGACAGGAGTTCGAGATCAGCCTGGGCAACATGGTGAAACCCAGTTTCTACTAAAAATACAAAAAAAAAATTAGCCAGGCATGGTGGTGCATGCCTGTAATCCTAGCTACTCAGGAGGCCGAGGCAAGAGAATCACTTGAGCCTGGGAGGTAGAGACTGCAGTGAGCCAAGATCATGCCACTATACTCCACCTTGGGCAACAGAACAAGACTCTGTCTCAAAACAAAAAAACAAAAACAAAGAGGATACATACATGTTTATATGGCTTTTCTTCTGAAGATACTCCTCTGTATGAGCCATGAGGTGGTTAGAACTTAAGGATAACTTAAAGTCTTAATGGATCAAGGTGTCAGATACAAAGTTTGGGGCGCCAGAAGAGTTAAAAATAGAAAGGAAATATTCCAGAAAGGAGAGAGCTGCACAGGGCAGAGCCTTTCAAATCCACAGCTGACCTCTGAACTGCTCAGGCACAGGAGCACAAGGGGACAGAATTGCCAGAATGCTGAAAGTGCTGAGCAGAGATTTCAGCTGCCGCCCTCCATAGAGGCTGGAGAGACAGAGTTTGGGGTTAAAATCTTGTCAAATTACAGAGATTGGTAAAACGTTTGGAATTTCAATTGAAACTAGAAGGGCTAGTCCCTTGAAATAAAAACTAAGTCCCAAAACTGAGGGGTTCATCCTAGAATCAAGGACAAAATTGAAAAATGCCATAAAAGAGCATAAGAACAAATTTCTATAAAGTCAAGGTGTTTGGACAATAACTGCTTTTGAGAATAAAAACAACATTATTCAAGAAAAAGAGCATAATTAAGATTCTTTACAAGGCATTATCCACAATGTACTACAAGAAAAAAATTTATTGGAGATAAAAAAACAACAGAAAAACATGTCACATAGTGGAAAACACAGTCAATAGAAACAGACCCCAAGATGACTCGATATTGAAATTGGCAGATAAGGACTTTAAAAGAGGAATTAAAATGAAGTTCAAAGACTCAGAGGAAAATATGTCCTAATAGGTGACTAGATGGAGAACCTCTGCAGAGAAACAAAAACGATTACAATGAACCGAATAAAAATTCTAGAACTAAACAGTACGATATCAGTAATAAAAAGTTCACTGGATGGGCTCAACAGAAGATTAGAGATGGCAGAAGAATCAACGAATTTGAAGACAGATCAATAGAAATCATCCAATCTGAAGAACAGAAAGAAAAAGATACAGAAACATATTGATGGAGATTCAGTGACCTGTGAGACAATGAGAGATTTAACATACATGTAATGAAAATCCAAAAGGGAAGACAACATAAAAGAAGAAATATTTGAATATATAACAAGTGAAGATTTCCCAGGCTTCCTGATGAATCCATGATCAGACTACCACAAACAAGATAAAGGCAAAAAGAAAGAAGAAAGAAAGAAAAAAATGTAAAGAAAGGAGATAAAAGATCAAGAAAGAAGAAACCTATACACATTAAAGCGAGAGAAAAAACAGAGTAGGATGGACTCTAATCCAACAACTGGCATCCTTTTAAGAAGATGGCCATATGGACCAGGTGCAGTGGCTCACACCTGTAATCCCAGCACTCAGGGAGGCCAAGGTGGGCAGGCCATCTGAGGTGAGGAGTTCAAGACCAGCTTGGCCAACATGGCAAAACCTCATCTCTACTAAAAATACAAAAATTAGCCGTGCATGGTGGCACATGCCTATAATCCTAGCCACTCTGGAGGCTGAGGCAGGAGAATCACTTGAACCTGGGAGCCAAGATCACACCATTGCACTCCAGCCTGGGTGACAAGAGCAAAACTCCGTCAAAAAAAAAAAAAAAAAAGAAGAAGAAGAAGAAGAAGAAGAGACACATAGGAAGAACGCCATGTGATAATAAGGGCAGAAATTGGAATTATACTCTTATATACCAATGAATGGCAAAGATTGCCGAAAACCACTAGAAGACAGAAAGAGTCAAGAAAGTAGAACGTTCTCCCTACAGGTGTTAGAGGAACCACAGCCCAGCTGACACCTTCATTTCGAACATCCATCCTTTAGAACTGTGAGAAAATAAACTGACACTGTTTTAAGCCACTCAGTTCATAGTACACTTTGTGATGGCAGCCCAGAAACATGGTTACATGAGTATATACATTTTTTGTGTATTTGTTTCAGAGATAGGGTCTCCCTCTGTCACCCAGGCTGGAGGGCAGTGGCATGATCATGGATCATTGTAACCTTGAATTTCTCCTTCCACCTCAGCCTCCTGAGCAACTAGGAATACAGGTGCATACCACCATGCCTGGATAATTTTTTAATTTGGGTGGTATTTTTTAGGGTTTTTGTTTGTTTTTTGTAGAGACAGGGTCTCCCTATGTTGCCCAAACTGACCTCAGACTCCTGGCCTCAAGGGATCCTCCTGCCTCAGTCTTCCAAAGTCCTGGGATTACAGGCATAAGCCACTGCACCCAGCCAAGTATATACTTTTAAGTGGTTACATAGGCATATACATTTACCAAATTCATCAAATTGTGCACCAAAGGCCTATGCATTTCACTGTTTCTAAATTGTAAATTTTAAAGTGTAAACAAGGAGGCAGATGTTTTACCAAGATATAAGATTAAAGACCCTGGTAGCAAAGAACAAGTTCACCACGGTATCTGCCCACCAGAACCCAGAACCTACCGTTTCAAATTTCTTCATACATTTAGGTGTAAGAAGGATGGTAGAAACTAGAAGTGGCGGCCAGGCATGGTGACTGGCTTCTGTAATCTCAGCAATTTGAGAAGCCGAGGAGGGCAGATCACTTGAGGTCATGAGTTTGAGACCAGCCTGGCCAACAGGGTGAGACTGCGTTCCTACTAAAAATACAATAAATTAGCCAGGCATGGTGGTGCATGCCTCTAATCCCAGCACCCCAGCTACTCAGGAGGCTGAGACAGGAGAATCGCTTAAACCCAGGAGGCAGAGGATGCAGCAAGTTGAGATCACACCACTGCACTCCAGCCTGGCCAACAGGGCCAAACTCTGTCTCCAACAACAACAACAAACAAACACACAAAAGCGAAAATGGGAAGGGAAAAGAATTATCAAATTTTAAAAATGGAGCCTAAATAATATCTTTATCCATGGTACTAACATTTAAAATTGCCCAGAAATAAATAAAACTTAAGCCATGAGGGCTGTCTCCTTGAGGAAGGTTGAGTGTATACTAGATAAAATGCAGGGAAGAAGGAAATCAATTGTGTTTGTAATGCCAGGTAGTCAGGTTAAACAATTTATATGCATTGCATTGCATTTTATCAATTCAGATGGAAACCCTTGAACCATGATGTTGCCAAGAAACTGCACCAGTAGGCATGTTAGGATCAACCAAATATGTGGGGCTGCTACCCAAATTGTGTAATAGACCTTTTTAGGTGGCTGACCCAGCAATTTTCCGAACCTCCTTCTCCTTTCTCATGCTTTGCTACAGAGGCTAGAAAACTAAACATTTACTGTTCCAGCCTCACTTGCAGTGAGCACTAGCCATGTATTACAGTCCTGGCTAATAAAAACATTAGAAGAAAGGTTATATTTTCAAACAAAGGTGTCTCAGGAGGTGAAGGTGTTTTGCCCTGGTTCAGGTTTCTGTTTTTTGTTTGTTTGTTTGTTTGTTTTTGAGACAGGTTCTCGCTGTTACCCAAGCTGGAGTAGAGTGGCATGATCATAGCTCACTGCAGCCTCTAACTCCTAGGCTCAAGCAATCCTCCTACTTCAGACTCTGGAGTATCTGGGACTACAAGTATGAGCCATCATGCCTATCACGGTCTTGCTGTGTCTTGCAACGGTGTTGCCCAGGCTGGTCTTGAACTCCTGGCCTCCTATGAGCCGCCATGCCTATCACAGTCTTGCACGTGTCTTGCAACGGTGTTGCCCAGGCTGGTCTTGAACTCCTGGTCTCAAGTGATCCTTCCACCTCAGCCCCCTCAAAGTGCTGGGATCACAGGCATGAGCCAACACACCAAGGTGAAATTTCTTATTAAGTGAGCAATGATTCTTTGTGACAAGCCACTGTTCATCAATATTTCTATTACTTGCTACAAAATGCATTCCTTTTTTTTTTTTTAATTATACTTTAAGTTTTAGGGTACATGTGCACATTGTGCAGGTTAGTTACATATGTATACATGTGCCATGCTGGTGCGCTGCACCCACTAACTCGTCATCTAGCATTAGGTATATTCTCCAATTAAAAGACACAGACTGGCAAGTTGGATAAAGAGTCAAGACCCATCAGTGTGCTATATTCAGGAAACCCATCTCACGTGCAGAGACACACATAGGCTCAAAATAAAAGGATGGAGGAAGATCTACCAAGCAAATGGAAAACAAAAAAAGGCAGGGGTTGCAATCCTAGCCTCTGATAAAACAGACTTTAAACCAACAAAGATCAAAAAGACAAAGAAGGCCATTACATAATGGTAAAGGGATCAATTCAACAAGAGGAGCTAACTATCCTAAATATATATGCACCCAATACAGGAGCACCCAGATTCATAAAGCAAGTCCTGAGTGACCTACAAAGAGACTTAGACTCCCACACATTAATAATGGGAGACTTTAACACCCCACTGTCAACATTAGACAGATCAACGAGACAGAAGGTCAACAAGGATACCCAGGAATTGAACTCAGCTCTGCACCAAGCAGACCTAATAGACATCTACAGAACTCTCCACCCCAAATCAACAAAATATACATTTTTTTCAGCACCACACCACACCTATTCCAAAATTGACCACATAGTTGGAAGTAAAGCTCTCCTCAGCAAATGTAAAAGAACAGAAATTATAACAAACTATCTCTCAGACCACAGTGCAATCAAACTAGAACTCAGGATTAAGAATCTCACTCAAAGCCGCTCAACTACATGGAAACTGAACAATCTGCTCCTGAATGACTACTGGGTACATAACGAAATGAAGGCAGAAATAAAGACGTTCTTTGAAACCAACGAGAACAAAGACACAACATACCAGAATCTCTGGGACGCATTCAAAGCAGTGTGTAGAGGGAAATTTATAGCACTAAATGCCCGCAAGAGAAAGCAGGAAAGATCCAAAATTGACACCCTAACATCACAATTAAAAGAACTAGAAAAGCAAGAGCAAACACATTCAAAAGCTAGCAGAAGGCAAGAAATAACTAAAATCAGAGCAGAACCGAAGGAAATAGAGACACAAAAAACCCTTCAAAAAATCAATGAATCCAGGAGCTGGTTTTTTGAAAGGATCAACAAAATTGATAGACCGCTAGCAAGACTAATAAAGAAAAAAAGAGAGAAGAATCAAATAGACACAATAAAAAATGATAAAGGGGATATCACCACCGATCCCACAGAAATACAAACTACCATCAGAGAATACTACAAACACCTCTACGCAAATAAACTAGAAAATCTAGAAGAAATGGATACATTCCTCGACACATACACTCTCCCAAGACTAAACCAGGAAGAAGTTGAATCTCTGAATAGACCAATAACAGGAACTGAAATTGTAGCATTGGGAGATATACCTAATGCAAAATGCATTCCTAATTGATAAAACTAACAACTACCTCCCTCCTACCTAACAGTCCTAACAAACAAGAGCAAAATATGGGAAACAGAGTGGAGTGGCAAACGGATTATGTAAATATACCAAGCATTCTTCAAAGGCTATGAATAGATCAGAGTTTACTTGTTGGCTACCTCTAGCATAAAAATACCAAGGTAGTCCAGGCACGGGTGGTGGCTCACGCCAGTAATCCCAGCACTTTGGGAAGCCGAGGCGGGTGGATCATTTGAGGCTAGGAGTTCAAGACCAGCTTGGGCAACATGGTGAAACCCCATCTCTACTACAAATACAAAAATTAGCCTGGCGTGGTGGTGGCATGCACCTGTAGTCTCAGCTACTTTGGAAGCTGAGGAATTAGAATTGCTTAAACTGGGAAGGTGAGGGTTGTAGTGAGCCGAGATCATGCCACTGCACTCCAGCCTGGGCAACAGAGTAAGACCCTGTCTCAAGGAAAAGAAAAAAGAAAAAGAAAAAGAAAACACCAAGGCAAAAATAAAGCAGTTAATAATAAAAGAAGGAGAAGAAGTAAAATAAGAATTGTTAACATTCATTGATGGCTTTCTAGGTTCTAAGTAATTTACATGCATTGTGTTATTAATTCAGATGGAAACCCTTGCACCATGATGCTGCTGAGAAACAATACCAGTAGGCACATTGGGTCAACCAAGTACGTGGGGCTGCTACCCAAACTGTGTAATGAGAAAACAATAGTAGACTGAGAATCAGTAGACTAACATTCTAGTTTCTTTTTTGTTGTTGGTTTTGTTTTTCTTTTTTTGAGACAGCGTCTTTCTCTGTTGCCCAGCTTGGAATACAGTGATGCGATCTAGGCTCACTACAACCTCTGCCTCCCAGATTCAAGCAATTCTCCTGCGTCAGCCTTCCCAGCAGCTGGGACTACAGGAGCCCGCCATCATGCTCAGCTAATTTTCCTAATTTTAGTAGAGACGAGGTTTCACCATGTTGGCCAGGCTGGTCTTGAACTCCTGACCTCAAGTGATCCACCCTCCTCAGCCTCCCAAAGTGCTGGGATTACAGGCATGAGCCACCGTGCACAACTGCATTCTACTTTTCACACTGCTAGTCACATGCTCTGTGAATTTGAAGAATCACTTAATATCTCTGAGATGGTTTTTCTTCCCTTAAAGACAGACGTTGGAGAAAATTATTTGTAGGATGCACTTGACATCAAACATCCTAATTTCCAACCTATTTAGTTTGGCTGAAGTAATTTGGCTGGATTTGTAACAATTCATGGAATATTTATGAAACATCACAGTCATGTCAAGAGAGCGACAGCAATTGATTATCCCAAGCTCCAAAGACTTCGCAGAAATATTCAAAGCAGGATACAGAAGATAGAATTCTGCTAATAAAGATAACTTCCTAAGCACTCTCAACAAGCTTATACAGTAGCTGTGAACTTAATAAAGGAATTATTGCCTGGGCAAGATGTGAATTTGTTGCCAAATTTATGCAATCTATGTTAATGGCCAGAAACTATGTTTAACTGACTCAGGGATACAGTGATGGCTTATTTTGGGTTTTCTCTAAAAGCAAAATTTCCCTTCAAAATTATTTCTCCCCTGAAGCTAGCATTAAAATTCATTTACATTTTCTCAACACATACTTAATTTTTGCAAACAAGCAAAAAAAAAAAAAGAAATAAAATAAACAACTTGGGAAGAGGATCTGAGTTTGAAATATTCACATAGACAGTCCAACGATCTATAATCTGTAGGGTGGAGAATCAAAGGTTGATTATTTGTGAACTAGACTGTGAATAAATTTTTTAAAAAGTTATTCAAGATGCAGAAAATTGCATGGATATGTATTTATGTTTGGCATCAGTAGTAAAATTACATTTTCTAATGAATCTACAGCTCAGGGCTTTAAAATGTGGATCTTTTAAAATGTACGAAGCAAAATTCCAAGCATTACAAGAAATGTTTTATTTATAATGTTTGTGTGAAGCTAGGCATGGCACCCATCTGTCTCTTCCAATATATTTTCACAACTGGATTTATAGACTGTAACTAAAAAAGTAAAAGAGACAGTGTTCTGACTCCTGTGTAGTCTAATTCAGTCTATTATCATAATTTTATTTGTTATAAGCTGTCAATACAATTTGCCATACTACCCTTCCTCTGCCAGTTTCATGGCAGTAAGTTTTGTGTCCCCTTTCTGAGAAACACTTCAAGGATGCCTGCTTATTCTTTTTTTTTTGAGATGGAGTTTCACTCTTCTCAACCAGGCTGGAGTGCAGTGATGACACTGCGGCTCATTGCAACCTCCGCCTCCCAGGTTCAAGCGATTCCCCTGCCTCAGCCTCCCGAGTAGCTGGGATTACAGGTGCCCCCCATCACGCTCAGCTAATTTTTGTATTTTTAGTAGAGACGGGATTTTACCATGTTGACCAGGCTGGTCTCGAACTCCTGACCTCAGGTGATCCACTCGCCTTGGCCTCCCAAAGTGCTGGGACTTCAGGCATGAGCCACCACATCTAGCCCTATTTATTTCTTTATCACCTTCTTCCCTACATTTACACATACTTGATGTGGCAGGAGATAAGTAAGTATTGAATGAAGGATCAGAACTCTCACTGCACCACATAAAAAGAACTTAAAAGACAAAAATAAAGCTCCAAAAAAGTAAAATTTTTCATGCACTCTCCTTGGCCCTCACTTGCCTCTTGTTTTCACCTTTTTGCTTTGTTAGTTTTTATGGTTTTGTTTTTGGTTTGGAGACAGAGTCTCACTCTGTCATCCAAGCTGGAGTACAGTGGTGTGATCATACCTCACTGCAGCCTCGAGCTCCTGGGGTCAAGTGATTCTCCTGTCTCAGCTTCCCAAGTAGCTAGGACTACAGGTGCATGCCACCACACCCAGCTAATTTCTTTATTATTATTTTTTTTCCAGTTACAGAGTCTTTCTATGTTGCCCAGGCTGGTCCTGAACTCCTAGCCTCAGGTGATTTTTTTGCCTCAGCCTCTCAAAGTGCTGAGGTTACAGGCTTGAGCCACCACGCAGCCTTGCCTCTTGCTTATACCCTCATTCTCCTTCTAAGGCTTTAATTTTTTTTTGTTATTTTCTTTTTCTTTTTTCCTTTTCTTTTCCCCCAAGACAAAGTCTCACTGTGTCACCCAGGCTGGAGTACAATCGCGCGATCTCGGCTCACTGCAACTTCCACCTCCCGGGTTCAAGCAATTCTCCCTGCCTCAGCCTCCCCAGTAGCTAGGATTACAGGTGCCCAGCACCACACCCGGCTAGTTTTTGTATCTTTTTAGTAGAGACAGGGTTTTGCCATGTTGGCCAGGCTGGTCTTGAACTCCTGACCTCAGGTGATCCACCTGCCTCGGCCTCCCGAAGTGCTGGGATTACAGGCGTGAGACACCGCACCTGGCCAATTTTTATTGTTATTTTCTTAGGGACAGGATCACACTCTGTCACCCAGGCTGGAGTGCGATGGTGCATAATCACAGCTCACTGCAGCCTGGAACACCTAGGCTCAAGCAATCCTCCCTCCCAAGTAACTAGGACATGCCTCAGCTAATTTTTTTTTTCTTTTTACATTTTGTAGAGACAGGATCTTACTATGTTGTCCAGGCTGATCTCAAGCTCCTAGCCTCATGTGATCCTGCTCAACCCTTCAAGTGGCTGGGACTACAGGTGTGTGCCATCGTGCCTGGCTACCTCTCTAACTCTTTATTTTGCTGGCATTTAGTTCTACTCTCTTGTCTATTTATGGCCTTAATAACTCTGATGCTACTTTAGAAAGCATTTCCTATTCATTTTTAGCAATCACCATTCAGTCTTCGATCGTGACAAGGTCCTATATAAGTCAACCAGATGAGCAGCAGCTGCAACCACTTGCAAAACAATCTTCAAAAAGATAAAAAAGAAGTGAATGACCATTTTTACATAACTTGGTTAAAGTCGCAGGAATTTCAACCTGGACGTTAGGGCCAGTGGCATTGCCCCTACCTTCTTCCAGAGAACAGAGAACATCAGGCACACACATAAAGAGTCTCCTACATCCTAAGCTCCAAGATGGGGTTCCTGAGTCATTCTCTGCCTAATTTAGGTCATCTGTCATTGTCATGTCTTTATCAAAGTTTCAAAACAACTAAGAAACCAGATTTTTTGAGCAAAGTCATTCAGAGAGAGAGACCAGTTATCTGGTATATTCTACCATAGATTTGAGATGAATTGAATTAAGCACTAGAAACTCATACTTGTGGATACTTTTAAACAGGATGCTGAACAATGAATATGATTTCACAGAGTCAGCCAGGCATGGTGGCTCACGCCTGTAATTCCAACAATTTGGGAGGCCAAGGCGGGTGGATCACGTTGAGTCCAGGAGTTTAAGACCAGCGTGGGCAACATGGCAAGACTCTGTGTTACGAAATATACAAAAATTAGCTGGGCATGGCGGTGTATGCCTATAGTCCCAACTACTCGGGGGCCTGAGGTGGGAGGATAGCTTGAGCCCTTGAGAGTTCGAGGTTGCAGTGAGCCAGACTGCACCACTGCACTCCAGCCTGGGTGACAGAGTGAGATTCAGTCTCAAAACAAAACAAAAAAAAGATTTCACAGAGTCAAAATTAGGTATTGGCTGGTTTAAACTTTTCACACCTAAAAGATAAGCTGACTTCCAATCAAATCCAACTTGAAAGCCAAGGACTTGGGTATTAACTAGAGCTCTACACCTCCAAATAATCAAAGTCTTTTAAAATACATTCCTAAAATGTGTAGCCAGGTGTGGTGGTACACACCTATAATTCCAGTGTCTTGACAGGCTCAGAGAGGAGGACTGCTTGAGGCAGGAGTTTGAGACCAGCCTGGCCAACATAGTGAGACCCTATTTTTCTTAAAAAAATAAAAATTAAAAATTCCTAAAATGCATGGTGACGGATATAATTTGTAATAAATGGCTGACAAATGAACAAATAAATCAATGAAGGAAAAACATCTGAAAACCTGTATTATTTAGCCTCGTATGTTCTCAGTACAAACTTGTTCACCTGCAAAAAAGAGGCCCACATCCAGGACTAACATGTGAAGTAGGAGAGGGGAGAAAAAAAGAGATTTCTGAAGATCTTTGTACCAGGTCCTGTTCATTTATTTTTAGCTTGAAAATAATACTGTGGGATCCTCCTCATTTTACGTATTATTATATTTATTTTAGAGATCAGTAAACTAAGGATCAGAGCATTTAAATATTGAAATAGTAATAATGTTTACCATTTACACACACACACAGGTCCACACACACACCCATCTTTGATTCTTACAACCTTTCAACTAATGTGTCGCCATCCCATTTTAAAGGCAAAGAAACTGGGGTCCAGAAAGATCACAGGTCATGTAGCGATCAAGTAGCACAGCCAGAACCATAATGAGAATTCATGACAGCAGGAAACCTCCCAGCAGCATCTCTATCTGCTGGTCATTTTGCAATTATCTGTCTTTGCCATTGTCACAAACAGGCTCATCAACAAGGGAGTAATCCACCAGGGAACAGACCCATGGGGTCCAGCCTGATTGTGACTAAGCAAGAGCCATGGAACCTGTGGAAAAGTTGAACCAAAGAGTCTGAGTTTTTAATAGTCATTGTTCAGACTCCCTGTCCACCTCTTAGTTTTTCAAGGCTTTTCAAGAGTAAAAATGAAGTCATCCTTGCCTGAGAAGATGCCATAAAGATGCATGAGATGTCTACCAGGGAGTGCTTTGATACCTTCTCAGTCACATTCAGACCATTTGTCCCTCCTTCACAGCAACCAGTGATGGAGAAGACTTAGAGCCAGAAGGCTCACTAGTCAGTCTTGCATAGATAGCCCTGGTGCTTTGTGTTCAAGAGTGAAATGGACCAAAAAGCAGACAAAACAATGATAAGAAAAGAAAACTCCAGACCAATAACTCTAGTGAACAAAGATGCCGAAATCCTTATTACAGTATTAGCAAATTAAACCAGTAATCTACAGAAATATATCAAAAGGTATATAACACATCATGACTAAGTAGGGTTTATTCCAGGAATGCAAGCCTGGTTCAACATTTCTTTAAAAAGAGATAATTCACTACTTCAACTGAATAAGTTGAAAATTCTTACGACCATTTCAATGACTGTAGAAAAAAATACTTGACAAAATTTAACAACTATTCATGGTATAATCTCTCAGCAAATAAGAAATAGTGGGTAATTTCCTCAGTCTGATAAAATCTGTTGTATATGAAAGACCTGTATCTCACATCATCCTTGCCAGTGAAAGACTGAAGACTTCCCCCCTAAAATTGGGGACAAAGCACAAAGCAAAGATGTCCACTGTTCCCACTTCTATTTACCACTGTATTGTATCCTAGGTCTTAGCCATTGCAATAAGGAAAGAAAAAAAAGAGATATCTTTTTTTTTTGAAGATCTTAAAATAAGTAAAATGATCTCTTATTTGCAGATGAATGTTTGTATAGAAATGTACAATATATCTACAAAACAATTTCTAAAAAGAATAAATAAATTTAACAAGGTCATAGGATACAAGGTTTATATGAAAACAATTGCTGTATTTCTATATAGGAGCAGAACAAAAATGAAGCTATAAAAATCAATTCCATCTGCAGTAGTATTAAAAAAAGAAAAATAAAGTACATATGAATAAAACTAATCAAAAGTTATACAAAATCTTGAAGTTGAAGGTTATAATTTAACATTATTTGGGCCTTAAGGAAGACCTAAATGAATATATATATATCATGTTTATGGGTTAAAATATTCCATATTGTTAAGAGATTAATTTCCCCAATTGATTATAGAGTTAATGCAATTACTATCAAAATTTAACCAGACTTATGCAGACATTGACAATTTGGATTCTAAAATTTACATATAAAGGCTAAATGCTATAAAAAGCCAAAGAAATGGTTTAAAAGAACAAAGTGAAAAGGACTTAACTGCAGCTGATCTCAAGACTTATTCTGAAGGCCCAGTCAAAAGGATAGACTTCTAGATAATTGAACAGAATACAGAGTCAAGAAATAGAGATACATATAAATGGATATTTTACAAAGGTGCTAAGGTAATTCAGTGGCAAAAGAAAGGTGGTTTTGTTTGTTTGTTTTTAATAAATGATGCTGGAATGCCTAAATATCCATATGAGAAAAAAATAACCATTTTTTCATCTTGTATGTAAAAATGAACTCAAAATTGATAATAGATCTAAATAGAAAAACAAAAACTATAAAACATTGGGAACAAAAGACAAGAGAAATCTCTGTGAGCATGAAATAAAGATTATCTAGATAGCACACAAAAAGTATGAATCATAACACAAAATACTGATATATCTAACTTTATAAAAAATAAAAATGTCTGGTCTTTAAAGGCCACTGTTGAGAAAATAAAAAGGCAAACCACAGACTGGGAGAATATATTTGCAACACGCATGCAAACAAAGAACTTATATCTAGTATATATAAAGAATTTATATAGCTAAAAAATACAAGAGGCTTCAAAAATGAAGAAATACAAATAGCCAATAAACACAGGAAAAGATACACATCATTAGTCATTAGGAAAAGGCAAATAGAAACAACAATTATATACCACCACACTTCAGCAGAATGGTTAAAATTAGACATAGCATCAGGATTGGCAAGGATGTAGAGCAACTGGAACTCTCATACACCAATGGTGGGAGTGCAAAACAGTACAACTACTTTGAAACACAGTTTGGCAATTTCTTAAAAAGTCAAATATCCATCTATCATGCAACCCACCCACTCCACTCTTAGCTATTTACCCAAGAGAAATGGAAACATATGTCCACAGGAAGATTTGTATAAAAACATTCAAAGAAGCTTTATTACATTTTTGACTATTACTTATAATAGTCAAAAACTAGCTAAACAAAAAACACAAACGTCCATCAACAGGTGGATGGATAAATTGTGGAATATCCACACCATAGAATATCACCCAACAATAAAAAACAAACTACAGATACATAACAACACAGATGAATCTCAAAATAATATGCTAAGAGAAAGAAGCCAGACACAAGAGTATACATATTGTATTATCACATTTCTATAAAATTTCAGAGAACAAAAACTGAACTGTAGTGATAGAATGCAGATCAGTTTGGGACAGGGAGGTGACAACATGGAGGAAGGAAGGAATTGCAAGGACCATCACGGAATTTTGGGGTGTGATGGAAATCTTTGGTCTCTTTATTGGGTGGTAGTATTATAGGTATATACTTAGTCAAAATTCAACAAATTGCACACTTTAAATATGTGCAGTGTACTGTATGTAAACTATACCTCAATATAATCAATTTTTTTTTTTTGAGATGGAGTCTCGCTCTGTCTTTGGTCTCTTTATCGGGTGATAGTATTATAGGTATATACTTAGTCAAAACTCAACAAATTGCACAATTTAAATATGTGCAGTGTACTGTATGTAAACTATACCTCAACATAATCATTTTTTTTTTGAGACGGAGTCTCACTCTGTCACCCAGGCTGGAGTGCAGTGGCGCAATCTCAGCTTACTGCAAGCTCCGCCTCCCAGGTTCACGCCATTCTCCTGCCTCAGCCTCCCGAGTAGCTGAGACTACAGGCGCCTGCCACCACACCCAGCTAATTTTTTGTATTTTTAGTAGAGACAGGGTTTCACCGTGTTAGCCAGGATGGTCTCGATCTCCTGACCTCATGATCTGCCCGCCTCGGCCTCCCAAAGTGCTGGGATTATGGGAGTGAGCCAAATCATTTTTTAAATAAGAATAAACCAGAGCAAATTCAGAATACAGTAAGTGGGGTAAGAAAGCATGCAATCTGAGACACGAGTGAAGACTCTTGAGGAGCATCATGACTGTCCTCAGATGTCCATTAGATACAAGAGTCAGCTTCTGGACAACCTCACTGCAAGGACCGGGATATACTGGTGGCATTTGGAGACGGCAAACTTCATCTGGGGATAGAGAACAATTTCCTAACCAGGAAGAATAATCCACTGCTAAAACTGGCTGCCACGCTGGAGAGGGTATTCCTTGGTACTGGAGGTATTCATGGAGAAGTAGGCAGACCAGGGCTTTGGAGGAACTTTGTGAGAACAAACACCGCCACTTTAAGTTCCAGCTCCCTTTCTAACCTCATGCATTTCAAGGAAATTACTTCTCTTCTAACAACAAGCAGCCTGAAAGAACAGACAGTAAATCACAAATAAAACAGCTCAGGCACAGAGGAAGAAGGAAAGTCTCTTAGGTAACCACCAAACTTCACACTCATACAATGGGCCCCAGTAAAACAGTGGGCCCTAATAAGCATATTCCTTTCCTTTTAAGTGCACTAAAATAAAAAAAAAACTGAATGCAAACTCAGAGGGTATGCCTGCAACTGCAAAAAAAAATGTATGGGAACAGACACAAAACTCTCCCTCCCAGATAAGCAAGACAAAGACACACAGAAACATTCTGAGTCTGTGATAAGCTCTTCCACCCTTATCACAGATTAAAAACTCTTAATCTGTAAGAGAGAGCACCTCTGACCTAGCTTGGCCAGACGCTCCTCTCAGGTTTATTCTCCAAAATAAACCTGTCTTTGACTGTTAAGCTACTTTTCGTGTTTCTTTCCTCTTTCTTTAATTCTTACAGGCAGACCAGGGCTTTGGAAGAACTTTGTGGGAAAGGTAAGGCCTCTTCCAGCCTGAAGATGCTAGAATTCTGCAAGACTAGGCATTCCCTGCTGTTTGCTGTTGGCATATGATAGAGTTTGGATGTTTGTCCCCTCCAAATCTCTTGTTGAAATATGATTCCCAGTGTTGGAGGTGAGGCCTGCTTGGAGGTGTTTGGGTCATGGGGGCGGATCCCTCATGAATGTCTTAGTGCTGGCCTTGATAATGAGATCTGGTTATTAAAAAGTCTGTGGCACCTCCTCCTTCTCTTTCTCCCACTCTCGCCATGTAACATGCTGGCTCCTCATCACCTTTCCTCCATGACTGGAAGTTTCCCGAGGCCTCACCAGAAGCAGATGCAGGCATCACACTTCATGTACAGCCTGTAGAACCATAAGCCAATTAAACTTCTTTATAAATTACCAAACTTCAGGCCTTTCTTCCTAGTGATGCAGGAACAGCCTACTACAGCATAGGAAAGCCCAAAGTTCAATAGAGTCTCCCTTTCCCAGACAATTTTCTCTAAAGAAAATTCAAATGTCAGGATGGAAATGAAGAGGAATTTTCCACCCTGTCTTATTTGGTGCCAGATCCCCTTCTTTCTGTTGGCCCAAGAACACTTACACTGAAGATGGATGATTTTTAGGCTTGCTCCCTTCCAAAACCTCATCCTGTAATGACTAATTAGTCTGAAGTTAGCACAAACAGTAGCGGCTGAGTGGAAACACCTATTGTAATTTCTGGTGTGCTGGCTCCCAAAGCCATCCTCATATTACATCTAACTCATAGCCTTCGTCTCCTGCTGAAACAGTGAGGAGGCGGGATGCGTGGGTGTAATCCTTAAACGTGATGACAAACCAGTTGAGCTACAAGAGCTCATTCACTCATTCATCTGTGCATTCATTCAATGAGCACATGAGCATTCTGATGCACCAGAACACTGTCTCCCCTGCTGCGACTGTGTAGCCCCTTCTTATTGTTATTTCAAGTGCTTACCCTGACTTAGAGAGGAGGACACTTGGAGGAGGAGACAGATTTAAGGAAGGTAAACAGAAATAAGACATCCCGGGCTATGTCATGACTCTTAAGCAGGCCTGGCCAGAGGGTCTATGTAAGACTGATCAACAGCTCAGGGTTTTTGTTAATTAATTTTTGATTATTCTCAAAGAGCTCAGGGTTCTTATTTTCTACACCAAGCTTTATATTACAATAGGACATTTGGGCAGGGCAATGTGGTTCATGCCTGTAATCCCAGCACTTGCGGAGGCTGAGAAGGGCGGATCACTTGAAGTCAGGAGTTCGAGACCAGCCTGGCCAACATGGTGAAACCTCATCTCTACCAAAAATACAAAAATTAGCTGGGCGTGGTGGTGCATGACTGTAATCCCAGCTACTTGGGAGGCTGAGGCAGGAGGATCACTTGAACCTGAGAGGCAGAAGCTGCAGTGAGCTGAAATTGCACCACTTCACTCCAGCCTGGGCGACAGAGGGAGATTCCATCTCAAAAAAAAAAAAAGGACATTTGGTGATGATTTTGCCCTTCTGAAGAGTCATTCCACAGGCTCCAGGAACCATGGCAACCACGCTATTTGCTCTTTATTTCCCTTCTAGCATTCTCCTTTGTAACATGTTCGCGTCCCTTAGCACCTCCACCCAGTGCTGATCCAGGGCAACAATAAAAGAACTCACTCTGGTCCAACCACCTTGCCAAGTGCTCTTGCTCAAAGAGCCAAGGCAGCAGCTCATTTGGTAGAAGTTGAATCTGAGGCCTTTTATTACCATTAATCTAACCTGTCCCAATTTGAAAGGATGAGGAAGGTGTGTTTGCATTCAACTCAAATCACATCCCGAAAAATGGGGGAAAAAATTTGTAAGCAATTCAGAAGGAGAATAAGGCCCAATGTGTATTGCATAAAGGAATAAAACTCTGAACAATAGTGCTGTCAGAAACAGGAAGGAAGACCTCTTTCCACAAATCCAGATGAGACTAATTCAGCATGGAGAATTATTTCAGCTTGACATTAAAGGGAAATTCTGAGAAAGAAAAGGCAATGGGAAGTATAACTGTTGGAAAAGGCTGCACTTGTGCAAGAGGTCGAATGGAGTAGCATTCAACACATAATCACTGTAACTGCTAACTTAAAAATGGGTTCTTTGGGCCAGGAGCGGTGGCTCATGCCTGTAATCCCAGCACTTTGGGAGGCTGAGGTAGGTGAATCACGAGGTCAGGAGTTCGAGACCAGCCTGACCAACATGGTGAAACCCTCTCTACTGAAAAGACAAAAATTAGCCAGGTGTGGTGGCAGGCACCTGTAATCCCAGCTACTCAGGAGACTGAGGCAGGAGAATCATTTGAACTCGGGAGGCAGAGGTTGCAGTGAGCCGAGATCGCACTAATGCACTCCAGCCCGGGCGACAGAGAGAGACTCCGTGTCAAAAAAAAAAAGAAAGAAAGAAAGAAAGAAAAGGTTCTTTGACAAAGTCCCGCTTTATTTTTCACTTGGGTAATATTTTTACGCGTATTGTAGATGTCTATTTCAATTAGGAACTACAAATGTCATTTTGTCAGATTTAGACCCCATTGAAAAATAAACAGCAAATTTTGAAATGCTTTGTTCTTGTATTTTATATCAAGTTTATTTGATAAAGTCTGAAGTCTGGGTTTTCCGTGTTTTCAATATTTTTGGTCTTTAGGCATCATGGCTTACTTTAAAAGGCTAACCCCCAATAATATTTGGTTTCCTTTGTAACACACAAGATACTAAATGAAAACTGGTGATTTTTTTGGACTAAAATTAGCAAAAGTAAAACTTAGATATTTTCTCACATGCAAGCAAGTTTTTAGTTGAACTCATATCTCACACTAATTGGGTGAAAAGTTAATCTAAATTAGAGATGCTTTAAATTCAGTATAATGACTTTCAAGGGCATTCAGTAACAAAAGGAAGTAGATAAGAAAAACATTCTATTTATACGTCTAACCAGGACAGCTCTGAGAGACTAAATAAGTTTCACGGGTAATTAACATCATTTGCATGAGGACTAATATGCTTGAGATTAAAAGTTCTTTTTTAAATGTCATACAATTTTTTTGACTGTTCCCATCTTGACTTAGAGTAATGACTAGCGCTGGTAAATACATCTGCCCCCAAAGACCAAACAGGTTAAGGCAAGTGTCACTATACACTTACGTCTGCACCGGAGTTTCCATCAGCCAAAACCAGCAAGTTTTCTCTAATGGAGAATCTTGTCTCATTATACATTGGTAGACTATTTAACTTATCATGAAAATTAAAACTGAAGAAGAAAATAATAAATATATATATATGAATATAAGCGCATGTGTGTACATATATATGTGTAGCTTCATATATCCACCTAATTGTCAAACTTGCTCAAAATGACAGATAATAACTAAATGAATCGCCATATAACCATAACTCAGCTTCAACAATTAGCAATATTTTGCCACATTTGCTTCATCTTTTTCCCCTTCTTGCTAAAATATTTTAAAGCACTTCTCAGACATCATGTCATTTCACCCCTACGCACTGCAATGCACATCTATTAAAAAAATTACATTTTCTTATGTAAAAAAGTTATATACTGACTCAAAGGACATATACTGTTCACTTATTAACAAAAGACGTAATAATTCTCAGGATTAAAAAAACTCATCTGATAGTCATCCATGATCCCACCTCCCTAATTGTCTCACAAAGGTCATTTTACATGATCCGTCTGCATCAGGATACAAACAAGGCACACATGTTGCTTGTCTCTAATGTGCCCCACCCTCCCCAGCTGCTCATTCTTTTCAAGTCATTGACTTGTGGCAGAAACCGTGTCAGCTGTCCTGAAGACTGTCCCACATTCCAGAAGCCCTTGGGGTATAATTTAGTTTGTTCCTCTGTCCCTCATATTTCCTGTAAATGCAAGTTGGCCCTAGAGCTTTGAATAGATTCATATTCAGCTTTTCATGAAGACAACTTAATATGGGATGCTGTGAGCTTCAGGTTGTACTACATTAGGACCCCACCCTACCTAGATATGCCAACTATAGTGACAACTAGCAGGTTCAGGGGGTGACAGCCCAAAATGCGCATTGTCAAGTTCTCCATAAACCTTTCATCTCATGGTTTCTTTCATCACAGAGCCTTGCTTGATGCAAACACCGTATTTCATTCTTGGTGGCAAACTGGTGATTTCCAAGTGCAATTAATTTCTTCCACAATTATTCATTGACATCTTCATACAGAAGGTGTCCTTTTTTTTTTTTTAAATCAACTTGGGCTATTTGGTTACTGTTACTTGGGCTATTTGAAATACTGTTTATGCTTTTTTTCTTTTTTTTTTTAGAGACAGGATCTCACAGTGTGGGTCATGCTGGAGTGCAGTGGCACCATCATAGCTCACTGCAATATCAAACTCCCAGGCTCAAGTGATCCTCCAGCCTCAGCCTCCCAAGTAGCTGAAGGCTACCACCTACCACACCGGGCTTGTTTATGCTTTTTAAGTGCCAATCTTTGGAGTAAAGATTTGGTACCTGGCCAAGCACGGTGGCTCACACCTATAATCCAAGCACTTTCGGAGGCCAAGGAGGGCAGATCACCTGAGATCAGGCACTCAAGACCAGCCTGGCCAACACAGTGAAACCCCATCTCTTCTAAAAATACAAAAAATTATCCAGACATGGTGCAGGTGCCTGTAATCCCAGCTACTTGGGAGGCTGGGGCAGGAGAATCACTTGAACCCGGGAGGCGGAAGTTGCAGTGAGCCACGATCACGCCACTGCACTCCAGCCTGGGCAACAGAGCGAAACTCCATAACCACCCCCACAAAAAAAAAAAAAAAAAATTTTGGTACCCTATAAGCTTTTACCCCTACCATGTTAAAGTACCATGGAAGTAAGTCTATATATGTATGTATTGTTAGAAACTCATTGGAATATATATAATATATAAAATATATATTATAAACATATAGTTTTTAGTATATATTAAAAATATACAATATATAAAATATGTAAAATGTTTATATATGTTATATGAATATATTTTTAATGTGTTGCTACCAATTGCATTTATTATTTTTTTACTGCTTAAATCATTCCATTTTGGGCAGTGGAAATCCTTTCAGTGGCCTCCAGTTCTTAGATAACCTGTTAGTCTTTGGACTTAGCACACACTGCCTAGCTCATAATAAGGACTTCCATAACTTTTTTTTTTTTTTTTTTTTGAGACAGAGTCTTGCTCTGTCGCCCAGGCTGGAGTGCTATGGCATGGTCTTGGTTCATTGCAACCTTCACCCCCAGGTTCAAGCGATTCTCCTCCCTCAGCCTCCTGAGTAGCTGGGATTACAGGTGTGAGCCACCATGCCGGCTAATTTTTGTATTTTTAGTAGAGTCATGGTTTCGCCATGTTGGCCAGGCTGGTCTCAAACTCCTGACCTCGTGATCCGTCCATCTTGGCCTCCCAAAGTGCTGGGATTACGGGCATGAGCCACCACACCCAGCCGACTTCGATAACTTTTATCTATTACTATATGAAAGCGAAACTTACTTCCACATAACAATGACCATAAGAACACAAGTATTCAGCCTATCCAACATATCTCTATCACGAGCATTTACTGGGTCCATACTATGTACCAGCACTATCCAAAGTAACTGGACTACAAAGACAGGTATAGCATATTCAGTGATTATGAGATTACAGACTCGAGCAGCTGTTTATAAACACAGCATTCTAGTGCACCTGCACTTCAGGGTTAGGTGAGAAGTTAGTCATGAATCATTTATAGCTTGCCTTAGAGAAGACTAGGGATAATTGCAAATGACAGGCTTCTTAAAGAAATAAATGAGAAGAGATTCAAGGTGAGCCCTAGAATGCCGCTGGTCTCAGTGTATCTCAATATTCAGAAAACCAGGGAGCAGACGCAGCTGGATCGCTCAGCATTGCACACCGCAGCGTGTCCTCTATCTGTGCATCATTGATCAAGTGTGTCATGCTCTGAAAAAAAAAGCTGGTCTAGGAAGAGCAATGTGTTACCAGACAACTATAACACAGTGGGATGTGTTCTCACAATGCCATCAGAATAGAGATGAGCATGTGGTTGAAAAAAAATCTGTAGGAAGGGAAATATCAGTTGGGCTTTTAAAAGATGACTGAAATTCATTTTTCCAGATGCAGTAGTTCAAACCTATAATCCAACCACTTTAGGAGGCCGAGAAGGGCAGATTACTTGAGGCCAGGAGTTCGAGACCAACCTGGGCAACATGGTGAAACCCTGTCTCTACAAAAAATACAAAAATTAGTTAGACGTGGTGGCGCACACCTGTAGTCCCAGCTACTTGGGAGGCTGAGGCGGGAGAATGGCTTGAACCTGGGAGGTGGAGGTTGCAGTGAGCCGAGATCGTGCCACTGCACTCCAGCCTGAATTACAGAGTGAGACTCTGTCTCCAACAAAACAAAAAATGGAAAAAAAATGACAAAAATTCTACCAATGTTGTAAAAAAAAACAAAAACAAAAACAGAAGAGACGTTCTAGATAGGAAGACTAGCTTCTGTAAAGGCACAAAGCTGTGACAATTACATGGACAACAGTGACAGGTTTTGTGTGGCCGGAAGACAGAGTATGCTTGAGAGGTAGCAGAGGAAGGTCGAACGGGACCAGGTGGTAAAGGCATTGAATGCTATGAAAAGGAGTCTACGTGTGGTCAACACCAGAAGGAACCATCCAGTTGTCAAGCAAGAGTAATATGGTCAGCTCTATGGGGCTTTTTTGTTTGTTTTGGGGGTGTTTGTCTGTTTGTTTCAGACAGAGCCTCACTCTATCACCCAGGCTGGAATGCAGTGGTGCGATCTCGGCTCACTGCAACCTCTGCCTCCCTGGTTCAAGCGATTTTCACGCCTCAGTCTCCCAAGTAGCTGGGATTACAGGCATGCGCCACCACGCCCAGCTATTTTTTTGTATTTTTAGTAGAGACGGGGTTTCACCACGTTGGCCAGGCTGGAGATCTATGTTTTTTTAAAAGATAACAGAAGAAGGCAAGGAGGGGGAGAGGGTAGATGGACCAAAAGAGAGAAAAAGTCAAAACAAAAAGACGAGTTAGAAATCTACAGTGGCGGAGATGAAAAATTATGAGAGTCTAGAAGTATACCTTAAATCTGCCAGGTAGAAAAAAAGGAGGCAGAAATTCATTCCCAAAGCTTTTCACAGGTGAAATTTACAGGACTTGGTGACTGCTAAAATGCGAGAAGTCATGAAGAAGAGGAATGAAGGATGACTCTCAGGTTTCTGAGTGTAAACAGGAAGTCGCTGAAATGCAATTCCATTTGCTAACTAGCCAAATCACAGTGCAAATTGATTAAGAATTAATACATGACAGAGTGTATTTGCAAAACAGGCAAGTTGCAAAAGACATCTTGGAGAAATAAACTCATCAGGATTTCCACTTTAAAAACACATGCAGGGCAACTCACATTTATAGCCTCTCCATTTTTAAATGTTAATGTTCTCTGGAAAGTAAATTATGAACGTCCAGTATGCCAGGATGCCGTCCTTAGCATCAAAGATGAGTCCCAAATTTGAGGTATAGGTTGCCTAGCAACTAAAGTCCCCTCGAACAAAGAAAAACTGACTTTTTTTTTTCTAGTAAAGTCGCTTCATGGATCCAAAGCAGGAGTAGGGGGAAATTATCATTAAAAATTGACCTTATGACGACAGTTCAATTAAAGAAAATTGAATTTACTCAACCAGCAGGGGGCATCCCACCTTCTCCAAGAACCTTTGCTAAAGTTCTCCGTACAGGTTATTTCCCATCCTTGACCAATCTCAGCAAATGATAATCTCTCCTTCCTCTAAACTCTTACTTCACTGGGATGATCCTGGAGGCACAGCCTGGCATGATGGTTAATTTTTCAATCGTCGTCTTCAAATACGTTGACATATCTGGAGCCATTATCTTTTACGTCATTTATTGACTGTGGACCCGGACAGCCTAAGTTTGAATTGTGACTCTAGCCCTTACTACCTCTGTGGCCTTGAGCAATTGTGTAATGCCTCCATGCCTCAGTTTCCCCATCTTTAAATGCAGGCAGTAATACTACCCTCTCTCATGTTGTAAGCATTCTATGTGTGATACACGTATTTGTATTTTCATATTTATGAGTTCATATTTTTATGTGTATAATTTATGATATGTGAGCAATATAGGAGTTAACATAGTGAAGGTGCTTGACACAGTTCTGGCACATAGGAAGCACTCAGTAGTGGTTGGCTCTGATTAGTATTACATCATGTTACCTTGTATTCTCTGCCATAGCTGGAAAGGTAAACACATCGCATTTATTTTAAAAGTGATGGGTGATTTTCTGGTTCTTTATCCACTGCTTCCTACTTTAATGTTCCATTTTGCAGGAAAACACTTGAATTTATCTCAGAGCTCCAAAGGGGCCTCAGGAATTACCTGAGTATTCTGCAGATACTTAGGGAGGAATCAGCCCAACCAAGACATCTTTTTTTTTTTTTTCTTTTTCTTATTTTTTTTAGAGACAGCCTTACTCTGTCACCCAGGCTGGAATGCAGTGGTGCAATCCATAGCTCGCTGCAGCCTTGAACTCCTGGACTCAAGTGATCCCCCATCTCAGCCTCTTGAGTAGCTGGGACTACAGGTGCACATCAACAAGCCTGGCTAACTTTTATTTTAATTTTTTTTGTAGAGATGAAGGTCTCACTGTGTTGTCCAGGCTGGTCTCAAATTCCTGGGCTCAAGCGATCATCCCGCCTTGGCCTCCCAAAGTGCTGGGATTACAGGCTTGAGCCACCACACCCAGCTTAGGCGTCTCTGTTGAATTAGTGTGAGAAATCTGCAATTTGTGTGCAGTTGACTTGAAGGTCCTTCCTCTGGGCCAATCAGCTCACCCAAAGAGTCCAAGCGTAGAAAATGTACATGGAAAAAATGTACATAGGAAAGAGATCCAATCTCCTTCCCATGTGCATCCCCATGAAAGGAAGGAGCATTTGCTGGGAGATGCTGAAGGCAGTCTCAAGAAGAAAGGAAAAGAAAAAGATGAATGAGCTTATAACAAACAGGTAGGTGGAGAAAAACCAGAGATAGACCTGAAAACACAGATTGCGCAGGAAGCTTTCATGGACAAGGCCCTGGGATTCGCAGAGGAAGGCACAGAACTTCCCTTTTCAAGGCCAGCCAACCAGGTTGTGGTAAGCAGAGTAATGGCCCTCCAAAGATGTCCATGTCTATAAATATGTCACCTTACATGACAAATGGGACTTTGCAGGTGTGATCAAGTTAAGGACTTTGAAATAGAGAATGATATAGTTTAGCTCTGTGTCCCCCACCCAAATCTCATCTTGAATTGCACTCCCATAATTCCCACGTGTTGTGGGAGGGACCCAGTGGGAGATAATTGAATCATGGGGGTGGTTTTCCCCATGCTGTTCTTGTGGTAGTGAATAAGTCTCACAAGATCTGATGGTTTTATCAAGGGGTTCTGCTTTTGCGTCTTCCTCATTCTCTCTTTGCCTGCTGCCAAGCATGGAAGACATGATTTGCTCCTCTTTGCCTTCCCCCATGATTGCGAGGCTTTCCCAGCCATGTGGAACTGTAATTTCAATTAAATCTCTTTCTCTTGTAAATTGCCCAGTCTCAGGTGTGTCTTTATCAGCAGCATGAAAACAAACTAATGCAGAGGGATTATCCTGAATTATCTGGGTGGGTGCAATGTCATTACAAGAGTCCCTACTAAGAGAAAGGCCGGAGGGTGAGAGAAGGAGAGGTAAGGGCAGAGGCATAGCCACAGTGATGCATGGCCATGAACCATGGAGTGCTGGTCACCTCCAAAAGCAGGAAAAGGCAAGGAAAGGATTCTCCACTAGAGCTTCCGGAAGGAATGCAGCCCTGCTGCCCCACCCATCACTTCTGACTTTCAGAACTAAAAGATAATGAATTCCTGTTATTTTAAGCCGCTCAAATGGTGATTGTAGTTACAGCAGCAATAGGAACCGAATGGACAGGTGGGAAAAGGGAGGAGTCTGGGAGAAAATCCACGTGCCCTCCCTCAGATAGGCAAGGAGAAGACAGCAAGAGTGGAAGTGGCAAAGCAAACAAATTAGTGCCTGTATCAGCATTTTCCTTTGAATTTTTTTAAACTGTAGATTCGGGGGTACATGTGCAGGTTTGTTACCTGACGACATCGCATGATGCTGAGATTTGGTGAACTGAACCCCTTACACAAGCAGTGAACACAGGGCTCAACAGGTAGCTTTTCAGCCCTTGCCTCCTTCCTCCTTCCCCACTCTGGTAGTCTCCAGTGTCCCCATCTTTATGTCCATGAGTACCCAATGGTTAGCTCTCACTTACAAGTGAGAACATCCAGTATTTGGTTTTCTGTTTCTGTGTTACTTAGGATAATGGCCTCCAGGTGCATTTGTGTGGCTGCAAAGGACATGATTTTGTCCTTTTTTACAGTTGTGTAGTATTCTATGGTGCACATGTACCACCTTTTCTTTATGCAGTCCACCACTGATGGACACCTGTGTTAATTCTCTGACTTTGCTATTGTGAATAGTGCTGCAATAAACATATGAGTGCAGAGCTTTTTTTTTTTTTTTTTTTTTTTTTTTTGATAGAATGATTTCTTCTCCTTTGGGTTATATCAGCATTTTCTAAACTGTTCTGTAAGATGATATTATGAGTCCCCAGAAAGGGACAGGGCAAGTAGGGGAGTTCAGAAGAAGATGAAAGTCGAACCAATTTGACAATCTGAGACTGATGGGAATTTGGTAAAAGAATATGATTGCTTTAGCCAGTTAAAAGTTGCAAGAAAGGTATTATCATTATTATTATTGTAACCATTACTATTATTATGACTCTTCTGTTTTCTGTGGGAAAAACAGGTGAGATTTGAAATGGATGAAAAAGATTCCTGGGTGTCTTGTCTGACACATTTTTCCAGGTTATCTCAGCCTTTCATCCTATTACATAATCTGTAAGTGGTAGAAAACTACTAAGAATGCAAGGAATTCTTGTCCATAGAGATGCAGATGAGTAGCATCTGGTGGAATGCAATCATTGTCTAGGACTGATGATCTAAGATGGGTACAGGTCCACAGCCTGTTAGGAACCGGGCCACACAGCAGGAGGTGAGGGAACATTACCTCCTGAGTTCTGCCTCCTGTAAGATCAGTGGTGGCATTAGAGTCTCACAGGAGCATAAGCCCTTTTGTGAACTGCACATGCGAGGGATCTAGGTTGCGTGCTCCTTATGAGAATCTAATGCCTAATGATCCGAGGTGGAATAGTTTTATCCCAAAACCATCCCCGCCTCAAGTCCATGGAAAAATTGTCTTCCATGAAACTGGTCCCTGCTGCCAAAAGGGTTGGAGACTGCTGGTCTAGGTGATAGACCCATTTTGTACCCACTTGTAAATCCATGTCAGCATTCGCTCTTTTCGTGTATACGTGTGATTCTTAGTCTTTTCCTTGGAACAAGTCATATCACCTTACTGGCTCTCTCAGTGAATGCCTTATATAAAATCTGTGATATATGTTCATCCTGTATCTGTATGGGAGTCACAATTTCTCATTTTCAAAAATTTATCCTGCAGGAAATGCAAATCAAAACCACAATGTAATACCACCTTACTCCCACAAGAATGGCCATTATCAAAAAATCAAAAAACAATAGATGTTGGTGTGGATGCGGTGAAAAGGAAACACTTCTACACTGCTGGTGGGAATGTAAACTAGGACGGCCACTATGGAAAACAGTGTGGAGATTTCTTAAAGAACTGAACGTAGAACTACCATTTGATCCAGCAATCCCACTACTGCGCATCTGCTCGGAGGAAAAGAAATCATCATACACAAAGGATACTGGCACACGCATGTTTACAGCAGCACGATTTGCAATTACAAAAATGTGGAACCAGCCCAAATGTCCATCAATCAACGAGTGGATAAAGAAACTGAGATATATATACATGTACATAGATACACACATATGTACATGTATATATATCTCAGTTTATGTATATATATTCTTTATATACACACATATATATATGATGGAATACTACTCAGCCATAAAAAGGAATGAATTAATAGCATTTGCAGCAACATGGATGGAATTGGAGACTACTAGTCTAAGTGAAGTAACTCAGGAATGGAAAACCAAACATCGTATGTTCTCACTCATAAGTGGGAGCTAAGCTATGAGGATTGAAAGGCATAAGAATGATACAATGAACTCTGGGAACTTGGGGGAAAGGGTGGGAGGGGGGTGAGGAATAAAAGATTACAAATTGGGTTCAGTGTACACTGCTCAGGTGATGGGTGCACCAAAATCCCACAGATCACCACTAAAGAACTTACTCACGTAACCAAATACCATCCATTCCCCAAAAATGTATGGAAATAGAAAATTTAAAAATAATCATCATATAAATTAAAAAGCAAAAAAGAAAACTCATCCTGCAATATTTTATTAGGATAGAGCCGTTCTGTAGCTAATATAGTCTGAAAGCATGTGTGTCCGTCTTTCTCCCACCTTCTCAGGAGCTGACTCAGGTACCACAGTGATGCAGCAAGGCCAGGTACCCGAGAGGTATCCCCAGGCCCCCACTCCCTACACCGCACACACACAAAGCTCTCCCCATCTTGGTCTAAGAGGGACTAAGCCTTCCTCCTATGAGGACTCTCCCTGCCTTCAGAACTGTGGCTCCTCCAGTGAGGAAAAAGAAAAGAGAGAAGCAGAAGGAACTGCAAAGTGGACCCTTGGATGCTGCTATCCAAAATCAGAGCCAAAATTAAGAGAATCTTAACCCCTGCAAAATTATCCAGGTTAAAAACATACGTGAGCTTCAGAAAGGGTGAACATAGCCATGGCTGAGAATCGTTGTGGATTATCATGATAGGAAATTGACATGCTTATGGGTGTTCTGTCCTTTGGGGTTGATGTCAGGGAGCCAAGTGGCTGCACTATTTCTGCTGTGTGTCCGAATTTCTAAAGTAATATTCGTGTATTGTTTGGAGAGCGGACTTTTTTGCTTCACTCCTACTTTTACATATGAGAATTTTGTTTCTCAAGCAACAAAACATTTGGTCTCTGGTGTCAAAGAGGACTTTATTATATTAGAATTATAAAGCTTTAGTTAGGAATAAGTGTTGGACATTATTAAATCAAGTTACTGCAGGCTGGGCATGGTGGCTCACGCCTGTAATCCCAGCCCTTTGGGAGGCCAAGACTAGTAGTCTCCAATTCCATTCCATCACTTGAGGCCATGAGTTCAAGACCAGTCTGGCCATTGTGGTGAAACTCCGTCTCTACTAAAGACATAAAAATTAGCATGGTGGCCTGCACCTATAATCCCAGCTACTCCGGAGGCTGAGGCAGGAGAATCACTTGAATCCAGGAGGCAGAGGCTGCAATGAGCCAAGATCCTGCCACTGCACTCTAGCCTAGGCGACAGCGCCAGACTTTGTCTCAAAAAAAAAAAAAAAAATTTACTATGTATGGAGATGATTTTTCATCTTTTCCTTAAACTAGTCATACGATGTACCATGCTAATGAATTCCTTCCCTAGCTTCTTTACTGGGGCATAGGATACAATACTTTGAATGCATATAGCCGAATTCTGTCTGCTAGTAGATTATTTTAGACTTTTGTGCCTGTATCAGCGTTTTTTACTGTCCAGCAAGATGTTAGCATGTACCAATGTTTAAAAAAGGGTTTATTCTCCAACTTGAGAAGTAAAATGGTGGGTAAACAAACAAACAAAACAAAACAAACTGCCGGGTGCAGTGGTTCATGACTGTAATCCCAGCATTTTGGGAGGCCGAGGTGGGCAGATCACCTAAGGTCAGGAGTTCGAGATCAGCCTGGCCAACATGGCAAAACCCCGTCTCTACTAAAAACATAAAAATTAGCTGGGCACAGTGGCACATCCAGCTACTTAGGAGGCTGAGCCAGGAGAATCGCCTGAACCCAGGAGGGAGAGGTTGCAGTGAGCCGAGCCGAGATTGCACCGCTGCACTCCAGCCTGGGTGACAGAGCAAGACTCCGTCTCAAATAACAACAAGAAAAAGCTTCAGCAGGTCTCTGCTGCATGAACACTGAGAAGCTGTAACCAGCTGATGTGCATTGTAAATTTCAAGATGAGGGAAGTGACAGCAGCATTTCCCAGATTTATTTGACTGTGGACCTTTCCCCTGGCACATCTATTCACATTTCCCAGCACACCATTCTGCAAATCACCAGTTTCCAAATGCTAGTTAATACAAAAGTGAGTCTTATTTCTGAAATACCTTTATTGAGGTTTGAGTTCAAGATCATGATTGCCTAAAACAAATTTAATACATTAATGTGTGCATGTTTCAGAAAAATTATTTTTTAATACAAGAGTCCTTTGAGTCCTTTGTACCTTGAATATTTGAAAGACTTAGCTGGCATTTTATCAGATGCCTCCTGGGAGAGGTTAGCATCGGATACATTTTGTAAATTCTTTCTCAGTCCCAACTTGCTCTGCCCTATTCAAGTGCCTACATCTGTACATCGATTTATTATTTTTTTTTTCAGTTAAAAAATGTGTTTCTTTATTTAAAGCTCAAAACCTGATTGGCATTCAATGGTATGTTTTCATGTTTACATTTCCTTCATAGCTATTGTCAAATACACATTCCCATTTCTAATTCTGTTATATCTTTGGCATTCATTCATTGACCAAGAAACTCAAAGCGACTATTGTACGGCAGGAACCAGGCATGAAAAATGGCCAAGACGTAGTTACTGCTTTTGTGCAAGTCATGGTCTAGTGTGAGAGACAGATGCGCCAACGAATAATTACAACCCGCTGTAATGAAGGATGGAATAAAGTCATGGAAGCAGGCTGGGAAGACAAGAAGAATGCGACTGACAGCCTAGAGGAATTGGCAACTTCAAAGCCTTTGGATCCTACAAGATGAACAGAGAACAACATAGCAATTTAGGCGGAAGCTACAGACTGTGTAAGAGGAAGGAGAAATAAAGAATGGCAGAGGAGGCCAGCCATGGTGGCTCACGACTGTAATTTCCACACTTTGGGAGGGCGACGCAGGTGGATCACTTTAGGTCAGGAGTTCGAGACCAGCCTGGCCAACACAGTGAAACTCCGTCTGTAGTAAAAATACAAAAATTAGCTGGGTGTGGTGGCACATGCCTATAATCTCAACTACATGGGAGGCTGAAGCAGGAGAATCGCGGGTACCCAGGAGACAGAGGTGAGACTCCGTCTCAAAAAAAAAAAAAAAAAAAAAGAATGGCAGAGGAAGAAAGGAGGAAGAGAGTGCAGAGAGAACATGGAATGGAGGAAAGCAGGACATGAGGCTGGTCAAATCAGGTTGAACCACAGGTTTGAGTACGTGTTAGGTTCCCAGGGCTGCCATCACAAATTCCCACAGACCTAGTGGCTTAAAACCACACAAGTTCATTATCTGACTGTTCTAGAAGTCAAAGTCTGAAACGGGTTTCATTATCTGGCTTTTCTAGAAGTTGAAGTCTGAAGTGGGTTTCGCTGGATGAAATCAAGGTGTCAGCAGAGCCGCACGCTCCCCGCTAGGCAAGCACCCGTTTCCTTGCCTTTTCTATTAAGTTGGTGCAAAAGTAACTGCATTTTTTGCCATTACCTTTAATGGCAAAAAACTTCGATGGCGATTACCTTTAACGGCAAAAACCACAGTTACTTTTGCACCAATCTGAGAGCTTCCAGAGTGCACCTGAATTTCTTGGTGTACGGCCCCTTCCTCCACATTCAAAGCCAGTCATGTTGCATCTTCTCTTTCCTCTGACCTCTGCAGAAGGTCGGACATCATACAGCATTATTTACATAAACCTAGATAGTCTAGCCCACTACACGTCTAGGCTAGATAGTATATGCTATTGCTCCTAGGGTACAAACGTGTACAACGTGTTACTGGACTGAATACCGTAGGCAACTGTAACACAACAGTAAGCATCTGTGTCCCTCTGCTTCCATCATCACATTTCCTTCTCTGACTCTACTCCTCCTGCCTCGGTCTTAGAAGACTTGTCAAAACACAGTAATATATTCACAGGTTCTGTTCTGAGAATTAGGACGTGGGAATCTGTGGATGGGGCGGGCATTGTTCTGTCAATCTGCCTAGAGGCTGGATTTTATACAGCAGGCAATAAAGAGCAGTGAAAGATGTTTATGCAGGAAAGTTATCACGATGGATTGTGATAGGGAACTCTGACAGGAATGCAAAGAACAGCCTGGAGAAGGGGCAGACTGGTTTTAGGACCCGCTAAAATACCCTAGGCAACACTGGGAGATCCCATTTCTTTTTTTTTTTTTTTTTTTTTTATTATTATTATACTTTAAGTTTTAGGGTACATGTGCACATTGTGCACGTTAGTTACATATGTATACATGTGCCATGCTGGTGCGCTGCACCCACTAACTCGTCATCTAGCATTAGGTATATCTCCCGATGCTATCCCTCCCCCCTCCCCCCACCCCACAACAGTCCCCAGAGTGTGATATTCCCCTTCCTGTGTCCATGTGAGGGAGATCCCATTTCTACCAAAAACTTTAAAAAAAATTTTGCCAGGGCCAGGAACAGTGGCTCACGCCTGTAATCCCAGCACTCTGGGATGCTGAAACAGGCGGATCACTTGAGGTCAGGAGTTCGAGACCAGTCTGGCCAACATGGGAAAATCCCATCTCTGCTAAAATTACAAAAATTAGCCTGGAGTGGTAGCACATGCCTCTAGTCCCAGCTACTCGGGAGGCTGAAGCAGGAGAACCGCTTGAACACAGGAAGCAGAGGTTGCAGTGAATCAAGATTTTGTCACTACACTCTAGCCTGGGTGACAGAGTGAGACTCCATCTCAAAAAAAAAAAAAAAAAAAAGAAAAGAGAAAAAAAAAAGTAGCCAGGTGTGGTGGTGCACAACTGTGGTCCCAGCTACTTGGGAAGCTGAGGTGGGAGGATTGTTTAAGCCTGGGAGATCGAGCCTGCAGTGAGCCATGATTGTACCACTGTACTCCAGCCTGGGCAACAGAGAAGGGTAGAAGACTCAGACATTTCTGTAGAAAATTAAGCCATTATCCAAGCTTGAAAATAATAAAGAATTCACTAGGGAACCCATCAGGTCCAGATGCCACTGTAGGAAGACACAGACATGCATCACTTAACATTGGGGACACATCCTGAGAAATGTGTCATTAGGGGATTTTGTGGTCATGCAAATACCATAGTCTACTTACAGAAACCTAGATGGCCTAGCCCACTACACATCTGGGCTAAACGATATATGCTATTGTTCCTAGGTTACAAACCTGTTCAACATGCTACTGGATTGAATACTGTAGGCAATTGTAGCACAGTGGTAAGCATCTATGTATCTCAATATATCTAAATATACAAAAGGTTCAGTAAAAATATTCTATCAGTCAATGAGTGGATAAAGAAATTGTCTATACTATTCAGCCATAAAAAGGAACAAAATAGTGGCATTCGCAGCAACCTGGATGGAATTGGAGACCATTATTCTAAGTGAAGCAACTCAGGGATGGAAAATGATACATTGTACGTTCTCACTCGTAAGTGAAAGCTAAGCTATGAGGATGCAAAGGCATAAGAATAATACAATAAACTGAGGACTTGGGGGAAAGGGTGGGAGAGGGTGAGAGATAAGACTACACATTGGGTACAGTGTACACTGCTCAGGTGATGGGTGCACCAAAATCTCAGAAATCACCACTCAAGAACTTAGTCATCTAACCAAAACCCACCTGTTCCCCAAAAATCTATTGAAATAAATAAATACAAAGTATTATAATCTTGCAGAATCACCATTGTTTATGCAGTCCATCCCTAACTAAAATGTCATTCCGCAGTGTACAATGGCATCTCTTTGACTGGGTAGATGGCTATGCCATTAACCAAGGCTAAAACTCAGTGCAGTGTGGTAGCTCATGCCTGTAATCCCAGCACTTCGGGAGGCCGAGGCAGGTGGATCATCTGAGTTCAGGAGTTGGGAGGTCAGCCTGGCCAACACGGTGAAACCCTGTGTCTACTAAAAACACAAAATTAGCCAGGTGTGGTGGTACATGCTTGTAATCCCAGCTACTCGGGAGGCTGAGGCAGGAGAATCACTTTAGCCTGGGAGAGGGAGGTTGCAGTGAGCCAGGATTTCACCACTGCACTTCAGCCTGGGCAACAGAGTAAGACCCTGTCTCAAACAAAAACAAAAACAGAAACAAAAACACGTTTGGGCAGAAGGGGATCTCCTAACTGGCTTTTTTTTTTTTTTTTTTTTTTGACAGAGTCTTGCTCTGTCGCCAGGCTGGAGTGCAGTGGCACCATCTCGGCTCACTGCAACCTCTGCCTCCTGGGTTCAAGCGATTCTCCTGCCTCGGCCTCCCAAGTAGCTGGGATTACAGGTGCCAGCCACCACGCCCAGCTGATTTTTGTATTTTTAGTAGAGATGGGGTTTCACCATGTTGGCCAGGATGGTCTCAATCTCTTGACCTCATGATCCACCTGTCTCGGCCTCCCAAAGTACTGGGATTACAGGTGTGAGCCTCTTGCCTTTTATTCCTCCCCTCTATTCTGTCCTCCACAATTCTCCCTCACTCTTCCTCGGTCCCATATGGTTCAGGTTAAGATCAACTCCTCATTCTAATATACAAGACACTTTATGGCCTGACCCCTCCCCCTGTCTCCAGCTGTATTCCTTGCCTCTCGTCCCATCCTCAATCCTCAACGTGAGCAAGTTCAAGTCACTTTACAGTTCGTCATGTGAAGCAGCACATTGCCAAAGTGCCGTCATGCATCAGCTCAGACTCACACCACTGCCTGAAGCGTCTGTCTTACAGACACTCCACTAACCTAATATCTGTGCAGACACACTCATCTTTTGAGCCCTTGCTCCTCTGTGCATTCTTTGATGTCCCTGCCAGATAGAATAACCACTGTCTTCTCCTACCAGTGGACAGGTACGGGCTTCCATTATTTAAATTCAGGCACATATTTAAGTGCATAACTTTCCCACAGCTGGAAAATAAGTATTCTGATGTCAATTACAATCTCTCTCTTTTTTTAAGAGACTAGATCTTGCTCTGCCACCCCGGCTGGAGTGCGGTGATGCAAGTAGTTCACTGCAGCCTTGACTTCCTTTGCTCAAGCTATCCTCCTGCTTCAGCCTCCTGAGTAGCTGGGACTATAGGCAAGTACTAACATTCCTGGCTAATTTTTTAAAAAAATTTTTTTAAGGATGGGGTCTCACTATGTTGTCCAGGCTGCTCTCTAACTCCTGGCCTCAGGCGATCCTCCCTACTTAGCCTCCCAAAGCACTGGGATTACAGGCATGAGCCACTGTGCCCAGCCAAGAACAATACCTTATTCATCAACCCATTCTTGGTGGCTAACACAGCACTTAACATTTTCTAGCTTCTAAATAAATGTTTGGTGAAGGAATTAATCAGTGGAGAAAGATGAAAAATAAAATGAAGTCATTAGAAGTTACAAGGTGTCATTATTTAGTCCACGAATTGAAAAATGGATAAACAAAATATTGGTATATCTATCCAATGGAATATGATTCAGCCATAAAAAGAAATGAGGTACTGATACATGCTACAACATGAAGGAAACTTGAAAACATTACACTCAATGAAAGAATATTTGATATTATTCCATTTATATGAAATGTCCAAAATAAGCAAACAGAGAGAGACAGAAAGTAGATTAGTGGCTGCCTAGGGTTGGGAGATATGGCGAGATTGGAGGAGTGAATGCTAAGGGGTATTAAGTTTCTTTTTCTTTTTTTTTTTTTTTTTTAGACAGGGTCTTGCTTTGTCACCCAGGCTCCAGTGGAGCGCAGTGGCGAGATCTCGGCTCACTGTGACCTCTGCCTCCTGGACTCAAGCGGTTCTCCTGCCTCAGCCTCCCAGGTAGCTGGGGCTACAGGCACATACCGCCATGCCTGGGTAACTTTTTGTATTTTTGCTAGAAATGCGGTTTCGCCATGTTGCCCAGGCTGGTCTCAAACTCCTGAGCTCAAGCAACCCACCCTCTTTGGCCTCCCAAAGTGCTAGAATTACAGGCATGAGCCACTGCTCCTGGCCTTCAGTTTCTTTATGGAGCAACAAAAATGTTCTAAAAGTGATTACCCTGATGGACACACAGCTACGGGATTGTACAAAAAGTCATGGAATTTCACACATTAAGTGGGTGAATTGTATAGTATGTGAACAGCTCAATCAAGCTGTTACCAAAAAAGAAAAAGATGTCATATGTAGATTCAAATATAATTCTTTAACGAAGAAAAAGAAAGATCTAGAGAAGCACACTGGGAGATAGGCCCAACTGATGGTGGACATTTATCCAAGGCAGCAGGGAGAAATCGGAAGGCAAATACGTGTTCACATATATTAAATTCTTTTTATGTGCTTGCCACTATATCAAACACCTTACCTATGAAATTATTTCATCCTCATGAGTTAGATATTTTTATTCCTGATGAGAAAACTGGGTTATTTGCCCAGCAGCCCACAGTTAATATCATGAAACCAGCACTTGAACCCAAGACAACTAGCTCGAAAATCCACAATCTTGACCTTGGCTTTGCTTATGAACTTGGAGGGTACATTAAGATTTTCCTTTTTTGTTTCTTTAAATGAGGGATAGTCTGAAAAACTCTCTAGAGAAATGAGTTTATTTTCTTTAAGAATGGATGCACTTAAAACTATGAAATTTTACCTCTGGGTAATTTTGAGTGAGTTTGGCCAGAAGTCATTTGGATTGCCCTAATTTCTTATTGCTTAATTTGTTTTCCTATATTTAATTTCCTGTTGTTTGATTTTCATTGTCAAATGGAAGGTTTGCTTCTTTTTTTTTTTTTTTTTTTTTTTTTGAGACAGAGTCTCACTCTGTCACCCAGACTGGAGTGCAGTGGCACGATCTCAGCTCACTGCAATCTCTGGCTCACTGCAACCTCCGCCTCCCAGGTTCAAGTGATTCTTCTGCCTCAGCCTTCTGAGTAGCTGGGATTACAGGCGCACACCACCACGCATGGCTAATTTTTGTATTTTTAGTAGAGACGGGGTTTTGCCATGTTGGTCAGGCTGGTCTCGAACTCCTGACCTCGTGATCCATCTGCCTTGGCCTCCCAAAGCGCTGGGATTACAGGCGTGAGCCACCACACCTGGCCGGTTTGCTTCTTTAGACTGGTGTTACATTATGGCCGAAGAATGTGGCCTGGCTGGACATAGTGGCTCATGCCTGTAATCAAGCACTTTGGGAGGCTGAGGTGGAAGGATGGCTTGAAGCCAGGAGTTCAAGACCAGCCTGGACAACAATGTGAGTTCTTGTCCCTACAAAAAAATAAATAAATAAATAAACAAATAAAGATGGAAAATTAGCCAGGCAAGATGGTGCACACCTGTAGTTTTTGCTACCTGGGAGGCTGAGGCTACCTGGGAGGATCACTTGAGCCCAGGAGTTCAGCACTGCAGTGAGGTATGATCATGCCACTGCATTCTAGCCTGGACAATACAGAAAGATCCTGTCTCTGAAAAACAGAAAAATACAAATTAAAAATACATAAAAATAAATGTAAAAAAGAACGTGGCCTGCAGAGTTTCTGCATTGAGGGATTTAAGACACTTTTCTTCGTGGTCTAATCTAGAATCAGGTTTTGTAAAACTGCAGAACTGCTTAAAAAAAAAGGTTCATTCCCTCTTTGGAGGGGAAGTGCCTAGCGCTCCCTGATATATTAAATATAAGACTTTCATAAAAGGAAATTCCAATTTCTTCTTAAATTATTTTAAAAACAGAATGGCCTTCTCAATAGTTAAATGTTTAATGCAAGCAACATGCTTAGAAGGAAGAGGAGGAAGAATGTGTCTGAGTAATTCAAAAGGCCAGAAAGAGCTCAGTCATTTGTAATCAGATATTTCAATACTTGCAAGGCTTTTTACTTTGGCATGATGAATGGCCATAAAAAACTATACACCTTCATGTAAAAGACGTTGGCTTCCTCTGCTCTTTACATAATCAATTTGACATTTGAATTTTGGCAAAGGATCGCAGGTACCTTGCTTTATTCATTACCTGAAATTAGATAAAAACATCACTGTTATCAAGCCATACCAGGCTTCTTCCTAAAATCATGTGCAATTTTTCAAGTAAGGATCACTTTGTCCTGACATCGAAGTCTCCCAAACAGGATTTCCAAGTATATTATACATAGAAGCCACATTCTCCTCCCTCCCTCCCTTCTCTTTCCCGTCTGCTATAACCACCCCCCACCCTTTAAAATAACCCACTCCCAGCAATTCTACCTTCTACCAACTGTGACATTTATAGCATGGGACCAACCTAAAAAAGAAAAAGGGATTACTAAAGCGTTCATCATCAAAACTGGGCCAGAAAAGAGAAGCACTCTCAGGCACCAACTGTGTCACTTTGCACACTATATGATCAATACTGAAAGGCAGATGGGTGCCCTAGGACCACAGGCTTGCTTTCATTTGGGATGGGAAGATTTTTAACACTGGGGAAAGGCTAAGAGGGCTACAGCCAGAGAAAAGCACTGAGGAGGTTATCAAGCTCTCACTAATCCCCGTACTTACCTCTGTGCTCTCAAAGGCACCCTTAAGAAAGGATCTGTCCAGAACCACCTGAAGAATGAGTAGAGGTTTAAAATGGTAAATTCTGGCTGGGCGCAGTGGCTCATGCCTGTAATCCCAGCACGTTGGGAGGCAGAGGCAGGTAGATCACTTGAGGTCAGCGGTTCGAGATCAGCTTGGCCAACATGGTGAAAGCCCATCTCTACTAAAAATACAAAAACTAGCTGGGCGTGGTGGTGGGCGCCTGTAATCCAAGTTACTTGGGAGGTGGAGGCAGGAGAATTGTTTGAACCTGAGAGGTGAAGGTTGCAGTGAGCTGAGATTGCACCACTGCACTCCAGCCTGGATGACAGAGCGAGACCCTGTCTCAAACAACACAACAATCAATCAATCAATCAATAAGTTCTAATGCCCACTCTCCCAGTTTCCCATGAAAGGCTAAAATCCAAAAATACAGAACCTCAGCTCTCTCTCCAAAAACTAAGCCAATGGTCAAACAGCCTAAATCTAGAAGGAACTGGCCAAGCACAGTGGCTCACACCTGTAATCCCAGTGCTTGGCAGGCTGAGCCGGGGGGCATTGCTTGAGACCAGGAGTTCGAGACAAGGAGTTCAAGACCAGCTTGGGCAACATAGTGAGACCGCATCTCTACAAACAATTAAAAAGTTAGCCACAGTGGTGCCCGTCTGTAATCCCAGCTATTCAGGAGGCTGAAGCAAAAGAATCACTTGAGCCCAGGAGTTCGAGCCTGGGCAACATAGCAAGAAGCTATCTCCACAAAATATTTAAAAAATTAGCCAGGCGTAGTGGTGCAAACCTGTAGTCCTAGCTACTTGGGAGGATCGCTGGAGCCCAGGAGGTCAAGATCACAGCTGCAGTAAGCTGTGATTGCACCACTATACTCCAGCCTGGGAGACAGAGTCCCAACAAACAAAACAACAACAACAAAATCCACAACTGAGCCAACGGTCAAACTATAGCCTAACTCTAGATGGAATCCCTATACTGCAGCCCAAACTATAAGGCTTGTCCTGGTTCTACCTCATGAAACAATGACGGGCAGCCTGCAAGGTTAGCAGAATTCTCAAGCGACCTCTACTATGCCCCCTTCAATCTTCGAAGAAGAAATGGACTTTGCAGCTTCTATGGCAGTCTGCAATTCCCCTTATCCTACTGCCTCTCCACTATATCTCACCTTTCTTCATAAATGTTGATGTCCCGACAAATCAACTCAAAAAAAGCCAAATTAATATGAAATTGGGGGAGTAGAGGGAGTGGCAATGACACATTTTTGAGACAGCATGTATGGTGACATGATGGTGAAGAGCCCAGTCTCTCTAGTCAGACAGCCAGGGGTGAATCCCAGCATTACCACCTACTAGCTGTGCAACGATGGGCAAATACCTTAACCTCTCCAAGCCTCCTTCCTCTCTGTGAACTAGAAATGTTAATAGTGCCTACCTCATATATTAAAACATGTGAAGTCCTTGGAAGAATGCTTAACCATAGTGAGCACTCAGTTTATTATTTCTAGGTTTCAAGCACCTTACAAATAGTGTCTCGTATTATTTCATTTAATCATCCCAAAGATGCTTTGAGCTCCACTGTGTGGATGAACAAACTGAGACTTAGAGTAGCTCCATAACTAGCTCAAGGTAATGGAGCTGGTGGGGTGGAGCTGGGGCTTGAGCTGAGATCTGCCATCAAAGCCCAGGTTCTACCAGTGCACCATGCTATGCCCCTGGGGGATGCAGTCTCCATGAAAAAAAAACCACACACGGAGACAAAGAAAACACCAACCCTGGCAGCAGCAAACAATGATGATGGCTGTTTTTCAAGTGCTCTGTTGGTTTAAAGCAAGGAAGAACCAGACAGTGGGAAAAGAACAGGATGTCACATGTCAAAGCTGTAGCTATATTATACACTGGGCTTGTGAATTTGTTTCTCCCTGAGGAAAGCAACTTGGAGATTTCTCAAAGAGCTAAAATTAGAATTATCATTCCATCCAGCAATCTCATTACTGGGATATACCCAAAGGAAAATAAATCATTCTACCAAAAAGACACCTGTTACTCACATGTTTATTGCAGCACTATTCACAATAGCAAAGACATGGAATCAACCTAGGTGCCCATCAACAGTGGATTGGATAATGTAGTATATATACACCATGAAATACTATGCAGCTGTAAAAAAGAATGAAATCATGTCCTTTGCAGGCAACATGAGTGCAGCTGGAGGCCATTATCCTAAGTGAATTAACTCAGGAACAGAAAACCAAATGCTGCATATTCTCACTTGTAAGTAAGAACTAAATATTAGGTACTCATAGACACAAAGATGGGAACAAGAGATACTGGAGACTACTGGAGGGGTTGGGGGAAGGGTTGAAAAACTATTGTGCAGGGCACCATGGCTCACGTCTGTAATCAGCACTTTGGGAGGCCGAGGCGGGTGGATCACTGACTTGAGGTCAGACATTCAAGACCAGCCTGGTCAAAACAGTGAAACCCCATCTCTATTTAAAATATACAAAACTTAGCCAGGCGTGGTGGTGCGCACCTATAATCCCAGCTACTCGGGAGGCTGAGGCAGGAGGATCGCTTGAACCTGGTAGGCAAAGGCTGCAGTGAGCTGAGATTGTGCCACTCCAGCCTGGGTGACAGAGTGAGACTCCATTTCAGAAAAAAAAAGAAAGAAAGAAAAAGAAAAACTATTTATTGGGTACTATGCTCACTACCTGGGTGACAGATCAATTGTACCCCAAACCTCAGCATCACGAATACATCCATGTAACAAACATACCCATGTACCCCCTTGAATCTGATTTAAAAAAAAAAAAAAGCAGTAACTGTGGTAAGCAAAAGCCAGCTAGAACCTGGAACCTAAATTTGGAACATCATACATCAAACTCCCCTCTAGCCTAAGAAGTGGAACTCACCATACATCACCCAAGAGGACAGAAGACGCAGCCTGGAGCAACCCACACTCCCTATCTGTTGGCAAGAACTACGTCCTGACAGACCTTGCTTTGAAATAAAGCGGGAAACTGACATGGAGATGCGTAAAACCCTTTCAGAACCATATCCCAAAGTCTCAGTGGGAGGAGCAAGCCTCAAAACAATTCAAGGACACGTGGACTTCACGAAATGTGAGTAAACATCTATAGTGAGAGAACCTCCTAAAGGAAAAATGAAATGGAAGGAGATAAAAAGGGATACAAGTAACATAAGATTTGCAAGAAACCAAAAAGCATTTAAATATCCTCATGGAGATATTTATCAGCAAGACTGATACCGCAGGAAAATCAAATCAGTGATATTAAGAATACACTTGAGAAGTTCTCCAAGAATGTAGAGGAAAAGGATAAAAGAATGAAAGTAATGAGAATGATAGCTCTGTGAAATCCAATTTTAAAACTCCAATATAAATATAATAAATTTTTCAGAATAGAGTAGAACAAAAACAACAAACTAATGAAAAAAAGAAATAGAAAACATCTTTTCTTGACCTTTAGGAAAATCATGTTCTATAAAAAGAGATCCTCACATAGACATATCCTGGCAGAATATGTATTGAAATGCTGGAAAACTTTAAACCATTCCTGGATCTGAGAAAAGTACTTAGAACTGAATGAAAATCAGACTGACCCTGGCTTTTCCTCTGTGATAGAAAGTTCAGGAAAACACCAGAATACCATCTACACAGTTGAGGGGAAGGGTTAGAAACCCAAGGAGTAACCAGAGACTTTGAAAACACACTTGTGTAGTCTGACATCTGTGAAAATAACATGCTTGGCTGTTTTTGCTTTGAGAGTACATATCACCAATAAGCAGCTTAAGAAAAATATCACCTTAGTTCCACCATTATAGAAGACAGTATGGCGATTCCTCAAGGATCTAGAACCAGAAATACTATTTTACCCAGCATACCCAAAGGGTTATAAATCATTCTACTATAAAGACACATGCACACATGTTTATTGCAGCACTATTTACAATAGCAAAGACTTGGAACCAACCCAAATGCCCATCGATGATAAACTGGATGAAGAAAATGTGGCACATACACACCATGGAATACTATGCAGCCATAAAAAAGAATGAGTTCATGTCTTTTGCAGGGACATGGATAAAACTGGAAACCATCCTTCTCAGCCAACTAACACAGGAACAGAAAACCAAATACCACATGTTCTCACTCATAAGTGGGAGTTGAACAATGAGAACACATGGACACAGGGAGGGGAACACCACACACCAGGGCCTGTTGGGGGGTGAGGGCAAGGGGAGGGAGAGCATTAGGACAAATACCTAATGCACGCGGGGCTTAAAATCTAGATCATGGGTTGATGAGTGCAGCAAACCACCATGGCATATGTATACCTATGTAACAAACCTGCACATTCTGCACATGTATCCCAGAACTTAAAGTAAAATAAAAAATTAAAAAATCACCTTAAATTTACGCAAAACAATGAGTAGGTCATAGGTCATGCTATTTGTGGGTTTTCCTTGAAAAATTTAGTTCCCAAACTCCGGCAGGTTTGGGGTGGGCTAAGGACTGCCAGGATGTTTCTGGGGACCTGCAATACTTCCCTTGATAACTCCCCTTCTCCCTGGTTTCTGCCAACTTCCAGAAACCAGGAACCGTGCTCCCTGGATCACATCCTGACTACTACAGTCCACACCAAGTTTTCCAACCAGTTAAAACAATCCCTGGTGCTTCTCTATTTCACTCTAATTAACAAGGGCTAAATTATGTACACTGCTGGATGCTGTATGAAAATTAATACAAAGAGCTTTATTCCTCCTTCCCAAACAGGGCAACATCATTTAAAAGGTGTCTTTGTTGCCAAGTAATTTGAGGTCTGAATTTTCTGTTTATTATTTAATAACATTTTTTTCTAAGTGCAAAAGTCATACTAGCCCAATGCAGAAGATATACAAAAGCCAAGGGGTAAAATATACCCATTATCGCAATTACTAAAGAAAAACATTGTTACCCTTCATAATGTTCTTGCAGCATTTCCCATGCATAGCCTTCATATAAGAGGCCTCTTTTTTTTTTTTTTTTTTTTTTTTTTGAGACAGAGTCTCGCTCTGTCACCCAGGCTGGAGTGCAGTGGCGCAATCTCAGCTCACTGCAAGCTCCACCTCCCAGGTCTACGCCGTTCTGCCTTAGCCTCCCGAGTAGCTGGGACTACAAGGCACCTGTCACCACACCTGGCTAATTTTTTTTTTTTTTGTATTTTTATTAGAGACGGGGTTTCACCGTGTTAGCCAGGATGGTCTCCATCTCCTGACCTCGTGATCCTCCCGCCTCAGCCTCCCAAAGTGCTGGGATTACAGGCGTGAGCCACCGCGCCCAGCCAAAGCCAAGAGGACTCTTTTTTAATGTTAATTGTATTCAACTATACACAGTTCGTTGTTGCCTTTGTTCATAATGTATCAAATTTCCACGTGAAAAAAAAATCTCCAACAATATTATTTTCAATGACCATATTGCATTCCAGTCCATGAATAATTGACTCATGATTAACACAACCAACCCGATCATTGCATTTTTTAACATTATAAAAACTATACTACACATTATACAATATACTATGTAATGTGGCAATTAAAAACTTAGTTCACGAGGTAAAATTTCCTGAGATCAAATCACTTTTCCACCATTTATTAGTCATGCAATGTTGGGCAAATTAAACAATCTGTGCCTGTTTCCTCATGAGCATAATGGGAATCACAACAGTACTTAACTCACAGAGCTGTGTGGATTAAATGAATTATACATGTAAAGACTTTAGAACAATCCCTGCAACATGGTAAACAGCATATATTTAGCTTGTTTCCAGTTCTTTGCTACAGTGTGGAATGAGCATCCTTCTACATGTAGTTTTTTAAACTAATACAGTTATTTTAAATATAAAATTCTTAAAAATGAAATTGCTGGGTCCCAAGGCAATTCACGTTTTTAAACTGCTATACATATCGTCTAAATTCCATACCAAAAAATTCTACAATTTTATAATCCCAACAATAAAGAATGAAAATGTCCATTTTCACACAGCATTGCCAACACTGGATATCTACTTTTTCTGTCCAACTCTGCTAAAATAGTGGATAGAAATTGACGTTTTGTTGCTTTGTTTTCAATTTCTATTACTAAAAGTTGGGGATTCTTCTCTGTAGGCTTATTGACCAATTTGATTTTTTTTTCCTTTTGTGCAAAACCTGTTCACATTCTTTCCTCAGTTTTTTTGTTTTTATTTTTGCTTTTCTTTTGTTTTGTTTTTGAGATGGAGTCTTGCGCTCTGTCATCCAGGTTGGAGTGCAGTAGTGTGATCTCAGCTCACCGCAACCTCCGCCTCCCAGGCTCAAGCATCTTCTGCCTCAGCCTCCCTAGTAGCTGGGATTACAGGCATGTACCACCACACATGGCTAATTTTTTGTATTTTTAGTAGAGACAGGGTTTCACCATGTTAACCAGGCTGGTGTCTAACTCCTGACCTCAAGTTGATCCACCCGCCTTGGCCTTTCAAACTGCTGGGATTACAGACATGAGCCACCACACCCAGCCTTTCCCCAGTTTTTGTCGGAAGTATTTTTCTCCTGATTGCAAAAAAAAAAAAAAATTTATATATATATATATATATATATATATATTCAGGAGAAACATTTATAATATATATTGGAAATATTTTATCTCAATTTGTCAGGCTGGTTTATAACGTTTTCTTTTTTTTAATGCTTTAAGTTTTGTAACATCAAATTTACCAATTTTTCCTTTATACCTTATGACTTTGGGGTTAAACTTGAAAAAGCATTCCCAAATTCAAGTTTATATGTATTTAACCTACAGTGCAATCTCTAACAGTTCTTTGTGATTTCATATTTTATATTTAACTCTTTAATCCAAATTCAATTAATTGTATGCTTTAGCATAAGGAAAGAACCCAACAATTATCTTCCCAAATATTAATACACTTCCCCAACCATGTTTACTGAATCCTTTTCTCGCTGATTTTGGACTTTTGCCATATACTAGCCAAATAAACTCAAATATATCACCAGCTTCTCCACTGTGTTTTACTGGTCTGGTCTCCCTGCTTTCATAGCAGCACCACTTTTCATTATTGGAGTTTTTAAAGTGAATCCTCAATATCTGGAAGATCAAGGGCTCACTCACCATTTTGTTTTTGTTTTTTGAATAACGTAATGGGCTCTTCACAGCCATTTATTCTTCAGACGAATTTTAGAATCATTTTGGCACATTCCCCAAAAAATGTTCAGTAGGAATTTTGTTATTGTTATATTTGAAATGCAGCATCTGTCATTGGATTTGTTTTGGCCTCTTCTTCGAAAATATAAATGGTCCCTCTGTTGGATCTTTGCTGTCTGTTCTCTGTACTTATGACGTCTCAAGTAACTTTTAGTTTCTTGTCCTCATCCTATACATTCTAGAGCTTCTCTCAAACTCCTCTTCTTTATGACTGCATAGGTTCGCTGTAATATTACTTCTGCCTCTTACTGCTTCTAATACTATATGTGACTTGCAATTGCATGATTTGCTTCTACTCTTCGAAATTTTGCCAAATTAATTTTCATCTTAGTCAGTGCCTTATCCTACAAGCTTATCTTTTTTTGTATTTTGCTCTTGTTTTAGAGTCTGTTTCCCTTTATTGTGTTTATTCTTTTATTTATTTCTTTTCTTGTTTCACTGCCTAAAATCCCTTAAGACTAGAACAGATGCAGGCTAAAATTTGTTTTTGTTTTCAAAGAAAAAAATCTGTTTTTAACTATGCCCTTTCTTTACTTCTTGAAGAATATGTTTATCTCCTTTCACATTGCAGATTTGTTTATATATCCCATATTGAAGATTTGGTTTTTCCTGCTTATTCAGCCTTTAATAAGAATGGATTTATCCCTTGATGAGATTCGTCCCACCTGGCCACCTGGAAGCTGGGACAGCTGCAACATGGGACTCTCACTGAATGAGGTAGGTCCCTGTATTTTTATAAGAACCAAAGACTAGTAATCTTCCCAAATATGGACATTATCTGTCACTGAGCTCCTCTTTCTATCTTTGCTGTAAAGCTGTTGTAACAGTCTCTATATCATCTCTATCTAACATCAATATCAATGATAAAATATCAACTATTACAATTTGCCAGAAAGAAAAAGATGCTAATGAACGACTCAAAATGTTGGTAAAATCTGCATTTCATGGCATGACTAGCAAGGGCTCATTTGAGCTGGTCTTTCTACATTTACGCATCCTCCCTCTCTCCCCCCGATTCACTAGGCTCCAACCACTCTGGCCCTCTGTCTCTTTGTCGGCGGGAGGGAAAAACTTATTCTTATCTTGAGTTTTGGGTTGAAGGGAATGCTCTGCCCCTGGATCTTCCCATGGCAAACAACTTTTTGTTTTTCAAGTCTCCCTTCAAATGTCCCTCCCTTGAACACCCTCATTGGCCAACTCTTATGTGGTTCCCAACCTGCCAGCCTGTTTTATTTTCTTGAGAACACTTACAAGTAGCTAAATTCAGCCAGTTTGTTTATTTAGTAGTAGTAGTAGTAGTAGTAGTAGTAGTAGTAGTAGTAGTAGTAGTAGTAGTAATATTTGAGACAGAGTCTCGCTCTGTCACCCAGGCTGGAGTGCAGTGGCGCAATCTCGGCTCACTGCAAGATCCGCCTCCTGGTAGTGCTGGGATTACAGGCATGAGCCACTGCACCCGTCCTGCTTACTGTCTTATATGTCTCCCCTGCCAAAAATATATGCCTTGTAAGAAGGACATTCTCTGTCTTTACATTGCTATAACCCCATAATTGAGAACAGTTTCGTATAATTAACAGACACACAATGCATGTTTGTTAAGTGGATAATGGTTATATATGACAGGTGGAACTCTGGGCGACTTTTATTTTTCTCTTATTATTCTTTATTCTTCATATTTTGCAATGCATATATATTACTTTTATAGTAAAAAAGTGCATTTTAAGACAAAAATCTATACAAATTTATCTATGGTATTGGTTTTCAAAGTTTTTAACAGCAAAACTTTTTAACGAAATCTCTGTGAAACTCCAGTATAACAGACATAAAAGGCAGTATTTTCTTATCAATGTATTGTTAAACTCAGAAGATCATGACAGTTGCCTCTTATACAATCAACCAATAAAACAGAGAGGCTTTTTAAATGAAAAATTCACATTTTAAATTGAGAAATAGGGAGGAAAGTTTTTATTTAATAAAAGCCTCAGATGGCATTCACTTATTTTAATTTAGCTATTTAATATTGAGGAAAATCCTGATTCACATAGATGGGTAGCTGCAAATATAGTTTTAGTAAGTCACCTGGTTTTATGATATTCTTACATTGAATAGGACTTACAAGAGAAAAGTTATTTTTAAGTTTACACAATCACAAGTTAATCAAGATACACAAGTTTTCACACTGGTGGTTTCTAGTAAGTTTGGTTTCTAATACATTTGGGTATCATTTTTATCATAGCTCTAAATAGAGCAGAATGTATTTAAAATGCTAAATATGAATAAAACACTTGCACAGCCACTCAGGCATGTGCATGGAAGACTGCAGTTGCATGGATGATATTTTGAAAACCGCAGGGAATGCCTGCTACTACAACAGTTTAACACTTCATAGGCAGAGAAAAAAAGAGTAAAAAAATACATCAATATGTTAACAGTGGTTCCACCCGGGTGGCAGAATGCCTGGAGACTTTTATTCCTTCTTCTTGCTTTTCCGTATTTTCCAGGGACTTTTTTTTAATGGATGTATGTTAATTTGTAATGGGAAAACAAGTATTTTTTAAAAAGCCAGAAGCCATGCTCGATACATAGGAATGTCACTAATGTAATGTTGAGCTAAGAGGCCAGACACAACAGACCATTTTGTTCCTTTTACCTAAAATGCAAAAGCAGGAGAAGTGAATACACAGTGTTAGAAGTAAAGGTAGTGGCTGCTCTCCAGGAAGGCTGGGGATTTGAAAGGCATCACACATCACCATTTCCAGGACTCAGAAATTCCAGTCATGTTCTGTTTCTTTCTTTCTTCCTCCCTCCCTTTCCTTCCTTTCCCTACTTCCTTCCTTCCCTCCTTCCCTCCTTCCTTCTCTCTCTCTTTCCTTTTTCTCCTTCCCTCCATCCTGTCCTCTCTCCTTCCTTCCCTCCTTTGTGTCATTTCTCTTTTTTTACTCCTTCCTTCTCTCCCTCTTTCATTCCTTCCCCCCTTCTCCCATGACTTCTTCCTTCCCTCCTTCCTTACATCCTTTCTTCCTCCCTTCCCTTCTCCCTTCCTTCCTTCCCTGCTTCCTTGCTTTTTTCCCTTCCCTTTCTTCCTTCCCTCCCTCTCTCCGCCCTCAGTTCCTCCCTCTCTCCCTCTCTTTCTCTTTGCAATCAATCAATGGTTTTTAGTATATTCACAGACATGTGCATCACTGCAGTCAATATTAGAACATTTTCACCACCTCAGAAAAAAAGAAAACAAAAAACCCTCTCTACACTTTGGCTATCGGGCTCTTTATTCCCCAGCCCTAAGCATCCATTACTCTACCAGCTGTCTCTATAGACTTGTCTATTCCGGGCATTTCAGAGAAATGGAATCCCACATGGCCCTTTGTCTCTGGATTCTCTCTCAAGCAAGCATGTATGTTTTCAAGGCTTAGGTTCTGTTTCTTGACCTAGGGGCTGGTTATTCCCACTTGGTGAAAATTCTCTGAGCTGTACAATATCCTTGGTACACTTTTCTGTACCTATGGGATACTTCAATCAAAAGTTCTAGATAATACAAATTAAAACAAAGTCATAAGAGGGTGTTCCAGCAGCATCCCCCAAAGCCCTCGTTTCTGACGGTGGTCTCCCTTCTCCACCCTTCCAGGCCCTTCCCAGGCTTCCCATCACCTATCCCCTTTTGTCCTATTGAGAAGGACAACTGCAGGGACACAGTTTGCTTTTCTCATCTTCTTCCGTCTCCCGCTTCCAGCCATCCACCTCCTGCCTCCTACCAGGCTGCTGGGGCTTCTCCAGAACGGCCTCCCCTTGAGGCATGCCTGCAGTTCCATTTTTCCTGTTCTTCCCCACCCCACCCTAATCAAGCTTCTCTAGGGTGTACTCCATCCCTCGGGAGTGTTGGTGAATGTGAAGAATAAATTATTTTGTGCTAAGATTTTGTGCTGTCAGAGTAATCTTTCTAAAGTGAACATTTAGGCTGGGTGTGGTGGCTCAAACCTGTAACCCCAGCACTTTGGGAGGCTACATTGGTTCGTTTTCATACTGCTATAAAGAACTGCCCAAGACTGGTAATTTATAAAGGAAAGAGGTTTCACTGCCTCACGGTTCAGCATGGCTGGGGAAGCCTCAGGAAACTTACAATCATGGGGGAAGGCGAAGGGGGAGCAGGCACCTTATTCACAAGGAGGCAGGAAAAAGAATGAACTCAGGAGGAACTACCAAACACTTAAAAAAACAGCAGATCTCATAAGAACTCACTATCACAAGAAAGGTATGGAGGAAACCACCCCCGTGCTTCAATTATTTAATACCTCCACCTGGTCTCTCCCTTGACACGTCGTGATTGTGGGGATTACAATGCAAGATGAGATTTGGGATAGGGACAGAGCCAAACCATATCAGATGCTGAGGTGGGAGGATCCCTTGAGCCCAGGAGTTCAAGACCAGCCTGGGAAAGATGATGAGCCCCTGTCTCCAGAAAAAAATTTTAAAAAAAATTAGCTGGGATGGTGGTACAAGCTTGTGGTCCCAGCTACTTGGGAGGCTGAGGCAGGAGGATCTTTTAGCCCAGGAGTTCAAGGCTGTAGTGAGCTATGATTGTACCACTGCACTCTAGCCTGGATGACAGAGCAAGACCCTGTCTCTAAAAAAATAAGTAAAATGAACTGAAATGAAAATTTGATTGTGACACTCCTAATGAAATCATTCAAAGGGTTCGTATTGCCAACAAAATTAACTTAGGCTCCCTATAGCCTAATTCTCCAGGCTGGCCCCAACCTGACCCTTTCCAACCTCTCCAGACCTCAGTCTCTGCACCTCTTTTCCCTTCCTTTCCAGGCTCCAGAGAAGCTGGGTCAGGTAGAGTTCCTCAAACCCATTACTCTGTTGCACACACCACTGCTTTCGCTGTAACTCTTCCTTCAGCCTAAAACACTTTTCCCGCCCATTCCCTTCCTATTAACAATGTGTGAGTCAGCTAAAATACATACTGCTGACTCTCAGATGGAGCTCCATTTTGCCATTTATTTCAGCAAGAGAGGAGAGACTACATGCAAGCATCTCTCCTGTGTCTCCTGACTTTGGGCAAATGAACTTACTCCTATCGTAGGTCAGGGTACCCGTCTGTAAAATGATGATGATCCAAGAAACGACTCAATAGGTCTGTAGCAAGAATTAAATTAGATAACACACCTAGAGCACGAAAAACAAGGCCTGGTACATCACGAATGTTCAATGAATGTCAGCTATCACTGCAAAATATCATTGCATGTGCTTGTTCCTATTGACGGTCCCTGCTGCTAAAATAGGAGTCCTTGAGTTCTGGCTTATTCATCTAACTTGCTGGCAGATGAGGTGACAGCCAGTGATGGGGTCAGGCCTGGGTTTGAATTAACATTCTTCCACCTATTAGCTGGGCCAGTTTCTACATCTCTCAAATGGAAATATGATAGTGTTGTGCAGAGAATTAAAGAAGATGATGATAGAGAGCTCTTGGCACGTTTTCTGGCCCACATTAAAAGCACAATAAACTGTTTCATGTAAGACTTAAGACCTGACTCGTAATAGATGCTTGATGAATAACTGTTTTTTATGGCTCCTAGATATCTGATTATTTTCCACTTCAAATCCATGTTTCCTTTGCTCTTAAATACCAGAGAGGGGCCGGGCATGGTGACTCATGCCTGTAATCCCAGCACTTTGGGAGGCCAAGGCGGGCAGATCAGGAGGTCAGGAGATGGAGACCATCCTGGCTAACAGTGAAACCCATCGCTACTAAAAATACAAAAAATTAACCAGGCGTGGTGGCAGGCGCCTGTAATCCCAGCTACTCGGGAGGCTGAGGCAGGGGAATCGCCTGAACCCACGAGGTGGAGGCCGCAGTGAGTGGAGACTGTGGCACTGCACTCCAGCCTGGGCAACAGAGCGAGACACCGTCTCAAAAAAAAAAAAAAAATACCAGAAGGGGGAAGAATCTACCCAATAGATATGACATGGGAGAACTGAAGGACTATGACTAAGGAGAGTCCCAGCCCCCATTGAAACTATTCCAAAATATCTTCATCTTCAATCAATGCATTGGCGGTACCATAGAAGACCTATCTTAATATTCAGATATTTCTAGGCCTGGCATAGTAGCTCACGCCTGCAATCCCAGTGCTTTAGGAGGCTGACAGGAGGATTGCTTGAGGCCAGGAACTCAAGACCAGTAGGGGCAGCAAAGCGAGACTCCATCACTACAAAGAATGAAAAATGAGCCAGGCCTGGTGGCACACACCTATAGTCCCAGCTACTCAGGAAGCTGAGGCTGGAGGATCACTTGAACCCAAGAGTTGGAGGCCTCAATGAGTTATGATTATACCACTGCACTCCAGCCTGGGCAACACAGCAAGATTCTGACTCCTAAGAAAACATAAAAATAAAGAAAAGGTATTTCTAAATAACCAGTCTATCAACCAGTCAGTAGTGATGATGCAAAATACCTTAACACAAAACTGCTTGTGGGCCACCTTCCACATGGAGAAAATCCTTGAGAGAAACTTTTGATTGTGGAGTCCACAAAACAGAAACGCTCAAGAAAGCCTCACTCTCAGGACCCTCCTTGCTGTGGGCTCTGCCCTCATTTCACAGGGCTTGTGATCAACCTGCTGATGAATTTCTGCTCAGAATGAAAATCACTCTGAAGACGTGGGTCCGTTCTGGCAGTAACCCTGCTACCACTAAGACACATTCCATCCTGCCTCTTATAATTGCTAATGCATTGCGTGTCCTAATTAAAAATAACTACACATTTGTTCAGACGTTATCCTTGTTCTCCGCTCTAGCAAGTTGTCCGGGACGGTCCACTCTGGCCTCAAAGTCAGAGACAGGAAGTGGCAGTTCTTGGACATCAAGGAATTTTCTGAATTATTTGCTGTGTGTCTTAACCTGGGTTCCCTAAACAAAGAAGCCTCAGGCAAAACTTTATGGGTCAGAGAAGGCACATCTACAGAAGCAGAAAATAGATTAGTGGTTGCCTGGGGCTGGGAGTGAGAACGGGAAATGACTGCAAATGGGCTTGAGGATGTGTTTTTGGGGTGATGGAAATCTACTCAAATTGGATTTCGGTGAGGGATGCGCATTGCTGTAGATTTTATGGTATGTAAATGATACTTAATAAATTACACTTCAATAAAGCTGTTGGGGGAAAAAAAGAAAAGTGTATGAGCTAATGTTTATTTGGGGAATAGCATTGCAGAAAGGCAAGAGTGATGGTATAGGGTTGAGCTGGGGACAGAGGGGATGGCAGCTCTGAGAAGTGTTGCCACAAGGCTCTGTGACCAGCTGCGTCTACTCAACAATGCACTCCACTCCAGCGCTGTGTGCTCCAAACAGGGAGGGAGAAGGATGCACCCACCACCCTCAGGTCCCCCTGCATTATTGGGTTATGCATGAGCCCAGAGAGAGCGCCGTAGCTTCTTGCATTTCAGGGGCAACCTTAAAGTGAGAGACCAGGGCTACGAAGCAAAGGCGCTGTTGTGGCATTTGCTCAGCAAGCTGAGGGTGGAGTAGAGACCCCTGCAGTGAGCCCTTGGTCTAGGCAGGGGGTACCCAACACGACAGCCACAGGAGGAGCACAGGCCTCGCTAGCTCCACCCCAGCAAGTGCACCAATCTGGGCAGATTCCCCAGCTCAACCCTGTCCACTATGCAATGAACGATGCACAAACAGTTTGGTGACAAGGTGTTTAGCACCATAACTATTGACTAGTTAATGTGCTACCTTCTTTATAAATATTTGTATATTAGGCTGGGTGCAGTGGCTCACGCCTGTAATCCCAGCACTTTGGGAGGCCGAGGTGGGCAGATCACCTGAGGTCAGGAGTTCGAGACCAGCCTGGTCAACATGGTGAAACCCCGTCTCTACCAAAAATACAAAAATTAGCCAGGTGTGGTGGCGCATGCCTGTAATCCCAGCTACTCGGGAGGCTAAGGCATGAGAATCACTTGAACCCAAGAGGTAGAGGTTGCAGTGAGCTGAGATCACGCCACTGCACTCTAGCCTGGGTGACAAGAGCGAAACTCCTGCTCAAAAAAAAAAAAAAAAAAAAGGCAAAGGAGAAAAAACGCAGTGAAGTCCCAATTTTAATCATCTCTATCCCATAATACTGCAAAAGACCTGAAATCAAGACAGCTCCACACGGAGCTACTGCCTTTGTACAGCAGCTGTGGATGGACCCAGCTAGGATCTCCCTGCAAAAAACAATTCCCTGCTGCACGAGGCCTTCGGGATTCACTCAGCGTTGAGCCACAGCCACGCCCTCCCCAGGCAGCCCCCAGCCAGTGACTGGGCTGGCCATGGGACTTGGTCCCGGCCATTTCTACCCAACACAGGATTCCTCTAATGGGCAGTCTTTGCTGCAGAGGTGAGCATGGGTCGGACCAAGGCTTTGTCAGATCTGCATGGGAATCTGAGACTCCTCCTGTTCAGTTCTACTTCCAGGCCGTTCAATTTCACAGCCATTATTATAATACTTCCTCCTTCCCCACCAATAAACCTTGCACACTTGATCTCAACATCTGTCTCCAGAAAGGCCCAACTAACAAACTTGTTGACCTTAAATATCACTGGGGCTGGGCGGGGTAGATCACATCTATAATCTTAATGCATTAGGAGGCTGATGGGGGAGGACTGCTTGAGGCCAGGAGTTCGAGACCAGCTTGGGCAACACAGTGAGACTCTGACTCTACAAAAAAAAAAAAAAAATTTAACACAACTGAGCGTGGTGGTGTGCACCTGTAGTCCCAGATACTCGGGAGGCCTAAGCAGGAGGATCACTGGAGCCCAGAAGTCTGAGCTATGATTGTACCACTGCACTCCAGCCTGGATGACACAAGACCCTATGTCTAAAAAAAAACACTAAAGATAAATGAATACATATATCTTTCATAGGTCTGGGGATTAGGAGGTGGCATCTTTGGAGAAGCCATAATTCTGCGTTATCATAGGGCGCATCCCAAGCGGAAAGTACCCTGACCCTAGGGAGGTGGAGAAGAGTCAGTGTGGGGCCAGTGGCTCTCTAAGCTCTTGTCACCTTCTGTCCCCTTCACCAGCCTTCTCACTCCTGAGGTCTAGACATAGAGAACAGTTATTGAACCAGATACACCTCTGATCCCAAAATAAAGCAGGGGACAGTGAAGCTGAGTGGTCTCCTGAGCTCTTTCTCCAAAAGAGACAACTTCGCAGCATTTTTTGGTGAGAGAGACAGGGTCTTGCTCTGTCACCCAGGCTGGAGTGCAGTAGCACAATCACGGCTTACAGCAGACTCAACTTCTCCACCTGATGTGATCCTCCTGCCTCAGCCTCCTGAGTAGCTGGGAGTACAGGCACATGCCACCACACCCGCTGATTTTTTTAAGAGATGGGGTCTTGCTATGTTGTCCAGACTGGTCTCAAACTCCTGGGCTCAAGTGATCCTCCCACCTCCCAAAGTGCTGGGATTACAGGTGTGAGCCATTACATCTGGCCTTCAGCATTTTTAAACCCATGTGTGAATGTGACAAGATGTTAGAGGCAATAGAGTGAATACAAGAAAGAATTAAGAAAAGTGCCTTTTTGGGGGTCTGCTTCCCCACAGACCAAGGTGCAGGCATTGTCCCACCATCAAACTCCCCCTAAGGGCTCTAGTCTCTGCTGTAGGACGTGGCTAAATGGACAAGAGGGTTACTGGAGACCAAGCATACCCCAGCCGCTCCCCTGTCCTACGTAGCACAGCACTGTGCCCCAGTGAGTAACAGGACTCAGGAGCCTCAGGGTGGAGACAGGTCTGGGCCTGGGCATCTTGCCTCTTGGAGTATGACTAACACCAGCCCCAAACATGATTATAGAAAACAACTCTATAAAGCCCTGGTCCACGCCAATAAAGCGCTCTCCCTGGCCCTGACATCACCGCTTCTATAGCAACCAGTTGCTCTTCAAAGAGCAAAGTGTGGGAGACTGCAAAACAGAGTCAAAACTGAAGACACTAAGTCGTGCCAGATGAAGAAATGGGCCAGAAAGCTACATCAGAGTTCAGAGGTTGTCATCAGAGAAGGTCTAGGGGAAGAAGGACGATTTCACAGGCATCTCTAGGGTCCAAACCAGAAAGACCCAACTGACAAACTAGATGACCTTAAATATCACTGGGGCTGGGGGTGGTGGCTCACACCTATAATCCTAATGCTATGGGAGGCTGAGGCGGGAGGATTGCTTAAGGCCAGGAGTTCGAGACCAGCTGGGGCAATACAGCGAGACCCCCCCCCCGCCACCTCCACACACAAAAAAATTTTTTTTAAGTAACTGTGCAGGCCAGGCGCAGCGGTTCATGCTTGTAATCCCAGCACTTTGAGAGGACGAGGTGGGTGGATCACAACGTCAGGAGATCGAGCCCATCCTGGCTAACATGGTGAAGCCCCATCTCTACAAAAATACAAAAAATTATCTGGGCATGGTGGCATGCACCTGTAGTCCCAGCTACTCAGGAAGCTAAGGCAGGAGAATCACCTGAACCCAGGAGGAGGAGGTTGCAGTGAGCTGAGATCGTGCCACCGCACTCCAGCCTGGGCAACAGAGCGAGACTCCGTCTCAAAAAAATAAAATAAAATAACTGCACGTTGTTGCTTTGGTGTCCCAAAGCAACAATGAAGTGCCCAGCTCAGTAGCCTGTTGTTATTGTGATTTGTTGGTTTTTCTGTTCTGTGGGGTGAGGAATTGAGTGAGAATCTCTAACCTGACCATGTAGAGGACGCCATGCTTGAAGAAGTTTCCAAAACCGAAACGTCACTTTGCTTTAGTATACAATGTCTAAGTAAACATAATTGTCCTTCAAAGAAGAGAAAACCATTAATCCACTCAAGGGGAACCCTGGGAGAGTAGTGACTGGGTGGTCATTAAGAGCTTCTTATGGACGTTAATGAATGTGACCCTATAAAACAATGACTGGTAAAGCACTATGTCCAAAGCACGATTTTCCTCTGAAGGAGAAGTGCCTCATTATCCATTCTGTAGCACCTAGGCTATCTTCATCTAATCTGATCTGGCCGGCAGGTAAAAAGTCATGGAGTTCAGGAAGGGGCTGGGTAGGAGAGATGCAAATTGTGTAGGCCCAAGAGCGACAGAGTGCAGGGAACTGCAGATGCCATGAGAAGCACACCCCTGAAACAGGAAACTGCACCCTACCTGAATTACCCCACTCTTGACTCTGACAACTAACAACATGCATTTTTTGGGAATATGTATTCATTAAATAAGCACTCAGCCATTCTATTTCTCAATTACCTCTAGCGACCCTAAGATCTGACCATTAGCATAGAAGAGGAAAAATTCTTCCCTAGTGACAGCCAGCTGTAACTGAGTCAAATGCCCGTCATTTTTTCTTCATTTTCTCAAGAGACAGGGCCTTGCTCTGTTGCCCAAGGCTGGAGTGCAGTGGCATGATCATATCTCACTGTAACCTTGAAATCCTGGGCTAAAGTGATCCTCCAACTTCAGCCTAATGAGCAGCTAGGACTACAGGTGCATTCCACCACAACTGGCTAATTTTTCTTTTTATTTTTTGTAGAGATGGGGTCTTGCTGTGTTGTCCAGGCTGATCTCAAACTCCTGGCCTCAAGTGATCCTCCTGCCCCAGCCTCTCAAAGTGCTGGGATTACAGGCATGAGCCACTGCACCTGGTAAGATGCTCTTCATTTAAGAGTCAACTGAATTTCAGAATCAATCAGAGGTGCAACATGTAGTACTCCTTGACACAATTTCCCATTAAAATCCATGAAGATACACATGTGCACACACACACACACACGCACACACCCTTGCACACACATGCATACACATGCACACATGCAATGCACACACATGCATGCATACATACACACAAGCATGCGTGCACACACACACACACACAGAGGCAGCAGAATAGGAAACTGCATATAATAGAATTTCCTATGCAAATGGGAGACATTTCAATGGCTGAACTGTCAATAGGGTCAGTTCGAGAGACAAAATCCTGGAATGAACAAGAGCTACCTTCTAAACCAGAACTGCATCGATGATATCAAAGGATGCAGAAAAACACATTGATTAGCCTCCTCATAAAAAAAAATTCAACCTCGCTGTAGTCAAAGTAAAACAAAACTCCAGTCTTATTTGAAGCTACCAAATTGGCAACAATTTCTAAAACCATAAACATGACGTTGGCGAAAGGGTGGTGAAAGGGGAGTATTTTTCACACATGGTTAGTAGGAGTGGAAACAGAACTAACCTATCAGGGAAGCAACTGGACAATCTGTTATAAGAGCCCCGAAAACGTGGAGACACGATGCCCCAGTGTTTTCACTTGCACAAGTCTTGGCTTTTTTTTTTTTTTTTTTTTTTGAGACGGGGTATCTACCTGTTGCCCAGGCTGGAGTGCAGTGGCGTGATCTCGGCTCACTGCAAGCTCCGCCTACTGGGTTCAAGCAATTCTCCTGCCTCAGCCTCCCGAGTAGTTGGGATTACAGGCACCCACCATCACGCCTGGCTAATTTTTTTGTGTTAGGTCCCAGCTTTAAAAAACAATCACAAAGACAAGCAAAGATTTGTTTTTCCATGGTTCGCTACAGCACTACTTAGGACCGGGAAAAACTGGAAATAAAGCTGAGTGGCTGAGGCTGGACGCAGTGGCTCATGCCTGTAATCGCAGTACTTTGGAAGGCGAGGAGGGCGGATCACCTGAGGTCAGGAGTTCGAGACCAGCCTGGCCACCATGGTGAAACCCCATCTCTGCTAAAAATACAAAAAAAATTAGCCTGGTGTGGTGGCACGTGTCTGTAATCCCAGCTACTCAGGAGGCTGAGGCAGGAGAATCACTTGAACCCGGGAGGCAGAGGTTGCAGTGAACCAAGATCACACCAGTGTACTCCAGCCCGGGGAACAGAGCGAGACTCTTATCTACAAAAAAAAAGGGAAAAAAAAGCTGGGTGGCTGACAACAGGAGAAAGACTAAGTAAATGAAGGGGAAGGTGTTTCTCCAGTAGCTAGTGTTTTCAGAGTGAGTTCTCCTTCACTTAGACCTGCCATTAACCCGTGCCTGCCCCACTAAGCAGAACCTGACCCAAATCATCTTCCTGCGTCCTGCTCAGTCCTGCAGTGAGTCCAACCAGGACAAGGAGTTTATTTTCCGAATGTAGTAAGAATTATGTAACCTGGAGCGAAATATCCAAGGAGAAATGAAGATAGGAAGGAACATGAGGAAGCAGGCTATTGAGTTGGCCCATACATCTTATTTACTTAAGATTTTTACCTTTACGTTCTTCCGAAAGCCTAGATTTCCCCCGCAAAACTAAACTCACCCAAAAGGAGAAAAGAAAATAAGAATGGAAGTGGGGAAGGGAGAAAAGGGGAAGAAAAATAGTTGCCACCAGCCGCCAGACAGGAATTTAATTAATATAACCGAGGACTGAATTCAGCAATACAATTCATGACAGCTTCGGCAGCACAGGAAATGCTTGGGTAATAAAGTCCTTCTTGTCTAATTGTTAAAAACAAAAGAATGGTTCTGTTGGAGAGATTATTATCCGGTATGGAAACAAAATAGTGATTTCACGCTTCTGTCATACATGGTTTTTTGTTTTGTTGAGACAGGGTCTTGCTGTGTTGCCCTGGCTGGAGTGCAGAGGTGCAATCATAGCTCACTGCAGCCTCAGATTCCTAGACTCAGGCAGCCTTCTGCCTCAGCCTCCTGAGTAGATGGGAATACAAGTGCACGCCACTATGCCCAGCTAACTTTTTAAATTTTTTGCAGAGATGTGGTTTCACTATCTTACCCATGCTAATTTCAAACTCCTGGCCTCAGGTGATCCTTCCACCTCAGAGACAGAAATGCAATGGACCAAGCACTCTCTGAGCCTCCTCTGATGTGAGGACTCATTCCTTGCACCTTCCCAGTGTTCATGTATCTCTTCTATTAAACAGAAAGCCCTCAAAGGGCAGGAACTGTCTGAGTGCACTTCTCAACCCTGCTGCGCCTTCTCTCTTTTTTTTTGTGGGGGGGGGGGGCGCGGGATGGAGTCTCGCCCAGGCTGGAGTGCAATGGTGTGATCTCAGCTCACTGCAACCTCTGCCTCCTGGGTGCAAGCTATTTTCCCGCCTCAGCCTCCCAAGTAGCTGGGATTACAGGCACACACCACCACGCCCAGCTAATTTTTGTATTTTTAGTACAGATGGGGTTTCACCATGTTGGCCAGGCTGGTCTCGAACTCCTGACCTCAAGTGATCTGCCCACCTCGGCCTCCCAAAGTGCTGGGATTACAGGTATAAGCCACCGCGCCCAGCTGTCTGTGCCTTCTCAATCCCATCCTACACCTCCTGCCTAAAAGCACAGTTGAGGAACTCCAGGCACATACTGGTCCTCAATGCAAGTTTGTTCCAAGTTAAAATGGAACCTCGTTACTGCTCCTGAGACAGCATCTCTCTACTTCCCATGAAGTGCTAATAAAGAAACAATCAAAGACCAAGGCTCCTGGCTGGGTATATTGGCTCACGCCTGTAATCCCAGCACTTTGGGAGGCAGAGGCAGGCAGACCACCTGAGGTCGGGAGTTTGAGATCAGCCTGGCCAACATGGTAAAAGCTCGTCTCAACTAAAAATACAAAAATTAGCCAGGTGTGGTGGCGGGTGCCTGTACTCCCAGCTACTTGGGAGGCTAAGGCAGGAGAATCACTTGAACCAGGGAGATAGAGGTTGCCGTGAGCCGAGATCGTGCTACTGCACTCCAGCCTCCAGCCTGAGCGACAGAACAAAACTCCATCTCAAAAAAAAAACAAAAAACAAATAAACAAAAAAACAAAGACCAAGGCTCCTAGGAAACAGGAATTTCTGCTTCCTGCATGTCAGGTGGACATATATTGAAAGACAGAGCTGGGGCACAATGGTGCCAGAGTGACAAACAGGGCCTCCACTAGGGTCACCTCCACCAAACTCTCCCTAATGACACCTTCATCTCCACCCCTCCCCGACACTTCCCACAGTGAAGAACCATTATCACCTGATATGGTTTGGCTGTGTCCCCACCCAAATCTCATGTTGAATTGTACCTCCCACAATTCCCGTATGTAGTGGGAGGGACCCGGTGGGAGGTAATTGAATCATGGGGGCGGGTCTTTCCCATGCTGTTCTCATAAAAGTGAGTAAGTCTCAGGAGATCTGATGGTTTTATAAATGGGAGTTTCCCTGCACAAGCTCTTTTTTCTTTGCCTGCCACCATGTAAGATGTGCCTTTCACCTTCCGCTATGATTGTGAGGCCTGCCCAGCCACGTGGAACTGAGTCCATTAAACCTCTTTTTCTTTATAAATTACCCAGTCTCAAGTATGTCTTTATCAGCAGCATGAGAACAGATTGATACACCACCATACCCACCAAAATGCCAAGCAGGCCTTTCTGAAGAAGAATGCTTCATTACCAAGGTGCAAAGTAAACTTTTTGTTTGGCTGGTTATCTGTGTGTGTGGACTTTATGCCCATTCCTATGCTTCTGCTTCATCAGAGACTCTGAATCAAGATCTTAGACATGCAGCCAGGCCCTCGGATTAGGAAATGCTCCCCCAGGTAATGCTGTGGTGCCCTTCCCTTAAGAAGCTGTGCTCTATCACAGGGGTGCTATATTAGTCCATTCCTATATTGCTATGAAGAAATACCTGACACTTTGGGAGGCCAAGGCAGGTGGATCATGAGGTTAGGAGTTCAAGACCAGCCTGACCAACATGGTGAAACCCAGTCTCTACTAAAACTACAAAAATTAGCTGGGCATGGTGGCATGTGCCTGTAATCCCAGCAACTCAGGAGGTTGAGGCAGAGAATTGCTTAAACCCAGGAGGCGGAGGTTGCAGTGAGCTGAGATCGTGCCACTGCACTCCAGCCTGGGTGACAGAGAGAGACTCCATCTCAAAAAAAAAAGAAGAAATACCTGAGACTGGGTAACCTATAAAGAAAAGAGTTTTAGGCCAGGTGCAGTGGCTCATGCCTGTAATCCCAGCACTTTGGGAGGCCAAGGCGGGCGGATCATTTGGGCTCAGGTGTTTGAGACCAGCCTGGCCAACATGGTGAAACCCCGTCTCTACTAAAAGTGCAAAAATTAGCCAGGTATGGGGGCACAAGCCTGTAGTCCCAGCTACTTGGGAGGCTGAGGCAGGAGCATCGCTTAAACCTGAGAGGCAGAGATTGCAGTGAGCCGAGAATGTGCCCCTGCGCTCCAGTCTGGGTAACAGAGCGAGACTCCATCTCAAAAAAAGAAAAAAAAAGAAAAAGAAAAAAGGAAAGAAGGTTTAATTGGCTGGCAATTCTGGAGCCTATACTGGAAGTGTGATGCTGGCATCTGCTTGGCTTCTGGCCAGGCCTCAGGAAACTTGCAATCATGGCAGAAGGCAAGGGGAAAGCTGGTATGTCACATGGCAAAAGCAGGAGCAAGAGAGAGGGGGGATACCACACACTTTTAAACTACCAGATCTCACGAGAGCTCACTCACTGTCATAAAGACAGTACCAAGGAGGATGGTGCTAAACCATTCATAAGAAGTTTGCCCCCATGATCCAATCACACCCTACCAGGCCCCCCTCCAACACTGGGGATTACAATTGAACATGAGATTTGGGTGGGGGACACAGATCCAAACCATATCAGGTGCCTCATTTGGAGGAGTCAGTGCTGGTTTTTCACCCACCTCTCAGGATCTTGCTTGACACAATCAGAGACCCCCATGGCCAGAAATCACAAGCTAAAAAGAAAGGGAGAAGGCCAGGCGTGGTGGCTCATACCTGTAATCCCAGTGCTTTAGGAGGCCAAAGGGCAAGGACTGCTTAAGCCCAGGAGTTCAAGACAAGCCTGAGCAACATATTGAGATCCTATCTTGATCAAAAACATACAAATTCATCAGGCACGGTGGTGTGCACCTGTAGTCCCAGCTACTTGGGAGGCTGAGGCAGGAGGATCGCTTGAGCCCAGGAGTTAGAGGCTGCAGTGAGCTATGATTGCACCACTGCAATCCAGTCTGGGTGACAAAGCAAGACCTTGTCTCTAAAAACCAATGAAAAAAGAAAAGGAGAGGGTAGCCCCTGCTTAGGGTGAGCCACAGGCTCCTGTTAAAGCAGTTGGCACTGGGACACAGGCAAGGGGGTGGTGGGAACAAAACATAATCAGAATGATGGGCTTTCCTTGCTATTTATTTAACGGGCAGCGGTCAGGCAGAGAAGAGGGGTTCCCATTCTTCTGACAACAGAGCTGAGCTTAATCTGAAATTGAGGTGGAGCTGGGCACACGGGAGAAATAAAATCTCCCAGGAGAATTAAAGTCTGAAGGAATGACTTCCAAGTCACTGGAGGAGGGAAAATACAAAGGAAACATCATTTCTAAACCAAAAACAGGGCCCAACCAGCATGAGGAAATCGTGCTCCTTCAGCTTCTAACTAGTATGGAAGGTGATTCATTTTTTGATGGATATGGCTTACAGGGTAAAAAAGGAACCAAGTGGCTTCTCTCAATGCTAGTGAACTGGAGGAAGACCCAGCAGCCACTGCTTAAAAAGAGCAGGACATTCCCTGCACTTTCCCTGAACTTGGTCTCTCATAGGCCTGATGTGGTCCCTCACAGGCCCCCACAAAAGGAAGTCATTACCAAAAGCAGAACTACCATTTGACCCAGCAAAAAAAATAAATTGTTCTACCCAATTGTTCTATTGAAAAGCCACCCGTACTAGCACATTTATTGCAGCACTATTCACGGTAGCAAAGACATGAAATCCAGACAGATGAAATCAACAGTGGATTGGGTAAAGAAAATGTGGTGCATAGACACCATGGAATACTATGCAGCCATAAAAAAGAAGGAAATCGTGTCCTCGGCAGCAACATGGAAGCAGCTGGAGGCTATCATCCTAAGCAAGTTGATGCAGAAACAGAAAACCAAATACTGCATGTTCTGATGTACACATGGAGCTCAAGTATTGGGTACATGCAGACATGAAGATGGGAACAACAGACACTGGGGACTACTAGAGGGAGGATGTAGGGAGGAGGGCAAGGGTTAAAAAGCTACCTATTGGGTGCTATGCTCATTACCTGGGTGACAGGATCAATCATACCCCAATATCACACAATATACCCTTGTAATATATACTCATTATCACACAATATACCCTTGTAACAAACTGGCATATGTACCCCCTTGAATCTAAAATAAAAGTTGAAATTATTTTTTAGATTAAAAAATAAAATCTTCTAGGAGAATTAAAATTGGAAGAAATGACTTTTTCATTCACTAGAGGAGGTAAAATGCAAAGGAAACATCATCTATATACCAAAGACAGGGCAACGCCAGCACAAGGAAATAGCATTCCTTCAGTTCCTAAGTCATATGGAAGGCAAATTTTTTTTGGATGGATATTACAGGGTCAAAAAGGAAACAAGTGACTTCTTTTAATGCTGTTACTCATGTTCAGAATTAAAACCCGTGAACTAAAGGAAGACCCAGCCGTGCTGTTTAAAAAGAGCAGGATATGGCCAGACGTGGTGGCTCACGTCTGTAATCTCAGCACTTTGGGAGGCCAAGGCAGGTGAATTACTTTAGCTCAGGAGTTTGAGACCAGCCTTGCAACATGGTGTAACCTGTCTTTACTAAAAATACAAAATTAGCTGGGAGTGGTGGCCAGTGCCTGTAATCCCAGCTACTGGGGAGGCTGAGACACGAGAATCGCTTGAACCCCAGAGGCGGAGGTTGCAGTAAGCCAAGATTGCGCCACTGCACTCCAGCCTAGGCAACACCGTGAGACCCTGTCAAAAAATTTTAAAAAAGAGCAGGATAAGGCCGGGCACAGTGGCTCACGCCTGTAATCCCAGCACTTTGGGAAGTCGAGGCAGGTGAATCACGAGGTCAGGAGATCGAGGCCATCCTGGCTAACACGGTGAAACCCCGTCTCTACTAAATACACACACACACACAAAAAATTAGCTGGGTGTGGTGGCGGGCACCTGTAGTCCCAGCTACTTGGGAGGCTGAGGCAGGAGAACGGCGTGAACCCAGGAGGTGGAGCTTGCAGTGAGCAGAGATCACGCCACTGCACTCTAGCCTGGGTGACAGAGCGAGACTCCATCTCAAAAAAAAAAAGCATGATATTCCAGTATTTTCCCTGCACTTGGTCTCTCATAGGCCCAATGTGGTGCCTCACAGGCCCACAGGAAGGAAGTCATTTTACCAAAAGAGGCCAGGCTCGGCTTTCACATCTCTTCCTCAGGGAAGCTTCCTTCACTGAGCACCAGGTTCCTGTCTGAGACAGCAGGACACACCTTAGCAGGGTGTCCTCCTGTGTGTCCCCAATTCTGTAAGCACCCTGCTTCGGTTCTTTTTCCAACTGACTCGATCCTTAAGTGCCAATTACCATTCCCTGGCACAGGGGAGGGGCAACGAAACCCCAAAAAGGGCCACTTACAAAGAAGTGAGCAGGGCTTTCCGCCGTGTTGGTCAAGCTTCAAAAGGAGCGGCCAATGGGGAAAAGAGGTCATTTTCAGTTTTCTGTGCCAAAGACAAGCAGCTAGACGGAAAGATCACACACAGCTCGGTCTCTGAAGACTGATAATTCCACGTGTATTCTATTTTAAAGCGAAGCCCTCGGCGCTACCTTGATGATTTTGTAGAATTTACACTGAAAGGGCATAAAATGTCACGCCATCTTGTGTGTTCCTCACTTCCATGTGCTCTTTGCGAGAAAATCAAACTCGGCTGTTTCTGAGCTCCTAGCGAGTACCCACAATGTCTAAGGCTTACAATTTCAACTGTGCATATCTTCTGCAAGGCAAAAGGGTGCAGGGAAAGAAATAGCAGTTGATCAGGCCTGTAATCCCAGCACTTTGGGAGGCCGAGGCAGGCAGATCATGAGGTCAAGAGATCAAAACCATCCTGGCCAACATGGTGAAACTCCGTCTCTACTAAAAATACAAAAATTAGCCGGGTGTGGTGGCACACACCTGTAGTCCCAGCTACTCGGGAGGCTGAGGCAGGAGAATCACTTGAACCCAGGAGGCAGGGGTTGCAGTGAGCCGAGATTGCGCCACCGCACTCCAGCCTGGCGACAGAGCGAGACTCCACCCAAAAAAAAAAAAATTAGCCGGGCATGGTGGTGCACGCTACTAAGAAGGCTGAGGCAGGAGAATCGCTTGAATCCGGGAGATGGAGGTTGCAGTGAGCTAAGATCACAGCATTGCACTCCAACCTGGGTGACAAGAGTGAAAATCTGTCTCAAAATAATAATTAAAAAAAGAAAGAAAGAATTAGCAATGGAAAACTGTTCATGCCACCGAGATGCTTCTCTGAACCATGATTTCCCCAACTGCAAAATGAGGCTAACTCTGCCTACCTGGCAGGGGTGACATAATGACCCAATGCATAGTCTAGCCCATAGGAGTCCTTGCTCTTCCCCTCTTTGGGCCTCAGTTTCCTCACCTAGAAAGCAGCAGGGAAGGGTCAAGAAAGTAGGCAACTTCATAAGATGACCCAGCTTCAACACCCCACATCGTTAGGACTTCCTCTAAGACATATCACTGAAGGTCAGCTTTCGCTATCCCAGTGCTTTCGAGGGTTACATGGACAGGATAAAAGTTATGATCCCCAAACACATCTTCCTACACTGTAGAGATAAGAAAGAGGGCTGACATTATCCTAGGCAAACTGATGCAGAAACAAAATCAAATACTGCACGTTCTCATTTACAGATGGGAGCATTGGGTTCACATGGACAAGAAAATGGGAACCATAAGGCTGGCCACAGTGGCTCACACCTGTAATTCCAGCACTTTGGGAGGCCGAGGTGGGCAGACGCCTTGAGGTCAGGAGTTCGAGACCAGCCTGGCCAACATGGTGACACCCATCTCTACAAAAAAAAAATTAGCCATGCATGATGGCGCATGTCTATAGTTCCAGCTACCTGGGAGGTAAGGCAGGAGAATCACTTGAACCCGGAAGACAGAGACTGCAGTGAGCTGAGATTATACCACTGCACTCCAGCCTGGGCCGCAGAGCGAGACTCCATCTCAAAAACAAGACAGAAAAGTAAAGATGGGAACAACAGACATTGGGGAAACAGGGATGGACGGCAAGGGTTGAAAGACTACCTGTTGGGTACTGTGCTCGCTACCTGGGCGACAGGTTCAATCGTATCTCAAACTTCAGCATCATGCAATATACCTTTGTAACAAATCTGCACAGTACCCTCTGAATCTAAAATTAAAAGCTTAAAAAAAAAAAAAAAAAAAAGAGGGCAGCCGGGAGTGGTGGCCCACGTCTGTAATCTCAGAACTTTGAGAGGCCAAGGTAAGCAGATCACTAGAGGTCAGGAGTTCAAGACCGGCCTGGCCAACATGGCAAAACCCTGTCTCTATTAAAAATACAAAAATTAGCTGGGCGTGGTGGCGGGCGCCTGTAATCGCAGCTACTTGGGAGGCTGAGACAGGAGAATTGCTTGAACCTGGGAGGTAAAGATTGCAGTGAGCCGAGATGGCACCACCGCACTCCAGCCTGGGTGACAGAGAAAGACTCCGTCTCAAAAAAAAAAAAAAAAGAAAAGAAAAAAGAAAAAAGGTGGGAACAATAGACATTGGGTTGTGGGGGGTAGGAAAAGGTTAAAAAAACTATCTGTTGGGTACTATGCTCACGACCTGAGTGAGAGGTCCAATCACAACCCAAGCTTCAGCATCAGTAATATACCTTTGCAACAAATCTGCACAAGTACCCTCTGAATCTAAAATAAAAAGTTACAAAAAAGGAGAATCACTCGAACCTGGGAGGCGGGGGTTGCAGTGAGCCGAGACTGCACCACTGCACTCTGAATCATTATGAAGATGAGAAGTAGAGGCACCAGAAACCCAGGAGAGCGTTCCCCAAGCTACACTGTAGACACCATCCCGAAGGTCTTCCACCAGCTAGCAAGTACTCTGTCCCAGGACCCATGCCTTCTCCAAGCAACTTCCAGCTCCACGATCCCTACTCTCATTTCTGCTAAGCTCCTCCAATGTCGGATTTCAGGTTCACAGCGAAGCAGAACAGTTCTGAACAGGTTTGGGAATACTGAACCAAGTGCTGCTGTCTGTGCCTATCAATGCAGCTCTTCTTTCTTTGTCGTGGGAACTTCCATCCACACACAGCTGCTTAACGGGGACTGGGCTTGTCAATGAGATGCCTGTGATCCCAATGTGTTTCTCTCATCTAATTAGTTTGGTCAAAAAGAGAATGTAGTGTTTCCAGGGACTAGAAGACTTACCTTAATCTTCCCTTCACTCAACATTCTGTCCTCTGCTTGCCTAGAATGCATGTAACTCCACTCCTGAGCTTAGCATATCACATAACAATTAGTTTAAATGTCTGGCTTCCCCACTGGGTTGAGAGCTCCTCACCGGGTTTCTCTGGGGTGATAAAATGTGTTCTAAAACTGAATCACAGTGATGTGTGCACAGCTCCGTAAGATTATGAAAAATCATTGAACTGTACACTTAATGCAGGTAATTTGATGGTATATAAACTATTCCTCAATAAAGTTATTTTTAAAAATACTCCAGCATTCATTGGTGCATGGCTGTGGGCAAATTACTCTCTGAGCCTCAGTTTCCTTATCTGTAAACTGGAACAACAATAACTGATGTTTTACAATAGTTGCAAGGTTTAAGTAAAGGTGACGATGGAAAGAAGGTGCTTAATGCAGGGCCTGGAATACAGCAAGCACTCCACAAGTGTTGGCTGCCTTATTTATTTATTTATTTATTTATTTATTTATTTATTTATTTATTTATTGAGACAGGGTCTTGCTCTGTAGTCCAGGCTGGAGTGCACTGGTGCAATCATAGCTCACTGCAGCCTCAACCTCCTGGGTTTACATGATCCTCCCACCTCAGCCTCCTGAGTAGCTGGGACTACAGGCACATGCCACCATGCCTGGCAATTTTTTTTTTTTTGGTAGAGATGTTGGTGGCAGGGGGCGGGGATCTCACTATGTTGTCCAGGCTGGTCTTGAACTCCTGGGCTCAAGTGATCCTCCTGAAGTGCTAGAATTACAGGTATGGGCCACCACACCCAGCCCATTTTTAATTATTATTATTTCTCCAGCACTAAAGATACAATCAGGGAAAAGGGAAAAATGAACATGGAAGAAAAGCTGGGTGCTGTGGGAGGCAGAAAAAAGCCTCTCCAAGGATGACCATGTCCTGGTCCCCAGAACCTGTGAATCTGTTACCTCAGATGACAAAGAGACTTTGCAGATGTAAAAAGAGATCTTGAGATGGGGGTATTATCCTGTTTTATCTGGGTGAGCCCAATGTAATCACAAAGGCTCGTAAAAAGATGGAAGAGGAAAGCCGAGCATGGTGGCTCATGCCTGTAATCCCAGCACTTGGGAGGCTGAGGCAAGAGGATCGCTTACCATTTGACCCAACAATCCTATTACTGGGTGTGTACCCAAAGGATTATAAATCATTCTACTATAAAGACACATGCACACGTATGTTTACTGCAGCACTATTTACAATGGGAAAGACTTGGAACCAATCCAAATGCCCATCAATGATAAACTGGAAAAAGAAAATATGGCATATATACACCATGGAATACTATGCAGCCATAAAGAAGAATGAGTTCATGTCCTTTGCAGGGACACAGATGAAGCTGGAAACCATCATTCTCAGCCAACTAACACAGGAACAGAAAACCAAACACCGCATGTTCTCACTCATAAGTGGAAGTTGAACAATGAGAACACATGGACACAGGGAGGGGAACATCACACACCGGGGCCTGTCAGGGGGTGGGGAGCAAGGGGAAGGAGAGCATTAGGACAAATACATAATGCATTTGCAGGGCTTAAAACCTAGATGACAGGGGCCGGGCACGGTGGCTCATACCTGTAATCTCAGCACTTTGGGAGGCTGAGCCGCGCGGATCATGAGGTCAGGAAATCGAGACCATCCTGGCTAACAGGGTGAAACCCCGTCTCTACAAAAATACAAAAAATTAGCCGGGCGTGGTGGTGGGCGCCTGTAGTCCCAGTTACTCAGGAGGCTGAGGCGGGGAATGGCGTGAACCCAGGAGGCGGAGCTTGCAGTGAGCCGAGACTGCACCACTGCACTCCAGCCTGGGCAACAGAGCAAGACTCCATCTCAAAAAACAAAAACAAAAACAAAAAACAAAACCTAGATGACAGGTTGATAGGTGCAGCAAACCACCATGGCACATGTATACCTAGGTAACAAACCTGCACGTTCTGCACGTGTATCCCAGAACTTAAAGTAAAATTTTAAAAGTATTTTAAAAACAGATCAGCCTGGGCAACGTGGCGAAACTCTGTCTCTACAATAGATACTAAAAAAAAAAAAAAAAAAAAAAATTAGCTGGGTGTGGTAGCGTACACCTGCAGTTCCACCTACTTGGGAGGCTGAAGTGGGAGGATCACCTGAGCCCAGGTAGGTCAAGGCTGCAGTGAGTCATGATCACACCGCTGCACCCCAGCCTGGGCAAAAGAGTGAGGCCCTGTCTTGAGAAAAAAAAAAAAAAGATGGAAGAGGACAGTAGGAGAGTCAGAGAGAGAGATCTGAAGATGCTCCACTGCTGCCTTTGAAGATGGAAGAGGAGATATGAGCTAAGGAATGCAGGCAGACTCTATAGAAGTTCGACAAAGCAAGGAAACAGATTCTGCCCCAGCACCTCCAAAGGAATGTAGCCCTGATAATATCCCTATTTTATCCCAGTAAGATGCATTCTAAACTCCGACCTCCAGAATTGAAAGATAATAAATTCGTATTCTGTTAAGCCGCTAAGTTAGCGATAATTGGTTACAGCAACCACAGAAAACTAATATAGGCACAGTCGTTTCCCCATCACCCACAGCGTCACTTTCTGCAGTTTCAGTTACCTGAGTTCAACCACATTCCAAAAATATCAGATGGAAAATTCCAGAAATAAAAAATTCATCAGTTTTCATGTGCATGCCATTCCAAGGAGCGTGATGAAATCTTATACCATCCCAAACTGCCCCACCTGGGGGCATGAATCGTGCCTTTGTGTAGCCTAGCCACACTGTCTACACTACCAGTCTGTCAGTCACTCAGTAGCTGACTGAGCTATCAGATCAACTGTTGCAGTACACGCTATTTTTTTAATTTTTATTTTAAGTTCTGGGGTACATGCGCAGGATGTGCAGGTTTGTTACATAGGTAAACGTGCACCATGGAGGTTTGCTGCATCTATCAACCCACCACTTAGGTATTAAGCCCAGCAGGCATTAGCTATTTTTCCTAATGCTCTCCCTCCCCCAACGCCCCTGTCCAACAGGCCCCAGTGTGTGTTGTTCCCTTTCCTGTGTCCATGTGTTCTCATTGTTCAGCTTCCACTTACAAGTGAGAACATGCAGTGTTTGGTTTTCTGTTACTGCATTAGACTGCTGAGGATAACGGCTTCCAGCTCCATCCATGTCTCTGCAAAGGACAGGATCTCATTCTTTTTTATGGCTTCATAGTATTCCATGGTATATGTACCACATTTTCTTTATCTAGTCTATCACCGATGGGCATTTGGGTTGATTCCATGTCTTTGCTGTTGTGAATAGTGCTGCAATGAACATACACGTGCATGTATCTTTGTAACAGAATGATATTTTATTGTTATTGTTGTTAGTCTCTCACTGTGCCTAATTTATAAATGAAACTTTCTCATAGGTAGGTACCTATAGGAAAAGATGTACTAGGTACAGAGCTCAGTGCTATCCGTGATTTCAGGCATCCACTGGGGGTCTTGGAACTCCTCCCTTGCTGATAACCCCACCCTTACTGTACCATGCTGTGGAACGCCTGGGCTGTCAGGGTAAGAGTAGACTAAGGAAAAGAGTGATCAACTAGAGCTATATTTTTTGTAATATCAATTTGTTTAGCAGCATGTAAGTTGCACTGGGGGGCAGGAGAGAGGCAGCAAGTGTCAGAAAAGACGCTGTTGTCTTGGACAAGACAGTGCATTGACAAGGAGCCTGACAGGTGTGAAATGTGTGTTGGGATATTGGATGCATAAAACATATGCGACTTGGAGATCCCCTACAGGCTGGGGCCAAAGGAGAAGGGTCAAAGAAGACAAAAGGCTGGCTCATGGGAATCACAGTGACACCATTCTAGGGGTCAGAAGAAACTGCCTCAGCGGGGGGGGCAGAGAGGATGTAGGAGCATGCATCAGCTCCTGCAAGGGGTTTAGATTTGGGCCAAGAGCTTAGAACTGCAGTCAGAACTAAAGATCCCATTGTAGAACCGTCATCGCAGAGGTGAAAGCCAAAAATAATCCAGGTCCGGGAAGAAGACAACTAATTGCACAACTGCATTGTACGTGATAATACTATTTACAATAGCCAAGCACTGGAGAGAAACAAAAATCCAACAAATAAGAGATGGTTAAATAAGTTATTGTAACTTCATGCAATGGACTCGTAGAAAGCTTTCAAAAAAATTTTTTTTAATTTATTTTTTGAGACGGAGTCTCACTCTGTTGCCCAGGCTGTAGTGCAGTGGCACCATCTTGGCTCACTACAACCTCCGCTTCCCAGGTACAAGCGATTCTCCTGCCTCAGCCTCCCAAACAGCTGGGATTACAAGCACCTGCCACCATGCCTGGCTAATTATTATATTTTTAGTACAGACAGGGTTTCGCCATGTTGGCCAGGCTGGTCTTGAACTCCTGGCCTCAGGTGATCTGCCCATCTTGGCCTCCCAAAGTGCTGTGATTACAGGCATGAGCCACCACACCTGGCTTAAAAAATATTTTTTAAAGAATAGTTAATGGTTTAGGAAACATATGATATACTGAAATTTTTTTAATACAATATAAAAAGCCAAATTCCTTTAAAAGACTGGAAGGAAACAACAGACTTTAACACTATCTATATTGGGTATAGTGATGATAGTGACACTTTCTTCTTCATAATTTGCTATATTTTTAATTTAGCATAAATTAGCATGTTTAGCATGTAACATGTTTAGCATGTTTCCATAACATGGAAACACGGTTTTCAATAATATGCATATAATTTTATTGCACCTGTTTAAAAGCTTTGGCTTTATTAAGTTCTTTCTCTGATTGTTGATGAAAAAGTTTAGTTCCTTTATTTTGGTCACAAGGGACTGTTTTTCGTCACTATTTTTACTGTTTGACTTCTTGATACAATAAAGATCATTCTGTAAAAAGGAAAAAAAAAAAAAGAAGGCACTGTGGAGAAAGGCATGGAGGAGATCATTTGAGTAAAGGACCCACTGCAGGGTTGGAAGGAGGAAAAAAAGCAACCCCAAGGACAGAATAAGAGCCAAAGGAGAAGACGGTCTCGGGGAGTTGCCTGTGACCCTCAGTGGGATGGAGAGTTAAGGGGCTAAGGGGAGAAGAGAAGGCAGTGTTCACAAAGAGATGTTTCCTTTCAAGAGATAGAAAAAGGCTGGGTACAATGGCTCATGCCTGGAATCCCAACAACTCAGGAGGCCAAGGCAGGAGGATCACTTGAGACCAGGAGTTTGAGACCAGCATCGGCAACATAGTGAGACCCCATTTCTACAAAAAAAAACCAGAAACATTAGCCAGGAGTGGTGGTGAGCACTTATAGTGTCAGCTATTTGGAGGGCTGAGGCAGGAGGATTGTTTGAGCCCAGGAGTTGGAGGGTGCGGTGAGCTATGGTCACACCACTGGGCAACAGAGCAAGGCCCTTTCTTTTAAAAACTAAATTAGGCCAGGCATGCTGGCTCACATCTGTAATCCCAACACTTTTGAAAGGTCGAGGCAGGCGGATAATCTGAGGTCAGGAGTTCAAGACCAGCCTGGGCAACACAGCAAAACCACATTTCTACTAAAAATACAAAAATTAGCCAGGCACAGTGGTGCACACCTGTAGTCCCAGCTACTCAGGAGGCTGAGACAGGAGAATCGCTTGAGCCTGGGAGACAGAGGTTGCAGTGAGTCAAGATCACACCATTGTACTCCAGCCTGGGCAACAGAGCAAGATGTTGTCTCAAAATAAATAAATAAATAAACAAACTAACTAAATTAAGCTAGAAAGAGAAAGAAAGAGGAAACATAACAATAGAAAGACACACTGATGTTTACAAGGAAACAGTAAGGTTGAGAAGAGTTTGCCATGGACAGTTTCAATCTTTTACCACAAAGATAGAGGCAGTTTGCAGGGAATTACAAGGTAAAGCAGGATTAGAACCCTACAGAGCACAGAGAAAAGCTGCGATCTCTGCTTTGGATGTCAACAAGAGAAGACAAGAAACTTCCCCAGGAGCCCAGCCAAGATTAGACTCTGCCTAGATTCCTCCAGCCAGCAAAGTACCTCCCACAGTCTAGCACATATGAGGCCATTAGTTAGGGTGGCCTCTGACATCTCCTGAATATTGTTGGCTTTGTTATTTGTTATCTGAAGTCCACTTGTCTTTTTTTTTTTTTTTTTTTTTTTGAGATGGAGTCTCGCTCTGTCATCGAGGGTGGAATGCCATGGCGCGATCTCGGCTCACTGCAACCTCTGCCTCCCAGGTTCAAGTGATTCTTCTGCCTCAGCCTCCCAAGTAGCTGGGATTACAGGTGTGCACCACCACACGCAGCTAATTTTTGTATTTTAGTAGAGATGGGGTTTTACTATGTTGGCCAGGCTGGTCTCGAACTCCTGACTGCAAGTGATCCACCCGCCTTGGTCTCCTAAAGTGGTGGGATTACAGGCGTGAGCCACCGTGTCCGGACATGAAGTCCACTTGTCTCATCTTCCTAACTTCTGGAAAACAGAGGCCATCTCTAATTTAATTTGGTATATTCTCCAGATGCTGGATCTCAGTAGATATCCCCTAAGTACTTAATTATGGGTGGAAAGCAATGGAAGAGAAGCAATAATAGCAAATGCTTCTAGTTGCTATTGCTATAATTTCCCAACATATTGATTAAAACTTGCTTTAAAGAAACACAACAGATAAAAACTTATAAAACAGACCTGGTGTGGTGGCTCATGCCTGTAATCCTACCACTTTGGGAGGCCAAGGTGAGAGAATCACTTCTGGAAGTTCAGAAGTTTGAGACCACCCTGAGCAATATAGCGAGACTCTGTCTCTGCCAAAAAAAACTAAAAATTAGGCAGTCATGGTAGCATGCTCCTGTAGTCCCAGCTACTAGGGAGGCTGAGGTGGGAGGATCACATGAGCCCAGGAGTTGGAGGCCACAGTGAGCTATGATCACACCACCGCACTCCAGCCTGGATGACACAGTGAGACTCTGTCTCAAAAATAAATAAATAAATAAATAAATAAATAAATAAATAAATAAATAAGAAAAATAAATAATTTTCCAAAAAGTTCAAGCAGATCAATTAGAGTGTGTCCACGCCTTATAGAATTCCTTTAAATACTGCATTAGTATTGTCCTGGGTGCATTTTAAAAAGAATTTGCTACAGGGAAATCTACATTGAAGGCAACTCCTAAAGAAATAGCTCCACAGTGTAAAAATCATTTAATGCTAGCACAGACAGGCTTGCAAATGAAATCCTTCACGGCCCCAGCAGAAAGAGTCCCACACACTCTGCTGTGCAGCAGAGAAGGATGTCAAAGCAGCCCGTGTTGATTAGACTGTAAAGGGCTCAGAATTCCACTCTGGGGACCTGGCACATTTCTAAACATGTGGGAAAACTCTCCAGCATCCCCCACCCCCGCCCCCCTAACCTTGGACTCCATGACATCTCTCCCTCTGCTGTCTTATGTTGTTATTAAGCCTGTCAATCAAATCTCTGCCCCATCACCCCTTGGCCATGTAGCCCTGGAAGGCCAAGTTACAACCACTGTCCCTTTGATTCTTGCCTACCCGGTACCCCATCCTTATATACCTGTACTTGCACCCTCTGCAAAGCAAATACCCCAAGCTCCAAGGTAGCACAGAACTGCTACCTGACCAAGAACCAGCCCTGGGGTCCAAATAACCTGATTTCACATTCTGGGCCAGGCACAGTGGCTCACACCTGTAATCCCAGCTCTTAGGGAGGCAGAGGAGGGAGGATAGTTTGAGCCCAGGAGTTCGACACCTGCCTGGGCAATATAATGAGCCCATTCTCCACAAAAAAAAAAAAAAAGAAAGAAAAGAAAAAAAAAGAACCTGATTTCACATTCCAGTCCAATTTCTTACAAGCTGCAAACCCTCAGAAAAATCACCTAATTATTGGGATAGTGGCCATCCCAACCTTGTTATTCACGCAGCGTCTCTCACTTACGTAAAGGCTCATTAAGGTTGGGTATTCTCATTAAGTGTTTAAGGAAGAGTTGACTTGGCTTGTAAGGCTGAAAGAGAACATATAAAATACTCAAAGTCGAAATTCTCAGTGTTCAGAGCCACTCATCAAGCCCACCCGCCCTCCGAATCAACTGCAGAAGAAACCAATAAAATGGGATGGTCTCTCACCCAGCAAGTTCTACTGACAACAGTCAATATGGAGGCTCAAATATGTTCGTTAAACCAGGAAATCAGTGAGAAAAACCTGCCCATAGAGATAGCAGCAAAGACCCAAGGAGAACCTCAAGTCCTGCCATTCATCGGCATGCCTGAAAAAGTTCAGGGTTGCAGAATTTTTTTCCTCTTGCATCGTGTTGGAAAACGCCAGGCTCATCGCAAAAATCAAATTATCCCTACAATATCTGATAATTAATGGTTGGATTATCTGAACCAAATGACATCCCAGAGCAAACTGTGCTAACTGTTGGGAGGAGGAAATAAATGTGTCATTGATTTTCAGCTTTAATGATATAGTACAGGTATTTGTGACTATCTGTCACATGGGAAAGACTCAAGACATGTTCGTTATTATTATTTCATAAGCAATGTTCATGGTCTTTGGCCAAGGGATAGATTTGTGTCCTAGGACACCTCCCCATACTGGGAGTCTACAGAATTTAATTGATGTGTTGAAGGAGCCTGCAGTGGGAGGTGAAGTCTGATCTAGTTGGGAACTTCTTCTTTTTTTTTTTTTTTTTTTTGAGATGGAGTTTCCCTCTTGTTGCCCAAGTTGGAATGCAATGGTGCAATCTCGGCTCACTGCAACCTCTGCCTCCTGGGTTCAAGCAATTGTCCTGCCTCAGCCTCCCGAGTAGCTGAGATTACAGGCATGTGCCACCACACCTGGCTAATTTTCTATTTTTAGTAGAGACGGCGTTTCACCATGTTGGCCAGGCTGGTCTCAAACTCCTGACCTCAGGTGATCCGCCCGGCTCGGCCTCCCAAAGTGCTAGGATTACAGGCATGAGCCACTACACCCGGCCCTGGGGAATTCTTATTATACTGGTAAGAGAAGATCAAATGGATTTGAGGTATCACTAAACTGCAACATCACAAACATCTGCTGCTCTGAGTCCCACCCCCATGGCCAGAAGCTGAAATTGGGAGGTCCTTATTCCAGATAAGGGAGACAGGGAGAGAGGACAGGGCCAAAGAAGTAGACTGCACCTGTCACTGAGCAGAGGACTAGAGAGAGCAGCAGACCAGGAGAGGCAGAGACAGGCACAGAAGCCACAGCGAGGACCAGGAGACAGAAGCAGAAAAATGCATTAGACCAAGGAGAGTCTTCACTGCCTGTTACAGCATTTCAGGTTGGTTTTTTTAGGTTCTTGGGGCTGAGTCCTGGGAGGGCTGGTTTCACTCAAGAACCATCAGCCCTTACTGAGTCCTCCCTCTCTTAGGAGTTCCCCAAAATGACCAACACAAAAGCAAGACAGAGAGAAACCCTTCCTTCTTCTAGCCCCTTCACAAATCCAGAGTTTCTCTGGCTACTCAAGAGGAAATCTATAAGGTGAGATTGCAGACATCAAGGGAATGAGGACTGTTTGACGAGGAGTGCCCCAGAAATGTTACCATGGAAAATGGAAGTGCCTGCAACATCATGGCTCTTTCTGCCTGGCATTGTTGACAGCAAATGCATAAAGGACAAGGCTTTGGGCAAGTTGATGAATGTATAAATCTAGCATCTTGAAGGACTCCAAAAACAGAGGTGGCGTTCAGAAGCTTGTGAAGGTAATGACCCACAAAACAAGGAAGCCCTACAGAAGACAGCCGGGTTCACCAAAGCTCCAGGTGAGAGCTAATTGTTTAGGGTCTGCAGGTGTCCACCTTGGGAAACATTGAAATTGTTGCTCAGGAATAATACTCTTAAATGAAAAATTCACAAAAGGAAATCAGTATTCTATGATAGTTACAAGAGCACATCAAAATTAAGTTTTAATATTTCCATTTTTTTCTTTGATTTTTAAATTTTAACTGGAGTCTTCTCCATCCAGAGAAACAAATGTCTATGAGAATGAGTTGCAAAGAGACTGAGCTGCTGGCTTTATTCCCTAGAAATTCATGGTATAATGAATTTATTTCCTAGAAATTTATTGAATGAATTATTTAATGAGTATAATTTATTATTTAATGAATTTTTTTATTTAATGAATTTATTCCCTAGCAACACTTTATTCCCTAGAAATTCATGGAATAATGAGTGTCTGATATGGTTTGACTGTGTCCCCACCCAAATCTCATCTTGAACTGTAGTTCTTGTAATCCCTACGTGTCATGGGAGGGACCCAGTGGGAGGTAATTGAATCACAGGGGGGTTAGCTCCATGTTGTTCTCATGATAGTGAGTGAGTTCTCACAAGTTCTGATGGTTTTTTAAGGGGCTTTTCCCCTCTTTGCTCTGCACCTCTATTTGCTGCCGCCACGTGAAGAAGGGCATGTTTGCTTCCCCTTCCACCATGATTGTAAGTTTCCTGAGACATCCTCAGCCCTGTAGAACTGTAAGTCAATTAAACCTCTTTCCTTTGTAAATTACCCAGTCTCAGGTATGTCTTTATTAGCAGCATGAGAACAGGCTAACACAGTGTCATAGACAAAGAAAAGATTGTGACAAGACAGAGACCCAGACCTCTCATGATCAGACATCCCCCACTAATGTGGACAAAGCTAGGAAGCAGGAGAGAGGGCCCTCAGACTCTTGCCCCACCTTAAACAGCCTGACTCTTCACACTAATCTGTGCCTTTACAGCCAGTAAGATGTTGTACTCCGTGACTTCTAAAATACCTCCTGGTGCTTTCTATTCAAATATTCTGTGATGGCTGGGAAAAGTGGCTCATGCCTGTAATCCCAACAATTTGGGAGGCCAAGACAGGAGGATCACTAGAGGCCAGGAGCTTGAGACCAGCCTGGGAAGCACACCAAGACCCCACCTTTCCAAAAAAATAAATAAATTATCCAGGAGTGGTGGCACGTCCTTGTATTCTCAGCTACGCAGGAGGCTGAAGCAGGAGGATCACTTGAGCTTAGGAGTGAGGCTATAATAAGCTATGATTGCACCACCGCACTCCAGCCTGGACAACAGAACAAGACCTTGTCCCTAAAAATAAATAAATAAATAAACCAAAGATTCTGTGATGCTCTGCTGTCTTAGCTTCTAAACCCTCTTGAGGTGCAGAGATTTTTGTTTATTTCTATTGTATTCTGCACATCTGACACAGCATAAATATCAACATATAATAAAAGTTTACATTTAAATACAGGAATATACTAAACAGCAAAATCTTCCTAAATTCTCTGGGTATAACTTTTCTAAGGTGTTAATTTCCTAAATCCCCAAGGTGCATGGGTTTGTAGATCAAGTTAACTCAACAGAATAACATGGGATGCTACAGAAAAAAAAATGTGGATTTTCTAATGACACAGAATGCCCAGCCTCTGCCAGGTAGCTCCTACATGTGCCCTCGATCCCAACAGGGTTCAGAAGAGAGAATGTGCACCACTTCGTACACAATGCACAGCTTCGACTGTGCATTCCCTTACTAAAACCAACAGAACCACTGTCAAAGTGCCTCCCCTCCTGAAAGTAGGATAGTCTTGTACATTGCATGCCAACAGAGACAACACAAGCCAAGGGTGGAAGGGCTTAAGGATTTCTATTCGACCATGCTGAAACCAAGCTTTAAGTTTAAATATGAGTGACATTCTTACAACCAGCTCATTTTGCTGGGTAAACAACTCAACAATCCTGGAGAGAATCCTAGCCTCAAGTTCTAGCTGTAATGACTTGAGACTAATGTTTTGAAGAGAGACTCCAGGAGTGTGGGGGCTACTTTGGGAAGTCTCATAGGATCCACCAGTCCTATAGTTCTAGAAACACTTGGGGAAATTTCTTTTTTTTTTTTTTTTTTTTAAGTAAAGATGGGGTCTTGCTTTGTAGCCCAAGCTGGAGTGCAGTAGAGTGATCATAGCTCACTGCACCCTTGAATTCCTGGGCTCAAGCTATCCTCCCACCTCAGCCTTCTGAGTATCTGGGACTATAAGGACGTGCCACCGTGCCAGGCTAGTTTTTTAACTTTTTGCAGAGTTCGAGTCTTGCTCTGTTGTACAGGCTGATCTTGAACTCCTGACCTCAAGCAATTCTCCAGCCTTGGCCTCCCAAAGAGCTGGTGTTACAGGTATGAGCTGCTGCGACTGGGGGAGATTTGCTGAATAGCTTCCAAAGCCAGTGTCTAATGAACACAGATCAACTTGTTACTGCGTGTTCATACAAACATTATTGCCAGTTTGATCAATCAACTGCTCCACATGATTTGACTCTAAACTGCCATTTTCTGTTGCTAAAACTACCCTCATCTTCAGAAGAGAAGGATTCGTTGCTGTTAAGTTTATTCCTGAGGATGTCTCAAGGGCCTACAGTCAGCTGGCAAAGAAATCCAGTCATTCACTGAGTGTGGGCAGTGTTCTTGGAGAAAGAATCACTAATGTGTAGGGTCTATCACTTCCACTGGTCTGAATTATGTTTCCAAGTGACCTATACAAATCAGAGTGTATCGTGCTTTCCTGCTGTTCTCTCTACCTGGAAGGCCAGTCCCATGCCTGTTTACACTGGACAAATATTTGGTTTTTAAAAGCATTATTTGGCCTTCTGGAACCTTCCTTGAGTGCTCCCAGCCACCTCTAAAAGCATTACTTACTCCCCGCATTATCAGAGTCTATATCTGCCCCTCTCAATAGACTGGAGTGGAATCAAACTATCTTTGAACCATTTCAATTCCAATCTAGCATTTACTACATTCTCTGGCACACGGTCGATTCTTAGTTAATATTTGCTGAATTTGGATAGTTTTAGTTCAAGTAAGTTGGCTTGAGAATCACTCATGTTAGAGTCTGTTTTGCACAATGAAAGTATTCACCATTCAACAGGCATTTATTTGTCACTAAACTTATGCCAGCCATGGACTAGGGGAAGGGCGAGTCGTTTCTTAGTGTCTTTTCTCAGACTTGTGCACTGCATTTTTGGGGTGTCTTTATTTTGTTCTGTTTTTAGTAATTTTTAAAAGTCAAGAATGGTACGAGCACATTCTGTTTTCCCCCCACACATTTACTTAAACAAAAAAGGTTCAGACCGGGCGCAGGGGCTCACACCTGTAATCCCAGCACTTTTGGAGGCCAAGGCAGGCAGATCACCTGAGGTCAGGAGTTCGAGAGCAGCCTGACCAACATAGAGAAACCCCGTCTCTACTAAAAATACAAAATTAGCCAGGCGTGGTGGCACATGCCTGTAATCCCAGCTACTTGGGAGGCTGAGGCAGGAAAATCGCTTGAATCCAGGAGGCAGAGGTTGCAGTGAGCTGAGATTGAGCCATTGCACTCCAGCCTGGGCAACAAGAGTGAAACTCCGTCTCAAAAAAAAAAAAGGTTCAAATATATCTGATGCAACACACTCATGTCTAAAACAACAGATACCATAACTCAGCCATGCCTCTTTAGTTTGTCTCCAAACAAAAGCAGCCCATGCTATCTAAAAAGTATAGGCCACTAGGATGAAAGTTTATGCATTTAAAATCTCTCTCTCTCTCTTTTCAATCATTTAAGCTTTTGAGTATACAGTTCAGTGGCATTAAGTACATTTTCATTATTGGGCAACCACCACCATCCATCCTCAGGACTTTTTCATTATCCCAAAGTGAAACTCTACCTATTAAATAATTCGGCACTTGTTAAACAACCCTATTCCTCCTCTTCTGAGCCCCTGGCAACCACCCTTCTACTTTCTATGAATTTAGCTATTCTAGGGACCTCATAGAAATGGAATCATACAGTATTTGTCCTTTTGTGTCTGGCTTATTTCACTTACCATGCTATCTTCAAGGTGCACCCACGCTGTAGTGTGTGTCAGAATGTCCTTCCTTTTTAAGGCTGAATAATATTCCATTCAATGGCTATACCACATTCTTTCCACCTTTTGGCTATTGTGAATAATGCTGCTATGAACATAGATGTGCATATATCTGTTTGAGTCCCTGCTTTCCATCCTTTGGGGTATAGGCATAAATTGATGGATAATATGGTAACTTTATGTTTGGGTTTAAAAATCTTAAATTATTTTTAACCTTTGGGAGTAAGAGAGAACAACTCATTATTTTTTGTACACGGTTGGGAAAATAAAATCCACTCTAGTGGAGGATCTGGAAATGTCAGGTTTTTACCTACTCATAAACAATTCAAAAAAAGTAAATGATCATACCTTCAGGGACTCCTAAAAGCATTGGCTAAATATGGTTGAAATATTAAAATTAAGGCCAGGCGCAGTGGCTCAAACATGTAATCCCAACACTTTAGGAGGCTGAGGTGGGCAGATCACTTGAGGTCAGGAGTTTGAGACCAGCCTGTCCAACATGGTGAAACCCCATTTCTGCTAAAAATACAAAAATTATACAGGCGTGGTGGCATGTGCCTGTAATCCCAGCTACTCAGGAGGCTGAGGCAGGAGAATTGCTTCAACCTGGGAGGCAGAGATTGCAGTAAGCCAATATTACACCACTGCACTTCAGCCTGGGTGACAGAGCAAGAATCCAACTCAAAAATAAAATTAAAATTAAAAAATAAAAATTAACTGGCTTTCAATTATTGCCAGAAAAATAATACTAAAGTTAGCAAAGACATTTGATATTATAGATATGGACGTAGATATTCCCAAAACCCAATTTCACTCAATGATCTGAACCTAACCAGTAATCCAGATAAAGGGAAGTGATGCGGAGTGAATGCTTGAAGCCTTAATTCCCAATGTGATGATATTTGGAAGTGGGACCTCTAAGAGGTAATTAGGTTTAGATGAGGTCATGAGGGAGGAGCCCCCGTGATGGTATCAGTGCCCTTATTAGGAAAAGAAAGGACTGAGCTCTCTCTCTCTCCATGTGAGGACACAGGAAGAAGGCGGCCATCTGCAAACCAGGAAGAGAGCCCTCAAGAACTGAATCAGCTGCCGTCTTTAATCTAGACTTCCTAGCCCTTTAGAACTATGAGAAACAAACTTTTGTTATTTAAGCCACCCAATTGATGGCATTTCTATAGCAGCCCAAACTGACCATGATAAGAAGTAATTTTGATTATTTTCCTACTCCCAACTGTCTAACGTTTGTTTTTTAAATCGGTGAGCTTCTTTTGGTGCTAAGTGCTGACCTAGCAAACCTTAGCTGCATCCGGGGATGCAGTGTTGGGGACTCAGAGAAACAGTCCCAGGCACAAGAAGGCAGGAAGAGCGCATGAACCAGCACTCCCCACTCCTCCGCCCCTGCCCCCAGCACTCACTGTCAGGACTTAGTGGTTTCTCCTGTCTGGAGTGAGTGACCTTAGACAAAACCCCTGGCCCTTCTGAGCCAATCAAGCTGCTAGGCTGATCTAATGAGATTCTGTATGTGGACAGCAAAGTGGGCCATAGAACTAACTGTGAGTCCTCACTGGCCCAAAGGAAAGAACTCATTCTACCTAAGTGAATTTCTCTACCTAACTAAAGTCCAGAGACAAAGTCCACTTAGTAAGTTTGAATGGAAATACTGCTGAAACATATGACATACTTCTATTCCTTCTTTTTAGTTTTTATTTGCTAGCTCAAGGTCACCATGAATGCCAACTGTTCTACCTCTATCTACCGTACAATGGTCTTTCCAGGAGCTACTGTCAAGTCTGTATATTGAATTCTCCCATCCTGCTGAATGGAATGAGGACTTTTCTGAAGGCTGAATCTCCTTGCTGAAGGCTAAATCTCCTTGCTCGAGACCATACACATAGAAGGTACAATGCATGGGCTGACCCTGCAAGGAACTCCAGAAAAGAACCTAAAGTTATGTTTTTGAAGACATCTCTGATTTTAGGCACAGAGACCTCAACTTTTTCATCACTGCATTCCCAGTGCCTGGCATATAGCAGATGTTCAGGAAACCTTTACTAGATTCCAATAAAATGATAGGGTAAAGATCCCTCAAACTCTGATTATTTCAGAATTCTGGGTATTTGGTTTCAATTATTTCAATGCAAAGCTATTCAAGAAGTCCACAAATACTGTATTAAGTTCCTACAACGTACAAGACTGCTGTAAACAGGATTGAAAAATAAGCGTGTTCCTGCTCTCTAGGATGTAATCCAGTAGAGAAACTAAAATATATAAACAAGAAAACAGAAAAGTTCTACAATTTATTATTGGGATATAAATGAGGAATAAACCAAGTTAAAGCACGGAGAATGAATTCCTTTTTTTTTTTTTTAATCAGCTTTCTCAGGTTGAAGAGAATGAATTTCATCTAGCTGTAGGGTGATTTTAGAAGGTTCCATAAAGGATGTGGCAATTAAAATGGGGGTTGAGTAGGAACTCAGCAGGTGAAGAACAAGCAGAAAGGGGTTCCCAGACAGAGAAAATATAAGTAGCTTGCAGGCAGAAAAATGTGGTTTTATGGCACTATCAATGGATAGAAACAATGACTATTCCCTTTCTCAACTCCACAGTTAGCAATAACTTACATAACTTGGCGCTCAACTTCAGAGAGAGAGGAAAAGCAAATTCCAATTACCTAAATTGTACCAAATACTAAGACGGCCCTACCCTCTGACTCCCTCTGACTTTTATTCCAACTCCTCTAAATCATGGTGTGGAGAGATGGATGACATCACCAGGCATCCTACATCTCACATGAGGAAAACAGAACAGGACCATTATTCAGCATCCTCATCACCTTGCTCCATCCCAAAACATTGTAGGTGATGAGTTCTCTTGGAGGAAAATATTCAAATGAGGTGACATAGACAGAACAATCCCTGCTGGAGGTGCTATGTAGGGTTTTCCCTCCTCCCTCTGAACTGTTCAAGTTTTCATGAATCATCTGCGCAGGCAGCCCAGCCCTGCCCTGGTAAGGACAATATCATCTGAGCCACCAATTCCTAGGCACCAGTAATGTGCTGACTTTTCCTGCAACCCTATGTGCAGTACTGTGATGTGACTCATTTTAAAGCTGTGTAAAGTGGGCCTGGGCGCAGTGGCTCACGCCTATAATCCCAGCACTTTGGGAGGCTGAGGCGGGTGGAGCACCTGAGGTCAGGAGTTCGAGACCAGCCTGACCAACATGGTGAAACTCCCGTCTCTACTAAAAATACAAAATTAGCCGGGCATGGTGGTGGGCACCTGTAATCCCAGCTACTCAGGAGGCTGAAGCATGAGAATCACTTGACCTGGGAGGCAGAGGTTGCAGTGAGCCGAGATTGCACCACTGCACTCCAGCCTGGGCAACAAGAATGAAACTCCATCTCTAAATAAATACATAAATAAATAAATAAAGTTGAGTAAAACAAGATCAGAGACAGAATTCACTTCCCAGACATCACACCATTGGCTAGAGGCAATGCTGGGATTTTCATCCAGGTATCTGCGACTCCAAAGCCCATGGTCCTTCTTTGCTAGGCTGCTGCCTCAGCAAAACTCAAAAGACCAGTTCTTCTTTCAATAGCGACTGTGCACCAGTGTTCTGGTGCCACCATTTCTAGATGTGCTTCCACTCCACCAGCAAAGAAATGTAGCTGGCCACAAGGTCTCACTGCCCTGGCAGCAATGCTTACACTGCAAGGCGTCCTCCACATTTTTGAATTGAAAAAAGGTCACTATGAAACAAAACTCAGACCTAAGATGTACCCAGCCTCCTTTCTTTTCTCCCTATGGGATTCCCTCTCTCTTCTCTAGTTCCAGAGTGACCTCTTATCTGACAAAAGTAATTTCCAGACACTTTATTATGATAACATCTTTCCAGTTCTACTTCCTGTCTGGGTCTTGGGATGAAGGAATCAACTCCTTATGCAATGGGACCTCTGGACCATCAAACCCTTACCTCAGAAACACCCCCTTTCCTCTCTCAGATAGACCTGAGGTTTCTTTCTTTGGCAGAGGATAAAAGCTCTCATTTCAAAATTAGGGACTGGCCTTAAAATGCTGACACCATTGTGAGGGGTGAGGGCTCCTGCAGACACCTCTGGACTGACTCCAACTCAGAAGACTCGGGCTCTGCGGTCTAAGGGACACACGGTGGCTTGGTGATGTCCCTTGGAGAGTGGTGTCCTCCCTGGGAAGCCCCAGGAGCTGCCCTGTCCTGCCCCCAGTGTCACTTGCCAGGCTAACTTTCAGTAACTCTATAATTCCGTGATCAAAACTCATCCAAGGTATAAATTAGTATTACCAGATTCTCTTTTGAGAGAATGTTTTGCTAAGAAAGTGATGAAAAAAAGGAGACTACTACTAAATGCCTCAAAGTGGACAGGAGAAAAAAAGACAGAAAAAAAGACATAGAAATAAGGACACGGTCCTTTGACCATCTTCTTGTTTTGTCCAGGACTATCCGATACCCCATCCTCACAGTTAGGCCAATGATCCTCATTCCTACCAGAACAAATTTTTTTTTTTTTTTTTTTTTTGAGATGGAGTTTCACTCTTCTTGCCCAGGCTGGGGTGCTGTGGCGCAATCTCAGCTCACTGCAACCTCCGCCTCCCAGGTTCAAGCAGTTCTCATGCCTCAGCCTCCCAAGTCGCTGGAATTACAGGCATGCGCCACCATGCCCGGCTAATTTCATATATTTAGTAGAGACAGGGTTTCTCCATGTTGGTCAGGCTAGTCTCGAACTCCCGACCTCAGGTGATCTGCCCGCCTCGGCCTCCCAAAGTGCTGGGATTACAGGCAAGAGCCACTGCGCCCGGCCGGCCCTACCAGAACAATTTTTATATAATCACAGACAGCCCAGTGTATGCCATGTGGCCACCTTCCTCTACTCACCCTATCCCCACCCAGATAGTCATGGAGAAAGCTACAAGGTATTTCATGAACTTCGTGGGTCCTTGGTCTGGCAAGGGTTTTCAACAGACCATTTTCTTTTTTCTTTTTTTGAGATGGAGTCTCACTCTGTCACCCAGGCTGGAGCGCAGTGGCGCGACCTCGGCTCACTGCAAGTTCCGCCTCCCGGTTCACACCATTCTCCTGCCTCACCCTCCGGAATAGCTGGGACTACAGGTGCCCGCCACCACGCCTAACTAATTTTTTGTATTTTTAGTAGAGACGGGTTTCACCATGTTAGCCAGGATGGTCTCAATCTCCTGACCTCGTGGACCTTGTGATCTGCCCGCCTCGGCCTCCCAAAGTGCTGGGATTACAGGCATGAGCCACCGTGCCCGGCCTCAATAGACCATTTTCTTATTAAAGATAAATTATGATTATCATGCCCACTTTACAGAAGTGGTAACATAGTCCCCTGGTAGACATCTGTATTTGTTTCCTGTGGTTGCTGCAACCAGTGATCACAAAGTTAGTGGCTTAGAACTATACAAATGTGGCCAGGCATGGAGGCTCATGCCTGGAATCCCAACACTTTGGGAAGCCAAGGCAACAGGATTGCTTGAGGCCTGGAGTTGGAGATGACCAGCCTGGGCAATACAGCAAGACCCCATCTCTACAAAAAATTTAAAAATTAGCCAGGCATGGTAGGTAATGCATGCCTGTAGTCCCAGCTACTTGGAAGGCTGAGACAGGAGGATGGCTTGAGCCGGGAGTTCCAGGTTGCAGTGAGCTACAATCACACTACTGCACTCCAGCCTGAGCAACACAGTGAGGCTCTGTCTTTAAACAACAACAAAGAAAAACACAAATGTATCATCTTATAGTTCTGGAAGTCAGAAGTCCTGAAGTCAAGATACTGGGAGGGCTGTATTCCTTCTGGAGGCTCTAGCGGATAATCTATTTGCCTTTTTTTTTCTTTTTAGATGGAGTTTCGCTTTTGTCACCCAGGCTGGAGTGCAATGGCACGATCTTGGCTCACTGCAACTTCCACCTCACAGGTTCAAGCAATTCTCCTGCCCCAGCCTCCCAAGTAGCTGGGATTACAAGTGCTTGCCACCACACCCAGCTAATTTTTGTATTTTTAGTAGCAATGGGGTTTCACCATATAGGCCTGGCTGGTCTAGAACTCCACCCACCTTGGCCTCCCAAAGGGCTGGGATTACAGTCGTGAACCACCACGCCTGGCCTCTTTGCCTTTTCTCACTTCCAGAGGTTGCCTGCATTCCTTGGCTCATGGCCCCTTCCACCATCTTCCAAGGCAGCAATGCAGCAACTTCCAGCCAATCTCTCTTCTTTCTCTCTTCCATTCTCTCTTCTTCCATCATCACATGGCTTTCTGACTCTGACCCTCCAGCCTCCCTCTTATAAGGACACTTATCATTACATTATTATTCCCACCCAGATAACCCCAAATAATCTCTCCATCTCAACATCCTAATGTAGTCACATCTGCAATGTACTTTTTGCCATATAAAGTAACATGTTCACAAGTGTCAGGAATTAGGAAACGCACATCTTTAGGGGGATATCTTTGGGGGTACATCTTTCAGGGGACATTGTTCAGCCAACCATAACATCTATTAAATTTCTATCTAAATTTTTTTTTTCAAAAATATAATCTCAATCCCATTTTGAGAATCAGGATAGTCTATAATCGATCATGTTTTGTTGCTATGGGAAACATTTCAAAAGGACATTTTAAGTTTTAGAATGTTCCAAGATAGAAAGGCTTAAAAGAAGTATTTTTAATCAAGAAGACAAAAGGAAAGCAAGGCAAATTAATTTTAAAAATCACATAAGCAGTGATGGATCACGAATTCCTTCATTAAAGAAACACTGAAAAACCACATGGGTTGTGCTAAAAGGCAACTAGACATCGCAGAGTTCCGACTGACCTGATTAGACACAGACATGCAGATTCATCATTCTGCCCTGAGTGAGGACAAGCTCAGGCCACCCCTGCCTGGCTCAGTATCACTGATGAAAAAAATCAGACAGATTCACCAGCCCCTCCACTCCAGTCATGAGCAACAGAGGTGTCATCTTCCTGTACAAAGCACCAGACACCTGCCCATACACAGCTCATGAAACCATCATCGCAACACCACCAGGAAGCCAGGCAAGCATTTCCACTCTCCTGTGTCGGGTCAAGAAGTCAGGGCTCAAGGAAGTCAAGAGACTTGCCCAAGATCACATGTTTAATGGCTGGTGGAGGCAGGACTAGCCCAGGCAAGAAGGCACACTTTTCCCCCAGATCTATCCACAGGATCTTCAACAAGAAACAGACCTTCAGCAGGGCACGGTGGCTCATGCCTGCAATCACAACACTTTGGGAGGCTGAGGCAGGCAGATCACTTGAGTTCAGGAGTTTGAGACCAGCCTTGCCAACATGGCAAAACCCTGTCTCTACAAAAAATACAAAAATTAGCTGGGTGTGGTGGCAGGTGACTGTAATCCCAGCTACTCAGGAGGCTGAGGCAGGAGAATCGCTTGAACCCAGGAGGTGGAGGTTGCAGTGAGCCGAGATCACACCACTGCACTCCAGCCTGGGTGACAGAGTGAGACCCTATCTCAAAACAAACCAAAAAAAAAAAAAAAGAGAGAGAGAGAGAGAGAAATAGACCCTCAGTGAACCATGCTGTTCCTGCTAAGACCGCTCCTTTAGCTCAGATGGGCTCTTTCACAATTCCGTAATTCCCTGCAGTCTTCATTCCAAAATCTTTACTATCCTTCTTCACCCAACACCACTCTTTCTCAGAGTCCCTCCCCAAACTTATCTGAAAAAATTCTATCTTAATGCAGTGTTCATCTTTTCTAGCCACTGGCTCCTCCCCTTAAAAATAAGCCTGGGATCTGAATAAGATGATTAGGAGAGGCTGAACTGTGAGAGGTTCAAACAAGGAGCCTGGAAGTCAGACAGCCTGGGTCTGCCACCTGGCTTTGCCTTGCTAGCTGTGTGACCTTGAGGCAGTCACTTAACCTCTCCATGCCTTAGCATTCTCATCTGGAAATCAGAATAATGACAGCATAGGACCTGGCAGAGCAGTTGTGAATACTGAATGAGAGTGATGTCAGGCACATGGATAGCCTGGCTCCTGCACCCGTACTCTTAACCATTCACATGTGGTACAGACTCATTTTGGGGGCCATCTGACATATAGTTCAGATGTCTGTCCCCTCCAAAACTCATGTTGAAATGTGATCCCTGGTGTTGGAGGTGGGGTCTGGTGGGAAGTGTTTGGGTCATGGGGCGGATCCCTCATGAATGGTTTGGTGCCCTCCCTGCGGTAATGAGTGAGTTCTTTCTCTATTAGTTCATGTGGGAGCTGGTTGTTTAAAAGAGGCTGGCATCTCGCTTACTCCCCCTCTTGCGATGTGATGCCCACTCCCCTTCCTCTTCCCACCATGAGTAAAAGCTCCCTGAGGCCTCACCAGAAGTCAAGCAGATGCAGGCACCACGCTCGTACAGCCTGCAGAACCATGAGCCAAATAAACCTCTTTTCTTCATAAATTACCCAGTCTCAGGTATCCCTATATAGCAATGCAAAATGATCTCATACACCATCCTTTTCCAACCTCTGTGAGGTTAAGGGCCTGGCTTTCCTTTATCCTTGGCTGTTGGGCAGGGTCTCTCTGGTCACCCCAATGTTCCCCCTGCTCCATTCCATTAAAGACATAGAGACCAGACCAATCATCTTGGAGCTGAGGCTGCACCCTTTCAAGCTCAGAAAACTTCCAAGATCCCCCAGCTACCTCCCTACTACAGTCCCAGCTTTTGACCTGGTACCCTAAGCCCCCAGACCTAGTCAGCCCTTCAATTCTGCTTCTGATGTGCCCACCTCTCACCTTCCACTCTGGTCAAAGCCCAACAGCCTCCAAGGTCCAACACACACCAAACTTCCACATCACAGGATTTTTTTCATTCTGCCCTTTATTATACTATCTATCCCAATTGTTCTTATCCTTCAGGGCCCATCTCAAGTGCATTCCTCTGTCTGAGAAGTTACACCAGGACATTCTTTCTCTTTCCTCTGAACTACTTTTTTTTTTTCCTTTTTTCTTGAAACGGAGTGTTGCTCTGTTGCCCAGGCCAGACTGCAGTGGTGTGATCATAGCTCACTGCAGCCTCAACCTCCCTGGGCTTAAGCAGTCCTCCCACATCAGCCTTCCAAGCAGCTAAGACTATAGGTACACATCACCATGCCCGGCTCATTTTGTTTATTTTTTGTACAGACAAGGCCTCACTCTGTTGTCCAGGCTAGTCTCAAACTTCTGGGCTCAAGCAATCCTCCTACCTCAGCCTCCCAAAGTGCTAGAATTACAGGCATAAGCCACCATGCCACAGCTTATTTTCTGTAGTGTTTATGGCATCTAATAGATTACGTGAATATGAGTGAGTTGTGGTGATGGAAAGGTTCTATATATTAACTGTATCAATGTCAATATCCTGGTTGTAATACAGTACCATAGATTTGCAAGACATTACCACTGGGGGACACTGGACAAAGGGTAGAGGCACCTTCCTGCATTATTTCTTATAATTGCATGTGACTCTACACACATCTCACAATAGGAAGTTTAATTTTAAAAATATAGATTAAGAATTATAATTAATTAATTGATCAATCATTAAGGTTATTCAGCACCCAATTTTGCCGCACACAAGATATTTTACTTATGTAAATCTTAATGCTTCCCCAAAGTCCAGACTCAGTTTTGTAATGGCCTACTCAGAATCTCCACCTGGATAGCTAATAAGTGTTGGACTCAACACGTTCAATACTGAGCTCCTGGACTTTCTTTCTCCCCTCTCAGTTAATCTCACCTCTATTCTTCTAGTTGATTGAGCCAACAATCTTGCTAGTCCTCCCTCACTTCTTTCTTCCTCTGGCACTCTACACCTACCCCGCACCCCAATCAGCAAATCTTGGTAAGTCCACCTTTGAAATAGATCCAGAATCTGTCCAGGCACAGTGACTCATATCTATATTCCTAGCACTTACGGAGGCCAAGGCAGGCAGATCACTTGAGCTCAGGAGCTTGAGGCCAACCTGGGCAACATGGTGAGACCTCTTCTCTACTAAAAATACAATAAAAAATTAGCCATGTGTGGTGGTGCTTGCCTGTGGTCCCAGCTACTACTCAGGAGGCTGAGGTGGGAGGACTGCTTGAGCCCAGGGTGGGTGGAGGTTGCAGTGGGCTGTGATCACACCACTGCACTCCAGCCTGAATGACAGAGAGCAAGACCCTGTCTCAAAAAAAAAAAAGAGGAAGGAAGGGAGGGAGGGACGGAGATCCAGAATCCCACTGCTCCTTCCAACCTCCAGGGCCACCACCCTTGTCCTAGCCACCACCGTATCTCGTCTGGATTATTACAAAGCCTCCATGCTACTACTACTCCTGTTCCTGCTTATTTTATTTTCTGTAATTTTTATAATATAATATACTATGCCTCCTGCCACAAGAGCAGAAGCTCTATGGGAATTCTACTTTGCTTATTGCTGCATCCTGGAGCTTAAAACTGTGCTTCAAACATTGTAGGCACTCAATCAACATATGTGAATGAATGAGCAAATCAATGAATATTATGCCTTCGGTATTTAAAAAACTTCACAAAGTTACTTATTATTGTCTCATTTTTACAAGTGGGGAAACTGAGGGTCAGAGAAGGTCAAGGCTCTGGAAGGGATGAGAGCTGAAGTTCCCCTATTCTGAGACTGACATTCCATCCACCCTGTTCTACCTGGACTTAGTCTCTTGGCTGGGTCCTCAGAGGCTGGACCTCTGTCTGATTGATCATTTTGGTTTTCAGCATCTGGGAATACTGCTTAGATATTGCAGAAATGCAATAAAAACTTGAAGAACTAATGCAAATTTTTGATCATTTTATGAAAATGTACCAAATTCAGTTATGAGTTTATTTCTCATTTATTTATTACCTCTATGGAACTGATGCCTTCATCCTTACAACTTTCTTCTGTGAGTCAAGGTGTGAGTCTGAGATAACAATTCCCATTTGTGTTAGTTTGTTTTAAGGACTGCTATAAAGACATACCTGGGACTGGGTAATTTATAAAGGAAAGCAGTTTAATTGACTCACAGTTCTGCATGGCTGAGGGGGCCTCAGAAAACTTACAATCGTGGCTGAAGTTGAAAGGGAAACAAGCACATCTTACCATGACGAAGCAGGAGAAACAGAGCACGTGCAGGAGAAACTGTCATTTATAAAACCATCAGATCTCATGAAAACTCACTGTCATAAGAACAGCACGGGGGAACTACCCCCATGATCCAATCATCTCCCACCAGGTCTCTCCCTGGACATGTGGGGATTACAATTCAAGAAGAGATTTGGGTGGGGACACAAAGCCAAACCATATCCCCATTTTTTTTTATAGACAAAGTCTCACTCTGTTGCCCAGGCTGGAGTTGCAGTAGTGTGATCCCAGCTCACTGCAACCTCCGCCTCCCAGGTTCAAGCAATTTCCTGCCTCCGCCTCCAGAGGAGCTGGGACTACAGGGGTCTGCCACCACACCTGGTTAATTTTTATATTTTTAATAGAGATGGGGTTTCACCATGTTGGCTAGGCTGGCCTCGAACTCCTGGCCTCAAGTGATCTGCCCACCTCAGCCTACCAAAGTGCTGAGATTACAGGCATGAGCAACTATGCCCAGCCTCATATCCCCATTTTACCAGAAGGCAAACTGAGGCCCCATTTCTGCTCTTCTTGGTGGCTCTGACCATTGGGTAGCACTGCCTGTCAGCAAACTAGACCAACTACTGCACAGAATACACAGGAACCTTTCTCGGTGCTGCGCTGTCTCTCTTGTGTAGTGCACTATAGAATCTTGTGATGAAGTCTTTCCTGTTGGATTTCCTTAGGCTGGCAATGAACAATTTTATAGCTGCCTTCTCTACAGATGCCCTGGTTTTGTTGCACAGAATTTGCTCAGGACTGCATCAAATTTGGGGAGAATGCAGAGAACATGATTGTTTGAGTGTACTTGATTTGTCTCTGCCTGGTAATTTGTTAAGGCCATCAAAGAACAACGTGATGCATGAGTCCCCTGCCTGGATCCATCGTCTGCTGTCCCCACTCATCAGCCTCCCAAGTGACTTGTAGCTATCTTGAGCACACACACAGAGCCACTGTCTCTATGAAGACAAATGTGTTTTACTGTGAGAGGGCAATGCTTTAGGGCAAAAAATACATTATAATCAAAAACAGTGATCAGAGGCTCAGAGGGCACTTCCTCACTCCGTTGTTGTTTTTTTTTATTTTTTGCTGAGGGGACAGAATCTGTTTATGAGCTCTTAGTCATAACATGCAGCACAAGTCAACCTGAAGCCATTAGCACTTACCTTCACGTCTTAGCTCACTTACATAAACACTTTTTTTTTTCCCCGCTGAGACAGAGTCTTGCTTGCCCTGTCGCCCAGACTGGAGTGCAGTGGTGCCATCTCGGCTCACTGCAACCTCTGCCTCCCAGGTTCACGCAATTCTCCTGCCTCAGCCTCCCGAGAAGCTGGGATTACAGGCTTGTGCCACCACGCCTGGCTAATTATTTTTTATTTATTTATTTATTATTTATTTTTTGTATTTTTAGTAGAGATGGGGTTTCTCCATGTTGGTCAGGCTGGTCTTGAACTCTTGACCTCATGATCCACCCACCTTGACCTCATGATCCACCCACCTTGGCCTCTCAAAGTGCTGGAATGACAGGCATAAGCCACCATGCCCGGCCTTTCTTTTCTTTTCTTTTGAGACGGAATCTCTCTCTGTCACTCAGCCTGGAGTGCAGTGGCACGATCTCAGTTCACTGCAACCTCTGCCTTCTGGGCTCAAGCGATTCTCACGCTTCAGCTTCCCCAGTAGCAGGGATTACGGGTGCCCGCCACCACGCCCGGCTAATTCTGTTTGTTTGTTTACATTTTTAGTAGAGACAGGGTTTCACCATGTTAGCCAAGCTGGTCTCGAACTCCTGATCTCATGATCCACCTCAGCCTCCCAAAGTGCTGGGATTACAGGGGTGAGCCACCACACCCAGGCTTTTTTCTTTTCTTTTCTTTTTTTATTATTATTGTTATTTTTTTTGAGATGGAATCTCGCTTTGTCACCCAGGCTGGAGTGCAGTGGCATGATCTCGGCTCACTGCAACCTCTGCTTCCTGGGTTCAAGTGATTCTCATGCTTCAGCTTCCTGAGTAGCTGGGACTACAGGTGTCCCTACCAAGCTTGGCTAGTATTTTTATATTTTTAGTAGAAACAGGGTTTTGCCACATAGGCCAGGCTGGTCTTGAACTCCTGACCTCAAGTGACCCACCAGCCTCAGCCTCCCAAAGTGCTGGGATTACAGCTGTGAGCCACCACACCCAGCCTAGCTCACTTAAATAATTTTTTTTTTTTTTTTTTTTTTTTGAGACAAAGTCTCGCCCTGTCACCCAGGCTGGAGTGCAATCTCGGTTCACTGCAACCTCCGTCTCCCGGGTTCAAGACACTCTCCTGCCTCAGCCTCCCGAGTAGCTGGGATTACAGATGCGCACCAGCATGCTGGCTAATTTTTGTATTTTTAGTAGAAATGAGGTTTCACCATGTTGGTCAGGCTGGTCTCAAACTCCTGACCTCGTGATCCACCCGCCTCGGCCTCTCAAGGTGCTGGGATTACAGGCGTGAGCCACCGCGCCCGGCCTAAATAAATATTCTTTAAGGAGAGATATACTGAAGCGATGGGCACTTTTCAAGATTTCACAATTTGTGGGGACATTATTAGTGTCCTATTAGATGAGGGCTTTTTTGCCCCTACACTTCAAGAAATTCCATCTCGAAGAATTCTTGCCTGGCCTGACACAGTGGCTCACACCTATGATCCCAGCTGTTTAGGAGGCCTACGTGGGAGGGTCGCTGGAGGTCAGGAGTCTGAGACAAGCCTGAGCAATAGAGTTAGACCTCATCGCTACAAAAAGTTTTAAAAATTAGCTGGGTGTTGTGGCATGGGCCTGTGGTCCCAGCTACTTGGGAGGCTGAGGTAGGAAGATCACTTGAGCCCAGGAGTTCAAGGCTGCTGTGAACTATGATCATGCCACTGCACTCCAGCCTGGGTGAAGAGCAAGACCCCATCTCTAAAAAAGAAAAAAGCAGCACATGCACACACACATACACATACTTCTAAAAAAGATGACCAAAATTCTGGATTCACAGATAAGACTTGGTTTTTCCCTTTCACATTAAAATATCCTTCACACTTTCCAGTTTTGTTCAATCAATTATTTTTTTTTTCTTTCAAATTTGAGACCAGGTTTTGGTCTGTCACCCAAGCTGGAACACAATGGCACCATCATAGCTCACTGCAGCCTCAAACTCCTGGGCTCAAGCAATCCTCCTGCCTCAGCCTTCTAAAGTGCTGGGATTACAGGCATGCATGACCATGCCTGACCCAGTTAACTCATTTTTAATTGGACAGACTGGGAAAAGATAAAAGAAATTCATTATTGCCCTATTCCCTTACTCCTTCCCTCTGACATGCCAAGCAATAGTACTAATACTCAGCTATTGCCAAGTATCCTGCCATGTGCCAGGCATCATGCCACATCCTCCTCCCAGGAGGTGGGTGATTATATTCCCTACTGTATTAGTTCATTTTCACACTGCTATAAAGATACTACCCAAGACTTGGTAATTTATAAAGAAAATAGGTTTAATTGACTCACACTTCCATATGGCTGGGGAGGCCTCAAGAAACTTACAATCATGGCAGAAAGAGAAGCAAGGCACATCTTACACGGCGGCAAGAGAGAGAGCGTGCGCAGGGGAAACTGCCACTTATAAAACCATCAAATCTCGTGAGAACTCACTACCATGAGAACAGCATGGGGGAATCCGCCCCCATGATCCAATCACCTCCCACCAGGTCCCTCACTAGACACGTGCATATTGCAATTTGGATTACAATTGTTGATGAGGTTTGGGTGGGGATACAGCCAAACCGTATCACCCCATTTGACAGATGAGGACACTGAGATGTGTGACTGTTTAAAACTTGCCCAAGGGAAATGAAAATTAAAACCACAATGAGATGCCACCTTACTCTTGTAAGAATGGCCACAATTTTAAAAATAAAAAAAAATAGATGTTGGCATGGTTGTGGTGAAAAGTGAACACTTCCACGCTGCTGGTGAGAATGTAAACTAGTACAACCACTATGGAAAACAGTGTGGAGATTCCTTAAAGAACTAAAAGTAGATCTACCACTTGATCCAGCAATCCCACTATGGGGTTCCTACCCAAAGGAAAAGAAGTCATTCTATGAAAAAGACACAAGCACACACGTTTATAGCAGCACAGTTCGCAACTGCAAAAATGTGGAACCGACCTCAATGCCCATCAACCAACGAGTGGATAAAGAAAATGTAGTATATGTTATGTGCACCATGGAATACTACTCAGCCATAAAAAGGAATGAAACAATGGCCTTTGCAGCAACTTAGATGGAGTTGGAGGCCATTATTCTAAGTGAAGTAACTCAGGAAGGGAAAGCAAATACTGTGTTTTCTCACTTATAAGTGGGAGCTAAACTACGAGGATGCAAATGCTTAAGAATGATATAATGAACTCTGGGGACTCGGGGAAGAGTGGGAGGGGAGTGAGGGATAAAAGACTACATATTGAGTATGGTGCACTCTGCTTGGGTGATGGGTGCAACAAAATCTCAGATATCACCACTGAAGAACTTACCCATGTAACCAAAACCCACCTGTACCTCAAAAACTATTGAAATGAATTTTTTTTAAAAAAACTTGCCTAAGAGCACAGAGATATAAAACATCCAGGATTTGACCCAAGTTCAGTGTGATTTCACAATCCCTGGAATTTGCTCCTTCACCGGCAAGAAGTCAAGCTCCTTATCCATGGGGCAGCCCTAATTATAGGCAGGCAATCTTTGATTTCCTGCAGTCTCTTTATGGTTCCATTTAGCAGAGGAAACTACAGCATATTTCTGATACCCTGAAAAAGAGATTTGTGTGGCCAGGAGCCAGAGTGAACTTCCTTTAAAATCAGAGACAGCTACTGGGTTTAGACCGGTTTCTGATTCAAACAAGCAGTTTGAAAGAGAAGAACTCCATCAATCAATAACCCAAGGGCACTGTCAATCAATAAACCAGATTAATTGAGCACAAATAGGTGACTTTTTGAACTCAACATGTTCATCTTTCTGATATGGGATTTTGGCTTTCAGAATACTATGGGAAACTAGGGGACTAAGCATGGCATGTTAAACACAGCCAAAAGATATGAAGAAGCCAGGTGTGGTGGCTCATGCCTGTAATCTCAGCACTCTGAGGCTGAGGTGGGCAGATCACCCGAGGTCAGGAGTTCAAGACCAGCCTGGCCAACATGGTGAAACCCTGTCTCTACTAAAAATACAAAAATTAGCTGGGTGTGGTGGTGGGTGCCTGTAATCCCAGCACTTTGGGAGGCTGAGACGGGCAGATCACCCAAGGTCAGGAGTTCGAGAGCAGCCTGGCCAACATGGTGAAACCCTGTCTCTACTAAAAATTAAAAAAAAGAAAGAAAGAAAGAAAGAAAGAAAGAAAGAAAATTAGCCAGGCATGGTGGCACACACCTATAATTCCAGTTACTAGGAAGGCTGAGGCAGGAGAATTGCTTGAACCTGGGAGGCGGAGGTTGCAGTGAGCCAAGATCACATCACTGCACTCCAGCCTGGGCGACAGAGCGAGACTCCATTTCAATTTAAAATATATTATTTATATATATATATATGTATGCATCAAAAAAAGATATGAAGAAACTTAGCTGGAGAAGCAGTGACTCCCAGTTCTCCAGCCACCAGTGACCACCTTGTGATCAAGCATGATTAAGACTACTGGGCCTTGGGGATGGGTCTTTGGCTGTCTTCTCATTATCATCACTTAAGTATAATGAAGACTCCAAAATCTGTATATCTGGGATAAACACTTTGAGTCCCAGAAATCAATATGCAAGAACCCACTGGACATCTCCAGTAAGATGACCTTCAGTTCTCATCACCATCCCACCCTATCCAGACTCCCTGTCCCTGGTCTCAGCGGTTGTCACCACCTGTACCTCATTACCTAGTTAAGCGGCCACACACCTCACTCCTCACCCCCACATCCATATCTCATCAAGATGAATTACAGTAGAGACAATTTAACATGGTAGTTAATTAAGAGTATGGGCTTTGGAGTCTGATTAAGCTAAGCGGGAATCCCACTCCCACCAATTATGAGTTGTGTGACTCGGCCAAGTGACTTTTAATCCCTTTCACATTAATTTCCCTCATCTGTATAATGGGGACACCAATGCCTCCCAGTTATTGCAAACATCAAATAGAATAACATAAACACAGCAAGGGTCTGTATTTTTAAATTCCCATGCCAACTTCTCCCCAACTCATTGCTCCTTCCTCAGTCTAAGCCCTTTCCTTTCTTTTCCTTTCTCCCCTAACTATGCAAAAGGGCTTCTGGTTGTTGCCCCAGCCTCAAGGCCCACTTCTCGCAAATCCATTCTGCAAACCACAACCAATGCAACCTTTTAAAATGCAAAAAGGATCTCATCAGCAAGCATCAATATACCTTGTCCAGTCTTCCCACCAAAAGCAAAACACTCCAGTGCTTTGGGAGGCCAAAGTGGGAGGACAGCTTGAAGCCTTGGATTTGAGACCAACCTGGACAACATAGTGAGATACCATCTCTACAAAAAATGTAAAAATTAGCTGAGTGTGATGGCACACACCTGTAGTTCTAGAGGCCAGGGGTGTGAGGCTGCAATGAGCTATGATTGCACCACTGCACTTCAGCCTGGGAGACAGAGCAAGACTCTGTTTCTGGAAAAAATAAAATTTAAAACAAAGCAAAAGCCCTGTGCAGTGATAAGAATAAGAGAAGTCCAGTTCATGAAGCATGGATTAGCAACTGATGTTACCCTTTTTGTTGAACTCCTTTGACAAACTCCGTTTGTTGAACTCCATATGACAAAACTTACAGATCTGTCTTCTCTCCAGAAAAAAACATCACTACTCATAAACACACACAATATTGTTAAGCTCCACAGGTGCACAGACCCCAGGTTAAAAACTTCAGACTTAGGCTGCTAGGCTGATCAACCACAGTCATGGAGATTCAAAATCTGAAACATTTTTCTTAACTTGCATACTGAGGATCTTCAAAATCTGGCAAGAGACTTCGGCAGCAGCTCAGGGCACTTTTCCCAGAAAGAGTGGCACCTCTGAAGGGATCTTAAAGGGAGTAGCACAAAACCATGATCAATCATGCACCTGAAACCCTCAAGTATTACACCCCCAGTGGGTGCTGGCTAAGCCATTGCACTTGGCTATCTGAGGAGCCCCCCACACAGATGTAAGAAACACTAAGTTCTCAGATTTGTCTCCATGACACCCCTTTTCCCACTTCCCCCCACAGCACCAGATGGCAGAGAAGCAAGCTCTCCAAAGTCCCCTACAAATTGCACAGGGGTACCAGACCAAATTTTATGATCTATCATCCCTACGGTGTTTCTAGGCTCAGAGATGTTAAATTGCCACCCAGATGGTTGAGGTCTGCAACATACCCTGAGGCTCATTTCACTGGATACGAGCAGAGTAACAGCAGCAAAGCCCACACCAACTGGCACCAGCTTAAAAACTATCAGTAGGCTGGGCACGGTGGCTCTCGCCTGTAATCCCAGCACTTTGAGAGGCCCAGGAGGGTAGATCACCTGAGGTCAGGAGTTCGAGACCAGCTGGGCCAACATGGTGAAACCCACCTCTACTAAAAATACAAAAATTCGCCGGGTGTGGTGGCACGCACCTGTGATCTCAGCTACTCGGGAGGCTGAGGCAGGAGAATTGCTTGAACCTGGGAGGCAGAGGGTGCAGTGAGCGGAGATCACGCCACTGCATTCCAGCTTGGGTGACAGAGCGCGATTCTGTCTCAAAAAAACAAAAACAAGAACAAGAACACAAAAAATCTATCCGTACACATGAGCATGTAAATGGTGGCACACTCCTGAGGCCAGCATCACCTACAGTCCTGAAACCATTTATTTCAGCAGCTTTTTCTTTTTTTCTTAGAGTATCACTCTGTTGCCAAGGCTGGAGGCTGGAGTGCAGTGGCTGGAGTGCGATCATAGCTCACTGCAGCCTCGAAGTCCTGGGCTTACGCGATCCTCCTGCCTCAGCATCACAAATAGCTGGGACTACAGGTGTGCACATCATGCTTGGATAACTTTTTCAATGATTTTCTGTAGAGATGGGATCTTCCTATGTTGCCCAGGCAAGTCTCAAATTCCTGGGCTCAAGTAATCCTCCTGCCTTGGCCTCCAGAAGTTCTGGGATTATAGGCATGAATCACCACACCCAGCCTATTTTAGCAGCTTTACAGGAAAAAACACCACCACCACATACTTTTTTCACCATCACCATGAAACTTTAGTGTAACAAACAAACTCTTAATATTGAAGTTGATGAGTAGAGTTTGGAAGCACCATTGAAACAAAAATGGCCTTGAATGTTAACCAGATTAGGTTAGGGAAACCGCAAGAGGAGTGAGAATAATCAGGGAAAAGGAACACTCCTGAAAATAGGCATGCTAACATCCACCACCAGCAACACGCACGGTTGGGCTCTTCCATTTTCAGAAAGCTTCGCTCTTCAAACACCACCTCCCGCTTTAGAGAGGAAGGCAGAGAAATATTTCCAGTGTGCTGAACTCAAAGAGAGGCCAGTGTCACCCTCCACAGGGGAGTGAGTTCTGGTCAACCGGCCTTGCTTTCAGCCTCCCCATGTCCCATCACCACCGCAGCTCCAACCCAAGGAATAAGTATTATAGGACACATCTGTTAAGTTTAAAAGGAGATCTATGGACACGTTCCCTCCTGATCCTTGGGAGCATCACACGGAGGACTTGGAAGGCCTGCATATGCAGCCATCTGCAGATGTTTCCCACATTGAAACCCAGGTCTTAGAGGATCCTGAATCTTTTTTCTTTTTTCTTTTTAGATTCAGGGGGTAACCTGTGCAGGTTAGTTACATGGATATATTGCATGATGCTGAGGTTTGGGCTTTGATGGAACCCATCACCCAAACAGTTAACATAATAGTACTACTCAAATAGGTAGTTTTTCAACGTGCCCTTTTCCTCTCTCCTCTGTTTTGAAGTCCTCAGTGTCTATTGTTTCCATTATTATGTTCCCGTGTACCCAATGTTTATGTATCACTTGTAAGTGAAAACGTGGAGTATTTGGTTTTCTGTTTCCACATTAATTCACTTAGGATAATGGCCTCCAGCTGCATCCATGTTGCTGCAAAGGACATGATTTCACTTTTTATGGCTGCACAGTATTCCATGTTGTATATGTACTACGTTTTCTTTAAGAGGATCCTGGTTCTATCCCTCAGGACAATTCAAGGTTTGGAAACTATTATTGGTTCCTCTTCCCTCTCCTCTCTCTGGCAATTTAAGTCTGTTACCTCCAAACCAATGAGGACGGCCACTGCGATATAAAGTGCTGAGGTTGAAGTGGGGGAGTAGGAAAGGTATCCTCATGCGCTTAGAGCTAAGACACAAAGAATCACAATGGGTTGTCCAGATTCTTCCATTTACTGACAGGCCTCTCCAGTTAGAGGCATTTACATTGTGAAGTGGGCCTGTCCTGGCAGAACAATTGCATTGGACCCTGTTCAGTGTTTTGCTTCTCCTCTAAAGAGCTACTATTTGCCCCAGTGTTGGAGTGGTGGTCCTTTGTCTAGGTTTGTTCCATCATAATAAGCATCATCATCATAACAATAACAATAATTACTATTCCTGCTATTGTTCCCATACTGTGTGTATTTGGCATGCAGTAAGTGCCCAACAGATAGGAACAATAATAGGAATAGTAATTCCTCACTTTGCATGTATTATCTCTTATTATCCCTATAAAGTATATATTATCATCCACATGGTACAGGTGAGAAAATCAAAACTTGTGGGGTGGTGAAGTAGGTCAAATGCCATGCATCTTCAACCATGCTTTTTTATTTTATTTTTTATTTTATTTTTTTTAAGCAGGGACTCACTCTGTCATCCAAGCTGGAGTTCAATGACATGATCGTGGCTCTCTGGAGCCTCAAATTCCTGCGCTCACACAATCCTTCTCCCTCAGCTTGCTGGGCAACTTGGACTATAGGTACCCACCACCATGCCTGGCTAACTTTTTAATTTTTTGTACAGGCTGGTTGCCCAGCCTGTGCTATGTTGCCCACTATGTTGCCCGGGCTGGTCTTGAACTCCTGGCCTCAAGCAATCCTCCCTCCTCCGCCTCCCACAGTGTTGGGATTACAGGCACGAGCCACCATGCCCAGCCTAATGAGCTCATTTTTTGACAAAGTTCTCTTATCAGAGGAACTAGTGTTCATTTATTCAACAAGTATTTTTGAGCAGTCACTATGTGCCTATCATTTCACTGTGTTTGTTCCCAAGGATAAGCATGATATATTTAGGCACTGCCTCAAGGATGAAACAAATTCCCCCCAAATTAATGTCCTCCTGCAGGCTTCAAGGGTCTAGGCCATCCAGCCTTCCCTGTTGACTCCCCTCCTTTTACCTTGCTGAACTGCTTTGCATAAATATTAAGTGAAATTGATGAGGGCCATTGGTTTGGACGGAGCTCCTGCACGCGGCCCAATAAACCAAACCAAAATGGAGTCCCTCATGCTAAAAGTTCCACACGACCGAGCCAAAACTAATTGGTTTATATGACCTTCTGAGAAGTCAGGAGACTGAGAGCTGGTAGCCAAACCCTAAGCAAGCCCATTTTAGCCAGCATGTGAAGGAAGTCCCTCTGCTCTAACCTTTATAAGGAAAAGTCGCTCTGAAACAATCAATCTGCTTTTTTTGTTTTCTGTTTCTGCTTTCCTCAGCCCTTTTCTGTCTATAAAACCAAACTTCTCTGCTCAGCTCATAAGAACACTCACTTTATAGAATGAGGTGTTGCCCAACTCCAGAACTGCATATAAAAGCCAGTTAAGATCTTTGAACAAAATATATCTTCAAAAAACGACAAATCTCCAACACTTTAAAATTATAGATCTGTCTGTAGATCCTAATCTGCTACAACACTTCCTGCTCAAAAATAATAAGCAGGATTTTTTTTTTTTTTTTTTTTTTTTGAGACAGGGTCTCACTCTGTTGCCCTGGCTGGAGTGCAGTGGTGCGATCATAGCTCATTGCATCCTGGAACCTGGAACTCTTAGGCTCAAGCAATTCTCCAGCCTCAGCCTCCTGAGTATCCAAGACCACAGGTGTGCAAGTACCACACCCAGCTGATTTTTTGTGGTTGTTGTTAACAACTTTTAAGTTTAGGGGTACACGTGCAGGTTTGTTCCATAGGTAAACTTGTGTCATAGGGGTTTGCTGTACAGGGTTATTTCGTCACCCAGGTATTAATCCTAGTACCCATTAGTTATTTTTTCCTGATCCTCTCCCTCCTCCTACCTGCCTCCACCATCTGATAGGCCCCAGTGTGTATTGTTCCCCTCTATGTGACCACGTGTTCTCATCATTCAGCTCCGGATTACAAGTGGGAACATGCAGAATTTGGTTTCCTGTTCCTGCGTTAGTTTGCTAAGGATAATGGCCTTCAGCTCCATCCATGTACTGCTAATTTTTGTACTATTTGTAGAGACAGGGTTTTGTCTCGAACTCCTGGCCTCCAGTTATCCTCCTGCCTCACCTCCCAAAGTGCTGGGATGACAGGCATGAGCCACCATGCCCAACCTAAACCAGGAAGTTTTTGAGTCATTTGTTACACAGTAATATGGCAATACAGGTCTGGATGTAACTTCAACACTCTTCCTTCTTGAGAAGTAAATATTAATGACCATGTTGATAGAGCAAATTTGTATTTTAAATGGGTGTGTCCTAACTCATCACCTGCGATGAGTGGAGCAACGTTTAGATGCCCTGGATGCCACTGTGAAGAGAGAAGACCAGTGAGTCATTGCTGCTAGAACATGTTGCTAATATCACATTCTTGAGTCGTCCCAGGGAACAGCTGAACCTGCTGCTGGCCAATTACTGCAAGGAGAAACAACTCAGTGTCAGTGAAGCCAACATCGGAATGATGGGTTTTGGCAAACTCCCTTCAGCATCCAGATGGATAATGTTGAACAACTCTACTCAACAGGTTAACTCATTTAGTTATCTGGGGGAGCACGATGGGGCTTAATTAGCTTACTAGATCTATTATGATGCATTTCTGTTGAAAATGAAAGGTTCCCCAGGAACAAGATAAAGGTGATTTTATGACTGAGATAAACACGTGGTTACTCCTGTTCCTCAAATAGCTCAAGTCAAAGTCATGCTTTAAGATGCAGCAGGTTCTTTTGCATAACAAGATACCACCCTCTGCTTGCTATCTCATGCAGGCTTCTTAGAAATAAGAACCTAGGACACATTTTTCTAAAGCCAGTATTTAGATCACCTGTTGGGAAGGCTTTCTAAACTACAAAGGCTGGGCGCAGTGGCTCATACCTGTAATCCCAGCATTTTGGGAGGCCAAGGAGGGAGGATCATTTGAGCCTAGGAGTTCCAGACCAGCCCGGGAAACACAGTGAGGCCCTCTCTCTCCAAAAATAAAAAACAAAACAAAATTAGCCAGGTGTAATGGCACGCACCTGTGCCATTGGGAGGCTGAGGTGGGAGGATCGCTTGAACCTGAGAGGTTAAAGCTACAGTGAGCAGTGAAGGCACCACCGCACTCCAGCCTGGACAACAGACCAAGATCCTATCTCAGGAAGAAAAAAAAAACTAAACTACAATGTACCCCCATCTCCTTGCATCTAGAAAGTCTAGTATGAGCACCTCTTTCCTCATTGAAAATCACCATCATGATAGCTTACTATTACTAGAAGAAGTATGTTTTGAAAAAGTCCACAGAAATTTGATAGTGAGGTAAGGTTGAAAGCCACCAATGTGTCTGAAATAATACAAAATACTTGTATATTAGATAATTTGAATATGGGGCAAGGAGTTCCTGCTTAAAATATAGTTGAGAAAACCATTCTTCCAATAGACACTTTAAGGCCATCACTGGAATCAGGTAACTGGTGTTTAACTTTTTGCCTCAACCAATTGGAAATTTGCAGCTAATGTCATGCACATTCCGAGCCAATGTGTTCCTTTAAGGGGCTGTCATATTTTTTTCCTTCCTCCCTGTGTGTGGATTTCTATTTTCTATTTCTATTCTGACAGCCTTTGCAGTTGTGTTTTTTCTTTTATCTTATGATGTCTTGATCGCTTTTGGAAACAGGCAGAATATAAATTACAAATTAATAGCATGAAGCTGGCGGGGAAAGTAGGTACTCGGGTTTCTTTCTTGGCCACAGCTATCAAAATGCATTTTCAGAAAAACATGCGGGAAACTACCAGAAGACTTAGCAAGTGCCCCTTTAAGGAATGGGCCCTTGGAAGCAGCTACCATCAGAGAAATCCCTGCTCTGCCCTGCTAACAAAGCCTCACAACTCTCCACAAAAGATATCTCTCTCAAGGCTCAAAGGGCAGGTCAAGCCTCCAGGAGGAAGGTACCCAGGCAGATAAAAGACGTAAGTTGTAAAGCTAATTCCCAGCTCAGGGCAGAGCTGTATATCTGACACTCCCCCTCTTATTGGGATGATGATGTGGCTCATTCATTGCGTAGGTTTTAGGCTTCCTCTGGAGGAGAGAACTTTGAGCCATCAGATAAGAGTTGTGAGCTTCTCTTCTTGTCACAGGAATGTTTCTGCCTCCTTCAAACCTCCTCTTAGAAAGCCTGTAGAGAGAAGTGTCTCCAAAAAAGGCAAGTTGAGTTTGCCTCTGGGATCCTGAAATCAACCGGCAAAAACAGGGGAGAAAACAGTAGGGGACGGGGGGACCTTCATTACAAGAAAATGTAGGATGGACCAGATGGGTGGCAGGTGGAGAGGGCCCTCCAGAGCTTACTGCACAGAAACCAGCCCCCCTCCTGGCATAAAGTCATGCTCATGGCCAGCCTTTCCTGGGCTGCAGGGCACCTCTCCTCTCAGTAAGGAGCACTCTGGGCTCACACAGAGCTTTAAAAATATCTCTCCACCCACTGAAATTTGATTAATCAGCCAAGTGCTCACCCATGTGTCACAGTGGTGGCAGAGATATATGTGATGGTGACATGACGGGTACAAGGGAAGCACACAGGATCTCATCTCACAGGGAGCAGGATTCAGTACATAAAAGTGAATGGCATGGGCTGTGCAGCCAGGTGGCAGCTTGAATCCCAGGTCCAGCAGATGCTGGTTATGTGACCTTGGACAAGGTTATTTAACTTCTGGATTTTTCACGTTTGCAAAAATGTAGTTAGTAACAGTACCTGGGCCGGGTGTGTTGACTCACATCTGTAATCCCAGCACTTTGGCAGGCTGAGGAAGGAGGATTGCTTGAGGCCAGGAGTTTGAGATCAGCCTGGGCAACACAGCAAGACCTTGTCTTTGCTAAAAATTTAAAAATTAGCTAGGTGTGGTGTTGTGCACTTGTAGCCTCAGCTACTAGGGAGGCTGAGATGGCAGGATTGCTTGAGCCCAGAAGTTTGAGGCTGCAGTGAGCTATGATCGTGCCACTGCACTCCAGCCTGGGCAACAGAATGACAGCCTGTCTTCAAAATTTTTTAAATAAATAAATAAAAATTAAAATAATAGTATATGCATAATAGGATGATTGAAAAGGTTAAATGAGTTAATCCACATAAAACACTTTGAACAGTGCCTAGCACATAGTAAGCACTCAATAAGCTTTAGCTGTGATGATGATTATGATGATGACAACAGTGACAATAGTGAAACTAAAAAGTTGAATGAATAGGTAGGGATTTCCCAGGCAGACAAAGAATATGTCTGACCCAAGAAGCTTAAACAAAAGCGGAGAAGGAGGAGGGAGCTCAAGGCAGCAGGGGATCGTGTGGAGGGTAAGCAGGGAGTTGAAGCAGACAAAAAAAAGAAGGGATTCAGCCACACAGGACTTCATACGCTTTGTCACCAAGTCTAGATACCGGTAACATGGCTGTAGGCTGTATAGAGCTATGTAAGAATGATAAGCAGAAGCAAAATGTTAAAAGTGCTATAATGGTTGACAATTTTAACTAATTCAGGTAAACAAAATAAAATTAAATTAATTGTAACAGGATGAGCATGGTGGCTCATGCCTATAATCCCAACACTTTGGGAGGATGAGGCAGGCAGATCCCTTGAGCCCAGGCGTTCAAGACCAGCATGGGCAACATGGCAAACCCTGTCTCTACAAAAAATACAAAAAATTATCCAGGCATGGTGACATGCACCTGTAGTCCTAGCTACTCGGGAGGCCGAGGCAGGAGAATCACTTCAGCCCAGAAGGTGGAGGAGAAAGTAAGCTGAGATCACACCACTGCACTCCAGCCTGGACAACAGAGCAAGACCCTGCCACACACACACACACACACACACACGCATGCACAGAACTAATTGTAACATACTTCTGGGTATGACAAAGAAACTTGTGCAAGAATAACCCTCCCACCATGTGCCATAAGCCGGGCACAATAAAACTGAACCAAATATATGAGGCAACTGTTTTCAGGCAAATGACAACAGGCAGCACAAGATTACAATTGCAAGGAGAAGGGAAATTCACATGACAAGCCCCATGCTCACCCTGGCTCTCTGCCTGGGGACAATTTCCCAACCACAATTCACGTAGTAGCTGCAGGAACTAGAATCTGCAGGGTAGGACAGGAGAGAGAAGAACACTATGCAGAGAGGGAACATCAGAAGCCCATGTGTGGGTTCCCCATGAACATCTGGTTGAAGCCTATGTTATCTAGATGCAAGGTGAGATTTTATTTTATTTTATTATACTTTAAGTTTTAGGGTACATGTGCACAACGTGCAGGTTTGTTACATATGTATACATGTGCCATGTTGGTGTGCTGCACCCATTAACTCATCATTTAACATTAGGTATATCTCCTAATGCTATCCCTCCCCCCTGCCCCCACTCCACAACAGGCCCCAGTGTGTGATGTTCCTCTTCCTGTATCCATGTGTTCTCATTGTTCAATTCCCACCTATGAGTGAGAACATGCAAGGTGAGATTTTAAATAAGACTTACCAGGAAGCAGCTGTTATGAGGTTGAGAACAGAAAACAAATACTATAACTGAAGCAGCAGATAGTGGAAAAACCTCATTAGTACTCCGGGCATCCAGCTAAGACACTAGAAAGACTACCTCTTAAGAGATGGTCAGTTTCCACTGATTTGCCCCAACAGAGCATAAAAATGAACCTGCACAAATTTAAGGTGGTCAGCCAGTAATTGAATTACCTACTAGAACAAAAATCAGCACTCTTCAGAGAAAGATAACACATAATCACTCTAACATAGGATTCACAATGTTCAGTCTATAGTCAAATATTCACAGGCATGCAAAGAAAAAAGAAAATCTGACCACAGTCTTTTTAAAAAGTCCATAAAAACCAATCCCAGGATGGCCTAGAGCCTTGATGTTGGATTTAGCACATACAACTTTAAAGAGCTATTATAAACATAGAAAAGTATATTCAGAGAATTAAAGAAAACTATTGTCTTAATGATTAAACAGATAGGGTATCTCACCAAAGAAATGGAAACTATAAAAAAGAACCAAATGAAGATTCTAGATCTGAAAAAAAATTATGTGTTTCCGTGTGTGTGTATGTATGTGTGTGTGTGTGTGTTGAGAGAGAGAAAAAAAACCCTAAATGCTGAAAAATGTTAAAAAGTAAGCCAGGCACAATGGATCATGCCTATAATCCCAACTACTTAGGAGGCTGAGGCAGGAGGATCATTTGAGCCCAGGAGATCAAGACTACAGTGAATTCTGATGGCACCACTGCACTCACCAGGGTGACAATGCAAGACCTTGCCTCAAAAAACTAAATAAATAAATTCTAAATAAATGAAGGATATACAGATATTCACTTTTACTTTCCAAAAACCTCTGTGGATTTGAATTTTTTAAGACTAAAGAAATGTTTTTAAAAATGTATTTTTATTTGTATATACACAAAAAAAGAAGATAAAAGTTTTAATAAGCCAAGGCTGGGTGTGGTGGCTCATGCCTGTAATCCCAGCACTTTGGGAGACTGAGGTGGGAGGATTACATGAGTCCTGGAGTTCAAGACCAGCCTGGGCAACATAGTGAGACCCCCATCTCTAAAAAAAAATTTTTTTTTAATTTAGCAGGTGTGGTGACACACACCTGTAGTCCCAGCTCCTTGGGAGGCTGAGGCAGGAGCATCACTTGAGATCAGGAGGTCAATGCTACAGTGAGCCATGTTTGTGCCACTGCACTCCAGCCTGGGCAACAGAGCAAGACACTGTCTTAAAAATAAACAAAAAAAGAAGTTATAAGCCAAGGAATAACCTAACTAAGTGTGCGTTTGAGTAGCATCCCTCCAATGGTATCAAACTGAACTGACATGTGGGTGGATCACAGATGAAACCCAGTAAGATCAGCTCCAGTGAATGCTGTTGTCTAGGAAGTGGAAACCTGACCCAAGGCAATACCAATGTGGTCAGAGAGGAAGGAAGACTTACAGAATACGAAGAGAGGTCAAGATATATGGGACTAAAGATTGTATGTAAGGACCAAGAGATAACTAGGATGATTCCCAGATGACTGCTGTGGCTGACTGGCAATATAATTTCCTGGGAAAAATCCCAGAGGAGAGGCAGTTTTCAAGAATAAAGAAAATCCATTTCGGCTTTAGATATTTGGAGTTTAAGGGACTTGTGAGACACCTGCACAGGACTACAGGTACTAGGTCTAAAATCCAAGAGGGAGGCAGGACTGGAGATACGTATCTTGAGGTCATCAGCATGTAGATGCTCGGGCAGAAGGCAACAAAAACCAACCCCAGGAGACGAGTGTGCCTCATATTTCTTTAATCTTTTTTAAAAATTTCAAATCTATAGAGGTTTAGGAATGCATGGCAAATATCTATCTTCCATTCTTTCTTATAATATTTCTTTTTGTTTTCTTTTTTCTGAGGGAGTGCCATGGCACAATCATAGCTCACTGCAACCTTGACTTCCTGGGCTCAAGCAATCCTCCCTCCTCGGCCTCATGAGTAGTTAGGATTATAAGCATGAGCCACTGTGCCTGCCTTTAAAAAAAAAAAAAAAAATATATATATATATATATATATATATATATATATATATATAGTTTTCAGCAGGCAGGAGATGAGGGGTACACAATGAATGCAGAGATGACAAATATGTAGAAAAGAGGAAGGAGGAGATCTAGGTAACGATATGGGTACCAAGGCAGTGATGGACTGCAAAAATTAAGGTGTGAACAACAGTGCCAGATGCTGCAGAAATTCCTGAATAAACATTAAAAGTCATCTAGGCCAGTCATGGTGGTTCATGCCTATAATCCCAGCACTTTGGAGACTGAGGCAGGCAGATCACCTGAGGTCAGGAATTCAAGACTAGCCTGGCCAACATGGTGAAACCCCATTTCTACTAAAAATACAAAATTTAGGCGGGCGTGATGGTGGGCACCTGTAATCCCAGCTACTCAGGAGGCTGAGGCAGAAGAATCGCTTGAACCCAGGAGGCAGAGGTTGCAGTGAGCTGAGATCATGCCACCGCACTCCACCCTGGGTGACACAGCAAGATTCTGTCCAAAAAAAAAAAAAAAAAGTCATCTAGAGGAGGCAAATAGGGGCTCCTAGAGAAAACTGAGCTGCAGGAGAGCAGTGACTCTGGAATAGTCAAAGTGACACTGGTCAACTACTAAAATGGAACCCCAGGTTCAAAGGATGGCAGTCTGGTATGTCTATTCCCATACTCAAAATATCCCCTACGATATACAGAAGAGTATATCAGTATAAATATTAATTTTGAGGCCAGGTGTGTTGGCTCATGCCTGTAATTTCAGCACTTTGGGAGGTCGAGGCAGGTGGACCACCTGAGGTCAGAAGTTCGAGACCAACCTGGCCAACATGGCAAAAACCCATCTCTACCAAAAATACAAAAATTAGCCAGGTGTGGTGGTGCACGCCTGTAGTCCCAGCTACTTGGGAGGCTAAAGCCGGAGAATCGCTTGAACCCAGGAGGTGGAGACTGCAGTGAGCCGAAATCGCACCACTGCACTCCAGCCTAGGCAACAGAGCCAGACTCTGTCTCAAGAAAAGAAAGAAAGAAAGAAAGAAAGAAAGAAAGAAAGAAAGAAAGAAAGAAAGAAAGAAAGAAAGAAAGAAAGAGAAATATTAATTTTGAGACATGCACACATGTGAGAGGCTGGGAATTTTTGCTAATTGCCCCGCCAATGAAATTGGAGAGACACAATTTCCACCCACACTTGGAACTACAGTGGCACATAAGGAAGACTGACTCACCACAATACATTGACAGCAAATCATGCAGTCACTCCCTACTTCACAGCCACTGTTTTCCATGGGAATCTATTCCTCAACCCAAACCCACTTCAGCAGCACCCTTTTTTAAGCTCATTTGGGGAACACAACTTAACCGCAGCCATGGGTTGGTATGTCCCATCCTGGGTTATCTATACAGCACAGGTGAAAGCCAAAATGTTCCTAGGATGACCAAACGTACAAGAGTAGTTTGGGAATGGGAAGGAGGGAAGGAGAGAAGGAGAGAGGAAGAACAAACAACAGAGATGGAGAATTCTGTGGCATAGGGAGCAAAGACAGCAGGAACAACCACTGAGACCCCCACCTCTGCCCAGAGCCATGGGCTACATGAATGTCTTCTGGAAACTGGAGACGGCATGCATATCAATCTCTCACCAGTCTAAGGATAAAAAGGCTTAGGCCAGGCACGGTGGCTCACACTTGTAATCCCAACACTTTGGGAGGCCAAGGTGGGCAGATCACAAGGTCAGGAGTTCGAGACCAGCCTGACTATCCTGTCTCTACTAAAAATACAAAAATTCGCTGGGCGTGGTGGTACACGCCTGTAATCCCGGCTACTCAGGAGGCTGAGGCAGGAGAATCACTTGAACCTGGGAGGCAGAGGTTGCAGTGAGCCAAGATTGCACCACTGCACTCCAGCCTGGGCGACAGAGCGAGACTCAATCTCAAAAAAAAAAGGGGGGGGGGGTGGGGAATATTATCTCAGGTTTGGGATAAAGTGAAGAAGGCAAGATTCTTTTTTTTTTTTTTTTTCCCCTAGAGACAGGGTCTTTCTTTCTCACCAAGGCTCAAGTGCAAGTGCAGCAGTACAATCATAGCTTACAGTAGCCTCAAACTCCTGGGCTCAGGCGATCCTCCCACCTCAGCCTCACAAGCGGTGGGGACTACAGGCATGCACCAACACATCCAGCTAATTTTTTGTAGAGACAGGGTCTCCCTATGTTGCCCAGGCTGGTCTCCAACTCCTAGGCTCAAGTGATCTTCCTGCCTCAGCCTCCCAAAGTGCTGGGATTACACAGGCATGAGCCACTGTGCCTGACCAAAGTTAGACTCCTTACAAACCTTGTTTACTGACAAATACTGAGCCTACAAAAAAACTTCATAATGTTGAGTTACAAAGCATAATAGAATAAAGCAATATAAATTATACAAAAAAAAGTTTCATGCAAAAGAAAGTTACCATCATCTGGAAGACATAGAGAAAAAACTTCTATTATGAATATATATACAAATAATTTATGACCAGAAACAGAAGAGATTTTCACAAACTGAAAAATAGCTAATAGCTATTTCCTAATAGCTCCAAATTGGAAACAACCCAAATATCCATTGAGAATAAAATAGGAAAATAAATTAAGATATATTTATATACAATGGAACATTATATATTAAAGAAAACAGGTAAACTTCAGATGGAGGTGAATTTAGTTTAAGATTAAGATAGCATTACAAGGCCAAGCACAGGGTCTCACGACTGTAATTCCAGCACTTTGGGAGGCCAAGGTGGGTAGATCACTTAAGGTCAGGAGTTCAATACCAGCCTGGCCAACATGGTGAAACCCTGTCTCTACTAAAAACACAAAAATTAGTCAGGCGTGGTGGCACATGCCTGTAATCCTAGCTACTTGGGAGGCTGAGGCAGGAGAATAGCTTGAACCTGGGAGGTGGAGGTTGCAGTGAGCAAAGATCGCACCACTGCACTCCAGCCTGGGTGACAGAGTGAGACTGTCTCAAAAAAAAAAATTAGTATCACAAGATTATTCAATAAATAGCATTAAGAAAACTATTCTTCAACAATCATACTGCATATATCTAATAGAATTCCATATAATGCACTCTAAAAGTATAAGATATTGCTAATAAATCTGGTATATGCATAAACTTCCTGGATAGACGTAAGCTCCTTGGAAAGAGTCAATGAATATTATGCTTATTTGATTTTCCTCTACTACCTAGAAGGCATTTCCTCCTCCACCTAGTAAATATCCGTTTAATGAATGAATAAAAATGGATGAATGAATGAATGACTGTCTCCATCAATCCACCTTCACTGAGTTTGGCTGGGTGATTCCCAACTTTAATCTGATCATTTTGAAGCAGCTTTGCATGTTTCCCTCCTGAGCTCTGTGTAAAGAGAAGAAATAGGGACTTCCCAGAAGGGAATTGCAGCTGAAAATGACCTGCGTGGCAAGTGGTCCTTTTCATGCCTGTTTTCAGAGGATAACCATTCATGAAGTGCACACCTTTGGCCCTTACACTGGAGGAAAGGGATTTTCCATCATTGGTGATAAACACAAACAGGTGGGGAAACCTGTAGCCATTCACAAGCAGAAGCCTGCAGTGGCTGCAGGGTGGGGAGCTAGACAGCAGATAAGGATAGCACCCAACTAATGCCTATGCTCAAGGCAGCCAGACCACAAAGGATGCTGCGATGTCCATCAGTGTCCAACACATCAACTCCCAGTGCAGCACCACCTGTCCTCTGAGGGTAAATGAGTGCCCCCAACCAGCAGAACTTTAGGGTCACCTTGCCATGCAGCAGCCCAAGAGAACAGAAAGCAAACTATGCCCCGGAAACAGGCTTCCCCAACACCAATCCATAGTCATCTGAATTGATTCAAGCCAGTTGGTTTCCAGACCCTGCGTGCCTGCTCTAAAATCAGAACACATCCGCACTGTCCTGCCCGGAGCCCCGAGATGCTTGTAATAAACTAGGAACAGTCATAACTCAGTGTTCGCCTTGGCAAAAACTAAATAAATAAGTAGAACGAATCTTCTGTCAGAAAATAAATGGCCCTTCCCCAGGCTGAGAGCCTGGATTACCCTCCTGAAGGACAAACACAGCATCTTCACCAGCCAATCTCGGGACTTTATAAAGCCCCCACTTCGCTCAATAAACTACCCCAAGGCTGCCAATGCTCAGGCTGCCAGCCTGGGCTTGGAGGGCTCTTAGAATTACTCTCGCTAATCTACATACTGAAAAAGTGCATTTCAGTGCTTCTCAAGCTGCCTTTGCCTGATTAAAATAGCAAGTTTATATGCTTTACTGTTCGTCCAAGAAAGTGGAGGGCATTTCACCAGGGCACCCAAGTAGGGAGAGGAGGGTTGAAATCCAGCCAGCAGCCCTCTTGAAAAGCCATGCACCCCCACAGTGGCCCTGAACAGTTGCCTTAGCAGAGCTTGAATTTAACAGTGAAAAAAGCCATTGCGCTGAGAAGTCACAGAGAAATCATCTCCTGATCATTCATGGCAAAGTTGGGAAGGAGGAAGGGGGGAGAATATGGAAAGCCACAGATGATTCCAAACTCCATTTGGTTAGTGATTTTTAACCTCTTAAAGAATTGCCCAAAACATATAGATAGTGTTGCCCAGTTCTCAGCCAGGGCCACTCAGTAGGTCCTGCACGCATGGGGGACTCCCAGTCCCTCCTGCTGATGACTGAGCCTGGAGGATCTACTCAAATAAACACAAGCAAACATCCACCCCACATTAATGCACCACCTGCCCTAATGTCCATTCACAGTGAAGACTCCCACAGGTAGGAAAAGCCTGGGCCTCACTTCACCTCCCAAACACACCTGCTATGAGCTGAATGTTTGGGTCCCCCCAAAATGCCTATGTGGAAACCTAACCACCAATGTGATGTCATTAAGAAGTGAGGTCTTTCAGGAGGTGATTAGGAGGGAGCAGCCCTCATGAATGGGATTAGTGCCTGCTATGGTTTGAATGTCCCTTCCAAACCTCACATTGACATTTGATTAGCATTATGACAGTGCTAAGAGGTGGGATGGTTAAGACGTGATTGGACTATGAAAGATCTGCCCTCATGAATGGATTAATGTCATTATCTTGGGGGGAGTTCATTATCCAGAGCGTGGACTATTATAAAAGTGAGTTTAGTCCTCTCTTGCTCTCTTGTTCTTACCCTCTCTCGCCTTTCCACCTTCTGTCATGGGATGAAACAGCATGAAGGCCCTCACCAGATACCAGTGCTATGCACTTGGACTTCCCAGTCTTCAGAACCATCAGCCAAATACACTTCTTTTCTGTACCAATTACCCAGAATGTACTATGTTGTTATAGCAACACACAGCAGACTAAGACAGTGCCCTTACATACTCAAGGCACAGAAGAACTTATTCACTCTCTCCACCATATGAGGACACAGCAAGAAAGTGACATCTATGAATCAGAAAGTGGCCCTCCCCAGACATCAAATCTGCTGGCACCTTGATCTTAGACTTCCAAGCCTCCTGAACTGTGTGAAATAAATTTCTGTTCTTTATGAGCCACCTCGTCTATGGTGTTTTGTTATAACAGCCTGAACAGACCAAGACGCCACCCAAGTGACATCTATGAATCAGAAAGTGGCCCTCCCCAGACATCAAATCTGCTGGCAACTTTATCTTAGACTTCCAAGCCTCCCAAACTGTGAGAAATAAATTTCTGTTCTTTATGAGCCACCTAGTCTATGGTGTTTTGTTACAGCAGCCTGAACAGACCAAGACACCACCCAAGGGCAGCCTTAGCCTGAATTTGTGGTCGCCTGTATGGGCTCACTTTGGAGGAGGTCAGAGCTCAATTTCCTGCTTCTGTGTCCTGCACCAGCACACCTTTTGCTCAACTGAAGACCAGAAGGTGTAAGGGTTCCTGCTCTCCTCTCAGGCCACCAGTCTTTGTCCAGACCACAGTGAGCAGCCGCTATCCCTAGGAATCTTGACTCTGCCCCAGTCACTCCACTTCTTCAAACATCCCCCAGACTCTCTTTGGACCCAGCCCACCAGGGCCACATCCTCTGCTGCCTCCCTGCTCATTCATGTAAATAAGCAAGCATTTAAATAAGCACACAAGCAAAATGGATGAGAGAAGGAGAAGCTATTCAATGGCCTCTCCTCTTCACCTCCCTCACTTCCTGCCTGTTGTGAAGCAAGTTTGGCTTCACTGTCTCAGAGCCAAATGTCCTCCATCTTCCTTCTGGGAGAAATGAGGCTCCCTAATGTGCACATACAAAGCACACTGATTTGAACCATTACACTTAAAAGCAAATATGTGGGCCAACTGGGGTAATTTTGACTTCTACTTGAGAAAGTAAATTTAAACTTTGTGCCTTAAAATGATGGTATTACAAACAACAAAGTATTCAAAAACATGAGGGAAAACTGATTCTGGTTTGACCTCAGCCGATGTAGTACCTAGGTAAAAACATCAGGCCAAATCAACCTAATCCTCTATTCCAGGGGGGAAAAAAAACCTTGTTTTTCCTATTTTCAATTAGAGGATTGGTTTATCCAAGATACAATGAGACACAGTCCTAGGATGAATTTAGTCATCACGTTCCCAGGTTTATGTCCATCCCTAACCCCTGCCTTGAGCACCCAGGGCTGTACTGTGTTACAAAGAAACAGAGGCAATTAAAATAATTGCTATCCCCTGTCACCTAGACAGAGCTTCCAGATGATTCTGATCTGGACAGGATTCAAAGCACCATGGCCAGAAGTCAAGAGACAGCCATTAACAGGGCTTAAACCTCCCCTGCAGATGGACTCCATTGTCAGTGACAACACAGAAACAAGACAATTCCATTGGTGATAAAGACTCCGGAAATTGGAAAACACATTTTAAGAGAGGTGAAGGCTATCCCCCCAGTCACTATCCAAGGAAACCGAAATATCCACCATAGATTGCTCAGGCTATCAGGTCTGTCCCCACACACACACACACACACACACACACACACACAAGTCACTTGGGCAAAATTTTGTCTCTGAACTCTTTCCCATTATGCCATGGCTACACTTGGCCACAACTGCCAAGGAATGGCCAAAGTCCAGGGCTTTCAATTGAGCTTCACAATAGCCAGAAACACCTCCCTGGGAGGGGGGCCAACCCCCCAAACAGGGTAGGCTCCTTACCATCGAGCTCCTCCACGGAGATATTAGCCAGCTGTTCGCTGTCACTGCCAGCAGAGAGCGATCGGTTGAGGTAATTCCCCTTGTACAACAAGCCGGCGGTCACATGGTGGAACGGCATCTTTTCCCTGCCCAAGAGAGAACAGGGGAGGGGAAAAGAAAGACATCATCATTCATTCTTCCTTTCCTTTCTTAAAGGACCATCTGATTTTCAGATGGCCAGTGTCATTTTTAAAATAGCAATAATATTTCTAGTGGGAAAGTCAAGATATTTCCAGGGTCCCAATGACCTGAGCAATTTCCAAAGGAATTCAGGTTCTTCCCATTCCTTCACTGTACATCTTACTTCATTTTCCCCATTTAATTATGAATTTGAACGATGTTGTCCTTGTTAATCATGGCACACCACATCACCATCGAACTATCTCTTTGCAAATGGCAATATCCTTGACTCCTTTCCTTGGCCCGATAAATTCTCACTTGATGCTTGTAAGGAAGGACTGAGAATCCCAGAAGTGTAGGGATGCCCAGGGACTAGATGTCTTGTCTGTGATCAAGCAGAGATCCAAATGTCTCATTTCTCCCAGATAATATAGGCGTTGCACTCACACAGCACTCAAAACAGGTAGGAAATGCCCAAGCTCTAAGTAAGTACATGCAATGCTCTGCATCTCAAGAAGCAGCTGCCAAACCTGGTTGAGATGCAGATGCTGCTTACATGAGTGGTGTGTGAGCACACACATTCTGAAATGCTAATCACACCTGCCCTGCTGGAAACAGGAATGACGCCTTCAGGTGTCCCACAATGAAGCTACTTCCAGCACTCTCACACAAAGTTAAAGCATCCTTCTAGACCAATAGAAAAAAGCTCCTGAACCCAGATGGTCATCAATGGGGCTTAGAAGTTTCCACTAATGCAAGGCTGACTGGAGGCTCCAGGCTACGGAAAAAAGAGATGTGAGATAAAAGGACAGCAAAGACAATGGAAGAGAATGGAAGAATGAGCAAAGACAAGAAAGAGGAAAGGCAGATGGGAAGATTATCTTCTCCAAAGCAGAAAGAGCATAGCTCCTGGCCCAACTTGTCTAATGATGCTCTCCGTGACTTTGAACAAGACGTCGAATGCTTCACATTCTGCTTCCCCATCTAGCAAAGGGGACTAAGAGGATGGATAAACCTCTGAGCAGAATTAGGGCCAACAGGCAGGAAGCACAGGAGTCAATCACAAGGAGTGGGTAGAGAACATCTTTGTATCAGAGCTTCTGGAAAGTGAACTGGGCAGCACTCAACCTGTGAAACCCCTGAAAATTAAAAGGTTTAACCAGGAGCACAAAGCCAGTTAGTGACAGAAGTTGTTCTAGAACTCCAGCATCCTACATGCTATTTCCATTAAGCAGCCCCAGCTAAGTGCCAGACATTTCCACCTGGATGTCAAACCCTCATTTCAAACTCAAAATGTCTAAAAATGAATTAATTATCTTCCTACAAAGTAGGCTACACTTTCTGGTTTCTCTATTTCTATCAAAGGTGCTTTTCGCTCATCACAACAACTGGGACAACTCTCCCAAATGCTCGGGGCCCCCAAAATGTAAAACAGACACATGGCTGAGGCAAGAGCCAACTGTCAGCTTGCAACCCATCCCCTCGCCCTTAACTCTTTCCATAGCTAACAGCATGTACATCCACAGGACAATTGCAAATGGCAGGATGCTGATTACAAAGGGTATATGCATTTGCCAATTATAAGAGGTACATCTTCAGCTAGTTACAAGTGAGATGTTTCCAAATCTATCCTTATATTTAAACAGAATACAAGAATCTTTCTCTAGAAGAACACTTCAATGACCACCTCCTTTTTTCTCCAAGTTAATTTTCAGACCAAAAAGCTTTAAAAGGAAGAATCGCATGTGTGAATTAGGACTACTCTATCTTTTCCTTAAGGCCAATCCTGATTTCTTGGGACTGTGTGTCATGGTCATTTGAGTACGGACTGATACCCACTGCCATAATGTGAATGTCTCCCCAAAATTTTGTGTGTCAGAAACTTAATCCCCAATGCAACAGTGTTGAGAGGTGGGACCTTTAAGAGGTGATTAGGTCATGAGGACAGAATTAATGCTGTTATTGCAGGCATAGGTTACCTATCACAAGAGTGAGTTCCTGATAAAAGGATGAGTTCAGTTGGGTGCGGTGGCTCACACCTGTAATCCCAGCACTTTGGGAGACCTAGGCAGGTGGATCACCTGAGGTCAGGAGTTCGAGACCAGCCTGGCCAACATGGTGAAACCCCATTTCTACTAAAAATACAAAAAATTAGCTGGACATGGTAGTGCACACCTGTAATCCCAGCTACTCGGGATACTGAGGCAGAAGAATTGCTTGAACCCAGGAGGCAGAGGTTGCAGTGAGCTGAAACCATGCCATTGCTCTCCAGCCTGGGCAACAAGAGCGTCTAAAAAAAAAAAAAAAGATGAATTCAGCCCCTTTCCCTTCTCTGCCTCTTTCATTCTCTCTCTAACACTCATGCTCTCTTCCTCTTCTGCTATAGGACGACACAGCAAGAAGGCCCCTGAAAGATGTAGGACCCTTGCCCTTGGACTTCCCAGCCTGCAGAGCTATAAGAAACAAATCTTGGCTCTTTGTAAACAACCCAGTCTCAGGTATTCTGTTATAGCAGCACAAAACAGACTGAGACATCCATAGTCCAGAAAATGAGATGTCAACCCTGGCTAACACTTCTTATGTGATTTCAACTTCACCCTCAGTACCAGTCCCACACACAGTGAGCCTCACCAGCTGTTATCTTAACATGTTTAAGTCTTCATAAACATGGGAAGACACCTGCTCTGATATTATCTAATTTGTTAGCTAAGCCTCATTAGATGAGCCTCACCAGCTGCTATCTTAACCAACGTTTAAGTCTTCACAAGCATGGAAAGACACCTGCTCTGTTCTTATCTAATTCACTTCCTGGAACAAGACCCACTAAGGTCGGTACAAAAAGCATTCCTTCCATTCCACCATGCATCACTCTAGTTTCTCAGCATTTTATAAATATCTTCCTATTGTCACCTTTTACCTGGTTGTCTGCAGCTTTGGATTCACTACGCAAATTTTTACAGTCATAATAAGGATGTTATACTCAAGCAAGCATCTCCAACCCACGCCCCAGTTCAGCCACAGAATAAATGTTGAGTACTTTGCAGAGAAAACTGGTCACAACTGAATCCCACTTGATATACCAACATAATTTGCTTCTGAAAAAAAAAGGCAGCTTACAAAATTAGGTACACATTCAGTTCGTTTAGTCTCTGCATTCAAAAAGCTCAAAGTCTAGTGGGGAAGAAACCATGTGCAATGGAACGATCCATATAGATATATAAAGTCATGTTCAAGAAAGGGAAGAACATCATCCTAAGTAAGCTAAAAACAGCTGCTGCAATTAAGGACTAAATTTCACTCCAAGCTGCCTAGGGAAACCCAAGCTTTAAGATTCTCTCCTTGGCTAAGGGAAGAGAAATACACAAGTTCAAGCAAAGATAAACCTTGTCCTGAAACTAAAACTTGAAGATGGATCCTTCTATAGAGAGCAACAAACAAAAATAAATAAATATTTTCAACAGCAGTTTCACTCACTGTGAAATATTTAAGCGACTGTCATGAAAACAATCATTTCTGTGTTTTATGTAAGCCAGTGATATGGTCTGAATGAATGTGTCCCCCAGTAATTCATACACTGGAATCTAAGACTCTAATGTGGTAGTATTAAGAGATGGAGCCTTTAGAAGCTGATTAGGTCCATGAGGGCTCCTCCCTCACTGATGGGATTAATACCCTTATAAAAGGGTTGGAAGGAACTAGCAAGGCTCTTTTGTCTTTCTGCCTTCCACCATGTGAAAAGGCAGCAACAAGGCAGCATCTTGGAAGCAGAGAGCAGCTCTCACCAGACACAAAATCTATAGGTGTCTCCATCTTGGACTTCCCAACCCATAGAACTGTAGGCAATGAATGTCTGTTGTTTATAAATTAGCTAGTCTAAGGTATTTGTTACAGCAGTAGAAACTAAAGCAGAGTGGTTTCATGGTTAAGAATTGGCTGGGTGTGGTGGCTCATGCCTGTAAACCCAGCACTTTGGGAGGTTAAGGCAGGCAGATCACCCAAGGTCAGGAGTTGGAGACCAGCCTGGACAACATGGTGAAACCCCATCTCTACTAAAAATACAAATATTAGCCAGGCATGGTGGTGGGTGCCTGTAATCCCAGCTCTACTTGGGAGGCTGAGGCACAAGGATCACTTGAACCCGGGAGTGGAGGTTGCAATGAGCCGAGATCGTGCCACTGCACTTCAGCCTGGGTGATAGAGGGAGACTCCATCTCAAAAAAAAAAAAAAAAAAAGAATCAGCACTTTCTAGTCAAAAACAGTGTTAGATTTGAATCCTACCTCTGCCCTTATTAGCCAGGTAAATAAGTAGTTTGACCTCTGTAAGCCTGTCTCCTCTTCTGTAAAATGGGTTTTAATATATACTGAAGAGAATAGTACTGTTGTAAATATTAAATAAGATAAACGGCCAGGCATGGTGGCTCACATCTATAATCCCAGCACTTTGGGAGGCCAAGGAGGGAGGATCACTTGATGTCAGGATTTCCAGACCAGCCTGGGCAACAGAGCAAGACCCTGTCTCTTCACACAGACCAAAAAATAAAAAAATTTAGCTGGGCATGGTGGCACACACATGTAGTCATAGCTACTCCGGAGGCTGAAGTGAGAGGATCATGTGAGCACAGTAATTTGAGACTTCAGAGAGCTATGATCCCACCACTGTACTCCAGCCTGAGTGACAGAGCAAGACTCTGACTCTAAAAAGATAAGATATAGAAAGCACTGTACTTAGCACCAGGTATCTGCTCAGTAACACCAGTAATTATTTGCTAAGGATTATATGAAGCAGGATGCAGGGGCAACAAGAAGTCATGGATGAATTAGATTGATGCCTGGATTACATGCTGGATTACAAAGGAGGGTCAGTGAGACCTGACAAAGGGCAAGCTTCAGGGAGAGGCTGGCATGTAAACCACTGTGCTGAGGGATCAGGTGTGAGCAGCAAAGCACCAGCGGGTTCCAGTGCTGAATGGTGTCAGCATGCAGAAGGGGCTACTTGAATGGCAAGTGCCAGAGCCAAAGAAGAGTCCATTTCCTGGGTGCCAGGGAGGCTGGCTGAATTGTCATATCAAAGAAAAGATCTTGTGAGGTTAAAACCAAAAGGGATGGTTCCTGTTAATGGGGTCAAGGAACTGGTACATTTCTTGACAGAGTAATATACTGAAGAGGCCATGTATGGTGCCTAACACCTGTAATCTCAGCATTTTGGGAGGCTGATGCTGGAAGATTACTTGAGGCTAGGAGTTCAAGACCAGTCTGGGCAACATGGTGAGACTGTGTCTCTACAGAAAAATTTTAAAAATTTTAGTCAGGCATGGTGGTGCATGACTGTAGTCCCTGCTACTCAGGAGGCTGAGGTAGGAAGATCGCTTGAGCCCAGGAGTTTGAGGCTGCAGTGAACTGTGATCTTGCCACTGCCCTCCAGCCTGGGCAACAGAGGGAGACCTTGTCTCTAAAAAGTTAATTAAATAAATAAACTAAAGAGCCTCATTCACATTAACTTGAAATGATGCCCTTTTGTGATGGTCAATTTTATGTGTCAACTTGACTGGGCCATGGGTTGCCCAGATATTTGGTTGAACATTATTCTCTGTGATGTGTCTGTGAGGGTGTTGCTGGATTAGGTTAACTTTTGAATTGGTAGTCTGAGTAAAGCAGATTCTCCTCCCCAGTGTGGGTGGGTCTCATCCAACAGTGAATAGAATGATAGGCCTACATGGAATGAACACACTAAGAAAGAATTTGCTCTTCAAACTGTCTTCAAGCTGGTACATCAGTCTTATTCTGCCACTGAACTCAGACTTGGACTGTAGCTTTTCACTAACTGATTCTCAGGTCTTCAAACCAGACTGGAACTATACCATCATTTCTCTTGGGTCTTCAGCTTGCTGACAGCAGACTGTGGAATTTTCAGAGTCTGTAACTGCATGAGCTAATTCCTTATGATAAATCTCTTTAAAGTTATACAGATAGATTAAGATTAGATAGATAGATAGATAGATAGATAGATAGATAGATAGATAGAGATATATGATAGATGATGGATGGATAGGTAGGTAGATAGGTAGGTAGGTAGGTAGGTAGGTAGGTAGGTAGGTAGGTAGATAGATAGATAGATAGATAGATAGATAGATAGATAGATAGATTATTAGATAGATAGATAGATTCTGTTTCTTTGGAGAACCCACATTAATGTACCTTCCTTTTTTTTCCTCTACAGTACCAAGGACCCAGGCACATGGCAGTAGGGTATTATTATTATTCTGAGCAAAGCCCTGTGTGTTCTGCAGGGCTTCTAAAGCAGTGCTACTCAAAGTGTGGTCTACAGACCACTGCCAATTGCATAGCATTTGTTGCTGGTCTGCGGTGAGATAAATACAAGAATTGAGAGAAAGCACTGAAATAGCAATTTAGAGCATTGCCCCAACTTCTAAGCACTTGACCAGTGGACTTGATTTTTGTATATTTTTGCTTCTTTTATTTTTCCTGGTAATTCTTTCTTACTGGTTTTTGTTTTGTTTTGTTTGTTTTTGAGATGGAGTCTTGCTCTGTTGCCCAGGCTGGAGTGCAGTGGCGCGATCTCAGCCACTGCAAGCTCCGCCTCCCGGGTTCATGCCATTCTCCTGCCTCAGCCTCCCAAGTAGCTGGGATTACAGGTGCCTGCCACCACGTCTGGCTAATTTTTTGTATTTTTAGTAGAGATGGGGTTTCATCGTGTTGGCCAAGATGGTCTCGATCTCCTGACCTTGTGATCTGCCCGCCTCGGCCTCCCAAAGTGCTGGGATTACAGGCGTGAACCACAGCGCCCAGCTCTTACTGTACTTTTTTAAAGTATCAGTCTACAAATGACCGAAACTAAAAAAAATTAAAACTGGTCCTTCCTCACAAATAGTTTGAGAAGCACAGCTCTAAAGTATTTAATTTATGTTGTACAGATTTCTGGTAATGAACCACAGAGAAAGCAAGAAAAACATTTGGAGAAATGCATCTTAACTTGTCCCTGAAACTTTTTCAAAGAGCTTAAGATTTCTTAAAAGTCTTAGATGGACTTCTGAAAGAAGCTGAAAGACTTCAATTGATTCCTGAGCTCTCTATAGAGTGCTAGAGAAGTACAAGGCATCTCTTGCAGACTTGACAGCAATCCGTGTCCTCCAATTACCAGACATACAAGGGGCAATATTGATCTTGCATGCTAAAGGTTAGAGCCTAACCAGTCCTGACACAGCCTTTGCCAAATTCCTGTAAAAACCACGAAAGCACACCAAAATAACGATATTCTCAACACCACCAATGCCAGGGTATGGAAGAAGCTTTCATAAAATCAGTGCAGTTAGGATTAGAATGATGAATAATCAGTGGTGCAGCCTTGAAGTCAGAGACGGAATAACAGAGTCAGATAGTACAGGGATAAGAAGAGATTGTTATCTACCCAAATTCTCTTCTGTTTCAGGGACTTAGGGATGACCAACCATAACAGCAGGCAATCACCCTTCTGACTGGAATTGCTTTATTAAAGCAGCCAAGGTCAAATCCCACCACCGTCTCTTCCACCACTGTGAAGCAACAACTTTTTTTCCTCTAGCTACTCATGGATCATAACTCCCAGTATGCAAGGTGGCTAGGAATGGAAGGTCTGAGACATGGACCCTGCACATGAAGATGAGAAATTAGCTGCAAGGCACAGGTGTTGGTGAGAAGGATCCCAGGAGTAATGACCTATGGGGATTATGATTTTTCATGCATTGCTTCTGATTAAGAAAAAACTGCAGAAGGCCTCAAATAACCCAGAAATATATGTCTTCCTCTCTGTTCAACAGCTACATGGTGGGGACAAGAAGATCTCATCTTACTCCAGCAAAGATGCTCTCAACAAAGGCCAGCTAGACCCTGGACATTTGGCTAAGCGCTTATGAAACAGTTTTGTTCCCCTGTTAAAATCCTGCAGGGGCATGCCAGTTGGCAAACACTTGGTTTGGACAGATCTCAAATCAGACAAGAATGAGTAAGCAAAAACACTAACGTAGTGGTCTGTGTAAAAGTTCTGCATCATTAGAGAAGGAACAACTTTCAAGAAGAAGTACAGCAAAAGCCTATTGCCAATAATGATATAATACAAGAAAGGACAATTTTACAAACTTTAACAAGGTGTCTATGACATAAGAATGCAAATTCATAAAGAAATATCAGAGTGAGAAGAAGAGATATCAAGACAAAAAGAAAAGGCAATAAGCTGAGAGGTAAGCCGGTTTGGAAAAGGTGCATGCATTTGCAAACAAAGGAGAAATCCAAAAACAGTAGCAGAATGAAAATCGGCATTAAAGGCAATGAAGAATATTTCAAAGAAACAGAAATTTTAGCACACAACATAATGCACCTATGTACCCACCACCCAGATTTAACGATATTTTGCCTTCTTTGCTTATTTTTTAAAGAAATAACATATTACACTGAAACCCTTACCACCTACTCTATTCTTTCACTTCCCTCCCTCCACAGTGACAACTCTATTATCCTTCCTGTCCATGCTTTTAAATTTGTCCAGATTTTGATGTAACTACATAGAATATATTGTATCATTGCTGTGTCTATCTTTAAATTTACATAAATGATATTACACCATCCATATGCTTTTGCAACCTGCATGGTTCACTCTATATTGGATTTCTGAGATCTATCTAAATCCATACACATACACCAAATTAATTTTTTTTTTTTTTTTTTTGAGACGGAGTCTCGGCTCTGTCACCCAGGCTGGAGTGCAGTGGCGCGATCTTGGCTCACTGCAAGCTCCGCCTCCTGGGTTCATGCCATTCTCCTGCCTCAGCCTCCCGAGTAGCTGGGACTACTGGCACCCACCACGACGCACGGCTAATTTTTTGTATTTTTAGTAGAGATGGGGTTTCACTGTGTTAGCCAGGTTGGTCTTGATCTCCTGACCTCGTGATCCACCTGCCTCAGCCTCCCAAAGTGCTGGGATTACAGGCGTGAGCCACTACGCCCGGCCTAGTTAATTTTTAACTGCTCAACAGTTTTCCATTGTATATAAATTACACAATCGATGGAAAAGTGTGCTGCAATGAATACCCCATGTGTGTCTCTTCATATATATTTGCAGGAATTTCTCTGAACTGCATATCTAGATAAAATACTACCTGGTTATTGAGTATGCGAATCTTTACCTTTATTGGATTTAGTGAAATTGCACTCCAAAGTGATTGGGTTATTTATTGGTATATAATAGTTATTTATTGGTATATAATAAATTACCCCTGAACTTTGTGGCTTAAAATAAATATTTATTATCTCAGGTTCTGTGGGTCAGAATCAGGAGCTGCTTAAGCTGGGTGGTTCTGGCTCAAGGAGTCTCCTCTGATTGCAGTCAAGACACTGGCTGGGGCCACCATCATCAGAAGGCCTGACCGGGGCTGGAGGATCCATTTCCAAGATGGTGCACTCACATAGCTTTGTTCATGTGAGTTGGGAGCACTCACATGGCTCCCAACATGATGCCATTAAACATGGATTTGGAAAGAGGTGTTCATAAAAGGTCTCACTTTCTTGTGGGTCTCTCCATAGGGCTTCTGAAGTGTCCTTATGACATGGGAGCTGGATCACCCCAAGCAAGTGATCAAAGACATGGGGGCAGGGGCTCTTATGACTTGGTCTTGGAAATCACACATCATCACTTCTGCCACATTGTTTTCATTAGAACTGTGTCACTGAATACAGCCAACACTTAGGGGGAACGGAATTAGACTCCACCTTTTGAAAAATGGAGTATCAGATAATTTTTAGATGTATTTTAAAAACACCTTAGTGATTGTGACAATTTACAGATCCACCATTAGTCTAGGAGTGTGTCAATTTCCCCGATAGCCTTGCCAAAACTTGGTATTAGCAGACTGTTTCATTTTTAATTGGATTTCCTTCACTGCTAGCTTAAGCATCTTTTCATATGGCTTTTACTCATTCAATTTCTTCTGCTACAAGTATGCTTTTCATCTTTATGTATTGGATTGTTTATGATTTTTGCACTGCTTTGTCCTTCTATGTTATTGTCCAGTGTCCAATTTCAATCTCATTTTTAACCCCTTTTCCCCAAAAATTAGTCAGAATTATTGTTTCTTACAATCGATACTTATGTAAACTTTTCCACAAGTTTGCCAATTTTCTGCTCATCATTGGTTCTTGCAGGCTACTCCTTTGTTCCAGATTCAATTTCTTTTTCAATCAAGTGTAAATGTAAATAAGGGGCTATAAATGGCAAGCTTTCTAAGTCTTTGTCTTAAAAAGTCTTTATTTCAACTTCATTTGAATTATGAAGGTTAACCTAGTAGAGAATTATAAATTAATGATTTCCTTAGCACTTAAAAAATGTTTTGTTGCTGATGAGAAATCTATAGGTATACTTGCTGTTCACCTATTCATACTCATTCTGGACAATTCTAAGTCATTATGTTTTCAGATATAGGTGCTCTCCAAATCTCTTTATTCTCTTTTTGGTAAGCTCTTATTAGATGTACGTTGGACCTCTTTGTTCAAGCTGGATTCTCTTGACTGGTTCACCCAAAAGCTATTCACAGTTCATCTGACTGAGGAAGCTGGGAAGCCAATAACTATTTCCCAGACTTTCTTGCTACTAAGGTTCTGGATGAAAGTTAGTTCTAATATTCAAAAGCTCTTACACAAAATTTGCAATATAGACATGAGGTGAAGGCAGTGATATACTGGTAAATGTTTAGCACTTGGTCTCAAAAAGAAACACTCTTGATGTGTAGCATTTTCCATTTTCATGGCGAAAATATTCCCACAAGGACCAATTCCAAGCTCCCAACATGGTACCACTAAACATGGATTTGGAAAGAGATGTGCAGCAGTATACCAGCATACCACCATGAAGTATCTCCACCACACACACACAATAGACTAAATTAACCACAAAATCACAAATAATAGTAAAATGTAGCAAAATGATTAGGAAGTGATGAATTTTAAATATTTATTACCTTGATTTTTCACTTATTTCATTGTAAGTTCATATTCCATTTTTAAGAATGAATGCATAGGCTGAGTGTGGTGGCTCACACCTGTAATCCCAGCACTTTGGGATGCCAAGGTGGGAGCCCGGAGTTCAAGACCAGCTGGGCAACATAGCAAGACCTCATTTCTACAAAAAATAAAACAATTAGCCGGGCATAGTGGTATGTGCCTGCAGTCTTAGCTACTCAGGAGGCTGAGGTTGGAGAATCACTTAAGCCCAGAAGTTCAAGGCTGCAGTGAGCTATGATTAAACCCCTGTACTCCAGCCTGGGTAACAGAGAACGAGACCCTGTCTAAAAAACAACAAAAAAACAAACAAACAAAACGGATGCATTTAATAATCACCTCACAAAATCCCTTAAAATTTAAAAGTGGGCTCTCACAAGCCAGTATGAGCTTATGAGCTAGCTCCAGCATGTCACTGGCTGTTTCCTTGCCATGTTTTGACTTTCTACAGAAAAGAAGACATGAAAACATGACATTTTCCTGCAGCAACATTCCATTGTTCACTCTCCAGTTTCCTGGCTGTGACAAAGCAGCTATGGTGGTGGCAGCAACGGCTTCTGAATCCCCAGATCACAGCTCTAGGGGACCATTCTCCAAATGCTGGGAAGTCAAGAGAATGTTGCAGGGACAATATACAGCAGTGGCAGCCTCAGTGGTAGCAACTCTCCTGGAGAGTTGACTTTGAGTTATTCTGGAATTCATTCTGGACAACCACCTAAAATCCACTCCTTCAACCCTTGAACAGTTATGCAAGCATCAAATCCCTTATACTAAATCCCCTCCTGCTTAAAATACCCAGAGTGGTTACTGGTTCTTGAACTAAGTCTTCACTGATACATCATAGTGTTGTCCATATTCTTTAAACTCTTTTTAATTGTTCACATTTTTACCTCTCTGTGTATCTTAGAAGTAATCTCCTCAAATTATTTGCAAATTTGTACTTTCTCTTTTCAGTTTTTACTGAATGGTGGTTGAACCTGTCTACTGAATTTTTCATTTACATGACTGTATTTTCCATTTCCAGAAGTTTACTTTGGTTCTTTTATGAACACACCTCTTATTTTTCACTGAGTATCAATCTTTCATTATGATTCCTATACTTTCTTTCACCTTTTAACCATTTTTTTTTTTTTTTTTTGAAACAGAGATCTCACTCTGTCACCCAGGCTGGAGTGTAGTGGTGCAATTTGGGCTCACTGCAACCTCTGCCTCCCGGGTTCAAGCAATTCTCCTGCCTCAGCATTCCAAGTAGCTGGGATTACAGTTGTGCACCACCATGCCTGGCTAATTTTTGTATTTTCAGTAGAGACAAGATTTCACCATGTTGGCCAGGCTGGTTTCGAACTCCTGCCTCAAGTGATCTGCCCACCTTAGCATCCCAAAGTGCTGGGATTACAGATGTGAGCCACCGCGCCTAGCCCTTTTAACCATTTCTGACTTATTTCATATTTTTCTTCAGAATGTCATTTTATAATTTCCATTTCTGAAGGCACTAATCCTCTTTTTGTACTACTCTGATTTTCCCAGTGACAAACTGTTTTTCCCAGTATGGCCTGTCATTTGTTGAGGGGAGGAACCCCAGCAGCCTTTGCAACAGGTGACGCTTTTCCCACTGGAGTTCCAAGTTCACAGAGATCCCCGTCCATCACACAGGGCATCTCACCAGTTCAGAACCAGTCATTACATTAATTCCTTAACTTAGAAGCCTGCACCACACAGGTAGTGTACATTTGGACTGCACATCCCCTGGAACACTGGCTTAGAGTTTTGATTTGTCACTGTAGCCTTTCTCTTTTGTAGCCATTGATCTGGGAAGAAAATAAGCATCACTGCTACTTTGCTGGGCCAGTGGGGAGACTGAGTCTAGCTCCCACCTGTAAGTGAAAACTGTAACCTCCACCTCCCGGGTTCAAGTGATTCTCCTGCCTCAGCCTCCCAAGTAGCTGGGATGACAGGCATGTACCACAATGCCCGGCTAATTTTTGTATTTTTGGTAGAGACAGGATTCTTCATGTTGGCCAGGCTGGTCTCGAACTCCCGACCTCAAGTGATGCACCTGCCTTGGCCTCCCAAAGTACTGGGATTACAGACATGAGCCACCGAGCCTGACCATATGTTGAAATTCTTATTGCCAATGTGATGGTATTAGCAGATAGGGGCCACTGCACTTCAGCCTGGGTGACAGAACAATACTCCATCTCAAAAAAAAAAAAAAGAATTTCAACATATGACTTTTGGGGAAACACAAACATTTAGTCCATGAATAGTAAGTTGCTACTAGGTTGTACAAGAGTAATTGCAGTTATTGCCATTACTCTTGCACCAACCATTACTTTTAATGGCAAAAACCGCAATTACTCTTGCACCAACCCAATATAACAGAATATGTGGCTTAAACAACAAACATTTATTTCTCATGGTTCTCAAGCCTGGAAGGCCAAAATCAGGGTGCCGGCTTGATCAAATTCTTGATGAAGACCCTCTTCCTGGTCTACAGGTGGCCCTCTTCTCATTGTGTCCCCATGAGGTGGACAGCAGACAGCGCTCTGGTCTCTTTGTCCCCTTATAAGAGGACATTCGTGAGGATTCCACCTCATTAGTGAGGCCTCCACCTCCCACTCATTAGCAGATAGGGCCTTTGAGAGGTGATTGGGTCACTATATCATGACCTAATCACCTCTCAAAGGCCCTATCTGCTAATACCATCACATTGGCAATAAGAATTTCAACATATAGTCAGGTGCAGTGGCTTATGCCTGTAATCCCAGCACTTTGGGAGGCCAAGGCAGGTGGATCACTTGAGGTCAGGAATTCGAGACCAGCCTGGCCAACATGGTGAAATCCTGTCTCTACTAAAAATACAAAAATTAGCCAGGCATGGTGGCGCATGCTTGTAATCCCAGCTACTCGGGAGGCTGAGGCAGGAGAATCACTTGAACCTGGGAGGTGAAGGTTACAGTGAGCCGAGATCGCACCACTGCACTCCAGCTTGGGCAACAGAACAATACTCTGTCTCAAAAAAAAAAAAAAAAAAAAAAAAAAAAAAAAAAAGAATTTCAACATATGACTTTTGGAGAAACACATTTAGTCCATGAATTACAGGGGGCTGGGAAACCGGAGTCTCATTTCCTATTTCCTGCCTGTGCCAGTCCAAGACCACATCTTTTGTCTCTGCATGAACATTAAAACCGCATCACCAGAGCTTTCTGGGGGGCAGGGAGGTTCCTGTTGTTCAGTAGCGCCCACTCCTATGCTTATCTCCCTGGGCTCTGAGTTTCCCCTTCCTTCCTTTCTTTCTAACTGATTTTATTCGTCAGAGCTTAGCCAGGAAAACAGAGCCTGTATCAGGCAGTTCAACAAGAGGATTTAAAACAGCTATCTACTAAGTTGTTGGAAGGGTGGAAAAGCCAAACAGAGATACTTAGCAGAGATTAGAGATGGCAGCAACGTATTCCCACCCCTAGTCTGGAAGGACGTAGGGAGAGGGTGGTACTATCAGAACCTCAAAGTTGAGTTTCCCAAAAGGATCTAGCACCGTGGTAGGGGCTGCCCAATAGGAACTAAAAGGAGAGATGGAAAGGCTTTGCTCTGCCAAGATTCAAAGCAAGAACCACTAAAAAGAGACAGCCACTGCTGGAGACAATTATCAAAAGCAGATCGAGATGGGGAAAAATACCCCAGCCTCTTTTTCCCGCCTTTTCATTTCCTGCTGGTGTCTCCTTTTGGCCAAATCAGTCAGCAGCCTATTGCCAGGGAATCTGGAAATGTAGTTTGCAAACATCAAGCCCTACCATGCAGGGTAGCAGGAGAAAAAGGCAGATAAATCCGTAAGAAAGCAGGCAGATGACCAGCAAAGCGACACGTTTGATATTTTTTTTCTATTTTATTCTGCATTTCTATGTTGATAGCAGAAAAAGCACCCATGTTAGCTTAGGACACTGACAGAGGTAGATCTCCAGGTGACATTTTTGAACTTCAAGGATAAGAAAAAATGCTCTGAGCATTCAGGTAGAAAATACAGTTTACCGGCCAGGCACGGTGGCTCACACCTGTAATCCCAGCACTTTGGGAGGCCAAGGCAGGCAGATCACTTGAGATCAGGAGTTTGAGACCAGCCTGGCCAACATGGTGAAACCCCGCCTCTCCTTAAAAATACAAAAATTAGCCAGGCATCATGGTGCACATCTGTAATCCCAGCTACTCGGGAGGCTGAGGCAGGAGGATCACTTGAACCTGGGAGGCGGAGGCTGTGGTGAGCCGAGACCACACCACTGCACTCCAGCCTGGGCGACAGAGCATATCCACAAAAAAACAAAATGAGATTCAGTTTCCTTCAGAATAATAATGGCTTCTGAAGATTCCTCCGGAAGCAACCACAAAAACAACACTATCTCCACCTCCTGCCGCCTTGAATGGGTCACTTAAATTAAAATAAGTAGAGAAGTTTATGAAGTAAATCATGAGGAAATATTGTAAGTCAAATGTAATAGAAAATAAAGTTCTCACTTCAAACAATTCAAACTAAAAAACATTGAAGTACAGTGAAGTCCAAGTGAAAGATGATGAAGGTCATTTCTATGTTTGAGGGTAAAATTCAAAAGGATAGCATATTAGTCATAAACTTCTATGTACCATATCATAGCACTGTAAAGTAAAAATAATTTAAATATAAAGAAAAACTGGCTGGGCACAGTGGCTCATACTCATAATCCCCACACTTTGGGAGGTTGAGACAGGAGGATAACTTGAGGCCAGGAGTTTGAGACCAGCCTGGGCAACACAGCGAAACCTCATCTCTATGAAAAATTTAGAAATAGCCTAGTGTGGTGGTGCGCACCTGTAGTCTCAGCTACTTCGGAGACTGAGGTGGGAGGATCGTTTGAGCCCAAGAAGTCAAGGCTGCAGTGAGCATAATGTTGCCACTGCACTCCAGCTGGGACGACAAAGACTGTCTCTAAAAAAGTAATAAATAAATAAATAAATAAATAAATAAATAAATACAGATTTTTTAAAATGGTTGAAGTCTTTAAAGACACCCTCTAAGCCTCTGATAAATTACCTGGACAAAAAATAAAAACAAAAAGGATATGAAGAGAAGTGGGTATTAGGCTATGAAGGCTAATTTAATGTGTGCGTTTCTGAGTGTGTGTGTCCCCCAGAGATCCGTCAAATGATCAAATATAAGACCACAGAGCAAACTTCAGCATACGTATTTAAAAAGTTGGTCTACCACAGTTGAATTTAAGTAGAGACAATAATGAAAGTCAATACTTTCGGTGTATACTGGGCAGGTGATGGGTGCACCCAAATCTCACAAATCACTACTAAAGAATTTATGTAACCAAACACCACCTCTTTCCTAAAAACCCATGGAAATAAAATTTTTTTAAAATAAAATAGAAGCCAAAATTGAAAATTTTATTATATTCCCCTAAATATTTCCTAGGTCAATGTTTAAATTAAAGTTATAATTACGGGCTATCTTTAAAGTAATGAAAATGGAAACAATACTTATTTTTAAAAATAACAAAAACAATACTTATTTTTTTAAATCACAGAGTGTAGCAAAGGAGCATTCATATGAACTTTAAAGTAGTTTTTTCCAATTCTGTGAAGAAAGTCATTGGTAGCTTGATGGGGATGGCATTGAATCTGTAAATTACCTTGGGCAGTATGGCCATTTTCACGATATTGATTCTTCCTACCCATGAGCATGGAATGTTCTTCCATTTGTTTGTGTCCTCCTTTATTTCATTGAGCAGTGGTTTGTAGTTCTCCTTGAAGAGGTCCTTCACATCCCTTGTAAGTTGGATTCCTAGGTATTTTATTCTCTTTGAAGCAATTGTGAATGGGAGTTCACTCATGATTTGGCTCTCTGTCTGTTGTTGGTGTATAAGAATGCTTGTGATTTTTGTACATTGATTTTGTATCCTGAGACTTTGCTGAAGTTGCTTATCAGCTTAAGGAGATTTTGGGCTGAGACAATGGGGTTTTCTAGATATACAATCATGTCGTCTGCAAACAGGGACAATTTGACTTCCTCTTTTCCTAATTGAATACCCTTTATTTCCTTCTCCTGCCTAACTGCCCTGGCCAGAACTTCCAACACTATGTTGAATAGGAGTGGTGAGAGAGGGCATCCCTGTCTTGTGCCAGTTTTCAAACGGAATGCTTCCAGGTTTTGCCCATTCAGTATGATATTGGCTGTGGGTTTGTCATAGATAGCTCTTATTTTGAAATACATCCCATCAATACCTGATTTATTGAGAGTTTTTAGCATGAAGGGTTGTTGAATTTTGTCAAAGGCTTTTTCTGCATCTATTGAGATAATCATGTGGTTTTTGTCTTTGGCTCTGTTTATAATGCTGGATTACATTTATTGATTTGCGTATACTGAACCAGCCTTGCATCCCAGGGATGAAGCCCACTTGATCATGGTGGATAAGCTTTTTGATGTGCTGCTGGATTCGGTTTGCCAGTATTTTATTGAGGATTTTTGCATCAATGTTCATCAAGGATATTGGTCTAAAATTCTTTTTTGGTTGTGTCTCTGCCCGGCTTTGGTATCAGAATGATGCTGGCCTCATAAAATGAGTTAGGGAGGATTCCCTCTTTTTCTATTGATTGGAATAGTTTCAGAAGGAATGGTACCAGTTCCTCCTTGTACCTCTGGTAGAATTCGGCTGTGAATCCATCTGGTCCTGGACTCTTTTTGGTTGGTAAACTATTGATTATTGCCTCAATTTCAGCTCCTGTTATTGGTCTATTCAGAGATTCAACTTCTTCCTGGTTTAGTCTTGGGAGAGTGTATGTGTCGAGGAATTTATCCATTTCTTCTAGATTTTCTAGTTTATTTGCGTAGAGGTGTTTGTAGTATTCTCTGATGGTAGTTTGTATTTCTGTGGGATCGGTGGTGATATCCCCTTTATCATTTTTTATTGTGTCTATTTGATTCTTCTCTCTTTTTTTCTTTATTAGTCTTGCTAGCGGTCTATCAATTTTGTTGATCCTTTCAAAAAACCAGCTCCTGGATTCATTAATTTTTTGAAGGGTTTTTTTGTGTCTCTATTTCCTTCAGTTCTGCTCTGATTTTAGTTATTTCTTGCCTTCTGCTAGCTTTTGAGTGTGTTTGCTCTTGCTTTTCTAGTTCTTTTAATTGTGATGTTAGGGTGTCAATTTTGGATCTTTCCTGCTTTCTCTTGCGGGCATTTAGTGCTATAAATTTCCCTCTACACACTGCTTTGAATGCGTCCCAGAGATTCTGGTATGTTGTGTCTTTGTTCTCGTTGGTTTCAAAGAACATCTTTATTTCTGCCTTCATTTCGTTATGTTCCCAAGGAGCATTCAGAAAAAAAGTTTTGTTATTTAAATGTTCTCTTTATCTTAAAGAGGAAAAAACACTAAGTCCTCAATGCTAACTTCTTAGTTAAAAAATAACAACAAAAATAAGAAAATAGGAAAAAAAGGAAATAATGAAAGTGAATTAGAAAACAGATAATTTGAAAAAGCTAGTTCTCCAGAACAAAACCAATAAACAACAAATCTCTGACAGGTTTATTAAAACAAATATAGAAAGCATAAATAGATAACAACCTGAAATATGGGAATTCTACATGCAACTCCAGACTAATAAATTTTAAAACACTGGTTAAATGAATAACTTTGCTCTCAAGATAAAGAAATTGGATTTTTTTAGTGAAAACAAGATGATTTAATATTATTCACACTTATTGAAAACCTTGACATAACACTTTGTTATACAGTAATTTGAAGATTTGGTTTTGGGTTGAGTTTATTTCCAGACTTTATTTTCATGTCTGCCATAACCAAAAATACACCTCCGTAAGAGACACAGATCCAAATGGAAGAAAAATGTCATTGGCAGTATTTACGAAGTCATAATATTCATTCTTCAATTCCATCTGACAAGCATGCCAAGGTTTTTGCTGACATTTGGCTGGTAAAGTTTCATCTTCCCTAACGTCAACAGATGATTTTGCAAACTGAAAGCAGTTGCATTTTCATATTTTTAACAAATGAGTCTGAAACTCCCTTGATCTCTTCATTTGGAAGTTTCTCACACAGTTGACAAAGTTCTGTTTCCAGATTTTTGAACTTTACAGAGTAGAGTTTGTAGATAGTGCACTCACCATCTTATTATTTTTTTTAGCTACAAAATCACATAATAGTTGAGACATTTCCAAAAACATCTATTTTCAAAAATGTTCTTTCCACAGCATAAGGTTCCTTTGAGAAGCGGTGATTTCCTCAATCTTTGTTAAAATGTCATCTTTACCTGTGTATGGCCAACAACATCCCACCATCTCAGAAAAGACCAGAAAGTGTGGATCATTTGACTGTTTATGACAGAAAGCGTGCGACTCTTATTTGTGTTTGACAATTCACTTAAGAACTTTGCCCCGAAATAAGACGCACACTTTGTTGTGGCACAAAAGCCACCTGCAGCCACCTTCCATCTCATTTCAAAGATGTAGGCCAGTGAGAGTCAATAGAGATCTACATTTTAAATTGTCTTTTGGAAGTCTGTTGATTGTTTTGGCCAACTTCTGTCCAATCTGATGAACTCCTCAGTGCTCTAACTCATAGAGTAACTAATGAAGGGCTCCTTTTGGGAGCAAAGGAAATGTCAGCTTGGTCACTGTCTTGGGGTCTACTTGGGCCTGTTAGATCAGCATGATCAAAAGCTGAGGTTTCTTGGTAGACGTTCTGTAAAGCCTCTTGCCCATTATCTATTAGTCTAGTTGAAGCAAATTAATATAATCTGTAAATCCCTGATATGGTTTGGCTTCGTCCCAAGCCAAATCTCATCTTGAATTCCCAAATGTTGTGGGAGGGGCCTGGTGGGAGGTGACTGAATTATGGGGGCGGGTCTTTCCTGCACTGTTCTTGTGATAGTGACTGAGTCTCAAGAGATCTGATGGTTTTAAAAAAAAAAGAGGGGAGGGGTGCGGAGTTTCCCTGCACAAACTCTGCTTTTGCCTGCCGCCATCCACGTAAGATGTGACTTGCTCCTCCTTGCTTTCCTCCGTGATTGTGAGGCCTCCCCAGCCATGTAGAACTGTAAGCCCAATTAAACCTCTTTCTTTTGTAAATTGTCCAGTCTCTGGTATGTCCTTATCAGCAGCTTGAAAACGAACTAATACAATCCCCCTAACCAGGCACTTGTGTCACAAGTCACTGGAAGGTACCACAATACCTCCCAGTGTGAGATGCTCTCCTTTTCCTAAACACTTCACACCAGACCAGACAGCATATGGGCAACTGAAGGTGGCAGTGTCATTCTCTACTGTAGATAATCAGTAAAGTATAATTTCCTCCTTTTATTCTTATACTCCAAAAAAACCCTTACATGCCCTCCCCTTTGAAAATCAGGCAGAGAAATTACCATGAAACAAGGAAAAAGACAAGAAGCCCATTATGTCCACTATTAAATAACACTATCCTAGAAATTCTACTTAATGCAGTAAAGCATGAACACAATAAGAGACTATTTAAGAGGAGAAAAACTAAAAAATAAAAATGAAAAGCCTAGAGTGAAATACATGTAAATATTTAACTCATCTTTCATAGTTAAGAGGCAGAGTTTACGTAAAACAAAAGAAATTACAAAGGAAAAGATGAATAGCCTTGCCAGTATAAAAATACAAACTTCTAAACATTATAAACGATATAAATAAAGGTAATAGGCAAACAGGGAATGCAAAGACTGTATGATCAGACAATTCACAAAACTGGAAAGACAAAGAATTAATAAAGTATGCAAAAACAACAGTTGATCTCACAAGTAACCAAAGAAATACAATTTTTTAAAAGATGCTCTTTTTTTTTTTTTTTTTTTTTTTTTTTTTAAAAAGAGAGACTGAGGTCCTGCTGTGTTGCCCAGACTGGTTTCAAACTCCTGGGTTCAAGGGATCCTCCTGCCTCGACCTCCCAAAGTGCTAGCATTACAGGCCTGAGCCACCATACCTGACCATGTTATCTGCTTTTTCAATGGGGGAGAGTTTTTGTTTCAATTTTTGTTTTGTTTTTTTTGTTTGTTTGTTGTTTTTTTCTGAGACGGAGTCTTGCTCTGTCGCCCAGGCTGGAGAGCGGTGGCACGATCTCGGCTCACTGCAATCTCTGCCTCCCCGGTTTAAGCATTCTCCTGCCTCAGCCTCTGAAGTAGCTGGGATTACAGGCGCATGCCACCATGCCCAGCTAATTTTTTGTATTTTTAACAGAGATAGGGTTTCACCATGTTGGCCAGGCTGGTCTCGAACTCCTGACCTCATGATCCGCCCACCTCGTCCTCCCAAAGTGCTGGGATTACAGGCATGAGCCACCATGCCCAGCCCTTTTTCAAGTTGTTTTTAACGTACTGGTGAGAATGTAATGGGACTGATACTTCATAGCAATTGAAACAACAGTTCAGAGAAAGTAATTTGGCCATTTTGCATCACAAGTCTGAAAAAAATAGTTCTGGCCCTTTGACCCTGTAACTCTATGTTTTTTTTCAGTCTGTCCTGAGATGCAGCCAAAGATTTGTGTATCAAGAAAAGGCACTGCGTTGTATTTTTAATGAACAACAACAAAAAAAAAGATAAAAACAAGAAAAAAAACAGTTAAAAATACAGAAATCAATAAGCAAAGTGCATTCATATCAGAGTATGTTGTGGATCAAAGATGCTCACTAAAATTTTAATGACATCCAAACATCTTTATAATGTACCACTAACTCTAATACGTGTTTCAACTGAGAAAAACGAACACACTTCTCTCCTAAAATTCTATTACAATCATGATATAGGGAACAAAACAGAATAAATGCATAAACACAGATGCATGTATTTAAGTATAAATTGTATTTGTTTAATTATATTTATAGCCAGTCACGGTGGCTAATGCCTGTAATCCCAGCACTTTGGGAGGCCAAGAGGGGGCAGATCACTTGAGGTCAGGAGTTCGAGACCAGCCTGGCCAACATGGTGAAACCCCGTCTCTACCAAAAATACAAAAATTAGCTGGGCATGGTGGCACGTGCCTGTAATCCCAGCTACTCTGGAGGCTGAGGCAGGAGAATCGTTTGAACCCCCGAGGTTGGAGGTTGCAGTGAGCAGAGATCATGCCACCACACTCCAGCCTGGGTGACAGAGTGAGACTCTGTCTCAAATAAATAAATAAAAATGTAAATAAGCACAGAATATCAGGGAAAGACCGTCATTGGCCCAAAAACTTTGGCAGATCCCTGGAGGGCAGGATGAATTCATCCATCTTTACAGACGTAATTGGGCAGACAGAAGCCAGGCTGAAAGCATGCAAACTGGAAAGAAAGTGGAGGAGGGAGAAGCGCTGAGAGCACACAGAGTATAGTCCCAGTCGGCAGTTGCTAAGATCTAGACTGGAGACAGGGTGGACAGGGGGTGACTGATTTAAGTCCTTCACTTAGATCAGCTTGCTGGGTTTCCCACCCCTAGAAAAAGATCCTCTTAAAAGCAAGCAGGCCGGGCGGGGTGGCTCACACCTGTAATCCCACCACTTTGGGAGGCCGAGGCAGGTGTATCACTTGAGGTCAGGAGTTCGAGACCAGCCTAGCCAACATGGTGAAACCCTGTCTCTACTAAAAATACAAAAATTAGCCTGGCTTGGTGGCGCGTGCCTGTAGTCCCAGCTACTCGGGAGGCTGAGAGAGGAGAATCGCTCTAACCCAGGAGGCAGAGGTTGCAGTGTGCTGAGATCACGCCACTGTACTCTAGCCTGGGCGACAGAGCAAAGACTTTGTCTCTCAAAAAAAAAAAAAAAAAAAGCAAGCAGTGATCTGCCTGAGGAGTAGATCTGAGGTTGATCCCCCAGAGTAAGGCCTTCAACCCCCGGCATTTACATGGGGTATCCTGTTCACCCCTTCCCAGTCTTGAACCCTACAATGAAGCCTACTGGTCAACATGCCCCACTGCTATAAAAGGGTTTGCAGCCATTGGTCTCATTCAGAGAGAAAGGCTGCTACTAAAACCTGCCTCTTATCACAGCCCATCACATTCAGAAGCGCCAGGAATGGCAATGACCAAACAAGGATTGCCAGACACTTCAGGAAAACCAGTGTCACCGACAAGCAGGACAGAAAAGGTGACCCCAGACACAGCAAGGATGATTCTGGAAAAAAGAAGAGACCTTGGAAGAATTTTAATGTAATGCTTCAGGGAGAGCTGAGAGGCTGCTAAAAAAAAACAGTCTGAGATGAGGAATTTAAGAAAGTTTAAAAAACTGATGAAATAGGAGAGAAAATTCAAATTGTATACACAGTGAATTACTGCAGATGCGTTTCAGAACAAGAGAACTGAGACCACGGAGAGGAAATAATACAAGAGAAATTCCCAGAGCGGATGAGATGAAGCTTGAGACTGAAAATGCCTGTCAGCTGCTATATGGGATAAATGAAAAGACCCACAAAGAGCCAAACCTCATAAAATTTCAGAACATCAGAATTAAAGAAAGCACCTAAAGCCCTAGAGGAAGGAACAGACAACGTTTTAATGAATGGCGATCATGCTGACATTAAACTGCACATCAGCATCATCAGACACGAGATAACAGTGGAGCAAGTGGTCTGGACATCACAGGAAAAACTAATTTACACTCAGTCAAAATCCAATCAAGACAGAGGCTTAGAAAGTTTACAATTTGGCTGGGCGTGGTGGCTCAGGCCCGTCATCCCAGTACTTTGGGAGGTGCAGGCATTCCAGATTAGCCAGCATACCAAGCCCCCATCTCTACAAAAAATACGAAAACAGGATGAGCGCAGTGGCTCACACCTGTAATCCCAGCACTTTGGGAGGCCAAGGCACGTGGATCACTTGAGGTCAGGAGTTCATGACCAGCCTGGCCAACATGGTGAAACCCCGTCTCTACTAAAAATACAAAAAATTAGTCAGGTGTGATGGTGGGCACCTGTAGTCCCAGCTACTAGGGAGACTGAGGCACGAGAATTGCTTGAGCCCAGGAGGCAGCGGATGTTGCAGTGAGCCGAGATCGCACCACTGCACTCCAGGCTTGGAGAGAGAGTGAGGGTCTCAAAAAAAAAAAAAAAAACGAAAAGAATCTGGGCCTGGTGGCATGCATCTGTAGTCCCAGTTACCACAGAGACTGAGGCAGAAGGATCCCTTGAGCCCAGGAGTTCAGGAGTTCAAGGCTACAGTGAGCTATGATTGTGCCATTGCACTCTAACCTGGTGAGAGAGAGAGACCCTGTCTCAAAAAAAAAGAAAAGGAATTTTACAATTCATAGACATCACCTAAAAAGAAATCACTCAGTGAATTATTTCAGCAACATGCAAAAGGAATCCAAGAAATGAGAGAAAATGAGATCTAATTCATGAGATGGATTCTAACAATGAGGTGAGAGCCCAGAAGACCACAGTGGGGGCAGGTGTTGTAAATCAGTGCCAAGGAGGACAGGAAGAAGTGAACTTCCAGCATCAGTGCATTAAAGAAACTGCATACCAGGTGGCCAGATCATCTGAGGTCGGGAGTTCAAGACCAGCCTGACCAACATGGAGAAACCCTGTCTCTACTAAAAATACAAGCCAGGCGTGGTGGGGCATGCCTGTAATCCCAGCTACTTGGGAGGCTGAGACAGGACAATCGCTTAAACCTGGGAGGCAGAGGCTGCGGTGAGCCAAGATCGCGCCATTGCACTCCAGCCTGGGCAACAAGAGCGAAACTCCATCTCAAAAAAAAGAAAAAGAAAAAAAGAAACTGCATATGCTTGGTGAGAAGGAGAAGCCAGCATCAATATCAAATATCAAATAAATACAATGAGAGTGGGCTCGCCCTCCCTCCTTCACTCTCTCTTCCAATTTATTTATCCTTTTCTCCTATAAATGTTACAGCACTAGGTGGGGTGTGCTGGCTCACATTTGTAAACCCAACACTTTGGGAGGCCGAGGCAGGAGGATCCCTTGAGCCCAGGAGATCAAGGCTTAGTGAGCTCTGATCATGCCACTGTACTCTCATCTGGGTGACAGAGCAAGACTCTGTCTCGAGAAAATAAAAAGTAAATGTTATGGGATTGCTTATATCATATTTGTTTCTGCAGTGAGTAATTATTTACATAATCATAGTAATCATATTCACAAAATCTTTGGTTTTGAATTTGAAATAGGAGAATCATGGAAATTTCAGATAGAGAACAAATGTAAGTGCCTGGCACTCTAAGAGTCAGTAATACAGAAGACAAGTTGCAAAAAAGAAGAAAGAAATGAAGAGGTGCTAAGCCCTCCCCCGAAACCACCGTCTTTCAGACTGGGAGGTCCAAAGGTATGGTTTCAAGTTAATAAAGAAAGACTTAAAGTTTATGAGCTAAAGCAATAAAGCTATTCAATTCAGATTGGAAAAATAAAAATGTGACTGGCAGAGACTGGGATGGGAAAGGGGAAAGACTCCACGTTCTTCCTGTCTTTCAAAGGAGAGGATGGAGAGATCCCATTTCAAGTGGATGCTCAAAACCACATAAGGTTGGGCACAGTGGCTCATGCCTGTAATCCCAGCACTTTGGGAGGCCAAGGTGTTCGGGGGCCAGGAAGGGGGGATTGCCTGAGCCCAGGAGTTCCAGGCCAGCCTGGGCAACAACAGGAAGGCCCCATCTCTACAAAATTAAAATGAATTTTTTAAAAAATCAAGTAAGCACTTTACTTGGAGTGATTTCATCCACCAGAATCACTGAGATGAAAAATGGCTTAAAATGCTTGCCTCTGACATGGGGGGGGTATAGCTGCCAGCGTCTCTTTTACATCTATCTACTTATATTTTGTTTTTTTATTATCCTATTCTTATATTACTTTCATTAGGTCAGGCCATAAAATCCTATGCAGGGCATAATCACAACTATATAAATATAATTACCTGGCCTACCTAGCCACATACATATATATTTATAGAGATATATAAAGTTCTTCAAAGGATATAAACCGAAATGTAAATACTAGTTATTGCTGAGTGATGAACTTACTGTTGTTGTATACTTAGTTGTTTAACCTCTCCACACTTAGTGCCATGGGTCTATTTCATTTTTACAGCTAGAGAGAAATTAAAATGATTTTACAAATGAAAGAGCCTGGCTGGAATTTCCTCCACGTGGGAGTAAGGCCCCAGGAAGCCCTCAGACAGGACCAAGGCTGTCTGATGGCCACGGCTACAGTGACCTGCAGCCTCGCATGTGACCTGCTGTCTGCAGCCCAGGCCTCCAAAGAGAGCCTGGGTTGGAACCCTTTAAGGGCCCGTGTTAACAACTGGCTGTGTCAGCCAGGACAGACATGTGCCTCCCATCCTAATTTTGATTTTGATTGGGACTGGCCCCCAGAGAACTGCGGAGGACTGCAAACCTTCAGGTAATTAGATGAACGCTCCTGCTGGAAGAAATCCTGCACCAGCTTCACAAGGATGCCGGCGCTGGCCTGCCGACAGGAATGCTTTTGGCAGATGATTTTGAGTTGTTCTTTCTGAAAGTAATTACACAAAAAGTTCCACTGCTTGTTAAGGCTCCTTCTTAAGGCTGTTTTGATCTCTTTTAATTAATAAGTTGAATATGGAAGGATTTAATTGTGATGAATTTCTATGTAACTTCCTTCAAGATCCCCACGTAAAGTGGTCCTGCTAAGTCCACCATACACTTCTAGATGCTCAGACACCTGTATCAAACCGAGAGCCTTAGATAGCTTTCTGCAAAATTTGAGAGAATCCTGCTGGCTGAGGCCTCTCCCAAGACAGTGAGAGGTCAGGGATTATTTGATCTATGGGAAATAACTGCACACTGTACCCAACATTGATTGTTGAGAGTTCTCTAGAACAGCACTTTTAAGACTTTAGTAGCTTAGTTTGCTCAGGTTACCATAACAAAAGACTACAGACTGGGTGGCTTAAACAACAGAAATTAATTTTCTTATAGCCTGAAGGCTGGAAATCTAAGATCAAGAGGTCAACATGGTCAGGTTCTGATGAGGACTCTCTTCCTGGCTTACAAACGGCCACCTTCTTGCTCTGTCCTCACATGGTGGGGGAGAGACAGAAAGAGAGAGAGCAAGCTCTCTGGTATCTCTATTTATAAGGGCACTAAATTCCATTATGAGGGACCCACCCTCAAGACATCATCTAAACTTAATTACCTCCTGAAGACTAAAGTTACCTTGCCCAAATTCCTATCTAAGGGGTCTAGGGAGTCATGCCCTACAAACCATAAACACTCATCAGATGGGTTTTATCTAACCTTGTATATCATGACTTACTTTCCAAACTGACACTGGTATAACATGACAAGACAAGGAAGAAAATCAAAAAATTTTACCCCAAAACATGTTTCTTTGCCATATTTTGAAATGGTCCTGCAAAGCTGTCCTTTGTGGGGGAAAATGTACATCTGTAAAGAATCTCTATTCACATAGCTAGATCTTTTTCTTCCAGGCCCTCCCAATCCTGAAGAGATTAAGTAAGAGTCTAGCAATTTTTTAAAGGTCTGAATAGAAAACATTTGTCATCTATCTATCTGTCTCTAACGGCAGCCACTATAAGCCTTCAGAAGAACCCTGGTCTCCACAGTCTTTTATCTTAACCTAAACATTTCCTTTCTATGGAACCCAGGTCTGTAGACAAACTCAACCAATTGTCAATCAGAAGATGTTTAAATTTATGGTGTACTTGGTTTCTCCAGTCGCCCACCTGGCCTTCCAATCTGTACTTTCCTTCTTTTCTTTTCCTACTGTTCTAAAGCTTTTAAATAAACTCTCATTCCTGCTCTAAAAAAAAAAAAAAGAAGAAAAAAAAAGAAAGAAAAATAAAAAAGAAAGTGTTTAAATTTACCTATAGCCTAGAAGCCCCCATTTTGAGTTATTCCCTCTTTCTGGACCAAACTATTATGTTTCTTAAATGTATTTGATTGATGTCTCATCCCTCCCTAAAATGTAGAAAACTAAGCTGTGCCCTGACCACCGTGGGCACCTGTTCTCAGGACCTCTTGAGGGCTTTGTCTCGGGCCATGGTCACTCCTATTTGGCTCAGAATAAATCTTTTCAGGTATTTTACAGAGTCTGACTCTTCATTGACACTCCCAAAACCCCATCTCCAGATAGCATCACACGGAAGAGAGGAAGAGCCTCCACATGTGAATTTGGGGTTGCGGGACACAGTTCAGTCCACAGCACTAACCAGGTCGACAGCAAATATGATTGAAGACAGACAAAGTCAGGCAGGGGCCCTAGCCAGACTTCTGCTTTTGGTTTTTGCTTTTTGTAATTTTTTTAAACTCAAATTAGCCCTATCTCAGCAGAAAAGGCTTTTAAGAGATTCAAGCAGAAAGGTACAGGACCTCTGGAGATTGGCTTCATTTTGGCCAATTAACATAAAATGAATAGTATGTAAATTAGATTCATTCAATCCATCATTCAGATGGAAAGCCATTTGAAACTTACATGTTATTTTTGAGTTGACAGCATGAGAATGTTTGGAAATAAGACTACAGCACAGAGGACAAAGATTGCATTATTTTTTCCTGAGGTTTCTTCTCATTCTGCCATAAAACCGAGGGCACGCCCTACGAAGGCTAAAGCCCATCTGGCCGCAAGAGAGGTCAGTTCTTTCACTCGGTCGCTCGTGCAGTGCAGTGGGCATTTAACGCATCTAATGGGCTGTGATCCTCGGATGGTATCAGAGCAGAAGTCACAGCCTGTGGCCTCGCAAAGCTTGCAGAATAGCTACGATATGATATTATCTGGGCAATGCGACTGCCTGAGAGCTACGCATATTCAAAGACAGCAGAGTGGGGACTAGAAGCAACCTCCTGGCTGCGCCTCTGGTGCAGGTGCCGTGGGGAGGTGACGCTGGTCACAGACTTCCCAATGCAGACACAGACACTAGTGCCCTGCAGAGAGCAGCCGGCAACAGGGATGTCACCAGCAGGACACAAGATCATCCCAACAGCCGGGCAGAGGACAATGAATGAAAGATGGCTGTTGCCTCAGGACATCTGCTGGCAAGAGGAGGGTCCCAGATGACAAGAGAAGCAAAAGGCAGAGACAAAAAAAAAATGAACACAACCTAACCCAAGAGGGTGAGTTCACCAGAAGGACATTTCGTGAGTCCTCTCACTCACTAACCTTCACGAAGACACGGTGATGGACAGATATCTGCTACAAGAAATCAGAACTTTTCTTTGTTCAAGATGTGTAATAAACAAAACAACAGAAATCCACAAACTAGGGCTGGGTGCAGTGGCTCACACCTGTAATCCCAGGACTCTGGGGGGCCGAGGCAGGTGGATTGCTTGAGGTCAGGGGTTTGAGGCCATCCCGGCCAACATGGCAAAACCTCACCTCTACTAAAAATACAAAAATTAGCCAGGCATGGTGGTACACACCTGTAATTTCAGCTACTTGGGAGGCCAAGGCACAAAGATCATTTGAACCAGGGAGAAGGAGGTTGCAGTGGGCTGAGATCGCACCACTGCACTCCAGCCTGGGCCACAGAGTGAGACTCTGTCTGAGAGAGAGAGAGAGAGAGAGAAAGGAAAGAAAGAAAGAAAGAAAGATAGAAGAAATCCACAAAGTACCACCAAACCTTGAGCTGCTTGGATGCAATGCCCTCCCAGTGTCAAGCCCAATGTCAGATGTACAAGGAATATTTGAAAATGTTTGCTGAATGCACGAATGAATGAATGAATGAACGATATGAGGGATCCTGTCCCCCTGGGAACTGCAATGAAAACACTGCAGATGACATAAAATGATCAGTCCCCCAGAGCTACCATCCTCCCATGTCCTTCTGATGAACTCACCCTCTTGGGTTAGGTTGTGTTCATTTTTTTTAGTCTCTGCCTTTTTGCTTCTCCTGTCAGCTGGGACCCTCCTCTTAGTTCCTTCCCGGAACAAAACACAACCTCGAAGTCGGTGGGGGCAGAACAATAAAAACTTGGGTGAGGAACTTTCATGGAGTCATAATGATTCTAGAAGCTTCCCTGGGGATCATTCCCATCTGGCATGTATGCAAGTACCAAAGGAAAATTTTGCATGAAATTCCATGCAACTAACTCACGCAGGAAAATAGTAAACATTTTTAGAGGGCTCACTATGTGCTAGGCAATTCTAGGCAATGTTAAGTAATGTCTCAGTTTTATACCTTATCCCCATTTTATAGATGGGGAAATGGAGCACAGGCCAATTAAATAACTGGTTCAAAACTGCAGAGTTAGTAAGTGGTAGACCAGGCAGTTTAGCTCCAGAGGCAACAGCTTGCACAAGCTCTATAGCCTGCCTTTTTCATTTTCTCACCTAAGCCAGGAACCTGGAGGGAGGCTCTACGGGAGGGAGACTATTCAGAACTCATCCTGAGCCAGATGGAGAAGACACAACTAAAGGCATTCATTTATCCTAGAAATCCATGCCGGTCCTGTTCATCTTTCTGAAGTCACATTCTGAGCCAGGGCCTCCACTCTTTGAAACATACACATCAGTCTGTGTGCAAAGAAGGGACTCAAAAGGGTCCCAAGGAACTCAGGAATGGACCCCTCTCTTCTGATGGAGCACATGTCCCGTGCAAGGTCCTGTGGCCCGGAAACACAGCCCTAGCAGGTGTCAAAGGTGCTACAGAAAAGAATAGGGGAGGGGGGCTCACAAGGGTTACAAGGGACTCAAGGAACGGCAACGTGCGTGACCAAGGGAGGGAAGCCACCTTCAAGAGCCCTTGGCGGAGGGCATGGGAGGGAAGCTGATGAATCAGAAGTGGCAAGCAGGGAAGGGCAGGGAGAGGCAAAGCAAGCACAAGTGCAAGGTCCCCCGCTGTGCACTGTCGTCTCCTGTCCCACAGCCGGCCAAGAAAGACAGCGCTGGACCACTTCCCACATTCTGCTCCAAGCCAAAGAGGTCCAAAAGCCAACCTCATTTAGTCATCTCTCTACTCTCTCCTGAAACGACCTTCCTTCATCACCAGGTCCAGGGAGATTTGCTGACTTTGAATGAGAAACTTTACCTGCGCTTCCCGCTTCAAGGTTATCCAGGGCCAGGGGCAAGCCTGGACAAACTCCGATGCCCTCCAAGAGGCCCCTGCCAGCATTCTCTTCCCTGAGCACTGCGCCCTGTCACATCGGTCCGCCAGCATCCCCCAGGGATGCCCCCACACTGCCCTCCATGTCTTCATTCTCTGACTACTCATGGCTACTAGCTGACTGTTATAACGTCCTGATCAAGGACTTGCTCAGGAAGGAGGATTTCTGCAACCCTTAAGTCTCTAGATATACAAAGAGAGGCGGCCTAGTAGATTGGTCTGGTTTTCAAGCCAAAAAGCCCCCTGACCTAGTCCTGGCTCTGAAAAACCCTAGACAGTGCAATGCTACTCCATCTTAGTTTTGCCATGGATCAAATGGGAGTTGTAAGGTATCTACCTCATTGAGCCATTGTGAGGGTTAATCGATATGAACCAGAAGATACTTATCACAGAGGCTGATATGTGGTCAGAAGATAATGCATCCAGCTCTTGGCATTCGAGATACTACCTAATAACAATGACTGCTTAATAACAATGGCAATGGCCTAGATGCAGCAGTGCTAATATCAGCAGACAAGGAACAGAGGGCAGAACAAAAGGAATCTTGGCTTCTGTGGTTATAATATTGACATCACCCTAGTGCCATTTAGACAATACCTTGGGTAGTGCCAGCTCTCAGCCATGTGCTGGCATGGTGTGGCGGTGGACACTTGATGCATCTGGTGACATCTACATCAAAACATAAGAGCAGGCCAGGCATGGTGGCTCATGCCTATAATCCCAGCACTTTGGGAGGCCAAGATGAGTGGATCACCTGAGGCCGGGAGTTCGAGACCAGCCTGGTCAACATGATGAAACCCTATCTCTACTAAAAATACAAAATTAGCCGGGCATGGTGGTGGGCACCTGTAATCCCAGCAACTCAGGAGGCTGAGGCAGGAGAATCACTTGAACCCGGGAGGTGGAGGTTGCAGTGAGCCGAGATCACGCCACTGCACTCCAGGCTGGCGACAGAGCAAGACTCCGTCTCAAAAAAAAAAACCAAAAATAAAGAAGAAGAAAACATATATATATGGTGGATCCTTAAACAATATGACATTGAAAGGCACGGGTCTACTTACGCATGGATTTTTTCCAGTTATGCCAAGTGTGCCTTTCTCTCCTGCATTCCTTCCCACCTCCTCCACCTCTTCCGACTCTGCCACCCCTTGGGGAACAAGACCAGCCCCTCCTCCTCCTCTTCAGTCTACTCAACGCAAAGATGATGAGGATGAAGACCTCTATGATGACCTACTTCCATTTAATGAATAATAATAAATAGATTTTCTCTTCTATATGGTTTCCTTAATAACATTTTCTTTTACTAATAACATTTCATTTTACTTTACTGTAAGAACACAATATGTAATACATCAAATACACAAAATACGTGTTAATTACCTGTTTACATTACTGGTAAGGCTTCCAGTCAACAGTAGGCTATTAGTAGTTAAGTTTTGGGGGGAGTCAAAAGTTATGTGAATTTTTTACTGTGCAGAGGGTCAACACCCCAACCTTGCATTGTGGAAGGATCAACTGTATTTCTTTTTTCTTTTTTGTGTGTGTGAGACAAGGTCTCACTCTGTTGCCCAGGCTAGAGTCCAGTGGCTCGATCTCGGCTCACTGCAGCCTCGACCTCCCAGGCTCGAGCAATCCTCCCACCTCAGCCTCCCAAGTAGCTGGGACTACAGGCACATGCCACCACGATGCCCGGCTAAATTTTTTTTTTTTTTTTTTTTTTTGTAGAGATGGGGTTTTGCTATGTTGCCCAGGCTGGTCTCGAACTCCTGAGCTCAAGCGATCCACCTGCCTCAGCCTCCCAAACTGCTGAGATTACAGGCGTGAGCCACCACCGCGCCTGGCCATCACCTGTATTTCAAGCAGAGTAAGGTGATCTGTGAAGGGTTTGAATGCCCTAACAAGGCTCAGACTTTGAAGAAAAATAGGAATGATCCAAAGAAACATGAAAGATCCAAGAAATGAGCATAGGAGAGTGATGGGAAAGAAGGAAGAGGAAAACAACAGTGGCTTCCAAGACCCAGTGGCAGAAGCAACCTGCCACAGGCGCCACTTCCAGCTGAGTAAGATCCACGTCCCCAAAGGATACTGTTGACATTTCTGGACATTGCTAAAAGCCACCTGCCCTAGACTACAAGAAGCATTCTGGTTTCAACAAGTCACTCCCAGGCTGGGCGCAGTGGCTCACACCTGTAATCCCAGCACTTTGAGAGGCTGAGGCCAGAGTATCACTTGAGGTCAGGAGTTCGAGACCAGCCTAGCCAACATGGTGAAACCCTGTCTCTACTAAAAATACAAGAATTAGCAGTGTGTGGTGGTGCATATCTGTAAACCCAGCTACTCGGGAGGCTGAGGCAGGAGAATCACATGAACCCAGCAGGCAGAGGTTGCAGTGAGCCATTGCAATCCAGCCTAGACAACAGAGTGAGACTTCATCTCAGAAAAAAAAAAAAAAAAAGTAAGTCACTTCCCTATAATATTTCGGATTTTGTTGTTCACCCCATGTTATACCTATAAGCCGTGTGCCCCAGGACAGACAGTGCTGGGCCACTTTGCAGTTGAGGGGGCAGAAAATTGGGTTGCAGGTGAGCCATGTATACCAAGAGATCCTCGTGCTAGGAGATATTTTTTCTTTTGCAAATTCAAAATGTAACTTTGGAAAAGATGCCTCAGGTTTAGAAAATTCAGAAAGGACAAGTAAGTCAAAGAAAGAAGGACAATGGCATCATTGAAAAGGAAAACAAACAGTTATGACAAGTTGAAAGATTTGGGACAACTAGAAAAATAGTGACCAAAAAGATCATGCTTATTTTCCTATTGAAAAAAATATGGATAATTTTAAAATAGAAGAGAGAATAAGGGAACATTTGCCCTATCATTTTTTTTTTTTTTTTTTGAGATACACAGTCTCATTCTGTCGCCCAGACTGGAGTGCAGTGGTGCAATCTCAGCTCACTGCAACCTCCACCTCCCGGGTTCAAATGATTCTCCTGCCTCAGCCTCCCAAGTAGCTGAGACTACAGGCATACGCCACCATACCCGGCTAATTTTTGTGTTTTTAGTAGAGACAGGGTTTCACCATGTTGGCCAGGCTGGTCTCGAACTCCTGACCTCAGGTGATCCGCCCACCTCAGCCTCCCAAAGTGCTGGGATTACAGGTATGAGCCGCTGCACCTTGCCAATCATAAACTTTAAAGTTACTAAAATTAAACCAGGGTGGCACTGGAAAAAGAATGAATGGGAGAATGGAGAAGAAACAAAAGATTTAGAGGTCAACCCAGATGAGTATGGTAATTCGGTACATAACAAAAACGACATTTCTAAATCAGTGAATGGATTATTTAGTAAGCATTATTGGGAAAATCGAAAAAACATTTGGAAAAAAATAACAATAAAGTTACATCCCTATATCCTACCATAGCCAAATTAATACTAGTTGTATTAAGAAAAAAAAAATTCTTTGAGACAGAGTATCATTGTGTCACCCAGGCTGAATTGGAGTGATACAATCTCAGCTCACTGCAACCTATGGCTCCAGGGCTCAAGCGACAGCTCCCAACTCAGCCTCCAGAGTAGCTGGGACTACAGGTGCGTACCACCATGCCTGGCTCATTGTTTTGTATTTTTTGTAGAGATGGGGTCTCACTGTGTTGCCCAGGCTGGTCTCAAACTCCTGGGCTCAAGCAATCCTCCCACCTCGGCCTCCTAAAGTGCTGGGATTACAGGCATGAGGCACCGTGCCCAGCCTGGATTAAAAAATTTAATGATGGGACTATATATGAGACTTCTGGCTAATAATTGGCAAACTGAACTCATTTTCCCCTCTCTTTACCTAAACACTGCTAAAAGAAGAACAAAGAACAGAGAGGCAAGGGAGATACTCCCCTGTAAACTACAAGGAAACAGAGGAAGGGGAGAGATTTCAAAGGAGATGTGGAAGGCACAAAGAAGACGGAATGGTAACCACAGGGTGGACAAATTCTGTGCCTATTGTGGGTCTACACCACGAATGAGCCAGACAACAGGGCAGACAGACAGAGCCCCGTCCCTCACCCATGGAGTCAGCACATTGCCCCTATGCCTGTGTTCCTGGAAGCCTGCAGGCCAGCCTTGGCAGCAATGAATAAGAGGACACACCAGGCCCAGCACAGGGCTGGAGTGAGGTGTCGGTCGACTGAGGGCAAGGAGGGGGAGCCAGTCTGTGCACAGAATCAAGGGGCCCTCTGCCACCATCCCCCTCCCTGACGGCAGAATTCCAGCAGCTGAGCCTATGCCTGATTCCTGCTTTCCAGCACTTTCCCAGGGCAGCAAGGGACAGCCACTTTGTGTAAAGAGCCATTTAATACTATTCGATTTCTAAGCTATGTGCAATACACTATGTTAACATATATATATACATATATATACATATACATATATACACATATTTACACATATATATACACACACATATATATATACACATAGATTTTTTTTTTTTTTTGAGACAGAGTCTCATTCTGTCACCCAGGCTGTAGTGCAGTGGCACAATTTTGGCTCACTGCAATCTCTGCCTCCCGAGTTCAAGTGATACTCCTACCTCAGCCCCCGAGTAGCTGGAATACAAGTGCCCACCACCACACCTGGCTAATTTTTGTATTAGTAGAGACAGGGTATAACCATATTGGCCAGGCTCAAACTCCTGACCTCCGGTAATCTGCCCGCCTTGTCTGCCCAAAGTGCTGGGATTACAGGCGTGAGCCACCGTGCCTGGCCATATTTTTTAATTTTTAAAAGAATGCAGAGGTAAGCATTTGGGTAATCTCAGGGATGGGGAGGAATTTTCTAAACATGATTCCAAAACTTAAATATTTAAAAAGAAATAATAAAACATTTTGTTAAAAAAAAAAATACTCTGGGCTGGGCACAGTGGCTCACACCTGTAATCCCAGCACTTTGGGAGGCCAAGGCTACAGGATCACTTGAGGCCGGAGTTCAAGACCAGCCTCAGCACACAGTGAGACCCATCTCTACAAAAAAAAAAAAAAAAAAAATTAATTAGCTGGACATGACGGCACACACCTGTGGTCCCAGCTACTTGGCAGGCGGAGGCAGGAGGATCACTTAAGCCAGGGGTTCAAGGTGGCAGTGAGCTATGATCGCACCACTGCACCCCAGCCTAGGTGACAGAGTGAGACCCTGTAACTATAAAAATAATTTTTAATAATAAACACAAAGTTAAAAAGTAATACTAAAGAAATAAAGGGATAAAGAGCAAACATAGAAAATTTTGCAACATGTAATAAAGGCTACTATTCTTTCCACTACAATTCTTTAAAAAACATTTTTTAAAAAACCTTGACCAATGAACAGACATAAAACATCAATGTGCAATTCACAAAAGGAAAAATCAAGCAGCCAATAAGTATATGAAAACAAAACGTATGTGCTCGCTTATAATCTCAGAAATCCAAGCTAAAACACCAACACAAAACCACTTTAGCTGTCAAATTTTGAAAAACAGAGGCCGAGGCGGGAAGATCACTTGAACCCGGGAGTTCGGGACCAGCCTGGAAAACACAGCAAGATCCTGTCTCTACAAAAATAAAAAAAATAAGATGGTGTGGTGGTGGATGCCTGTAGTCCCAGCTACTCGGGAGGCTGAGAAGGGAGGATTGCTTCAGCCCAGGAGTTCGAGGCTGCAGTGAGCCATGACCATACAACTGTATTCCAGCCTGTGTGACACAGTGAGACCCTGTCTCTAAAAGAAAAAAAAAATTTCAAAAAACAACGCCAATAGCAGACATTGGTAAGGATGGATACAAATAAAGCCTCTTTTCATTGCTGCTGGAAATTAAAATAGGAAAAAGCTTGAAGAAAGTCTGCAAATTGTGGACCTGATAATTCCTCTTCTAAGAATTTCTCCGGCCGGGCACGAATCATGCCTGTAATCCCAGCACTTTGGGATGCTGAGGCAGGAGGATCACTTGAGGTCAAGAGTTCAAGACCAGTCTGGCCAACATGGTGAAACCCCGTCTCTACTAAAAAAAAATACAAAAACTAGCCAGGCATGGTGGCAGGCACCTGTAATTCCAGCTCCTCAGGAGGCTGAGGCAGGAGAATCGCTTGAACCCAGGAGGTGGAGTTTGCAGTGAGCTGAGATTGCACCACTGCACTCCAGCCCGGATGACAGATTATGTCTTTAAAAAAAAAAAAGAAAGAAAAAAAAGAATTTGTCCTTAAAAAAATACTTACAGATGTGCAATATTTTTCAATAGTGAAATCGAAAACAACACGTGGCACACTCATTTGTGGACTATGATGAATTCATTGAAAATGCTGAAGTGGGAGAATATGTAATATTAGGTTGGTGCAAAAGTAATTACGGTTTTTGCCATTGAAAGTAACGGCAAAAACTGCAATTACTTTTGCACCAACTTAATAACACAGAAACATTCACAGGATATTAAGTGAAAAAACAGTTCATTTAGGAATGGACGCTGCAACCCCTTCAGATAATAAAGAGGGGAATACAGAGTAAAGACACACAACATCCACACAAATGCAGACTCCGGGACATTTTAGCCTGAAACTGTCATCAGTGATTACCTCTGGGGTCAGTGGGATTACGAATGAATTTAATTTTCTTCTATTTGCTTATCTTTAAAAGTTTAACCACAAACCTTTTACTTATGCACTTAAAAGAATATTTTAGGCCGGGGGCAGTGTCTCGTGCCTGAAACCCCAGCATTTTGGGAGGCCGAGGTGGGAGGATGGGAGGATTGCTTGAGTCCAGGAGTTCAAGACCAGCCTGTAACAGCATAGTGAGACCCTGTTTCTACAAAAAACTTAGAAATCAGCTGTGCATGGTGTCACATGCGTGTAGTCCCAGCTATTCTGGAGGCTGAGGCAGGAGGATCACTTGAGCTCAGGAGTTCAAGGCTACAGTCAACTATGATGGCACCACTGCACTTCAGCCTGGGCGACAGAGCCAGACTGCCTCTTTAAAGAAAAAGAAACAAATAAACGAAAGGAAAAAAAAAAGGAAAGGAAAGGAAGAAGGAAGGAAAGGAGAGGAGGAGGGAAGAGAGAGAGAGAAAGAGAGAGACACAGAAAGAGAGAAAGAAAGAGAGAGAGAGGGAGGGAGGGAGGGAGGAAGAGAGAAAGAAAGGGAAGGAGAAGGCAGGGAAGAAGGGGGCAGGGGAGGGAGGGAGGGAAGGAGGGAGGAGGGAAGGGAAGGAGGGAGGGAGGAAGAGAGGAAGAAAGAAGAGAAGGAAGGAAGGAAAGAAGGAGAGAGAAGGGGGGGACGGAGGGAGGGAGGAAGGGAAGGAAGGAAGGAAAGGAAGGAAGGTGTTTCCAAATGAGAAAGCAAAAATGAGACAGCAGCAGTTTTCTCCTGGGGAAATCCCTGTTAGGTTGGTGAGTCTTACAAGCCATCATCCCACATAGGATTTATTCCTAAACATTTCTACAATGAAGGCTGAGGGGATCTAATGTTGCAGTTTGGTACCACAACTGTTCCCACAACTCTGTTTGCTCTGCCTGGCTGGCCCCACCAGAGAACTGATGACAGTCAGCATCTGGTAGGATGGGACGGCTGGGCTGCAAACGCTGGAGACAGAACTGTGACCACAGGGCGAACTGGGCTGCTGCCACTCAGAGAAGAACCTGTGTGGCACCTGGACAGACCTGGCCTAGGAAGTCCCCCCCAGACTCAGAAAGGAGTGCTAGGCTGAGAGGAAAGAAAGGGCTGAGGTTAGGGATTTGAGGAGAGCATTACTTCCAGTCTTTCTAAGAAAAAGAACTCAATGTCTCCCTCCAAGAGACACCAGCATGATACCGGCCCCAGAATTGGAGGCTCCAGCCCTGGTAAACACCGGGAATCCAAAGAACGTCCTCGCAACAGATGAAAAAGTAAGGACATGAATGAACTGGAGATACAGAAAAAAAGAATGTCAAACCACCCCACCCTTTAGGAAAAATATTTTACTCTGTGCAATAGATCAAATTCTACTTCCCAGTGATTTGCAAAACAGTATGGGACCTGAGTGTTATTTCTGATTGAGCTTCTATGGCTGCTTACAGGGACCCCTTTTCTCTGGTCTCACCTCCCTCTGTCAATAACCTGATCTGGAAATTTCACTCAAATTCATAAGGGGCATCCCTATTTCAAAGGACCCTACAACAGTGAATTATTTGGTTTCAATGCAAATGATACTCAAGTCTTACACATCTGTTCAGATATTCTTAAAGGGTCCCATTAAAAAACACCTTGATTTTACGTTATTTTCTCTTCTGCTAATTCTCTGAAGAATTCAAGGGACTGAAAGAAGTCGCTCATTTGACACACTTTCATTCTTCTCCTACTACCAATCTCTCCAATAGTGTCTCAACTATTATCTCCCTCTTACTCTGGAGCAAAAAAATCACAGAGCAAGGGACAGAAGATCAGGATTCCTTGCAGAAGAACCACCTTGCAAACAGACACAAGCTTATTCTTTCCACATTGGTGTCCAGGAGTTATGATGACAGAGGATCAAATGTACAGCTAGCTCTCCACAGTATACTTAGTCCTCCAATTAAACTTCATTTTTCTTTTGAGATGGTGTCTTGCTCTATTACCCAGGCTGGAGTGCAGTGGTGTGATCATAGCTCACTGCAGCCTCGAACTCCTGGGTTCAAGCAATCCTCCTGCCTCAGTCTCCTGAGTAGCTAGAACCACAGGCATGCACCACCATGTGTAGCTTTTTTTTTTTTTTTTTTTTTTTTTGGTAGAGACAGGGTCTCGCTATGTTGCCCAGACTAGTCTCAAACTCTTGGACTCAAGCAGTCCTCCCACCTCAGCCTCTGGAGTAGCTGGGATTTCAGGCATGTGTCAGAATGGCTATTATTAAAAAGTCAAAAGAAAAAAAAAAAAGATGCTGGCAAGGATGTGGAGAAAAAGAATGTTTATACACTATTAGTCTGTTAGTGTGAATGCAAATGAGCACAACCTCTATGGAAAAGAATATGAAGATTTCTCAAAGAACTGAAAAGAGAATTACATTTGATCCAACAATCCCACTACTGGGTATCTACCCAAAGGAAAAGAAATCATTTTATCAAAAAGAGATCTGCACCCATATGTTTATCCAAGCACTATTCGCAACAGCAAAGATAAAGAATCAACTTAAGTGTCCATCAATCGAGGACTGGATAAAGAAAATGTGGTATAGACATATATATTCTGTATTATTTCATTTTCATGCTGCTGATAAACACATACCCGAGACTGGACAATTTACAAAAGAAAGAGGTTCCACAGACTCACGGTTCCACATGGCTGGGGAGGCCTCACAATCATGGCTGAGGGCAAGGAGGAGCAAGTCACATCTTACATGAATGGCGGCAGGCAAAGACAGAGAGCTTGTGCAGGGAAACTCCCTCTTTTAAAACCAAGAGACCTCATGAGACTTATTCGCTATCATGAGAACAGCATGGAAAAGATTCAATTACCACCATGATTCAACTACCTCCCACTGGGTCCCTCCCACAACATGTGGGAATTCAAAATGAGATTTGGGTGGGGACACAGCCAAACCATATCATATACACATACACACAATGGAATACTACTTAGCCATGAAAAAGAATGCAGTAGCACCATAGATGGAACAGGAGGCCATTATCTTTAAGTGAAATAAGTCAGAATACTATTTGGTTTCCAAGCTATGCACAATATACTATGTTAACAAATACATATATTTTTTAATTTTTAAAAGAACAGAGGTAAATCTGTGGTGAGGCTGGGGTGAGATGTCCACTGAAGGCAAGGGGGGTGGGCCTTGGGAGCTAAATAATGTGTACACACGGACATAGAGTGGAAACATAGACACTGGAGACTCAGAAAGGTAAGAGGGTGGGAGGGGATGAGAGATAAGAAATTACTTAATGGATACAATGTACACTATTCAGGCGATGGTTACACTAACAGCCCAGACTTCATCACTAGGCACAGCTTGGCCAACATGGTGAAACCCAGACTCTACTAAAAATACAAAAACAAATTAGCCGGGGCGTGAGACAGGAGAATCACTTGAACCCAGGAGGCAGAGGCTGCAGTGAGCTGAGATCGTGCCGTTACACTCCAGCCTGGACGACAGATCGAGATGACACAGCGAGACTCTATCTCATAAAAAAACAAAGAGCAGACTGTGGTCCTCTAAAAATCAGGCTGTAATACCAGGCAAGCAGGCAGAGAGGGAGGGCCAAGATCAAGCCAAGCTGCTGACCAGGACTAGGACCCCGGGCTAGGACCCCAGCCTACGACCTTGCAAAACGGTAGAGCAATCCAGTACCATTCAGGCAAGGGTAAGTCCCAGGAAATCCAGTCCAGTGAGTCGAGCCTGAAGTGCGGGAGGATTCGGGGAGCTCTATCTGTTCCCCAGGTGCACATGCTCCAGGAGTGGCTCTTATTGGGCAAGCAAGAATGAGGTAACAAGTTTCGGGATGGAAGCAGAAAAGAGCCACGGTCCTGGGACCTAGGACGACATAAGCAAAGAAGTACTCTGCAGACACTTGTACAAGTTGAGCAATTAGAATTACAGAGGCAGCTGGAAGTGATGGCTCACGCCTCTAATCCCAACACTTTGGGAGGCCGCGGTGGTCGGATCAATTGAGGTCAGGAGTTCAAGACCAGCCCGGCCAACATGGCAAAACCCCATCTCTACTAAAAATAAAAAATTACCCAGGCATGGTGGCATGCACCTGTAATTCCAGCTACTCGGGAGCCTGAGACAGGAGAATTGCTTGAGCCAGGGAGGCGGAGGTTGCAGTGAGCCGACATCACACCACTGCACTCTAGCCTGGGCGACAGAGCGAGACTCCATCTCAAAAAAAAAAAAAAAAAAAAAAAAAAAAAAATCACAGAGGCAGCCTAACCTAGCAGGTTAAGAGCATGGCTTTTAAAGTCATGAGTCCAACCTCACTAGTCCACAGCTGTGTGACTTTCAGCCAGGTATTTAACTTCTCTGGGGTTAGGTGCCCTCATCCATAAAAACGTTATTGAAAAGATTAAATGAATTAACCTATGCCAAGTACTTAGAAATCAGCACTTATATAACCATAAGCTGTAATTATGCTGCCTCAATCTTTATGCTCACTTTCAGCTGCCCCCTAAGACTTCACCTATTCAATTTAAACACTTGATCTTCTAAGACATAATGCACACACCCTGAAAAAGCACTGTCTATTTGAGTCCTTGAGTTTTGCATTTATTGTCTTCATCTCAAGGCAGCTCACAAAGAGCCGGGCAGGAAACCGTCCCTGTCGACACTGACATGCTGAGACAGGTGACTTGGGTTGAGAAAGCAAGAAAAAAGGATCCAACGAAATACAACTTATTAGTCATCACGCGTTGAGCACATCACGGCTGGGTGATAAATGCCAAGAGCATCAATTATGAACTATTCTTACAACAAGCTGAACATATTCACCACGACACCAAGAAATCTATAGGTTACAAGTGTTCTCTATGGGTTTCAACGACAGGAGACAATATTTTGGGCGAAAATCGTAAACGTAATTGTTTTGCGTGAAGTGGGGCAGCCTACATCAGCGTCCCACCTGGAAACAAGCTGTTGAACATCTGTCAAGGTGTCAACTCCAACTGCAGAAGCAAAGAATTTCATTAAGCTTCTGTGTAGTTAACTCAAGTTGGTGAGGCGCCTGGAGGGAGGGGACGGAAAATCACAGGTATAATTAACTGTGACATCGCTGGAGTCACAGGTGCCTTTAACGTGACTATACCCGCAGTCTTTCTGGATAGCTCTGTCTCCTGATTCTCCCTTACCAAGAACAGCACAAAGTGTCATCTCTCTTGGCATCTTCCTGCCACGTCTGTCCTCCTGAGCAGACCTCCTGTTCTAGCGGTCTGTGACTCTAAACAAATCACCCTGGGTCCCAGCTTCCTCCACCAAAAAACACAGTGGTTTAGACCAGCTGTCCCCAACATTTTTGGCACCGAGGACCAGTTTCGTGGAAGACAATTTTTCCCGTGGACCGGGGGCAGGAGGGGATGGTTTGGGGATGATTCAAGCACATTCCATTTATCGTGCACTTTATTTCTATTATTATTAGATTGTAATATATAATGAAATAATTCTACAACTCACCATCATGTAGAATCAGTGGGAGCCCTGAGCTTATTTTTCTGCAACTAGATGGTCCCATCCGGGGGTGCTGGGAGACAGTGACAGATCATCAGGCATTAGACTCTCATAAGGAGCTTGCAACCTAGATCCCTCGCACGCACAGTTCACAATAGGGTTCCTATGAGAATCTAACACTGCCGCTGATCTGACAGGAGGCGGAGCTCAGGTTTACGGTAATGTAAGCAATGGGGAGCGGCTGTAAATACAGAAGCAGCATCGCTCCCTTGCCCACCGCTCACCTCCTGCTGTGTAGCCTGGTTCCTAACAGGCCATGGACCAGTCAGTACCCATCCATGGCCAAGGGGTTGGGGACTTGTTTAGACTAGATAATTCCTAAGTTCCTTTCCATTTCTCCAAGCTTCCAATTCTGACACTATAAATTCTGACCAGGAGTGAAATAAACCAGGCACAGAAAGACAAACTTTGCATGTTCCCACCTATGTGTGGGAACTAAAAATTAAAACAATTGAACTCATAGAGATAGAGAGTAGAAGGATGGTTTCCAGAGGCTGGGAAGGGTAGTGGGGGAATGTGGGGGATGTGGGGATGGTTAATGGGTACAAAAAAATAGGAAGAATGAATAATACCCTAGTACTTGCTAGGACAACAGGGTAACTATAGTCAAAAATAATTTAATTTTAAATTTAAAAATTTAAAATCCCTTGTTCATAACACAAGGGATAAACGTTTGAGGGGATGGATACCCCACTTACCCTGACATCATTATTACACATTGCATGCCTGTATCAAAATATCTCATGTACCCTATAAATATGTACCCACAAAAATCAAAAAATTTTTTAAATAAATAAATATCCTGGGTGGAGTAGGAACAGAAAAAAGAGAGGGGAGGGGAGGGGAAGGCACACAAAAAAACCAATTTGTAATTCAAAACACACACACACACACACACACACACACACACACACACACAAAATTCCTGACCAGGGACAGGAGAATATGCTAAATCTTGAAGGATAAATAAGTTTCATCCTGACAACTGGTTCTGAGAGGGACCCTGTAGAGAGGACTCAGAATGTGCTGTGAGCCTTTGCAGTGAGTCTGTCTTGTTCTGAGGGGTGGGAAAGGCAGGAACCCAGTCCTTTGTTCTCTAACCCTGCCCTGGATGAACCCACGCTACCAAGCATCTCATGAAAAGGCAGTGATTCTGGAAGCCCTTCATGTGAAGCTACGGATGTCAGGAAAATGCTTCTCTTAACTAGCATCTTGGTAGTCCCACTGTGGTCCACCCTATAGCAGTGGTGGCTGCAGCTTGTTAGAAATGTCTGCTCCACGGGCGATTGCCTGAGGTCAGGAGTTTGAGACCAGCCTGGCCAACATAGTGAAATCTTGCCTCTACTAAAAATATTTTAAAAATCAGCTGGGCATGGTGGCATGCACCTGTAATCCCAGCTACTCAGGAGGCCAAGGCAGGGGAATAGCTTGAACCTGGGAGGCAGAGGTTGCAGTGAGCTGAGATCACGCCGCAGCACTCCAGCCTGGGGACAGAGCGAGACTCCATCTCAAAAAAAAAAAAAGAGAGAGAACAAAAAGAGAAAGAAAAAAAGGGAAAAAAGAGTTGCCTTCCCCAAACTCAACAATCATAATTTGCAGTTTAGGCTGAGCACGGTGGCTCATGCCTGTAATCCCGGCACTTTGGGAGGCTGAGGTGGGTGGATTGCTTGAGTCCAAGACTTTGAGACTGGCCTGGGAAACATAGCGAAACACCATCTGTACAAAAAACACAAAAATCAGCCGGGTGCTGTGGCACACGTCTATAGTCCCAGCTACTCGGGAGGCTGAGGCAGGAGGATCACTTAAGCCCAGGAGGTTGAGGCTGTGCCACTGCACTCCAGCCTGGGTGACAGAGTGAGACTCTGGGTTTTTTTTGTTTTGTTTTGTTTTTTTAAATGCAGTTCAACAAGATCCCCTGGTTGGCACATCCCTTGGAGAAATGGTGTCCGAGTACCCTGGTTCACAAAGTTGGCTGTACAGTGGAATCACCACCGCCTCCCAGGCCCTAGGAGACTCCTGGGATGTGATTAGAGCATTAGAATTTTTAAGCCTCCCCAGAGAATTTTAATGTGCAGCAAAGTTTGAGAACCACTGAATTAAAATCTCTGCTTCAGATTCTAGCACTCAAATCCAAGGTCTGGAGGGATTTCACCTCCTCCAGAAAGGTCTGTTTCCTGAAAAAGCATCACTGATAACCATCCTTTTCCAAGACCACAGCAGGGTCATCCCATCTCTGGAGTTATCATTTATGACGGGGTCACCGTCCCAATCATACCTGCCTCTTGCATTTACCTTCCCTCCTAATATTATTCCCCAATAACCTCCAAAATCTTTCCCTAGGAGTGGAAAGCTCATTTTCAGCTCTGGCTCTCTCTCTCTTTTTCCCTCCTTTTAAATGATGTTATTTATTTATTTATTTATTTATTTAGAGACAGAGTCTCCCTCTGTTGTCCAGGCTGGAGCTCAATGGGGTAACTTGGCTCACTGCAACCTCCGCCTCCCGGGTTCAAGTGATTCTCCTGCCTCAGCCTCCCGAGTAGCTGGAACTACAGATGTGTACCACCACACCCGGCTAATTTTTGTATTTTTTTGGTAGAGACAGGGTTTCACCCTGTTGGCCAGGCTGGTCTTGAACTTGTGACCTCAAGTGATCCACCCGCTTCAGCCTCCCAAAGAGCTGGGATTACAGGCATGAGCCACTGCTCCCAGTCTCAAATTTTTCCCTGTTGCCTACTACCCTTTGAGGGTTCCAGGGAGTTCTGTGCTGGGTTTTTGGAAGCTCGACAGATGCATTTATCTCTTTGGGTGTCGAGAATTAGAGAATTTCAGCGTTTACTTAAAGACTGCTGGGTGCACTGGCTCCTACCTCTAATCCCAGCACTTTTGAGAGGCCAAGGCAGGAGAATTGCTTAAGGGCAGGAGTTCAAGACCAGCCTGGGCAACATGGTGAAACCCCGTCTCTACAAAAAAATTTTAAAAGTAGCTGAGCTTGGTGGCAAACTTTGGTCCCAGCTACTCAGGAAGCTGAGGTGGGAAAATCATTTGAGCCCAGGAAGTTGAGGCTGCAGTGAGCCATGATTGTGACTCTGCACTCTAGTCTGGGTGATAGAGACTCTGTCTCTGAATAAATAAATGAAAATAATGCTGTCCGGGTGCAGTGGCTCATGCCTGTAATTCCAGCACTTTGGGAGGCCAAGGTGGGTGGATCACCTGAGGTCAAGAGTTCGAGACCAGCCTGGCCAACATAGGGAAACCCTGTCTCTACTAAAAATGCAAAAACTGAGCCGGGCGTGGTGGTGAGCACCAGTAATCCCAGCTACTTGGGAGGCTGAGGCACAAGAATCGCTTGAACCCAGGAGGCAGAGGTTACAGTGAGCCAAGATCACACCATTGCACTCCAGCCCGGACAACGAGATTGAAACTCTGTCTCGAAAATAAATAAATATAACAAGAGTGAAACTCTGTCTCAAAAATAAATAAAATAAAAATAATGCAGGAACCAAGTCAGTTAGTTGCCTAGGTAACTAACTTGAGGCTTGGGTCTTAGCAGGAAAAGAAAACCACCCATCTCAGCTGAGGGCAGATGATCTATTGGTGACCTGCTCCCACCAAGTGACTCATGAAGGGAACGGATTGAAGGCAACCCACAAAACAGGCTTGAAAATGCAATAACCTCTCAGAGACCTCTCTGCCGCTTGACATCTGGGCAAAAAATGTGATTTAACTGTTTTTTGGTGGGCTTTTTTAGAAGACAGGGTCTTGTTCTGTCACCCAGGCTGGAATGCAGTGGCACAATCTCAGCTCACTGCAACCTCCACCTCCCGGGTTCAAGCGATTGTCCTGCCTCAAGCCTTCTGAGTGGCCAGGATTACCGGTGCCCACCACCACGCCTGGCTAAATTTTGTATTTTTAGTAGAGACTCAGTTTCACCATGTTGGCCAGGCTGGTCTCGAACTCCTGGCCTCCCGAGGTCCGCCTGCCTGGGCCTCCCAAAATGCTGGGATTACAGGCGTGAGCCATCATGCCTGGCCTTAATTTAACTATTGAAAGTGGTTTCCACAAACTCAGATCCTGATCGTCCTTGCACAAAGGTTGCTTGTCTTGGATAGGCACAGACAGGATGAAGGCTTTAGCTAGTGGGTTTCATACCTCTGGGTTTCCAAGTACTAAGCCGTGACCCTGTGCAACATCTCTGTGACCTGGCTACATCTCTGTTTGTTCATCTGTAAAATGGGAGAAATAAAGCAGATGACACCTACTAAGCACTAAGCTAGTTTGCCTGCTGAGATGGAATATGTGTTTATGTGTATGCATATAAAATGAATCATCAGCCACAGATCAGATTAAAAAGCAGAGCAACTGGTTTTCCGAACCAGCAGTAGGAATGCTGGAGGCTGAGACGCCACATCAGTGTTCAGTACAGATGTTTGAGGTTTTCTTACCAGGCTATAAAAATGTTTACACAGTAATTAGGCCTGTTATCAGTACACAAACAGATTACACTTTGCAGAATGAATGAACGGCTCAAAAACCCTCTCGGTTTTCATAAGGTTCGGAGCATTTTCCTAATTCTTGGGTTTACGAAAATAAATTCGGTTTCCAATAACAAGGAGCCACGGCTGAGTGTAGGGGAAAGGACTCTGGGGTGTGAAATAAACTCTGACAGTGCACATGTCACTCAGTCTCTCTGACTGAGTCTCCCCATCTGTCAAATGAGCTAACCAAGGTTCCTCTTCTCCTTTAAATTCCATGGTTCTATTACTTTGCAGTCAATGTCTTCTAAACACATATTCATTCTTTTCACCACAAAAGGATATGTTTAATTAATGATTTTTAAGGTAGTAATTCTGCTGAATCACATGAGACTCCAATCCAACACTATTCAGTCATATTGAGACTGAGTTTGTGGCAGTTAATTCCTGACAATGAAGCCCCCAAGCCCAGTCTGTAGGATGAGACCACAAGGTCAACTTGGGCTTTATGTGAACATCCAGCTCTTCCAGAACACATCAATGGTTCTGAGTAACACTTGATTGAGGCTGGGTGCAGTGGCTCACGCCTGTAATCCCAGCACTTTGGGAGGCTGAGGCGGGAGAATCACTTGAGGTCAGGAGTTTGACACCAGCCTGGCCAGTATGGTGAAACCCGTCTCTACTAAAAATACGAAAATTAGGTGTGGTGACACGTGCCTTTAGTCCCAGCTACTCAGGAGGCTGAGGCAGGGGAATCCCTTGAATCCAGCAGGCGGAGGTTGCAGTGAGCTGAGATCACGGCACTGCACTCCAGCCTGGGCAACAGAGCAAGACTCTGTCTCAAAAATAAATAAATAAACGAACACTTCATTGAACGTTTTTCTTTTCCTGTTTTCAAAGAGTAATACTTAGTTGTAACAAATATGACACCAAAATAATTAGCCAAGCTGTCGAATTTGCACTTCTAAATTTTCCTATTGCCTAACTTTTGATAATGAAAAAGTGCACGCGATTTGTAATCGTGATACAAACTTTTGGGATCCAATGATGTTTGGGAAAGCAATAATGTTTAAATGTTCAGAAATAAGCTTTTAATGAATATTTAATTGCTCTATTCTTCATAAGTATAAATTATGCTTTCAGTAACACTCTGAATACTAAAAAGGCAAGGTTCAGTTCTTCCTAGTTATGTGTTCAAATTTCCTAATAATTTGTTTAAAAGGGGGAAAAAAGGTCATCTTGGTTTCAACCTCTATGAGAAGAAACTTGGAGAGTAATTTAGAAGCAAAGTAACTTCTTACAGCAATACCTCAAATTCAACAAAATTTAGATGTATGTATTTGAAATGCATAGAAAAAAATCTAACAATATATGTACTTGAAATGTTAATGGTATTGAGAATGAGAGTGAAGAAAGGTGCCTTCCAAGTTCTATGTAACATTTCTGTATAGCTTTTAATTTCTTTTTTTAAAAAAAAAATGTTTACTTTCATCGCTAAAAAATGTCTTAAGCACAAAACAGAGCCACTTATTGGGCACCTTGTCAAAACATGTAATACAGTTTGGCTGTGTCCCCACCCAAATCTCACCTTGAATTGCAATAATCCTCACGTGTTAAGGGTGGGGCCAGGTGGAGATAATTGAATCATGGGGGTGGTTTCCCCCATACTGTTCTCATGGTAGTGAATAAGTCTGATGAGATTTCATGGTTTTACAAATGGGAGCTCCCCTACACAAGCTCTTTCCTGCCATCATGGAAGACATCCTCTTGCTCTTCCTTCATCTTCCGCCATGATTGTGAGGCCTCCCAGGCATGTGGTACTACTGTGAGTGCATCAAGCCTCTTTCCTTTATAAATTACCCAGTCTCAGGTATGTCTTTATTAGCAGTGTGAGAACAGACTAATACAATGAGCATCCTGCGTTTTGTCCCAACCAGGACCATGGGTTTTTGAGATTAAAACTCCCAAAATAAGATGGTAGGGGAAAGTGTTTAGTAGATATAGTCTCCCAACATTCTATTCAAGGCATTGGTGATCATCGGTGTCTACATTTATTTACTTTTGTTGAGACAGAGTCTCGCTCTGTTGCCCAGGCTGGAGTGCAGTGGCACAATCTCAGCTCACTGCAACCTCCGCCTCCTGGGTTCAAGCAATTCTCCTGCCTCAGCCTCCCAAGGAGATGGGATTACAGGCACCCACCACCATGCCCAGCTAGTTTTTTATATTTTTAGTAGAGACGGGGTTTCGCCAGGTTGGCCAGGCTGGTCTTGAACTCCTGACCTCAGCTGATCCAACCATCTCGGCCTCCCAAAGTGCTGGGATTACAGGCGTGAGCCAACGCCCCCAGCCCGGTGTCTACATTTTAAAACAAACATTTTTCCGATTGTAAATGTGTGTTCATTTGCAAAACCATAAAATCATTCATAATGTCAACAGCTTTGGACAAGCATTGTTAACATTTTTGGTCCATTTATTTCCATTGTTCTTCTGTACCACGTTTTTAAACAAAACTGAAATCATACTATAATTGCAGTTTTGTTTGTATCCACACTTAACTGGTACGTTAGAAATCACCAAATTAAGGTCACCAAAGCATTTTCTCTCCATCTGTTACTCTTAAACAGTACATTTTATTTTACACTCTGATAGATAAAGACTCACTTTATTGTACCACAGTAGTGCAGGCAGAATGGACAGCTGGAGACAGGATGATCTTTGGAAAATATAGACTAAGTCATATCATTCACCTGCTTAAAACCCCTCAGTGGCTTCTACTGAACTCAGTATCAAACCCAAACTCCACAGGGTGACCCTATATGAGCTAGCCCCCATCTCTCTGAACTCATCTCCTGCCACACCAGTCTCCTTCCTTCTCCTCTAATGAACCCAGTTCATTCCTGCTTTGAGACTTTTGCACTGGCTGTTCCCACACCCTGGAAGTTCTTCCGCAGATATTTCCCCACTTTATCCCTTCATGTCATTCTGGTATCAGCCTAAATAGAGCTCATCAGTGAGACCTTTCTTGGTTGGGCGCGGTGGCTCATGCCTGTAATCCCAGCACTTTGGGAGGCTGAGGCAGGTGGATCACTTGAGGTCAGGAGTTCGAGACCAGCGCGGCCAACATGGTGAGACCCCGTCACTACTAAAAATCCACAAATTAGCTGGGCGTGTTGCCATGCACCTGTAATTCCAGCTATTCAGGAGACTGAGGCAGGAGAATCGCTTGAATCCTGGAGGCGGAGCTTGCAGTGAGCTGAGATCGCGCCACTGCATTCCAGCCTGGGCAACAGAGCAAGACTCCATCTCAAAAAATAAATAAATAAATATAAATACATAAATAAATAAATAAAAATAAAAATACAAAAATTAGGTTGGGCGCAGTGGCTTATGCCTGTAATCCCAGCACTTTGGGAGGCTGAGGCAGGCGGATCACCTGAGGTCAGGAGTTCAAGACCAGCTTGGCCAACATGGTGAAACCCCATCTCTACTAAAAATACAAAATTTATCTGGGCGTGGTGGCGGGCGCCTGTAATCCCAGCTACTCTGGATGCTGAGGCAGGATAATTTCTTGAACCTCAGAAGTGGAGGTTGCAGTGAGTTGAGATCATGCCACTACACTCCAGCCTGGGTGACACAGTGAGACTCCATCTCAAAAAATAATAATAACAACACAAAAATTAGCTGGGTGTGGTGGTGCATGTCTGTAATCCCAGCTTCCCGGGAGGCTGAGGCAGAAGAATCACTTGAATCCGGTAAGCAGAGGCTGCAGGGAGCCAAGATCGCGCCACTGCACTCCAGCCTGGGCAACAGAGCAAGACTGTCTCAAAAAAAAAAAAAAAAAAAAAAAGAGAGACCTTTGTTGGCCATCCAATCTGAAGTAGCCCTTGCATCTGTCTCAATTGTATTCTCCAATTTTATTTCTATATTTTTTATTGTGTCTTACACCACTAGACTATAAGAGTACCATCTCTGTCTGACAAATTCATCATTTTCCCCAGTACCTGAACCAGAGATGCTCAATACATTCTGGTTGGATGAATGAAAGCATTTTCAAAGAATCCAGATTTGTGGTGCATGAAATAAAGTAACCTACTTAAATAGGTCTTATTCACAGCAGCACAGTCCCTTAATGAGGCTTTTTAAAATAGATTGTCACCCTCTCCAATAGCCTGGTCATGGAGAGCTGCCCACAGCCCTGCCAGTGGGAAAGCAAACCAGTTATTTAGTCTTGCTCGGACTTCGATTTTACTTCTCCACCCTGTTACCTAAACCAGAAACCCAACAGTGACACCCTCCCTTTCTCCCACTTCCCCACCAATTAATAATCCTGCCAATTTTCCCTCCTATGGAAGACAAGCTCAACATCACTGTCACTGTCTTTTAGCAGAATCATTCCAGTTGCCTTTCAGAAAACAATCTCTCCTGGCCAGGCACGGTGGCTCATACCTGTAATCCCAGCACTTTGGGAGGCCAAGGCAGGTAGATTACCTGAAGTCAGGAGTTTGAGACCAGCCTGGCCAATATGGTGAAACCCTGTCTCTACTAAAAATACAAAAATTAGCCGGGCATGGTGGCGGGAGCCCATAATCCCAGCTACTCAAGAGGCTGGGGCAGAAGAATCGCTTGAACCCAAGAGGCAGAAGTTGCAGTGAGCCGAGATCACGCCATTGCACTCCAGCCTGGGCAACAGAGCGAGACTCCATCAAAAAAAAAAGAAAGAAAAGAAAAAGAAGAAGGAAAACAGTCTCTCCCAATCCCAGTGACTTTTCAGAAACCTACCCCTAGATACAGGGACCCAAAACTATGCCAATCAGATATGTCCTCTGAGCATCTTGAATGCAGCAGAATGATACAGTAACAATAACGGAGGACAGGTGAGCCTAAAATTGGGGCTTAGCCTGGGAGGGTTCTTGGCTTTGCCCAGGAAAGAATTCAAGGGCAAGCCAGGGGTGTGAGACAGCAACTTTTTTTTCTAATAGTCACAGAATATCTATGTATTTATTTACTTATTCATTTTATTTTTTTTCCAACTGCTACCTTGTTTTTTTTCCAAGTTTTATCTTAAGTTCAGGGGTACATGTGCAGGATATGCAGGTTTGTTACACAGGTAAATGTGTACCATGGTAGTTTTCTGCACAGATCATCCCATCACCCAGGTATTAAGCCCAGAATCCATTAGGTATTCTTCCTGATGCTCTTCCTCCTCCCACCCTCCACCCTCTAACAGGCCCCAGTGTGTGTTTGTGCGTCCCCATGGGTCCATATGTTCTCATCACTTAGCTTCCACTTATAAGTGAGAACACGCAGTATTTGATTTTCAGTTCCTGCGTTTGCTAAGGATAATGGCCTCCAGCTCCATCCATGTCCCTGCAAAGGACATGAACTCATCATTTTTTATGGCTGCATAGTATTCCATGGTGTATATGTACCACGTTTTCTTTATCCAGTCTATCACTGATGGGCATGTAAGATGATTCCATGTCTTTGCTATTGTCAATGGGAGACAGCAACTTTCACTGAAGCAGCAGTGTACAGCAGCAGCAGAGATACTCCTTGTAGAGCAGGTCTATTCCCTAGGCAATGTGTGCAAGGTAGCACCCCAGAAGCAGTGCTGCAGTCATATTTACACCCACTTTTAGTTACAGGCAAATTAAGGACAGTTTATGCAGAAATTTCTAGAAATAGGGTGGTAACTTCTGGGTGGTTGGGTCAGTGCCATGGAAAGGGGTGATAACTTCTCGTTGTTACCATGACAACAGTAAACTGACATGGCACATGTGTGAGTGTGTCTTATGGAGAGCTGCTTCCACCCCAGCCCTGTTTTAGCTGGTCCTCAATTTGGTCCAGCTACTTGGACCAAATTGAGCCCCACCTCCAAAGTTGAGTCCCACCTCCTGCCTCAATAATAATAGAAAAGGTTGGTGATCATTTACTTCCATAGCATCCCCTGGGAGAGACCACAAGTCAATTCCCGCCACTGAGATCCCCTGGACTGCCTAATGCCTGAGTATTCCATGCCTGGTTCTTCAGGGATGTTCTTAATCCTGTGAGTTTCCATCAGTATTCCTAATGCGATCTTTGTTGACATTGTTAGCCAGACTTAGTTTCTGTTGCTTGCAACCCAAGGATCCTAACTGACAACTCTCCTGTTTGCCAAATCCATCCCATCTTCTCCATCCTCCCCACCATGGCCTCATCAGCCTTGCCCGGCTTTCAGAGCCAGCTTCCTCCCTGGTATCCATGTTTTTGGTCTTCTCAGTGCCAAATCCATTCACCACGAAGTCTCCAGCCACATCTGACCATGCCATTCTAACGGAGAAATGCCGAGTCCCTGGTCCTGACTAAAGGCCCCCATCTATCATTCTGGTCACTTCTTTTGTACCTCCCTGTCTCAACCTTTAAGCACCAAGAACTCCAAACTACCAGCTGCTTCCTCATATTCTCCACATGTGTTCTAATTTCTCAGACTTTCCCACCCTTTCGTCTGCACCAGAATACCCATGAAAAGCTAACCACGTCCTAATCATCCTTTAAACTCAGCTCAGATATCACCTCCACCCTTGCCTAGCTACCATCCATCTCTGCTCACAAATGTTCAACCCTAACAACATGGTCTGGCCTCCCCACTAATCTGTGAATTTTTTGATGACAGGCACTGTGTCAACTTCATCTATCTATCCGTACCACATAATAGGCACTGAATAAATGTTTGTTGAATGTTAAATGATTAAAAACTTAATTCACATTGAAAAACCCCAGGTTGGATGCAACAATGGTGTTTTCCTTTTCCTCCTTCCGAACCACATTTGGAATTATCCTCAAATTGAGCATTCTGAGAAATCTGCCAATGTTCTGCTAATCTTGAAGGATGGTTTCATAGCTTAAGAGTCAGAACTCACACTGTTTTAACGAGCATCAGAGGCTGTTGCTGGTTGCACTGCTTAATGGTTCTCAATCGTGAAAGGACATTTCAGACACTCTGACTACACCAGCTGAAGCCCCAAGTGAAGCCTATACCAACATGGGTACAGAAAGGGAATATGCAAAAAAAAAAAAAAAAAAAAAAAAAGCTTACCATCAATCATCAAACCAGTCTGGGCTCAAACCAGTACAGGCACACGTGACAAAGAAAGGGTTTTGCTGTGGGATTCTCCTTCCACCCCAGACCAACTGCACAGACACAGCTCCTCCTGTGCCTCAGTTTCCTCACCATGAATGAGGAATGAGCTGCTGACCTAGATTCACTCAACGAACATAGGGCACCCACTCTGTGTCTGACTCTAAACAAATTACTGCAGGTCAAAGGTTCCCAAAATACTTTTCCTAAGGAAGCAATGTGGAAAGTGCCCCGCACATAGGATCGAAACCCAGCCTGTTAGCCTCAAACCGTAACTCTGCTTCTGACCTGCAAGCTTCACAGCCCCAGGAAAAGTGATTTCACTTCCCTTTGTATCAGTTTCCAAACACAAAGAATGAGGATGACATGAGCTCAAAGGTGTGAAAGGGTCTGGCACACAAGTAGGGTCTCAGAAATCTGAATTAAGAGGGTCTCCGAAGACTTTAAACGTCCAAAGTCTATCAATTGGAATTTCTCTCGTAATGAGAACCAGTGCCCCCTTCTGACAACCAGCAAACACTGCATAGGTTGTCAGTACAAGAATGTGGTAAAAGACACCACTGCACACACCATAACAGAAGGAAGGACCAGCCACAGATATCCCACCCCGGCTGGTGACCCTCAAGAGACCAGTTTCTATGAAAAAGAAATTTCTAAATGCGACCCCAGCCCTGCCCAATATTTATGAAGGGATCAGAAGCTACCCACTGGAGAGATAAATGTAAAACTCAACAATGAACAGTTGTCATCCACCCCTCAACGTGTACCCCCCTCCCCTTACAGAGGAAAGGGCATCATGTGTGTCAATCAAGTCTTGCCCATCGTTTCTCAACAGAAGCAGCTGAATTAAATTATTTTCTTTCTAAAAAGCCCTTATCCTGCACCCTAGCCGAAGGCCTGATTACTGGCAATAGTTGCTTTCAGAGTTCAGGGAAAGGTGACATCTTGGTGAACAATTCTAAGAGGATTTAGCTCTCCTCCAATAAAATATCGTGAGGATTGGATTTCCAAAGAGTTTTGTTTTCATTACTCCACTTGGATACATCCAGTAACCAACTTCACCATCGTAGAACAGCTTCTCAGTAAACAGCTTCATGCAGCTATTGCCATGAAAAACCCACACGTCTGCAGTGAACTCAACAAACAGAGCCATTCCACTGGTCTTCCCCCAGGGCAGGCTACTCTGGAAACACAGCTCAGGGCATCCTTGGGGCTTTGGTAGAAGACCCCACCAATTGCCCGGGGAACTAGCAAAGTTATGCAGTTCCTGGAGCCCTGGAATGAATCCTAAACTGGGCGTGGTGACAGAACCACAAGGCCGAGAGGTCTGAGGTGACACCTGGACATGAGTACAGGTAGCAGATAAAAATCAAAACTCCACATTCTTCTTCTTCCAACACCTCCTCCCACCCCACAAAAAATGAAATAAAACCACGAACAAGCCAAGAAGGAGAGCTGGAATGGGGCTTCTATGAAAAACACGTCCTGTTCTAGCCTCAAGACAATTTCACACCAAATGGCTTTAAATTCCTTTCCAAAGCTCTGATGCCCGAATTGAAAAATAATTTCCCTTTTTGAGCAAAAGTCATCAGTTAAAGAAGCAGAACCTGAAAATCCTAGAAGCTCATGAGTTCTCCTATGTGCACGAATGTTGCGTGTGTCTCAACACACGCAGCGCAGAAATCTACCCATTCTTTCTGAGAAGGTCATCCCAACTCTGTCGCAGAGGCTACTGTGGGTCACTCTAGAATGTAGTTATTATCACCACTAAACAGACTTCCCAGCCACACACAGCCGGCGCTAAGCTGCTATTCCCTGAGCCCAAAAAAGTCTCCTTTTTTGCAGAAAACCGGCTCAGGGCCTGGGGATGGCTGGCGCCCCAGTCTTGGCACTCAGGGAACTGCAGGCACCGCTTCACCCAGGAGCTAAGGGCTTCGACCCAAATGGAAGAAAGGCGCCTTCCTCACACAAGCCTCGTCCAAGAAAAAAGAGCAGTGGGAAACGATGGTGGGCTGGTGGCCCGGGCGCACGTGGCCCAAGGCTAAGACGCAAGCCGATCCCCTCGGTGCACGCTCTGTACCCCCAGCCCGTCTGGATGGGGCGTCCCCCGCTCGCCCTCGCCCCAAGGGTGGCCCAGAACTACCTGCTGCTGCCTAGGCGCCCTCGGACCAAGTCTCGGGAAGTTCACTCCGCGCTGCGCTAGTCCGGAGAGACTAGGAACCCGAGTAAACCCAGCCTGTCCGGGGAAGACGGATCCCACCCCCGCCTGGGCGCCAGACCCATCCAGCTGCTTGGAGCTCAGAGACTAGGTCCCAGCCGGACTGCAGAAGCCTCTCTGGTTACCCCTTGCACCCTGGCGCCCCCGGACTCGGGGTGGGTGGCGGCGAGGAGCGTGCGCCCAGAAAGGCAAGCAGTCAGCGCTAGGGGCCGGAGGTGGAGAGAACCCTGCCTCCCGCCTCCCCCGATCGCCATGACTCCGGCTTCGCGAAGAGACCTGGTTGCCGCCGGGCGCTCCCACCTGGGCTGCGGTGCGGCTCCGAGTACCCTGCCCTCCCTCCCCACAGCCCGGGCGCCTGCGGGCGGGGGCGCGCAGCCTGGTGGCCACTGGCGCTTGGGGGCTAGAAGAGCGGCTCCCAGCCTCCAGCCCGCACGGTGCCGGGAGAGCCGAGTCCGCCGCGGCCCTTCCCTAGCCCCACGCCCCCAGGCAGGCGGCCAGGAGCCAGCTCCACGGAAGGCAAGGTGGCCGGCGCGGCCCCCAGCCCGCGGGGTGGGTGCCCCAGTGTCGGCGCCAACAGGTACGAGAGGCGCTGTCTGCCAACCATCTGCCCACTCTGAGCACCAGGGCCCGCGACAGCCCGGAGGTTTGGACACCCTAGAGAGAAGCGAGGACCGAGGGAAGAGGAAAAGAGAGCGCGCGCGCGCGCGGGTAAGCTGGGGAGCCGGCGGCGGCACTCACCTCTTGCTGGGCCGGGGCTCCGCAGCCCGGCAGCCGAGGCGCCTCCGCACCGCGCGGGGGGCTTCCTCCGAGGCCCGCAGGGAGGGGGCGGTGCGGAATGGAGGCGCCGAGCGGGCAGCGCTCAGCCTCTCGCTCACACCCCCAGCCAGCAGCCGCGTCCCCGTGCCGGCATCCTCGCTGCCGCCGGCTACCTCGGCGCCCCCGGGCCGCTCCCCACGCGCGCGCCGGGACCTGCACGAGCCCCCTCGTCGACTCGGAGCGCGATCTGGGCGCGTGCCTCCCTGTCCTTGTCCTCTGCTCCCGTCTGGGGACGTGTGCCCCGCACCCCCTGCACCGCGCGCTCCTCTACCCCTCCCGCTCCCGCTGGCCGCGCGGGTTCAGCCCATGTGCGCGGCTGCCTCGCTGCGCCCCGGAGCCCAGTGACCGAGGCCCCGCCGGAGTTGCGCGCCCTAGAAACTCCATGCAGCTCCGGCCTCCTCCCCAGCTCCTCCCCAGCGGATCCCCCAGGGCCTTGCGGCCGCCAGCACCACACTCCTCGCTCTGCCGGTGCCCGCGTTCAGGAGCCGGGCTTCTGGGCTCGCCTTGGCCGCCTGCGCCCCAGCTCCTCCGAGGGTCGGGGAGCCCCCACCCCCCAACCTCCGCCTCTCCAATGGCTCCCTCGGTTTCCAGGCAGCGCAACCTGAGGAACGCCTCAGCGCGCGCGCACTCACACTCGCGCGCACACACACACACACACGCATGCACATGCACGGCACACACAGGCAGACACGCGGGGGGCGAGCAGGCGCTTGGCAGACGGTGCTCCTTCCTTCCCTTCCCAAAGAGGCTGCCCACGTTAACTCCGGCAAACTGCTGCTCCTCAGCACAGGACAACTCACCCTAGCGCCCGCCGCCTTCACTACTTCATCCCAGGTGCCCACACCCTAGATCCACGATTACACCTGAGCCCAGGGGGAAGGCGGGGCGCCGAGGTGGAGGGGCCGATGGCCGAAACTGCGGGGACCAGCATTCCGCGTGACCGCCCCTGGAGACATCCAAGGAGGCAGGGCATCGCCCACCCACCAGGGATCCCACTCCTCCAGGGCCTGAGAACATGTGGTGTGGTCCCCACTTCTTCCAAGGTCATAGGATGGATCCGATGGGAGGGAGAGGGCGCTTGGGCACAGGTGTGAGCTACAAATTCGCAGACTGTCTGCAACCTGCCCATGCGCTGACCTCTACTGAGTCTACGCCCAGACAGACCCCTGCCCCAGGTCTCAAGGGCAACGCGTGTGCTTGGAGTCAGCAGTCACCTTTCCCAGTCCCCACCTGTCTGCCTCCCAAGAACTGACGGAATACACAGTGCAACCAAGGTTTGTCTTGGCAAGAAAAAGAAAGAAAGCAGCAAGGTGGGTCTCAGACTGTCCCGCAGACAGATTAGACGCTTGCCAGTTCCTTTCTGCTGCCCCCAAGGTTGTGCCAATAAAGAAAGAACAACAAACCTGGCTGAAGCAGGCTAGTCCTTCCTTACAGCACCCTCCTCTCCCGGGTCCCCAGTTTCTTGTCCCCTCTTGGTGGCAGAAAGACTGCTCACCAGCTCAGATGTCTTCAATTCCCAGAACCAGAGAAAAGATACATGTGAAAAATTTCACACCAATCAGAACAAAAGCAGGCAATGCTGCTCTAAGCCTCTCATCCAAACAACTCAGCAATCACCTCTCCACTGTTTGGTTCAACTGCCAGGGAAGTTTGGGCGTTTTTGTCAGCCAGCAGCACAATCTCTGTGTGTGTGTGTGTGTGTGTGTGTGTGTGTGTGTGTGTGTGTGTCTCACCTGGGTGTGGTTTCAGAGTCCCCGAGGCACTCACTGTGGGTGCCACGCCTTTAGCATTTAGCATTTCCTAACCTGTATTATTACTATCTTGTATAGACCCTACTTCCCTAGTAATCTTTTTTAAATATGTTTTTGTTATTTTTATAGGTACATGGTAGGTGTACATATTTATGGGGTACATGAGATGTTTTGTTACAGGCATGCAATGTGAAATAAGCTCATCATGGAGAACAGGGTAGCATTCCCTCAAACATTCATCCTTTGAGTTACAAACAGTCCAATTACACTCTAAGTTATTGTAAAATATATGAGTTATTGACTATAGTCACTGTGTTGTGCTATCAAATAATAGGTCTTATTCATTCTAACTTGTTTTTTTTTTTTTTTTAACCTATTAACCATCCCTACCTACCCAACCTCCTCACCCCCCACCCAGGCCCCCTCACCCTTCCCAACCTCTGGTAACCACTGGTAGATTCTCTATGTCCATGAGTTCAATTGTTTTGATTTTTAGATCCCATAAATAAGTGAAAACATGTGATGTTTGTCTTTCTGTGCCTGGTTTATTTTACTTAACATAATGATCTCCACTTCTATCCATGTAGTTACAAATCACTGGATCTCACTCTTTTTTATGGCTGAATAGTGCTCCATTGTGTACATGTCCCACATTTTCTTTATTCATTTGTTGATGGACACATGGGTTGCTTCCAAATCTTAACTATTATAAACAGTGCTGCAACAAACATCAGAATGCAGATACCTCTTCGATATACTAATTTCTTTTCTTTGGGGTATATACTCAGCAGTGGGATTGCTGGATCATATGCTCCCTAGCAATCTTATAACTGAGATGTAACAGGTACCACTCTTAAGGACTTGCTGAGTACCCCTCCCCCACCCCAGCATGAAAACACAGAAAAATCCTGAGTTCCTTCAAAGAAACTCCAGGTACCTAGCTAGCCCTGAGAAGTAAACCAGCAACTTGATAAACAAGAAGGTAATTTTAGCTTAAAACAATAGCCAAAGAAGTTAAGAGTCAGGAAATGTTTTTGTTCCCTGTATCAGTCTGTTCTTATGCTGCTAATAAAGACATACCTAAGACTAGGTAATATACAAAGGAAAGAGGTTTAATGGACTCACAGTTCCACATGGCTGGGGAGGCCTCACAATCATGGCAGAAGATAAAGGAGAAGCAAAGGCACATCTTACATGGCAGCAAGCAAGAGAGCTTGTGCAGGGGGAACTCCCATTGATAAAACCATCAGATCTCGTGAGACTTATTCACTATCATGAGAGCAGTATGGGGGAGACCTGTGCCCATGATTCAATTTCCTCCCAACAGATCCCTCCCACAACACATGGGAATTATGGGAGCTACAAGTCAAGATGAGATTTGGGTGGGGACACAGTCAAACCATATCATTCCCTATAGAATCTAAACATAACATCTTAGTGTCCTTGAGTTGTTTTTCAGAAACCTGGACCCCCATTAAACTGATCGACTAGCACACAGACCTTGGATGAGAGGGAACTGAGGACTAAACTCTAACTGTGGTTCTTGTTCTAAATTTCTTCCTGAAGGGTCTGGAGGAAGCCACACCTACAGGCCAGAGTGAACATTCTTTTCTGCAAACCCCATATTTTTAGACAAAGCTTTACCTCCTTAACTAATCACAAATCAGAAAATCTTTGAACTCACTTATGACATTTGTAGAGATGGGATCTCCCTATGTTGCCCAGGCTGGTCTCAAACTCCTGGCCTCAAGTAATCCTCCCACCCCCACCTTCCAAAGTATTGGGATTACTAGTCCCAATGTGAGCCCATGTGGGCCTCTGCTCCCAGATGTCTGCTTTTTTAAGTCAAACCAAATGTAGAGCTTTCATGGATTGATTTATGGCTTTGCCTGTAGCCTCTGCCTCCCACCTTTAAAAATCCTTTCCTGTAAGCCAACTGGGTGGTTGGGACTGAAGCATGAGCTGCCTGATTCCTCTTGGTTGGTGCCCTGCAAATAAATGCCTTCCTTTCTCCTGCTGCAAAACCTTGATGCGGATAGCTGGTCTTACTGCACTGGGTGAGCAGCCCAGTTCCATTCAATAACATGACATGCTTGACCCACTGGTTGAGTTTTATGTACCTAGTTCAGAGATGCGCATAGAAGGTGATATGGTTTGGCTGTGTCCCCTCCCAAATCACATACTGTATTCCCATAACTCCCACATGTTGTGGGAGGGACCTGGTGGGAGATAATTGAACCATGGGGGCGGTTTCTCCCATTCCATTTTCATGGTAGTGAGTAAGTCTCACAAGATCTGATGGTTTTATACGGGGAAACCCCTTTCACTTGGCGTTCTCTCTCTCTCTCTCTCGTCTGCTGCCATGTGAGATGTGTCTGTGCCTTTGGCCTTCCACCATGATTGTGAGGCCTCCCCAGCCATGTGGAACTATGAGTCCATTAAATCTTTCTTTTGTAAATTACCCAGTCTCAGCTATGTCTTTATCAGCAATGTGAAAGCGAATTCATACAGAAGGTATTATATTTACAGGGGTTTCCACAATGGGTCGCAGGCAGATGAACAGAGTTGACAGGATCTCCATAAGATCTTTCCCTTTGATCCCTTAGTTTGGATGAATGCTGCATCATCTAACAATCTGTTGCCTCTGTAAGCAATTATTCTGACACTTTCTAGATGACAACCATGTCACCAAAGTGCCTTGGTAGGGCCAAGCACGGTGGCTGAAGCCTGTAATCCCAGCACTTTGGGAAGCCGAGGCGGGTGGATCACTTGAGGTCAGGGGTTCGACACCAGCCTGGCCAACATGGTGAAACCCCGCCTCTACTAAAAATACAAAAATTAGCTAGGCATGGTGGTGGATGCCTGTAATCCCAGCTACTTTGGAGGCTGAGGCACAAGAATCGCTTGAACCTGGGAGGCAGAGGTTGCAGTGAGCCGAGATTGTGCTACTGCACTCCAGTCTGGGCAACAGAGCGAGACTCAGTCTCAAAAAACAAAAAAACAGACAAACAAACAAATGCCTTGGTAAGTGTAGAGATACACACATGAAGTTCCTGGTAAAATGTAGGGCCCTCCCACATAACCAGAGTGGGAAACATTTGGCCAAAGCTCTCATTCTGCCCTCCCTGCCTGCCTGCGTAAATTTGGGCAAGTTGTTTATTCTCTCTGAATCTCATTGCCCTCATCTATAAAATGGGGATAATCAGAGTATCTATTCCATAAGGTTTTGAGAAAATTAAATGTGACTATGTGAAATAGCAGTTCACTCAGTTAACCTGGCTCCAGGCATAGAGTAAGCTTTCAATAAATGTTGGCTGTTGTTACAAGTGAATAGTCAACACAAACACGTATCAAAGACCTTACTTTGGGAGGAAAAAAAAAAATCAAGGATCTCTTGCCTTAGGACACTAAGCTCAGCGAGCCTCAGAAGTAGAGAAGGCTAGGCAGTGGCTCACACTTGTAATACCGATACTTTGGAAGGTCTAGGTGGGAGGATTACTGGAGGTTGGGAATTTGAGACCAGCCAGCCTGGGCAACATAGGGAGACCCCACCTCTACAAAAAATGATTTGCAAAATTAGCCAGGTGTGGTAGCATGTGCCTGTAGTCCTAACTACTCAGGAGGCTAAGGCAGAGGATGGTTTGAGCCCAGGAGTTCGAGATTACAGTGAACTGTGGTCACACCACTGCACTCCAACTTGGGTGAAAGACCAAGACTTTGTCTCAAAAAAAAAAAAAAAAAAATCAGAAACACAAAGAACTAGAGAAGCTGGATGGCAGACTTCTGCAGTTTCTTGGTCTTCCCCAGCTGTGACCATTTTGAGACCTCCATGTTAAGGTGGTTGCAGGTTTACAGGCCCTGGCACTTTTGCTCCAACTTTTATTCAATATATGTGGTCAAAATGTGTCAGCTCCTTCCTATGAAAATACCAAAGAAAATCTTTTACCAATTACCGGGATGGAGGCTAAACTCAACATGGAACAAAATGAACAGGAAGGACTTCTCCTTATCGTGCATTTGTAGCTGGATTTAGCATAAGTTCTCTCTCTAACCTAGAATAGTGCAGCCCTCCAGGAAACAGTGAGGAGTCAATTTCAACTTCCTTCTACCACCTGCCTCTAGCTTTGGGATTCAGAGTTACACAAATCAGACACCAAGACAAGTGCTACCTTGCCAGTGATAATCCTCTGGTAAATATCCCCTTCCCTTATCTTCTTCTATTTTACCATCAGTAAATATATCTACTTCAAGTGCCCAAGACGCCCAAGGGTAGAGGGTGATGAAAAGATTCATTGCACTCTGAATAGAAATAGGTAGAAGCAGAAAAAAAAAATCATTCAAGAAATATATGTTGGAAGGTAAAATTTTTCATGTCTTCCATCAAAGTATGGAATCCAGGATTCACTAAATTCTTTACAACCCACATTCTCTCCTGTGTGGCTAGGGGTTTGCCACAAACTTTGCAGTGGTTTGCTTTGCAGTAATCGATAACCAGGACAAAATTTGGTATCTGGAAGGAGAGTGCTGCTGTAACAATAACTTAAAATACTGGCTTTGGGATTGAGCAATGGGAAAAAGCTATAACTGCCTCGAAAGACTATTAATGAGAGTTGCAAGGACCTTTGGAAAACTCTTGGAGGAAACATGAAGGGCACAGAAAGTGCTTATTGGAAGCTGGAGAAAAGAACGCCTAAGTCACGTCCCAGCAGAACAGTTAGCAAAATTGCTGCCTGTCAATGGCCAGCTGGGTGCGGTGGCTCATGCCTATAATCCCAGCACTTTGGGAGGCCGACGCGGGTAGATCACTTGAAGTCAGGACTTTGAGACTAGCCTGGTCAACATGGTGAAACTCTGTTTCTACTGTAAATACAAAAAATTAGCCAGGCATGGTGGTGCATGCCTGTAATCCCAGCTACTCGGAAGGCTGAGGCAGGAGAACTGCCTGAACCCAGGAGGCAGAGGTTGCAATGAGCTGAGATCAGCCACTGCACTCCAGCATGGGTGACAGAGCGAGATTCTGTCTCAAAAAAAAAAAAAAATCAATATAACCAATGGCAAGGATACCTAATGACCTCATGGATCTGACTAGGGTGATTTCCAAGTGGAAAAACAGAAAATGCCAGCTGGATTTTTCCAGATGCCTATGAGAAAAGGTAAGCAGAGACAGGTTAATTGAAGAAGCAGCTATTCCAGTTTTTTAGCAGAATTAAGATGGAATAGCAAGGAACCAGGGTTTGCTGAGTTAGAAAGGATTACTGTTTCTCTGCTGGGTTAGAAAGGACTACTGTTTCTCATTGTGGTGTCTCCAGGCAAAACCTTTCAAATCTAGGGCAGTAAAATCTGGTTTCTGGGAAAGATGGACTCAAGGACGGGGCTGTAAGATTCTTTGTTAAGGCCTCAGACATATTTAAGGGGATGCCCAAAAGGGCTTCTACATGTCTTAAAGACACTGCCTCACTCAGCAGCTTTGCAGGAGACTAAAGATAAAGAAAGGTCTTTTTTATTTTTAAATTTTATTTATTTATGTATTTATTTAGAGACAGAGTTTCACTCTGTTATCCAGGCTTGAGTGCAGTGGCATGATTTCAGAGAGGAAAAGAGAGACAGGGAGAAAAAGAGAGGTTCCGGGCCTGTCTGCAGCTACTCAAGCCCCTGCTGTGAGCATCTTCCCAGAGAAGGCTACAGATTCTGTTGGAGAGAGACAAGCCACCCCCACCATGGGCTATGTGAATTCCCAATCCACAGAACCACAAGAGGCAGTCATAAATTTTTGTTTTAAGTAACTTCGTTTGGGGATGAATTTTTGTTATGCAGCAATAAATAACCAGAAAAATTAAATTTACTAAATTAGAAAAATGTCAAAAAATATGTTGTAAAGTGAAAAAAGTTAATGGCAAAACAACATGTATGGTGCCACTTTTGAAAAAGAAAACTTTGTATATGGGATCCGCGTACACATATGTGCACAGAATATAATTCCAATGCTTTCTGTTAACTAACTCTGGAGAACAAGTATTGAGGGGATAAATATATATATATTTATTTATATATTCTATTTATATGTAAATATTTATTTATGTATTTTATGTATATATATAAATTTAAATATATATTTATATTTATATATTTTTATTTATATAAATATATATTTTATTTATGTATAATTATTTACATTTTTATTTATATATGCTTATTATATAAATGGCTTTTTATAAATGGAATATAAATGGCTTTTTGCTTTTTCAAAAAAATTTTCAAAACGTATATTAACCAGCCAAAAAAATGAAATCTAGGTTAAATATTATACATTAAAAAATATAAGTATATATAGCATATATTTATATAACATATAAATATATAAATAGCATATATTTATAGCATATATAAATGTATATGTGAACATATATTTATTCATATATGAATTATTTTATGTGGTATTTATATTTAAATATTTATAAAAATAATGATATATAATACATTATATATGTACAATATAATGGCACATGTTATATATTATATCGTATGTACTGTTATATTCATGCATGTTATGTATAATTATACATATTATATAATTATGTTATACAAAGTTACATAATATATGTATTAGATACTATTATATAATGCCAAAAGAAAAGAACATCTTACAGATCTTAAGAGCATCACAGGCATAGAAGGAAAAGGAAACCTTGGAAAGTGGAGGCGTCATTGTGCTCCATTGTCCCCTTAAAGGCATTCATCCACCTGTGTTTGAAACTGCACATGGTGAATGGTTAAAAAAAAAAAATAGCAAGAGAAGGAAAGAAAGAAGAAAGTGGAAGGAAAGAAAGAGAAGGAAGGAAGGAAGGAGAAAGAAAAAAGGAAAAGGGAAGGAAGGAAGGAAAGAAAGAAGAGAAAGAAAGGAAGGAGGGAAAGAGAGAAAGACAAAAAGACGAAAGAGAGGGAAGGGAAGGGAAGGGAGAGAGGGAGAGAGGAAGGGAGGGAGGAAGGGAGGAAGGAAATAAGGAAGGGAGGGAAGGAGGAAGGAAAGAAGAAAGGGAGGGAGGGAAGGGAAGGAAAGGAAGAAAAAGCAAGGGAGGAAGGAACCAAGCAGCAGGAAGGAGAATTCTTGGGAAATTGGAGTCTATAACCTCCCTAGGAGGAGGGGCACTGATAAACACCCCAGGGTTTCAGTTGAACCTTTTGAAATACTACATGCATTAAGATTAAGGGCAAACCAAAAGCCTTTGGAGAATCAAGTTCAGCCTTAAATTATCTCAATAATTGATTAGCTAAAAATGATCTTTACGTACCCTAAACGCCTGCCGGATGAAAAGTTAAATCTCTCTGAGAGAGAACAAATGTATAGCCACTATAATTTTTTAAATATAACGTGGCATTTAATCAAAAATCAACAGGCATGTCCGGAATAAAGAGAAACAGCAGACAACAGGAAAATCAAACATAGGAAATTCAGATACTGGATTTATATAAAACAGACATTAAAACAATTGTATAGATGTTTAAGAAAATGAATGACAAGATAAATTCACCGGTGAATAGCTAAAGTCTATTTATTTATTCTTAATTTCTTTCTAATTCAATAATTTAACTTTTACTTTTTATTAAAGTGATCCATAATTTTTAAAGGTCAAATGGTAATTTGTTATGCAGAAATAGAATTTAAAAATAAACATCAAACAGTTCCAAAAGGTCAATTGTGCAAAATGGTGTTCTCTCTTTCCTCCTCCTCCATTCCTTTTTCCCAAAGATAACCACTTTCAACTAGTCAGTTACCTCTTTGGATAATTATATCCATATTTCTAAATAAGTGATTTTTTAAAAAATATTTATTTTCTTTTCTGATTAAAACACCTAACTGAAGGATGAAGATGTAATACTCTTACTTGTTTCTCCAATCCACACACATACATTCTGTCCTGATTCTCCCATATATAATTTTTAATTTGATCTCCATTCAGTTAAAATTTATTTATTATTTATTTATTTGAAACGAAATTTCACTCTGTCACCCAGGCTGGAGTCCAGTGGCACGATCTCGGCTCACTGCAACCTCCACCTCCCAGGTTCAAGCGATTCTCCCGCCTCAGCCTCCCGAGTAGTTGGGGTTACAGGTGCCCGCCACCAAGCCCAGCTAATTTTGTGTATTTTTAGTAGAGACGGGGCTTCACATGTTGGACAGGCTGGTCTCGAACTCCTGACCTCATGTGATCCACCCGCCTTGGCCTCCCAAAGTGTGGGATTACAAAGGTGTGAGCTGCAGCGCCCGGCCAAAATTTGTTTATTTTTAACACAGAATAAAGTAGCAATTCTGGAACCCATCAAAAAATAAATAAAATGCACTCAATAGATGTGGTTAAAGCAAATTGGACACAGTAGAAGAGATTAGCGAACTTTAAAGAGGTCAGTAAAAAATATCCTGCTAATGTGTGAGAAGGAAAGGTGGGAATAGAGAAAAGAGAATAAGAGAGAATTAGAGCACAGTGAATTGTCAAACATGTAACTGAAGTTTGAAAAGGAAAGGGGAGAAAGAATGGGGTGGATGCAATGCTGGCTGAGAATTTTCCAAAACCAATAAAGACATTAAGCCACAGATTCAGGAAGTCCTATAAACTCCGAATAGGATACGTGCAATGAAATCCACATGAAAGCAATCATCCTTACATTTCTAAAACCCAAAGACAATTTTTTTTTCTTTTTTTTTTTTCCTTTTTTCTTTTTTTTGAGACGGAGTTCCTCTCTTTTTGCCCAGGCTGGAGTGCAATGCCATGATCTCAGCTCACTGCAGCGATCTCAGCTCACTGCAGCCTCTGCCTCCCAGGTTCAAGCGATTCTCCTGCCTCAGCCTCCTGAGTAGCTGGGATTACAGGCATGTGCCACCATGCCTGGCTAATTTTGTATTTTTAGTAGAGACGGGGTTTCTCTATGTTGGTCAGGCTGGTCTCGAACTCCCGACCTCAGGTGATGCGCCAGCCTCGGCCTCCCAAAGTGCTGGGATTACAGGGGTGAGCCACCAAGCCCGGCCAAGACAAAATAGTAAAAGCAGCCAGGCCCCCTCTCCTTCACACACACATACACCTTTCAAAGAACAATTTGCCGGACAGACGACTTGTTAACAAACGTAATAAAAGCTAGTACAACTTGCAATCATTGGTATCATCTTTGGTGCACTAAAAGAAAATAGCTATCCACTAAATTCTGAATGCAGTGAACATGCCCACTAAAAAGAAAACGGAGCAATTTTTGCTTCTATGTTACTAGGTTGGTGCAAAAGCAATTGCAGTTTTTGCCATTGAAAGTAATGGCGGTAGGGCGAGATGGCTCAGGCCTACAATCCCAGCACTTTGGGAGGCCGAGAAGGGTGGATCACTTGAGAGGTCAGGAGTTTGAGACCAGCCTGGCCAACATGCTGAGACCCTGTCTCTACTAAAAATGCAAAAATTATCCGGGCATGGTAGCAGGTGCCCATAATCCCAGCTACTTGGGAGGCTGAGGCAAGAAAATTGCTTGAACCTAGGAGGCGAAGGTTGCAGTGAGCTGAGATCACTCCAGCTTGGACAACAGAGCGAGATTCTGTCTCAAAGAAAAAAAAGAAACTAATGGCAAAAACCTCAATTATGTTTGCATCAACATAGTTAGTTTCCTTCCCACTATTAAGAATTAGAAACTAAACAAATGTACAAATTAAGTGTTTTCTGTAATTGGACAGCAGATAGTACAGGGCTGTGATCCATGTGAGAAGAGGTACAAATTACGTGTGTCCTGCAACTGCCCAGCTTTCTACCTGGAGATCGTTTCTGTATCGCTGCAGAGGAAAAGGAAGCCAAACAGAACACAGGGGTCTCACTAAATTGAGGGATCAGAGTTCATGAAGGCTTAGGTAGCTAGATTTTGGGGGGCAGAGAACTGGAGAGGAGAAGGCAACACAGAAAGGTGGAAATTTTTTATAAGGATTTCAGTTCCTAGCTGACAACTAAGATGTGCATGAAGAGACAAATCCCATGCCGCTAGGCAGAGAACAGTTAGTGGAGAGTTGTTAAGTCGAACAATTTCTAGACGTAAGAAAGAACTGGAAAATAGGCAAGTTCTGATGATCCTGAGTGAGAAAACTCATTGAACACCCGGCGGATACAATACAGCCCATATGGATTGCCCCTTCCTGGTAGCAGGAATAAAATAGCTCTAGAATAACAGCTATTTAAGACTTGACCTAACAAAGCTTAAGAGCAAACATCAAATGGATCAAGGTGATTCCCAAGTTACTAATCCAATGCCTAGCAAAGAAACTTCAAAACTCTTCAAAGGACAAAAGGAAAATTCAGAAACTCAACAACATAACACCCACAGTGTCCATGGAAACAGAAGGAAAAATAACAATGGCGATGGAATCTGCAGAAAGGGGCTTTCGAGCAGCTATTAGGATGTTCAAGGATTTAAAGGAAATTGTGAACAATAAAGGAAGGCATGCAAACTAAAAAAAGAAGCAAATAAAATTGTAGTGCTGAAAAATGTATACTTAATGTGAAAAAGCTATTTGAGGGCTTAACATAACATTAGGTATTGTAGAAAAATAAGTGAGTTTGAAAAAATAGAAACTGAAGCAGAGAAAGAATACTGGCTAAAAAAATCTTAAAATCTTTGATGGCAGGTGGGACAATATCAAGCTACCTAACATATGTTCGATTTTAATACCTAAAGCAAGAGAAAAAGAGAGAGAGAGACTGTACACACGCGTGCTTGTGTGTGTGTGTGTGTGTGTGTGTGTGTGTGTATGTGTGTGCTGGGAAGGTTAAACAGAAAAAGGATTTGAATAAATAGTGGCTAATATTTCCCAATTTGATAAAAGCCTAAATATACAGCTCCACGTGACAGAATTTACTGCAAGAAAGATAAATACAAAAAATGCACACCAAGGTACCTTATAATCAAATTGCTGAAAACCAATGATAGAGAAAAATCTTAAAGTATCCAGAAGAAAAAAACATTATAGCAGGAGAACAAAGAGAAGATGTAAAACTAACTTCTTTTAAGGAACAATACAAGCCAAAAGACAATGGAACATTTTTAATGTGCTGAAATTGAAAACAAAAACAGAAATACTGAGATTTGTCATCACGGTTTTGACTTGCATGTCTCTATAGAACAATTAGTGATGCTGAGCTTATTTTCAAATGCTTATTGGCCATGTATATGTCTTCTTTTGAAAACTGCCTGTTTGTGTCCTTTGCCCACTTTGTTATGGGGTTGTCTGCTTTTTGCTTGTTAATTTAAGCACCTTATAGATTCTGGATATTAGCCCTTTGATAGATGCATATTTTACAAATATTTTCTCCCAATTCTGTTGGTTGTCTGTTTACTTTGTTAGCTTCTCTTCCTTTGCAGATGCTCTTTAGTTGAATTAGGTCCCATTTGTCAATATTTGTTTTTGTTATTGCTTTTGGCATCTTTGTCATTAAATCTTTGTCAGGATCTACGTCCAGAATGGTATCTTCTAGGTTTCCTTCAAGGGTTTTTACAGGCCCATAAACCCTTTAGGTTTTGTGTTTAAGCCTTCAATCCAGCTAGAATTGATTTTTGCATATGTTAAAAGGAAGGGGTCCGGTTTCAATCTACTGCTTTGGCTAGCCAGTTATGCCAGTAATATTTATTGAAAAGGGACTCCTTCAACTGTGGAAAGCAGTTTGGAGATTACTCAAAGAACTCAGAACAGAACAAGCACTTTACCCAGCAACCCACTGGGTATATACCCAAAGGAATATGAATCGTTCTACCATAAAGTCCTTTGCATACATGTGTTCATCACAGCACTATTCACAATAGTAAAGATACGGAATGAACCTAAGTACCCAGCAATGCTAGACTGGATAAAGAAAACGTGGCACATACACACCATGGAATACTACTCAGCCATAAAAAAGAATGAGATCATGTCTTTTGTGCAACAGGGATAGAGCTGGAGGCCATTATCCTAAGCAATTTAATGTAGAACAGAAAACCAAATACTGCATGTTTTCACTTCTAAGTGGGAGCTAAACATTGAGTACACATGGACACGAGGAAGAGAACAACAGACACCAGGGCCTATTTGAGGGTGGAGCAGGAGGAAGTTGAGGATCAGAAAACTACCTACCAGACACTATGCTTATTACCTGGGTAATGAAATAATCTGTACACTAAATCCCTGCAAGACTCAATTTACCTATATAACAAACTTGCACATGTACTCCTGAAACAAAAGTAAAAGTTAAAAAAAATAAATAAATAAAATACTGAGAATTTCCTAATCAGCAAAAATATTCTCTGAATTTAAAGGTGATGGCTGGGCGAGGTGGCTCACGCCTGTAATCCCAGCACTTTGGGAGGCCAAGGTGGGTGGATCACCTGAGGTCAGGAGTTCAAGACCAGCCTGACCAACATGGTGAAACCCCGTCTCTACTAAAAACACAAAAATGAGCTGGGCGTGGTGGCAGGCACCTGTAATCCCAGCTACTCGGGAGGCTGAAGCAGGAGAATCACTTGAACCCGGCAGGTGGAGGTTGCAGTGAGCCGAGATCATGCCATTGCACTGGGCGACAAAGTGAGACTCTGTCTCAAAAAAATAAACAAATAAATAAATAATAATTTTTTTAATTTTAAAAAATAAAGGTGAAATAAAGAGTTTTTCAGATAAACAGTAAAATAATTTATAGGCCAGGCACAGTGGTTCATGCCTGTAATCCTAGCCCTTTGGGAGGCTGAGGCAGGAGGATCACATGAGCCCAGGAGTTCAAGACCAGCCTTGGCAACCTAGCAAGACCCTGTCCCTATTCAAGAATTTATAGCCATCAGGCTGAAGTAAATGACAACAGAAACTTAGGAATGATAAGTCCTGGGAATGGAAAACATGTGAATAAAAATAAAAAGTTTGTCATTATTTTTAACTTTCTTTAAAAGGTAGTTTACTGTTTAAGACAAAAATATTACCCAATGCATTTATGGGATTTATAAGGCATGTATAAGTAAAACATGTACGACAGCTACAGCACAAAGGGAGTAAGGAAATGGAAATATACTATTAAAAGATAGTCAATTTATCCATGAAATGGTATAGTATCATTTGATATCACACTGTTATATTTGAAGGTGCACATTGTTAAACCCCAGAACACAAAGAGATACAGCAAATAAGCCAATAGAGAATAAATACAATATTTGAAAAATAATCAATACCAGAAAAGTCATGAAAAGGGAAAAACGAACAAAGAACAGATGAAACAAAAAAGAAATAGCAAGATGGTACATTTACACCTAAATATATTGTGAATTGCATTTAATTTAAAGAGTGTGAACCACTACCAAATTTGGCCATATTAAATTTATAGAGCACTATATTAACATAATCTTTTCAAGTGCTTTTTGAATGTTCATACAAGATAGACTCTGTATCTTGTGCCACAAAATAATTCTCAGTACTTTGGTATTTTAAGCCAGGTGTGGTGGCTCATGCCTGTAATCCCAGCACTTTGGGAAGCCAAGGCAGGCAGATCACTTGAGGTCAGGCAGGAGAATCGTTTGAACCCAGGAGGTGGAGGTTGCAGTGAGCTGGGATTGCACCACTGCACTCCAGCCTGGGTGACACAGCGAGACTCCGTCTCAAAACAAGCAAACAAACAAAAAAAAACACTTGGAGATTTTAAAGTTATCCCATCTCTACTAAAAATACCAAAATTAGCCAGGCGTGGTGGCGCATGCCTGTAATCCCAGCTACTTGGGAGGCTGAGGCAGGAGAATCGCTTGAACCTGGGAGGCAGAGGTTGCAGTGAGCCACTATTGTGCCATTGCACTCCAGCCTGGGTGACAGAGTGAGACTCTGTCTCAAAAAAAAAAAAAAAACTTTGAGATTTTAAAGTTATCAAAATCATACAGAAAACATTCTATAACCATAACGGAATTAAATTAGAAATCAGTAATAAGAAGACACCTTAAAAACTCCCCAAGATTTTACAAGTAAAAGACAGTTTTGCATAATGCGTATGTCAAAGAATAATCACAAAGGAAGTTTAAAAATATTTTGAACTAAATGAAATGAAAGCACAAGGTATTGAAATTGGTGAGATCAGCTAAAACAGTGCTTACAAGGAAAATTATAGCTTAAAATGTTTACTTTACAAAAAGATGAAAGGTTTAAAGCCAATGTTTTAAGATTCTAACTTAAAAAGCTAAAAAGAGAAGAACAAATTAAGTTGAAAGAAAACAGAAGAAAGGAAAAAGGATGGGGAAATCAAATTTTAAAATGGACAGAAAAATGAAAGAAAACATCGTAAAATTAATAAATCTGTAGCTAACTAGATTTGAAAATACGGCAAAAACACAAAGTACCAAGATCAGGAATCACTATAGATCCTAACGATATAAAAAAGAATAACAAGGGAATATTATAAAGCAATGTTATGACAAAAAATGGACAATTTAAACAAAAGAGAAAAATTTTTTTAAAAAACACAAATTACCAAAATAGACCCAAGGAGATATAAAAAATCTGAATATTCCTATATCTTTTAAAGAAACTGAATTCATAATTAACCTCCTATGCCCTCAAAACATAAACAAATTCCTCTGTGCCCAGATGGTTTCTCTGGTGAATTCTAACATTTAATGAAGCGCTAATACCAATCTCAAAAAATGCCTTCATAAAATAGAGAGCGGGAACACAGCTCAACTCATTTCATGAGGCTACTGTCTCTCTGTTATCAAAATCAAATACAGGCAATACCAAAACAGAAAATGAAAATAAATGCAAAAAAAGCCTTAACATATATTAGCAAGCTAAATCCAGCAATATATAAAAAGGATAAGACATCTTGACAAGGTGGAGTTTTTTTAAGTCATACAAAATTAGTCTAAATCTTAAATTCTAAAAGATGCATCAATTTAATTTATCCTATTTATAGAAGAAAAAATTACAATCATCCTAATGCATTCATGAGGAGTGTTTGACAAAATTCAACACCTATTCTCCATGAAAACTTAGAAAATTAGGAATAAAAGGGAAGTTTTTCATCCTGCTAAGGGGTACTACAAAAAAACCTACAGCTAACATCACACAAAATGGTTAAAAACTGAATGCTTTCCCTGTAAAATCAGGAAAAGGGCTTCTATTGAACATTTGTTGGAGGCTCCAGCCAGTGAAATAAGTCAATAAAAAGACAGAAAATGCATCCCAATTGGTAAGTAAGAAGTAAAATTGTTTTTATTGAAAAGCAACATGATTGTGTAAATTAAAAAATAAGGGTATTTGAATGAAAGTGACCTTAACAAGGTCACAGAATACAAGGTCAATGCCAACAATAAACAACTGAAAAATGAAATTTTAAAAATAGCTCCATTCAGGCCGGTCGTAGTGGCTCACACCTGTAATCCCAGCACTTTGGGAGGCCAAAGTGGGTGGATCACCTGAAGTCAGGAGTTGGAGACCAGCCTGGCCAACATGGTGAAATCCCGTCTCTACTAAAAATACAAAAATTAGCCAGGCGTGGTGGTGGGCCCCTCTAATCCCAGCTACTCGGGAGGCTGAGGCAAGAGAATCACTTGAACCCAAGAGGGGGAGGTTGCAGTGAACCGAAATCATGCCACTGCACTCCAGCCTGGGTGACAGAGCAAGACTCCATCTCAAGAAAAAGTCCCATTCACAGTAATATCAAAACCATGAAATATTATGGATAAGCTTAACAAAATAAGTGTAAGTTCTGTATACTAAAAACCTCAAAACATTGCTGAGAGAGATTAAAGAAGACCAAAAATAAATGGAGACCTATACCATGTTAATGGATTAGAGGTTTGATAATTTTAAGATGTCAATTCTCTCCAAATTGATCTATAGGTTCAGCATCATCAATATGCTAATAAGCTGTTTTGCAAAATTTGACAAGCTGGTTTAAAAATTTATATATGTATGCAAAGGACATAGAATAGCCAAAACAATTTTTTCAGAGAAGTTGGAAAGACTTTCTTTCCAACTGATTTCAAGACTTAACTATAAAGCTAATCAAGAGAGTGTGGTTTTGGCACAAGGATAGATGTATAGAGCAAAGGAACAGAAATGATTAGGAATAGACTCACTTGCGTGTGACCAATTAGTTTTTCACAAAGGTGCCAAATTAATTCAAATTAGTTAATTTAATGAGGATAGTCTTTTCATCCAGTTCTGCTGGAATAACTGGATATTCATGTGGAAATAAATGAACTTTGATACTTCATTTACCCTACAGGCAAAGATTAACTCCGAATGGATCGTAGACCTAAATTAAAAGATAAAGCCGCAAAACTTTTATAGAAAACCCAGGAGAAAATTTTTGAGAACTTGAGTAAGCAAAAATTTCTTTTTTTTTTTCTTTTCTTTTTTTTTTTAATTTCCCTTGAGACAGGGTCTCGCTTTGTCGCCAAAGCTGGAGTGCAGTGGCACAATCACAGCTCACTGCATCCTCCACCTTCCGGGCTCAAGCCATCCTCTCACTCAGCCCCAGAATAGCTGGGACTACAGGCTTGCGCCACCATGCCTGGCTAATTTTTGTATTTTTTATAGAGACAGAGTCTCAGCATTTGCCCAGGCTGGTCTCAAACTCCCATGCTCAAGTGATCCACCCACCTCGGTCTCCCAAAGTGCTGCGATTACAGGCGTGAGCCAACGTGCTCAGCCAAAAACTGCTTAACGAGGATACAAAAGGCACAAATTGGCCGGCCGCTGTGGCTAACACCTATAATCTCAGCACTTGGGGAGGCCAAAGCGGGCGGATCACTTGAGGCCAGGAGTTCAAGACCAGCCTGGCCAACATGGTGAACACCCATCTCTACTAAAAATACAAAAATTAGCTAGGCGTGGTGGCACACGCCTGTAATCCCAGCTACTCGGGAGGCTGAGACAGGAGAATTGCTTGAACCCAGGAGACAGAGGTGGCAGTGAGCCGGGATTACACCACTGCACTCCAGCCTGGGCAACAGAGTGAGACTGTCTCAAAAACAAAATGGAACAAAAACAAAACAAAACAACAGAAAGCCCAAGTCATAAAAGAAAAATTTGATCATTTTGATTTCATCAAATTTTAAATCTTATGCTTCTGAAAAATTCATTTTTGATAAAATGAATAGACAAGTCACAGGCAGGCAAAAATTATTCATAATACATATCCATTATTTCATTCCTATGAAATTCTAGAACAGAAAAAAAAATCTGTAGTGACAGAAATTAAATCGGTGGATTCCTGGGGCTGAGTGGTTGACTCCATCAGAGTACAAGGGAACAGTTTAGGTTGAAGGAAATGTTTATGTCTTAATTATGGTGATGGTTACAAAGGTTTATACATTTTGTCAAAACTCATCAAAGTGTACATTTTAAATGGGTGCATTTTATTATATGTAAATTATCCTCAATAAAGTTGATTTGAAAAGAAAGAAGAAAATGAAGCCTTAAAAAAAAATTATGGTTGTACAAAAGGAAGATAAATGTTTGAGGTGACTGATTTGCTAGTTACTCTGATTTGATCATTACACATTGTATACATGTATCAAAATATTACACTGTATCCCATAGATATGCACAATTATTATGTGTTCATTTAAAATGATAATTTAAAAGTTAAAGATTGTGGTTAAAATTTTGTAAAAGGAAAGAATTGCTATAGTGAGCTATTCGGACAAAAAAAAATATGGTTTCAAATGGAGGAACAGAGATGAAAGAGTAAGGAGCACTGGAAATAGCAAATATGCAGGTAAATCTGAATAACTATTGTATTTTAATCTAATAATAATAAATGCTAATAATGTTTGGTAGTTTCTTAAATCCACGAAGAAATAAAATACATGAAAACAATTGCACAAAATGTAGGAATGGGGTAAACAAAGTGTTCTAAGGTCCTTGCAACTTTAGATACAACTTGTATTAAAGTGATAAATGTACTAATTTAGGATATATACCAGTGGGTCAAGGATACACACTGCGGTCTCTAGGGATATCACTAAAATAATAATAAAAGAATGTAAAACTAACAAGGACGACTAAAATTGTATAATAGGTGCCAATCTCCCTGAAAGATGTAACATTTCAAAAATTGGATACACCTAATAATATAGGCTCAAAATACATAAAGCAAAACCTACAAAATTAAAAGCAATTATTATTGTGTATTATTAGCTCAATCTGATTGACATAGTAAATAATCAAAGAACTAGAAGAACGCAAATTACAATATAAGAGAAGAAAATCAAAATATATTAGCTAAAAACTGTAAATTAGGAAAATGAGTATATTATTTAGTCTGGGCATGTTGAAATGGATCTGATTAAACATAGCTGCTTCAGGGCGGTGAGAAAGCTTAGAGCAATATATTAGTGCTTGTCAACATATGTCTTGCTCTAAAACCAACACTTCTAAGCTTTGGTTTTGCTTTTTTGTTTTGTTTTGTTTTGTTTTTAATTCAGGGAAAGAAGTGGAGACTTCCAGGAAACATGACGGTGTTAATTGGACATTTTTAAAACCTCCTCCCTGAAACCTACAAAAACCAACAAAGGAACTAATGATTAAAATGAAAACCAAACTGAAACTTAGAGACAGCCTTAACCTTGCCCTACGAATGCCAAGGAATACTTGCCAGATACAACACAACTTGAACCAAAATGAAATATGATGCTGGAGTTTGGCCACAATTCCTGTGCTTCGGAACCAACGCAGTGCTGTGGGCCCAAGAGCCTTGCTAACACATCCCCCCCAACCCCAAGCTGAGATCTGGCGATGTGGTTGGACTCAGAATGAGAAAGGTTCCTCCTGCACCACAGATCAGCTCCAGCTGAGAGGCCTCGTGGGACCAGGTACTGCCAATGTTAATGAGTCCCAGCTTTTTTATGGTGAAACAAAGGGATTCGATTGGAAATAAAGCAAATTTCTTATCAAAGAAGAAAATTAAAGGTAGAGAAAAGTGTGTGCTGATACCACCCCACCCCATCCCTAATCAAATCTCAGGGCTGCCTTGATCTTACCATGAGCATCATGAATGAAGTTTTTGAATGCTTTTAAATACACATATGAGACTCACGTCAAATCAACGGAATCAGAATCTACAAAAGCGAGGCTCGGAAAACAGTAGTTGAAAAATCTCCCCATTATGAGATAACATGTTTAGCCTAATCAATAGGCAAAATTTAAAAATATTTGTAACCAGCCAATGTTGGCAGAGGTAAAAAGAAATGAACATGTTTATAGGAATTCTGAAGAAAATGGTCATGGGGTAAAAAACTTTTTTCTTTTATTTTATATATTTATATATTTTTATATATTTATATTTTTATATATATTTATATATATGTATTTTTTTTTTTAGATGGAGTCCCCAGCTCCCAGGCTCAAGGGATTCTCTTGCCTCAGCCTCCTGAGTAGCTAGGATTACTGGCACACACCACCATGCCTGGCTAATTTTTTTGTATTTTTAGTAGAGACGGGGTTTTGTATTTAAGAGGCAGAATCTCACTGTCTCCCAGGCAGGAGTGCAATGATGCAATCATAACTCACTGCAGCCTCAAACTCCTGAGCTCAAGTGATCCTCCCACCTCAGCATCCCAAAGTGCCGGGGTTATAGGTGTGCACCACCATGCCCAACTAATTTTTTAATCTTTTTCTGGAGACAGTGTCTCACTATGTTGCCCAGGCACTGGTCTCAAATGCCTGGCCTCACGTGATCCTTGAGCCTTGGCCTCCCAAAGTGCTAGGATTATAGGTGTGAGCCACTACCACGCCTAGCCTTGGATCACAAATTTTCACGTGGAGTGATATCCACTAGTGTAACACTCTGGATCTCTGTATTTCCTCGCTCACTTCTCTGATTAGTAAATGGAGAAAGGAAAAGGACTGTTAGATACAATCCTCTTGTTCTCTCTCCTCAGCTCTCCCTTCCCACAGAGAGCACTGACTTTGACATTGTACTTAGCCATCACTCCCTGTGGCTGGCCAAGTGGTACATGTCCTAATTCTGGGTGCAACATACCAGAACTGGCACTGTGATCCCCGTCAACCTGACCCCAACTTCGGAGAGAGAAGAAAAGCACAATTTGTGAATTCCCCTCAAGCCCATCGGGGCAAAGTCAACATAGATAGATGTAAAAATAACATTGGCGGCCAGGCGCGGTGGCTCACACCTGTAATTCCAGCACTTTGGGAGGCGGAGGCAAGCAGATCATGAGGTTAGGAGTTCGAGACGAACCTGGCCAACATGGTGAAACTCCGTCTCTACTAAAAATACAAAAATTAGCTGGGCATGGTGGCGGGCACCTATAACGCCTGTAATCCCAGCTACTCGGTAGGCTGAGGCAGGAGAATCGTTTGAACCCAGGAGGCGGAGGTTGCAGTGAGGTGAGGTCGTGTCACTACACTCCAGCTCCAGCCTGGGTGACAAGGTGAGACTCTATCTCAAAAAAAAAAAAAAAAAAAAAAATTACATTGGGTGCTACCAACGCCACAAACCTGCCACCTCATCACAGTGCATCCTTTTTTCTTCTTCCCCATGAAGAGGCCCTGCATCTCTTCCTGCCAAAGGCCAGGCCCTCTGCTGTGCTTCGTAGGATACTATTCCTCCCCATTTTCTAGGAACCCTGCACTAGATCTCATACCATTTATCTGTGGATTTTACTTTTCTAATTAGCATAACGCTCTATTTTAGAAGCCAGACCATGTCAGAGTCACTCTTGGCACCTTCCTCCTCCCCGACCGCATTCTCAATCCATTTCTGAGTCCCATCACATGGTTCAATATTCCAATGTGAAAAACAATATTCAATAACACATCTCCCTCCCCGTTTCGTCTTCCAGATCCTCCGATCTCCTACAGGGCAAGCATTGTAACTTTCTTGCGTTTCTTTCCAGAGACATTTTACATATATCTGCTGCTTCTTTATACAAATGCTAACACACTGTACACATTGTTCTCTACCTTTCTTTTTCACTTGACAAGGTACTACTTTTAGGTCACATGTACATATAGTGAGGTATAGGATATGCGGGCACCACGTGCCTCCTGGTATGACACAGTGAAGATAACAACACATGTATGCACTATTCCTGACAAAAAAGAATAACCTGATTCCAATCATGAGAAAACCTCATACAAACTCAATCAAGTGGAGGAACCTTGTGAAAGTTGACCTGGATTGGGGCCGGGAAAGATGGCTCACGCCTGTAATCCCAGCACTTTGGGAGGCTGAGGCGAGCGGATCACAAGGTCAGGAGTTCAAGACCATCCTGCTGAACACGGTGAATCCCCGTCTCTACTAAAAATACAAAAAAAATTAGCCGGACGTGGTGGCGGGCGCCTGTAGTCCCAGCTACTCAGGAGGCTGAGGCAGGAGAACGGCATGAACCCAGGAGGCGGAGCTTGCAGTGAGCCAAAATCACCAAGCACTCCAGCTTGGGTGACAGAGTGAGACTCCACCTCAAAAAAAAAAAAAAAAAAAACAGAAAGTTGACCTGGATTCTGCAAAAATGTGAATGTCCCAAAATACATTAAAAGAAGCCAAGAAATTCTTACAGCTTTAAGACCTAGCAGCGAAATAGAATGTTCAACTCATGGTCGAATCTTGGTTTTAAAACAAACTATAAAGGACATTATTGCAACAAACTGGGAAATTTGATTTTGGCCTGCATTTACTTTATTAGTGTTAAGCTTCCTGGATACGATGAGTATATTGTGGTCACATAGGAAAATGTAATTGTCTTTGTGAAATATCTGCTAAATATTTAATGGTGAAGTCTGTTGTGATGTTTTCCATTTATTTCTACCTAATATTCAAATGGTTCAAGAAAGAGTAGAGAAAAGGAAAAGAAGAAACAAATGTGCAGGATATACGGCTGTTTTTGGTACTATTTTTACGATGTCTCTAGTTTTGAAATTTTTTTATTTAAAAAAATCAGAGAAAGAATGAAGACATCACACGTTTATAGATGCATACAAAAAAATGGGTTTCATAAAAGCCAAACTGGCATCATTGGATGTCAATCACCTTGGAGGGGTGGAATGAAACGATAGCATTAGATAGAGAAATAAATACTGTAACACTTTTTCTTTTCTATTTTTTTAATTATACTTTAAGTTCTAGGGTACACGTGCACAACGTGCAGATTTGTTACATATGTATGTATACATATGTAACATGTAACAAACCTGCACGTTGTGCACGTGTACCCTAGAACTTGAAAGTATAATTTTGAGACAGAGTCTCCCCTCTGTCACCCAGGCTGAAGTGCAATGGCATCATCTCAGCTCACTGCAACCTCCGCCTCCCGGATTGAAGCAATTCTCATGCCTCAGCTTCCTACGTAGCTGAGATTACAGGTGCACACTACCATGCCGGGTTAATTTCTGTTTTTATTAGAGACAGGGTTTCATCCTGTTGGCCAGGCTGGCCTCAAACTCCTGACCTCAAGTGATCTGCCTGCCTTGGGCTCCAAAAGTGCTGGGATTACAGGCATGAGCCACTGCGCACAGCCTAACATTTCTTATTCTATTTCATTCTGCCTTGTTGGCATTTGTTGCAATGAGAATGTACTACTTTTCATTTTTTGTACCAAAAAAATAAGCTTACATTTTGTAATTTAAATTCTCCACAGGTTATTCATGCACAAATCAAGATGAAGCATCAAATATCTCCAAATATCCCCAACTCTCCAGCCCCACGCCTGGAGACCCCCTGGATTTCCCCAGATCCAAAGGCCAAGCCTCCAGAGCCTTGGTCCCTGGGGCTGGATGCTAAGTATTTTGAATACCACCTACTATGAAATCCATTAATAAGTAAAATTGATGTTAAATAAAAACGAGTTCAGACCAGGCGTGATGATGTGCGCCTGTAGTCCCAGCTACTCAGGAGGCTGAGGCAGGAGGATCGCTTGAACCCAGGAGTTTGAGGCTACAGTGAGTATGATGGCACCACTGCACTCCAGCCTGGGTGACAGAGCAAGTTCCTGTCTCTAAAAAACAAACAAACAAAACAAAGAATTCATCTTTAACTCCAGAGATTAATTTGTACATGTAAATGTTTTATAAAAGTTTACCATAATATCATACACTGGACCAAATGATACCACGTTTACATTCACTTGATCGCATCATTTACCAGAAGTTTACCAGGTTACCACACTCTGGACTCAGGAAATGCCAACTGAGTAGTGGGGAGAACAAGGAGAAAGAAGTAAAAAGAACGGAAAGGAATAACCTATTTCTTGATCTTTCAGAGCAAAGGTTCAATAGAAACTGCTTGATTTCAAATAGAAACTGTTTGATTTCAAGGTAAGTTTAAGTGAAAAACATCAGCTTAAGCACGTAAAGTTATAAATTAGTGGACATTATACATGTAATATCCATTACAAATCACCAAAGAGAAAAAAGATTTTAAGATCATATGACACATTTTTTTCTTACGCAGTTTTATTCATAATTTTTTAATGCGAGTTCTAGATATACTCAGAACAGGATAAAAACAGGAGAGAAAATTTCCTCATTATCTTGGTAAATAGCATGTATTGTGTAACCATAGTGCTATTTCTTCCTTGGACAGGTTTCTGTCATTAACAGAATACAGTATTTGACAGTTTCTTAAGTATGTTAATTTTGAGGTCCAAATGAATAAAATACCCACATCCAGGGTTAGCACAATTAAAGATGTTCACAGCTTCGTTCGTTGCTAACTGTGGAAGCATTATGGATCTTATGTCTGGATCTTATGTCTACCAATTTGATGACTTTTGATAAGTGATACGCCCACATGGCCACCTCCCAGTGAAGATATAGATTTCCACCATGTACAGTCGCAAGAGTTTTGTAGCTTACATATTTCTCAAGTCTGTTGACTTCTCTCCATGGCCAACAGAGCACTCTAAGTCTCTGTCCTCTCTCTACCAGCTTCTCTGGTGGCTTACTAGGCATCACCCTAGGAGGGTGATCTTCTCAAAGCCTCATCTGGTCTGGGTACCACGCTATCTATAAAATACACTTCCTTCACTTCCTTTTGCTCTCCAGGTAAAGATGCAAATTCTTTCACAGATAATGATTCTCCATGGTGGCCTGGTTCCAGGGGCCTCTCATCTCACACTCTTTTACCGCAAGTTCTCTGTACCCCTCCACACAGCTGGCTGTCATTCTGTCCTGCCTGTGTGCCCAGTCCCTGCCACCCCCAGGATATTCCTCTGTGGCCCGTTGTCCTGGGGACTCTCCCCCTCCTGCAGCCTTTCTCCCTTTCTTCAAGGAAGAAATCGTACTCATCCTCTTGATCCCAGCCCAGCCATCACCTCCTCGGGCCAGCATCCATTTCCTGGTGTCTGCCCCGAGCAGCTCATATACATTTACCATATTCCGGTAAATGAAGCAGACTTCTAATGAGCAGAATCCTGGTTCCGTGTTTGCCCAGGCACCTGTCCCGTCACAGGCCAGCAGCCTGGCCCAGATATTACTTCATTGCAGGCAATTATAGACAAGGTAGAAGCACCTGGTTTTAAGGATGTTCTTTTTTTTAATTTAACTTTTAAGTTCAGGGGGTACATGGGAAGATTTGTTATACAGTCAAACTTATGTCATGGGGGTCTGTCGTACAGATTATTTCATCACCCAGGTATTAAAAATATTAGTTATTTTTGCTGATCCTCTCCCTCCTCCCACCCTCCACCCTCTGATAGGCCCCAGTGTGTGTTGTTCCCTTCTGTGAGATTATGACACATTATTTTATTTTATTATTTTATTTTTGAGACGAAGTCTCGCTCTGTCGCCTAGGCTGGAGTGCAGTGGCGTGATCTCGGCTCATTGCAACCTCCGCCTCCCAGGTTCAAGCGATTCTCCGGCCTCAGCCTCCCAAGTAGCTGGGATTACAGGCAGGCACCACCATGCCCGGCTAATTTTTGTATTTTTAGTAGAGAAGGGGTTTCGCCATGTTGGCCAGGCTGGACTCAAACCCCTGACCTCAGGTGATCTGCCTGCCTTGGCTGCCCATAGTGTTGGGATTACAGGCGTGAGCCACTGCACCCGGCCTAATTTTAAAAAGACAAATGCACATAAACTTACTTTTTTTTACAGAAAAAAGTATCAGTCTAGGTTTTATACTTAATAGACACAAAATGTTGAAAGTAAAAGTATTGACAGCAGGCATGCATTGGTGGGAATATGTAGTAGCTTAATGTCTGTAACAGGCTACTTGCAACATATGGTTAAAAAAACTTTTTTTTTTTTTTTTTTTTTTTTTTTTTTGAGAGGGAGTCTTGCTCTGTCACCCAGGCTGGAGTGCAGTGGCACAATCTCGGCTCACTGCAACCCCTGCCTCCTGGGTTCAAGTGATTCGTGATTCTGTTGCCTCAGCCTCCCAAGTAGCTGCGATTACAGGCAGGCACCACCATGCCCAGCTAATTTTTGTATTTTCAGTAGAGAAGGGTTTTCACCACATTGGCCAGGCTGGTCTCAAACCCCTGACCTCAGGTGATCTGCCTGTCTCAGCCTCCCAAAGTGTTGGGATTACAGGCGTGAGCCACAGTGCCCGGAACAAAATGTTTTTTTAATTCGAAATTGCAGTAAAAAAAAAATACTTGACTATAATGGAGAAAATTTGAAAATTCTTCTAAGGGACATGAAAAGACACTTGAACAAAAGAAAACTTCAGTAGAGAAGCATACCTCATTACCAGATAAGAAAAGACTTTTGTAAAGATGTCAGATCTCTCTAAATTAATTTCAAAATTCTAGGCAATCACAACAGAAATCCCAGTGAGATTTAGGTTAGAATTTGATCAAACAATTCTAAAACTTGTCTGTAAGATTCAATATTTACAGAGTCAAAATAATTAATGGGGAAGAACTAGCTCTACCTGAGCTTAAATACACCATATATCTACAGGAATTACAACTATAGATGTATCTGTAATTGTCATACTAATTCTGGAGAAGAAATAAAAATGTTTATGATTTAGTATTTGTCTCTATACCTCCCTCTGAAATGTGGGAAGCTTCATAAGGAAAGGAGTTTTGTCTCTCTCTCTCTTTTAACTAATATAGCACAAATTCTTAGAAAAGTGCCTGGCCAAGTATTTGTTGGGTAAATAGATGAACAAAACACAGAATTATATTCTCAGTACAGAAATAGACAAACATAGATCCTCAGGAATTCTGAATATTGATAAAGTGTATTTCAAATTAGAAAAGAAACAACAGTGATAGTTAAGTGAGATATGGGTGTGTTAATTAGCTTGATTTAATCATCCCACGTTGTATTCATATATCAAAACATCACACTGTGCCCCATAAATATATAAAATTGATTTGTTATTCAAAAGTAGTATTAGTATTCGAGATCAGCCTTGCCAACATAGTGAAACCTCGTCTCTACTAAAAATACAAAAATTAGCCGGGGATGGTGGCACACACCTGCAATCCCAGCACTCTGGGAGGCCAAGGCAGGCGGATCACCTGAGGTCAGGAGTTTGGGATCAGCTTGGCCAACATGGTGAAACCCAGTCTCTACTAAAAATATAAAAATTAGCCGGGCGTGGTGGCACACACCTGCAATCCCAGCACTTTGGGAGGCCAAGGCAGGTGGATCACCTGAGGTCAGGAGTTCGAGATCAGCCTGGCCAGCATGGTGAAACCCAGTCTCTACTAAAAATACAAAAATTAGCCAGGCCTGGTGGCATATGACTGTAATCCCAGCTACTCGGGAGGCTGAGACAGGAGAATCACCTGAACCCAGGAGGGTTCAGCAAGACCCCATCTTTACAAAATTACATATACATATGATAAAAAGTTGTGCCACTGCACTCCAGCCTGGGTGACAGAGCGAGACCTTATCTCAAAAGAAGAAAAAAATAATAATTATATCTTCAGTATGTACAGAACTTATAAATCAGTGGGAAAAAACAACAATAAACAACTACCAAAGTGCATAAAATGACAAATACATTTTCTAAAAAATGTTTATTTTTTGAATAGGGTCTGGCTCTTGTCACCCAGGCTGGAGTGCAGTGGTGTAGCCTCAACCTCCTGGGCCCAAGCGATCCTCCTACCTTAGACTCCTATGTAGCTGGGACTATAGATGCATGCCACCACTCCCTGCAAATTTTTTAAATTTTTTTGTAGACACAGGATCTTGCTATGTTGCCCAGGCTGGTCCCAACTTCTGAGCCCAAGGCATCATCCCACATCAGCCTCCCAAAGTGCTGGGATTACAGGTGTGAGCCACTATGCCTGACCTAAAAGGTGTGTAAGATCACGAATAATCAAAGAAACATTATCTAATGCAAAGATGTGAAATTATTCTACCATATTGGCAAAGCTTAAAAATACAGGGAAAATTCAGTGTGAGTGAGAGTATATGAAAACGTACCCTCTCGCTCAGTTGGTTAAATTCTAAATTATACTTCATCATTTCAAGAAGAAAATTGGACAAGTATCAAAGTTTTAAATGCACATGGGCATACCCTTGGATTCACTAAATCCAATTCTAAGTATTTATCCTAAAATGATAATCAGTGAATTGCATAAAGACATGTTTATAAGGATGTGGAATAAAGCATTGCTCATATTACGAAAAATGAGAAGTATGAGAAATGTTTATTGATGAGTGACTAAAGTATGGTACATTCCTATAATGAATACTATTTTTTATCTTTTTTATTTTATTTTTAATTTTTTATTTTATTTTATTTATTTTTGAGACAGAGTCCCACTCTTTCACCCAGGCTGGAGTGCAGTGGTGCGATCTCAGCTCAATGCAACCTCCACCTCCCAGGTTCAAGTGATTCTCCTGCCTCAGCCTCCCAAGTAGCCGAGATTACAGGTGCACACACCACCATGCCCAGCTAATTTTTATATTTTTAGTAGAGATGGGGTTTCACCATGTTGACCAAGCTGGTCTCGAACTCCTGACCTCAGGTGATCCACCTGCCTTGGCCTCCCAAAGTGCTGGCATTACAGACATGAGCTACAGCGCCTGATCTATTTTTTTTCTTTCCAAAAATTTCAATAGCTATTGGGGTACAAGTGGTTTTTGGCTGCATGGATGAATTTTGTAGTGCTGAATTCTGAGATTTTTAGCACACCAGTCATCTGAGCAATGTACACTGTACCTAATATGTAGTTTTTTAGCCCTGGCCCCCTTCCATCCTCCCACTTCTGAGTCTCTAAAGTTCACATATAATGAATATTATTAATTGACATGGAAAAAGTCTCACTTGTTTAATGACTAAAGCAGGTTTCAGAATAGTTTGTCCATTATGATAACTATTTATTCAAAGTTGCATCTAAATTGCATGTATATGACCTGGCAGTTTCTTTCTCAGGGATATAACCAACAAAAAAAAAAAGGTGTTGACATGCTCACAAAAGACATGCACTAGAATATTTATAGCAGCACTATCCAGAATAGCCCCAAGCTGGAAACCACACAAAAGCCCATCAACAATAAAATGGATAAATAAATTATGATATATTTACACAAAGGGAAAGAATATACCACAACAATCGTGAATAAATGACAACCTCCTACAACCACATGGATGAACCTCACAAATATAATGTTGAGTCAAAGACGACAGATAAGACAGAAAGCATGCTTCATGATTATATTTTAATAATTAAAAAAAACAGGCAAAAGTAACCTATGTCATTAGAAATCAGAATACTAGTTAACTTGGGTTGGTGGAAGCAGGTTGGGACTAGAAGCAGATACAATGATAGCATCTGGGGTCACACCTGTAATCCAAACACTTTGGGAGGCTGAGGCAGGAGGACTGCTTGAGGCCAGGAGTTTGAGAATAACCTGGGCAACACAGCGAGGCCCTGTCTCTACAAAAATAAAAAATTAGCTGGGAGTGTTGGCATGCACCTGTACTCCCAGCTACTCACTCAGAAGGCTGAGGTGGGAGGATTGCTTCAGCCCAGGAATTTGAGACCAGCCTGGGCAACAAAGTGAGCTCCTGTCTCTGCAAAAATAAATTAAAAAATTAACCGTGTGGTGGTGCATGCCTGTGATCCCAGCTACTTGGAAGGCTGAGACAGGAGGATGGCTTGGGCACAGTATTTCAAGGTTACAGAAGCCTATGATTGCACTGCTGCACTCCAGCCTGGATGGCAGAGCAAGACCCTGTCTCTACAAATAAAAATAAAAATAAAAATTAGCCAGGTCTCTACAAATAAAAATAAAAATTAGCCAGGTTTGGTGGCACACGCCTGTGGTCCCAGCTATTCAGGAGGCTGAGGCAAGGGGATCGCTTGAGCCCAGGAGTTCCAGGCTGGAAGAAGCTCCGATTGCACCACTGCACTCCAGCCCAGGTGACAGAGCAAGACCTTGTCTCTTAAAAATATATATATAGGCCGGGTCCAGTGGCTCACACCTGTAATCACAACACTTTGGGAGGCCGAGGCGGATGGATCACCAGGCCAGGAGATTGAGTCCATCCTGGCTAGCACAGTAAAACCCCATCTCTACTAAAAATACAAAAAATTATCTGGGCATGGTGGCAGGCAGCTACTCGGGAGGCTGAGGCAGAAGAATGGCATGAACCCGGGAGGCAGAGCTTGCAGTGAGCCGAGACTGCGCCACTGCACTCCAGCATGGGTGACAAAGCGAGACTCCGTCTCAAAAAAAAATACATATCTGTATCTATATCTATGTGTGTGTATATATATATGTGTATATATATGTATCTGTATATATATGTGTGTATATATATGTATCTGTATATACATATCTACGTGTGTATATATATCTATGTGCGTGATATATATATCTAGGATGCTAGTAATGTTCTGTTAACTGTTAACTGATTGAGTGCTGGTAACATAGATATATTCAGTTTGTGGAAAGCTGTACACTTGTGATTTGTGCACTTTTTACATATATACACAAAGGGCATACATGCACAGAAAGCACATAAGATGGCAGGAAGGATGTCGGCAGAAATATTAATATTGGTGCCATATAGAAATGGGATTCTGCACGACTTTGGCTTCTTTTTGTGTGTTTGTATCATTCAAATTTTCTAATTTTTCAAGAAATTAGAAAAATCATCAAAAACGAAAAAGGAGAATGAATAGAGTAACAAAGATATGAGCTACAAAACCATCAGATCATACGGAGGTCATCTGAAAGTGATTGATATGCTTTCTCCCAAATGACCATTAAAGAACTCATGAATTTACACAAGAAGACAAAGTGAAAAGTGACACTTCAACCATAAGCCAAAGCCAAAGTCCTAGGGAAATTTATGCTGATTTCACCATCACAGAGAATGGTTTGAAACCCTTTTTTTTTTTTTTTTTTTTTTTTTGAGACAGAATCTCACACTGTTGCCCAGGCTGGAGTGCAGCGGCACAATCTCAGTTCACTGCAACCTCCACCTACTGGTTTCAAGTGATTCTCCTGCCTCAGCCTCCCAAGTAGCTGGGATTACAGGCACCCGCCACCACGCCCAGCTAATTTTTGTATTTTTAGTAGAGACGGGGTTTCACCATGTTGGCCAGGCTGATCTCGAACTCCTGACCTCAAGTGATCTGCCCACCTCTGCCTCCTAAAGTGCTGTGATTACAGGCATGAGCCACTGCACCCAGCCTGAAAACTCATTTTAAAAACAGATGTATTGAAATCTTATTGACACACAATAAGGTTCATGTAAAGTGTACTATTTGTTAGTTGATAAGTTTTATACCTGTATACACCTGTGAAACCATCACCACAATCAACATGGTAAACACATACATTACCCAAAATGTTATATACATATAAAATATATATATTTATATATATTTATAATATATATAGTTTATAAATATATATAAATATTTATATATTTTTTGTTGTTTTGTTGTTGTTGTTGGTTTTTGAGATGGAGTTTCGCTCTTGTTGCCCAGGCTGGAGTGCAGTGGCAATCCCTGCTCACCTCAGCCTCCGCCTCCCAGGTTCAAGCAATTCTCCTGCCTCAGCCTCCAGAGTAGCTGGGATTACAGGCATGCACCACCACAACTGGCTAATTTTGTATTTTTAGTAGAGACGGGGTTTCTCCATGTTGGTCAGGCTTGTCTTCAACTGCTGACCTCAGGTGATCCACCCACCTCGGCCTCCCAAAGTGCTGGGATTACAAGCGTAATCCCTCCCTCTTCCATTTCCTCATTCTCTCCTTTCACTCGTAAGAATTACCATAGTTTGCATTTCCTAGAAGTTTATAGAAGTAGAACTGTCCTATATGTACTTTTGTTGTCTGGCTTCTTTATCTCAGCATAATTATTCTGAAATTCACCCATGTTGTGTCTAGGAATGGTTTTCTGAGTCGTATTCCATTGTATGAATACACCACAACTTGTTAATCCACTAACCGATTGATGGACATTTAACATGCTTTCAGTTTCTCACTATCACAAATAAAGCTGCAATTAGTAGTCATGTTTGAGTCTTTCTATGAATATATGCTTTTATTTATTTTGGTTAAATACCTAGAAGTGTAATGTACATCATACAAAAAATGTATGTGTGTTATTTTTAAAACCGCCAAACACTGTTAATACAAAATAGTTGTACCATTTTACATTCCCATCAGTCATGCATGAGTTCCAATGACTCCACATTGTCACCAGAACTTGGTACAGTCATTTTAACTTCAGACATTTTAAAAGGTATGTAATGACATCTCATTGTAGTTCTCATTTACATTTCCCTAATGATCAATGATGTTGAATATCTTCTCAGATGCTTATTTGCCATCTGTATATCTTTTTTGCTGTATATATTTTACCTATTTTTTATCTTGTGCTCATGTCTTTTACCCATCTTTAAATTGGTAGTCTGTTTCCTTATTATTAAATTTCAAAAGCTCTTCATATGCTTTAGATATAAGTCCTTTATAAGACATGTGATTGACTTTGGGAGGGTGAGGCGGGTGGATCACGAGGTCAGGAAATCGAGACTGCCCTGGCTAACACGGTAAAACCCCGTCTCTAATAAAAACACAAAAAATTAGCCAGGTGTGGTGGCACATGCCTGTAGTCCCAGCTACTTGGGAGGCAGAGGCAGGAGAACGGTGTGAACCCGGGAGGCGGAGCTTGGAAGGGTGAGCCGAGATCACGCCACTGCACTCCAGCTTGGGTGACAGAGCGAGACTCCGTCTCAAAAAAAAAAAAAAAAGTAAGATTAATATATGCAATTGACAAATTTTTTTTCTGAGTTCATGGCTTTTCTTTTCATTCTCTTAACAGTGTCTTTCAAAGAGAGAGCTCTTGACTGGGCGTGGGCTCATGCCTATAATCCCAGCACTTTGGGAGGCCAAGGCAGTGGATTACTTGAGGTCAGGAGTTTGAGACCAGCCAGGCCAACATGGTGAAGCAGCATCTCTACTAAAAATACAAAAAAATTAGCGGGGTGTGGTGGCATGTGCCTGTAATTCCAGCCACTTGAGAGGCTGAGGCATGAGAATCACTTGAACCTGGGACGTGGAGGTTGCAGTAAGCCAAGATCACCCCACAGAACTCCAGCTTTGGCGACAGAGCAAAATTGTCTCAAAAAAAAAAAAAAAAGAGGGCTCTTAATTTTGATGAAGTCTGGTATATTAATTTGTTCTCTTATTAATAATGCTTTTGGTGTCCTATTTTTAAAAATTTGCCTAACCTAGGGTTGCAAAGGTTTTCTTCTGTATTTCCTTCCAGAATTTTTATGATATCGTGCTTTACATTTAAGTCTATGATCCATTTTGAATTAAGTTTTGTGAGATCTAAGGATTGAAGTATGTATGTTTGCATGTATGCATATGATATGGTCAGGCTGTGTCCCTATCCAATCTCATCTTGAATTGTAGTGCCCTTAATCCCCTAAACATGTTGTGGAAGGGACCAGGTGGGAGGTAATTAAATCATGGGAGCACTTACCCTCATGCTGTTCCCATGATAGTGACTTCTCATGAGATCTGATGGTTTTATAAAAGGATTTTCCCCCTTTTGCTTGGCACTTCTCCTTCCTGCCATCATGTGAAGAAGGACGTGTTTGCTTCCCCTTCCACAATGATTGTTTCCTGAGGCCTCCCCAGCCATGTGGAACTGTGAGTCAGTTAACCTCTTTACTTTATAAATTACCCAGTCTTGGGCAGTTCTTTATAGCAGCATAAGAATGGACTAATGTAGCATGTATGTATGCATGTATGTGTTATGTATTATGCATGCATGTATTCCATATGGATAACTAATAGTTTCACCAGGTTTCACTGATAAAACTATGCTTTCTCCACTGAACTACCTTTGCATCTTAGTCCAGGAATCAATTCAGTAGTCTTCCATTTCTGGGTAAGATAAAGTAAGCATGTTCCACCCTTGCTCTCCCCATGAATGCAGTGATAAAATCAGGGCAGAATGCATGGAGCAGCTATTCGAGAACTCTGAACATATACACTAACAGGCAGATTGGGAAAGAAGATGAAAATTCACTAAACAACCAAACTGGTAGTGAGTTTACCATTTCCTCCTTCTGGCATTTCTGAGATTGAATTCAGTATCGCCTGAAAGTTGAACGTAGGTATTAGCAAAACAGGGAAGGCTCCAGGAGACACCTCTCATTCTGGCTTGATGAAAGGATACATGGTTTCCTAATACTCAGAATGTGAAAATCCCCTATGATTATTGCTTTCTTTTCCTTTTCTCTATCGTCTTGCACCTCAGCCCCCAAATAATTCGTAACAGCAGAAGCAGTCATGGCGGTGGGGACAGTAGGAACCTCAAACTCTGAGGAAGGAGAGCCTTACTCTCCAATAAGATAATATGTGGTCCCCAAAAGGATGGGAAAAACTTCTGTTGCTTTTTCTGTGTTTCTGCCCTCTGTTTGCTTGGCCCCAACACAACTGTAGTTGCAGAAAGCATGCAGCAGATTGGGGTTAACTAAAGCTGCAACTTTCTAGCTGGAGGGCCAACAAAGGGAGTACCAAGAAAATGGAAAGTACTGATAAGATCATGGATAGGGAAAAGTTTGCTAAAGTAACTACTTTGAGTTGTTTATAAATATTTGGGCTCAATTTCATATGAGTATATTGATTCAATCCTAATCAATCTATAAACTTTGAGAACTGAACAATGGAGTAGACAATAGCTTTGGTGCCAAACTAGTCACTGGTGTCACACACAGGGGACAGATCTGAATAGCAATGCAAAAGCTTTGGAAATTAACTGAAATTGGAACCATAACCAACATAAAATTGGTCAGAACTTGAGGCCTGGATCCAACCAGACTGATCGCCTACTAAAATAAAACCAAAAAAATTCTACATTATCCATGACCCTGAATCATGTAACAAAATACTCAAAATGTCAAGGATACAACTCTAAATTCCCAAAATACAATGAACCAAGAAAATCCAAATGTGTGTGGGTGAAGGTAACCAACACATGGGATGCCAAAATGACACTGATGTTGGAATTATCTGGCAAAAAGGTAGCTACCATAAAATGCTCCAAAATGCAATGGAGAACACTTTTGAAAAGAACAGGAAAACAGAAAGTCTCAGCAAAGAAGTAGAAGATACGAAGAATGACCATGTGGAAATTTTAGAACTTAAAAATACAATAACCAAAATTTAAAAAACACACTTAACCAGCTTTGCGTGACATAACCGGAGAAAGAGCCAGAGAATGTGAACATAGACCTATACAAATCACGCAATCTGAACAACACAGGAAAAAAAGGAAGTTTGGGGAAAAAATGTGCACAGAGCCTCAGGGGCCTGTGGAAAAATTCCAATACTATTTGTGTAATTACAGTCCCAAAGGACAGAAAAAACATATGATGCAGAAAAAATATTTTAAGACATAATGGCTGAAAACTTTTCAAATTTTGCAAAATGCAGACAGTCTCCAAATTAAAAGGATTTTTTGACTTTACAATGGTGCAAAATCAATACTCAATCAATAGAAACCATACTTTCAGTACCCATACAACCATTCTGTTTTTCACTTTCAGGACAGTATTCAATAAACTACATGAGATATTCAACACTTTATTATAAAATAGGCTTGTGTTAGGTGATTTTTCCCAACTATAGGCTAATATAAGTTTTCTGAAGATATTTTAGGTAAACTAGGCTAAGTTATGATGTTTGGTAGGTTAGGTATATTACATGCATTTTCAACCTAAAGATCCTTTCAACTTAGGGTTGGTTTATCAGGATGTAACTCCATCATAAGTCAAGAAGCATCTGTATGTAAATCTATGGATTCAGTAAGCTCATAGAATCAGAAACAGAGTAAGTCCCAAGAAACTCACATGAAGACACACCATAAACTGATGAGAACTAAGATAGAAAAACATCTTGAAAGTAAACAGAAAAATGATGCATTGCTTGTAGAAAAGCAATGATTCACAGAACTGTGGATTTCTCACGTGGAATCATGAAGGCCAGATGGAAGTGGAAAAATATTTTGAAAGTGCTGAAAGGAAAGAATATTAAACCAAGAATTCTATATCCAGTGGAAATATCCTTCAGGAATGAAGGTGAAGGTGAAATAAAGACATTCTCACATGCAAGAAAACAAAGAGAATTTCTTGCCAGTGGACCTGCTCTAAAACAATTGCTAAACGAGGTTTTTCAGACAGAAGGTGAATGATACAGAAAGGAAACCTGAAATCTTGGGGAATGAAGAACAACAACATAAAAGGAAATATCTAGGGGAATGTAATAGACTATTCTTCTATTGAAATGTTTAGCAGGCTGGCTGCAGTGGCTCACGCCTATAATCCCAGCACTTTGGGAGGCCGAGGCAGACAGATCACCTGAGGTCAGGAGCTCAAGCCCAGCCTGGCCAACAGGGCAAAACCCCGTCTCTACTAAAAATACAAAAGTTAACCGGGTGTGGTGGCGGGCGCCTGTCATCTCAGCTATTCAGGAGGCTGAGGTAGGAGAATAGCTTGAACCTGGGGGAGGCAGAGGTTGCAGTGAGCCAAGATTGTGTCACAGCACTCCAGTCTGGGTGACAGAGACACTCTGTCTCCAAAAAAAAAAAAAAAAAAAAGGAAAAAAGAAAAAGAAAAAAAAAACAGAAAACTAAAAATACAAAGGCACTTTCTTAACCTTATAAAGGACATCTGCACCAAACTTCAAACAAACTTAGAGCTAGCATCATTTTAATGAAAGATGAATGCTTTACCCCTAAGATCAAGAACAAGGAAATGGTATCCCCTTTCCAATTATATCCAAAATTGTCCTGGAGATTCAAGCCAGTGCAATGAATTTCCTCATGTATCACCTTCTCCTAAGCATGAGGTTATTTAATGTTTTGTTTGAAATTATTATCACATATTTTGCTCAAATGAAAACCTGTAAATAGCTCAACCTCTTAATTTCAATTTTACCTGAATACTACTGGGATCATCTGTAAACACTGTGATTTTTACACATTCAAGCACTTTTTACATATAAATATGGATCTAATTTTCCCTGTATGTTAAAAAATCAATAAAAATTAGTTATTTATACTTACAAAAACTTAAAAAATATAAAAAAGGCATCCAGATTGGAAAAAAAGATTGTCTTTATTTACAGATGACATGGTAGTTGTATTAATTTGTTATTGCTGCATAAAAAATTACCACCATCAGTGGCTTAAACACCCATTGTCTCATAGTTTCTCTAGGGCAAAAGTCTTGGTGTGGCCCAGCTGGGCTCTTTTCTCACGGTCTCAAAAAGCTGAAATAAAAATGTTCAGTGAGCTCTATTCTCATCTGGAGGCTTGACCAGAAAAAAAAATCTGCTTTCAATGGGGTGGCTCACACCTGTAATTCCAGCACTTTGGGAGGCCAAGGCAGGAAGATTGCTTGAGCCCAGGAGTTTGAGAACAGCCTGGGCAACATAGTAAGACCCTGGCTCTGCAAAAAAATAAAACAGATTAGTCAAGTGTCGCGGTGCACACCTGTAGTTCCAGCTACTCATGAGGCTGAGGTGGGGAGAATTACTTGAGTTCTGGAGGTCGAGGCTACAGTGAGCTGTGACTGCACCACTGTACTCCACCCTGGCAAAACAGCAAAACCCTGCCTCCAAGAAAAAAAAAAAGAAAAGGAAAAAATAAAAGAATCTGCTTTCAAAGCATAATATAAAATTAAGCACATATAAAAATATAGACTTTAAACATTTTGAGACAGGATCTTGCTATGTTGCCCAGGCTGGTCTTGAACTCCTGGCCTCAAGCAATCCTCCTGCCTTGGCCTCCCAAAGCACTGAGATTACAAGCGTGAGTCACTGTGCCTGGTCTAAAATATATAATTTTACTTTTTTTAAGTATATAGTTCAGTTTGTTAGTATATTTACCATGTTGTATAACTATTACAACTATCTGATACTAGAACATTTCCACCACCCCAAACAGAAACCTCATTCTTCCCATTTTCCCCTTCTCCCCATCCCAAACACTCATCTACATTTCATCTTGATGGGTTTGCCTATTCTAGATATATCTCATAATTGGAATCATACCATATACAGCCTTCTGTGTCCAGTTTCTTTGCCTAGCATAATGTTTTTAAGGTTTAGCCATATTTGTATTTGATTCCTGTAGTTGGCTGGTTAATATCCACTTTATGGATTATATCATCTTTTGTTTATCCATTCATCAGTTGATGGACATTGGGGTTGTATTCAATTTTTAACTATTGTCAATAACTCTGCTACAAGCATTTATATACAAGTTTTTGTGTGAACATGTGTTTTCAATTCTTTTGTGTATGTATCTAGGAGTGGAACTGCTGGATCCTATGGTAACTCTGTTTACCCTTTGAGGAATGCCAAGTTGTTTTCCAAAGTGACATCATTTTACAGTACAATGCAAAAGATTTACAATGTCTCCGCATCCTTTCTGAAACTTCCTGTTGCTGTTGTTATCACCAACCTAGTGGGTTTTGATCTTATTGTGGTTTTGATTTGTATTTCTCTAATGACAGATGACTGAGCATCTTTCATGTGCTTACTGACTACTTGTGTATCTTCTTTGGAGAAATATCTACTCTAATTATTTGTCCTTTTTTAATTTAGCTGTTTGTCTTTTTGTTGAATTGTGCAAGTTCTTTATATTCTCTACATTTGACCATTATAATGTACTTTACTTGCAAATATTTTATCCCATTCTGTGGGTTATCTTTTCACTTTCTTGATGGTGTCATTTGATTCACATACGTTTTAGATTTTGATGAAATCCAATTTATCTATTTCTTATTTTGTTGCTTGGACTTTCTGATTCACATTTAGGAAATTGCTGCCTAACCCAAGTCATGAGATTTACACCTGTTTCCCTCTAACAATTTTAACTTTAGCTCTGGCATTTGAAGTTAATTTTTGTATATGTTATGAAGTAGGTATCCAACTTTCTGTATTTTTGCATGTGGACATTCAGTTGTCTCAACATTATTTGTTGAAAAGACTGTTCTTTCCTCCATTGAATGGCCTTGGCACCCTTGTCAAAAATCAATTGACCAAAATGTATATAGGTTTTCTTTTTGGACTCTCAATTCTATTCCATGGCATATATTTTTATACTTATGCCAGTGCCACACTGTTTTGACTACTGTAGCCTTGTAGTAAGTTTTGAAATCAGAAAGTGAGTCCTCCAACATTTTTCTCCTTTTTAAGATTGTCTAGTCACGGTTCCCTGAATTTCCATATGAATATTAAGATTAGCTTGTTTATTTTTGCACAAAGGCAGTTAGAATTTTGACAGGAGTTGCACTGAGTCTGCAGGTCAATTTGGGGACTCTTGTCTTTAGTTTTTTTTAGATATATTTTCCTTCAGCTTTTTAAACATTTTACACATAGCTGATTAAAGTCTTTGTCTAGTAAGTTCACCATCTGGACTTCCTCAAGGGTAATTTCTGTTGATTGCTTTTTTACTCTTTGGGTAATATGGGCCACACTTTCGTGTGTGTGTGTCTGTGTGTGTGTGTGTGTGTTTGCATGTATTATAATTTTTTATTAAATGCTGAACATTTTTTTGACTATTATAAAGGAATAATTATGGAAATTAGATCGCCCTTGCTTAGGGGTTTGTTGTTGATGCTTATTTTAGTTATTGTTTGTTTAGCAACTTCTCTGAACTAATTTTGTAAAGTCTGTATTATTTGTCATATGTGGGCATTGACAACTTTGTTCAGTTAGCTTAGTGGTCAGCTAATGAGTGGACTGAAATTTCCTTAAACTTATGAAACCCCAAAATTTCCCAGTCTTTCCAGAAGAGCTCTGTTAGGTTTCTCCAACACTCAGTCAAAAAGTTGACAAGTGTGACATAGTCTTCACTTTCTACCTGCGTAGAAGCTGAAGGTCAGCAAAGGTGAGCACTTAGGGCCTCCTCAGGTCCTTCCTGGGCATACTCACAGCCCTGGGAATGAGTGTTAACTTCTAAATTCCCAGGAATATATTGGAGTTTTTCAAAGCCTGCCCCTCCCCCTGCCCCCATTTCCCCCAAAGCATTTTATTTCCCAGCCATTCGTCCTAAACTTTTTGATTAGTCTGTTGTTTGCTTCAACTGTTATCCATTGGCTTAAACAGCAGGAACTAAGTCATTTGCCTGCAAATGTTTTCAACTAACAACCCCCGGTAGTGGTTTCAGCACTGGGTGATTTCCAAGTTAGATGAGAAAAAGTCAAGCCTTTTGAGCTATTTTTTTCAAGGGAGCCAACAGACAAGCTAAAACAAATACTTACATTTTTTTGTGAATGAGGTTTATTCTATTACCAGTACTGGACATGTGGGCTATCATTTCAAGGCTATCACTTAGGGCTATCATTTCAAGGCTATCACTTATCTGGGGAGCAGAGAATAGGGAAAATTAACATTCCACAAAGCTGCTTGTTCTGTTCTCACCAAAATTCAGCCATTTTTCTTGAATAAGTGCTTCCTGGGTTGCTGCCAAGCTTTTGACTAGTTTCCAGAGTTCCAACAAGTTGATTCTGACCATTTTTTCAGGATTTTTTAATGGCTTTTATGGAAACACAGAATTTTAGAGTTCCCAATCTGCCACTTTCACTGATGTCACTCTCTAGTTAATCACTTCAAGTAGAATGTAAAAATCTTACCGGCACATAAGTCCTTTTATTCTCTTCTTTTATATTGTAGTCGTCTTACACATTACTTTCATATACCTTAGAATCTCCATTAGGTAATGTTATAATTTTTACTTCCATCTGCCAAGTTTTTTTTTTTTTTTTGAGACGGAATCTCAAAATACAAATATAACATCTTTTTCTGTATTTTTAGTACAGACGAAGTTTCACCATGTTGGCCAGGCTGGTCTTGAACTCCTGACCTCAAGTGATCTGCCTGCCTCCGCCTCCCAAAGTGCTGCAATTACAGGCATGAGCCACTGCGCCCAGCCTGTATCCTACTTTTCTGAAAGTTTTTCTTTTTAAGCCAGGAATGAATGTTGGATTTTGTTAAATGCTTTTTCCGCATCTAAGAAGATGATCATGTGGGTTTCCTTAGTCTGTTATGGTGAATTATGTTGTTTGATTTTAGAATGTTAAACCAACTTTCCATTTCTGAGATAAACGTTCACTTGGTTGTGTTGGATTATCCTTTTTATATATTTTTTCATTTGTCAAAATTTCGTAAAGAATATTTGTGGCTGTGTTCATAAGTTTTTGTATTTTTTTGAGACAGAGTCTTGCTCTGTCACACAAACTGGATTACAGTGGTGTGATCACAGCTCACTGCAACCTCTAACTCCTGCGCTTAAGCAATCCTCCCACCACACCCTCCCAAAGTGCTGGGATTAGAGGTGTGAAGCACCACACCCGGCCAATTTATTCTCATTTTCTCTGATAATACAGTAATTTTTAAAGGATACATTAAAGGGTTAAACCCTAAATAAAGTATTTCCAATTAATGGCAATGGTAATAGCTAACAGTTATAGGGTGCATACCAGACACTAGACTAAATGCTCTTCATGAATTATCTCAATTAATACAACAGATATACCAGAAAAGTCACTCAACCCCTACAAGCAGCACTACACTATTCATTATGTCGTTTCAAAATTCCAACTGACTATAGCTGGCAATTTCAAGCAATTATCAGCCATTCCCTGGTCACAGTGTTCATGACCCAGGTCAAATTTCACCTTGAAAACTCTTGCAAACACGTTCACAAAAATGTCCAACAGAGACAGGACACTCAATGAGGAGTTTTCTTCACACTGCTTGAAAGCATTCCTTATTTATTGCACGTTTCTCATTTCAGTCATGTTTTAGCATTCTATCTGTCTAATCCATCCATCCACCCCTAAGCAGCTGTGTAGCTGGTTCATCTCTTAATATGACTCTGATGTTAGGACTTAATGCCTGCAGGGACCTGAAAATGACATGGCCACCTCCCAGGTGCATGAGAATATTTTTGGAGACTGCTGGCATCACATGCAACCTTCTCCCACTCACTCAACTTCACTCAACTTCTCTCTGTTTTAATTCACTACAACTCTTACCATGCAAGAAACCAAGTATGCCTGTCGGTCTATGCTATAGATGGAGAAGTATTATAAATAGGGTATTTGCTACTGAAACATAGTATGTGAAGAGCAGTGCAGATAGTTAGAAATAGTGCACATTGTTTTTTATTAATTTGATGAGTTCTCCAACAGAGTCAGAAAATCCAATAGTCAGACAAAGAGAAGATTCCACTTAGGTTCCACAGCCCCATGCCAGCTGGATACCAGTCAAACCCCACAAATCAGCAAATGCCAAGCTTCAATGAAAATGAAAGAGTAAACATGGGGCCTATGAGAAGACACTGCAACACGCAGGAAGGAAAACATTGTCCCAATTCTCAAAGAAAGAGCCTATTCCATCTTAAGAAACAGAGGTAGGCTGGGTGCAGTGGCTCATACCTATAATCCCGACACTTTGAGAGGATCATTTGAAGCCAGGAGTTCCAGACCTGCCTGGACAACATAGCAAGACCCCGTCTCTACGAAAAATATAAAAATTAGCTGAGCATGGTTGGTGCGCATCTGTAGTTCCGGCTGCTCAGGAGGCTGAGGCAGGAGGATCGCTTGAGCCCATGACTTCTCATTTACCTGGGCGGTGACCGTGTCTGTTTTCAGTTCCCTGCAAGCTTCATGTCCTAGCATCAGAGTCATATTAAGAAATAAACCAGCTAGACGGCTGCTCAGTGGGTTGGTGGATGGATGGATGGATGGAGGGATACATACATTAGATTAGATAGATAGATAGATAGATAGATACATAGATACATAGATACATAGATAGATAGTGTTAAAGTTTGCTTGAGCCCTGAGCCTCACCCAAGGCTGCAGTGAGCTATAAAACCATGGCACTCCAGTCTCGGCAACAGAGCAAGACTCTGTCTCAAAAAGAAAAGAAACAAGTAAATTTTAGAAACCATGTCGATGGGGTCACCCTAAAAGGATGCAGGAAGACATGGCCTTTGTGAGACTGGGGCAGATCACTGCAAAGAGAGCACAGCATAGTGACAGGGAAGCCACAAACAAGAAAATAAGGGGAGAGGAATGGAAACATCCAGCAGCTGAATAAAAATGCACATCAGAGGCAGTAAAGACTAGATGTTTTCCTGAAAAATAAACCAAAGTTTTGATATAAGAGAAAAACTAGAAGAGCTCTCCCAGAATGCAGACAGAAAGCACAAAGACATAAACATGTTGATAAATGTGTATTAAATTATGCAGAGCAAAGAATGAAGATGCAACCTAATTATAGGTGTTCCTTGCTTTTACACTGTTGGTGAGAGTGTAAATTAGTTCAACCATTATGGAAGACAGTGTGGCGATTCCTCAAGGATCGAGAACCAGAAATACCATTTGACCCAGCAATCCTATTACTGGGTATATACCCAAAGGATTATAAATCATTCTACTATAAAGATACATGCACATGTATGTTTACTGCAGCACTATTTACATTAGCAAAGAGTTGGAACCAACCCAAATGCCCATGAATGATAGACTGGATAAAGAAAATGTGGCACATATATACCACGAATACTATGCAGCCATAAAAAAGAATGAGTTCATTTGCAGGGGCATATGAGTCCTTCGCAGGGGCATAGTTGAGCTGGAAGCCATCATTTTCAGCAAACTAACACAGGAACAGAAACCCAAACACCCCATGTTCTCACTCATAAGCGGGAGCTGAATAATGAGAACGTATGGAAACAGGGAGAGGAACATCACACACCGGGGCCTGTCAGGGGCATGGGGGCAAGGGGAGGGAGAGCATTAGGACAAATACCTAATGCACGCAGGGCTTAAAACCTAGATGACGGGTTGATAGGTGCAGCAAACCACCATGGCACATGTATACTTATGTAACCTGCACGTTCTGCACATGTATCCCAGAACTTAAAGTAAAATTTTAGAAAAAGAATTATAGATGCTCCAAGAAATAAGCCAAACCCATAGAAGAGAGGATATCATAAGAAAAATGCTTAAGAAGTTTTTTCCTGAACTGATTAAAGAGTAAGCGTGAAGTTCAAAGTGGATCACAACTTGGCGAAATCAATGAGAAGAGACTCACAGGTAATAGTTAACATTTTTGAAATGTATGGGTGGAGGGGATAAAATCACTGCAATGTACAAACAAAACAAAAATGCAAGCCCCTTGGATGGACCCTAAGAGGAATCAAAGCTGCAAGTGTTGGAGTCAAGTCCTTCAGCTGATGGGAGCACTGTCCGTGGGCATTTCCAGCTGTGACCCAGTAATGGCTATATCCAGGGAAATAAGCAATAGGAATTTTTCTATCAGTGCAAGACATTCATAGGAGAGGGCCGTCTTGATGATGAACGATGAGAAAGGGAGAAAAATGACAGCCATCAGGCAAGAAATAAAGAGAATCTGGGCTCACAGACATGGGAGAAACACCTCTGCAGAGTCTGGGAGGCTTAAGTTCCCAAAGAGTGAGTGACAGACTGTCAGAAAAATGCTTCCTGGTGACTGTTATTAGAATTGCATTTTTTTATTTCAATTTTTTTAGATTCAGAGGATACGTGTGCAGGTTACATGGGTATATTGTGTAATGCTGAGGTTTGAGGTACAATTTTATCCATCACCCACGTAGTGAGCATAGTACCCAATAGGAAGTTTCTCAACCCTTCCCCACCTCCCTCCCTTTCTCCTCTAGTAGTCCTCAGTGTCTGTTTCTTCGGTCTTTATGTACACATGTACCCAATGTTTAGCTCCCACTTATAAATGAGAACATGCAGTATTTGGATTTCTCCTTCTGCATTAGTTCAACTTAGCATGATAGTCTCCCAGGAGCACCCATGCTGCTGCAAAGGACAGGATTTCATTTTGTTTTTTGAGATGGAGTCTCACCATTGCCAGGCTGGAGTGCAGGAGTGCGATCTTGGCTCACTGCAACCTCCACCTCCCGGGTTCAAGCAATTCTCCTGCCTCAGCCTCCCAAGTAGCTGGGACTACAGGTGCACGCCTCTACGCCCAGCTAATTTTTGTATTTTTCTAGAGATGGGGTTTCACCATATTGGCCGGGATGGTCTCCATCTCTTGACCTCATGATCCACCCTCCTCGGCCTCCCAAAGTGCTGGGATTACGGGCATGAGCCACCCTGCCCAGCCAGGATTTTGTTCTTTTTTATGGCTGCATAGTATTCCATGGTGTATGTGTACCACATTTTCTTTATCCAAATCCACCGCTGATGAGCAGCTAGGTTGATTCCATGTCTTTGCTATTGTGAATAATGCTGCAATGAACATGACGATACATGTGTCTTCCTGGCAGAACAATTTATTTTCCCTTGGGTCTATATTCTGTAATGAGACTGCGGGGTGAAAGGACACTTCTGCTTTTAGTTCTTTGAGAAATCTCCAAACTGCTTTCCACAGTGGTTGAACTAACTTGCATTCCCACCAACAGTGTATGAGCGTTCCCTTTTCTCTGCAGCCTCATCAGCATGTTATTTTTTGACTTTTTAACTAGTGTGAGGAGGTATCTCATTATGGTTTTGATTTGCGTCTCTCTGGTGGTTAGTGATGTGGAGCATTTTTTCATGTTTGTTGGCTGCCTGCATGTCTAGGATGTGATCCCCAGAGAGCAGGCCCTATGGGATGCCGTCTTCACTTCTGTCCCCAGCAGCTGGCACAGATGGTCCTTGTATAACTACAAGTATAGGACCCCATCTTACCTCTAAGGAAGTGTTCTGGGAAGGGACAGAGCAGGGAGTCTTTACAATGAGGAAGAGAAACGTCCTGTCTGAAAATTTGTTCCTACCCAGTAAAGAGAATAAGCAATGATTTCACAGCTTATTTTCCAATCCATAGTGCAGCTAAGGGCGGAGGCATAGATGAGTTGGCCCTGTTGTCCCATTAGCATCACAATAATCCCCCTTTTTAAAATTTTACTTTAAGTTCTGGGATATCTGTGCAGAACATGCAGGTTTGTTACATAGGGATACATGTTGACCCAGCAATCCCATTACTGGGTATATACCCAAAGGATTATAAATCATTCTACTATAAAGACACATGCACCCATATGTTTATTGCAACACTATTTACAATAGCAAAGACTTGGAACCAACCCAAATGCCCATCAATAATAATCCCCATTTCTTATGCATAAATGCATTCCTGGATATGACTTGGAGGAAGGAGGAGGCAAAATGCTTTCTCCATTACTGGCAGGGGACATTTTTGCAGATTGTTGCCTTTAATACAATAGTTTTTTTCCATTATGTGGACTTACATAAAACTGTCTCTGAGAAGTATAATTTTTCCTTGGGAGGTGAGTGAATGTCTGCAAGTGTGTGCATATTCTCTCCCAGATCTACTCCTGGGGGATTAGAGGAACACAGAATAAAAAACGTATGTTGATTTCAACAAATGCTGCTGGAACAACTGAATGATCGTACACAAAGAAATGAACCTTAAAAAAGGTAAAGAAGAGAGGAAGAAAATGAACCTAAATATAGAACTTATACCTTTTTATTAATTTGGGTTAATGAAAATTAATTCAAAATGGGGCTTGGTGTTGTGTGCCTGTAATCCCAGCTACTCAAGAGGTTGACGGGGGAGGATTGCTTGAGCCTGGGAGTTCAAAGCTGCAGTATGCTATGTTGCATGTGTGATCAGCTACTGCACTCCAGCCTGGGCAACATAGTGAGACCCCATCTCAAGAAAAAAAAAAGTAAAAGCAAAATGGATCATAGGCCTTAACGCAAAACACAAAACTATAAAACTTCTAGAAGAAAACACAGGAGAAAGTAGAGGTGACCTTGTGTTTGGTGGTGGGCTTTCAGATAAAACGCCAAAAGCATTATCCCTGAAAGAAAAAAAAATTACTAGTTTGGACATTATTAATATTTAAAAAGATACTTTTAAGAGAAGGAAAAGATGAACCACAAATTGGGAGAAAAATATTTGAAGAACGCATATCTGATAAAGGACTTGTAGTCAAAATATACTAAGAAATTTTAAAACTCAAAAATGAAAAAAACAAAGAATCTCATGGGAAAAGTGGTCAAAAAATTTGAACATACTCCTCCACAAGAAAAAATATACGGATGGCAAGTGAACATATGAAAAGATGCTCAACAGCGCTCATCATAGAGAATTGAAAATTAAAACAAGATACCACTACACACATATTAGAATGCCTAGAACATGTTTTAAAAGACAATAATAACTGCTAGCAAAAATGTGAAGCAACAAGAACTTTCTTCCTTGATGATGGGAATACAAAATGGTATAGTCACTTTGGGAGACAATTTAGAAGTTTCTTACAAGGCTAAACGTAATCTTATCACATGATTCAGCAATCAGGGTCTCAGGTATTTACTCAACTCATTTGAAAACATTATGTCCACACAAAAATCTACATGCAAATGTTTATAGCAGCTTTATTCACAATCACAGAAAGGTGGAAGCAATTAAGGTGTCCTTTAATAAGTGAACGGATAACTGTGGTACATCTATGAAATGGAATATTATTTAGTTATAAAAAGAAATGCCATATTGATATGGTTTGGCTTCATGTCCCCACCCAAACCTCATCTCGAATTCTCATCCCCAGGTACCACAGGAAAATGGAATACTATTCAGTTATTTAAAAAAATGCCATATTGATATGGTTTGGCTCTGTGTCCCCACCCAAATCTCATCTGGAATTCTTATCCCAAGCTGTCAAGGGAGTAACTTGGTGGTGATTGGATCATGGGGGTGGTTCCCCCCTGCTGTTCTTGTGATAGTGACTGAGTTCTCATGAGATCGAATGGTTTAAGTGTGTGGCAGTTTCCTCATCACACGCTGTCTCTCCTGCTGCCATGTCAAGAAAGTCCTTGCTTCCCCTTCACCTTCCACCATGACTGTAACTTTCCTGAGGCCTCCCTGACCATGCAGAACTGTGAGTCAATTTAACCTTTTTTTATTTATACATTACCCAGTCTTGGGTAGTTCTTTATAGCAGTGTAAAAACAACTAATACAAATTATCAAACCACAAAGATGCGGATTGATCTTAAATTCATATATGTAAGTGAGAGAAGCCAGTTTGAAAAGGCTACCTACTGTATGCTTCCAATCACACAATATTCTGGAAAAGGCAAAACTATCAGGGATAAAGGGAAAGGTTGAAGAGGTGGAGCAGAGGCATTTTTCAGGGCAGTGAAACTATTTTGTATGGAACTGTAATTGTGGATACATGACAATATGTATTTGTCAAAACCCATCGAACTTTGGCACAAAGAATGAATCTTAATGCATGCAAATTTTAAAAAATGATCTAGGAGGTCCATGGAATCCCAGGATGGAATACAGAATGTGACAGATCAATCTGTGTTACAAATGGTATGACACAAACTCACTGAAGGGGTGAGAAGAAAAGTGCTGACTTAAGTAACTTTGGAAATGGCTGGGTTCTAGAAAACTCACTGCAAAGGAACTATACACAAGCGTTTTAGTTGATAAGGTTGTCTCCTATGGGTAAATTGGTTAACAATTCTGATATTATTGTACATGTAAACTAGACCTAAACAAGCAAATAAATGGTGGATGGTAGGAGCCAGATTGCAGTACTGAAGTGGGGGTTTCCAGTAAACAAGGGGAGAATTCTAGGATGACCATGTAATAATAGCTTACAGTTGGAGACATCAGTGTAAACCTATGTGTTGTTAGTGTTTTTTAGAGATGGGGTATCACTCTTTCACCCAATCTGGAGTACAGTGGTGTAATCATAGCTCACTGCAACCCTGAACTCCTGGGCTCAACAGATCCTCCTACCTCAGCATTCTGAGTAGCTGGGGCTACAGGGGCATGCCACCACACCTAGCTAATTTTAAAAAATAAATTTAAGGGGTCTTGTCACCTTGCCCTGGCTGGCCTTAACCCCATGTTTAGTTCAATATAGATACAGATGGTTACATATAGAAGTATAGATATGTGTACATACATAGTTTAGTATATATACATATATTTCATTATTCTGTCAGCTGAGGGGACCTAGAAATAACAATGCCTCAGTAGCAATACACAAGATGAGCCTGGAACATCTTTCAGTGCCAGAAAGAAAGTTCTCAAAACACAGGAGGCAACAGTTCCCAATGGCCAAGGGTGCAACACTTTGAGCAATAAAAGAAAAAAATTTGTACTGGATCATAACCCAAAGTATAAAATAAGTATCCATACGTCCATACTTATGAAAATACATGATCAAACTAAGGAAGGAAGGGAGGGAGGGAGGGAAGGAAGGAAGGAAGAAGGGAAGTGAAGGAAGAAGGGAAGGAAGGGAAGGAAGAGAAGGGAGGGGAGGGAGGGGAGGGAGGAAGGGAGGAAGGGAGGAAGGGAGGGAGGGAGGGAGGGAGGGAGGGAGGAAGGAAGGAAGGAAGGAAGGAAGGAAGGAAGGAAGGAAGGAAGGCAGGAAGGAAGGCAGGAAGGCAGGCAGGCAGGCAGGCAGGCAGGCAGGCAGGCAGGCAGGCAGGCAGGCAGGCAGGCAACTCCCATACACAAGAATTCCATAATTTATAGGTAATCTGCTCTCATGGAGCAGGAGCATAACTCCTGTTTCTTAAGTGTAGTCTGTGCAGTGACTTTCTCCCAAAGGATACAGTATGGAAAGAGCGAAAAGTTGTAACTTCACAGTAGAGAAACCTGACAAACACACACTCCCTCCGCCGGGTGATCAAGGTCAACATCAACGGTGATAGTCATGTTGACAGTGTAAGCCTTTGATACAATGTGATGAAAATGGCCCTTCCCCTCTGTGATCTTCCTCCCCTACACCCATCACCCCATTCTAATCATGAGAAAACCGTCGGATGAATCCCACTTGAGACAGTCTACAATATACATACCCAATACTTTTCAAAGCTGTCAGGGTCATCGAAAATAAGAAAAGTCTGAGAAACTGTCACAGCCAAGGGGAACTAAGGAGACAGGACAAGTAAATGCACCATTGCCAGGCACAGAAGGACAAACACCACATGATCTCACCCACAGGTGATCTGAAAAGGTTGATCCCATAGAAGTTGAAAGTAGAACAGTGGTTACCAGAGGTTGGGGAGAATTGGGGGATGGGGGTAGGGAGAGGCTGGTTGGTATAGTCACAGTGAGATGAGAGGAATAAGTTGTGTTCTATTGCACAGTAAGGTGACTGTAACAATAATATGTTGTATATTTCCAAAGAGTTACTAGGTTGGTGCAAAAGTAATTGGGGGTTTTGCCATTGACTTTTAATGGTGAAACGCAAAATTGCTTTTGCACCAACCTAGTAGAAGAAAAGACTTTTTAAAATGTTCTTCCAACAAAGAAATGATAAATGTTTGAAGTGATGAATATGCTAATTACCCTGATTTGATCAATACACAATCCACAAATGTGTAACATTACACTGTAACCCATAAATATGACAGTTATTGTATCCATTAAAAAATAAAATACAATTTTTTAAAAAGGGGCACGTCCTTCCATCTTCCCAAGACGTACTTCCTACCTCCTGTCCTGCCTGGACATGGTCTCAGGAGTCTTGGAGAGCAAGGAAAAATGCAAAAAAAAAAAAAACAAACAAAAAAAGGTACCGTTATATCCTATAATGAGATCCAAGCACAGAAAAAGGACATTAAGTACAAACCCGAGGAAATTTGCCTAAATCATGAGCCTTAATAATAATGTATCAAAGTGGTTCATACTTAAGTAAAATGCTAATGGGCGATACTGCGTGTTGGGGATATGGGCACTCTGTGCTATCTTTGCAATGTTTCTGCAAATTCAAAACCGTTCTAAAAAAAAAAGTTTATTTTTAAAAAATTTAGTCTCATATTGTCTCCCCCATCTGTGCCCTCTCCCTAAAAGATGGCCTAAAAATGCATAGAGAGAGAGAGAATCATGGCTTAAGCATCCTGCTTGCTGATCCCACATACGTGACCACAGACACCTGTTGGTCTCCAGGGGGATGTGTCTTGTCACCCGGTCGCAGGTGTGCACTGCCTGGCCAATAACCCTGAAGTTCAGAACTGGTGCATTGGGCTCCTTCTAGTTGGTGCAATGCTTTCAGGATTCCTGGTATCTGCCCTGAGTGTTTGGGCTTCCTCTCAACTCTGTGTGGCTGCAGATCGCTGGGTCTCTATTTTGCCCTCTCTCTAGACCTGGCCCAGTAGGCTATCCTCTGTTCTGGAAACACCCTGGCATCCAGCACTTCCTTCAGTTACCACAAAGCTATTGAGTGAGACTCAGGAAAGCTACCTTGTTGCGCTCTCTACTCATTTAACTTGCAAGCAGCATTCTGAGCAGGTGCTCTGTCCGGTGGGCTCCCAAGGTCTCCATGGCGGGGCAACGCAGGAGCCCCTGTCCCTGGTATTCACATCAAACACCCCCTGGGGACCAATCCCAGAGAGAAGGATGCAGGAATTCTTCCAGTTCTCCTGCCTCTTTCTCATTTTGCCCTTCTCTTCTCCAACTTTGAATCAGAAAGTAGAAGTTTCCTTTACTTCTGTTTCATAGCCTCCTTCTTTCTGGCTCCATCCTCAAAATTAAGCCTTAAAAGTGTCCGAGGCATCATCTTTACATTAGGAAAATAATTTTTAAGCCTTAAAAGTGTCAGAGGCATCTTCTTTACACTAGGAAAAGAATTCAAAAATCTGAGTCTTCCCTGTTAGGCTTTAATTTTGCAAGCTTTCACTGCCCGTGAAGCATGGTTTTAAAGTGTAACGTCTCCTTAAGTAGTCAAATGACTGTTGTTATCTTGCCCTGGGGTAAAAAGTCTCTTGACTTAAGCTCAGTTGCAATCAAATACCAATGGGCCGAGCTTGGTGGCTTGTGCCTGTAATCCCAGCACTTTGGGAGGCTGAGGCAAGTGGATCACCTGAGGTCAGCAGTTCGAGACTAGCCTGGCCAACATGGTAAAACCCTGTCTCTACTAAAAATACAAAATTAGCTAGGCACAGTGGTGCATGCCTGTAATCCCAGCTACTCGGGAGGCTGAGGCAGGAGAATCCCTTGAACCCCGGAGGCGGAGGTTGCAGTGAGCCAGGATCACGCCATTGCAGCCATTGCACTCCAGCCTGGGCAACAAGAGCAAAACCCCATCTAAAAAAAAAAAAAAAAGAAAGAAAAGAAAAAAAAGGGGGAAATTAACAAGCACTAGTTTGATATTTGCCAAAATATCATTCCCATGGCTTACTGCTGGGGTAGTATGATGAGTTCTATGGGCTGGCTGGGTGAGAGACCAGGTTGGCTAAGGAGGGGTGGGACCTCTGCCCTGGGAAGACCTGAAAAAAGCAGCACTGGCTCTAAGAAATAAGGGGGATTGGGGCCGGGCACGGCGACTCACCCCTGTAATCCCAGCACTTTGGGAGGCCGAGGCGGGTGAATCATGAGGTCAGGAGTTCCAGACCAGCCTGGCCAACGTCGTGAAACACCACCTCTACTAAAAATACAAAAAAATTAGCGGGGCATGGTGGCAGGCACCTGTAATCCCAGCTACTCAGGAGGCTGAGGCAGGTGAATCACTTGAACCTGGGAGGCAGAGGTTGTAGTGAGCCGAGATCACGCCACTGCACTCTAGCCTGGGTGACAGTGCGAGACTCCGTCTAAAAAAATAAAAATAAAAAAATAAATGAGAGATTGGCTGCCCTGAGACAGTGAAACGTGGCTGAGAAACTCACAAGCCAGAGGGCCCAAGAATAGAATTCAAGAGGTCCACAAATTTGGATGGGAAAGAATATACCTTTATTTCCATTATCCTGTAAATGAAATCTAGCATTTTCTTCAATTAGGAATGCAAGCCACAAGGCACCGTGGAATTAGCAATGCCTGACTGTGCCACTAGTATTTTACTATCATGTTCCCACTGTCCCAATTACTTTGAAATGTTGTTTATGCTTACCCTAACAGCACTTCAAAATTATGATTATTATATCTACCAATAGCCCTTATTATTTAATACATCAACAAAGAAGCACATGTGTTATTACATCAACACATTTGTTCTGTTTAGTATTTTTGATACCATGCTTATGTATAATACATTTCCCTTCGTTGTTACCTCAAGTATTCTATTTTGTGCATTTAGAAACATAATTCACAGGCCTCACCAGACTGCCAAAGGGATCCATGCACCAAAAGTACCCTTAAAATATATTTTTTTCTGACTCTAAGAAGATTTCTTTGTACATTGTAATTTTTCCTGACATTGAAATTCTCCAGTTACTCCCAAGCCTTCGGTAAAATCTGATTTATATACATCTGCTGTGTGTTAATGGGCTTGTGGAGAATTGAGAGAGGATGGAGTAAAACAAATTTCACCCTCCCTACCCACCTCCCAACCGCAGAGGCTGGTGACTTGGTAGCAGCCACATATTGAAAGAAGATGGTAGATCCAGAGTCCCAGATGTAGACCCAAAGTGAAGCTGCAGAGGGCTAAGATGCTACAAAGCCCAGTTAGTTTAGCAAAAATGTTAAGAGACAAACACTCTTCAAACCTAATAATGATCAGAGGTATCCACAGGATCCTCAGATTGCTGGAAGGCATCTTATCTTGACTTCCCCTAGAATCCTACTTTTCCATTTCACCCAGCAAGACACCAGAAGATCCCAAAGAGGTGCACTGCTAGGACCAGGCAGCAAAAGGACCCAGCATGATGAAGAAGTGTGGTAGTTTTAAAATATGGCCCCTGATATAATTTGGCTATGTCCCCACCCAAATCTCATCTTGAATTGTAAGCTCCCACAATTCCCACATGCTGTGGGAGAGACCCAGTGGGAGATAATTGAATCATGGAGGGGGTTTCCCTCATACTGTTCTCGTGGTAGTGAGTAGGTCTCAAGAGATCTGATGGTTTAATAAATGGGAGTTCCCCTGCACAAGTTTTTTTGTTTTTGTTTTTGCCTGCCACCATGTAAGACATGCCTTTCACCTTCTGCCATGATTGTGAGCCACACCCCCAGCCACATGGAACTGTGGGTCCATGAAACCTCTTTTGCTGTATAAATTACCCAGTCTCAGGTATGTCTTTATCAGCAGCATGAAAACAGACTAATACAGTCCCCAAATTCATTCAGCCTCCTTCTGTTGAGATGTGGTGTCTATGCCTCCACTCCCTGAATCTAAGAGGATTTGCACTGCTTTGACCCCTAGAGTATGGCAGAAGCAATAGCTTGCAAGGTTAAGTCCTAAAATGCCAACCGGGTTCCATCTGTTTCTCTTGGAAGGCTCACTGAGATGCTCCCTTTTAGGATGCTCTTCTTACAACCCAGATACCAAGCTGTCAGAACACAAGCCACATGGCAAAACCATATGTAGATGCTCCCAGCTGAGCTAGTCCTTCAGCCATCCCATCCCAGGCACCTGACATGGAAGTGATCAAATAATGTCAGCCCCCAGCCATCTGCGTTTCTCCAACAGAGGTACCAGACATCCTGGAGCAGATACAAGCTGTCTCTACTGAATTCCTGACCTCGAGATTCCACAAGCGCAGGATGGTTGTTGGTTTATCCCCCTGAGTTTGGGGCGGTTTATTACAAAGCAATAGTAACTGGACTCAGAGACAAGAAGTTCAGGAAGAGGCTTCTGTGATGGCCACATGGTTCACGGATGGAGAGCTGAACGGTGCTGATGGGAGAGACTGGGGAAGGGGCACATAGCGAAACAGGACTGAAAGTCAACTTGTGTCTCTCCAGTGCCCTTTGCACTGTGATGAGTAGAAATGACTTGTACCCAGAGTAGTACTGTCTCATACGGTCTGCTAACAGCAAGACTATTTAGGGCATGAACTCTATTGACTAATCCTCTCCCTTACCCCACTTTCTCAATAGGAGCAAAATCCTCAAATTAAAATTTGGTACAGGTCAATGCAGTGGCACATGTCTGTAATCCCAGCAGTTTGGGAAGCCAAGGTGGGAGGATTGCTTGAGGCCAGAAGAGTTCAAGACCAGCCTGGGCAACATAGCAAGACCCTGTTTAAATTAAAAAAGACCCTGTTTCATTTAAAAAAAATTAATTAGCCAGACATGTTGGCATGTACCTGCTGTCCCAGCTACTTCGGAGGCTGAGGTGGGAGAACTGTTTGATCCCAGAAGTTCAAGGCTGCAATGAGCTATGATCTCACCACTACACTCCACCTGGGCAATACAGCAAGACTCTGTCACTTAAAAAAAATTAATACAAACACCAGGAGTGTGTTAGATGAATTCAGTCTCTCTCAGTGATTCCAATTTTTTCCATGAAAGGACTTCTAATGAAGGACAATTATAGGGTCATAGCCCAAAGCAGCCCAGCCACAAGCAAGAACCATCTTTAAAGTCCAATATTTTTGCCTTAAAAACTAGCATTCCGGCCGGGCGCAGTGGCTCACACCTGTAATCCCAGCACATTGGGAGGCCGAGGCGGGTGGATCATGAGGTCAGGAGATCAAGACCATCCTGGCTAACACGGTGAAACCCCATCTCTACTAAAAATACAAGAAATTAGCCGGGCATGGTGGCGGGCACCTGTAGTCCCAGCTACTCGGGAGGCTGAGGCAGGAGAATGGCGTGAACCCGGGAGGCGGAGCTTGCAGTGAGCCGAGATCGCGCCACTGCACTCCAGACTGGGAGAGAGAGCAAGACTCCGTCTCAAAAAACAAAACAAACAAAAAAACTAGCATTCTACACCATAACATATGAAGTATGTTTTTAACAGTACAATGTCTTAAACTACCTGTCATAAAGCAAGAAGGACACTGCATGAACATGTACTCTGTTGATCATCAGATGTCAGATGTACTCTGTCCCACAGCTGGGCTCCCCCCAGGCAAATGCCAAAAGAATAGGTATACAGAATTCTGATGCTCCAAAGCCCTTTTGAAGGAATCAGGTGCCTAGGAGTCGGCCATTTAGCTTATTGACCATAGAGCTTTTTTTTTTTTTTTTTTTCTATTTTGAGACAGAGTCTCACTCTGTCACCAGGCTGCAGCGCAGTGGCACGAGCTCAGCTCACTGCAATCTCCACTTCCCGGGCCCAAGCAACCCCTCTGCCTCAGCATCCTGAGTAGCTAGGATTACAGGCATGGGCCACCGTGCCTGGCCTCGGAGCACTCTTAAATATTTATCAGCATTGATGTTAATCATCAAGTTGTGGCATGTTTTATTAAAAGAATCACATAGGAAGTAAATGGATCCTGAGTGAACAGATTTCCAAGAGATGGGGTCAGCAAATCTCCAGGAAGATGAAAAAGTGATCAGAATTTCTTAGCTAAGATCATTGGTAATATGTATGGTGGAGTGCAGAATTTACACTTTGTGCATATAGAATTTTTTTCATCATGAAGACACTTCTCTTGATCCTGCACCCTCTCACTTCCTCAGGGACATGACTCAAGCACTTCCTTTCTGTCACCTCCTTCCCCTCCACTCTGGTGTCCTCGTCCTCAAAAGCCCTTCCCTTAGGTGAATTGGTATGGTAATTCTGGAGAGCAATTTGACAAAACCTAGCAGAAGAAAAAATGTACATGTTTTGACCCAGATGTTTCACTTCTAGAAAATGTAGCTTTAGCTATGCTTGCACAAGTTTGTAAGGATAAATGTTGCTCATACACAGATGCTCTCCAAAGCATTGCCTGTGAGAACAAAAACAGAGCATGACCTGAACAGACATCATTACAGGACTGGTCCAGTACATTGCAGTACAATAGAAAAGGATGCTGGTAATCAACTGTTGAGTGAAAAAAAAGTTGCATAGCAATGTGATCACATTCATAATAATAAACTGCATATTTTGATGTATATATGCTTATTTAATCGGAGTGTATGGCACAACTTCAGGGGTACCATTGACTTTTTCTTTTTTTTTTTTTGAGACACAGTCTCACTATGTTGCCCAGGCTGAAGTGCAGTGGCGCAATCGTAGCTCACTGCAGCCTTAAATTCCTGGGATCAAGCAATCCTCCCACCTCAGCCTGCTGAGTAGCTGAGACTACAAGGGTACCACCATGCCCGTTTTATTTTTTGTAGAGATGGAGTCTCACTAGATTGCCCGGGCTGGTCTCAAACTGCTGGACTCAAGTGATCCTCCCACCTCAGCCTCCCAAAGTGCTGGGATTACAGGCATGAGCCACCATGCCCAGCCTACATTCTATTCTTGTCTTGTAAGTGAATGAATGGTACACATGGGAACTGCACATCTGCGTATGTGTGTCAACTGATGTGCCCCAGGAACGCCCTGAGCTTGCATGTATCCTAACACATAAACTCTATGGTAAGTACTAACCTACCTCCCCAAGACCCTGTAAACTGCATGAGGAAAGGATTATTCACCTTTTTATCTCCAACATGCAGCACTGTACCTGGCACACCAATGGCACTTGAATAAATAAGGGTGTGAGCATTCATGGGCCCCAGAATATGTCAGTTATCTATTATTTGCATTGATCTAAGAACTAGGCATGTCCCCGGGAGAGAGAATAAACACTTAATAGGTGGTTTCCAGGCTTTAGCAAACACATACACACACACGCTGTGCGCACACACACACACACATATCCAGGGTTCCAGGCTCAAACTGTATTTGGAAAAGCTGAGATAAACGAAGATAAACCATTTTCTTGGCTGTAGGGCATCACTAAGATTTTAATTTGCATTGATACTCTCCAAGAGGCAGATACAGTATGGAGTATCATCCGAATTTTACTGACCATGAAGCACCTTTAGAGGAATATTTATTTACATTGATGTTCTGAGGATCATTCATCTGTAACAGGCTGCATTAGAAGAATCACAAAGGAAGTCAATGGATCCCAGGTGAAAGTCAGATTGCCAAGAGGTGGGGTCCAAGAATCTCCAGGAGGGTGAAAGAGTGATGAAAAGTTTCTTAGGTAAGATCATTTGAAACTCCCATTGGATGTCGAAAACCGAGAAGGAAAAGATTTGGTCAATGGAACAAGAGCGAGCAAAGCATGCTTGTTGAGCTGACAGCAGGGTGGCAAAAATCCTCCCCCTGGGGACTTCTGGGACCCTGGCAGGGATGTCAGGGAAGGAGCCCAGTGATCACAATTCCAGGAGCTTCCTGAAAAGCTTCTGATTTTGGAGGTAGGACCTCCAAATATATATATTTTAACTCACCAGATACATTTTGACGTTGAGCTAAATTTTGAACTGGCCATTGCTTGACATCGCTCCTTCTGCTCTGACACTAGCTCTTGTTCCCTCCAGAATCTGATCAGCAAACTGATGGGAGCAGAGGCTACATTACATGAGGCGAGATTAAGAAGGAAGTCAGGCCGGGCACAGTGTCTCAAGCCTGTAATCCTAGCACTTGGGAAGCCAAGGCAGGCAGATCACTTAAAGTCAGGAGTTCGAGACCAGCCTGGTCAGCATGGTGAAACTCTTGTCTCTACTAAAAAAAAAAGAAAGAAAGAAAGAAAAAGAAAAAGAAAAATTAGCTGGGTTTGCTGGCAGGCACCTGTAATCCCAGCTACTCGGAATGCTAAGGCAGGAGAATCGCTTGGACCTGGGAGACAGAGGTTGCAGTGAGCCAAGATCATGCCACTGCACTCCAGCTTGGGTGACAAAAGGAGACTCTGTCTCAAAAAAAAAAAAAGGAAACAAAAAGTGGAGAAATAGAGCAATGGATGCAATTTTTCTTGGGGGAAGAAAGAAGACATTGGTGAATAGGATGGAGGAGGTATAATTGATGGAATAAGGTCTCTAAAGACAGTGTGGTGGGGAAGAGATATCTGAGCACATGTGGCAGGTGGTCCTTGGACTTGGGAAAGGACCGTCCTCTACTATAATGGGCAGAGAGGGGCAAAGACAGAGCTGAATGTAGAAAAGGTGACAGTTGGGTGGGCAGGGAGTTGAAGATGTTTCTGCCTGGGGTCTTTGTTTTAATTGTGACTGAGAAGGTGACACCATTCTTAAGACAAGTGAGTCGGGGTTGAAATAGTCATGGAGACCTGACCACTAGAACCATGACTCACACTGAGAACTTCGTTGAGGTTGAAGGTTAGAAGTATATAGGATCATCTATCTGTGTCCCATACCCTTGTAGAATCTTTTAGTAGTAGTAGTAAAAGTAGTAGTAAGACTAGTAAGACAGGGTCTGTCTGTGTTGCCCAGGCTGGAGTGCAGTGGCATGATCATAATTCACTGCAGCCTCCAAATCCTGGGCTCAAGCAATCCTCCCCCCTCAGCCTCCCAAGTGGCTAGGACTACAGGCATCCACCACCGTGCCTGGTTAATTTTTTTTAGTTTTGCAGAGATGGGGTCTCACTATGTTGCCCAGGCTGGTCTCGAGCTCCTGGCCTCAAAGCAATCCTCCTGCCTCAGCCATCTAAAGTGCTGGGATTACAACCATAAGCCATCATACTCAACCCATGTAGGATTTTACCCCGGAGCACTCCACATACTGAAGCAGAAGTAACAATAGAAAACAGCTGTCAGGGAGGATGCCAGAGAGAGGCAGGTTGCAGTGCAAGCACCCAGAGGGTCCACATTCTAGAGCATGACAAGATCAAGGTTGAGGCCACAGGAGTCAAAGTCAAGAGGATAGAAGGTCACAGGAGTTGAAGTTGAGGCAACAAGAGGTGAGAATGTTGCCTGGTCATCTCCATGCTCATTCATCTCCCCAGTATGATCAGGACTTGCAGCAGATACAAGAATGAACAAGCTGCTAGGGAATTCCAGGAGTGAAGGGGTGACTAGAAGAAAAGCAGGTGACAGCAATGAGGAAGAGGGAGTCAGGAAATGTGTTCCTCAATGGGGCAGAGATTTTTACACAATGGTTAGGAACAAGCATATGAAGGTCTACCAGTAGCCTCTTCAAGTGAAGCATCTCACTGCTCCTCTTGGGGGATCTTGGAGAGCACCCATTCTCACACACACACACACCCACCTTGCTCCAACCAAAGTGGGTCCTCTAAGTATTAGCCTTCCCCTTAGGACTTACTTTAGAAAAGCTTTTATGAGCAAAACAAAAAAAATTAAACACCATTGATCATGCCTAGCCCTTCCATTATAAGCCAAGGATGAGCTTGACGAAGGTACCCACTGCTGCATCCTGCTAGCATGCCACGTGAGGTACACTCTCCCCTAAGACACAGCTCCTGGATGATGCATCCTTTTAGGGCCAATGAGTTCGGCACCACTGAAGTCCAGAAGAGCCAAGCATTGTGGGGAAGTAGGACCATTGGCCAGAGAAGGACCATGATGGAAGCCCTTGGACACCTGTTAGGGACAGGGAAGAGAGGCAAGAAGAGGAGAAATAAAGATGGCAAGCAAAGAAGAGTCCAGCTGATGATTCCAATCTAGCAAGGAAGAGCAGCTCAGCGTCCAGGCAACAAAGGCTGAGTTCCTTCAGCCTCTCACTGTGCAGGACCTTCCATCACAAGGAAGTTTACGGGTCTTGTTTATATGTAGACTTTTTATAAGCTATTCAGAGCAGGGGTGGGAGGGAAAACTAGAGAGAAAAGTTCCCTTTGAATTTCCATTGCTTTCAGAGTCGGCAATTTAATGAGTCAGGCATTCTAAATTCCTTGCTTTGTCTACACGTTTTCATTTCAAAATACGAAAAAACACTTTGTTTGGAACATGAGTTATTTTTAGATCATATATCAATAGTGCACATCCACTTCTCCCCACATGAATAAAAAAGTTTCCTTTGGACTGGGCTGAAGCCATACCACAGTGGTAGGGTTATTTAGCTGGCATTCGTTGAAGCTACCTGGGCATCACTATAGTCCCTGGAATCTGTCTTCTAGGTGGCATCATGGATGAGTCAGCTCTAGACCTGGTCCAAAGAGCTCCCAATCTCATAGTCTGGACAAAAAGTAAAGAAGTGAAGGATTTCACTGCTCCTCTTAGGGGTCCTGGGGGACACCCCGTTATCCCAAATACATACGCACACACCTTGCTCCAACCAAAGTGGGTCCTCTTTCTGAGTATTAGCATTCCCCATATGACTTATTTTAGAAAAGTTTCTATAAACAAAAACAAAAAAATTAAACACCATCGATCATACCAAACCCTTCCATTATAAGCCAAAGATGAGCTCAAGACCACACAGTGAATTGAGGGAGGTACCCACTGCTTCCTCCTGCTAGAGTGTCCTTTCAGACCTCCATGCCAAGGAGTCACCTTGACAGGGTAGAAAAAAGGTCACGGATTCCTTGCTTCACTCCCTTGTGAGAACTTTGAGAAAAAGGAGTAGAAGAGAAGGAGGTCACCATCTACAGGTCACCTCCTCCAGATGCATTGAGAGAAGCATGCTGACACCTTAGCAAAGACAGGAGTGGACAATCTAGGATCTTCTGCAGTAATGTAGGCTGACAAATGGGAGGACAATGGGCTGCAAAGCTGGCTGGCTGTGGGAAGGGTGGTGTCCCTACCTCTACAGTCCCCAGCCAGTTTTGTCTAACCTATTGCCTTTTTTTTTTTTTTTTTTTTTTTTTTGACATGGAGTCTCACTCTGTCACCAAGCTGGAGTGCAGTGGCGCGATCTTGGCTCACTGCAACATCCGCCTCCCAGATTCAAGTGATTCTCCTGCCTCAGCCTCTCGAGTAGCTGGGACTGTAAGCGCACACCACCACCCCCAGCTAATTTTTGTATTTTTAGTAGAGATAGGGCTTCACCATGTTGGCCAAGATAGTCTCGATCTCTTGACCTCGTGATCCACCCACCTCGGCCTCCCAAAGTGCTGGGATTACAGGCATGAGCCACCGTGCCTGACCAGACCTATTGCTTTTGTTCCGTAAGTCACAGTTCACTAATTTGGGTCTTGTAGGGGTCACCTTCTTAAAAAGCTCCAACTTAAAACCTTAATAGCAAATACTTTCCCAGCACTTCATGGAGAGTCAACTAACTCCAAGAATAAGACATACATCTAATAGCTCAAGGAACTGGAGTGATATAGCTTGGGTATCTGTCCCCTCCAAATCTCATGTTGGAATGTGATTCCGTGTTGGAGATGGGGCCTAGTGGGAGGTGTTTGGGTCATGCAGGCAGATGCCTCATGAATGCCTGGGCACCCTTCCTGTGATAATGAGTGAGTTCTCACTCAATTAATTCATGCAAGAGCTAGTTGTTAAAAAGAGCCTGGCATCTCTCTTGTTCCCTCTCTCTCCATGTGACATGCCTGCTCCCTCTTTGCCTTCCACTATGATTGGAACCTTCCTGAGGTCCTCAGCAGAAACAGATTAGGCCATCCTTCTTGTACAGTCTGCAGAACCATGAGCCAAATAAACTTTTTTTAATCAATTACCCAATCTCAGGTATTCCTTTATAGCAGCACAAAACGGACTAATTATGGGGGTGAGGAGGCACCCCGCTTCTCTAGTCATTCCCCCTCCCCATCTTCTGTCCACCCATTTATAGTGGCAGCAGCTACGTTCATGCATCTGACCCTCTTCTCTTGGGCACTACTGATTTGATCTGGAGTGGACAGCAATGAGCTTGTTTCCCAGGGGATTTGGAATTAAGACCACACTGATTCCTCCATTTGATCACTGTCAAACAGGTAGCTGTTTGACAGGAATCATCTTCACATGGACAGAGAAACCCAAGAGACTTAGCTTTCTCAGATTTTCCACATCCCTCTAGGTCCTTGATGATGAGCTAAATTTTGAACTGGCCATTGCTTGGCATTGCTCCTTCTTCTCTGACACTAGCTCTTGTTCCCTCCAGAATCTGCTCAGTAAACTGATGGGAGCAGAGGCTACGTTACATGAGGTGAGATTAAGGAGGAATCAAGGCCAGGCATGATGGTTCAAAAGCCTATAATCCCAGCACTTTGGGAGGCCAAGGCAGGTGTATCACTTGAGGTCAGGGGTTTGAGACCAGCCTGGTCAACATGGTGAAACCCTGTCTCTACTAAAAATATAAAATTAGCTGGGTTTGGTGGAGGCCACCTGTAATCCCAGAGCTGCACCTCTGGCCTTAGATTTCATGAGACCCACCCTCTGCCCACTCCCATGGATATCTCCCTAACATGTTTCCCTTTTTACTTCTGATAACTCTCCTGGACTTCTGTCCCTTGCAACCAATATGGCTCTGGGAGGTGTGAAAGTGATCTGGAGATGGAAGACGAGACACATCAAGACGACTCCTCTCTGCTTTCTAACTTCGCCTGCCCTGCCCACACTGTGCATAACCACTCAGGCCACTGCAGCGAGGAAACAGTGGTGGCTCTTTTTTGAGCATGCTTTGGGGTCAGAGGAGGGCCCTGGTGCCCCTGTTTTTGCTAAGGTGTCAACATGCTTCTCTCAATGCACCTGGAAAAGATGACCTATAGATGGGGACCGCATTCTCTTCTACTCCTTTCTCTCAAGGGTCTCACAATACCCAGGCAGTGCTTTACCTGAAGGAGGTTCCCAACCAAAGAACTGAAAGGCAGGAGGCAGTGCACTCTGAGAGATGACATTACTGCTGAACCTAAGGGGAGAACACGTTCCTGACGGGCTGTGTTCTCACTCCCCTCCACTTCCAACTCCCTGGAGCCAAGACCTTGACCACAGATCTCCCTCCTCTGGCCCCACCCGATCCCCTGCTTTTTGGCCTTCTCTCTCTCAGCCCACTGCACAAAGAAATCTTTGACGAATGTGTGGATACGTCCCCAAGGAAGGAATAACAAAAACAGAAACATGTTCAGTGCGTGTGTGTGTGCACGCACACAAATGTGTGACTGCAACAAGCCAGGAGGTGTAGAGACCCTTAGCCCCAGGGTCTAAAGGGAGTTCATGTTCAGCCCCAAAGGAGAAGCACATGCCTTGGGAGAAACTGACTCCTTGGGTCATCACTGTCCCGCAGAGACAGGTCACACTCAACTGCCTAATTCACACTGCTCGCAACTCTTGCCAAAAAATTCCAAATTCCCGAAATTCAGAAACAAATGAAACATTTTTAATGTGACAGTGTGTTGAGCAAAAAGATTTGTCTGTTTGCTGTGTGATATCCTCAGATCTAGAGGTAGGCAAATATCCCTTTCCTCCGTCACACCAGCTTTCTGTAAGGCAGCCCTCCTAGGACTTACCAAAATGTTTCTCTTACTCAATTCTTATCTCCTTTTCTCAACATGCCCCACCCCCTTTTCCAGCGGAAGTGTTCAACATCCTTTCATTTATCCTAGGCTGGTAAAAGTCCAACCATGCCTGCCTTTGGTGGAAGCTCCTCTCCTGGAAGGTATGAGCTGGGATGGGGAGACCATCCCAAGATGATCTCTGACTCTAGCCAACCTTCCTTGCTCTGAGCCTGCCCTTCAGCATTTGTCATTTCTAGCTTTACATTGTCCTATTCCAGATGCTTCCTCAGAGGCTAAGAGAGTGGCTTCCCCAGTAGGTAAGCGTTCCCTTGGCCAGGGGTCTCATCAGCTCCTGCCCTTGACTTCTCAAATGTCAAGTTGTGTTGGAGAGGGTTCTGAACAGAGTCTTGTGGCATCCTGTTCCGGGGTCCCACAGCCTAGCTCCCTGCTCATGGGAGAAACTGCTGAACATCAGGAGCTCTAGTCACCAAAAATACATCCACTTCCTTTTCTTCCCCACAAGCCTAACTCTAAACTCACTGCCCCCACCATATACACTTACAGTCGCCACTGGAAGCTGGTGGCTAAAGCTGGAGATCCCATTCTGAACAGCCTTAGGGAGACAATTTCAGGATGTACCCATTTATAGGACTCACCACAGACCAATTCCTTGATGCCAGCATCCACACAGATCAAGATTGTGTTCTATACCAAACCACACCCAGAGTCGAAATTCCTCTTGGGTTTGTATAGCCATGAGGGTCTCCGAGGAGAAGAAAAAGAGCAAGATCAAAAACCCAGGGAGGCCTGTGGCTTGGTAGCATAGAAAACTCCTCACCCCGAACTGACCGCATCAATGACCAGAGAGAGACAGGGTAGCCTAGTGGTTAGGAGCATAATTTTTGGGGGGGATGGGGTGAGATTCAGAGAGACTTGGGTAGGAATCCCAGGTTTGCCTTTGGCTGTGATCTCAGTCAAACTGCCTGTTTGTGTTACTTTCCTCCTGTCGAAACGAGATTAACAATACCCTTATGAAATTATTTGAGAATTGATTGAAATTGTCTATGCAAAGCTCCCATTTTTATGCTAGTATATAGTCCACACTCTGTAAGTTGTATTTGTCATTGTTCACCTGAAAACAACCATGTCCCTCCCCAAGAGTCAGTTTGCAAACCCATCCCTTCATCGCATCCACACATCTCAAATAGGCTCAAGAAAGGGGATAGAATCTCTGTACCCAGCCAGGACAGCTCTCCCAGGTGTCCATCTCATAGATTCTCCTCTCCAGCCTAGACACGCAGCAGCGGCAAAGCCTCCTGGACCCCGCGCCACCCCCTACCTGAGGGCTGCCAAACAATCTAGGTCCTGGGGTTTGGGAGAAGAAGACTTGCCAGGTGGGGAAGTCGGGGGCCTGGCTCCTCGGCGGCTCCTCTCCCCCTCCAAGGGCTCCTCCGTCCCCCTTTTTCTCATTCTCGGGCTTCCCCTCTCCAGGTTGCTCTGGCAGCCGCATCGGGGGTCCAGGGCGATGTTCTCAGAGAGAGTTAGAAGCGCATCAAAGGAACGTCAGCGAAGGCACTGAGACTCTGAAAGGAGTTGACAGAAACTTACAGCCTGTACAGTGCTGGGCGATTATTCTTCTCAAAGCCTGCCGCCTAAATAATTCACACCCTCCCTTCCGTGTTTACACAGGACAATGGTAGAAACACAATCCTGGCACAAAAAATATAATTACCGTTGAGACAGATGCTTAGTTATTAATAAGGCCTCAATGTCACCAGAGGGTATTGCACAACAAGCCAATAATGGGCTTTTGGAGCCAACCTTAATATTTACAGGTATTTTTCCATTCGTACCCCCGTGGGCACTGCTGGAGTATGTGCAGTGTGGAAAGAGCTATAGCCGCCAAAGTGATTGCAACTTGCAAGGAAGCAAAACACCTTGCCAGCATCATTTGTTTCCTTGCTGCTGACACCAGGAAAGCCACAGAAACAAAATGGGGGACTGAGCTGGAAATCACTGTCTAACGGTGAAGGACTCTGGCCCAGCCTCCCAAACTTAGTCATGCTGTCGCAATCCCAGGGCAATACCCTCCTAACTTCCTTAAAGCATACAGCATCCAAGATGGCATCCCATTACCAGCTCCAGGGCAGACCTGCAACCCATGCATATGGAATCTCTAGGTCCACTTGATGTCACCAAGTGGCAACATCCTCTTTCTACCTCTCTCTGGTATCGTTACCACCTACTTGTCCCTTACAACTCAGCTCAGGTGTCACCTCTTCTGAAAAGTTGTCCTTGACCTGGCCCTCTCCCTTGGTTGGGGTTAAGGCACCCCTCGTCTCTGCCTGCTTCTACTGTCATTTGTCCACAATCTCCGTCCCCTCCTCCCAACATTGTGTTGAGAAAAACCCCAGGCAGGGAAGAGCTCAGATGCACACTGTGTGGTATTTAGGCCCAGGCAGGGACAACCTTAAAATAATTGGTGCTCAATAAATATGTATTGAACACACAGTTAATCAATGTGTGGAACCAATCTCTTTGGTTCCATTGAAGTTAAAAACAAACAATAATAAAGACAAACAAAGACTCTCTTGAGATGTGAAGTTCAGAGAGTATAAATGGAAGACGTTGGTGATGAAACCAACAAAGCCCCGGCCACCATGGATCAGGGCCCCATCTGAGAAAGTTGTACCCATAAGAATGTCTACACATTGCAGCAGGCAATGGCTTCTCGCAGAAACACACAGATGAGTCTCCATTTCTCACTACTTGGCCCCTGAACATTGTATCCTGGGAAGAGTCCCTCTGCTCTCTCTCTACTCTCTCGATTCTGGTGAGAGGTGCATGCTCATGCGTGGGAAGTGGTCTCCTATCAAAGTCAGCTCTTAGGAGATCAGGCTCAGAAAATGACTGCAGAAAGCAGGAAGAAGGCTTGAAGAGCTGTATGTGGATGGTGGACATTATTGTTGCAGATTGTTGTTGTAAATCTGCACACACAGTACCCACTGAAAGTCAGCCTCATTCGGCTCAAATGAAACAGGCTCAGCCCAAAGCCCTGTGAGTAACTCATCAGCTACTGGTGTGAATGAATGATGGACAGACACATAAACCAACTAGATGCTTTGTAATTTCCATCTGAACCAGAAACCCCCATGGTCTTAGCTCAGAGCTGGACCAGATGGTGTCTGGGTGCCCCAACCTCCGAGGTCTCTGGTTCCCCAACGGTTGTGGGATGGAGTTAAGCCCTCCATCCCACAGGAATGATGAGATAGGACAGGAAGGGTGTTATGTCCTGTGATTGGGCTGGAACTTCCCAAGGACTGGGATCTCAAAGACACCTTAAAGAGAGTAAGTGTCTCAAAGCAAGAAGTCACATCTCACCAAACAGCACATGTGCAACGCACCCATGCAACAGTACTTGGCCTCACATACATGCACACACACACAACAGCACTGGTCTTCAGATGCGTGCTCACAGACCAGCCTTGTAACACTCATAGCCTAGGGATGATCTTAGACCCATCTAGCATGGCTTGGGAGGTCTCAGGAAACTTAACAATCATGGTGGAAGGCAAAGGGCAAACAGGCATGTCTTCACACGCCTGTTTCCTGAGACATATGCCCAGGAGCACTCACCCCCACACCCACATGGCTCCCACGCAACTTCACACAGCTGCACACTCTGTCCCCAGCAGCACACACCCGTACGCCGCTCTCTTACACATGCCTATGACTCATCTATTCACACACACTACAACGCCCACTTCCCCACACACGCGGCACATGCCGAAACTCTTGGAGACTTCTCTAGTTAGCTCGTTAAGTTAAACAGGAGAAACAAGTGTGTCATTACAGTAGAAACGCAAAAAAAAAATGACATTTTATTTTCAGATATGCTTTTAGTTGCCATGGCAGTCCCCAGCACCATGGAAGTTGTGATTGGTGGTAAATGCATATTTCAAAAAGCAGTAATTAGCTCCCCATATGCAAAAACTTCTGAATATGTTGAGTCCCTTCTCTTGTCACGTCCCCCCAGGCAGTGTGGACATCAGAGCAGGGCACCCAGATGAGAACTGCCGGGAGCTCTCTCAAGGATGTTCCAAGCTGATGGTCGCCAGGCTTCTGAGCCCAATACACTTAATGACTTGGAACCTGCCCACAGCTCAACAGGCGCACGGCACTGAAGGTGGCAGCTCCCCGTAAGGAACAATCGCTCCTGCTGCTCAGCCGGCCTCTGGTGCCCTCATTGCGGCACTCGCGATGTGCCAGAGAAACACAAAGCCAGGGGACCCAAAATGGAGCTGGCTCCCATAGCCAGAAGCCGTCTCTCCAGAATTCCCCTCTCCCAGTCACAGCTGCCTGCTGGCGTAACGAGGGAAGCCAAGCTGCCCTGCACAAGCCGGACTAACCACCGTTGGCCAACTAATGAAGCACCCCATGTTGGGCATCTGCACAGAAGACAGACCTCCATCTTCCCCCAATTTAACTGGAAGCTTCTCCAAGACACAGGCACCTCCTGAGTCCTCACAGCCTTATGCATCTTGGGACCCAAGGTGCATTTCCCAATGAGCTTCCTTGTCCCCAAATTAACCGGTTACCTCATTTCCTGATGCGATTCCTAAGGACGATTAATTTCCAGAATTTGTCCTCTAAAGTCCATTTGCTAATTGCCTTTACAATTGTCATCTGAAAGGTCAGCCGGAAGGAGCTGGATTTTTGAGCCCCAGTCTTGACGTTAGATCTCTGGGCTAATTCCTAGACCCACATGAGAGTCCTTGTCAGCTTTTTTTTTTTTTTTTTTTTTTTTTAAGACGGAGTCTTGTTCTGTCACCCAGGCTGGAGTGCAGTAGTGTGATCCCTGCTCACTGCAGCCTCTGCCTCCCAGGTTCAAGCCATTCTCCTGCCTCAGCCTCCCAAGTAACTGGGATTACAAGTGCACACCACCAGACTTGGCTAATTTTTGTATTTTTAGTAGAGACGGGTTTCACCATGTTGGCCAGGCTGGTCTTGAACTTCTGACCTCAAGTGATCTGCCTGCCTCAGCCTCCCAAAGTGCTGGGATTACAGACATGAGCCACCGCGCCAGCCCCTTGTCAGCTTTTCATTCCAATAGGTGACCTACCCACTTCCTTTAGCACTGAAAATGTCCCTGGAACACTGCCCAGTCACTCTTTCAGGGTTCAGACCAGTAGGAGGCACTCTCATCCACCCAAAAAGTGATGTAACCCTGGGTCTACGCTTTGAGTACTCTATCAGCTGCATCACTTTTACCAACCCACAATATGCAGAGAATGGTGAAGTAATATTGTTAAGAACATCGCTAATCAAATTAGACCATCCAGTTCAAATCCTGGCTGTGCCACTTAGGGGCTGTGTGACCTTGGGCAAGTGACTTAACCTCTCTGGGCTTCACTTTCCTGATCTGCAAAATGAACCTGATAATAACACCTACCTTTTAAAGTTACTGTAAAGTGTTAGGCACAGAGCAGGTGCTACATATGCTAGCCAGCTGATATGGTTTGGATTTGTGTCCCCACCCAAATCTCATGTCAAACTGTAATCCCCAATGTTGGAGGTGGGGCCTGGTAACAGGTGACTGGATCACGGGGGTGTATTTTTCCCACTTTCATGCTGTTCTTGTGATACAGTTCTCATGAGATCTGGTTGTTGCAAGTGTGTGCAAACAACTTTGCTGCTTCCCTCCTCTCTTCTCCTCCTGCTCTGGCCATGTGAAGACATGCCTGTTTCCCCTTGGCCTTCCACCATAATTGTAAGTTTCCTGAGGCCTCCCCAGCCATGCTTCCTGTATAGCCTGCAGAACCGTGAGCCCATTAAACCCCTTTTCTTTGTAAATTACCCAGTCTCAGGGATTTCTTTATAGCAGTGCAGTAACAGGCTAACACACTATCATTCTCCATTTTTTTCTTTTTGCACTAATAGTGACTGAGCTCCTTCTCCGCTCAGATGGGCGCTGGACTGGACACAGGGCCGGATGGAGGTGGGATGTGTGGAAGTGAATCCACCACAGATGTAGCCTCACGGAGCTCAGAAGAGTTAAGCTGGAAACTCAGACACAAACACACGGAACCGGGGAAGATTGTCCCTACTCCTTCAGTCTGGAGGATCACCTTCAGTCTGGAGGATCACCTTCAGTCTGGAGGATCAGTTTGTTCCTGAGAGTATCCAAGAAGGGAGACTTTGATTCTCCCCTTCTGTGGCACTAGGTATGCACATATGCACTGTATGGCATTTAGGCACAGGCAGGAGCAACCTTGAAATAATTGGTGTTCAATAAACATATATTGAACACACATTTAATCAATGTCAGTTCTCTTTGGTTCCATATTGACGTTAAAAACAAACCGTAGGCCTGGCATGGAGGCTCACATCTGTAATCCCAGCACTTTGGGAGGCCAAGGGGGGTGGATCACCCAAGGTCAGGAGTTTGAGCCCAGCCTGGCCAACATGGTGAAACCCCATCTCTATTTAAAAAAAAAAAAAAAATTAGTAGTGCGTGGTGGCTCACGCTTGTAGTCCCAGCTACTCAGGAGGGTAAGGCATGAAAGAGAATCACTTGAACCCGGGAGGTGGAGGTTGCAGTGAGCTGAGATCACGCCACTGCACTCCAGCCTGGGCAACAGACTCGGTCTCAGAAAAAAATTAAACACACACACAGAGATAATAAAGACAAAGACTCTCTAGAGACGTGAAGGTCAGAGAGCGTAACTGGAATATGCTGGTGATGTTGGTGACAAAACCAACAAGGCCCTGGTCATCACGGATAATTTTTTGTATAAATTTATGGGATACAAGTGCAATTTTGTTACATGCAAGGATTGCACGGTGGTCATGAAAAGACATACAAATGACCACCAATTATTATCTTTTCCTTTTTTTTTTTTTTGAGACAGGGTTGCACTCTGTCACCCAGGTTGGAGTGCAGAGGCACAATCATAGCTCCCTGCAGCCTCAACCTCCCGGGCTCAAGTGATTCTGCCACCTCCGGTCCCCTCAGTAGCTGGGACTACAGGCGGGCACCATCACTCCTGGCTAATTTTTGTATTTTTTGTAGAGATGCAGTTTCACCATGTTGCCCAGGTTGGTCGCAAACTCCTGGGCTCAAGTAATCTACCCACCTCAGCCTCCCAAAGTGCTGGGATTGCAGGTGTGAGCCACCACACCTGGCCCCAAGTATACTTTTTTGGGGCAGGGGGGCAACGGTGGAACAGAGTCTTGCTCTGTGGCCCAGACTAGACTGCAGTGGCACTATCTCAGCTTACTACAACTTCCGCCTCCCGGGTTCAAGAGATTCTCCTGACTCAGCCTCCCGAGTAGCTGGGATTACAGGCGCCCGCCACCACTCCTGGCTAATTTTTGCATTTTTAGTAGAGACAGTGTTTCACCATCTTGGCCAGGCTGGTCTCCAACTCCTGACCTCATGATCTACCCGCCTCGGCCTCCCAAAATGCTGGGATTACAGGCAGAAGCCACTGCACCTGGCCCAGCATACTCTTAAATGGACCTCTGTGCTTGTAACCCATGCACCAGATTGGGCGAAGGCCACAGAGGCTGAAATGATGAGGTTGGCCAGTCCACTCAGGCTGTATCCACATACCTCCCCCCTTCCTCAGAGGCTGGCGCAGAGTATAATCTTAAACGGATCTCTGTGCCAGCCTCTGAGGAAGGAGGCATATGGATAGTCTGAGTGGACTGGCCAACCTCATTATTTCAGCGTCTGTGGCCTTCAGCAACCAATCTGGTGCATGGGTTACAAAGCAGACTCAGCACACCAAAGTCTTTCATGGATTTGATCCCTTTCGAAGTATCTAAAATTCCAATCACTGGGAGCAAGATTGAGCTGAAAATCTAATGTTTGTGAATGGAGAGGGATGAGTCTGCATTGTTTATGGTCATAAATAATTCATAAGCATGGGTTAAATGGTTTTATTTAGCCTCTGGGACCCCATGGAACAGTGGTTCCCAGGCTGTTACTCGAAGACCCAGTTCAAAGAATCACCAAGGAACATTCCCTCTCTTTTAACCACGTTGGGCATCAAGTTACAGTCTTTTGCATCTTGTGGTCTCTGCTAGATTTTACAATTGTTGAGGGCCACATTATAATCAGTTTTTTCCCTGTAATGCTTGATAATGGTTTTCCCCTTGGTCCTTTCCTCTAAAACCCTGCAAAGATGCACATTTAACCCACAAGAAGAATTTATTTTTGTTATAACTGAACATAATTCTTTCTTGAAGGTATCTTTTGGACAAAATGTTGCATTGTGCGGGTCATGCCATATGGTGTGTAATGGGGTACGAGTTGCTGACAAAAAAGAGGACGGGGCAGAGTGTGAGCTCCAGCCTGCCCCAGATCTAAGCCCCGCATTTGCTGGAACATGAGAGCCTGGAGCTCTTAAATATGTAAGAGAGGTTGTCAAATCTACTTAACTGCTTTTGAGCAATGAAGTCTCATCACTGCACTTGTGTTTACTGACTCTGCAAAGGTGATTGTTGGCCATCATTTTGAATATCTTACTACTAAGATGTATTCAAAAGCACAAAAAAGAAATCTAAAACTGCCAATCTAGGACGTAGAAAATGTCCATGGAATTCCTTGAAAGACGCAAAAACAAAATCCTTCTATGTGATGTAAAATCAAAGTTTTCTCCCTATCTCTGCCCAAAACCAATTAGATATCATGGAAATAAAATATATACACAGGCAAAGCCAAAATTCTAAGTCCACATCTGAAAACTGAAATGAGCTTTTCAAATCACCTCAATTCTTCTGCAAGTGAGACTTCTCAGGAGCCCTAATGTCCCTTCATGTCCTGGCTTAGATTCGCATAAGCAAAACACCCTAAACCCTGGTTCTTCAAAATGAAAACCAAGACCCTATGAACGGCTCACAATTAAATTAACACTGAAAATCAGAGTAAAATAGGGAACTATATTTCCTGAACATAAATACACACACCTCCGTATCAGCTCACGAGCCAGCACCCTACCTTCTTACTTTCCAAGAAGCACTAGAAACTTTATTGCCAAAATCAGAAAAAATACAAGGATGTTCACTATCTCTGCTACTATTAACACTGTATTGTAGGCATTAACCAACACGATTAGACAAACAATTAGAGGCATAAGATGGGAAAAGAAATAAAGTTATTTTAAGGTGATATGATTATATGTCTGGAAAATCGCAAAGAATTCATGAAAAAAACGATTACAAATAATAGGTGAATTTAGTAAAGCATTAGAATAAGACCAACATACAGAACTTAACAGGACATGTGTAGAAACAGATAACGTATGAGCAGAGCCTATTTATAAGAGCAAACATAAAAGTTTTACAGATTTGAAAAAAACTATCAAAAGGAAAAAAGCAAAGCAATTCCTTAAAATAGAAAATGAACTGAAACATGCAAACACAACTGTATTTCAAGTTAATGGCTTAACTACAGAGAAAACCGTTTTTTTCAAGTTACTTTAGAATATTTTGACTGAGCTTTCCAAGTGAGACATAAGTCTCAGGACAAAAAGAACCACAAAGAAATCATACATAAGAGATTCATGTATCATCATTAGGAATCAAGATTTTCTATGTTAGAGAAAAGAGCTGTAAATATAACAATTTTAAGGTTAAGTAAAAACTGAAATCTAGTTTGAATAAAAATATCACTGTGAACTCATAGTTTATTTTTGTCTTTAAAAAAATATGGACGTATCAGTTATGTCACTGAAAAGACGTCAAGGTAATAAAACTCAGGCAATGAGCACTCAAATTGTAGTCTCAAAATACCATTTCCGGCTAAGTAATCAGCTCCATGGGAGGAAATACGAAAAGTCTTGTCAGGCCTAAAAGTGGGTAAGTTCTCAATGATGCCAAATGACAGAGAAACTAACTGGAAGACACAGCCAATCACCAAATATGGTACAACTCATTATCCTGAAAATTGACATGAATGTAATTGCTAAGGAATAAACTAATTACTCTTTTAAAGTAATAAATAAGAAAAGAACCAAACAATTGTCCTGCCTTTTCCATACAGATTACATTACAGGATAACCGAATAGTTGATGAAGCAACTCTCTTTTAGAGAGGTATCATAAACCGATAAAGAAAAAAATCATAGATTAGACCACCACCATAATCCGGAACTTGTCTCCAGACTACGAAAGTACCCAGGTGGCTCCCAAACCTGGTCCAGCTGGGACCTGCATGCAGCTGAGCCCACCGTGCTCTTTAGTTTCTGTGCCCACCTGTGTGCGGAATTTATTCCTTCTGCTGGGTTCTTGGTCTCGCCGACTTTAAGAATAAAACCATGGACCTCGCGGTGAGTGTTACAGCTCTTAAAGGTGGCGCGTCCGGAGTTGTCTGCTCCTCTCAGTGGGCTTGCGGTCTTGCTGACTTCAAGAACGAAGACGCAGACCGCGGCCGTAAGTGTTAAAGGTGGCGCAGACCCAGAATAAGCAGTAAGCTTTATTAAGAAGCAGGAAACAACAAAATACAAACGCAGGCGAATAGCACCCCAACGAACTTCCCCAGCTGGCTCGGGGAGCCAGCTTTTATTCCCTTATTCAGCCCTGCCCATGTCCTGCTGATTGGTCCATATTACAGAGTGCTGATTGGTCCATTTTACACAGTGCTGATTGGTCCATTTTACAGAGTGCTGATTGGTCCATTTTACAGAGTGCTGATTGGTCCATTTTTACAGAATGCTGACTGGTGCATTTACAATCCTCTAGCTAGACACAGAGCACCGATTGGTGCATTTACAATCCTCTAGCTAGACAGAAAAGTTCTCCAAGTCCCCACTGACCCAGAAGCCCAGGTGGCTTCACCTCTCACACCCAGGGGCCGCTGCTGGAGGAGCAGCCCCAGCCCTTGTCCCCTCACCCTTCCCCCATGGAACCTGCTTTGGGAAAAACAAACTGGAACAATAAAAATGCCCCACATTCCAAATCAAGCCCTTGTCAAAGTCCCTTGCTTTCAGCCCAGGAAGTTTCTAGAAGCAGTCAAGCCACAGGACAGAGAAATATCTGGTGGCCCAGCTCTCCCTGGAGAATCCATCTCCCACCTCCAAAAGGAAGCACCCAGACCATGGAGGCCACAGCCCCAGGCCTGGCTTTCCTGGTAGGATAATATTTAGGGTTACTCTCTTTCTCCTGGGGCAGCTGGTCTAGCTCCGAGAAGGTTCTCTGATGGCTGTGCTGGCTCACGCTAAGCCCACCTGGAGTAGGCCAGTGGCTGGTGGCCACCTTCAGACCTGGGCTCACCCCGGGGGTTTGCACTGATGGACGCCCTGGCAGAGATCACAGAGGCAGGTTCTGTTAGACACATGTGCACACATACACTCTTACACGTATGCTCACTTAGACACTTACACATACACTCATATGTACACACTGACACTTGTGCCCACCCACTCACACACACACACTCATACACACATATACACTCACACACACCACACATACACACATATACATTCACACACCACACACTCTCACACACATGCACACACACCACATGTGCACACACACCACATGTACACACACACGTATTCATACACTAACATACACTCACATCCACACATACATTTACATACACTCATCCACACACATCCACACACACCCACGAACATACACACTCATACATGCACACCACACATGCACATTCTTACACGTACACTCACATAGACTCACATACCACACATGGACACACGTGCATACTCATACCACACATGCTCACATAAGGACACAAACTCACACATCAGATACACTCATAAACACACACGCACACTCACAAGCTCATACATGCATGCACTCATATGCACACCACACACACACTCATACATATACACACTAACATGCACACATACACATATACACTCTCACTACACATACGCATATAAACTCACAGTTATGCACACTCATACACATATACATTCACACTCACACTACACATACACATATACACTTACACTTATGCACACTCACATGCACGGCACATATGCACACATACACATAACAAACACACACACTACACATACGCACCACTCGCAAACATTCCCACTTATGCATTCACATGCATGGCACATACACAAACATGCACACACATCACACACACTCATGTATACACATACATGCACACACACACTCTTACATACATACACACGTACACACCGCACTCCCATACACGCACCCTCACATATACTCCCCCTTCCTTCTGTTTCCATGATGTCTGCTGTCTCCAAGGCTTTCTGTTTTTGAGTCCCCTGCTACAATTAAAATACTCCTGAGGGCAATTAAGCTTTGGCAGCTAATAACTTAATTACCCACTAATACCGTATCTTCCCATCACCCTCGCCAAGCAGGAGCAGTGAGGTATGAGACAGATTCACTCATTGGAGGCAGACCGTGGGAAGATCCAGGATCCTGGAGTTTGGCGGGAAGATCCAGGATCCTGGAATTTGGCGGGAAGCTCAAGAGACCCATGCTGGAGCCAGAGGCCCATGGGCCTCCTTGAGTCCTGGGGCCGAATCCTTCGTTCTGTGCACCTACTACAGAGCAGTGTCCTTAACCAGGGCTTAAAATTATCTACTAACATGAAGAGTGACCTACAAAAGAAACTGACCTGATCAACCCCTAGTTCACAATTGGGTAGAGCGAGACAGAGAGGCTGAGTGGCTTCCCAGGGTCACACAGCTTCTCTTGCAGGCCAGTGCCTTCTTGATGCCAGACCAGGGGTCCTGGGATGGGTGGTGGCAAGACCCTCACACCAGCCTCCCTGAACTCACTCCCCACTCCACCCTAACACTAGCATGGCAGCACAGAACTTCCCAGAGACGTTACAGAACAGCAGAGATTGGAAGTCCAGTGTTGGCCCCCAGTCTGGATAATTCAAGCAAATGTTTGAAGGGAGGATGTCCTGAATTTGCCATAAGCTGTATTTCTCCCAGGACGACTGAGAAGCAGTATCTGTAGACGGGGGAACATGAGCTCTGTGCCCCTCTCTGTTGCCAAGTTCATCCATTTCATGGCAATGGTTTCCTTCCGTTATTGTGACATGCTTGGATGGCCCAAGACTCCACTGGTCATTTAATTTCCCTTCCCAGCCCCCAAATATACATCCTGAATTCCAGATATGCTATGGAGTGAATTGTGTCCCTCCTCCAAATCCTTACATTGAAGCCCTCAACCCCAATGTGACTATATCTGAAGACAGGGGTTTGGGGAGGTCATTTTAAATGAGGTTTTAAGGGTGAGACCCTAATCCAATTGGACTGTGGCTTTGTAAGAGGAAGAGAGGGATCTCTATCTCTGCCATGTGAGGACACAGCAAGAAGGCAGCTGTCTGCAAGCCAGGAAAGGAGTCCTCCCTAGAACCTGACCATGCTGGCACTTTGATCTTGGACTTCCAGCCTCCAGAGCTGTGAGAAAATAACAGCTGTTAAGCTGTAGTTTAAGCTCCCCACCCGCCAGTCTATGGTATTTTGTTATGGCAGCCCGAGCAGACTACTACAAGGTACCTAGATCTTTCTCCCTGTGGGAGCACCTGGGTCTAATTCATACTATTGTGTCATCCACTCCAGATGCACCTGTATTTTCTCCTTCTTATAAAACGGGGCATGCCAGCTCAAATGCCTACAGGGACCAGCAGTCATGCCAAGAGGCAAAGACCATGAGGAAGTGGCTCCCTTTGTGCAAGGCGGTAGCCACGACTCATCACCCATCCATTGTTGCTATGAGTGAGTATGGCCCGGCATTGCCAGATGTCATGATTTAAAGAGGAGCTGGAAATCCAGATTGTTAATAAATCAGCTGATTTTTTAAATGCTGGCAACAACTTCTAAGTTTCAAAACACTTTGGGAGAAAACCATAACAAACACACAAGTAAACAAGAAGAAACAACAACAAACCTGTTTGTGGGCTGAACCAGGCCTGCGAGCCACCAACTCACAATCTCAGTTTAGTCGATCCTCCTGGGAAAATGCTGGAAGCCTGAGCGGTGACTAAGACAGCAGGGTCCCAGGCAGTGGGCAGAGGCCCGTGAGGGTACGGGGGGTGCGGGGGGCATAGAACTGCGCTACTGGACGGTGACGCTGCCTGCAGGTACCACCACGCTCCTTCACCTAGGGCTTCCTTTGGCCAGTGCCCACCCAGGTGCCTGAGTCTGATCTGTTCCCAGGGACCAGGATCCCACATCTAGAGGCAGGACAAAAACAAACAGCCCCAGCCCTGGGCTCCATTTCTTTTGAGGTTGTGGGTCTGCTTCTGAAGCTGATCACCAATGCTTGTACCGTTCCCTTCGCCCTACCCTTGACATTTTCCAGTCTCCACCTGTGATGTTGAGGTGGGAGGCAGGACTTGACTCCAGACCAGACTGAAGACTGGCTAAAATAGGGAAGAGGCCCTGGAAGCACCTCTCCGTGAGACACACCCACCAGTGCCATGACAGTTTACCATTGCCATGGCAACACCCAGAAGTTACCACCCCTCTTCTAAAAATTTCTGAATAGCCTGCTCCTTAATTTGCATATAATTAGAAGTGGGTATAAATATGACTGCAGCACTGCCCCTGAGCTGCTGCTCTCCACACACTGCCTATGGAGTACCCCTGCTCTGCAGGAGTAGTCACAGAGCTGTTATGCTGCTACCTCAATAAAGCTGTTTTCTTCTGCCACTGGCTCAGCCTTAAATTGTTTCCTGAGTGAGGCCGGGAACCCGGCTGGACACGGTGGCTCACGCTGTAATCCCAGCACTTTGCGAGGCTGAGACAGGTAAATCCACCTAATGTCAGGTGTTCAAGACCAGCCTGGCCAACATGGTGAAACCCTGTCTCTACTAAAAATTCAAAACTTAGCTGAGCACGGTGGTGTGTGCCTGTAATCCCAGCTACTCAAGAGACTGAGGCAAGAGAATCACTTGAACCTGGGAGGCGGAGGTTGCAGTGAGCCGAGATCGCGTCACTGCACTCCAGCCTGGGTGGCAAAGTGAGACTCTGTCTCAAAAAAAACAAACAAACAAATAACAAAAAGAACCTTCCCGGGCTTCATCCCAATTTGGGGACCCACCTCTCCTGCATTAATGTCAGCATCTATCAGCCGAGGGTTGAGCTGGGCTGGGCTGGGCTGGGCTGGGCTGGGCTAGGCCAGGAGGCAGAGAAGTGCAGGGCACAAAGAGGCCACAGAGAGCTGAGACCAAGTCTTTGGTCCAGGGCAAGTCAGTGGGGAAAGGCGTGCTTCGCCAAGGCACGCTTCAGGTCTCCAGGTCAGCTGCCAGATGGAGGCTCAGCTTCCCCGGGATTCCCATAGAGCCTGAGTCTTCATCCAGGCCCAGAAACCTGGAGATATGCTCAGTGAGTACAGTCGGAGGGCAGTCCCAGCCGTGATCTGGAGGCCAAGGATAATAAGACAACAAGGGTTTGAGAAGCACCACTGCTGTTTGGTGCCCTCGCCTCCCGAGGGAGGACATGAGTGAGATCCGTGCAATGGGATTGGCAGAGACCTTGGGCAGACCCCTGCGGTCTCTGGCCATCAGCCTGCCAAAAACATCCTGCCTCCCCCACTCCACCTTTCCGTCCCAAATGACACAAAGATTAAGCACCAGCCAACAAAATCAGGTTGCAGGAACCACAACCAGTTTGTGTGGATTTGCCTGAGCCAGGGTGGGAGGAAGTAAATGAGAACGTAAACCAAAGGTGACAAAGAAATCAGTTGCAAGCCTGGGGTGGCTTTCTACTTCTGTCCCCGCTACCGTGGGCACTTGCCACATAGTTCTTGGTTACCAGCCAGCGTGCTTTACCAGCACTGGTTCCTAAGTGACTATTTAATCATGCATTGTGTGTTTGAATGTATTCATTATATTTTAATATGATTATGTTCAATCCAGTAGACTGAAACTGATTTGTCCAGATGTATAATTATTTTCTAAATGCTTATAATTCTTGGCGGCAGAGTTGGCAGAGGTTTTGAGAAAGAAGAGGAGTCCATTAGCTCTTCATGTTCATTAGTCATGGTTGTGGGAGCCTCATCAGTGGGTTTGAGGTAATCGGTGCCGTGCTACCCTGGGACACCCTGGCCTTAAACATGATCACAGAGACCTTGTGTTTTGAGCCCTACGCAGGGAATCACTGGGTCTCTAAGTTTCATCTGGAGCTCCTCCCTCTGCTGAGCTGTTTTTCCCTGTTCCTCTTTTTGTTTGTTTGTTTTAAGGGTTTTAAAATGTCCAACTTTAATTTAGATTCAGAAGGTACACGTGCCGGTTGGTTAAATGGATATATCGTGTGATGCTGAGGTTTGGGGTAAAAACATTCCCATCATCCAGGTAGCAGGCATAGTACCCAATAGGTAGTGTTTCAACCTTTGCCCCCCTCCCCCTCTTCCCTCTCTAGTAGCCCCCAGTGTCTGTTCTTCCCATCTTGATGTCCACATGTACCCAATGTTTCTTTCCCACTTACAAGTGAGAACATGCAGTATTTGGTTTTCTGTTCCTGCATTAATCTGCTTAGGATAATGGCCTCCAGCTGCATCTATATTGTTGTAAAGGACATGATCTCATTCTTTTTCATGACTGTGTAGTATTCCATGGTGTATATGGACCACATTTTCTTTATCCAATCCACGAATGATGGGCACCTACGTCGATTCCATGTCTTTGCTCTTGTGAATAATGCTGCAATGAACATACAAGTGCAGGTGTCTTTTTGGTAGAGCAAATTATTTTCCTTTGGGTTTGGGAAGGGGCTCTGCCCAGGGTGACTGGCGCACTGCACCCTCCAGGGCTCTGGAAGACAGTAGCCCCCAGATTTACCACAGTATCCTCAGTACCTCAGCCATATATTCACCACTTCTGGACAATCGTCCTCTGTAGCTTCCCCCCCCCCCCCGGCTCACATAGGGCTCCTGGAGTTTACCAGAGCTTTCCACAGAGATTCTTAGTCTTTTGCTCAGCCCCATCTGGATGGGTCTCCCTGTAGTTCAAGCTCTTATGTCACTGGGTGATGTGGCTTGCACCTATAACCCCAGCCCTTGAGAGGGCAAGGTGGGAGGATTGCTTGAGGCCAGGAGTTTGAGGCCAGCCTGAGCAACATGGCGAGACCCTGTCTCTACCAAAAAATCTTTTTAAAAATTAGCCAGGCATGGTGATGCATGCCTGTTATCCCAGCCACTTGGGACACTGTGCCGGGAGGATTGCCTGAGCCCAGGAGGTTGAGGCTACAGTGAAGTATGATCATGCCACTGCACTCCAGCCTGGGTGACAAAGCAAGACTCCAAGTAATCCCTTTGTTTTTTGGTTTGGTGGACCTCTACCCATTGAAAAGCCTAGAAGTAGATTCCCAGAAACACCAAGCAGCCAAGAAGATGGATGCCTATCCCAGTGGGTGCAAAGTTGAGCTGGACAACACACGAATGCCATGCTGACGACGCCCTGCGGCTGCTCAAAGCATCACAGTTCTCACCCTACTGCTCCAAAATTCCGTGTTGCACATGATAATTGTGAAAATGGTCTAAAATGGGTTGTGGTGATCACAATCCATTTTAGACCATTTTCATCATTCCCAAAAGGAACCTCATATCCACTGGCAGAGTCACTCCCTAGTCCTTCTTTGGGAAGGAAGATTCCTCAGGTCTTCCTTCTTTGATAACCCATGGAATCTTGGGGCAGGGCATTTGGCTGCCGTATTTTCCTCAGGATTCATGTCTGGATTGGCTCAGGTGATCCCCTAAGGCTGGGTTTGGGAGGCACTGATTTGCCCTTCTTGGCTTTGACTGCATGAATACGGGTGTACCAGAAATCCCACTTCTCCCAGTTGGCCTTAGAGTCATCCTGATATAGAATGGCTGGGCTCCTGGCTAAACCCCACCCTCAAGCTTGGAGCCTCGGCCCTAAGTGGAAACAGCTGGCCCAATTTTTCTGCCCAAATGATTGCCTTATTGGCCTGCCACACCCCTATCCTGTGCTCATAAAAAGAGAAAAGAGCAACACAAGTGGCTGACCGGCAAGGATACAAGTGGCTGAGCAGTGAGCAGAGAAGGAACAACTGAGCGTTGGAGACTACAGGTACATGCAGTTAACTTCAGATGTGTGGTTTTGGAGGGGAGCCCAGCCAGACATGGCTGAGCTTCAGGGAAAAGATCACCTTCTCCCCACACCATCCCCTTTCCAGCTCCCTCTCCACCAAGAGCCACTTCCACTGTTCAATAAAGTCTTCTGCATTCATCACCTTTCACACAGTTCATGTGACCTGATTCTTCCTGGACACTGAACAAGAACTCGGGTGTCAAAAAGGACAGGTGCAGAAGACTGTCACCCTGACCCTTCACGGAGCCATTAACACTTAGCCGTCCGCAGTCTGCAGGCTGAGTGAAACGAGCCACTTCAGTTCCTGCCCACGAAGGGGCAAGTTAGATGCTCACGTTAACCCTAACCCTAACTCCCACCCTAACACTCACCCTTGGGTTGTATGAAGACATGACTAGAAAGAAACTTGGGAAAAGAAGGACAGAGGTAGCCAGACTCATAAGATTGAGGAACGATCTAAAGTGGTCCATCCTGCCTTGGCTGGAGCCCAGCATGAAATAACTACATGACCTGGCTCTAAACCCCACAGGCAACTCTTCCTCTTGCAACCCCAAACAGGGGCAGATTTTGCTGAGTAGATGCTGGCTGGGAGGCTTCACTCACTTCAGAGTGAAATCTGAATCTAGGGCTCCCCTTAAGGAGGGAAGCAGGGCTACACCGAGAGGGAGAGGAGCTGGCATTCACCTGGGCACCTGTTTCAGGTCATGAGAAATCACCTTTTTAAAAAATTCCCCCAAAGGCAACAGTGCCTCTGCAGAAGACAGGTTTACCAGGACTGCTCCAGGCTGATCTGGATGCATCTTTTTTTTTTTTTTTTTTTTTTTGAGACGGAGCCTCGCTCTGTCGCCCAGGCTGGAGTGCAGTGGTGAGATCTCAGCTCACTGCAAGCTCCGCCTCCCGGGTTCACGCCATTCTCCTCCCTTTTCCTCCCTCAGCCTCCCGAGTAGCTGGGACTACAGGAGCCTGCCACTACGCCCGGCTAATTTTTTGTATTTTTAGTAGAGACAGGGTTTCACTATGTTAGCCAGGATGGTCTCGATCTCCTCGTGATCCACCCGCCTCGGCCTCCCGAAGTGCTGGGATTACAGGCATGAGCCACCACGCCTGGCCTGGATGCATCTTAAACATGCATCTGCAAGAGTCTTTTTCATATAATAACTTCTTTCCTTTTGGGTAAATACCCAAATTTCCCAATTTCCAGGGAGTTCTGGGTCTAGAAACCCGGGCAGGTTCTTATTGCACTTTCCTTTGCGCCCAGTGCGTTTTTAGAGTGAGCATTGTCTGGGAACTTTCCAGAGATCAGATTCCTTTTTTTAAAAAAATGGTAATTTATTTCAATAGTTTTTAGGGTACAGGTGGTTTTTGGTTATATGGATGAGTTCTTTAGCAGTGATTTTTGAGATTTAGTGCACCCATCTCACACTGTACCCAAGATGTTGTCTTTTATCCATCACTCCACTCCCAACCTCTCCCCACCCTGAGTCCCCACAGTCCATTAGATCGCTCTGTATGTTTTTCTATCCTCATAGCTTAGCTATGAGTGAAATAACTCAGGAATGGAAAACCAAAAGAATAATTCTTATTCTTCATCCTTAACGTAAATCCTCACCTTTTCCGAATTGTTTTTCTCTCTCTTCCTCAACCTTTCTGCTTTTAACATCTTATCTTCCTGGCTTTATCTTTTACATGAACTCTCGTGGTGTCACTTTGTCTTTACTTTATCTTACAACATTCATCATATTTCAGATTATAAGATTTCATGTTATCCTACTTTTTTTTTTTTTTTTTTTAGACTAAGTCTTGCTCTGTCAGCCAGGCTGGTGTGCAGTGGCACAATCTCAGCTCACTGCAACCTCCGCCTCACAGGTTCAAGTGGTTCTCCCGCCTCAGCCTCCCAAGTAGCTGGGACTACAGGCACATGCCACGACACCCAGCTAATTTTTTTGTAATTTTTAGTAGAGATAGGGTTTCACCATGTTGGCCAGGCTGGTCTCGATCTCCTGACCTCATGATCTGCCAGCCTCAGTCTCCCAATATCCCACTTATTAATGAGAATATATGGCATGTGGTTTTCCATTCCTGAGTTACTTCACTTAGGATAATGGCCTCCAGTTCCATCCAACTTGCTGCAAAAGACATTATTTCATTCCTTTTCACGGCTGAGTAGTATTCCATGGTGTATATATACCACATTTTCTTTATCCACTTGTGGATCGACCGGCACTTAGGCTGGTTCCACATCTTGCAATTGTGAATTGTGCTGCTATAAACATACATCTGCAAGTGTCTTTTTCATATAATGACTTCTTTTCTTTTGAGTAAATACCCAGTAGTGGGATTACTGGATGAATGGCAAATCTACTTTTAGTTCTTTAAGGAATCTCCATACTGTTTTCCATAGTGGCCATCCTAGTTTACATTCCCGCCAGCAGTGTAGAAGCGTTTCCTTTTCACCACATCAATGCCAACGTCTATTGTTTTTTGACTTTTTAATTTTGACCATTCTCGCAGGAGTAAGAAAACCACATTGTGGTTTTGATTTGCATTTCCCCGATGATTAGTGATGTTGAGATTCTTGAGTAACCACAAGCCCCCCTGGCTGTTTATTTTGATGAAGTCTTTTCAAGGTAGCAGCAGCAGCTGATAAAGTTGCAGGGTCCCCAGCATCTTTTAATTCTTCTTGCTGAGTGACACCATCCTCTGCAGAGGGGAGGCTTAGTTTAGGATACTCTAAGAACCAGTTACAAAGTCACTTCCCTCCTCCTCTGCAAGTGCTTCCAGCTGACTTCTTAAAATATTCCCTCCCAGTGAGATTCCATTTATATAAATTGTCATTTACCTGTTTCATTCTTATTCTTCATCCTTCATGTAAATCCTCACCTTTTCCTAATTGTTTCTCTCTCTTTGTCAACCTTTCTGTTTTAACATCTTATCTTCTTGGCTTTATCTCTTACGTGAACTCTCATGGTGTCATTTTGTCTTTATCTTATCAGATTCATCTTATTTCAGATTAAAAGATTTCATTTTGGCTGAGCGCATCGGCTCACACCTGTAATCCCAGCACTTTGGGAGGCTGAGGCAGGTAGATCACTTGAGGTCAGCAGTTTGAGACCAGCCTGGCCAACATGGTGAAACCTCATCTCTAATAAAAATACAAAAATTAGCCAGGCGTGGTCCCAGCTACTCAGGGGCTAAGACATGAGAATCGCTTGAACCCAAGAGATGGAGGTTGCAGTGAGCTGAGATCACACCACACTCTAGCCTGGGCAACAGAATGATACTCCATCTCAAAAAAAAAAAAAAAGAAAGAAAAACAAAATATTTCATTTTATCTTATCATTTCATCTTATCAATTTCACCTAATCTTAATTTTTACTGGATGGAAGTATTCAGAACTTGTACTATTGTATTTTTCTTTTGTCTTTATTCCTTCTGATTTTTCTTTCAAGTTTTAATTTTCCTACTTTCTACAAGTCCTATATCACTGGACAAATGTGCTTCTTTTATTTCCCTTCTTTCCTCTTTCCTTTTCCATTTTGCTTTTCTGAGTAGCATAGAAAGCCTAGCCCCAGGGCAGGGACCAGCAGAGGGGCAGGGCAGGAGGTTTTCCTCCTTCACAGCTGTCCTTAAAGCTGTCTCTCCTCCAAACAGACCTCCAGACCATCCAAGGCTGGCTTTCCAGATAACCTCACCCCCAGGAGACCCAGAGATACCAGCCCTGGGACACAGCAGTAATAATAACCTTGCTACTTGTAACACACCTGCTCTAAGAAAAGGGTCTGGCATCTGATGCCCCACACCACCTGGGCGAACTCAAAGAAGATAATCCAGCCTCTCTGGAAAGTACATGCTTCTGGCCAGGCACAGTGGCTCACACCTGTAATCCCAGCCACTTGGGAGGCTAAGAAGGAAGGATGGCTTGAGCCCAGGAGGTGGAGGCTGCAGTGAGCTGTGATCATGCCACTGCACTCCAGCCTGGGTGACAGAGCAAGACCTTGTCTCAAAAAAAAAAAGAAGAGAGAGAGAGAAAGAAATAAAGAAAAAAGAAAAGAAAGAAAGAAGAAAGGGAGGGAGGAAGGGGGAGAAGGAAGGAAGGGAGGGAGGGAGACAGAAAGAGAAAAAGAAAGAAGAAAGAAGGAAAGAAAGAAAGGAAAGAAAGGCAAGAAAGAAAGAAAGAAAGAAAGAAAGAAAGAAAGAAAGAAAGAAAGAAAAGAAAAGAAAGAAAAGAAAAGAAAGAAGGGAGGGAGGGAGGAAGGAAGGAAGGAAAAGAAGGAAGGAAGGAGGGAGGGAGGAGGGGAAGGAAGGAAGGAAGGAAAGAAGGAAGGAAGGAAGGAAAAGAAAGAAAGAAAATACATGCACCTGAATTTGTACCTTACTGCCAGCTTGGGTTAGGGACCCAGGCTTCCTATCCCTTAGCAGGAGCCAGAGAGCACTGAAGAGCCCCCTGGGAAACGCAACAGGGAGAGGCCAACCCTGCCCTCAGTCTCAGGTGTCCAGTTCTCACTGGAGCCCCCTTGTTTTGTTGGGTAGGAAGATTCTTCCCCCAGGCAGCCCTCCAGGCTTCCTTCCTCCATCAGCAAGTTATGAGGACTTCCAGTTACTTACAATACAGTCCTAAGGCAGAGGACCCACTTGAGTTCAGTCATAACATCTGGGGCTTTTACATTTTAAAATTTTAAAGTTTAAACTTTCTAGAACTGGGGACTAAAATGTGTAGTGCCCTAACCTAATGGCACTTTTGGATTGTAAAAATGAATTTTAGGCACACTAAACCCACCCAGCATTTCAAGACCATCTCATACCCCAAACCATGCACCTTGCAAAAATATGAATCTGGTATAAAACAAGATTGTTTATTTCCATCCTTTTAATTCTCTCTCTTAATTTATTTTATTTTATTTTTTTTAGAGAACGTGTCTCACTGTATCACCCAAGCTGGAATGCAGTGGCGTGATCATAGCTCACTGCAGCCTCAAACTTCTGACCTCAGGAGATCCTTCAACCTTAGCCTCCCCAGTAGCTGGGACTACAGATGCATGCCAACACTCCCGTATAATTTTTTTATTTTTTGTAGGGATGGGATTTTGCTATGTTAACTAGACTGGTCTTAAGCCCCTAGCCTCAAAAGATTCTCTTGCCTCAACATCCTGAGTAGCTTCCTTTTTTATTTTCTACCTTGGTAAGTTGGGGCCCATCCTAGATGAATGGCAAGATTCACAGGACTCACTCAAGCGGGTGTAAGGCTGGGCCCATCTCTAAGGTTTCTCTCCTGAGCCTGAGGATGCTACACAGTGATATAATCAATCCACAGGCTCTAGGACTCATTGGCATGATTTCCACCATTGGCATCCATGTTGCTAAAGGACCTAAGGACCTCAGAGAGGGGTAGGGTTTGCTTTTGCGGGGCTGGGGGGTTGTTTTTTTGAGACAGAGTCTCACTCTGTTGCCCAGGCTGGAGTGCAATGGCACAATCTCGGCTCACTGCAACCTCCACCTTCCTGGTTCAAGTGATTCTCCTGCCTCAGCCTCCTAAGTACCTAGGATTACAGGCATGTGCCACCACACCCAGCTAATTTTTGTACTTTTAGTAGAGACAAGGTTTCACCATGTTGGCCAGGCTGGTCTCAAACTCCTGACCTCAAGTGATCCACCCACCTCAGCCTCCCAAAGTGCAGGGATTACAGGCATAAGCCACCACGCTCGGCCTCCTGCCCAGTTACTACTGGGGGCCCTCCATCCCCACGTGCCCATGGCTGAGACCACGCTCCCGATAAGTGCCATGCCTCATTACTCATGAGTTCCAGCATAGCTTCAGTCCATCCACGACTGTGAATTTATTCCCATCCTGATGGGTTGGCCATTCTTAATTATGGAAAATAGTATACCTCATCGTTACTATTGCAGCTAATGTTGATTGACAGCTCCTTAGTGCCACATTCTGTTGAGCATGCAACAGGCCATTCACAGATTACCATCTCATCTGAGTCTCACAGCCATCCTGTGAAGTATGAGGTGTTTGTATTCCTGCTAATAGATGACGTTAAGGGGGCTATAAAGCTTGCAGAATTTGACTTTGCAGACTCTTAAGATTGCAGATTTGAATCCAGGCCTCTCTGCACACAGAGTCTCACGTCTAAGCTGCCACTCTGTCCCTTAGGGAGATGGCTACCTGTCGGCTTTGGGAAAGAGATTCCAATAATTACAATCAAACTCCTCCTCATCCCAGGGTGCCCTCGGAGGGAGCCGAAGACATAAGGAACCACAGCTAAGAGGAAGCCAAATGCCTCAGGGCGAAGGTAAGCTGCTGCCTCTGATTGGGAGGCATCTCTGATGGGGTGTGCTGGCACCTAGGCTTAGGCCAGGAAACCAGGAGGGATTTCTGCCATTGTCTTCCCGAAAGTGAAGAATGCATTGTCCAGACTTGAGTCCACTTACCCCAGGGACTGTGTGGATGAGCCTCACCTGGATGAAGGACCAGAAGAAGGTGAGGGGCCCAGGCCCAGCCCAGCCCAAGGCGGCTGGCCCATCTAATGCCTGCAAGTGCTCTACTGATATGGTTTGGCTGTATGTCTCCATCCAAATCTCATCTTGAATTTTAATCCTTAGGTGTTGAGGGAGAGACCAGGTAAGAGGTGATTGGATCATGGGGGAGTTTCTCCCATGCTGTTCTCATGATCATGAGTGAGTTCTCACAAGATCTGATGGTTTTATAAGTATTTAGAAGTTCTTCCTTTGTTCACTCTTCTTCCTGCTGCCATGTGAAGGACACGTTTGCTTCCCCTTCCGCCATGAGTGTAAGTTTCCTGAGGCCTTCTCAGCTATGTGGAACTGTGAGTCAATTCAACCTCTTTCCTTTATAAATTACACAGTCTCAGGCATTATCTTTAAACCAGTGTGAAAATGAACTAATACATCTACTGTAGCTGAAAAACTACGAGCCTGACTATCCCAGGTCAGGCACCACGAAACTGATAGACAGGGCCAGGCAGGGCTGTTCTGCTGTAACCACTGGGCTGTATTTATCCCCCTGAGGAGTGGTCTCTTAGGAAGCACTTCTATCAACCTCACTTGAGTCTTTGGTTCTGGGGACAGTGACCAGCTATGGCTTGCATTGACCACTCATGTTTGCTGTTCATACAGACTCAACAATGTGTGGCGATGCTCATTGCCCATGGTGGGCCTGTCTGAGTGGTGGCATTCTTACCCAAGCCCCTGTCTTCCCCCTCCCACAGGAGCCCCCCATTGGCCTTCCTGCCTATTGTCTGCAGAATCAGAGCAATCTTTATTTTTAAAGTGATGAGATCTCACTCTGTCACCCAGGCTACAGCGCAGTGGTGTGATCATGGCTCACTGCAGCCTCAACTTTCTGGGATCAAGTGATCCTCCCACCTCAGCCTCCCAAGTAGCTGGGATGGTAAGCACATATCACCATGCCTGACTAATTTTAAAAAATTATTTGTAGAGATGGGGCTTTGCCAGGCTGGTCTCAAACTCCTGGCCTCAAGCCACCCTCCCACCTTGGCCTCCCAAAGTGCTGGGATTACAGGTGTGAGCCACCTCACCCAGCCACTACCCTGCCCTTTGAGAACCAAAAGAAGAAACCAAATTTTCCTTAGCTCAACTAGGGCCATTTCCCCAATTGTTTCATCAGCAAGGAGCTGGTTATTGGGCTGTCCAGACGTCTCAAGCAGCACAGAAATGAGATGAGGGCATTTTCCTGCTGCTCCACTCTGTGCAGAGTTGGAGGATGACGTTTACTCTTTGCAGAGAAAGATACTCTGTAGGCACCTTAGGATGAAGGGGACCTGATTCCAATGTCCTTTTGTTTTCTTCTTTAGAAACAGGGTCTTGCTCTGTCATCCAGGCTGGAGTACAGTGGCACAAACATCACTCCTGAGTAGCTGGGATTACAGGTGCATGCCACCACACATGGCAATTTATTTTTATTTTTATTTTTATTTTTTTGTAGAGACAGGGTCTTGACTCCTGGCCTCAAACAATCCTCCCACCTTGGCCTCCTGACGTGCTGGGGTTACAGGTAGGAGCCACGGCGCTGGGCTGCAGAGTGATCTTTTAAATGAGCAAAACAGATCACATCACTGTCTTGCTTAAAGTTCTCTCAGTGGTAGATCATTTTATGTAGAATAAAATCTCAATGACTGTCGCGTGGTCCAGCTGCTGCCTGCATCTCTGCCTTCCTTCTCTCTTGTCCCCACTGCCTAAACCCTGCCTCTCCAGCAGCCTAGCTCCTTCTTGCCTGAACATTTTTACACCTGATATTCCGTCCAGGGTGCTCCTGCCCCACCACGCAAATGCAGCTTTCCCATGTCATCCCAGCCTCAGCTCAATGTCCCTTCTGCGTTCATTTGAAGTGACCCTCCACAGACACACTCAAGACACTCCCTGCCATGCTGTTTTCCATCATAGCATTGATCACTGTGGGGAATGATCATATATCTGTTCACTTACTTACTTGCTAAGTTTTAGAGTTCTTCTCATAATCACAGAGTAGCTCATATTTGACCAGCTCTCCTACAAATAGTAATCATAAATTCTGGACAATATGCAAAAGAGAATGCTCAAAAGGCACTGGCAAGTGGCCCAAAGCAGGAAGAAACTGAAAGGGAGGCGATTTTTGGAAGTGAGAAAGGCACAGATTGATTTTTTTTGTTTTTATTTATTTATTTTTTTTTTTGAGACACAGTCTTGCTCTGTGGTCCAGGCTGGAGTGCAGTGGCCTGATCTCAGCTCACTGCAGCCTCAACATCCTGGGCTCAAGTGATCCTCCTGCCTCAGCCTCCCAAGCTGCTGGAACTACAGATGCATGCCACCACGTCCAGCTAATTTTTGTATTTTTTGTAGAGACAGGGTATCACCATGTTGCCCAGGCTGGTCTCAGTCAGCACTGCTGCCGGCGTGAGGCCAGAAACCTGAAGTCTTACTATCAAGAAATCAGAAGAGAGTTTTCAGGATGACACCAGCAGCTAGAAAACTAGAAGGATGGTCTGGCACAGTGGCTCATGCCTGTAATACCAGCACTTTGAGAGTCCAAGGCGGGCAGATTGCTTGAGTCCAGGAGTTCAAGACCAGCCTGGCCAACATGGCGAAACCCCATCTGTTTAAAAAATACAAATGCTAGAGGGACCTATCAGAAAAGAGAGAATCACAGAAGGGGAACCCAGATTCTGAGAGTGGCTCTATCAAACCTCTGGTTGACCCCCTAACTACACATACACACAGGGCAGACCTCCAAGCAGCCCAGCTCAGCCTGAGAGAACCAAATAGACATTTCAGCTGCTGTCTGGCCTGGCTAACTTGGTACTAAAACAAAAACTGACAAATAATATTCTTCAGATGTGCCCAATAGAACCTTTAGTCTGCCCAATAGATCATTCATGAAGTCCAGGGTAGAATGCAAAATTACTAGACATACCATAAACAGGAAAACAGAATCCATCTTCAACAGGAAAGTCAATCAATGGACACCAACCTCAAGTGGATTCAGATATTGACATTAGCTCAAGGTCCTAAAAGAAAATATTAGCTAAGTTTTCATTATTTGTGTTTCACCCCTAGACTATGAGTCCCGTCAGAGCAGGATCTTATTGGTTTTGTTCCTTGCAACATCTCCAGCACCTAGAATAGCAAATGGCTCGTCGAAAATATCCCCCCAAAATGAATGTGGCGTAATGTGGGATTTTCCCCTCATTTTCTGCCTTTAGGACTTGAGGCCCCTCCTAGATGAACAGAATGCTGACAAAGAACAAAATCATCACCGTTCTCTTTTCAACGGAGGGCATGGTTTTATGGTTATGAATTAGTAGCAGCTGTTGTAGACAAGTGGCTTTGATCTGAGATTACTGCCAAAAAGAAAGCATGTAGAATAGCTATTCTGAAACTCAATGTCATCATTTAAAAAAAACAAAAACCTCTCACATTCTTCATGATTTAACTCCCTTAGAATATCTCTATATATATTACATAAATATATATAATTATTATATGTAATTCTATATATGTCTGTGTATATATATACACACATCTGTATATATATGTATATACATCTATATGTATGTGTGTGTGTGTATATATGTGTGTGTGTGTCTATATATATATATTTGAGATGGAGTCTTGCTCTGTCACCCAGGCTGGAGTGCAATGGCGTGATCTCGGCTCACTGCAACCTCTGTCCCACTGGGTTCAAGTGATTCTCCTGCCTCTGCCTCCCGAGTAGCTGGGATTACAGGCACCTGCCACCATGCCCAGCTAATTCTTTGTCCTTTTAGTAGAGACAGGGTTTCACCTTGTTGGCCAGGCTGGTCTCAAACTCCTGATCTCAGGTGATCTGCCCACCTTGGTCTCCCAAAGTGCTGGGATTACAGGTGTGAGCCACCGCCCAGCCTGTAATTATATATTTTAACAAATATATGTAATTATTATAGATTTATATATAATCGTATATTTATACATAGGTAATATATATTTCTACATAATAATTATATTTATAGATTATATATTTACACATAATAATTATAAATTTATAGAAAATATATATTTATCTATAATAATTATATATTTGTATCTATAATAATTATACATATTTTAACAGATATAATAATTATATATATATAAATTCTAAGACCTAGGTATTTAATTTGTGGTCAATTTGTAACACGATACACCAGGAAATTATGATGTTTAAGGTTAAACATAAAATTTTACAGGGAGGTTAATTACTGAGGTGGCTGTTTAGGTCGCCTGCTTTAAGTGTTTTCTGGATAAACGTTTTTCTACCAGGGTCAACACTTGGGATGTTGTTACACCTTTTGCCTGGACTTCACATGGGACCCTAAATATTCCCCTCAAGGGGCTTCTCAGCCTGCTCACACGCAGGTGAATGTCAGTATTTAACCACCTGTAGGGCGCATGCACTGACCAATCAAAATGAAGGTGAGCCGAGCACCAGCCAATCAGAAGCAATGCCAGCTCTAATGACCCGGTCTGGCTGTACCTGCGCTCTGCATGGTATCCTGTTCCGGAAGGTGTCCTGGTCACCTGTTCCCTGTTCCTAAGAGGATTTCAGCGCCACCTCCGGCTCTACCAACTGTTAAAGCATATGGGGTTGCACTCAACCAGCAGCCCAAGGCAACTGCCCTCCAAGTTTTTGTCAAGGAGAATTATCTCAAAATTCCTCGCCCAGTGCTCACAGTGTTGGGAAAATAACTACCCATGGAGTGAAGCCAAGCTATTTTTTTTTTTTTTTTTTTTGAGATGGAGTCTCGGCTCACTGCAACCTCCGCCTCCCGGGTTCAAGCGATTCTCCTGCCTCAGTCCCTCGAGTAGCTGGGATTACAGGCCTGTGCCACCACACCTGGCTAATTTTTGTATTTTCAGTAAAGACGGGGTTTCACCATATTGGCCAGGCTCGTCTCGAACTCCTGACCTCAAATGATCCACTGGCCTCAGCCTCCCAAAGTGCTGGGATTACGGGCATAAGCCACTGAGCCAGGCACCAATCTATTTTTCTCAACCACTAATAAAGCTATTATTAGTAGTGGTGGGCCCTTTTCTTCAGGTAAAATATTATGAGGAACTCCAACATGAAAATTACAAAAAAACTGAGGGTTTGGGGGAAACAGAACCCTCCTGATCTCTGCACCCCAATCCTTTGGCATTCCTCCAGCACACACACACACGTGTACACCCACATGCACACACACATGCACAACTTAACACTGCAGCAGCCTCTGTTGCCACTCCGTGGAATCACTTGCCATAGAGAATGACTTGGAGGGAAGGCAGCCCACCATAGGTAATCTAAGTGCTAAGTCAGATTAAGTCAGGTGCAGTGGCTCATGCCTATAACCCCAGCACTTTGGGGGGCCAAGGCTGGAAGATCGTTCGAGGCCAACAGTTCAAGACCAGCCTGGGTAGCACAGTGAGAGAGACCTCATCTCTACAGAATATTTAAAAATTAGCGAGTGTGGTCATGCGTGCCTGTAGTCCTGGCTACTTGGTAGGCTGAGGTCAGAGGATCTTTGGAGTCCAGGAGTTCAAAACTGCAGGGAGCCATGATCATGCTATTACACTACTCCAACTGGGGCAAGAGAGTGAGACCTCATCTCCAAAAAAAAAAAAAAAACTAAGTCAGACTATCAGAGAATGTTTTGGGACAGATCTACCTCCCTAACCACCTCCTAATCTTGAGGAATATTACAAGAGGAGGCAGCCAGTCCTATTAAACTCCTTGCCATCATGAACTGTGAGACTGTTCGGGACATTATTATTGCATGATACCATGTCTTCCCTTTGAGGATTGATATGATTTGGCTGTGTCCCCACCCAAATCTCATCTTGAATTGTAGCTCCCATAATCCTCATGTGTCGTGGGAGGGACCCAGTGGGAGGTAACTGAATCATGGGAGTGGGTTTTCCTGTGCTGTTCTGGTCATAGTGAGTGAGTCTCATGAGACCTGATGGTCTATAAAGGGCAGTTCTCCTGCCTACGCTCTCTTGCCTGCCACCATGTAAGACGTGCCTTTTTTCCTCCTTCGTCTTCTGCCATGGTTGTGAAGCCTCCCCAGCCATGTGGAACTTTGAGTCCATTAAACCTCTTTTTCTTTATAAATTACCCAGCCTTGGGTATGTCTTTATTAGCAGCATGAGAACAGACTAATACAAGGACCCATGGGCAATATTCTCTCTGCCTCCGGGAACAGAAATAGCTGTGCGTCTCCTGAGCAGCTGCTTGCTTTCATCACATAGATGCTGGGTCTGTAACAAGGGACTGTTTCCCTCTCTGTGTTGGCTGAAAGAAAGCTCAGGGCCACCCCAGACTTTTGCCTCCGGTAAATGCACAGGATCTGATGTCATGAATTTTGTCTCCTAACCTCATTCCTGGCTCCATCCTTGCCTTCCCAGCCTGCTTTTCCCTTTGTCTTGTTTTCGTTGTCTATTTATTTTTTCATTTAATTATGTCCTGTAATCGGATACTCATCTTTGCAAATCGCCTTGCATCCTTTCTGGAACAAGGTGGAGAGTATATAAATGGATCCTAAATGTTGGGTTTCTGCAGTGCACCAGAGCTCTCTGAAGTTGGCTACTTTATGACATGCTTCAGCAAGCACCAGCTCTCACATCAGCAATTTTACTGTCTTTTAAAACCAGGAAATCGATCTGCCTCGGCAAAAAGACAGTGCTGGTAAACTAACTAGATTTCCCTGCATTACATATTCATGTAATCGCGTTATCTTCTAGATAGCACATCAAGGAGAGGCGGGAAAAGAACAAGGCCATGGTTCTGTTTGAACCCAACATTTGTTACTCTTTCTACACACCCTATGGACTATCTTTAGGCTCAAGGGCAGAAAAGGAAGATTCAGGGTGTTGGACAATCTCATTGGAGCTTGGGTGTCTTAAATTTCTGCTGGTATAATTCCATTTTCCTCTGAATCACTGACTACAAGGGGGAAAGGAACCTGCCCCTTGGAGAAGTCTTTGAGATATTGATCGCCCTCCAGCAGCCCCCTGACCAGGTAGCAGCCTAAAGTGTCCCCGGGACAGAAAAATAGATTAACTGCTATCCAAACAAGAGAACACATCCACAAGACAGCAGGAATTCAACCAAGCAGTCTCCTCCCAACTCTTAGCATGCATCAGCTGTGCTATATAAACAGGAACAAAAAAGAAACTGGTTAGAAGAAACAGGGGACTAAAAAACCCAAGAGTTCTCCCACACTGGCCCTGAGTTTTTCAGTTCGCCATGGATCCCACAGATTATGCCAAGGCTGGGAGCCCCCCCACAAGATCAGGAAGCAATGCCCTGCTACCCCATCCTGGGTGCTTGCGGCTCCTAAGTAGAAATCCATGGAAACCCCAAGAGAAACACCTGAGCACAGTGGCAGAGACTCCAGAAAACTCTCAGCTTTGGCTCTGCTTCCCTACTTCTTCTCAAGCAGAAGCGTCTCAGGCTTCAGGTGAATTTACAATCTAGCTGGGTCTCAGGGTAGCAAGAAGGACCCAGGGCTAGTAAACCAATGCGGATGCTGCTATCAACTCAAAGATAGGTCTTATGGGCTCTGATTCAAAATGTACGTTGGAGGCGGGGCACAGTGGATCACGACTGCAATCCCAGAACTTTGGGAGGCCAAGGTCGCTTGAGGCCAGGAGTTCCAGACCAGCCTGGGCAACATAACAAGGCCCCATTTCTGCTAATAATAATAATAATTAGCCAGGCAGGGTGGTGGCACACACCTGTAGTCTCAGCTACTCGGGAAGCTGAGGCAGAGGATCACTTCAGCCCAGGAGTTCAAAGCTGCAGTGAGCTATGATCATGCCACTACTCTCCAGCCTGGGTGAAAAAGTGAGACCCTGTTCCTGAAAGAAAAAAAAAAAAAACTGCATATTGGATTTGCACAAATCACTTCCTGTTTTCTAGTTCACTCTCTGCTTGCCACCTCACCCCCAAATCAAGGAAGAGTGCTTAAAGTTAACAAATAGGAAAATAACATTTCTTTGTTTTAGGATAAAAATAATTTACCAGCCAGGCACAGTGGCTCATGCCTGTAATCCCAGCACTTTTGGAGGCCAAGGCAGGTGGATCACCTGAGGTCAGGAGTTTGAGACCAGCCTGGCCAACATGCTAAAACCCCGTCTCTACTAAAATACCAAAAACAAAAACAAACAAAAAAAATAGCTGGGCGTACTGGCGGGCACCTGTAACCACAGCTACTCAGGAGGCTGAGGCAAGAGAATCGGTTGAACCCAGGAGGCAGAGGTTGCAGTGAGCCAAGATCATGCCACTGCACTCCAGCCTGGTGACAGTGCGAGACTCCATCAGAAGAAGGAGAAGGAGAAGGAGGTGAAGAGGAAGAGGAAGAAGAAGGAGAAGAAGAAGAAGGAGAATTTACGAAGAATGGTGGAATTAGTTACTGGAAAGATCTTTCCAGGGGGAGAGGCAGCAAGGTGAGCTCTCTTAGCTGTAAGACCATGGAGGGCTCCCTTCATCCGAAGGACTAAGGACTAAAAGCATGTCTCCCTGTCTCTGAAAACGAGTAAACATCATCCTCCAAATCCCCACAGAGCAGAACAGCAGGAAAAACTTTTTTGCTGCATTTCTGCACTTCATGCGAGGCCTGGACAGTCAATAACCAGTTCCTTGCTGATGAAGCAATCCGGAAATGGCCCTAGCTGAGCTAAGAAAAATTTGGCTTCTTCTTTGGGTTTTCAAAAGGCACGGTAGGGGCCACGCATGGTGGCTCACACCTGTAATCCAAGCACTTTGGGAGGCCAAGGTGGAAGGATTACTTGAGGCTAGGGTTGTGAGACCAGCCTGAGCAACATAACAAGACCCTGTATCTACAAAAAATGGTTTTTTAAAAAAAATTAGCTGGATATGGTGGCATGTGCCTGTAGTCCTAGCTATTCAGAAGGCTGAGGTGGGAGGATCACTTGAGCCTAGGAATTCGAGGCTGCAGTGAGCCATGATTGCACCATTGCACTCCAGCCTGGGCAACAGAGCCAAATCCAGTCTCCAAGGAAAAAAAAAAAAAAAGGAAAAAGAAAAGAAAGGGAAGGGAAGGGGAAGGGGAAAGAGAAGGGGGAAGAGACATAGGAAACAGGCCAGCAGAGAGAGCAGACGAGAATGTGGTGGAAGCTCATCTACAATAAATAGCTTTCCTGGGCTCAAACATTCTGTCTGAAGACTAGAGACGGTGAGTAACTGTGCCTCCTAAGTGTAAACACTGGAGAAACGCAAGGCCCCATTCATCCACGCCTCCCTCGGCCTGCGGGGGCCTCCTGGAAGTGGACAGATGGGTTTCCTTCCCCTGGGACCACAATTGCAGCCCCAGAGAGCCTCAGGCAGCACAGAAGAGAGGCAGCAGCCAGCGCGGAGAGGCCAGCAGCGCCCTGTGAATTTGTGAATGTGCTGTCCCATTTAGGGCTCTCTGGAGAATTCCAGGAGCCAACCCTCAGCCTCCGTTTGACAGAGCCGCTTTTCATCTTCCCTGGCTCCGGCACAAGCAAATGCACACAGGCGAAAATCAGTTAATAACTGTGCACATTTTCTAATAAATTTTATCAATTTAAGAGTGTGGTACAGCTTTATTATAGTTTTTATTTCACTACACTAATTCAGCGCGTAATAACCTGCCAGAAACACAGAATTCACTTGACATATGCTCTGAGTGCCAAGATAATGGAATAAGCTCAAGAAGAACCTTGAGTCTCACCCAGCTGGGCACTACCCATTCCCTTGGGGAGTGACAAAGGGGTGCTGGCCTCAGAGTGGCTGCAAGGGAAATGTGAGCTATGAGATGCCCCCCAGTCTGGGTCTAAATGGCCAGCTTCCCTGTGATTCCCTCTCCATAGAAGGCAGAAAGACGTAAAAGCACAGACAGTGCTGTATTTAATGACAGCCTGGTTCCTGGGATTAGTCCCAGGGCTCAGCCTGCTACACTGCTGATATGGTTTGGCTGTGTCCCCACCCAAGTCTCATCTTGAATTGTAGCCATAATCCCCACGTGTCCTGGGAGGGACCCCATGGGAGGTAATTGAATCATGGAGGTGATTTCCCCCATTCTGTTCTCATGATAGTGACTAAGTTTCACAAGGTCAGATGGTTTTATAAGGGGGAGTTGCCCTGCACAAATTCTGTCTTGTCTGCTACCATGTAAGATGTGCCTTGTGCCTTTCAGCTTCCATGATTGTGAGCCCTCTCCAGCCACGTGGAACTGTGAGTCCATTAAGCATCTTTTTCTTTATAAATTACCCAGTCTCAGGTATGTCTTTATCAGCAACATGAGAACAGACTAATACAACTGCATTCCTTAAGTCTCTTGGTGACTAGGAGGTGAAATGGTGTTGATCTTCTTGGGCCTGGCAGCTGGCCACCTACACCTCATTCAGGCCTGACCCAAGGGAAATGAGATCAGGTCAAAGAAGATGCTTGCTTCTAGGGGCCCCAGTCTAGCTGCTCTCACTCCCTCCCTGCCTGCTCTGGGCACACCCCCTCTTAAATAATGTTCTCCAAGCGTGGGCCCAAACAAGCAGCCTCAGCATCACCTGGGAAAGCTGTTGATGCTGCAAATTCTCAGCCTCTTCCCAGCCCTACTGAATCAGAAATTCAGAAGGGGTGGGGCCCAAAATGTCTGTCTTGACAAAACCTCTAGATGAGCCTGGGCAACACAGAGAGGGCTCGTCTCTGCAGAAAATAAAAAATTAGCCAAGCGTGGTGGCACACACCTGTAGTCCCAGCTGCTTGGGAGGCTAAGCAGGGAGGCTTGAGCCGCTTGAGCCAAGGAGGACAAGTCTGCAGTGAGCTGTGATTGCATCACTGCACTCCAGCCTGGTGACCAGATGAGACCCTGTCTCAAAAAAAAAAAAGGAACCTCTAGATGATTTTGGTGCTTGCTGAAATTTTAGAAACACTCAAATTTTAGAGATTAGGAGGGAGAGTTTTGAAAATGCCTGGAACTAGGGAGTTCTGGAAATACAGTCAAGTAGTCTGGCGATCTGGGGTTTAGCTCTGCTGTTCTCTCTACCTTGCCAGGAAATCATGGGCCTCAGTTTTTTCATTCGGAAAATAAGAACACAGGCTGGACACTCACTAAGGCCCCTCCCTGGCAGTCCTGACATTCTGGGACTGATGGCTGAAATAAAGTTGACAGATTACAGACAGTGCCCCTTTCACTAGAGAGAAGCCTGAGTGGGTCAAGTTCGGTTGCTAAGGGCTGTTTTAGCTTCAAAACAAAAGAGAACAATGGCAAGGAGAAGGGTCTGTCACCAGGAAAACTTAAAGAAGGTGAGAAACCCAGTTGTGTGGAATGTGTGTGTGTGTGTGTGTCCACAGCATGCAAATTTATCTTTTTAGGTCTTTGCTTGCTTTAACTGTCTTTTCTCTCCTCTATATCTTTTGCCTTTCTTTCTTTCTTTTTCTTTCTCTTTCTCTCTTTCTTTCTTTTCTTTCTTTCTACCCTTTTTTCTTTCCTTCCTCCCTCCTTCTTTCCTTCCTTCTTTCCTTCCTCCCTCCCACCCTTCCTTCCTTTCTTTCCTTCCTACCTTCCTTCCTTCTTTCCTTCCTTCCTCCCTCCCTTCCATCCTCCCTTCCTTCCTTCTTTCTTTTCTTCCTTCCTTCCTTCTTTTCTTCCTTCTTTCTTTCCTTCCTCCCTCCCTCCCTCCCTCCCTCCTTCCCTTCCCTCTCTCCCTTCCTTCCCTCTCTCCCTTCCTTCCTTCCTTCCTTCTTTCTCCCTTCCCTTCTCTTTCTTTCTTTTTGAGATAGAGTCTCACTCTGTTGCCCAGGTTGGAGTGCAGTGGTTCAATCATGGCTCACTGCAGCCTTCACTCCTAAGCTCCAATGATCCTCCCACCTCAGCCTCCCAAGCAGCTGGTTCTATAGGCGTGCACCACCACACCCAGCTAATTCGTTTTTCTTTTTATTTTTTGTAGAGATGAGGTCTCGCTATGGTGCCAGGCTGTTCTAAACCCCTGGCCTCAAGTAATCCTCCTGCCTCAGCCTCCTGAGTTCTCCAGGCATGCACCCCTATCCCTGGCTCATTATTTTTATTTTTGTTTTTTGTAGAGATGGAGTCTCACTATGTTGCCCAGGCTGGCCTTGAACTCCTAGGCTCAAGCCATCCTCCCACCTCAGCCTCCCAGAGTGTTGAGATTACAGAAGTGAGCCACGGCACTCAGCCTTGCCTGTATTTCTTGACTCCCTATTTCTCCAAAAACACGATTAAGTCTCCCTCATTCTATCGAGAAATAAACAAAATCCTTCCTTATATTTTGCAAGGTCTTCTACCTGCCATCTTTTCTCTCCTTCCCATGAGAATAGACCATCTTAAAATAGTAGCCGCCACGTAGAGACATCACAGCAAATCTCTTATTCCTTCCTTGACCTCCTCCCTCAATCTGGCTTCTACCTCCATCACTCCAGGAACCTGGCTGGCTGCCTCCTACTTTCTAACTCCGAGGGACACTTCCAGGCTTTATGTTGCTTCATCTCGTTGGCATTTAACACTCCATCCTCTCCAGATTCTACCTTCTGACTGCCCCTGGTTGGGCTTCAAGCGATGCCAAATAGCTGCCACTCTTCGCCTTAGCTTATAAGTTTATATTTTATGTTTCATTACACACATATAAATTTGCATGCTATCCAAAGTATGTTATGGAAATAGACAAGGTACAAGCCACCTAACTTTTCAACATTCCTTAAAGGAAACCTCAGAAGAAAATACAGTTGACCCTCAAACCCGGGGGGGTTAGGGGTGCTGCTCCCCCTACCCCATGCAGTTGAAAACCTGCATACGACTTTTTCTTTTTTTCTGGAGACAGCGCATCACTCTGTTGCTAAGGCTGGAGTGCAGTGACGCCATCATAGCTCACTGCAGCCTCCTGGGCTCAAGTGATCCTCCCTCCTTAGCCTCCCAAGTAGCTGTAACTACAGGCACACACCATCATAACTAGTTAATTTTTTAAATTATTTCTAGAAATGGGGTTTCGCCATGTTGCCCAGGTTGGTATCAAACCCCTGAGCTCATGCAATCCTCCTACCTCAGCCTCCCAAAGTCTTGGGATTACAGGCATGAGCCACTATGCCCAGTCACATATGACTTTTGAATCTCCAAAAACTTGACCGCTAATAGCCTATTGTTGACTGGAAGCCTTACTGATAACGTAAACAGTTGATTAACACATATGTTGTGTGTTACATGTAATATATTCTGTATTCTTACAATAAAGTAAGCTAAAGAAGAGGAAATGTTATTAAAATATCATGAAGAAGAAAAAATATATTGACTATTCATTAAATGGAAGTGGATCATCATAAAGGTCTTTATCCTTGTCGTTTCTTCTTTTTTTTTTTTTTTGAGATGGAGTCTCGCTTTGTCGCCCGGGCTGGAGTGCAATGGCGCAATCTCGGCTCACTGCAACCTCCGCCTCCTGAGTTCAAGCAATTCACTGCCTCAGCCTCCTGAGTAGCTGGGATAACAAGCGCCCGCCACCATGCCTGGTTAATTTTTTTGTATTTGTAGTAGAGATGGGGTTTCACCATCTTGGCCAGGCTGGTCTTGAACTCCTGACCTCATGATCCACCCGCCTCGGCCTCCCAAAGTGCTGGGATTACAGGCGTGAGCCACTGTGCCGGGACTCTCCTTGTCTTTTTCACATTGAGGAGGAGGAAGAAAAAGAGGGGTTGGTCTTGCTGTCTCAGGGGTGGTGGAGGCAGAAAGAGATCCATGTATAAGTGGCCCCTTATAGTTCAAACCCAAATTGTTCAAGGATCAACTGTATTCTTTTAGAATTAAATGCCAGAAAGCTTTGGTTTTCCTTAAGGAACTAGCATATCATCTCACGGACAACAAAACTCAGAAAGCAATTCCCAAAATAGTTTAAAACAGACAAATGGTTAATGTCAGTCCCCGGAGAGAGAACCAACTGGAAATGATCACGGGGTGGCACTGGGGTGCAGACCATGTCCTATTTCTTGGTCTGGGTCCTGGTTAGGTAGCACCCAGAATACCCAAAACCCAAAGATGTATTCACCCATACAATGATGATCTCAGAGCACTGGTAAATTTTTTAAAGAAATCCCCATTTTCTGTTTTCTGACCAGAAAGTTCTGATCAGATTAGAGGCTCAATTATATTCTTATACAGTTTTATGACCAGCCAGGCACAGGGGCTCATGTCTGTAATCTCAATACTTTGGGAGGCCAAAGTGGGAGGATCACTCGAGGCCAGGGGTTTAAGACCAGCCTGGACAACATAGTGAGACTTTGTCTCTCAAAATTAAAATAAAATAGAATCTGGCCAGACACAGTGGCTCAAGCCTGTAATCCCAGCACTTTGGAAGGCTGAGGCAGGCGGATCACTTGAGGCCAGGAGTTCAAGATCAGCCTGGCCAATATGAGGAAACCCCATCTCTACTAAAAATACAAAACTTAGGTGGGTGTGGTGGCTTATGCCTGTAATCCCAGCTACTCCGGAGGCTGAAACAGGAGAATTGCTTGAACCCAGGAGGCAGAGGTTGCAGTGAGCTGAGATCGCACCACTGCACTCCAGCCTCAGCAACAGAGCGAGACTCTGTCTCGAAAACAAACAATAATAATAATACCATAGAATCTTATGACCTTTATTTCTGCATTCTGTTTTTTGTACTGATCTTGCTCCTCTGTTCTAAATTGTATTTTAGAATACAAATACAAATTTTTTGGTACAAAATTTTTTATGTTTAGTTTATGATCATGTATTTTATATTTCATTATATATACATGTCAAAAAATGCTATCCAAAATGCTTTATGGAAGTAGACAAGGTGTAAATAAATATTCTTTCAAGTAGGGTAAAATCTATCTTTTGTTTCCATGTTCTTTTCTCCTGGTATGCAGCAGTTGTTTGATGAATGCCGAAAGAAATAAAAGTTTATCTGTGAAGAAAAAGAGAACAAGAAAGCAAAAGCTAAAAGAGTCAGTAGGAGCTAAGGGAAGATTCTTTTTAAGATGAGAAAGATCTGAGCAGACCTACAGGGAGGTGGGAAGAAGCCAGGAGAAAGGAATAAGTTAAAAATTGGGAGAATGAGGGCCAGGCACGGTGACTCATGCCTGTAATCCCAGCACTTTGGGAAGCCGAGATAGGAGGATCACCTGAGGTCAGGAGTTCGAGACCAGCCTGACCAACAGGATGAAACCCCGTCTCTACTAAAAATATAAAAATTAGTCGGGCATGGTGACATGCGCCTATAATCCCAGCTACTTGGGAGGCTGAGGCAGAAGAATCTCTTGAACCCAGGAGGCAGAGTTTGCAGTGGGCCAAGATTGCACCATTGCACTCCAGCCTGAGCAACAGAGCGACACTCCGTCTCAAAAAAAAAAAAAAAAAAAAAAAAAGTTGGGAGAATGAGCTATAAGTCTTGGTCCCAGGAGAGACGAGGACGTAGAATGTACAAACAGGGCGAATCGTCTTGAACAAGGAAGAAGGAAGCACCTCCCTCTCGATGTCCTGGTTTGGGTTTCTGGTCATCTTTTTAACCTGTAAATAGCTGTGATGCCTCAGAACTCAGTTCGTCGTCTCTTCCATCTCCTGATGATCTCATCTGAGATGGCTTTAAATACCATCTGTACTCTGATGATTCCCAAGGCTGTCTCCAGCCCAAATCTCTCTCGTGAACCCAGGACTGCCCACTCAACATCTCCACCGGGAGCCTCAACAGACGTCTCCAATTTAACATGAGAAACACCCGACTCCTGCTCTCCTCCCAAACCTGCTCCACCCACAGCTGTCCCCGTCTCAGGCCAAGGAAGCTTGAGTCATCCTCGACTCATCTCACACAACTCACCAACCCATCAACACATCCCATTGCCTCCATCCTGAAAAAAACAAAAAGTTCAGAATCCTAGCACTTGGCAGACCTCCATTGGTACCCCACTGGCCAGCCACCATCACCTCTCGCCTTGATTAAATGTTCACCTCCTAGGTGACCTTCCTGTTCCCACCTTGCCCACCCACAATCTTTCCTCAACACAGCAGTGAGGAGGATCATTTAAAAATGTTTCTCCTCTGCTCAGAGCCCAGCGCTGGCTCCCGCCTCACTCAAAGCAAAAGCCAAAGTTCTTACAACGCCTCCAAGAGTTTTCATTCTGCTGCCACCTTTATTTATACAGGATTGCATTCTATTTAGGATTGCACTTTATTAAGGGCTGCACTTATTTAGGATTGTACTTTATGTAGGGTTGCACTTATTTAGGATTGCACTTTATTAAAGATTGCACTTATTTAGGATTGCACTTTAGGGTTGCACTTATTAGGATTGTACTTATTTAGGATTGCATTTTATTTAGGGTTGCACTTATTTAGGAGGGTTGCACTTATTTAGGATTGAATTTTATTTAGGATTGCACTTTATGTAGGGTTGCGCTTATTTAGGATTGGACTTTATTAAGGGTTGCGCTTATTTAGGATTGGACTTCATTAAGGGTTGTGTTTATTTAGGATTGGACTTTATTAAGGGTTGTGCTTATTTAGGATTGGACTTTATTAAGGGTTGCGCTTATTTAAGATTGCACTTTATTCAAGGTTGCAATTGTTTAGGATTGGACTTTATTAAGGGTTGCACTTATTTAGGATTGCACTTTATGTAGGGTTGCACTTATTTAGGATTGCATTTTATTAAGGGTTGCAATTATTTAGGATTGCACTTTATGTAGGGTTGCACTTATTTAGGATTGCACTTTATTAAAGGTTGCAATTATTTAGGATTGCACTTTATTCAGGGTTGCAATTATTTAGGATTGCACTTTATGTAGGGTTGCACTTATTTAGGATTGCACTTTGTTAAGGGTTGTGCTTATTTAGGATTGCACTTTGTTAAGGGTTGCACTTATTTAGGATTGCACTTTGTTAAGGGTTGCACTTATTTAGGATTGCACTTTATTAAGGGTTGCGCTTATTTAGGATTGCACTTTATTAAGGGTTGTGCTTATTTAGGATTGCACTTTATGTAGGGTTGCAGTTATTTAGGATTGCACTTTGTTAAGGATTGCACTTAGGATTGAGCATTATTAAGAGTTGCACAGACACACCCATGCCTCATCACTGTCTCAGGACCTCGTCCTCCTCCTCAGCTGCATTTCTCTCCAGAGCGTGTGTCACCGTCTGACGTGCTATGTACAATTTACCTTTCATGACTTATTTTTTTGTCTTCTTCTCTGCCTGCAAGTTCTGCAAGAGCAGGAGATTTTGAGTGTTGTGTTCACCGCTGCATCCAGGTGCGTAGGACACAGTTTGGTAAAGGATAAATGCTCAGTGCGTATTTGTTCAATTCAATTTTCCCAAGTGATTCCGTTGCTTAAAATCCTTCAGTGTCTCCATCTCCTTCAAAATGAAGTGCCCGCCTTTCACGCACCCCGGGTCCTTTAGGATCTAACCCCTGTCTCCTCTCCGGCTTCTTCTTTTATCACATTGCCTCCCATAATGGTCAGACAGATTTGCTGCCACTCCCTCGAGTGTTTCTTTCACCTCTGTGCTTTGCATGTGTAATTTCTTCAGCCTAGGATGATGCTTCATAGCCACCTCTGTCGGGACTCAGTTTGGGGATCATCTACTTGAAAGAAGCCTTTCCCAAGGCCAAGATCATCATCCTCCCATGATCCACTAGACTCGTGCCTCATGTATCCTATGACACACACAATTTAGCCCCCATCCCTTTACTTGAGAACAGGAGGCAGCCAATCTCACGTGGGTTCCTCCAGCCCCTAGCTAGAGAGACCCTCTGCAAATGTTAGGTGGTGGTATTCACTTTTATGATGATGATTATCTTTGATCAACTTTTTTATTTTTTTGAGACAGAGTTTCTCTCTTGTTGCCCAGGCTGGAGTGCAGTGGCGTGATCTCGGCTCACTGCAACCTCTGGGAGGTGGAGGATGCAGTGAGCAGAGATCATGCCACTGCACTCCAGCCTGGGTGACAGAGTGAGACTCTGTCTCAAAAACTAAATTAATTAATTAAAAAATTATTAAATCAATGACTCTCCCCAGTAGGTACTAAGTGTCTCCACACAAACCAACTTACTCTTTTTTAATGGATTGATATATTGATAGACTCGTACTACGCACCAGAGTAGCAGTTGAAGCTCCTCTTTCCATTCAGAGCGGTTCTCCCCTTTCAGAGCCTCTTCTCTTCTTCAAAGCATGAAAAAGAGGAAGTAGCACATGAAGAGGGAAGGCTGCTAGCAATCAGAACGGCTCCCAGGGCACTCCTGGAGTCCGCAGGCACCCGGTACAGGTTCCAGTGCAGGAGACATTTTTTTAGTTACAGTTCAAATTTCCCCACAAATGGATCTATCTTAATCCCAATTTATTACAGTCACAAGGCTCTTTGATCTAACTGGCTCAGCTGTATTTCTTAAGTAAACTGAGTGAGAATTGGTTTTGCTTAGTCATTAAAAACCACCTATGTTGAAGGTTATGTGTCCACAGACTGGTGTGGATTCATTCAATAAACTTTTATGTTGTTTCCACGCCATGCCAGGCCCTTTGCTAGCTTTTGGGAGAGATAGAGTGACAGGCAGGAGGCCATCCCTGCCCTCAGAAAAGGCACAGTCCAGCAGTCAGTACAGGAGTCACTATAACTATTTAAACAGTCAATCCTTTGTGTTAATGTTGACTTAACTCAAGGCAGCTGCAATTGAAAGAAGAGATACTCCTTTGTACCAGCTGCATACACAGACTTCAGCTAAATGACTCCATTTAATCCTGACAATGCTACCATGTTACAGACAGAGAAACTGACGCCCGCCCAATGAGATTAATCAGCAGCCCAGGCTACGTGCTCTTGTGTGGTGAAGCTGAGACTCCAGTGAAGGTCTGTTGGTCCCCAAAGGCCATGCCTTCCCCACCACCTTGTAAGCTAAGAGCCCACCACGACCATTAAAGAAATGTCAACGGAACACAGAACTACACAAAGTTGCCAGATCTAAACAAACTCCACTGGGACCTGCTTACAGCTTCTTGAAAGCCAGCAGCCATCAGTGAATTAAACACACACACACACACACACACAACATTAAGTTGAAAAGAAAATTTGACACAAAGGAACAGTCTACTTAATTACTTATTGTTAATGGGCCCCAGCTGATACAAAAACACAGTTAGTGACATCTATTTCAAGCCTCTCTTGGCTTCCCGTAGAAAGTGAAAGAAGGCTGTTGACCTTTGGGCCACCAGGCAACACAGGAAGAGGTGACTATAGCTGTGTGGATGAACCTTCTCCACTGAACGGTCTGTGAGCTCAAGGAACTCACCCGGCTAACCATGGCCTCAGTCCGCTTCTACCCTCAGCTCCAGGAGAGAATCTGACCCTCACAGACCAGCTGAGAGCACGACCTTTAAAAATGACCTCAAACCTCCAACGCCACCCTCCCCAAAGCCTCCTCCCTTTAACCAGCATGACCAAGGCCTCCATGCTGAGTTTCTGTTTGCAGGAAACATCTCTCCCGGGGTTACTTCTTTAGAATCTTTAAATCAACCACACAGATCCACTGATGGGCATGGGGATAAGAATTCATTCCATCAAGCGCTTCACTCATAAGTTCTGAATGGTCTCTCCTAAACCAGAGAGTTTCTGCCACAGCGGAGAGTTTGATGATTCTGATCATACAAAATGCATTGCACCCCCAGTGTCTGGGAAGCAGACAGGCTGACTTCCAGGACATTCATCCAGAGAAAGTGCCCATCCTTGGCTGGGGGATTGCAAAGGGATTTAGCTGCAAACGCGGTAACTACCGTTCATGGAAATGGTTCAGAACTCTGCAGGCAATCACTTTGGGGGAAAATCTCTACTCACGTGAGCTGTGTTTTGGCTCAGATCCCCCTCGAGACTTGAACGGGGATGTTAACCATTCAGCGTGTTTTAAAGCCCCTGGAAAATTCAGTAAAAGCACTTCCCCTCCCAAGCTCCTCTCCCAGGTGGGGAATTGGAAGTCCTTAGAACCCTGCCCCTAAGCCACAAGAACCCATGCCCCTGGGACCCCCAGAGATGACTGTCACTCAGGCCAATGAAAATGCCTCCCTCTGCCCAAGTCTGACTTTCAGGGATGTCTGTGGAGTCGTGTCAAGCTGACGGAAAGGAAATCTTTCCTTTGGGTATGACTCGGAAAGAGCATTTCACCCAGAAGTCACCCCGTGAGGGTCAAAAACAAATCAATGAAGGATTTGCAGATAGATGTTCTCTGAGCCCAAGTACAATTTACACAATGCAATGTACAAAGAAGATAAATCTACTCCTTCTCTCTGCCAGGCTAGAGCAGATTCCTGAATCAAAACAACTCTTTGCCACAGAACCTGAGACTCGGCTAGAAGTGAGTTTCCTCAAAAGGCACAAGGGACAGGGTTAGAAATTCCTGAAATCATACAGCAAGCATTTGAAAGGAGCAGCGTTCAGAGAGTAAAGACGAGGGGAGAATGAGGGCAGGGGCGGGGAGGGGGGACAGGTGTCGGCAAGATGTTCCTCCGGGACGACTTACAGGGAAAGTTGTATGGAATGAGTTTTCCAATAACGTAGGAGTGCAGCCACACAGCCATGTTCTGACCAAGTGGCAGGGCACCGATTTGACAGGCAAGTCGAGTCAGGGTTATGCCCTTTTCATTATCTCCAAGGGGAAGGGACCCGGCCGGGAGGAAATGGTTTTGTGTGAGCCAGAACTGAAAGAAGCATGTCTCCCCACTCCTCCAAACCACTTTGACAGCTGGGTGAAGCTAGGGCCAAAACAAACGTGCCAAGAGCCACCACCACCTCCAGATCTCCCTACCCCTCCCCTTCCTCGGAAACCCATTAAAACTTGATTCTGTCTCAACTAAACACAAGCTGGGAAATTGGAGAGGAGGAAGAGGGGAAGAGGAAAAGCAGAAGGGGGAAGGCAGGCAGCATCCATGCAGTCAGTTATATCATTGATTGAGAGACACACAAGCTTCAGAGTGTCATCGGCAAGGGTCATACCTCCTGCTGATCTCGGGGGCAATTCTCCAAGATCCATGGCTGGGAGTTAAGGAGAATCTCTAAGCCATCAGGAAGGAGCAGGGCACTGCAGCTCCTCAGAATGATGGACCGGGGCGAGCTTTAATTAACAGGGTCTGATGCCTCTTCTTTTTTGGTAACTGAGCAGATTTAAAGGGCTAGAGTCCCAATTTGAAGGGTGCCAGTGCTGCTGCCGTGGCTGCTGCCGTGTCTGCTCTGGCTGCTGCTCCTGCTGCTGGGAAAGCTTCCTGCAGCCCTCTCACTCCAGCAAGAAAACGGGGCTGGGAAGGTGGAAAAGTGCAGCCAGAAACACCGGAGTCTCTCGTGCTGCATGGTTTGAATCGGAACCACAGGGCTGTGGACCCACGCACTGCCTACCCTAGGAAGTACCAAGGTCCTGCTCGCTGTCTTCCAGACCGAGGGAAAGAGCGGGGCTCCGTGGAGGCAGGGGGCATCGGTGACACCCTCTTCAGACACGGGGCTGCACGGGACACTGCCTGGGGAAAGTGGGAAACCTGGTCTGTACTGTGTGCTCCCCTCCTGAGAGCACTGCCACTTATGTAAGCTGCATGCACACACGCCTACCCATGTACACACACACCTGCCATGCCTGCCTATTATACATATGTGCCTGCCCATGCATGCACACACACCTGCCCACGCACAAACATGCCTACCCATACATGTACACACACCTGCCCATGTACACACACATGCCTGCTCGTGTATATGCATACACATTCCTATGTACACACATACCCACCCGTGTACACACACATTCCTGCCCATGCACACACACATGCCTGCCCATACCACACACACGTGCCTGCCCATGTACACACATACACACACGCTTGCCCATGTACACACACAGACGCCTGCCTAGGTATACACATGCCTGCCCATGCACACACACATGCCTGCCCAGGTACACACATGCCCGCCCAGGTACACACATGCCCGCTCAGATTCACACATGCCTGCTCATGCACACTCACACACATGCCTGCCATACCACACACACACACCTACCCAGGTACACACATGTCTGCCCATACACCCATAGATGCCTGTTCATGCACACACATCTTCCCATGCACACACACCTACTTGCCCACTTTTCCAGCCATGTGCCTGCAGCCAGCTAGACACACTGCCTGCATATTACAGGCAGATCACCAAGAGAAGTAGTTGTGACACAGGGCATGGCCAGGAGTGGAACAGAGAAAGGTAGCCACAGGGATGAGGGGAAGAGCAAACCCGTGTTGGGAGTTCCTGGCATCTCCGGCTGCCTTTGATAGAGCACGAATCTGTGTCAAGGACAGTTCCTGTGTCAGGGATAGAGGGTCAGCCTCAGAGACCCCCTTCCCACGCTGCCTCTTTTTGCTTGCCCCTGCTTGAGCAGCTGCTGGTCCCTTTGTGAGCCTGTCTTGGCTAAGACCGCCACGCCTCATCCTCACAATAGCTCATTGCACTTGGCATCCCACACTATGGAGTCGGTTTTTCAGAGATATTTCTTTAGTCAATATGGTGGCACCTTGCATGATCTTTTTTTTTTTGACGGAGTCTCACTCTGTTGCCCAGGCTGGAGTGCTGTGGCGTGGTCTCGGCTCACTGCAACCTCCGTCTCCTGAGTTCAAGCAGTTCTCCTGCCTCCTGAGTTCAAGCAGTTCTCCTGCCTCGGCCTCCCGAGTAGCTGGGACTACGGATGTGCACCACCATGCCCGGCTAATTTTTTGTGTTTTTAGTAGAGACAGGGTTTCACCATGTTGGCCAGGCTGGTCTCAAACTCCTGACCTCATGATCTGCCCCCCTCGGCCTCCCAAAGTGCTGGGATTATAGGCGTGAGCCACCGCACCCGGCCGCATGATCTTTTTAACGCCATTTTCCCCTCATAAGCACGTGAAATAAATCCAGCCAATTGGTGCTCAGAAGCCAGAGATCTCCAGGATACGTGCCTTGGAGTGAGTGTCAGGGGTGTCCAGGAGGGAGGTGGGCTGTAGTGTCAGAGTGAACCCCAGATCCCATCTCAGCTCTACTAAGAGCATGCATTTGACCCCCTTCCCCTTTTGAGCCTGGGTTTATAATTTAAAAATTAGACAGGGTTGAACTAAGCCAGTAATGCTCGTAACAGAAAGGGAAAGGAAGGAAGGGGATATACGGACTTTTAGAAATCTTGTCAATTATCTCAGCACCAAGGTTGACCAAATCTTCTTGGCAGATGCGGACGGCGCACTGCAGAGGGCATGCCCTAAAAATCTTGAGAAAATCTGAGCAGGATCATCTCTAAGGACCTCAGAATCCGTGAGGGATGGAGCGGGAAGGCCACAATCTCCCAGATCCTAGCCACTTCTCTAAGAAATGGATCCTGCACTGGGCCAGCTCAGACTGGCAATGTCAGAAAGAGTAGGCTTTCAGCAAAATCCCTGAGCTTTCCCAGCAAACCTCCCTCTGTGCCCACTTTACCCCTGCCTGGTTCACACCCTCAGATACCCACAGCCCTCACCCCCACTGGCCACAAAATCTTTGTCAGCAAAGAATCCGCCATCAGGCTGGGCGCGGTGGCTCATGCCTGTAATCCCAGCATTTTGAGAGGCCAAGGTGGGAGGATCACGAGGTCAGGAGATCGAGACCATCCTAGCTAACATGGTGAAACCCCGTCTCTACTAAAAAAACACAAAAAACTTAGCCGGGCGTGGTGGCCGGTGCCTGTAGTCCCAGCTAGTCAGGAGGCTGAGGCAGGAGAATGGCGTGAACCTGGGAGATGGAGCTTGCAGTGAGCCAAGATTGCACCACTGCACTCCAGACTGGGCAACAGAGCAAGACTCCATCTCAAAAAAAAAAAAAAAAAAAAAAAAAAAGAATATTCGGTCAGCTATTTAGGCTGGACACTGTGGCTCACACCTGTAATCCCAACGCTTTGGGCGGCTGATGAGGGAGGATCCCTTGGGGCCAGGAGTTTGAGGCCAGACTAGGCAACATAGCAAGATCCCATCTTTACAAAAAATTTAAAAGCTAGCTGAACATGTTTGTGCATACCTATAGCCTCAGCTACTTGGGAGGCTAAGGCAGGAGGATCACTTGATCCCAGGAGTTCAAGGTTACCGTGAGCCATGATGGTGCTACTGTACTCCAGCCTGGGCAACAGAGTAAGCTCTTGTCTTTAAAAATAAAAATAAAAATCTGCCGTCACCCAGTCAGACATCAGTTACATGCAATTTCTTGTCCTCCATTTTCCGAGGAGATTTGCATATTGCATCTTCTCTTCCCCTTAAAGAAAGGTGTGGGAAATAATGAGGTTGTAAGTGGGGGATGTACACCTGGCATAAACAGTGTCCACAGACTCACAATCCCAGAGCCCCCCGACCCCTAGCGCCCAGTGGGCCATCTCCAAGTAAAGTGGACTCAGGTCAACAGAGGATGGCACAGCACAGATGGCCAACAAGGACCACATGACGAGGAATTGTCTGGAGGGGAGTTCCAAACACTATTCCTACTACGTCCTCCTCAAATCTTTGGGTCTGTTTCTGCTTTTTCATTAACAAAATCAAGCCCCAGCCAGGCATGGTGGATCACGTCTGTAATCCCAGCACTTTGGGAGGCTGAGGCAGGCAGATCACTTGAGTCAAGAGTTTGAGACCAGCCTGGGCAACATGGCAAAACTCCATCTCTACTAAAAGTACAAAAATTAGCCGGGCATGGTGGTGCATGCCTGTAATCCCAGCTACTCGGGAGGCTGAGGCAGAAATCACACCACTGCACTCCAGCCTGGGCTACAGAGTGAGACTCTGTTTCAAAATAAAAATGAAAATAAAAATAAAATAAAGCCCTAACTTTTTTTGAGATTAGAGGATCCTCGCGTGGGGCAGGAGCAGTGGCCTCAACTCTGCCCTTTCTCCAGTCCCTTAGAGTTCTCTCAATCATGTCCCCATAGTCGCCACCATGACGGCCTTGTGGAAGCTCTGTGCCCCAGGATGCTACAGTTCATATCTTCCCCCAGCTTTCTCCACAGTTCCTCAGAACTTAGACCAGGCAGAAGAAGGAGGAGGGGGAGGAGAAGAAAGGAGAAGGAGAAGAAGAAGATAGAGAAGAAGAAGGAGAAGGAGAAGAAGGAGAAGGAGGAGGAGGAGGAGGAGAAGAAGAAGAAGAAGAAGAAGAAGAAGAAGAAGAAGAAGAACAAGAACAAGAAGAACAAGAAGAAGAAGAAGAGGAAGAAGAAGAAGAAGAAGAAGGAGAAGGAGAGGAGGAAGAAGGAGGAGGAGGAGAAGGAGGAAGAGGAGGAGGAGGAAGAAGGGGCGAAGGGAAGAGAAGAGGAAGAAGGAGGAGGAGGAGCAAGAGAAAGAAAGAGGAGGAGGAAGAAGAAGAGAAAAAGAAGAAAAAAATAAGAAAGAAGGAGGAGGAGGAGTGGGGGAAGGGGGAGTAGGAGGGGGATTTGGGGAAGGGGGAGGAGGAGAAGGAGAAGAAGAGAAGCTGCAGCTGGTAACCTGCCCAAAGACAAGAACTCAACTCTCCTGGGGCCCCTAGGGTCCTGTGGGCTGGTAAGATGTCCACAGCATCCACCACCAGGGAGTACCCTCATGTCTACCTTGACCTATCAACCTCCAAACAGGAGAAACCAAAACCCAGAGAGAAAGAGACGGTCCCTCAGCTCCTGCCTAAGGTTCACCATTGGCACCCCTTTGACCCACAAGATGATCTGCCCCATCCCTGGTGATTGACAAGTCAAGGACAAATGAGAAGCTCCACCTTGTTTATTCCTGGCACATCCTTGTGTTATGTGTTTGTCATTTATTACACCAAGTTAACCTATCAAGAAGAAAAAATATTCCAAATCTAATTTTAGATGTGGTGAATTCAAAAAAAAATCAGGAGCAACTAAGAAACTCTATTTTGGGGCTGGGTGCAGTGGCTCATGCCTGTAATCCCAGCACTTCGGGAGGCTGAGATGGGAAGATCACTTGAGCCCCAGGAGTTCAAGACCAGCCTGGGCAACAAGTGATACCCCCATCTCTATTTACAATCAATTTTTTAAAGGAAAAGAAACTTCACTTTGGGAGAATTGAATGGAATATGCCAGCACAGCAAAAGACTATGGATAATTTACATATTAATATTCTGCTTGTTGTCTGGTTATGTTAGGTGTGTTAGGTAAATGTTAATATATTTTATGAATATTTTGGAACTTGGATGGGGGAGGTTATTAGAGAACTGGAGGGCTTTAATTCAGCTCTCAACTCACTCCTTGTGGGGTCTCTGCTCTGATCTCATTCCCATCTGCAGCAGTGGTACAGTTTGGATATTTGTCCCCTCCAAATCTCATGTTGAAATGTGACCCCCAATGTTAGAGGTGGGGCCTGGAGTAAGGTGTTTGGGTCACAGGGGTGGATCCCTTATGGATGGCTTGGCACCCTCCTTGCGATAATGAGTGGATTCTCGCTCTATTAGTTAACAAGAGATTTAATTGTTAAAAAAAGAGCCTGGCACCTTCCTCCTCCTTCTCTCTCCCTTCCTCCCTCTCACCACGTGATGCCTGCTCCCCCTTCACCTTCCGCCATGAGTAGAAGCTTCCTGACACCTCACCAGAAGCAGATGTTTGTGTCACGTTTCTTGTACAGTCTGTGGAACCGTGAGCCAAATAAACCTTTTCTTTATAAATGACCCAGCCTCAGGTATTCCTTTATAGCAGTGCAAAACAGACTAATTCAGGGAGCTTAGCTTTATTGAACCTCTAAGAGATAAGCTTATCAGAATAGAATCCAGGAGGCCTAATGTCTGTTTAAGGTGGGAGTGATTTTTGTGGAGCTTCAAAATTGGCCTGTATGTAAATCTGGTTTTGTGCTGGTTACTTCCCATTGCCCCTCAGCTCCAGGATACCCACAGAGACTCTGCAATGTGGGGGCCAGGCTCTCCAGACCACAATTACTAGTGCTCCTACCTGCCGGCTTCCTGTTAGATTCAGTCAAAGGAGGACTCAGGAGATGGGAAGGCAAGGAGGAAGGAAAGCAGCAGAGAGTTGGCTCAAGCCTCCAGCAAGCTTTGGTTCTGCTGATGCCAGCCTCACTGCACCCCTCAGAGGTCCAGCCCTTCCTAAGCCAGGCAAATCACATCTTCCTTTTCTTTCCCCCAGCCCTAGTGGTAGTAGTAATGCAGGGCAGGTGAACCCCAAAATTGGGGCTTAGGCTGGGAAGTTTCTTGGCTGCACTCAGGAAAGAATTCAAGAGCAAGCCGATGGCAGAAGAAAACAGCTTTATTGAAGGGGCAGTGTTATACCTCTGTGACTGCTCCTGCATAGCAGGGCTACCCCACAGTGTGTGGAGAGTAGCAGCTCAGGGGCAGTGCTGCAGTCATATTTATACGCACTTTTAATTACATGCAAATTAAGGGGCAGGCTATTCAGAAGTTTCTAGAAAAAGGATAGTAACTTCTGGGTCATTGCCCTGGAAAGGGGTGGTAACTTCTGGATGTTGCCGTGGCAATGGTAAACAGTCATGATGCTGGTGGGCATGTCTTATGGAAAAATGCTTTAGGTGCCTCTTCCCTGTTTCAGCCAGTCTTCAATCTGGTCCACAGTCAAGTCCCACCTCCTATCTCATTAGCTACTCTTGCAATTACAAATCTCTGGGTTTTTTCAGCTTTCCAGTTCCTGTGCAACTAATCATCTGTATGAAATGCCATCTGTTTGAAACATCTCATGTGGATTTTGTTTTCCTGACCGGACAAGAATTTTCCTTGGAGATTCCAAACTGGAGTGTTCTCATAGCCATGGTGCAGCCCTAATCTGAACAGCTGGGCACAGATAATGCACTTTGGAGTATAAATGTCAACATGGAAACATGAAAGGAATTATAAGAGAGAGTGAAGTTTTAAGATCATTCCTTAAGTTGGAGCCCGTTGGCACATCCTTGTATTACGTGTTTGTCATTTATTAAACCACATTAGTATATCAAGAAGAAACAATATTCCAAGTCTAATTTTAGATGTAGTGAATTCACAACCAAAATTATATATATATATATATATATATATATATATATATATATATATATTCATGGGCAACTAAAAAACTTTGCTTTGGGAGAATTAAATGGAATACCAGCACAGCTTGTTATCTAATTGTGTTAGGTGTGTTAGGTAAATGTCCATACGTTTTACTAATATTTTTAGAACTCGGTTAGTGTAGGTTGTTAGGGAACTGGAAGGCCTTAATTCAGCTCTCAATTCATCATCTGTGGGATCTCTGCTCTGAGAACCATGCAAAGAATAGAGGAGCCCCAGGCAGTGCCTGGAGAAGCTGCCCTAGGCTAGGAGGTCTAAGAGATGACTGTGGTGTCTCCACTGGGAGGAGGGAGACCATCAGGGGTGATGAGACCTGGAGAGCAGGCTTGATCAGGCACCCACCAGACACAGAGAGAGGGGCAGCTAAAAGAGGCCAGCTTCAAGTAATGAAAGCCCTGTCCCACTGGGCTGTCTGCCAAAAAACAGGAAGATCAATAAAGTGACCAGCTGTGAATGGCAATGAACTTTCTGACCACAGACACCAGACCCTGCCACTAATCCAGGTCCCAGCTCAGGTCAGGGATTCACAAGTTCTCCTCCCTATAGAAAGCGATTGGCAAAAAGGCAAAAGCCCAGAGAATAAAACAGAAGTATTCCTTCACTACAGGAAGGAGCAAAAATGTGGGGAGAGGAAGAAAAATGTCTTTGCAACACTTCAGATCATCGTCCTACCCCTCTCCACTCCTCCAGCACACCACATCAAATGTGATTTATTTGTGCTATCTTAGAAATCCGGTCCTCAGCTGTCTCCTCCTCTCCGTTCCCACTGCTGCTGGCTTCAGTTAAGCCCTATTGATCTCTTCTCTGGTCTCTTTTTTTTTTTTTTTTTTCTTTTTGAGATGGAGTTTCGCTCTTATTGCCCAGGCTGGAGTGCAATGGCACCATATCCGCTCACTGCAAACCCCACCTCCTGGGTTCAAGCGATTCTCCTGCCTTAGCCTCCTGAGTAGCTGGGATTACAGGCATGCCCCACCACGCCCAGCTAATTTTGTATTTTTGGTAGAGACAGGGTTTCTCCGTGTTGGTCAGGCTGATCTCAAATTCCCTACCTCAGGTTATCCGCACACCTTGGCCTCCCAAAGTGCTGGGATTATAGGTGTGAGCCACCGCGCCCGGCCTCTGCTCTCTTACAAGAAATTTCTGGCTGGGCATGGTGGAGTGCACCTGTAGTCTCAGCTACTCCAGAGGCCGAGGCAGGAAGATCACTTGAGCCCAGGAGTTTGAAGCTGCAGTGAGCTATGATCACACCACTGTGCTCCAGCCTGGCAACAGAGGAAGGCCATGTTTCTAGAAACAATATATATATATATATGTGTGTGTGTGTGTGTGTGTGTGTGTACATAGGTATGTATATATAATACACATATATATATTTATGCACATATATTATATATTTTTTTTCTCTCAATGAATCCCCTATCTCCACTCATTCACAAATCATACCCCATAGCCTATGACTCAGTGACAAACGAGGGAGATAAAGCCCTCTTGGAGCGCAGGAGCTCGCAGGAAAGACAAATTTCAAACAATTGCAAAGGAGGACAAGTGTCTAAAGGAAGAAATGTACAGTACAGCCCCTGGTTCTCATCGTGAGGACTGAGTTACTCCGGGGACGTGGAGGAGGCTCCTGAGATGGGCGTTGGTGACATTGGAACCTGGAAGATCATAGGTGTTGATGAGGTGATGGAGGAGAGATTGCTCCTAACCAACAGAATGAGCTCCAAGGTTCCCAGGCTCCAAGCAAGGGGGAAAAGCCAACATCAATCAAGGGGAGAGACCAGTCAAGGTCAGGCAGGAGAAATAAGCAAGAGATATTCATGAGGCTGTGAACTTGACAGTGAGGGAGAGGGGAAGCCACTATAGGGCTAAGCTGTGTCTTAACATGGTGAGTTCACGCCTGTAATCCCAGCACTTTGGGAGGCCAAGGCGGGCAGATTACGAGGTCAAGAGATGGAGACCATCCTGGACAACAAGGTGAAACCCCATCTCTACTAAAAATACAAAATTAGCTGGGCCTGGTGGCACGCACATGTAGTCCCAGCTACTCGGGAGGATGAGGCAAGAGAATCACTTGAACCTGGGAGGCAGAGGTTGCAGTGAGCCAAGATCGTGCCACTGCACTCCAGCCTGGCAACAGAGCGACACTCAGTCTCAAAAAAAAAAGAGAGAGATGTACCATTGTAAGAGAGATCCTTCATGGCTGGGCTTGGTGGGTCGCACCTATAATCCCAGCACTTTGGGGAGTCGAGGTGGGAGGATCACTCGAGGCCAGGAGTTCTAGACCAGCCTGGACAACATAGTAAGACCCTGTCTCTACAAAAATAAATAAATAGATAAATAAATAAATAAGCCAAGAATGGTGGTACACGCCTGTCAGCCCAGCTACTCAGAAGGCTGAGGCAAGAGGCTTGCTAGAGCCCAGAAGTTCAAGACTGCAGTGAACTATGACTGCACCACTGCACTCGAGCCCATGAGACAGAATGAGACCCTGTCTCCAAAATAATAATAAATATATAAAAGATCCCTCAGCCAGGCATGGTGGCTCATGCCTGTAGTCCCAGCACTTTGGAAGGCCGAGGCTGGCAGACTGCTTGAGCCCAAGAACTCAAGACAAGCCTGGGCAACATATGGTAAAACCCCATCTCTACAGAAAAATAGCCAGGAGTGGTGGCGTGCACTTGTAGTCCCAGCTACTTGGGAGGCTGAGGCAGGAGGAGCACCTGAGGCCAGGAAGTTGAGATTGCAGTGAGTCATGACTGTTCCACTGTACTCCAGCCTAGCAGACTGGAGTGAGACCCTGTCTAAAAAAATAAACATAAATAAAAATATAAAAGATCCCTCAACCATACGGCATATCTAAGGGATCTGTCTTAGAGCCCAAGTAGGTAATGAGGGAAACTTGAACAAGGGTATACAATTGATGCATAATTGGTTCAGTCTTTTTTTTCTTTTTCTTTCTTTTTTTTTTTTTTTTTTTTTTAGACAGAGTTTCCTTCTTGTTGCTCAGGCTGGAGTGCAGTGATGCAATCTCAGCTCACTGCAACCTCCACCTCCCGGGTTCAAGCGATTCTCTTGTCTCAGCCTCCTGAGTAGCTGGGATTACAGGCATGTGCCACTATGCCCAGCTGATTTTTTGCCTTTTTAGTAGAGATGTGGTTTCACCATATTAGCCAGTCTGGTCTCGAACTCCTGACCTCAGGTGATCTGCAGCTTAGTCTTTTTAACATGCAAAACATTTGTTTCTCATAGTGTTTGGAATAAAAATCAAACTCCACAATCTGCCTTAAATGCCCTTTCATAAGCTGCTGGCACCAAATGACCATTCACCACCTTCATCTCCTTCCAGCTCCCACTGAAAGTACATGGTCTCCAGCTACATGAAACCACTTGCAACTCCCAGAAGAGGTCAGCTGTACACACCTTGGGGCCTTAGTGAGTGCTGTTCCTCCAGCCTGGAATGCCCTTCCTTGCTGCCCTAGTGAACTCCTACATATCCATCAAGGCCCTACTCAGATGTCACATTCACTGGGAAACCTTATCCCGAGGATCACCTTTCCCTCTTCCTCCTCCTTCTCCCAGAGAGAGAGAGGTACCTATTCCCCTGAAACAGTCACCACACTGCATAGCCATTCATCCCTCCACAGGACTGTCCCCCACTCTTTAAAGGTGGTGTCCCTCCATAAGTGGCAAGTGGCCCTTACCTTCTTATTCTTTTTTTTTTTTTTTGAGACAGGGTCGCACTCTGTCACCCAGGCTGCAGTGTAGAGGTGCAATCATAGCTCACTGCAGCCTCGACCTCTCAGGCTCAAGTGATCCTCCCACCTCAGCCTCCTGAGTAGCTGAGACTACAGGCATGCACCACCACGTCTCGATACTTTTTGTATTTTTTGTAGAGATAGGGTTTTGTCACGTTGCCCGGGCTGGTCTCAAATTCCTGGGCTCAAGCAATCTTCCCCACCTTGGCTTCCCAAAATCCTGGGGTTACAGGCATGAGCCACTGCACCCAGCCACCTTCGTATTCTTAGTGCCTGGTACAGAGTGGCCTCACAACAAATTCTGGTTAAAATGAAAATTGGTTTTATAAATATATATATATTTAATATATTTATATATATAATATATATTTTATTTTATATATTATATTTAATATATTATATAATATATAATATATTTTATAATATATTAATTATATAATATATTTTATAATATATATTATATAATATATTTTATAATATATTATATATTATATAATATATTTTATAATATATTATATATTATATAATATATTTTATAATATATTATATATTATATAATATATTTTATAATATATTATATATTATATAATATATTTTATAATATATTATATATTATATAATATATTTTATAATATATTATATATTATATAATATATTTTATAATATATTATATATTATATAATATATTTTATAATATATTATATATTATATAATATATTTTATAATATATTATATATTATATAATATATTTTATAATATATTATATATTATATAATATATTTTATATAACATTATATAATACATAATATATTTTATAATATATTATATATTATATAATATATTTTATATAACATTATATAATACATAATATATTGTATTTAATATATAATATAATATTTAATATATATAATATATTTTTATATATTCATATATATTTGTTTGTTTTGGTTTTTTTGGGGTTTTTTGTTCGTTTGTTTTTGTTTTGAGACAGAGTCTTACTCTGTCGCCCAGTGTGGAGTGCAGTGGCACAATCTCAGCTCACTGCAACCTCCGTTTCCTGGGTTCAAGTGATTCTCCTGCCTCAGCCTCCCGAGTAGCTGGAATTACAGGCATGTGCCACCACTCCTGGCTAAATTTTGTATTTTTAGTAGAGATGGGTTTTACCATGTTGGCCAGGCTGGTCTCAAACTCTCCACCTCAGGTAATCCACCTGCCTCAGCCTCCCAAAGTGCTGGGATTACAGGCGTGAGCCACCGCGCCTGGTCGTATATTTCTATATTAACATGCGAAGTGAGCTTAGCTCCCTGATGTAAAATGTGTGATTTTTCAACCTCACACCTGTGAAATTCTAACAAAATGTCAACAACCTGTAGCCACTAATGGCCTGTAATCAAGGGACAGTCTGTCCAATAAGTAAATAGTTGTCTTATTTGTTAGAGTAATACACAAGTTATGATTTATTAATTTTTCTCATTTTCCTGACATTGCCAAAATTTTCTAGAGTTGTTTCACTTCATCTCTGCCTGTAGAAGCAAGCTAAGCTGGGCATGGTGGTGCAGGCCTTATAGTCCTAGCTACTCAGGAGGCTGAGGCAGGAGGATCCCTTCAGCCCAGGAAGTGGAGGCTGCAGTGAGCTATGATGGTGCCACTGCACTCCAGCCTGGGCAACAGGGTGAAATCCTGTCTCAAAAAAAAAAAAAAAAAAAAAAAAAGGCTAGACCGACCTAAATGTGGAAATAAAATGCCTCAGATGCAACTAGCCCTCCACTCTTGCTCAAGAGTTGCTGCATCAAAGGAAATGTATATTTTCCAATTTAAAGAAAAGGCAACCCAACATTACACAGCTTCCATGTGTATGGAATACAGGCGTGCAAGATACTAAGCCACCAGCTTCCGATATCACCAAAGTCCAGTCTCCAACCTATAGCCTTCTCTCATTTTATGAGTCCATTTTGCATTGCTGTTAATATAAAGACATACTTGGGGCTGGGTAATTTATAAAGAAAGGGGGTTTATTTGGTTCACGGTTCTGCAGGCTGTATAAGAAGCATGGAGCCAACGTCTGCATCTGGGAAAGCCTCAGAAAGCTTCTAATCATGGTGGAAGGAAAAGGGGAGCCAGCATCACATGGCAAGAGAGGGAGGCCCTTTAAACCAGACCCTTTAAACAACCACATCTTATATGAACTAATAGAGTGAAATCCCACTCATTACCACAGAGATGGCACCAAGCCATCCATGAGGGATCCACCCCCATGACCCACATACCTCCCACCAGGCCCCACCTCCAACACTGGGGATCACATTTCAGCATGAGATTCAGAGGGGACAAACATCCAAACGATGTGACTTATGAAGGTGGAAAGACATCCACTTTATTCTACAGGTGGTAAAATGGAGATGAAAATGAAGTCCTTGGCCGGGCATGGTGGCTCATGCCTGTAATCCCAGCACTTTGGGAGGCTGAGGTGGGTGGATAACCTGAGGTCAGGAGTTTGAGACCAGCCTGGCCAACCTGATGAAACCCCGTCTCTACTGAAAATACAAAAATTAGGCGGGTGTGGTGGCAGGTGCCTGTAGTCCCAGCTACTCAGGAGGCTGAGGCACAAGAATCACTTGAACACTGGAGGTGGAGGTTGCAGTGAGCCAAGATCACATGACTGCACTCCAGCCTGGGCAGCAGATTGAGACTCAGTCTCAAAAAAAAGAAAATGAAAAAGAAAGAAAATGAAGTCCTTATTGCCACATGAGATTTCTGTGAACGCATGGGATACATTGTATACATCTCGAGTTAAGTCTCCCCTTGAGTACCAGGTCTAATTTCCTGTTGCTCAGCCCTTGTGTCCCATTCTCTGACCTACTGTGGTCAGCTCTGTGGCCACATGTACTCAGTGGATGTGGCTTTGGGAGGTGCCCCCTATAGAGGTTTTGCTTCCCCCCACGGCAGGACAGACAGCTTTTCCTTCTTGAATCACCCTGAGTCTGGGTTCAGCTCCATGGCTCTGAAGTTCAAGGTTTTGAAGGATTTGCAAATAGCAGAAATAGCACATTCCAACCATCCCTGATTCACTTCTCTCTCTCCAGCTTCCCCTCTCCTTCCTCCTTCCTTCTCTCTATCCCATTCCCTAGGCTGTGAGGTGGCACACCTATGCCATAGAATGCCTCATGAGGGGGCATGACAGATTCGAAGCATGAACCGGACCCACAAAGGGTACAAAAGTCAAAAAGTAACACATCGGTGAGACTGTGGGGAAAAGGGAACAATTATACACTGTTGGTGGAAGTGCAAATTAGTTCAGACCCTGTGGAAAACAGCATGGAGATTTCTCAAAGAATTGAAACAGAACTACCACCAAACCCAATCCCATTGCTGGCTGTCTACCCTGGAAAATAAATTGTTCTACTAAAAAGACACCTGCACTTATATGTTCAATGCACCATAGCAAAGACATGGAATCAACCCAGTTGCCCATCAGTGGTGAATTGGATAAAGAAAATGTGGTATAAATACACCATGGAATACTACACAGCCATAAAAAAGAATGAAATCATGTCCTTTGCAGCCACATGGATGCAGCTGGAGGCCATTATCCCAAGCAAATTAACGCAGAAACAACCAAAAACTGCATGTTCTCACTTATAAGTAGAAGTTAAACAGTGGGTACACGTGGACACAAAGATGTGAATAATGGACCCTGGGGACTAAAGAGGGGAGCAGTTTGCTACTCTAACAACAAACCTGTACTTGTATCCCTGGATCTAAAGTTAAAATTCATATGGGTTGGGCGTGGTGGCTCAGGCCTGTAATCCCAGCACTTTGGGAGGCCGAGGTGGGTGGATCACCTGAAGCCAGGAGTTCGAGACCAGCCTGGCCAACATGGCAAAACCCAGTTTCTACTAAAAATACAAAAATTAGCCCAGCGTGGTGGTGCACACCTGTAATCCCAGCTACTAGGGAGGCGGAGGCAGGAGAATTGCTTGAGCCCGGGAGGTGGAGGTTGCACTGAGCCAAGATTGCACCACCGCACTCCAGCCTGGGTGACAGAGACAGACTTCGTCTCAAAAAGAAAGAAAGAAAGAAGAAAAAAAAAAGGACATCACTTTGCGCTTTGGAGTTTCTTAGGACTTTAGGAGTTGTGTGCCAGGAAACAGGTCAAAGACCAACTATATGTTTCACTACATCACACCTTCACTGTGGTCCCTTTATTTAATTTATGTATGTATGTATGTATGTATGTATGTATGTATGTAAGTATTTATTTGAGACAGAGTTTCACTCTGTCACCTAGGCTGGAGTGCAATAATGCAACTGTAGCTCACTGGAGCCTCAAACTCCTAGGCTGCTCAAGCAATACCTCCTGCTTTGGCCTCCTGAGTAGCTGGGACTACAGGTGTGCACACCATGCCCAGCTTATTTTTCTATCTTTTTGTAAAGCCAGCATCTCACCGTGTTGCCCAGGCTGGTCTCAAATTCCTGGGCTCCCACAGTCTTCCCACCTCAGCCTCCCAAACTGCTAGAATCACAGGCATGAGCCACCGCAACCAGCTTGTCCCTGTGTCTTTAGTCAAGGCTGGTGTGCGGTGCCTGCTGGGAATGACTGATGAGGTTGAGCAGTATGGAGAAAATCCCACAATACTGTTGAGGAGGTCGCAGTCCAAATGGGCTGGGGGGACAATGACCAGCAGTCAAAGGAGTGCAGCTCACAGCGGGACTGGACAGCAGGGAGGAGCTTGCCCCACGCAGGTTCACCTGCCAGGTGGGAGATTCAGGGGCAGATGTGAGATGCACTTCCTTTTTCCCCAGAATTCTAGAGAACAGTGTCTGTGGAAGAGGAGAGATTTACACATGGGTTACACCCCTGGGTTCGACCGTGATTGTGCCACTGCCTGCCCGAACTTGCCGGGCACATACTTTCCTCTAGCCAGACCACACCGCCTCCACCAGAAAGTCTTCTTCTCCTCTCTCAACTGCCCAGATTCTACCATCCACGTAGTTCTGCTCAAGTCCCATGTCTTCCATCAATGAACATTACTATAGCAACAATTATGCGTACTGTTCAGCACCTGGTACATGCACTAGGTGAGGTGCATTTAATTCTCACCTCCATGCTGTGGGGTTAGCTACTATAATCTCCATTTTTCAGGTGTGGAAACTGAGGCTCACAGAGCCAGAATGCTTTGCATTTTTATTTATTTATTTATTTATTGAGACAGGGTCTTGCTCTGTTGCCCAGGCTGGGGTGCATTGGCACAATCTTGGCTCACTGCAACCTCCGCCTCCCGGGTTCAAGTAATTCTCCTGCCTCATCCTCCCCAGTAGCTGGGATTACAGGCACCCACTACCACACCTGGCTAATTTCTGTATTTTTAGTAGAGATGAGGTTCCACCAGGTACTTTTAGTACAGATGGGGTTTCACCAGGCTGGTCTCAAACTCCTGACCTCAAGTGATCTGCCCGCCTTGGCCTCCCAAAGTGTTGGGATTATAAGCATCAACCACCACACATGGCCTGGTTTGCATTTTGAATATCTGCATTTTTCTGGGAGTTCAGGAAGCACCATCCACACAGAATACAGTGGTACTCCCCCCAACATTGGAGTTTTGAAATGTGGAGATCTGCCTACTTTATTTTATTTTATTTTTTTGAGTCAGTGTCTCACTCTGTCTCCCAGATTGGAGTGCAGCAGTGCAATCACAGCCCACTGCAACTTCAAACTCCTGAGCTCAAGCAACCCTCCCACCTTAGCCTCCCATGTGGCTGAGACCACAGGCAAGCATCACTACCGCTGGCAAATTTTTAAATTTTTTTGTATAGATGGGGTCTTGCTCTGTTGCCCAGTCTGGTCTCAAAATCCTGGTCTCAAGCAATCCTCCCACCTCAGCCTCCCAAAGTGTGGAGATTACAGGCGTGAGCCACTTTTCCTGGCCTGGCCTGGCTACTTAAAGGAATGGGTTTCTTAGAAGCAGGAGGATCACTTGAAGCCAGGAGTTCAAGATCAGCCTAAACAACAAAGCGAGAGAAGGAAGGAAGGAAGGGAGGGAGGGAGGGAGGGGAAGAAAGAGAGAGACAGAGAAAGAAGGAAAAGAAAGAAAGAAGAAAGAGAAAGAAAGAAAAGAAAGAAAGAAGAAAGAGAAAGAAAGAAAAAGAGAGAAAGAAAGAAAGAGAAAGAGAAGAAAGAAAGGAGGGAGGGAGAGAGAGAGAAAGAAAGAGAGAGACATTTTAATTAACTGAGTATGGTGGCATGCACCTGTAGCCCCAGCTACTCAGGAGGCTGAGGCAGGAGGATTGCTCAAGCACAGGAGTTCAAGGCTGCAGTGAGCTATGACAGTGCCACTGCACTCCAGCCTGGGTAACAAAGCAAAACCCTGCCTCTTAAAAAGAAGAGAAAAGGGTTTCTCCCTTCATGTGGAACTAGACCACGCTATCTCTGAGTATCAATACTGACCTGACTTCAAAGCCTGTGTTAATCTTTTCTTTGATGCCTCTGGATAATAGAAATTCATATTCCAATGGTGACCAAATGTCCATATTAGCCACCTGCATCCCAAGGGAACCCACTGCTAGCTCCTCCCTTCATGCCAATCCCACACATTCCTCTTCTCCCTGTTCCGTGTGGTCAAGGTCCCACCAAGCCCTGCAGTTAACCCTTTCTTAGAGTTGCTAAGCCCACCTAAGATCATACATTGAACCTGCAAGAGCAAAGCCCACCGCAGACTCTAAAATTAACAGTTGCCCCAAGTAACAGTGACTGGAGCAGCTCCAGCTTTGGGAAGTTAGTAAGGTTAGAGCAATAATCCCAACCACAGGAGGAACTGGCACTGATAAGTTGGCTAATGGGTCTCACTTAGATCCTTCCTTTTTAGTCCTGGGGACAGATGCCATCCATAGCAAAGATGTCGAAACCAGAAACCACCAGTGCCCTTTGTCCCAGAATGGGACCCGACCCAACCTAAGAATCTCCCAGACAGAAATCAGAGGCAGTGCCACCTATGTCAACCCTCATGGCATTCCAAGAACCTCCATGTCCTCTTGATGTCTCCAACTGTACTCAGGCCCAGCCTCAGGGTCCCAGAGGAACACCCACTGGTATGCTCAGTCCAGCTCAGACTTCAGAGTCCAGGCCACCAAGCCCAAATGTCCTGGACACAGCACATGACGATATCTCAGATGCCTCTCTCTGCTCTCTCCAGAACTTGAGAAAGAGGAAAGAATTCAGAGGTCAGGGTACAGGTGGACACACTCCTGGATAACTTTACTTGCTCTTCATGGCTCTGGGCAGACATCACCTCATCCGAGAAGTCTTCCTTCATGCCCAAGGTTAGCTCCCTGTGATCTCAAAGCATCATGCACCTCCCATACATATTTATCACTTCAGATGGTAAATTTCCAGTGCTCTGTCTGCTCCCAAATGCATGCTATGTTGTGTGCTTTTGAGCTTCTGGGCTCTGTCTTCCTTGCCCCTATAGTAGGCTCTAGCAGTGACCTGCATCTGCCAATATCCTGGATACCCTCAACTCCAAACTGGGGCTTTAAGACGTGGCCTGTGTGTGTTTGTATCAGGGCTAACATCTTTTCCACTCAAACCCATCCCTGACTGCTGCAGCCAGGAGAAATGAGCAGTGGAAATTGACCATGGAGCTCTCCAAGGCCAGACCAATAGGAGAGGGTTTTATAATGTCACAGTCAAAATTGGGAAAGAGACAAGACACTCTTCCATCATAATAAAGTACTAACATTATGCTAGCAGGAAGACATGAATCATATACATGGATCATTGAGGTCTGCGGGTAGGAGATTAACACTTGCAGTATAAAATGCCTGCTTTGTTGTTAAAACAGTTTGGAATGATCAAAGAGAAACAGAAAGGAAAATCAAGCTGCCACTCAGAGCGCGGAATCCCCACCCTTCTCTCTTCAGCCTTTCAGGCTCCAGGTCTCCCCTGACTCTGTGTGACAGTGAAATGAATGGGGACACCGATACGGAAGAGGGTGTGGGACACCCCCACCACGAGACAATCCTGGACTTGGGAAAGGAGAAAAGCAAATCAGAGTAGAACAAAGATGAGAAACAGGATCCAAGGGGGAGATCTGGCCAGCCAAGAGAATATATGCTTCTGCTGGTGGATACCCTAAAGCTCTGCACAGAGAAGCCCATGCTTGGAAGGATGCAAGGGTTTGAGCTGTTTAGGTGGAGGTCACAGTGCCCACTCCACCTCCATTGCCCATTCCAGCTCTGTATAGTTTAGATTCTATCACAGGGACCTGAACAGGAGAACAGACCCAACAGACTTTTCTTGAGATGTGTGGTGTGTGTGTGTGTGTACACACACACAGGTGTGAACAGAAAATTACCTGGCAAAGAGAAGGAACTGGTTCTGCCTTCCCGGGTCACTAGCAGGCACCCAAGACAACTGTGGCGGTAAGTAGACCCCTGGAGAAAGACCCCCAGCCACAGTCTAGTGTGTCAGGGGAACCAAGAGATCATAAGGTATTTACAACATAGAGTAGAAAATGTTATGTAGGGTCGCCAGGCGCAGTGGCTCACACCTGTAATCCCAGCACTTTGGGAGGCTGAGGAGGGCTAATCACCTATGATCAGGAGTTTGAGACCAGCCTGGCCAACATGGTGAAACCCCGTCTCTATTAAAAATACAAAAAGTAGCCGGAGTGGTGGTGGGCACTTGTAATCCCAGCTACTCGGGAGGCTGAGGCAGGAGAATTGCTTGAATCCAGGAGGCGGAGTTTGCAGTGAGCCAAGATCGCGCCACTGCACACCAGCCTGGGCAACAGAGTGAGACTCGGGAAAGAAAGAAAGAGAGAAAGAGAAAAGGGAGGAAAGAAGGGAAGGAAGGGAAAGAAGGAAAGGAAGAAAGGAAGAAAGAAAAAGAAAGAAAGAGAGAGAAAGAAAAGAAAGAAAGAAGGAAAGAAAGAAAGAAAGAAAGAAAGAAAGAAAGAAAGAAAGAAAGAGAAAGAAAGAAAGAAAATGATATGTAGGAAGTGAAGGATGTTTTGAGGGCAGAGGAAGGTCACTTAGGGCATAGGAAGGCTTCCTGGAGGAGGTGATGTCAGTGTTGGGCTCTGAGGATCAAAGAGAAGTTAATCAGAAGCCTGTTCCTGGACTAACACCCTCCATTACCCCCAGAGAACAGTGGCAGGCCCTGCAGCAGGTCTAAGATACAAGGAGAGCAGCACTGGGTCACGCACACCTCAGATGTGTCTGAGACAGCCTATGACCAATATGAGTCCCGAGAGCTCTCAGGCCCTCTCATTTACCTGCGTTCCTGGGCAGTTCCAAGCCCTTTCCCTGGAGCTGCCAAAGTGATCCCCAATCCTGCTGGTGGGGCTGAGAAGGCGGTTTGCAATGTCCACACGGCAGGGGGGGTCCCACGCCAGAGCAGCCCTGGCCCATCCTTGGAGCCCACTGAAGGCCTGCCAGACCCCAGCTAGGCTGTCAGCTCGGGCTATAAGAGGAATGAGTGTTGCAAGCTCCCTGGAGCTCGGCCAGGACTCCTGGGCCAGCCAGCCAGGTGGAGGAGGAGCCGGAGAGAGCCTTATAAAACCTCCAAGACAGCTGGCTGGTGGCGGTCTCTAGGTCCATGGCAGAGCCCCACCCAGATTGGTGGGGATCCACCTCCCTCACTCTAGCCCTCTGGAATGCTCTGGTTAACTTTGACTTGCTACTTCAATCAGAGCTGGCCGTCCATAGCCCCGACCCAACCCCCGCCCCAGCAACACACCCTAAGTAGAGTCCTCTGCTACACAACTATTGTCTTGCTTGGATCTTTTTAAAAAATATATTTTTATGAAGCTAAAATTCACATGATGAAATTGACCATCTTAAAGTGAATAACTTAGTGCATTTAGTACATCCACCTCTACCTGGTTGCAAAACATTGCATCGCCACAAAAGGAAACCCTTGACCCATCAGGCAGTTACTTCCCGTTCCCCTCTACCCCTAGCTCCAACAACCACCAATTTGTATTATATCTCTCTAGATTTACCTATATTCTGGATATCTCTTTGGATTTACCTATATTCTGGGTAGTTCTTGTAAATGGAATCATATAGTATGTTTTGTGCATAGCTTCTTTCACCTAGCATGTTTTCAAGGTCCATCCATGTTGTTGCATGTATAAGTACTTCATTCCTTTTTATGATCCCATAATAGTCCATTGCATGTAAACACCACAATTTGTTTATCCAGTCTTCCATTGTTGGACATTTGGGTTACGTCTACCTTTTAGCCATTGTGAATAGTACTGCTACAAATGTTTCTGTACATGTATTTATTTGAGTACTTGTTTTCAGTTCTTTGGGGCATATTCCTAAGAGGGGAATTGCTAGATCATATGGTAATTCTGTGTTCAACTGTTTTTTTTTGTTGTTTTGTTTTGTTTTTCAGACAGAGTCTCACTCTGTCACACAGGCTGGAGTGCAGAGGTGTGATCTTGGCTCACTGCAACCTCCACCTCCTGGGCTCAAGCAATCCTCTCACATCAGCCTACTGAGTAGGTGGGACTACAGGCATGTGCCAACACTACTGGTTAATTTTTGTATTTTTTGTGGAGATGGAGTTTCGCTATGTTGCCCAGGCTAGTCTCGAACTCCTGAGCTGAAGTGATCTGCCAGACTCAGCCTCCCAAAGTGCTGGGATTAAAGGCATGAACCACCCTGCCTGGCCTGTGTTCAACTTCGTGAGGCACAACCAACTGTTTTCCACAGTGGTTGAACCATTTTCCACTCCCACCTGCAATGTACAATGGGTTCCAATTTCTCTACATTCTTGCCAACACTTAAATTTTTTTTTAAGAGCCATCATAGCGGCTATGAAGTCATATCTCTTTGGAGTTTTCATTTGCATTTCTTTAGTGACTAATGGCACTGAGCATCTGTTCATGTGCTTGTCGATAATTTTTATATCTTCTTTGGGGAAATGCCTGTTCAAATCCTTTGCCCATTTTTAAATTCAGTTGTCTTTTTGTTGTTGAGTTGTAAGAGTTTTTTAAATATATTCTGTATACTAGACTCTTATCAGATATATGATTTGCAATTCTTTTCCCATTTTGTGGGTTGCCTTTTCACTTCCTTGACAATGACCTTCAATGCCCAAAAGTTTTTAACTTTGATAAAGTTGAATGTTTCTATTTTTCTTCTATTACATGTGCTTCTGGTGTCATATCTAAGAACCCACTGGTTCACGAAAACCTGGTCATGAATATTTACCCCTATATTTTCTTCTAAGGGTTTAATGGGTTTTAGTTCTTAGCTTAGGTCTTAAATCCATTTGGAGTTTTCTTGTTTGTTTGTTTAATGTAATATGGGGTAGGTATACAACTTCATTCTTTTTCATGTGAATATCCAGCTGTCCCAGTACCGTTGTTAAAAAGGCTGTCCTTTCCCTATTTCATGGTCTTGGCACCCTTGTCAAAAATCAGTTGGCCGTAGATGTATGGATTTATTTTATTTTATTATTTTATTTTTGAAGCAAGGTCTCACTCTGTCACCCAGGCTGGAGAGCCGTGTTGCCATCTCGGCTCACTGCAACCTCCACCTCCTGGGTTCAAGCAATTTTTGTACCTCAGCCTCCTGAGTACCTAGGATTACAGGCACACACCACCACATCCAGCTCATTGTTTTGTATTTGTAGTAGAGACAGGGTTTCACCATGTTGGCCAGGCTGGTCTCGAACTCCTGACCTCAAATGATCCACCCACGTAGGCCTCCCAAATTGCTGGGATTGCAGGCATGAGCCACCGCACCCAGCCGGTTTATTTCTGAACTCTCAATTCTATCCCATTGATAAAACTATCTATCCTATGCCAGTACCACACTGTTTCGATTAGTATAGCTTTCTAGTAAATTGTGAAATCATTTTTTTCACTCTTGCCTGAACCCAGTCAAGGGTAGGTGACTCGAATCAGTTCTCCTTTTCCTAACTGGAGGCCTCATAGGCAGCCTCCTAAATTTCAGCTGTCCCTTGAAATTGTGGCTTCACGTCCTGATTCTGAAGTCAGCATAGAAGGGGAGATGGGGCAGTATAGAGCCTGCAGAGCCAGTGTAGAATTACTCCCTTCAGTTTCCCATAAAATGAGGGGGCATAACGCAGTGAAATGAACATAGGCACATATGAGACTCTAGACATGTGACTGAACCATTTTACATTTCCACCAGCCGTGTACAATGCTCTGAACATGGTAGGCCACTCTGAAGCCTACCAACTATATCGTCTTGGGCAGCTTATCCTCTCTGACCCCTCAGCTTTGTCATGTGGAAAATGGGTTATTGTGAGAATTACATATGTGCAATAATGTGCATAGAGCCCAGATGAAGTCAGGTGTGGTGGCTCATACCTGTAATCCCAGCTACTCAGGATGCTGAGGCAGGAGGATCATGTGAGTCCAGGAGTTCAAGACCAGCCTGGGCAAGATAGCAAGACCCCCGACTCTAAAAAAAAATTTAAAGCCTGGATGTACCCCCAGTAATGTACGTCTGGCCAACAAATAGCATCAAATGGCACTTTGAGATGATCATGGAAGTGTGTGATTATCCTGACTACTCCAAGAGCAGAAATATACCTTCACTGGAAATGTGTGAAATGGGGATAGATTTCTTGTTTTTCATCAGTCACAGGCACATGCAGACCTAAGCCAGGCAGTAGAAGAGACAATTTTTCTTTTCTATGTCCTTACTTTCTTTGCAGTAAAACGAGTTCCTTGGTAAAATATAAAATTAAAATTAAACAATAAAATAAAATAATAAAATATGTCATATGTTGTGTGGGATACCATAAAGACCAATAAGGCTTTCTCTAAGTCCACAAATAGTGTTGTTGGCAGAACACGTGAGCAGGGGAAGCAAACCCATATCCAGAATTAGTATATTTCAGTGACAGCCAGTCAATGTCTTCTCCCTGATGGAAGGGAGAAATTCCCCGACATAGGTTGGATGGTCAGAGAAGCTAAATGTTAACAAGCAAGACAGTTGACCCCCACGTGCGGCATCATAATGAGATCCTTTGTTTGTTTGTTTGTTTTATTTTTGAGGCAGAGTCTTGCTCTGTGGCCCAGGCTGGAGTGCAGTGGTGCAATCTTGGCTCACTGCAGCCTTGAACTCCTGGGTCAAGCAATCCTCCCACCTCAGCCTCCCAAGTAGCTAGAACTACAAGCAAGCACCACCACACTGGCTAATATTTTTATTTTTTGCAGAGATGGGGTCTTGCTATCTTGCCCAGGCTGGTCTCAATATAATCAATCATCCAGCATTTCTATTAAAGGAACAGGCAAGTTGGAGCTTATAGGGTTTCCTAACTAGCCCCCAGAATTCCTTTTCATGAGGCATTTCTAGATGCTCAAGGATACCCCTAGGTTGAGACAGGTGTATTTCATTGGGATCTCCATTGGGGAGAAGGCACGTGAAGGGCCTGAAACCCATTGGTGCTGCCTGGTGAATGGCTTGAACCAGGTGCTAAAGAGAGGCTACCCAGTGTCAATGGGTCCTCAGCCATGCACCTCCCCTGGGGGGAACACACTCTCTCTGTCACTGGGCACATGCTGCTCTGTGCTGGTGCTGGAGGCAGGGTGTCTCTGCACCACCCTCACCAAAGTGGTGTCCATGGGGTTCTTGCTTCTGTGGGTCACTTGCTTCCAAACTGAAATGTATGCAGGTCCATGGGACTGGGCAGAGCCTCAATCACATGCCTGCCTTCAGCCGCAAGGGTGATGGGGAGAGCTTATTCCTGAGCTTTATTTTGGGGAGGAGCTGGCCCATCAAGCGGGAAATTCTCCCAACATCGGTTAGGTGTTCAAAGGAGCTAAGTGTTAACAAGCAAGACAGTTGTCCACCACTTGGGGCGTCACAATGGGGTCCTTTTTTGTTTGTTTGTTTTTGAGGCAGAGTCTTGCTCTGTGGCCCAGGCTGGAGTGTAGTGGCATGATTATAGTTCACTGCAGCCTTAAACTCCTGGGTCAAGCAATCCTCCTGCCTTAATCTCCCAAGTATCTGGAACTACAGGCAACCACCATGACACATAATATTTTTATGTTTTGTAGAGATGGGGTCTTGCTACGTTGCCCAGGCTGGTCTCAAACCCCTGGCCTCAAGAAATCCTCGCACCTCGACCTCCCAAAGTGCTGGGATTATAGATGTGAGCCACTGCGCCCAGCCAAGGAGGTCCTGTGAAGGCCTGGTAAACAGAATGCTGCTCCTCCGCTTCCAAATCCACCACAGTGAAGGCAGGAACATGGATATTGAAAAGGGAGAGTGCCACTTTCTCAGCCATAGTCACCAAAACCTTCCCACCCGCAGCATCTCCGTTCCTGAGCCTGGCATTCGCAAGGCCATACATCATGTGTTGAGCAAGTGGATGAATGCATGGTCAATGGAGACAATGCAGACACACCTTAGTTGCCCCAGGCACAATATCTGCCATGCGTGGGATTGAGCCCCATGACCCCAACACATTCCCAACATGTCCCAACACTTCTCATTCTCACCTGCCCCCACCCATTGGCCAGATCTGAAAGGTGGAGCTTTTGCTGTGTTTCCAGTTCTGCAATGAAAGGTGTGTCTCGAGGCCTGGCACAGTGGCTCACACCTGTAGTCCCAGCACTTTGAGAGGCCAAGGTGGGAGGATCACCTGAGGTCAGGAGTTTGAGACCAGCGTGACCAACATGGCGAACCCCTGTCTCTACTAAAAATACAAAATTAGCTGGGCGTGGTGGCGGGCGCCTGTAGTCTCAGCTACTCAAGAGGCTGAGGCAGGAGAATTGCTTGAATCCGGGAGGCAGAGGTTGCAGTGTGCCTAGATCACACCACTACACTCCAGCCTGAGCAACAGAGGGAGAGAGATTCCATCAAAAAAGAAAAAAGAAAGGTGTGTCACTCAGCCCAAACACATTGCTATCCCTCCCACAAGGGACAGAGCCTGCTCACTTTATCCCTTGGACATTGGCCAGGATTTGGCTTAAATTCTTCCTTCAACAGATTTACATCTAGAAATATAGGGCAAGGGGTGGGAGGCAGATATGCTGCTGCTGCTAGTCTAACCTTGAAATGACCTGCTGCAGAGAAGCCCTCCTTCCTGTACCATCTACTGGGCCAGGGTCCACACTGGCCCCAACCAAACTCCAAGTGCCTGTGCTTAGCTGGGTCAGCTCCCCTGTTTTTGAGGCTGTGCGATCTGTTTTTGTTTTTTTTTTAGGAGACAGGGGTCTCACTATGTTGCCTAGGCTGGTCTCGAACTCCTGGATTCAAGCGATCCACCCACTTCCGCCTCCCAAAGTGCTGGGATTATAAACATGAGCCACCGCGCCCGGCCCAGCCTGTTCTTGCTACTCTTCACCCTCAAAGTCTCAGGTCTCAGGTGCCGAGGTCTCAGGGTACCCATCTGAGCTGTGATACTCCCTTTAATCCTCATGACAACCTTTCCATCTCAGGTTCCCCTCATCCCCTCCCAGCTTTGCTTCCCAAGCCCGAGACTAAAATGAAAAAATCGCTCCAGTCTTTCCAGTTCCATAACTCCCTCTTCAACGAGATTTTTGGCTGATATCACCATCGAAGTATAATTTTCAGAAAGTTAATAACATCGTTCTCATGTAAATGTAAAATGAACACATGCCAAAGATGTATTTAACTTATTAATGAAATAATTAAGAGAGTTGGGTAAAGCAGTTTCAAAAGTGAATAAGTAAAGCTGGTTCAAAAAGCATTTGGGGGCCAGGCGCAGTGGCTCATGCCTGTAATCCCAGCACTTTGGGAGGCCAAGGCGGGCGGATCACCTGAGGTCAGGAGTTCGAGACCAGCCTGGCCAACGTGGCGAAACCCCATCTCTACCAAAAATACAAAAAATTAGCCAGGCATGGTGGCAGGCACCTGTAATCCCAGCTACCTGGGAGGCTGGGAGAATCGCTTGAACCCAGAAGGCGGAGGTTGCAGTGAGCCGAGATCACACCACTGCCCTCCAGCCTGGGCAACAAAGCGAGACTCTGTTTAAAAAAAAAAAAAAAAAAAGAAAGAAAGTGAATAAGTAAAGCCAATTCAAAAAGCATTTGAGGAACTGAGTATTTACAGGTTTTTGAAAAAAAAGATTGTTAGAATAAAGTTGCTAGGTTGGATACGAAACTAGTTAGTGTCCTTACAGGGCAATAAGATCATAACATTTGGAAATATCACTTCTACCAGACAGAAATCAATTGCATTTCCACCGGGAAAACATTCATCAAGTTAACATGTAACTCCGCAATGGCTAGGCTTTTAATCAATACTGAATTAAACAAAGGTACACTCCTCTATATTTAAATAATCCAAGGGGGCTTGTTAAACAATGCTCCTGTGTGGCATTGAAAGAAGACATTGTTCTTTCTCTGTATTATTTCTTACTTTTTATTAACTCCTTGGACAGATAGTGAAACCAAGCTCTCAAGGAAATGTCACTAAGAGATGGACCTGCATGCAGTGTTTAAAATCCTGCAGGGACCAGGTGCAGAGGCTCACACCTGTAATCCCAGCACTTTGGGAGGCTGAGGTGGGAGGATCGCTTGAACCCAAGAGTCCAAGACCAGCCTGGGCAACATAGTCAAGCCCTGTCTCTACACGAAATACAAAAATTAACCAGGTGTGATGGCAATCCCTGTGGTCCCAGCTACTCAGGAGGCTGAGGCCAGAGGATCGCTTGAGCTGGGAAGGTTGAGGATGCAGTGAGCTGTGACTGCACCACTGCACTCTAGCCTGGGCAACAAGAGCGAGGTCTTGTCTCAAAAAAAAAAAAAAATCCAGCAGAGACCCTTCATTGCTCCCTAAAACGATAAAATCCAACTCTTGGGCAGGACATATAAAGCCCTGTATGAGTTGAGACTGTCTCCCTCCTGCCTCTTGCCGCTTCTGCACATGTGCCCAGCACCTGGGGCTGTGCAGTCCCTAAACACACTGGCCTCTTCCATCCTTGACTTTGCCCAGGCTTCATTATCCCCCTGAACCTGAAACACCCTCCCCACAATCGTTCATCTGGATTACTTCTGTGCTTACTTCGTGACATGTCCCAGGCAGTACTTTGTCCCCCCCAAGCCTGGGGAATCAAACCCTCCCAAGACAGTATCTAAACATAGCAATTATGGCATTCTTCCCAATGACTGGGTTCTTAACATGCACTGGGCTTTGTCCTGAATCATGTATGGGTCTTATCCAATGGAAACCTTTCAGCGAAGATTGAACAAAGATAACGTTATCCCATTTTCCTTATAAAGAAAGTGAAGTGGCAAGGTGCGGTGGCTCAAGCCTGTGATCCCAGCACTTTGGGAGGTTGAGGCGGGTGGATCACGAGGTCAGGACCATCCTGGCAAACATGGTGAAACCCCGTCTCTACTAAAAATACAAAAAATTAGCCAGGCATGGTGGCACGCGCCTGTAGTCCCAGCTATTCAGGAGGCTGAGGCAGGAGAATCACTTGAACCCAGGAGGTGGACGGAGGTTGCAGTGAGCCGAGATCGCGCCACTGCACTCCAGCCTGGGTGACAGAGTGAGACTCTGTCTCAAAAAAAAGAAAGTGAAGTTCAGAGAAATGAAGTTGCTTTCCAAAAATCACACAGCCAGAAAGTGGCCAAGGCAGGACTGGAACACAGATCTTTCTGATGCATAACTTTAATTGTTCCTCTACCCTAGAGAGATTTACTTTTCACACTGCTCTGTGAAGATTTTCATGAGCCCCCTGAGGAAATGAATTTCATGGCATATGCCTTTTGCACAGATTGCTCAAGATTATCTGAAAATTTAGACAAGCTTGGCTCCAAAGAAGGAATATTAGGGATGTTGTAGAAGAGCATTGCCCAAATCTCATCTTAATTGTAGCTCCCATAATTCCCATGTGTCATGGGAGGAACCTGGTGGGAGGTAATTGAATTATAGGGGCCGGTCTTTCTTGTGCTGTTCTCGTGCTAATGAATAAGTCTCACGAGATCTGATGGTTTTATAAAGGGAGAGTTCCCCTGCACATGCTCTCTCTCTCTCCCTCTCTCTCTCTTTTTTTTTTTTTTTTTTTTTTTTTTGAGACAGTCTTACCCTGTCACCCAGGCTGGAGTGCAGTGGTGTGATCTCACCTCACTGCAACCTCTGCCTCCCGGGTTCAAGAGATTCTCCTGCCTCAGCCTCCCAAGTAGCTGGGATTACAGGCATGCACCACCACACCCAGCTAATTTTTGTATTTTTAATAGAGACGAGGACTCACCATGTTGGCCAGGCTGGTCTCAAACTCCTGACCTCATGATCTGCCTGCCTTAGCCTCCCAAAGTGCTGGGATTACAGGTATGAGCCACCATGCCTGACAGCACATGCTCTCTTACATGCCGCCACGTAAGATGTGCCTTTGCTTCTCCTTTGCCTTCCTTTGCTTTCTGCCATGATTGTGAGGCCTCCCCAGCCATGCTAAACTGTGAGTCCATTAAACCTCTTTCCTTTATAAATTACCCAGTCTTGGGTAGGTCTTTATTAGCAGCATGAGAACAGATTAATACAAGCATTTAGTGTGTAAATCATTGATAACCCCTGGGAATTCTGGGGTGACCTCCATTGGCAAAGCCTAGCCTATGAGCATAGTGCAGTGATGTGAGTCATTTCCTGAATGAGACCTCTTAGGACCTCCAAAATTGTGGAATTCTACTGGACATACCCACATCATATCTCAACCCAAGCCTGCTAGTTTCCTGGGGCCTTCGTACAACCAACCCCCTCAGCCTTCAAATGCTATCAGCCTATAGCATTCAGGGATGCTTTTCCAGCTTCTCTTCAAACTATGCATTCATTCATGCATTCCACACAATGATACTGAACACCTACCACGTGCCAGGCACTGTACAAGGGGCTGGAGGGGGCAGAGGTTAGCAAATCAGACAGGGGCAGAGTCCCCTGCTGGAGATCATGTTCTATTGCAGGAAAAAGCTACTGAGAGAACGAATATATAAATGTGAAACCACAGTGTTAGGGAAAGTGCTATGAAGAAAAGGTGCATCGCCAGGCGCGGTGGCTCACACCTGTAATCCCAGCACTTTGGGAGGCCAAGGCAGGTGGATCATTTGAGGTTAGGAGTTCGAGACCAGCCTGGCCCACATGGTGAAACACCGTCTCTACTAAAAATACAAAAACTAGCTGGGCATGGTGGCGCGCACCTGTAATTCCAGCTACTTGGGAAGTTGAGACAGGAGAACTGCATGAACCCAGGTGGCAGAGGTTGCAGTGAGCTGAGATCGTGCCACTGAACTCCAGCCTGGATGACAGAGCAAGACTGTCTCAACAAAAAAAAAAAAGGAAAGAAAAGGTGCATGTCCTGAGAACATGAAAGATAAAGGAGCTATTGAGCTGAGATCTGATGAGTAGAATTGTATTAGGGGAGCAAAGAATGAGTTGAAGGTGAGGGACAGAGAGAAGGCATGTGAGGCCCCAGTACACAAAAGAGTTAAAGGAGATCTAACTGATATTGCTCAGGGCCGCCACCTTCTCCTTACCCCTTTTTTAATTTTTGTTTTTTTGTTTTTGAGACTCTGTCACCCAGGCTGAGGTGCAGTGGCATGATCATAGCTCACTATAGCCTTGAACTCCTGGGCTCAAGCAATCCTCCTACCTCAGCCTCCTGAGTAGCTGGGACTACAGAAGAGCAACACCACATTCAGCTAACTTTTTGTTGTTGTTTTTATAGAAACGGGGTCTTGCTTTGTTGTCCAGACTGGTCTTGAACTCCTAGCTTCAAGCAATACTCCCACTTTGGCTTCCCAAAGTGCTAAGTCTACAGGCACATGCCACCATGCCTGGATAATTTTTTCATTTTATTTTGTAGAGACGAGGTCTCACTATGTTCCCTAGGCTGGTCTCGAACTCCTAGCCTCAAGGGATCCTCCTGCCTCAGACTCTCCTTCTCTTTTCATTGCCTTGCCAAGAGTCACCTTTGTGTCCATTGGGTTCTCCCAGGAATACTCGCCTTTATTCTCCAAAACCTCCTCTATCTAATCTCCTTTGTTCCAGTTACATTCGTATCACGCTTTTCTGACATCCCTCCCTTACCCATTATTGACTAAGCTGCATTAAGACAGGAACCATGTGGTATTCATCTTCATGTCTTCAGAGCCTAGCACGTTGCCTGGATCAGAATAAGCACGTAATAAATGAATGAATGAAAATGGATGATGATGCCAGGGCCATTGGCTCATGCCTGTAATTCCAATACTTTGGGAGGCTGAGTAGGGAGGATTGCTTGAGGCTAGAAGTTCAGGACCAGTGGGCAACGTAGCAAGACCTTGTCTCTACAAAATATACATATGTATTTTTATAAATATATATGTTATATATTATATATATTGCCACTGCAATATTTATATATACTTTATATAAATAGTTATATTTTATGCAAATCTATTTATATTATATATTTATATAATATATAAATATAAATGTAATATATAAATAAATATATAAATATTATATAGAAATATACATATTTTTTCTTAACTAGATGGGTGTGGTGGCATGTTCCTGTAGTCCCAGCTACTCAGGAGGCTGAAACAGGAGGATTCTTTGACTCCAGGAGGTCAAGGCTGCAGTAAGCTATGATCACACCACTGCACTCCAGCCTGGGTGACCAGGACATGCCACAAACATCCCAGTCTCCCTAAAATATTCATCCCAATGAGGATATGAAGCCCAGAGAAGGCCCCTGAGATCTCAGGGCCTAGTAAGGTGTATCAGTCTGTACATGATTGCTTCCCCTGCTGCCTCCATGTCCTGACACCCTATCATGCAGAAAAGAACTGTGAGTGTATCATAAATAACCGGGTACCCAAAATAAAGTCAACATTTGCAAACAATGTGATTAAAATAATAAATTATAGGGCGTATACTGTAGTTTTAATTTGCACGTCCCTAAAAACTAAAGTATTGATTGTTTCTTCACAGGTTTATTTGCCATGCATACGAACCACTTCTTTTTTTTTTTTTTTTTTTGAGATGAAGTCTTGTTCTGTCACCAAGGCTGGAGTGCATTGGCGAGATCTCGGCTCATTGCAACCTCCACCTCCCAGGTTCAAGTGATTTGCCTGCCTCAGCCTCCTGAGTAGCTGGGACTACAGGCGCGTGCCACCACACTTGGCTAATTTTTGTATTTTTTGTAGAGATGGGGTTTCACCGTGTTAGCCAGGCTGGTCTCGATCTCCTGACCTCATGATCCGCCCACCTCAACCTCCCAAAGTGCTGAGATTACAGGTGTGAGCCACTGCGCCGGGACCATGAACCACTTCTTGGTTGAAGTGTGTGTACATATATTTCATCTGTTTTAATGGGTTGTTTGTTTTCTTCTTATCAAGTTTGGAAAGTTCTTTATATATTCTGGATTCAAGACTTCTATAACAAGATTTACAAGTTATTTCCCACAAATATATTTATATGCCTTGTCTTTTCATTCCCTTAACAGTATCCTATAGACAGATGATTTTTTATTTTGATGAACTCTAATTTGTCTATTTGTAGTTTTTTATCATGCTTTTTGTTTTTAAGAAATTTTGCTTAACATAAGGTCACAAAGGTTTTCTCTTATGTTTTCTTCTAGAAATGTTATAGTTTTAGGTTTTACATATGGATATTCAGTTGTTATAGCACAATTTTTTTTTTTTTTTTTTTTTTTTTTTTTTTTTTTGAGATGGAGTCCTGCTCTGTCACCCAGGCTGGATTGCAATGGCGTGATCTTGGCTCACTGCAACCTCCATCTCCTGGTTCAAGTGATTCTCCTACCTCAGCCTCCTGAGTAGCTAGGACTACAGTCACAGGCCACCATGCCCAGTTAATTTTTGTATTTTTGTAGAGATGGGGTTTTGTCATGTTGGCCAGGCTGGTCTGGAACTCCTGACCTCGGAAGATTCACCCACCTTGGCTTCCCAAAGTGCTGGGATAACAGGCATGAGCCACTGAGCCCAGCTTACAGCACAATTTATTGACTAGACTAGCCTCTCTCCACTCAATTGACTCTGTATCTTTGTTGAAAATTAATTGCCCATATAAGTGTGGGTGTATTTCTGAACTTTCTATTCCATTCCATTGACACTTTTGTCTACTTTTATGCCAATAATACCTTAGCTTAATTGCTGTAGCTTTATAATAATTCTGGAAATCAGGTAGCATTAATTTTCCAATTTTATGTTTTTCCTTCCAGTATGGATGCCTTTCATTTCTTGTTCTTATTTTCTGGCACTGGCCGAGAATCTCCAGTGCAATATTAACTAGAATGGTGAGAGGGCTCCTTAAGGGGAAACACAGATGTTCTTTATCAGATTGAGAACATTACCTTCTATTCCTAGTTTTCCGAGAGTACTTGTCAGGAATCAATGAAGCGTTTTGATAAATGTTTTATTGTGTCTATTGAGAGTGGATTACACTGGTTGATTTTCAAATATTAAACCAACCCTTCATTCTTGGGATAAACGTTTTTAATCTTTCATCTTCTTTATATTTATATGTTGTTAGATTTGATTTCCTGAAAATTTGTTTAGAATTTTTGCATTTATATACATGCGGGATATTGGACTGTCCCTTTTTTCTTATCATGTCTTTGCCTTATTTTGGTATTAGAGTAATGAGCTGGGAAATATTCTCTCCCTTTCCATTTTCTAGGAGCGTTTGTGTGGTATTGGTATTTTTTCTTCATTAATTCAGAATTCCGTAAAGTTCAGAATTCATCATCTGAATCAGTAGAATTCAGAATTCATCAGTGAAGCTGTTTAGGCTTGGAATTTTCTTTCTGTGAATGTTTTAAACTACAAATTCAATTTCTTCACTAGACATAGGGTTTTTCAGATTATTGATTTCTCTTTAAGTGAACTTTGATAGCTTACATCTTCCAAAGAATTTGTCTGTTTCATTTACATTGTCAAATTCATTGGCCAAAAAAAAAAAAATTGTTCATCATATTTTTTATAATTCACTTACTGTATATGGAATCTCTAACGATGTCACCTCTCTCATTCCTGATAGTGGTAATGTGTATCCTGATAAATCAGGCTAGATGTCTATCAATTTTACTTACCTTTTTTTGTTGTTGTTTTTTGAGAGTCTCGCTCTGTTGCCCAGGCTGGAGTACAATGGTGCGATCTCGGCTCCCTGTGACCTCCGCTTCCCGGGTTCAAGCGATTCTCCTGCCTCAGCCTCCTGAGTAGCTGGAATTACAGGCGCAGGCCACCAGGCACGGCTAATTTTTGTTTTTCTGGTAGAGACGGGTTTTGCCATGTTGTCCAGGCTGGTCTCAAACTCCTGACCTCAAGTGATCCGCCCGCGTCGGCCTCCCAAAGTGCCGGGATTACAGGCTGGAGCCACTGCGCCCGGCCTAATTTTTGTATTTTTAGTAGAGACAGGGTTTCTTCATGTTGGCCAGGCTGGCCTGGAACTCCTGAACTCAAAGCAATCTGCCAGCCTAGGCTTCCCAAAGTGCTGGGATTATAAGCATGAGCCACCACGCCCAGCTGATTTCACCAATCTTATTAAAGAACAAACTTTTGATTTTATTGATATTCTCTGTTGCTTTTCTGTTTTCTATTTCGTTGATTTTTCATTCTGATCTTATTATTCCTGTTTTTAAAAACTCATTTTGGGTTTATTTTGCTCTTCATTTTCTAGTGTCTCAAGGTGGAAGCTTAGGTTATTTAAGAACTTTCTTCTCTAATATACTCGTTAGTGCTGTGAATGTCTAAATACTGCTTTCATGGCATGCAACACATTTTGATGTGTTGTATTTTGATTTTCATTCAATTCTAAGTGCTTTCTAATTTCACTTTTGATTTCTTCTTTAACCCGTGGGTTTTTTAAAAGTGTGTTATTTGATTTCCACGTATTTGGGAATTTTCAGGAAGCTTTTCTGTTATTGATTTAGAATTTAACTTGATGTCTAATTTAACTTCATTTTGGTCATAGGACATTTTTTATTATTTGTATACTTTGACATTTGAGACTTGTATGTTCTATAAATATCATTTAGATAACTTGGTTGATAGTGTTTTTCACATCTTTATGATCTTTATTGATTTTCTGTCTACTTGTTTTCTCAAATATTGACACAGAGGTATTAAAATATTCAATTATAATTGTGAATTTGTCTATTTTTCCTTGCAATTATATCAGTTTCTGCCTTCAGGTATTTCGAAGCTCTGTTATTAGGAACATAAACATTTAGAATTATTGATTAATCAACATCTTTGTTATTGTGAAATCAACTTTTTTAATGTCTGGAAATATTCTTGATTCTGACATCTACTTAGTCTGGTATTAATAGAGCCATTCAGCTTCATTTTCATTAGTGTTAACATCATTTGCTTCTGACCCATTTGGATTTTTATATTTAAAGTCTGATTCTTATAGGCAATATATAAAGGGTTCTTGCTTTTTTATCCAAACTGAAATGCTTTGCCTTTTTATTAGAGTGTTTAGACCATTTCTGTTTAGTGTAGTTACGATATAATGAGGTCTAAGCCTATCATGATAATATTTGTTTTCTATTTGTTCCATCTGTTCTTTGGTCACTTTTTCCTCTGTTTCTAGCTTCTTTTGAATGAATTGAATTTTTTCTTTTATTCCATTTAATCCCCCTTTGTTGGCTTTGTTTTGCTATTTTAGTGGCTGATCAGGGTTATAGAATATTTCTTTATGACAGTCTACCTTCAAATGATATTATACCACTTGACATATAAGAACATTAAAATAGTATTCTTCAATTTCTCCACTCCTAACCTTTGACTATTATTGTCATATACTTCACTTTTCCATATGTTATAAATCCAATATTCCATTATTCATATTTTTATATAAAAAGTCAATATCCTTTAAAGAGATTTAAATAATAAGAAAAAATACATATATATACTTATGTAGTTACCATTCCCAGTACTCTTCACTCCTTTGTGTAAATCTATATTTCCTTCTGGTCTCATTTTCTTTCCTCCTGAAAAAATTTCTTAAACACTTCATTTATTGCAGATATGCTTTTTGATTAATTCTTTCAATTTTCTGTGTCCAAAGAACTCTTTCTTTCACTTTCATTTTTGAAAGATATGCTTGCTGAACATTGACTTCTAGTGCAAAGGGTTATTTTGTTTGTTTGTTTACTTGTTTAATATTTTAGAGATGTTCCATTGTCCTCTCACTTACTTTGTTCCTTGCAAGAAAGCCACTGTCATTCTTATCTTGTTTATTTATATATAACATGTCTGCTTTTCCTCTGACTGCTTTTAAGATTTTTTTTAATCACTGGTTTTGAGTAGTTTGATTATGATATGCTTTGGTGTTGTTCTTATTTTCCCCTGATGTTTTTTGTGGGGTTTTGTTGGTTTGGTTGGTTTGGTTTGGTTTTTTTCGTTTTCTTTTTCTTTTTTTTTTTTTTTTTTTTTTGAGACAAAGGCTTGCTCTGTTGCCGAAGCTAGAGTGCAGTGGCACGATCTCAGCTCACTGCAACCTCCATCTCCCAGGTTCATGTGATTCTCCTATCTCAGCCTCCTGAGTAGCTAGGACTACAGGCACCCACCACCATGCCCAGTTAATTTTTGTATTTTTAGTAGAGATGGAGTTTCACCATGTTGGCCAGGCTGGTCTTGAACTCCTGACCTCAGGTGATCCACCTGCCTTGGCCTCCCCAAGTGCTGGGATTACAGGCGTGAGCCACCACACCAGGCCCTACCCTGATGTTTCTTGTGACTTGAGTTTATTGAGATTCTTAGATCTGTGAGTTTATAGTTTTCATCAAATTTCTAAATTTTCAGCCATTATGTTTTCAAATATTTTTTCTGCAATCCCTTCTCTCCTTTGCAGACTCCAATTACACATTTATTCGGTTGCTTGAAGTTGTCTAAACAATTCACTGATACTCTGTTCCTTGTTTTCTGTCTTTTCTCTCGGTGGTTCATTTGGGATAATTATCTTCAAGTTCACTAATCTTTTATTCTGAAATATTTGATTTGTTATTAACATTTTCCTGTCTATTGCCTCAGACATTGTGGGTTTCATTTCTGAAAAATTGGTTTAAAATTTTTTTTGAGACAGAGTCTCGCCCTGTTGCCCAGGCTGGAGTGCAATGACACAATCTTGGCTCACTGCAAATTTTTTATTACAGTCCCCATGTCTTTTCTTCACTTTTGAACATATGTAATACAATTACAATACTTATTTTAATGTCCTGTCTGCTCATTCTGACACCATTGTCAGTTCTGGGGTGGTTTTCACAACTGATTTTTCTTCTCATTATGGGTCATATTTTTCTGCATCTTTGCATGCCTGGTAATTTTAGATTGGATATGAGTTCATGTTGTGAATTTTACCTTGTTGGATGCTGGCTATTTTTAAATTTTTGTAAGTATTCTTGATTTTTTTTTTCTGGGACACAACTATTTAGAACTAGTTTATCCATTTGGGTCTTGATTTTAAGATTTGTTAGGTGGGACAAGAGCTGTGATTAATCTAGAATTAATTATTCTCCTGTTGAGGAAAGACCTGTGAACTCTAACTTCTGTCCCATGAATTGTGAGGTTTTCTATTCTGGCTGGTGGGAACAGGCACTATTCCCAGTCCTGTGTGTCAAGCATCATCACCGCTAATCCTTTCAGGTGGTTCTTCCCCCGGTCCCCACCGCCCGCCCCCGCGTAGTTTCCTGACTTCCATGCACTAATCAATATCCAGCTGAATAGTTGAGGGTCGCCCTCTGGTAACTCAGGATTCCTCTGTGCAGCTTGCTTCTGTCTGGTGCTTAGTCCTTTGAATTCTAGCCACCTTCATCTCCCCAGAATGTCAGCTATCTCTTCTCAACCCAAGAAGGCTTCCTGGCTCTGCCTGGGTTTCCCATTCCCACAACACTGCCTGGGTACTCTCAGAGAAGAAAGCTGAGCAATTGTAGGGCTTGCCTCATTTCTTTATCATCTCATTTCATCTCTTAGGGATAATGGGCCCTTCTTCTCTGATATCCAGCGTTTTGCAACTGTTTTTTATTGTTTTTTATGTATTTTGTCTTTTTTGTGTGTCCAAGCCTATCTGGGAAATCTGATCTCTGTTCTTTCACCTTGACTAAAAGTGAAAGCTCTATACTTTCTTGAATGGGAGAGAAATAGGTGGCCTTATACTTGTCTTGGCAGACAGACAAATAATGCACAGCCTCTCTAAATAATGCACAGTCTCTACTAAAAATACAAAAAAATTTTTTTTTAATTACCTAGGCATGGTAGTATGTGCCTGTAGTCCTAGCTTCTTGGGAGGCTGAAGACAGAAAATGGGTTGAGCCCAGGAGATTAAGGTTGCAGTGAGCTATGATTGCGCCACTGTACCCCAGCCTGGGCAACAGAGCAAGACTCTTAAGTATTAACTCAACAACTAATACTGTGCCGGAGATGGTGGCTCACACCTACAATCCCAACACTTTGGGAGGCCAAAGTGGGAGGATCACTTGAGCCCAAGTGTTTAAGATCAGCCTGAGCAACATAGCAAGACCCTGTCTCTACAAAAGAAATTTTTTTAATCACAGAATTTAGAAAGTTTTTGCTATTTTAATTTAATCATTTTTTAAATCCATGCATAAATTTCATTTTAAAGTAAGGAATTGGATGAAGAAAGTTTAAGTAGTGCTGTCTACATACACATTTGTGCATAAGCTAGATTGATCTGTGGCCATTTCGCTTAACAGAAAGTTAAATGTGGCTGGGCATGGTGGCTCACGCCTGTAATCCCAGCACTTTGGGAGGCCCAGGCGGCAGACCACCTGAGATCAGGAGTTCGAGACCAGCCTGGCCAACATGGTGAAACCCCGTCTCTATTAAAAATACAAAAATTAGCCGGGCATGGTGGCATGCACCTGTAATCCCAGCTACTCGGGAGGCTGAGGCAGGAGAATCACTTGAACCCGGGAGGTGGAGGTTGCAGTGAGGCAAGATCGCACCACTGCACTCCAGCCAGTTTGCAACAAGAGCGAAACTACGTCTCAAAAAAAAAAGTTAACTGTTACTGGACTAAATGTAGATATACAATCATATGTTGCTTAACAGTGAGCATATGTTCTTTTTTATTTTTATTTCTGGAGGCGGAGTCTCACTCTGTCGCCATTGTTAGGCTATTTCATCATTATATGAACATCACAGAACGTACTTACAGAAACCTAGATGATATAGCCTGCTACACACCTAGGCTAGATGATACAGCCTATTGCTCCAAGCTGCAAACCTGTACAGCAAGTGAGTGTACTGAATACTGCTGGCAATGGTAAAACAATAAGTATTTATGTATCTAAACATATCTAAGCATAGAAAAGGTATAGTAAAGATACAATATTATAATCTTGTGGGACCACCGTTGTATATGTAGTCCGTCATTGACAGAAAAGTCATTATGCAACGTGTGACTTAATGAACTTCTCAATAAAAAGGCTGTAGTAATAATACATATAAACCTGTAAATCATCTATATCATACCCTTTTTTACAATACAATAACTTTTTTTTTTGAGATGGAGCCTTGTTCTGTCGCCCAGGCTGGAGTACAGTGGCATAATATCAGCTCACTGTAACCTCTGTCTTCTGGGTTCAAGTGATTATCCTGCCTCAGCCTCCTGAGTAGCTGGGATTACAGGTGCATGCCACCACACCTGGCTAATTTTTTATATTTTTGGTAGAGACTGAGTTTCACCATGTTGGCCAGGCTTGTCTCAAACTCCTGACCTCAAGTGATCCGCCTGCCTTGGCCTCCCGAAGTGCTGGGATTACGGGAGTGAGCCACCAAGCCCAGCCACAATACAATAAGATTTAGTCGTACTACCTCTTCACTTGTATGCAGGTCTAAAAAAGTGTTTTTGAAAAATTTAAAGCTTTAAGATTTTTTATTAAAGTCATTTATATTTTCTCCAATTTCTTCCTTCATTCATTCAATAAATACTCACTGATTACCTACTATATGGTAGCTAGTAGATTTCTTATAAAACATCAAATTTTTTTTCATCAGGTACTTTAGTTATAAAGTTATAGAATGCAACTGGGGCAACATTTATTTTGCTTCCATACAAAATTTTAATGGATTCAGAATCTAGCCACATTCACGGGAGTATTCTTATTATGTATCATGTGTGTATCATGCTTTATAATCATCGTCGATGTGGATGTATCTCTCCTTCCTCTTCTTTCTTTCTGGAGATAGGGTCTTGTTCTGTTGCCCTGGCTGGAGTACAGTGGTGTGATCATAGCTCACTGCAGCCTCAAACTCTTTGGGCTCAAGTGATCTCCTGCCTCAGCCTCCTGTCTACTTCATCTTTGATATGGGTGAGGGATGAACAAGGATCTATGGGGCTAAACAGTTGGCGAGAATGGTGTGAAAACAGACAAGGTGAGTAGACCTCAGAAGAGGACCAAAACAGGGGGTTGTAAAGGTTTAACACATGTGAAAAAGACTGGGACGGGAAGCTGCTTGTGGGTGTTGAGACCAGGAAAGAAAACTCCCCAGCTGGGGAATGAGAAAATAGAGAGGTGGCCAGGTGCGGTGGCTCATGCCTGTAATCCCAGCACTTTGGGAGACTGAGATGGGTGGATCACCTGAGGTCAGGAGTTTGAGACCAGACTAGCCAACATGGTGACACCCCGTCTCTACTGAAAATACAAAAATTAGCTGGGTGTGGTGGCAGGTACCTGTAATCCTAACTACTTGGGAGGCTGAAGCAGAAGAATCGGGTGAACCCAGGAGGCAGAGGTTGCGGTGAGCGAAGATTGCCCCAGTGCACTCCAGCCTGGGCAGCAGAGCGAAAGAAAGAAAGGAAAGAAAGGAAGAAAGAAAGGAAGGAAGGAAGGAAGAAAGAAAGAAAGAAAGAAAGAAAGAAAGAAAGAAAGAAAGAAAGGGAAAGGAAGGAAGGAAGGAAGGGGAAAGAAAGAAAGAAAAAGAAAGAAGAAAGAAAGGAGAAAGAGAAAGAGAGAAAGAGAAAAAGAAAGAGAGAAAGAAAAAGAAAGAGAGAAAGAAAGAAAGAAAGAAAGAAGGAAAGAGAAAGGAAGGAAGGAAGAAGGAAAGAAAGGAAGGAAGGAAGGAAGGAAGGAAAAGAAGAAAATAGAGAGGTGCTTCATGAGCAGTTTTAACCTGAGCTCAAGGACAAATACCATGCTGGGCATGGTGGCTCACACCTATGATCCCAACACTTTGGGAGGCCAAGGTGAATCACTTGAGCCCAGGTGTTAAAGAGCAGCCTGGGAGGATCACTTGAGCCCAAGTGTTTAAGACCAGCCTGGACAACATAACAAGACCCTATCTCTACAAAAAAAAATTTTTTTAATTAGCCAGGCGTGGTAGCACATGCCTGTAGTTTCAGCTACTTGGGAGGCTGAGGCAGGAGGATTGCTTGAGCCCAGGAAGTTGAGGCTGCAGTGAGCCATGACTGCACCACTGCACTCCAGCCTGGGCAATAGAGCAAGATCCTGTCTCAAAAGAATAAAAAAAAATAAAAATAAGAATAAGTTTTAAAAAGGACTAATACTTTGGGAATTGATAGAGGTTAGGGGGCCTAAAGTTCACTCTCCCTTTCTTTCAGAATTCCAGCTGATAAGAGAGCACTCAGTGAGTGGCCAAATGGATACCAGAGAATCATTGTTATTAATGGGCCACAGAGTACCTACTAACCCCAAAGAGTAGGGCTCTCTGCTAAACTATATTGGAGCACGTGCCTTGGACCAGATATCTGATGTGTCTCCTGTTACCCTGCCAGCTTCAGGAAGAATCACAGGCCTGCCTCACGTACCCATTCACTTTTTTTTTAGATATAGGATCTCACTCTGTTGCCCAGGCTTGGGTACAGTGGTGCAATCATAACTCACTGCAGCTTTAATCTCCTGGGATCAACCCATCCTCCCTCTTCAGCCTCCCAAGAAGCTAGGACTGTAGGCACATAGCACCATGCCCAGGTAATCTTTTTATTTTTTGTAGAGATAGGGTTTCACTATGTTGCCCAGGCTTCCAGTTACTTCTTAAAAACTGATCCTTATTCTGACCCAGGTGAGCTTACTCATGGAAGCTGGAAGCATAGGAGAGCCTACAGACTCCTTATCGACCATGAGACAGTCAAGATAGATATGGTAAAATATTTTTTTCTTCTAAACTCAATCCCCAGTTATGTGGTTCAAGGATTATTGGGCCCTGTGAGTCCATCCACCAACCCTCTACCCATGTGAAGAAGTATTGAAACCATGGGAACAGAAGTGAAGCTTTTCCCTCCAATACTCCTCCTCCAGGCCACAGATGCAGAAGGCCATCTCCTCTTTGGAAACAGGCAGAACAAGGGAAAATCATTCTCCCTTGACCAAAAAGAATCACGATAGCTTTTCTGAATTCAATTCAACATATCCTTGCTGAGTACCTATGATCCCAGCCCTCCTGGCACAGTCTTATCTGTAAATATTCTTAGCAGAAGTAAGAAAGCAGAATTGGAGCTTTTCTTATCTTTCACTTACACTTTCTTAGTACGATTTTTCTGGTAGCTTAAGTCTGATGTCCTATGAAGTGTGAGGGATCAAGCCCAGGACAGTCTAATCTCGAGAAAGAGTGTCACTCTATTAAAGTGACTGAATCCCACTGAGCTTGTTCACCAGCTGGAACCGCAGAACTCAATGTTGTTTCTTGACTGTTTGCCTCAAGAGGAACCTCTTGAAAGAGCCTTTATTTCATGTTCCTAAAAACTGGAAGCAGCAAAAAGAAAGGAGTGGGTATGAAGGTTGGCAATTGCACCCTCTAAAGCCAACCCTTTGCATGAAGATAAGAAGGAAAGACACTATGGTGGAGGGGGTGGGTCCCATGGTAGCCCCAACCTTCAGCACCCTGTGACCAGGCAAGAGACAGTTGTTGCACCGTCTTCCTCATAGCAGAGTCTAGCTGCACTCAAAGACTTCCTTATCATTCCCCAATTCCAGGGCTGCTGGGACATGTACCCCAATGTCTTTCTCATACATTTCAGGTACCAGGAAGTCCACATATGGCTGGATCCTCATATGAAGCCAAGTCTCCTGGCTCCTAGCCAGGGCTCTCTAGACAGCCTAGTGGAGACCATTCCAGATAAAAATTACTTTCTTTGGTGTCTTTGCTGTCTTAGGCAAAGGAATTGCAAGTAAAGCTTGAAGAGATTAAGGCTAAAGAAATAAGTGGGAAGAAATAGAGACCATGGCTTCTCCTTGGCAAATAGAGGAAGACCTTCCACATTAGTAGAGTTCAAAAGAGTCCTCCAGAAATGGTCATCTATAGTGTGACTTTCCACATCAATCTAACCCCCAAGGGCTTAGGGATTCCAGCAAGTAGAAGACCTTTAGAAAATGCTTATACAGTATGATCTCAATTATGCAATTATAAAATAAAACAAAACAAACAAAAACACTGTGTGGACAAAAAGACTGGCAGAAAATACTATAAAATGTTGACAGAGAGGGTTATATAGAGCAATGACTCTGGAGTCAGGCAGACGCGGATTTTCATCTCTTCTGCCATTTACCCACTGTGCTGCCGTGGCCATGTTGTCTAACTTCTCTGACCTCAATTTCCTCCTCTACAGTAGGAATAATAGCACCTACCTCAAAGTGTTTGATATGGTTTAGCTCTGTGTCCCCACCCAAATCTCATGTTGAATTGTGATCTTCAGCGTTGGAGGAGGCGCCTGGTGGGAGGTGACTGGATCACGGGGGGCAGATTTCCCCCTTGCTGTTCTCCTGATAGTGAGTGAGTTCTCACGAGATCTGGTTATTTTAAAGTGTGTAGTACTTCCCCTTTGCACTTTCTCTCCTGTCACCATGTGAAGATGTGCTTGCTTCCCCTTCACCCTTCCACCATGATTGTAAGCTTCCTGAGGCCTCCCAGCCATGCTTCCTGTACAGCTTGCAGAACTATGAGTCAATTAAAGCTCTTTTCTTCATAAATTACTCAGTCTCAGGTAGTTCTTTAGGCAGTGTGAAAATGGACTAATACAGTGTTGTTGTGAAAATTGCATTATATAATGTATGTAATGCCTAGTGCTTAAAATGATGCTCAAGGCCAGGCGTGGTGGCTCACGCCTGTAATCCCAGCACTTTGGGAGGCCGAGGCGGGTGGATCACGAGGTCAGGAGATTGAGACCATCCTGGATAACACGGTGAAACCCCGTCTCTACTAAAAATACAAAAAAATAGCCAGGCGTGGTGGCAGGCGCCTGTAGCCCCAGCTACTCGGGAGGCTGAGGCAGGAGAATGGCGTGAACCCGGAAGGCGGAGTTTGCAGTGAGCCAACCAGCCTAGGCGACAGAGCGAGACTCCGTCTCAAAAAAAAAAAAAAAAAAAAAAATGATGCTCAAAAATTGGTGGTTGCCCAGGTGCAGTGGCTCATGTCTGTAATTCTACCACTTTGGGAGACTGAGGCGGGAAGATCAGTTGAGGCCAGGCCTTCAAGAGCAGCCTGGGCAACAGAGCAAGATCCTGTTTCTGCAAAAAGTTAAAAAATTAGCCAAGTATGGTGGTGTGCACCTGTAGTCCTAGCTACTCAAGAAGCTGAGGCAGGAGAATCACTTGAGCCCAGAAGGTTGAGGTTGCAGTGAGCTATGATTGCACTACTGCAGCCCAGCCTGGGCAACATGGTAAGACTCTGTCTCAAAAAGAAAAAAAAATGGTGTTCTGCAGCCTGGCAAGGGTTCTTTTCTTTCACGTTCATTCCATGAGGCACTTCACTGGAGCCTTCAGGACTGCTGTGTGCAAATAAAGCCCATTTCTTCAGGACAAGCCTCTGCCCTGTGCAATTAGCTGCAATGGGGAGGTAGTGGGGAAATGAAAACTCATAGAGTAGAGAGGAAGACCACTGCTCACAACTGCACTTTTATCCTCTCATTAAGTGACCAGAGGCCCTGAAAGAACACACCAACGGTCATTTTTTGCACAAGTAGCAAACACTGAGACACTGTTCCAAACAGCAAGGTAATTCAAGATGCCATAAGTTATGTCCTCTTGTTGCAAATATTACATAACAGATAGAATTTTCCCTTTAACTAAGATATGGGGCAAACTATGGAGGCCAAACAAGGGACTCCAACTCTCAAAGGCAGTTTCTCCAGTGCCCTCATCATGCTCCCAATCTCATCTCTACCCTCGGGCTCAAAGGATCAGGCACCTAGGCTAGGCCACAGCTTTTCAAATTACAACTACTGCAAACAACAGAGGTAGCTGACAGGTAAGACACAAACAGAAATGTGCCACCTTGGCCTTCAGTGTGAACTACATTTGTTCTCAAGAGTGTTTAAGCCAATAGCTCATGGAATTTAAAACTGAGAATGAACTTAAATGTCTAAGCCTTGGTTTCCCATATAAGACTCAATCTATTGACATACCCAAGGTCAGAGAGTTAGTGGCGTGATCTTGGTCAATTCAAATAGCAAAGCCAGGTCTAGAAGCCAAGCCTCCTAACTGCCAGCCAAAGATGCTTCCTCTAAAGATGGATTTTGCTTTGTCCCACATTGCTGGGTTGATTGGTTCCACCCTTTGGGAGGTGCTTACTACAGGGGCTGTTGTACAAGATGGAGCAACACAGATCTTGGATGCAAGTTGGGTGAGAATTGGAAGCAAGGCCTTGCCACCTGTGTAGTCCTGCGGCTGCTGTTTCTCACAGTCACAAGCTGTCACAGACCTCCAGCTAATGCCAGCAGGGCTGTGGGGGCACCATGCCAACCGCTGGGTCAGCCCTCATGGCTCTAATAGTTGGACTAGTGATTAGAATGAAAGTACCCACTCTTATCTGGACCTGGTCATTATCTGTGAATGGGGACAACAGATGAGCCCCTCACAGCACCATGGCAACGATCAGAAAATACACTGGCTGCCGAGCACCGGAACAGTCGTGCTCCTGCAATGCATCCCTGCTGGCACATGCTATCCAGGACGTATGGACAATGGTATGTTCGATCCTCAGAAAATCATCATCTCCATCACAGATGACTAACACATTTGCAGAGACTAAATCACAAGGACAACAAGATAAATGTAAAAATGTAGCTGAACACGAGTATTCTTTTTTACAGCTTTGAGATAGAATTCACCCATTGAAAGTATGCAGTCCAGTGGTTTTTAGAATACTCACAGAATTTGGCAACTATCACCACAACCTAATTTTAAAACATTTTCATCACCCCCGAAAGAAACTCCACACCCTTTAGCTGATATTCCCCAGTCTCCCGCCATCTCCCCGGGTCTCCCACCATCTCCCCGGGTCTCCCACCATCTCTAGGCAGCCACTAATCTCTGTCTCTATAGATTTGCTTATTCCAGACATTTCACAGCAATGGTATCATACAATATGTAGTCTTTTATAATGACTAAATGGCCTCTTTCATTTAGCATAATGTTTTCAAGGTTTGTCCATGTGATCAATTATTCTTTTTTTTTTTTTCCTTTGAGACAAAGACTGACTCTGTCACCCGGGCTGGAGTGCAGTGGTGCAATCTTGGCTCACTGCAGCCTCCACCTCCCAAGTTCAAGTGATTCTCCTGACTCAGCCTCCCGAGTACCTAGGACTACAAGCATGCACCACCACTCCCAGCTAATTTTTGTATTTTTAGCAGAAACAGGGCTTCACCATGTTGGCCAAGCTGGTCTCGAACTCCTGACCTCAGGTGATCCATCCGCCTCAGCTTCCCAAATTGCTGGGATTACAGGCATGAGCCACTACACCTGGCCCGATTAATTATTCTTATCATAACTCTTACAGCATCTTTTCTAGATCTTGAAGCCCTTCTGAAATGTCCTCAAACATTTTGGTTACTACTGGAAGGAAAACAAATTCTATTTACCCAAGTTTTTAGTGTGCTAGTGCAGGTGGCATTGTGTTATTGCTGAGATAAGGTCAATCAATTTATTTATCTGTATCAACAGCCACTAAATACTTGGCTTAAAAAATATTTAGTGTGCTTTGTGGGTGTAGTTTTCTCATCATGTATAAGTCTAGGGCTTGTGGCAAGAAGCAATTATTCCCAAAATAACACACTTTGGAAGACTGACACAGGAGAATCGCTTCAGGCTAGGAGTTCCAGACCAGCCTGGGCAACATAGAGAGACCTCGTCTCCACAGAAAAATGAAAAAATAAGCTGGGCATGGTGGTGCATGCCTGTAGGCTCAGCTACTCAGGAGGCTGATGCAGGAGAATCGCTAAGCCCAGGGGTTCAAGGCTGCAGTGAGCCATGATTGCGCCACTGAACTCCAGCCTGGGCAACAGAGCAACACCTTGTCTCTAAAAATCAGAGCCCCGTGGAACTTGGAACAACTCTCTCTTTCACCTGATGGATGTTCGTGCATTCGGGGATGCACAACACTGCCCTCTGCTGGACAGTGTTCCAGGAAGACTAAAAAAGTCAGAAGAATACACCAAAGTCAGAAATGGCACCAAAGGTCCAGAGGACCTGCTAGCAAGCTTACCTTTATTTGTTCACTAATCAAAGAACATTTAAAGGGCACCCACGCCGTGCCAGGCACTGTCCTGGTAGTAACGCAAAGATAGGCAGTGACTATTGCCCTCCAAGTGCTCCCTGTTAGAGAAGTTCTTTTTGACGCAAGCTGGGACACCTCCCCACCTGCGGGAATTCCCTGGACCTGAACTTTGCCCAGAACACATGTCTCGGGTACCACATCAAAGGCAACACAGGCCGGGTGCGTTGGCCCATGCCTGTAGCCCCAGCACCGTGGGAGACCAACACTGATTGCTTGATGCCAGTCTGGGCAACATAGCGAGACCCCATCTCTAAAAAAAAAAAAAAAAAATTATTTTAATTACCCAGGTATAGTTGGGCACACCTGCAGTCCCAGCTACTCAGGAGGCTGAGGAGGAAAGATCGCTGGAGCTCAAGAGTTCGAGGCTGCAGTGAGCTATGATTGTGCCACTGCACTCCAGCCTGGGGGACAGAGAAAGACCCTGTCTCAAAAATAATAATAATAATAATAATAATAATAATAATAAGATTGTTCCTCTCCATATGGTCCTCCCCAAGGGCTGTGTGAGTGCCCTTATGGCATGACGGCTGGCTTCCCCAAAATAACACCTGTAAGCTGCAACGCCTGCATGACCTGGTCTTGGAAATCACCCCCCATTACTTCCACTTTCTTCTGTGAGCCACACAGCCAGCTCAATCCAATGAGGGAGGGACCCACACAAGTGCATGAATTCTAGGAGGCAAGAATCATCGAGGGCCATCTTGGAGTCTGACCATTGCGTGATGATTCCATTTTTCTTCCATTTTCCATTCCCATTTGAAGGTCAAAATCCAGATTCCTAACTGTTGTTTGAGTCCACCCTTTAAATTTCTGCCAGGTGTTCATCCAATCTCTACCCAAATCCTCCTTGGGCAGGAGTCCAAGGTCCTCCAGCTCTGACTGGTCTGTCCTCAGATGGCACTGACTCTTGGAGATCTCCTACGCAGGCTGGGTCAGTTCCTCCTCGTGTGAGTCCTTCAGTTAGTTAAAAATAGCAACCACGGTCCTTCAGTAAATATTGATTGAGACCTACTCTGCACCCAACCCACTGTGCTAGCTGCTAGGGACATTGCAGGGAACAAGGCACAGTCTTTGTCCCAAGAACTCATTTTGGTTTGGCATCCCTTGCTCCATTCAAGCAGGTCCATGCCACACCCCATGAGCAAAAGACCCCTAAGCCTGACCTCAAAGAAAACCCCTCTCTGTTAGTCAAGGCTCTTCTGGTAGCAAATAACAGAGAACAAAACTCAAATGGCCTCAAGAAAACAGAGAAGTATGGACAAACAGTGGGCTGTAAAGTTGCTTGGAATCTGAGGCAAATCGTTATTGCTTCCGAAATACAATTGAAAAGATGTGAAGCTGATGGATAGAAAGCCACAGAATTTTTAATATTGCTCTGATATCTAGCATCCTTCCTGAACTTTTATTTTAATTAAAATTGCTTCTATAGATCCTTTCAGATTTGTATATCATGGGCAGATAATTCTATTTCTGTTTCTTCTATTCCAATTTGTTATTGTTTTCAGTTTTTTTGTTTTGTTTTGATGCTCTGTTTCCCAGGCTAAGGTGCAGTGGCACAATATTGGCTCACTGCAACCTGTACCTCCCAGGTTCAAGAGATTCTCCTGCCTCAGTCTCCCAAGTAGCTGGGACTACAGGCATGCATCACCATGCCCAGCTAATTTTTTGTATTTTTATTAGAAACGGGTTTTTGCCATGTTGGCCAGGCTGATCTCGAACTCCTGACCTTAGGTGATCCACCTGCCTCGGCCTCCCAAAGTGCTGGGATTACAGGTGTGAGCCACCATGCCCGGCCTCATTCCAATTCTTATACCTTTTCCTTTTTGCTTATTTTTAAACTTGTTAAGACCTCCAGTATAATGGAGAATGAAAGTAATGATAGTACACATCACTACTTTATTTTTTAATACTTTTTTCTTCTAGCTCTGATAATGGGGGATAGTTTGTGTCAGAAAAAACCATCTGTTGATAACAACTGTAAACAATGGACAAAATATTAAAACAACTATATCATGTCCTTGGAGAGTAGCCAAAGCCAGGCAGAAATTAGGGAACTATAAGCCTTGGAAAAATGGAAGTACACAATGTGAGATTCAAGTTTAACCAGCTTTTCTTCTGAAAGCACTCTTCAATTTGTTTGGGGCCTAGGGACTAGAATTCAATCAAAAAGCAAACAGTTGGGTTGGGTGTGGTGGCTCACGCCTGTAATCCCAGCACTTTGGGACACCGAAATGAGAGGATTGTTTAAGAACTGGGCAACAAAGCAAGACCTCACCTCTACAAAAAATTTTTAAAATTAGCCAGGTGTGGTGGTGTGCACCTGTAGTCCCTGTAGTCAGCAACTAGAGAGACTGAGGTGGGAGGATTCCTTAAGCCCAGGAAGTTGAGGCTGCAGTGAGCTGTGATCACACCGCTGTATTTCAGCCTGGGCAACAGAGCAAGACTTATTAAGCTAAAGTTTTATTAGGGCTTATAGTCTTATGAGGCCAAAGAATCATAGGTGAGAATTTGGAGCTGCCAGAGAACTGGAACTGAGAGACAAGGAATGTGGAAAAGGGAAGAGCCACAAAATCCTTATGTAAGTACGCTCTCAAATCCTTGGCTGAATTTTAACGTCTGTGCATGGAGGAAAGATTCCAATGAGCCCAGAGGAAAGGAATAGCTGAAAGGGAAAAAAAGCTGAGCAGAGATTTTAGCAGCTGCTCAGTGCTATTAATAGAATGACAGACTTGGCCGGGCACAGTGGCTCATGCCTGTAATCCTAGCACTTTGGGAGGCCAAAGCGGGTGGATCACCTGAGGTCAGGAGTTCAAGACCAGCCTGGACAATATGGTGAAACCTCGTCTCTACTAAAAATACCAAAACTAGCCAGGCGTGGTGGCACGCATCTGTAATCCCAGCTACTCAGGAGTCTGAGGCAGGAGAATCGCTTGAACCTGGGAGGCGGAGGTTGCAGTGAGCTGAGAGCACGCCACTGCACTCCAGCCTGGGTGACAGAGCAAGACCGCATCTCAAAAAAAACAAAGGAATGACAATGACAAACTTTAGAGTTAAAATCTCACCAACTTAAAGGGGTTTGATAAATACTTCAAGATTTTTAATGACTCCTCAAAGGGCCATGCCCTGAGATTAGGAAGCACATGCTAGGGTTAAGAGCTACATCCTAGAAACGAGCAAAATCAAAACAGACCCATGAAACAAAGCTTTCAACTAAACTTCTGGGTGATCTGCCAGTAGGTCTACTAGATCTGCTAGAACAGAATTTAACACTCTTCAGAGGAAGATAACAGAATGCAGAGTCTCTACAATGTATCATCCACAAGGTTGTTATACAATAAAAAAATTACCAGACACGTGAAGAAGTAACAAAATGTGATGACTTATAAATAGAGGGGAAAAAGCAGTTAATAAATAGTATCCCCACAGGCAACCCATGTGTTGGTATTGAGAAAAGGACTTGAAGATAATTCATAACTATACATTAAAGTTTTACAGAAGAGAAATTGGATGTAATGGATAAAGAGACAGAGAATCTCAGAAAAGATGTGGAAACCCTTAAAAAGTACCAAGAAGAAATCTTAGAACTGAAAACTACAATATGAGAAATTTTTAAAAACCATTACACAAGATTTGTAGAAAATTGAATATGGGGGATGGGGGAAGAAAGGTTATTGATTTAAAGACAGATAAATAGATAAATTATCCAAAAGTAATCCAATGTATAAAAAAGGTGAAAGCCTCAATATCAAGTAATACCAAATAGATCCATAATACCAAACCTCCCTAATGTGTATTTGCCATCTCAGGAGGAGGGAATAGAATCGAGAATTTTTAAAATTTCAAGAAATATTGGCCAAAATTTCTCCAACTTTGGTTATAAACATCAAATCCTATTTATAAGAGGCTTAACAGGCCTCCAAAAAATTAGTTTAAAAAAAAACTTATACCTAGCCACATCATGGATAAAAACCAAAAAGAAATAGAAAATCTCAAAAGCAGTCAGGAAAAAAAGACACATTACATACAAGGAAGCAATAATAAAAATAACAGCCAACTTTGTACTCAATAAATGGAGCCTGGAAGACAAGGAAATTACATCTTTAAAGTATAAAAAGAAAAAACTGTCAACTTAGAAGTTTATGTCCAGTAAAACTATTCTTCAAAAATGAATGCAAAGAAAACAAGACATTTTTAGATAAATTCAGTTGAGATCATTTTTTGCCAGCAGATCTTTACCACGAGAAGTGCTAAAAGAAATTTTTTAGGCTGAAGGGAAATAATATTATTTGGAAAAGGAATACTACAAGTTATTAATTAATAGTTGATTGATTCATGAGTTTTCTTTTTATCACAAATGCAAAATATCATTATGAACTCATTCCTCACTATGATAAATAAAGCACTAATTTAGGTACTATTTTTTGAATGTTTTAAAATAAACGTTCTTATGAATTATTCATATACTTATTTTGCAAAATATCAACTTAAGATAAATTGACTCATACACAGACTCATATGCAAATAATTGTTCCTTGGGAAAAGGAACAATACTATTATAAAAAGGAATTAGTTAATATTTGGGCAAATATAAAAGAATAATTGTCTATAAGAAATATTTTTTTTTGAGACAGAATCTCACTCTGTAACCCAGGCTGGAGTGCAGTGGTGCAACCTCAGCTCACTGCAACCTCCACCTCCTGGGTTCAAGTGATTCTCCTACCTCAGCCTCCCTAGTAGCTGGGATTACAGGAACCTGCCACCACACCTAGCTAATTTTTGTATTTTTAGTAGACACGAGGTTTCACCATGTCGGCCAAGCTGGTCTCAAACTCCTGACTTCAAGCGATCCACCCGCCTCAGCCTCCCAAAGTGCTGGAATTACAGGCATGAGCCACTATGCCCGGCTAGCTGAAAGAAATCTTTTAGGCTAAAGAGGAATAATATTATTTGGAAAAGGAACACTACAAATTATTAATTAATAATCAATTGATTCATGAGTTTTGTTTTCATCACAAATGCAAAATGTTATTATGAACTAATTCCTCATTATGATACATAAATAAAGCAATAATTTAGGCACTATTCTTCTGAATGTTTTAATATAAACATTCTATAAATTATTCATATTATTTTGCAAAAAATCAGTTTAAGATAAACTGACTCACATGCAGACTCATATGCAAATACTTGTTCCTTGGAAAAAGGAAAAATACTATTACAAAAAGGAATGAGTAGTATTGGAGATGGTTAATATTTGGGCAAATATAAAAGAATCTATAAAAAATTATTTTTTAAGAATTTGCCATTAATTATAATTTTTGCTGCATACTTCCAGCTAAAACTTTCTTTCTTTCTTTCTTTCTTTCTCTCTTTCTTTCTTTTTTTTGAGACAGTGTCTCGCTCTGTTGCCCAGGCTGAAGTACAGTGGCACGATCTTGGCTCACTACAACCTCCGCCTCCCAGGCTCAAGCGATTCTCCTGCCTCCGCCTCCCTAGTAGCTGGGATTACAGGCATGCACCACCAAGTTGGGCTAATTTTTGTATTTTTAGTAGAGAGAGGGTTTCACCATGTTGGCCAGACTGATCTCAAACTCCCGACCTCAGGCTATCCACCCACCCCAGCCTCCCAAAGTGCTGGGATTACAGATGTGAGCCACCGCGCCCGGCCTCAGCTGAAACTTTCTGTGTCTCTTTTGTGGGCCTCGTGAACTTCTGTTCTTTCCTTCTTTTTTTTTTTTTTTTTTTTTTGAGACAGTCTCACTCCGTCGCCCAGGCTGGAGTGCAGTGTCGCGATCTCGGTTCACTACAACCTCCGCCTCCCAGGTTCAAGCAATTCTCCTGCCTCAGCCTCCCGAGTAGCTGGGACTGTAGGCATGCACCACCACGCTGGGTTAATTTTTGTATTTTTAGTAGAGACAGGGTTTCACCTGTTGGCCAGGCTGGTCTCAAACTCCTAACCTCAAGTGATCCACCTGCCTCAGCTTCCCAAAGTGCTGGGATGACAGGCGTGAGCCACCGTGCCCAGCTTGCTATTTCCTTCTTTATCATCCCCTCTCCGCTGTTTATATAACCTGTCCAATTCCTGTGATTAATGATATTCATTTATTTAATAAGTAACATTTTGTTTCTTAAAATCTAAAAAAAACCTAAAACTGATATGAAAACATACACTCAAAATTCTGAGTGATGAGGCACTAATGTTATTATCTTATTCTTTGTGCATTTCTATTTTTAATTTTTTTGTTTACAATGTCCAGTTACTTCCATTCCAGATTCACTGTGTATTAATCAATTTATCTTAAATTGATTTTTTGCAAAATAATTATATAAATAATGTATAAGAATGTTTACATAAAATCATTCAAAAGAACAGTACCTAAATTGTTGAATTATTGATTTATCATAAGGAATTAGTTAATAATAAAATTTTGCATTTTTAATGAGAATAAAACTCATTAATTAATAAACTTTTCCAGGATTCTTCTCTTTTGCTGCCTCCTAAAGACAATTCTGTCTCTCCTCTCTTCCCATATCTTCCAAGAAGAGCTTTAGTGATACAAAATCAGGAGAATGGGTAGAAAGACACCAGGATTGGAGATAAAATACTCAGAGGTAAGTTGGGGTAACAAGTGAATAATAATTTCAAGGATGAGTGGCTTCAGAGTAGCTAGACATGTAAGAAAACCACAGAGGAGTCCAGGTGTGGTGGTTCAAGCTTGTATCCTAGCACTTTGGGAGGCCAAGGTGGAAGGATCACTTGAGACCAGGAGTTCAAAACTAGCCTGGGCAACATAGTGAGGCCACGTCTCTATTAAAAAAAAAAAAAAAGACAAAGAAAAAGAGAAGAAGAAAGAGGAAGAAGAAGAAGAAAAAAGAGGAAGAGGAAGAAGGAGGAGGAGGAAGAAGGAAGGAGGGAAGGAGGGAGGGAAGGAGGGAAGGAAAGAAGGAAAGAAGGAAAGGAAAGGAAGGAGAGAGGGAGGGAGGGAGGAGAAGAAAGAACATTCTAAGAACCATGGCTAGGAGTTATGAATTGAATGGATTATAATATTCTTGGCTGGGCGCAGTGGCTCACTACTGTAATCCCAGCACTTTGGGAGGCTGAGGCGGGCGGATCATGAAGTCAGGAGTTAGAGACCAGCGTGACCAATATGGTGAAACCACATCTGTACTAAAAATATAAAAATTAGCTGGGCGTGGTGGTGGGCGCCTGTAGTCCCAGCTACTTGGGAGGCTGCAGCAGGAGAATCGCTTGAAACCAGGAGGTGGAAGTTGCAGTGAGCTGAGATCATGCCACTGCACCCCAGCCTGGGCAACAGAGCGAGATTTCGTCTCAAAAAAAAAAAAAAATATATATATATATATATATATACACACATATATATATATTCTTTAAATGATCTAAGTAAACATTAGAAAGACTTTTTAATTATTATTGTTTCTTTGCCAGTGCTAAGGGCCTCAAGATTTATTTGAGTTACATGTTCATAACTGAACATTTATGAAGTAACTGAAATTTTTTTCCTGCTGCCGTATTAGAAGAAACCTTAAAATCTTAGGAGGGACGAGGTCAGAATATTACATTTTGCTGAATTGCTTGTGGGGCGGGGAGGAATTATTTCATTTAAATACAGTGACAATAGAAGGGATTGGCTTAAAATCTTCGGATTTTTTAACTGAATTCTGAAAATATAATTTCTTAAACATCTGAGCACTTTGACCTGTCTTTCAAACTGTGACATCTTCTCCAACTTTACTAAAATATATTACATATATATACAATATATATTATATATAAATATAATTCAGAAACCTTACCATGTCTCTATTAACTACTGTTACAGGTATTTAAACATTTTAAATAGACTTCCCCATCTGCCATTCTCACAAAGTAATCACTTTCACCATATTTTAGCTTTGCAGGTACAAGTATTTACCTTCGCATTATACAATTTTCTATTTAAACTACTATTTCTTGATTTTTCAGTTTTAGGTAGTAACTATTGACTTCCTAATATGGAAGATGAAGATTCAACTTTCTTATACCCCTTCCCTTATCTTCCCAATATAGTTATAATTTTTGGTTAAATCCATATTCAGTGCCTATGTAAATATTCCTGGCTGAGTGGCACACTAGGAAAACAATTTCTCTCTTATATGGCATTTTATTTTCCTTAGAGTTCATAATTGTCTCATTTTTTCCTTTGCTTGTTTTCTATAACTGTAAAAAGAAATTGTAGGCCGGGTGCAGTGGCTTACACCTGTAATCCCGGCACTTTGGGAAGCCAAAGGAGGCAGATTGCTTGAGGTCAGGAGTTCGAGACCAGCCTGGCCAACATGGCAAAACCCCGTCTCTACTAAAAATATAAAAATTAGCCAGACATGGTGACTATAATCCCAGTTATTCAGGAGGCTGAGGCAGGAGAATCGCTTGAACCTGGGAAGCAGTGGTTGTAGTGAGCTGAGATCGTGCCACTGCACTCCAGCCTGGGCGACAGAGTGAGACAGCATCTCAAAAAAAGAAAAAAAAAATGTATATAATTGTAAACCTCTGGCTATGAGTTGTTCTACGTGTCAAATGGGGGCAGGGGCTGGGACGCTAGCACTATTCAGGATGATCATTTTTACTTAACTCCCCTATTTCCATTGCAGTGCCCTGACCCTCACCTTCATCCAATGTTCCTAAGTCAAACTCCATGTAGATTAAGCCCTTCAGAGAGGACTCCTTCAATGCTGTGCCATCAGGGGCAGTCACTGAGGTGGTGGTGTTCTCGGGGGTATTTGGGGGTCCAGTTGCTTCTCATAGGATTTCCACCAATCCTATTTGGCACTCAAGCTATCTTGCACTTTCAGAAATACCTGCAGCCTTCCAGGGTTCGGACATGCAGCTCAGTTTGCCTTTCACTTTTCCCTTCTGCAAGGTTGAGTTTCTCTTTTCTCCAATTTGCTATTCATCCCGTGTCTATTTTCTTCTTATTTCCAGCTTCCCAAATTTTGGTTTCTAGCCTAACTTTTTCTGAAAACCGAGGAAGCCAGTACCAGTAACCTTCTCTGAGTCTGTTTTCCTAATCTATTAGACGAAACAGCCATGATCTCCTCTCCAGCACCTGGACTCAAATCCCAAAGCATCCTTGGTTTATATCCATCCTTGCAGCCTCTGTTTGCTACCGAGATCTCTGAGGGCGCTCTGGCCAGAGAGGAGGATCTGCAGGAAATGCTAATGCTTACCCTACACCGTCAGTCAAGGCGAGAATGCCTTGGTTTTTTAATGGCTCCCAGGGAATTTCACAGAAACATAGTTTATTCATCTTTTGTATGACTGCCCCTATTTTCAAGAGCTGTAGCAACAAATCACCCCATAGAGGAGTGTGGGTGGGAGGAAGGGAGAGAGAGGAAAATAACGAAGAGAAAAGGGAACAAGACAAACGGCTCTATCCCGACTTTCATGCACACGCCCCTGTCCCGAAGTTGGGAGACTCACATCACAGTGACCACAGTGGAGGCTCAGGCTGAGAATCCCACCGCATAAAGGTTAAGATGACAAAGGCAAACGGATTGCTGTGCCCGGCTTCATAGGCAATAAATCCCATGTGTCTTTCATCCTTCCCACCCTCTCCCCGGTGAGTCTATTTCCATGATGAAATACCATTCCACAAGCCCAGCTGGCTGATGGATTATCAAACGTACAAGACTAGCTCCGGTGAGCCCTTTGAAGTGGATTGAAACACGGGCTTTGTAAAAATGGATGTCATCCAGGCTCCCTGTTTCAAGGTTGGCAGCATAATTTTCTTTCTTAAGTGTAGGTCTCTACTTGGTACTGCAGATGGCTTTACCTCGGCCTGAACATGAATTACAGGCTCCCTCCAGAGTAACTCACAGCTCTCTCATTTCCTCTACCTCTTCCCACACACACAGGGGTGAGGGGAGAGGCTGGCCCCATAGCCCTGAAGTCATGGAAAGAGAGGGAGCGGCTAGGCCACTCACCCTAGGCCATCCCAACCTGGAAATACAGGGAAAAGGCTCACAAAGCTTTTGAAAAAGGAAAAGAATAATAAAGAGGTAGTAGTTGGGAGCTGAGAATGGGGATGAAGGCCAATGCCTTCCACATCTGTGGTCTTCTGGGGCATTAGAAGTCAGTATTCTGGGCTGGGTGTGGTGGTTCATGCCTGTAATCCCGGCACTTTGGGAGGCCAAGACGTGTGGATCACCTGACGTCAGGAGTTTGAGACCAGCCTGACCAACATGGCAAAACTCTGTCTCTACTAAAAATACAAAATTAGCCGGGCGTGGTGATGCATGCCTGTAATCCCAGCTACCGGGAAGGCTGAGGCAGGAGAATCGCTTGAACCTGGGAGGTTGCAGTGAGCTGAGATTGCTCCATTGCACTCCAGCCTGGGCAATAAGAGCAAAACTCCATCTCAAAAAAACAAAAAAGTCAGTATTCTGGCTGGGTGCGGTGGCTCACGCCTATAATTCTAGCACTTTGGGAGGCTGAGGTAGAAGGACTATTTGAGGTCAGGAGTTCAAGGCCAGCCTGGATAACATACCAAGACCCCGTCTCTATTTTAAAAATTTTTTTTAATTAGCTGGGTGTGGTGGCTTGCACCTGTAGTCCCAGCTGCTCGGAAGGCTGAACCAGGAGGATGGCTTGAGCCTGACAGCTGCAGGCTGCCATGAGCTATGATCATGCTATTGCACTTCAACCTGGGCAACAGAGTGAGACCCTGTCTCACCAGTTACCAGTCTCTGCTGATGGCTGTGTAAGGATCCTAGAGGCATGGGGGTGGGCCTCCCCTCAATCAGCCACTCTGGGGCTCCCTCCCTTCCCAGGCTGCCTTCTAGAGGTCTCCCTGGGAGCCAGAGGTACCACAGGCAAACCTGGAGAAACAGAAAGAGGCTGGCATGAAGTTAACCTCAGTTTTGTCAAGCTCCCAAAGAATGTGTTCAACCTGTACCAAGCTGTGTACCAAGAGCCTCTGAGATACACCCCTTCCTTCTCCCCAAAACCACATCCAGGATTCTCAGCACAAGACAGTGTCTCAATACCACATTCCAAAAGATTCCGCCTTTCCCATGTGTCCACCAGGAAATGATTTAAAATTGCATTAAACTGGATGGACTTGGTGGCTTACATCTGTAATACCAGCAATTTGAGAGGCTGAGGCAGGAAGATTGCTTGAGCCCAGGAGTTCCAGACAGCATTGGAAGCACAGCAAGACCCTGTCTCTACCAAAAATAAAAATAAAAGGATAAAACAAAAAAATTGCATTAAACCATTGCTCACAATCACAATTTTTGTTGTTGTTGTTGTTTAAAAATCAGCTTACAACTAATTGATGGGAGTGCAAAAGGAAAGAGAAGACAAGCTTCGTACTGCTAATCTAAGAAAAACTGCAAATATAGCAGGGTGTGGTGGCTCACCCCTGTAATCCCAGCAATTTGGGAGGCTGAGGCAGAAGGACTATTTGAGGTCAGAAGTTCAAGACCAGCCTAGCCAACGTGGCAAAACCCCGTTTCTACTAAAAATACAAAACAATTAGCCAGGCGTGGTGGTGCACACCTGTAATCCCAGCTACTTGGGAGGCTGAGGCAGGAGAATCACTTGAACCCGGGAGGCAGAAGTTGCAGTGAGCCAAGATCACGCCACTGCATTCCAGCCTGGGAGACAGAGTCTCGAGGCAGAGGCTGCAGTGAGCCAAGATTACACCACTGCATTCCAGCCTGGGAGACAGTGTGAGACTCCATCTCAAAAAAAAAAAAAAAAAAAAGCAACTATAGCGGATAGCCAGCTGCATGAACAATGTATCCAGGGGCAGTTCTCCAAAACACAGCATGTGCCAATGGCAATCTCTCACTGATGGAGCTAAAGACTAAACCTCAAAGTCATCAGGATTGAGGTGTGCCCTGGACACGTCTCACCTGTTTAATGGCATTGAATAAGTGGACAAAAAAATAAGTACAGAATAGAAGAAATGAGCAGCATAATAATTTAAAGGACACAGGCCTCATGAATATGCATTGAACTTTATGCCTAATGACAGCAAACTGGTCTTCTCAAGCACACATGGGAAATTCACAGGAATTGATCATATTTTAGGTCACAAGGAAAATATCCGTAAATGACAGTAAATTTCATGTGGAAAAATAAGCATCCCAAAATAGCCAGGAACCCAGCACAAAATGGAAACTACGAAGGGGACACAGCGTGGGGGTTCACACCTGTAATCCCAGCACTTTGGGAGGCCGAGGCAGGAAGATCACTTGAGGCCAGGAGTTTGAGTCCAGACTGGGCAACATAAAATGACCTCATCTCTACAATAAAAAAAAATTGCCAGGTGTGATGGCATGTGCCTGTAGTCTCAGCTACTCAAAAAGCTGGGGCAGGAGGAAGGAGCACAGGAAGTTGAGGCTGGAGTGAGCTATGATTCTACTTGCAGCACTGCACTCCAAACTGGGCAATAGAGCAAGACTGTCTCCCAACAAAAACCCATGAGAGACAACTAGCCCTGTTAGATAATACTTCAAAGCTTTGATAATTAAAATAGTGTGGTATTGGTACATGAATAGACAGGTAGGTCAATGGAATAGAATAGAACATCCAGAAACAGATTCAAGTACATATGAGATTGTATTTTATTTACTCTTTTTTTTTTTCAATAGGACTTTGTCACCTAGGCTGGAGTGCACTGGCATGATCTCGGCTCACTGCAACCTCTGCCTCCTGGGTTCAAATGAGAGGCTCATGCCTCAGTCTCCCAATTAGCTGCATGCCACCACGTCTGGCTAATTTTTTTGTATTTTTAGTAGAGACAGGGTTTCACCATGTCGGCCAGGCTGGTCTCAAATTCCTGGCCTCAAGTGATCCACCAGCCTCAGCCTCCCGAAGTGCTAGGATTGCAGGATTGAGCCACCGCATCCGGCCAGTAATTTTAGTGTATGATAAAGGTGACATCTCAAATCACTGGGACAAAAATGAACTTTTAAAATTAATTGTGCTAGAACAACTGGTTAGCTACTTTTAAAAAGATAACATTAGATCCATACTTCACACCATTTACAAAAATAAATTCCCAATGGATCTGGGATTTAGTTTTAACCTGTCTAGCTCCATTTAAAAAGCTTGTTGGCATTTTTCATTGGGATTGTATTGAATTTTTAAATTTGTGAGGGTGTATACATATATATGCATGTTAAGAAAGTGTTCAGTTCAGGTACAGTGGCTCACACCTATAATCCTAGCACTTCAGGTCGAGGCAGGAGGATCACTTGAGCCCAGGAGTTTGAGACCAACTTGGACAACATAGTGAGACTCAGTCTCTGCAAAAAACTTTTTATAATTAGCTGGGCATGGTGGCATACACCTGTTGTCCCAGCTACTTGAAGGGCTGAGGTGGGAGGATCACTTGAGCCCAGGAGGTTGAGGCTGCAATGAGCCATAATTGTATTACTGCACTCCAGCCTGAGCAACAGAGCAAGACCCTGTCTCAAAAAAAAAAAAAAAAAAAAAAAGCATCCATCAGTTTCTATTTTCTTGAGTGTATTTATTAGGAAAGGCTGTTAAATGTTATTGAAAGTATTTCCAGCACCTATGGAGACAGTCATATGATATATCCTCTTCTATTTCTTGTGGAATATTTCGTGTGGATTTTAAATACTGAATTTGTATTCAGTTTTTGACTACAAATTTCTGGAATCTGTATTCAAATTTGTATTCCTGGAATAAATCATGCTTGGTCATGATGTATCATTTTCTTAATGCAGTATTGAATTCCATCTGCAAGTATTCTGTAGAGTATTTAAATAAATATTCATAAGTGACACAGGTATACAATTTTCTTATTTGTACTGTCTTTAGCATGTTTTGGTGTCAATGTTACACTCGCTTCATAAGATTAATTAGAAAAGTGAAGGGAAAAACAGACAAATGACAAATATGTTACCTAAATGCATCTTTCTCTTTCTAGAATTCCTAATAGAAGGATATTGAACTTCCTAGATGGCCTCGTTAGGTGTGAAATGCATCTCATGTTTTTAATTCTCTCATTCCTCGCTTTTCTTGGCAGACTGTTTTAGTTCTATGTGCTTATTACATCTCCTCTAGTTTCTCTGATGATATTAATTAGAATTATATAATTTCTCCTTGCACTCAATTATTTATTTCTTCTGGATTTTCATGTTCTATTTATTCATTTTGATCCTTGTCTTTTACTCTATTGATTTTCTTCAAATATGTAGAGATTCTTAATAGTCATTAACATTTATAAAGAAAGGACTGGGTTGCTTGATCAAGGAAGCTGATCTCACTTCTCCAGGCATGGGTTGCAACAATCTATAAGTAAAAAGAAGGCCTTGAGCAAGGAAATGATATGGTTCCACTTACTTCCTAAAAAGTTCACTGGGACTGCTCTGCAGAAAAGTCCATTTCCAGGGCAAAGATGAAAAATGAAAAGCAGGTAGCAATCTGACATACATGTTCTTTTCATGTTTTGTTTTGCTGTTTTGAGACAGACTCCTGCTGTGTCACCCAGGCTGGAGTGCAGTGGCGCGATCTTGGCTCAACTGCAACCTCTGCCTCCTGGGTTCAAGCAATTCTCCTGCCTCAACCTCCCAGGTAGCTGGGATTACAGGCACACACCACCACACCTGGTGGTGGGGTTTCACCATGTTGGCCAGGCTGGTCTCAAACTCCTGACCTCAGGTGATCCGCCTGCATCAGCCTCCCAAAGTGCTGCAATTACATACGTGAACCACCGCGCCTGGCCTTATCCAGTCTATCATTGATGGTCATTTGTGTTGACTCCATGTCTTTGCTATTGTGAATACCCAGTAAGGGGATTGCTGGATAATTTCACATTCTTGAAAAACCCTTTCCAAGTGTTTTGTGAACTGCTCTGCTCTGGACTGGTTTCCCTCCCAACCTGATGCACAGTTGTCAATGTCGGACCTCCCAGAACCACCTTCTGCAGAGTCTCTTCTCTCTCCTGTGGGATCCTCTGTTTCCTGGGTCCCATAGCTTCCTGCTTCTTGATTTTCTCCCCTATTTTGTTGAAGTGCATTCTCTGGTAGCACCTTAAAAGAGGGTGAATGAGCCTGTACTTTAAAAATGTTGCAGCCAGGTGCAGTGGCTCATGCCTGTAATCCCAGCACTTTGGGAGGCCAAGGCAGGAGGGTCATGAGGTCAGGATATCAAGACGATCCTGGCCAACATGGTGAAACCCGTCTCTACTAAAATACAAAAAAAAAATTAGCTGGGCGTGGTGGCACACGCTTGTAGTCCCAGCTACTCGGGAGACTGAGGCAGGGGAATTGCTTGAACCCGGGAGGTGGAGGTTGCAGTGACCCGAGATCGTGCCACTGCACTCCAGCCTGGCGACAGAGGGAGACTCCATCTCAAAAAAAAAAAAAAAAAGAAAGAAAGAAAAAGAAAAGAAAAGTTGCATGTCTGAAAATATTTTTATTAGCCTCTCACTTTAATTGGCTGCTTATGAAAAGCATGGTCACTATTTTACAGTGTTGTGGAAGTTGTGACTCAGGCAAAAAGGCTTGACACAGGCGCGGTGGCTCACGCCTGTAATCCCAGCACTTTGGGAGGCTGAGGCAGGCAGATCACTTGAGGCTAGGAGTTCAAGACCAGCCTGGCCAACATGGTGAAACCCTGTCTCTGCTGAAAATACAAAAAATGAATTGGGTGTGGTGGCAGTCACCTGTAATCCCAGCTACTCGGGAGTCTGAGGCGAGAGAATTGCTTGAGCCCAGGAGGTGGAGATTGCGGTGAGCCAAGATCACACCACTGCACTCTAGCCTGGGCAACAGAGCAAGACTCCATCTAAAGATAAATAAATAAATAAATAAATAAGGCTTGACACAGATTCAAAATATATAACAGGAGTAGATAAAATAATAAATAGTTGCACATATTATATATCTTTAACCCATTTCCCGTCTGCCCCAAGAATACTACATGGAAGTGAACTGCCCTTTTTTTTTCTAAATGGGGAATGGATTAAATTCCAATGAAACACTCTTTAGAAATTAAAAATAACAAAATTCTGTCATTCGTGGCACCACGGATGAGCTCGGAGGACATTGTGTTAAGTGAAATAAGCCAGGCACAGAAAGACAAATCCTGCATGGTCTCACTCCTATGTGGAAGCTAAAATAGTTGATCTCATAAAGTAAAGAGTATAATAGGGGTTACTAGAGGCTAGAAAGGGTGGGAGGAAGGAGGGATGGCCAGAGGTTGGTTAATGGATATGAAAGTACAGCAAAATAGAAGGAATAAGTGTTCTACAGCCCTATGGGTGACTATCATTATTTTATTTTATTTTATTTTATTTTATTTTATTTTTGAGACAGGGTCTGGCTCTGTCACCCAGGCTGGAGTACAGTGGCGCAATCTCAGCTCACTGCAGCCTCGACCTCCCAGGCTCAAGCGATCCTCCCACCTCAGACTCCCAAGTAGCTGGGACCACAGGAGCACGCCTCCACGCCCAGCTGTTTGTATTTTTTTATAGAGATGGAGTTTCACCATGTTGCCCAGGTTGGCCTCAAACTCCTGAGCTCAGGCAATCTGCCCGCCTCAGGCTCCCAAAGTGCTGGGATTACAGGCATAAGTCACATTGCCCAGCCAGGTGACTATAATTAAAACTATTTATTGTATATTTTCAAATAGCTTGAAGAGTGAATTTTGAATGTTCCCAACACCAAGAAATGGTAACGCTTTGAGGTGATGGACATGCTAACTACCCCGATTTGAGCACTATACATTGTATGCATATATTGAAACGTCACCCAGTGCCCCATAAATACACGCAGTTATGTATCAAGTTTTAAAATTTTGTTTAAAGTCCAAGTATGTCAAAATAAATCTTGCTACAAAATTCTGTTGGGAGTTAGGGACTGAACTGTGTTCCCCCAAAATCCATATGTTGAAGCTCTAACTCCCAATGTGACTTTACTTAGAGATAGAGCCTTTAAGGAGGTAATTAAGATTAAATGAGGTTATATAAGAATGAAGCCTAATCTCACAGGGCTGGTGCCCTTATAAAAAGAGGAAGAGGGCCAGGTGCGGTGGCTCACGCCTGTAATCCCAAGCACTTTGGGAGGCTGAGGCGGGCAGATCACGAGGTCAGGAGATCAAGACCATCCTGGCCAGCATGGTGAAACCCATCTCTACTAAAAATACAAAAAATGAGCCAGGCATGGTGGTGCGTGCCTGTAGTCTCAGCTACTCGGGAGGCTGAGGCAGGAGAATTGCTTGAACCCAGGAGGCAGAGGTTGCAGCAAGCCGAGATCATGCCACTGTACTCCAGCCTGGGCAACAGAGTGAGACTCCATCTCAAAAAAAAATAAAAAAGAGGAAGTGGCCAGGCGTGGTGGCTCATGCCTGTAATCCCAGCACTTTGGGAGGCTGAGATGGGAAGATAGCTGGAGCCCAGAAGTTCCAGACCAGCCTGGGCAACATAGCAAGACCCCAACTCTACAAAAAATAAAAAAAATTAGCTGGGCATGGTGGCACACCCCTGTGGTCCCAGCTGCTCAGGAGGCTGAGGCAGGAGCATCACTTGAGTTCAGGAGTTGGAGGCTGCAGTGAGCTATGATCATGTCACTGCACTCCAGCCTGGGCAACAGGGCAAGACGCTGTCTCAAAAAAAAAAAAAAAAAAAAAAAAAAAAAAAGGAAGAGACACCAGATCTCTCTCTCTCTCTCTCTCTCCACTCACAGAGGAAGGGCCATATGGAGACACAGTGAGAAAGTCACCTTTGCAAGTCAAGGAAAGAAGCCTTGGGAGAAACTAATCTTGTGGGCCCCCTTGATCTTGGATTTCCAGCCTTCAGAACTTTGAGAAAACAGATGTCTATTGTTTAAGCCATTGGGTCTGTGGTATGTTATTATGGCAGCCCAAGCAAACTAATACAGGAAACATTTTCACTTTTCAAAGGCATTGTTCTATTTTCTTCCAGTAACCACTTTTACTATAGAAAAATCCACAGTCAGTTTTTTTTCTCTCTCTCTCTGAAAACCTCTAGGATCTTATTTTTATCTTCCCACATTCCAAAATTTCACAGTGAAAGGGTGGCCTTCCCTACCCATCCATCTAAAATGGCCACTCGCATCTTGCCATTTTTTTAGCTCATTTTCCTGCTTAATTTTACTTGTTTTTTTGTTGTTGTCATTGTTGTTGTTTCTTGTTTTGAAATGGAGTCTTGCTCTGTGGCCCAGGCTGGAGTGCAGTGGCACAATCTCAACTCACTGCAACCTCCCTCTCTCGAGTTCAAGTGATTCTCCTGCCTCAACCTCCTGAGTAGCTGGGATTACAGGCACCCACCAACACACCCGGCTAATTTTTGTATTTTTAGTAGAGATGGGGTTTCGCCATGTTGGCCAGGCTGGTCTCGAACTCCTGACCTCAAGTGATTTGCCCCCCTTGGCCTTCCAAAGTGCTGGGATTAGAGGCGTGAGCCACCGTGCCCAGCCTAATTTTATCTTGTTGAGTTTTTTCTCCTTGGCTAGTCTGTGTCTTCCATGAGGGTGAGAACTTTGGTCTGCTTTTTAGCTGCTGTATTTCTGCAGCTGAATCAATGCCTGCTACAGAGCCAGGACTCAGTGAGCACCTTTAGCTAGAGAAATAGATGAAGGGTGATGGCGTGGGTCTATTTCCACGTATCTTCAGTTATGGAAAATGTTCTGGAATTGTTTCTTTTATGATATACCCCCTTATTTTTCTCTGTGCTTTATCTCTAGAACTTCCACTGTTTGTTTGTTTTGTTTGTTTGTTTGGAGACTGAGTCTCACCCAGCCTGGAGTGCAGTGGCACAATCTCGGCTCACTGTGATCTCCACCTCCCAGGTTCAAGTGATTCTCCTGCCTCAGCCTCCCGAATAGCTGGGACTACAGGCATGCGCCACCACACCCGGCTAATTTTTGTGTTTTTAGTAGAGACGAGGTTTCACCGTGACAGCCAGGCTGGTCTCAAACTCCCAACCTCAGGTGATCCACCCCCCTCAGCCTCCCAAACTGCTGGGATTCAAGCAGGAGCCACCGCACCAGGCCCTAACTTCCACTGTTTGGATGCTGGCCCTCTTCAAGTCATTCTTGAATTTCTTATCTTTTCTCTCTTACTTATCATCTCTTTTTGCTCGACGTTATGGGAAATGTCTTCAATTTTATCTTCCAAACATTTTATTCAGTTCTATATTTCTTCTATGAGGCTTTTAATTTATTTCTTCTATCATGCTTTTGATTTTCCGGGAGGTCCTTTCTATTCTATGAGTGCGCCTGTTTTTATTTAAGAGCATCCTGTTTTGTTCTTTTTTATGAACGTATTATTCTCTCTTCTTTCTCTGAGATTATTCATGATCGTTCGTTTCAAAAAGTTGTATTTTCAGGCCGGGCGCGGTGGCTCACGCCTGTAATCCCAGCACTTTGGGAGGCCGAGGCAGGCGGATCACGAGGTCAGGAGATCGAGACCATCCTGGCTAACACGGTGAAACCCCGTCTCTACTAAAAATACAAAAAAAAATTAGCCGGGTGTGGTAGCGGGCGCCTGTAGTCCCAGCTACTCGGGAGGCTGAGGCAGGAGAATGGCGTGAACCCGGGAGGCGGAGCTTGCAGTGAGCCAAGACAGCGCCAATGCACTCCAGCCTGGGCGAAAGAGCGAGACTCCGTCTCAAAAAAAAAAAAAAAAAAAAAAAAAGTTGTATTTTCCCTGAGTTATCTCTGTTTCCTCCCAGGTGGGTTGCTGTTTATTTGCATCATAATTTTTCCTGTTACAGCATTTTCTTACCCATCTAACTTTCCTTGATTTTCTAGTCATGTTTAGAAGTTAGGGGCTAAGAAGCCATCTGAAATCTATTAACCCGGCCTGGCGCAGTGGCTCACCCCTGTAATCCTAGCACTTTGGGAGGCCGAGGCAGGTGGATCACGAGGTCAGGAGTTCAAGACCAGCCTGGCCAAGATGGTGAAACCCCGTCTCTACCAAAAATACAAAAATTAGCCAGGTGCCATGGCAAGTGCCTATAATCCCAGCTACTCGGGAGGCTGAGGCAGGAGAATCGCTTGAACCCAGGGGAAGGAGGTTGCAGTGAGCCAAGATCGTGCCACTGCACTTCAGCCTGGGTGAGAAAGTGAGACTCTTGTCTCAAAAAAAAAATATATATATATATATGTGTGTGTGTGTGTGTGTGTATATATGTGTATGTGTGTGTGTATATATGTGTGTGTGTGTGTGTGTGTGTGTGTATGTATATATATATACACATAAACCCTTAGACTATGGCCTTGAATGGAAGGTGGTCTGACTGGGTCATTTCACTGGAAATACCCTTGTAGAAAGACCCTTAAGTCTTTTTCCTGGGCTGGTCAGGATCATTGGCAGAAGGTCGTCTGCAATAGTTTAGAAACAGAAGAGGGCTGGGGTGGATCACTGCTCTCAGAACATAAATGCGAGGCCAGGCACGGTGGCTCGTGCCTGTAATCCCAGCACTTTGGGAGGCTGAGGCAGGCGGATCACCTGAGGTCAGGAGTTTGAGACCAGCCTAGTCAACATAGCGAAACCCCATCTCTACTAAAAATACAAAAAATTAGCTGGGCATGGTGGTGGGCGCCTGTAATCCCAGCTACTTGGGGGGCTGAAGCAGGAGACCTGCTTAAACCCGGGAGGTGGAGGGTGCAATGAGCCGAGATCGCACCACCGCACTCCAGCCTGGGTGACAGAGCAAGACTCTATCTCAAAATAAATTAATTAATTAAAAATAAAAGAACTTAAATGCTTGTTTTCTTTCTTTCTTTTTTTTAGACAGAGCTCTGCTCTTTACCTCAGCCTAGAGTGTAGTGGCGCCATCTCAGCTCACTGCAACCTCCACCTTCTGGTTTCAAGTGATCCTCCTGCCGAGTAGCTGGGATTACAGGTGCCCACCAACATGCCCAGCTAATTTTTGTATTTTTAGTAGAGACAGGGTTTCACCATGTTGGCCAGGCTGGTCTCGAACTCCTGACCTCGTGATCCACCTGCCTCGGCCTCCCAAGGTGCTGGGATTACAGGCGTGAGCCACTGCACCCGGCCTGCTTGTTTTATTTCTATACAGCTCACCTGCCTTCAGATGGGCTAGTGTCCTCCACCCTCCATAACTTACACCCACTTTTCAGGTAATGCACCTCTAGTCTTCTGCAGGGTGGAGGAAGGAAGCTGTGAGATATGCAGAGTGGGAGTCAGGAACTGAGTGTTCACTGACTTTATAATTTGTTTTAATTGTAATTTTGACATAATTTTAGACTTCATATGGAAGTTGCTAAAGTAAGTAGTGGATATTGACAAATTATAATTGCGATATGGTTTGGCTGTGTCCCCACCCAAATCTCACCTTGAATTGTAGCTTCCATAATTCCCACGTGTTGTAGGAGAAACCCAGTGGGAGATAATTGAATTATGTAGGGGGTGGGAGGTTCCCCCCATACAGTTCTCATGGTAGTGAGTAAGTCTCACAAGATCTGATGGTTTTATAAGGGGTTTCCCCTTCCACTTGGCTCTCATTCTCTCTTGTCTGCCACCATGTGAGACATACCTTTCGCCTTTCACCATGATTGTGAGGCCTCCTCAGCCACGTGGAACTGTGAGTCCATTCAACCTCTTTTTCTTTATAAATTACCCAGGTTCTGGTATGTCTTTATCAGCATCCTGAAAATGGACTAATACAAATTGTATATATTTATGGGGTACAAAATGATACTGTGAGAGTTGAATATGATATGGAATAATTAAATCAAGCTAATCAATGTATCCATCACCTGAAATACTTATCATTTATTCCTCTCGTCTGAGACTTTGAACCCTTTGACCATCCTCACCCTATTCTCCCCACTCCTATCTCTGGTAACCACCATTCTGTTCAATTGTTTTAGATTCCATGTATAAGGGAGAACATATGGTATTTGTCTTTCCGTGCCTGGCTTATTTCACTTAGCATAATGTCCTCCAGGTTCATCCACGTTGTCACAAATAACAAGATCTCCTTCCTTTTCAAGGCTGAATGGTACTCCATTGTGAATATAGATCACATTTTCTTTATTCATTCATCAGTTGATAGACACAGGTTGATTCCGTATCATCGCGACTGTGAATAGTGCGGCAATGAACATGGAGGTGCAGATATCTCTTGAACATACTCATTTCAATTCCTTTGGATATATTCCCAGAAGGAGGATTGCTGGATCATATGGTAATTCTATTTTTAATTTTTTGAGAAACCCCTATACTGTTTTCCATAATGGTTACATTCATTTACATTCTCACCAACAGTGTACTAGCGTTCCCTTTTCTCCACATCCTCATCAGCACCTGTTAAATTTCATCTTTTGTTTTTGCTTTTTTTTGTTGTTTTTTTTTCTTTTTTGAAATGGAGTTTCACTCTTGTCGCCTAAGCTGGAGTGCAATGGTGCGATCTCAGCTCACTGCAACCTCTGCCTTCTGGATACAAGCGATTCTCCTGCCTCAGCCTCCTGAGTAGCTGGGATTACAGATGTGTGCCACCACACCTGGCTAATTTTTTGTATTTTTTAGTAGACATGGGGTTTTGCCATGTTGGCCAGGCTGGCCTCAAACTCCCAACCTCAGGTGATCTGCCCGTCTCGGCCTCCCAAAGTGCTAGGATTACAGGTGTGAGCCACCATGCCCGGCCAAATTTCATCTTTTAATGTAATAGCCATTCTAATAAGTGTGAGGTGATACCTCATTGTGGTTTTAATGTGCATTTGCCTAGTGATTAGTGATGTTGAGCATTTTTTCATATCTGTTGGCTATTCGCATGTCTTCTTTTGAGAAATGTCCTTTGCTCATTTTTTAAAGAGGTTACTTGTTTTCTTATGAGTTGAGTTCTTTATATATTTTAGATAATAACCTCTTATCAGATATATGACTTGCAAATATGTTCTCCCATTTATTAGGTTGCCTTTTCGCTCTGTTGTTTCTTTTGCTGTGCAGAAGCTTTTTCGTTTGTAAACTGAACTTTTTAGTTTGTAAGCTTTTTAGTTTATAATCCCATTTGTCTACTTTTGGTTTTGTTGCCTGAACTTTTGAGGTCAAATCTAAAAACTCATTGCCCAGACCAATATCATGGAGTTTTTCCCCTCTTGATGTGAAAGTTTAGATTATTGGTTTGAAATCTTTCACTTTTCCTGGTGTAACATTTCTCGCTATGAATTTCCTTCTACACTCTGCATGTATATTCACAAATGCTAATCTATTGTATTTTCATTATTAATTCAGTTCAAGATATTTTCCAATTTCTCTTTCCAATTTTCTTATTTGACCTGTGGATGATTTAGAAACATGTTAGTTTCCAGATATTTGGAGTTTTCCAGACATCTTTCTGAAATTTCTCATTTAATTCCCGTTTAATCAGATGCTATTCTTTTAATGACTTGCATCTTTTTTGAATGTATTGAATCTTCTGGCCCAGAATATGGTCTATCCTGAAAAGGATATGGTTTTTCTGTTGTGAGATGGAATGCTCAATAAATATCAATTAAATCAAGTCGATTGATAATGTTAAATTCTTCTACATTCTTAACTGATTTTCTGTCTACTTGTTTTTTCAGTCAGGTTATTGAAATATTCAACTATAACTGTGGCTATAGTCATTTCTGCTTGTGTTGCTGTTAGTGTTTGCTTTGTATATCTGGAAGCTCTCTTTCTTTTATTTATATATATATATATATATATATATATTTTTTTTTTTTTTTTTGAGACAGAGTCTCTCTCTGTTGCCCAGGCTGGAGTGCAGTGGCACAATCTTGGCTCACTGCAACCTCTGCCTCCCGGGTTCAAGCAATTCTCCTGCCTCAGCCTCACAAGTAGCTGGGATTACATGCACCACGGTGTCCGGCTAATTTTTGTATTTTTAGTGCAGACAGAGTTTCACCATGTTGGCCAGGCTGGTCTTGAACTCCCGACCTCAAGCTGTTCGCCCACCTCAGCCTCCTAAACTGCTGGAATTACAGGCATGAGCCATCGCACCCGGCCTAGAAGCTCTCTTTCTAGATGCATAAATATTTAGGATTGTTGTGTCCTCCTAAATAATTGAACTCTTTATCATTATGATAATGACCTTTATCCTGTCTGGTAATATTCTTTGCTCTGAATCTACTTTGTTTGATATAAATATAGCTACTACAGCTTTTTCTTTAAAGTTAGAATTGGCATGGTATATTTCTTTTCTTCTTTTTACTTCTTTTTTTTTTTTTTTTTTTTTTTTTTTGAGGCATAGTCTCACTCTGTCACCCAGGCTGGAGTGCAATGGCGCGATCTTGGCTCACCACAACCTCCACTTCCCAGGTTAAAGCGATTCTCCTGCCTCAGTCTCCTGAGTAGCTGAGATTACAGGCTTGCACCACCACATCCAGCTAATTTTTTTGTATTTTTAGTAGAGATGGGGTTTCACCATGTTGGCTAGGCTGGTCTCGAACTCCTGACCTCAAGTGATCTGCCCACCTTGGCCTCCCAAAGTGCTGAGATTACAGGCGTGAGCACCACACCTGGCCTATATGGGCAAAACTTTCTAAGTATAAATAATGAAAGGAAGTAGAAATAAAACATTAGAAGACTAATTTTCTTTTGTTTTTAATAAAGTTCCTATTTTGGAATAATTTTAGATTTTCATAGAAGTTGCAGAGATAGTACAGAGTTCCCATATACCCCTCACCCATTCCCCTCAATGTTATCATTTTACATTACCATGGTAACTTCATCAAAACTGAGAAATCAACATTAGTGTGTTACTATTAACCTAATTCCACACTTTATCCCAATTTCCCCAGATTTGTTGCTAATGCCCCTTTTCTGTTCAAGATTTAACGTATCCAACCCAAGACATATTGAATTTAGAAGAGTTATATTTCGACTGTATAAAAATTATTTAATTACTTATTTGAAAATGCAAAAACAAAATAGGGGCCGGGCACAGTGGCTCACACGTGTAATCCCAGCACTTTGGGAGACCGAGGCAGGTGGATCAACTGAGGTCAGGAGTTTGAGACCAGCCTGGCAAACATGGCAAAATCCCGTCTCTACTAAAAATACAAAAATTAGCTGGGTGTGGTGGCACATGCCTGTAATCCCAGCTACTTGGGAGGCTGAGACAGAAGAATCGCTTGAACCTGGGAGGTGGAGGTTGCAGTGAGCCGAGATTGCCCCACTGCACTCCAGCCTGGGTGACAGAGCGAGACTCTGTCTCAAAAAAATAAACAAAAATAAGAAACTAACAAACTGACAAAAAATAATAATAAATCTAGGGAACGTAAAGATCAACAGCCTAAATCAATTAGTTCTTAAAAACCAATACATAAAATGCTAACCCACCCATAGAAAAATAGGCAAAGGACATAAATAGATAACTCAAAACATAAGAAATTTTATTAATGGGCTAATGAACATAAAGAACTTTGGGCCTTTACTAGTCCTCAAAGATTTATTTAACCTATCACACTGGTAACGATTTTAAAAATAATACTAGTCAGATGTCATTAGACAGGTCCCCTCATACGCTGATGGGGAGAGTATGTTACACAACTGTCCTGAAAAGCCTTAAAAATGCAGCCTCTTGCATCCCTAATCCATGTCTAATGCATGTCAGATTTCTTGGCCTGTTTTTCTTTTTTGTTTTTGTTGTTGTTGTTGTTGTTTTCAAGACAGAGTCTCGCTCTGTTGCCCAGGCTGGAGTGCAGTCGTGCTATCTCGGCTCACTGCAACACCCGCCTCCCTTGTTCAAGAGATTCTCCTGCCTCAACCTCCTGAGTAGCTGGGATTATAGGTGCACACCACCACACCCAGCTAATTTTTGTATTTTTAGTAGAGACGGGGTTTCTACTAAACCCGCATTAGTAGCTGGTCTACTAATGGTTAGTAGTGGCTAACCATGTTAGCCAGGCTGGTCTTGAACTCCTGACCTCAGGTGATCTGCCTGCCTCGGCCTCCCAAAATGCTGGGATTACAGGCATGAGCCACCGTGCCTGGCCCTTGGCGGGTATTAAAATTCAGATTCCCAGGCTCCCCCACCCAGAGATTCACCTTTGGTAGATCTGAGATGAGGCTCTGGAGTTTGGCCATACTCAGGAATTAATCAGAATGTTGGGCAAAAGTGGCTGAGCACATGGCCACCAATCATCCATGTGACAACCCAACTTTCTTGCCTGTTGCTACAGTCACTGGGGACACCCCACTAGTGCCTCCATCTCCCCTTGTTTGGCTTCCCCAAATTAAAAGAGAACACAGGAAGGAAAGAGAACATGAGAATAAAAGAGAAAATGGGAAATTTACATTTAAAAGAAAAAAGTCAGAAATAATCTAGATATTCACCAACAGGCAGATGTTAGATATATTATATATATATATATATCTCATGCAGTCATCAAAAATAGGTTTTGAAAGAATGTCTGCTGGCATAAAAAATTTCATAATAAATTTAAGTGGAAAATAGAGACTAAAAATTATCATTCCAATTTTTTAAGAGTTAAAAAGTATATGTTTGTGTAGGCATAGAAACTCTAAGCATAGTTATCTGAAGGTAATTGAATTTACTGACGTTTTTGTGTTTTTCCATATCACCTAAATATTCTACAAAAATACAACTTTAAAAACACTGAATATTTCCTTTTAACAAGTTCTAATCTCTGCATAACTTCCATGTGGCTTATGGGACTGGAAATATGTTTTTCTGGTTCAGTATCACGCTTTTGGTCCCAATGTTCCTGTCTTTCGGGAGCCTGCCTGCTGTGCAAATGATTAAGTACATACATTTTATTTTGAACCAAAAAGAAAATGTTTTTGAAAGTTCTTAGGAGATCAATCCAGAAGAACTAAACTAATTCTCCAAAGAAGAGCCTTCGGGGACCATCTGTGTTCAGTGGGCTCTTTCTCTCTTTCTTTCTCCCATGTCTCAGTCTTGGAACAAAGCTCAAAGCCAAGCCTGGCAGAGTAACCAGTTACTTGTTTGGTGGGGAAAAGAATAAGCAGTGTCAAGGACACCCAGGGAATGGCAGGGAGGAATTTTTCAGAGCAATGAACAGGAGGAAGCAGGAGCAAGACCTCAGCGGGCCATCTGAGGACAACTGCTGTCCCAGGAATGGGGCTGGGCTGGACTCAGTCTTTATGAAAACCTGGAAAAGAGATTTTGCCATGTATCACTTAAAGAGACATAAAGAGCCTTAAAGACACATAAAGAGCCTTTACAGGACAATTCAGGTAGTGACTGCAAAACCTACACTCCATATTCAAGGAAGCTTCTGTGTATATGTAGTAATAGTTGCTGGTTCTTTATATCAGTGTTGCTCAAAGTGGCCTGCCGACCAATATGAGAAACCATTAGAATCTTCTGGATGGGGGACAGGCACGGTGGCTCACGCCTGTAATCCCAGCACTTTGGGAGGCCCAGGCGGGCAGATCACTTGAGGTCAGAAGTTCGAGGCCAGCCTGGCCAACATGGCAAAAACCCATCTCTACTAAAAATACAAAAATTAGCCAGGTATGATGGTGCATGCCTGTAGTCCCAGCTATTCAGGAGACGGAAACAGGAGGATCGCTTGAACCCAGGAGATGGAGGTTGCAGTGAGCTGATCGTGGATCATGCCACTGCACTCCAGCCTGGGTAAGAGAGAGACTCAGTCCAAAAAATAATAATAATTTTTTTTAAAAAAAAGGGCTGGGCGCGGTGGCTCACACTTATAATTCCATCACTTTGGGGGGCCAAGGCAGGCAGATCACAGGGTCAGGAGTTTGAGACCAGCCTGCCCAACATGGTGAAACCCCATCTCTACTAAAAACACAAAAAATTAACCAGGCGTGGTGGCAGGTGCCTGTAATCCCAGCTACTCGAGATGCTGAGGCAGGAGAATCGCTTGAACCCGGAAGGCGGAGGTTGCAGTGAGCTGAGATCACGCCACTGCACTCCAGCCTGGGCAAAAAGAATGAAACTCTGTCTCAAAAAAAAGAAAAAAAGAATCTTCCGGTGGTGCTAGTTCAAAATGCCAAACTCCAGAACCTCATCTCAGATCTACCAAAGGTGCATCTCCAGGTGGTGGAGCCTGGGAATCTGAATTTTAATACACACCAAGAAATCTAACATGCATTAGACACCAAGAATCATTTCTCCATATTCTGCTATTACTCATCAATGGAGGAAAATAGGCAAAGCTAATCAGATATGTAGAGAATTTTATTTTTTCATGCATCACTCAGTACAAATGTATAGTCAGTACTATATATCAGGCAATGAGTCTAGTCCTGTTAGGTCATACTATAGGAGAAAATTAGGTCTCCTGTAGGAGAAAACTGCATATCTGCTCATAGTTTGGAGCCATTAGCTTTGCTTGGGGAGGTTGTATTGGTGAAGATGTATTCAGCTGCAAGTTATGGAATATCCAACCAAAAGCAGCTTTAAATTATAGATATTTAATTGTCTATTAAATTAAAAAGTACAGCTGGATAGAGTTCTGGATTTGGTGAGCAGACCAACAGCAAGCCTCTAGCCTGTTACTACCACCCTGCTTGCCATCCTCAGCAAGCTGCCAGAGTGGAGAAGATGTCACCTCCTTTGTCCTACACATAGTATTTCTTTTAACTCAGCCTGAAGTCACATTGGCACTTTTTTCTTTTTTGGCAGCCACATCAACTCCAACTCATTTGGAGTCAACTAGTACTCTTAGTTTTTTTTAACATGTTGCTGCTGCTAAGCCACTTCCCAATGACGTGTATTTTGCACAGATTTTACTTTATTTTGCTGTGTTGTTTTTGAAAGGTAACAATTTCCCTTGCATGGTAGCTTTGCAGAAAGGGAATCACTCTCCTGCAAAGGTGCACAAACTGCAATCCAGTACTTAAGGCAATCCGTCTTGTTCAGCCACAAGGCTTGGTTCTCAAGCCCCGGATCATGCCACAAAAGAGGAAGTGCTTCTTCAGCTATGAGCTCTTACGTGGCAAATCCTGTGGATAATAATCCCAACCTCCTGATTATGCCAGGGCAGATACTGATTCCCATTCCCCCCAAACACACATCTCAAGCTGGTAGGATGGGGCTGAACCCAAGATTCTGTCATGTCATATGGTTATTTTACCTTCTGACTACATACAGTGCCTGTTGGGACCTAATGTTTTTCTTTTTTTTTTTTTTTTTTTTCAGACAGAGTCTCATTCTGTTCCCCAGGCTGGAGTGTAGTGGCATGATCTCAGCTCACTGCAACCCCCACCTCCCAGGTTCAAGCAATTCTCCTGCCTCAGCCTCCCAAGAAGCTGGGACTACAGGCGGCACCACCACACCAGGCTAATTTTTGTATTTTTAGTAGAGACAGGGTTTCACTATGTTGGCCAGGCTGGTCTCGAACTCCTGACCTCAGGTGTTCCACATGCCTCAGCCTCCCAAAGTGCTGGGATTACAGGCATAAGCCACCAACCACAGCCCCTAATGTTTTTCTTATCATGCAGCTTGAAAGTCCCTCAGCTTGACAGTGTGGGGAGATGAAGGCAAACCAGCATACAGGAAAGGAGAGAGCTACACAGAGAGAGAACCCCAGAGAGCCTGATATGGTTTGGTTGTGTCCCCACCCAAATCTCATCTTGAACTGTAGCTCCCATAATTCCCATGTTTGTGAGAGGGACCCCGTGGGAGGTAATTGAATCATGGGGGCGAGCCTTTCCCCGCTGTTCTCGTGATAGTGAATAAGTCTCACGAGATCTGATGGTGTTGTTCCCCTACACAAGCTCTCTTGCCTGTCACCCCATAACACATGGTTTTGTTCCTCCTTCACCTTCTGCCATGATTGTGGAACTGCGAGTCAATTAAACCTCTTTCCTTTATAAATTACCCAACCTTGTGTATGTCTTTATTGGCAGCGTGAGAACAGACTAATACAGAGCCAAAGAAAATTTCCCTAGAGAATTCACCCAAATATTGATTAGCACATCAGCATGATGAAAAGTGCCTAAGGCCAGGGGAGAAAAGCTGTCTGAAAGAAATAGATTGAACAGTGCCCAGCACTAACATAGGGCCTAGAAGGATGTCCGTTCCCATTAATCAGGCTGGAAAAAATTCATAATGCATGAGGCACTGGGTAGAGTATTAGGACAGGTCTTATCTTACACCACTCTGGTTCCACCTAAGAAATCGCTGTGTTTTTTTTGGAAACAGGGTCTCACTCTGTCGCATAACCTTGGATCACTACAACCTCAGCCTCCCAGGTTCAAGCGATTCCCCTGCTTCAGCCTCCCAAGTAGCTGGGATTACAGACGCCTGCCACCACACCTGGCTAATTTTTGTTTTTTTGGTTTTTGATGGGTTTTTTTTGTTTTTTGTTTTTTGTTTTGTTTTGTTTGAGACAGAGTCTTACTCTGTCACCAGGCTGAAGTGCAGGAGGTTGCTCACCGCAACCTCTGCCTCCTGAGTTCAAGCAATTCCCCTGCCTCAGCCTCCTGAGTAGCTGGGACTACAGGCGCCCACCACCACGCTCAGCTAATTTTTGTATTTTTAGTAGAGACATGTTGGCAAGGATGGTCTCGATCTCTTGACCTTGTGATCCGCCTGCCTTGGCCTCCCAAAGTGCTGGGATTACAGGCGTGAGCCACTGCGTCTGGCCTAATTTTAGTATTTTTAGTAGAGATGGGGTTTTGCCATGTTTCCCAGGCTGGTCTCAAACTCCTGACCTCAAGCAATCCACCCACCTTGGCCTCCCAAAGTACTGGGATTACAGGTGTGAGCCACTGTGTCCAGCCCCACCTAACAAATCTTAAAAGCAAGGATCAAAATGTTTCCAAGTTGCTTAGCTGTATTCCACAAGAAATGTCATGAATATAGGATTACAAAAAATCCGGCATTCAGGCCGGGCGCGGTGGCTCATGTCTGTAATCCCAGCACTTTGGGAGGCCCAGGCAGGCAGATCACGAGGTCAGGAGATCGAGACCATCCTGGCTAACACGGTGAAACCCCATCTCTACTAAAAGTACAAAAAATTAGCTGGGCGTGGTGGCGGGCGCCTGTAGTCCCAGCTACTCGGGAGGCTGAGGCAGGAGAATGGCGTGAACCCGAGAGGTGGAGCTTGCAGTAAGCTGAGATCGCACCACTGCACTCCAGCCTGGGCGACAGAGCAAGACACCGTCTCAAAAAAAAAAAAAACCCGGCATTCGATAAGATAAAATGTACAATGTCTTGCAGCCAATCAAAGAATAGAAAGCCTGCAAAGTAGCAGGAAAACAGAACCCATCATGAGAAGAAAAGCCAGTCAATTGAAAATGACCCAGAACTGACAAATATATTCAAATTAGCAGATGAGGACATTAAAATATTTATTATGATTATATTCTTTTTTGTTTGTTGTTGTTTTTGTTGTTGTTGTTGTTGTTGTTGTTTCTGAGACAGAGTCTTGCTCTGTCTCCCAGACTGGAGTGCAGTGGCACAATCTCAGCTCCCTGCAGCCTCCACTTCTCAGGTTCAAGCAATTCTCCTGCCTCAGCCTCCTAAATAGCTGGGACTACAGGCGCCCCACCACACCCAGTTAATTTTTTCTATTTTCAGTAGAGAAGGGGTTTTGCCATGTTGGCCAGGCTGGTTGCAAACTCCTGGTCCCAAGTGATCCACCGGCTTCAGTCTCCCAAAGTGCTGAGATTACAGACAAGAGCCACCACACCTGGCATTTTTTCCTTTTTTCCTTTTTTTGAGACAGGGTCTCACTCTGTTACCCAGGCTGGAGCGCAGTGGCATGATTATGGCTCACTGCAACCTCCACTTCCCTGGGCTCAAGCAATCCTCCCACCTCAGCCCCACAAGTAGCTGGGACTACAGTGGGACTACAGGTACATGCCACCATGCCTGGTTATTTTTAGTATTATTTTGTAGACATGCGGTCTTGCCCCGTTACCCAGGCTGGTCTTGAACTCCTGGCCTCAAGTGATCCACCTGCCTGAGCCCCCCAGAGTGCTGGGATTACAGGCATGAGCCACCATGCCCGGCCTATATTCTTTAAGTTCAAAATGTTAAGTAGAGACATGGGAGATATTTTTTTAAGACTCTAGAGATGAAAAATACAATGTTAGAGATGAAAAATACAATGGATGAGATTAATGGCAGATTAAACATGGCAGAAGAAAAGAGCAATACATACACTTGAAGATTTAGCAAGAGAAATTATCCAAAATAAAACACACAGATTAAAAAAAAAGAATTTTAAAAAGCTAAGAGGCCGGGCATGGTGGCTCACGCTTGTAATCCCAGTACTTTGGGTGGCCGAGGCAGGTGGATTAGCTGAGGTCAGGAGATTGAGACCAGCCTGGCCAACATGGTGAAACCCCATCTCTACTAAAAGTACAAAATTAGCCAAGTGTGGTGGTGTGTGCCTGTAATCCCAGCTACCTGGGAGGCTGAGGCAGGAGAATTGTTCAAACCCGGGAGGCAGAGGTTGCAGTGAGCCGAGATTGCGCCACTGCACTCCAGCCTGGGTGACAGAGTGAAAATCCATCTCAAAAAAACAAACACGAGGCCAGGCGCGGTGGCTCACGCCTGTAATCCCAGCACTTTGGGAGGCCGAGGTGGGCAGATCACGAGGTCAGGAGATTGAGACCATCCTGGCTAACACAGTGAAACCCCATCTCTACTAAAAATATAAAAAAATTAGCCAGGCGTGGTGGCAGGTGCCTGTAGTCCCAGCTACTTGGGAGGCTGAGGCAGGAGAATTGCTTGAACCCGGGAGGCAGAGCTTGCAATGAACCGAGATCTTATCACTGAACTCCAGCCTGGGCGACAGAGTGAAACTCTGTCTCAAAAAAACAAAACCAAAAACAAAAAAACACCTGAAAACAATGTATTGTGAAGTTTATAGCATATGTAAAAGTAAAATATAGGGCAGCAATCACATCAAAGTTGAGGGAGGAGAAATGAAAGTACAGTATTGAAAGGTTCTTATCCTCTATGTGAAGTTGTATAATGTCGCTTGATGTATTCAATAAACCCTGAAGCAACCACTAGAACTTTTTTAAAGTTTTAGAGCTAATGAGTCAATGAAGGAGGCTGAAATAGGATTATTCAAAAATACTCATTAGGCCAAAAGAAGGCAGAAAAAATGAAAAAAAAAGAAAGGAACGAACAGTGGATAAGACAGCTAGACAACACATAGCAATAGCATAGATATAAACCTAACTGAATTATCACATTAAATGTAAATTGCTCTAAGCCAGGTTTGCTGGCTCAGGCCTGTAATTCCAGCATTTTGGGAGGCCAAGGCAGGCAGATCACTTGAGGTCAGGAGTCCAGGACCAGCCTGGGAAACATGGTGAAACCCTGTCTTTACTAAAAATACAAAAATTAGCTGGCTGTGGTTGTGCACGCCTGTAATCCCAGCTACTCAGGTGGCTAAGGTGGGAGAATAGCTTGAACCAGGAAGGCAAAGTTTGCAGTGAGCCAAGATTGCACCACTGTACTCTAGCCTGAGCCACAGAGCAAGACTACATCTCAAAAAAAAAAAAAAAAAAAAAAAAAAAAAGTGAATTGCTCTAAATATCTCAAAAGGCAGAAGTAGTTAGACTGGTTAAAAAGAAATCAAAACCTAAAAAAAAAAACAAAAAAAAACAAGACCTAATGATATGCTGCTATTAAATTGTACTTAAATATGAATAAATGAAGAGATATACTTTTTTAATAAGCAATTTGAAAATGTTGTATCATATAACAGTAGCAAAAAAAAAATCTAAAATGGCTCTATTCATATTGGCAAAGTAGATTTCAGAGCGAAGATTACCAAGAAGGTCTCATTATGATAAAAAGATCAATTATGCAAGAGGACATAGCAATTCCTTTTTTTTTTTTTTTTTTTTTTTTTGAGACAGAGTCTCACTCTGGAGTGCAGTGGCGCAATCTCGGCTCACTGCAACCTCCACCTCCTGGGTTCAAGCAATTCTTCTGCCTCAGCCTCCCAAGTAGCTGAGACTACAGGCGCATGTTACCATGCCCAGCTTATTTTTGTATTTTTAGTAGAGACGGGGTTTCACCACATTGGCCAGGCTGGTCTCAAACTCCTGACCTTGTGATCCACCTGCCTCAGCCTCCCAAAATGCTACGATTACAGTTGTGAGCCACTGCACCCGGTCAACATAGCAATTCTTAAATGAGAATATACCTAATCATAGAGCTTTAAAATACATGAGCAAAAACTGAGAGATCACTAAGAGAAATCAGCAAATCCACAATTACAGTCAGAAAATTCCATGCCCTTTCTCTTAGTAACTGATAGAATAAGTAGACAGAAAATCAACAAAGACATAGTAAAGTTGAACAATATTAATTTAATCTGATTGGCATTTGTAGATCATCCAACAATAGCAGACTGCATATTATTTTCAGGGGCACAGAGAACATTTATCGAGATAGACCATATTATGGGCCATAAAAACACATCACAATAAATTAGAGGGACTGAAGTCATGAGGAGAAGGTATCAGAAATAAGTGAGGTTATATTACTACATATTCAACAGACATTACAAAGGTAATAAAGAAATATTAATAACTTCATGCTTATAAATGCAATCACCTAGATCAAATGGACAAATTCCTTGAAAATCACAAAGCTCACTCAGGAAAAATTGAGAACCTGAACTGTTTATATCAAAAAAATTAAATTTGTAGTTCAAAAACTTTACACAAAGAAACTGCTAGGCCCAGGTGGCTTTTCTGTTGAATTCTACAGAAATTTAATGAAGAAATAAAACCAATTCTACTCAATCTCAACCAGAAAATTTAACAAGAGGGAATAATTGTCAACTCATTCTATGAATTCAGCATTACTTTAATACCAAAATTAGATGAAGACACTAAAAGAAAATAAAACACAGCTCAGTATTTCTCATGAATATAGATGCAAAAATTTTTAACAAAGTTTAGAAAATTGTGTGATATAAAAAGGATATATCATGACCAAGTGAAGTTTAGCCCAGGAATGCAGGGTTGGTTTAACATTTGAAAGCCAATCATGGAAATCACCATATTTACAGACTAAAAAAGAAAAAACATACCATCATCCCAACAGATGCAGAAAAGCATGTGAACAATTCTAACGTCTATTCTTGATAAAAAGTCACAGCAAATTAGGCCTAGAGGGAAACTTCCTCAACCTGACCAAGAGTATCTACAAAATACCTGTAGTATTTTGCCTCTAGTATTGTATTTAAGAAATCTTTGTCTAACTCAAGGTCACAGAGGTTTTTCTCCTTGTTTTCTCTTAGAGGTTTTGTAGTTTTGGGTTTTATATTTAGGTCTCTGATCCATTTTGAATTAATTTTTACATATAGGGCTAGGTATGGATCAAACTCCACTTTCCTTTCTCTTTCTCTCTTTCCCTCACCACCTCTGCATATAAATATCCAATTGTTCCAGCATCATTTGTTGAAGAAGCCAGGCCCCCTACCCCCTGGCAAAACAAACAAACAAAAAAAACAAGAGTACATACTGTATGATTGATTCCATTTATGTAAAACTCCAGAAAATGCAAACTAATCTTTAGTGAAAGAAAGCAGATCACTGGATAGGGCAGGGGAGGGGGAATGAAAGGAGGAATTATAAAGGAACACAAAGAAATTTCACTGGTGGGGGTGATGGACCTGTCCACTATCTTGATTAGGGTGATAGTTTCATGAGTGTATACATATGTCAGATGTATCACTTTGTATTTTAAATATGTGCAATTTATTATAGGCCAGTTATATCTCAATAAATTCATTGGTAACAACAACAAAGTTCTCAGTCCAAAGTCTGGGGTCCTCTCCTGGAGTCTGAAGTACTCAGCAAGCCACTTGGCTATTAGCAAGTGGCTTCTTTCTGCATTGAGACATGAGAGAAGTTGTTGCTTGATTGGTGCAGAGTTCTGTGGCTTCCAAATAGGCTGCCCATCATGTTCTCAAAGTGGAGGGAGTGACAGACCTGTTCAGAAAACCTAGGCTCCTGGTTTTGCCTTAGACCTGGTAAGCAGAATGTGCCAGAAATCCGAGGGATTTGAGCCTTTGTCACACAGATAATGATGGAAACAACTGGTATATGGGTTTGGAGAAGAGGGAACAGAAGCTCAGTAAGCAGTTTTAACTGACTCTATGCTCCCCATACCAGGACCAGGACATGCCGTAACCACCAAAACAGCCCAATTCAATTCAACTTTGTGTAATAAAATGGAGAGTTTTCAGTTGCCATGTACCTCTGGGTTAAAGGTCACATAATCTGAGCATGCCCAGATGAACCAACTGTGCAACCATGAGCAGAACCTAAGTGCCTGGCCCAAGGAATGAGGACTGAATTAAGAAATGGACATCACGTGTCAGGATCCAATCAGATGAATCCCTGGCATCACCCCATGGCAGGATCCAGTCAGATCACGCCTCCCGGTATCACCTTATCAACTCATTTCAAGATCCAATCTGATCACACCTCATTACCCTACGCTTATAAAACCTATCCCAGCTCTCAGCTCAGGGAGACAGATCTGAACATTTCTTCCTATGTCCTTACCAGTCGACTTGCTTTTCTTTCCTCAAAAGCTTGTCCCATGGTATTGGCCACTCTGCACATCGGGAAACAAGCCCATTCCTTGCCTAGCAATGATGGAAACTACTGGAAAAGATTTATTTCAAATCTTCAGTGATTTCATCTCTGTAAAGGTGTGCTCCCCTGAGTGTGGTAAGGTCCTCATCACTAGAAGTATTCAGTTATGAACTGGACAACCATCTGGTTAGGATTCTTTAGAAATAATTGAAACACTGGTTGGGTGTTTCTGGGATTTTGAAAATCTTTTCAAGCCATTGAAATCTTTACTTTTCTACTTAAAACCTCCACATGTTTGTGTGCGTGTGGCTACTCACATGGAGGAAGGAGAATTTGCCTCTGAATTAATCCTCCCTTGAGCTTCATCCATATCAGATTTTTTTTTTTTTTTTTTGAGATGGAGTCTTGCTCTGTCACCCAGGCAGGAGTGCAGTGGTACGATCTCAGCTCACTGCAATCTCTGCCTTCTGGGTTCAAGTGATTCTCCTGCCTCAGCCTCCTGAGTAGCTGGGATTACAGGTGTGCACCACCACACCTGGCTAATTTTTGTATTTTTAGTAGAGACGGGGTTTCACCATGTTGGCCAGGCTGGTCTCGATCCCCTAACCTTAGGTGATCCACTTGCCTCGGCCTCCCAGAGTGCTGGGATTACAGGCATGAGCCACTGCACCCGGCCCCATATCTGATTTAGAGGAGAGATGAGATTTTAGACTTCAGACATTTGAGTTGATGCTAGAATGAGTTATTAGGTTGGTGCAAAAGTAATTGAGGTTTTTGCCATTGAAAATAATAGCAAAATCCGCAATTATTTTTGCATCAACCTATAAGACTTTTGGGGCTATTAGGATGGAAGGAATGTATCTTGTAAACCTATTCTCTAATATGATAGTGGGCCTTCGGGAGACAATCACTGATTCACCAGAGAAACTTCCAGTCCTGCAAGCTCCATTCATGGCAAGTGCCCTAGACAGGTGTACCATTTTAATCTTTTTTTCTTTCTTTCTTTTTTGAGAGCAGGTCTCACTCTGTCACCCAGGCTGAGTACAGTGGCATAATCATGGCTCACTGCAGCCTCAGCCTCCCAGGTTCAAGTGATCCTCCCACCTCGGCCTCCTCAGTAGCTGGGACTACAGGTATGCACAAACACGCCCAGCTAATTTTTTTTAATTTTTTTTTTAGAAACAAGGTCTCACTGTGTTGCCTAGGCTGGTCTCAAACTCCTGGGTATCTCAAAGTGCTGGGATTACAAGCGTGAGCCACCATGCCTGGCCCATTTTAATCTTTTATACCAAATTTTTACTGGACATTTTCTACGTTTTGTTTTTTGTTTTGTTTTGGTGTGGTTTGGTTTGGTTTGGTTTGGTTTGGTTTTTGTTTTTTGAGACAGAGTTTTGCTCTTGTTGCCCAGGCTGGTGTGCAATGGTGTGATCTCAGCTCACTGCAACCTCCGCCTCCCCAGTCCAAGTGATTCTTCTGCCTCAGCCTCCTGAGTAGCTGAGACTATAGGCATACACCACCACATCCAGCTAATTTTGTATTTTTAGTAGACACGGGGTTTCACCATGTTGGTCAGGCTGGTCTCAAATTCCTGACCTCAAGTGATCCACCCACCTTGCCTCCCAAAGTGCTGGGATTACAGGCGTGAGCCACCATGCCTGGACAACATTTTCTATGTTTAGATATGTTTAAATACACATATATTTACCATTGTGTACAATTGCTTCCAGTGTTCAGTACAGTAACATGCTGTACAGGTTTGTAGCCTAGGAGCAGGAGGCTGTACCAAGCAGCCTGGGTGTGTAGTGTGCCATACATATGATCTAGGTTTGTGTAAGTGCACCCTGTGATGTTTGCACAATGATGAAATCACCTAACGACCCATTTCTCAGAACATAATCTGGTTGTTAAGTGATGCATGACCCTACTCAATGTGCTGAATACCTCACTCCAAACCATTTCAGAAAATTCAGATATTATCAACCCTCATTGCACTGCCTTCCATTAGAAACCTGGGAAGTTGTTTTGGAAAAGATGTACCTGCCCCTCAACCAGGCCCAGGCGCCTGCTGAGCCTATGACAGAAGTTGCTACCCCTACCCCAGGTGAAAGTACAGCAGGACACTCTTTCCAAGTTTATCATGAGAAACTAAGCAAACCACCATCTGATACCCAACCCAGGCCCCTGTTCTACATAGAAGACAGATAGGAGTATTCGCTCAGATTGATGAGAAAAGCATCCTGCACATCTCAGGATGGTCAAACCTCCATGATTGCTATGACTCTTGAATGACACCTTCCCCTGGAGAAACAGACAAGAGGAAATGGATTGAAATTGATGATAGGCCGGGCATGGTGGCTCACGCCTGTAATCCCAGCACTTTGGGAGGCAGGGGCAGGAGGAGGATCACTTGAGGTCAGGAGTTCAAGATCACCCTGGCCAACATTGCAAAACCCCATCTCTACTAAAAATACAAAAATTAGCAGGGCGTGGTGGCGCGTGCCTATAATCCCAGCTACTCAGGAGGCTGAGTCAGGAGAACCGATTGAACCCAGGAGGTGGAGGTTGCAGTGAGCCCAGATGGAGTCACTGCACTCCAGCTTGGATGACAGAGCGAGACTGTCTCCAAAAAAAAAAAGAAAAGAAAAGTTGATCATAAAAAGGAACACAATTCTCTTGGTTTTCCTTTAGAAATAACTCAATGCCTTTCAATTAATTTATAGAATCCATCTATTTATGACAAAATAGAGGAGGCTCTCTCTCAAGGATGTGCTTCGGTTTCTGTGCAGAAAGGAAAGAGACCAAATCCCTCATTAATGTTTTCACATTTTGTTCTGTGGCAATGATGAGACGATGAGATTGAGAGGCTGTCGGGACTCAAATCAGAAAAACATGAACTAATTCTAGGGCATGTTATTCCATCTAATTTCCATTTGTACCTGAACGAACATGGAACATTTTATCAGCCTGAGAGAGCTAAACCATCAGAGGAAGTTTCCAGAATCAGAGAGAGAAGTGAGTGGCTGCCCAAATCTAAGGGTGGCCGTGGAAGGGCCCTCCTAGGCTGGGGGCTTCTCCTCCCACGGTCCACAAGGACCTCATGACAGCTGGGGCAGCGAGCTGGCTGGCCACTGGCGAGGCTGGAATAGGCATGTTGTACCAACAGCTCTGTGCGTGGACTTCTTGGGTGCCCCCTAAAGCTCACAGTCAAAGGACTCTCCCCTCAGCATTGTCTAGCATGACAGTTCAGTGCAAATCTGCCATGCAAGTTTGACTTGTATGTGTTTTGAAGGTTTTTTGTTTGTTTGTTTTTTGTTTCTTTTTGAGATGGAATCTTGCTCTGTCACCCAGGCTGGAGTGCAGCAGCACGATCATGGCTCACTGAAGCCTCAACCTCCCAAACACAAGTGACCCTCCCACTGCATCCTCCCGAGTAGCTTGGACCACAAGAAAGTGCCACCATGCCTGGCTTATTATTTCTTTTTTTTTTAGGAGATGGGGTCTCACTATGTTGACCAGTATGGTCTCAAATTCCTGAGCTCAAGTAATCCTTCCTCCTTGGCCTTCCACTGAGATTACAGATGTGAGCCACTGCACCAGGCTGAGAATTCTGCCTTGCAGAAGAGTACTCCAGGCAGGTGCGATGGAAGTTCAGCCCTGCCTGCTAGAATGGGACCTCCCCTGCCCACCTCCTGGCACCCATTTCCCCTTTTTTTTTTTTTTTTTTTTTTTTTGGGGGGCAGAGTCTCGCTCTGTTGCCCAGGCTGGAGTGCAGTTGTGCGATCTTGGCTCACTGCAACCTCCACCTCCCAGGTTCAAGCAATTATTCCTGCCTCAGCCTCCCAAGTAGTTGGGATTACAGGCACCTGCCACCACTCCCAGCTAATTTTTGTATTCTTAGTAGAGATGGGGTTTCACCGTGTTGGCCAAGCTGGTCTCAAACTCCTGACCTCAGATGATCTGCCCACCTCAGCCTCCCAAAGTGCTGGGATTACAGGCGTAAGGCACCGCGCCTGGCCCTGGCCCCCACTTTCTTTGGGGTTTGTTTTCCAACCCTCTCCTCCTGCTCCAGCTGCTGGTGAGAGTCTGGCTGAAAATGCATGACCCTCAGTGCACAACATCCAGGCCTCTGTCCTCTGAGGCTTCCGTCCTCAGCTGTGTGTGCCCCTTGCCTCGTGGGGCCTGCTCAGATGCTGGGGAGTGGCCAAGCTCTGGCACTGCCATGCCTGCAGACTCCTGGGGGCCAGCCTCGGGTCTGCTTCTGGCTTCTCTCCCCAGCTGCAGGCCCATGTCACGGAGTCCCTCCTGTGGTGCCTCAAAGCCAAGCTTACAAGAATAGGGTACGTGTGCAATGGCACAGGCACAAGTCACTTCAACCATCAGAATCAGGTGCAAGCATGGAAAGTTATAAGGCCGTTGATTTCCACAGCCCAGGATTGAAACTTCTTTGTTATTTATTTGTTTTTAAGAGGAAGTCTCACTCTGTTGCCCAGGCTGAAGTGCAGTGACACGATCTCGGCTCACAGCAACCTCCACCTCCCGGGTTCAAGCGACTCTCCTGCCTCAGCCTCCTCAGTAGCTGGGATTACAGTTGCCCACCACCATGCCCAGCTAATTTTTGTATTTTTAGTAGAGATGGGGTTTCACCATGTTGGCCAGGCTGGTCTCAAACTCCCGACCTCAGATGATCCACCTGCCTCGGACTCCCAAAGCGCTGGGATTACAGACGTGAGCCACCACACCCAGCCTGAATCTTCTCTTTTAAAATATCCAGGTGTATCTCTTTAGTGAAACAAAAGCAATAACCAAAACCAAGACTTCCATGTAAGAAGGGAAGAATGAGAGATGCCAGCCCCTGGCAGAGATGTGGACTGTTTGCACTGGTTTCAATTTAACAACCTCAGAGCACACGTGATTCATCAGAATGCTGGGGGCTGGCCAGGTGCCGTGGCTGATACCTGTAATCCCAACACTTTGGGAGGCCGAGGTGGGAGGATCATTTGAGGCCAGGAGTTCAAGGCCAGCCTGGGTTAACAAAACAAGACCCCATGTCTACAAAAAATATAAAATAAAACATAAATTAGCCAGGGGTAGTGGCGTGCACCTGTAGTCCCAGCTACTTAGAAGGCTGGAGGCAGGAGGATTGCTTGAGCCCAGGAGTTGGAGGTTGCAGTTAACCATGATTGTGCCATGGCACTCCAGCCTGGGTGACAGAGTGAAACCTTGTCTTTAAAAAATTTTAAAAATAGACGGGCACAGTGGCTCACGCCTGTAGTCCTAGCACTTTGGGAGGCCGAGGCGGGTGGATCACCAGGTCAGGAGATCGAGACCATCCTGGTTAATACAGTGAAACCCCATCTCTACTAAAAATAAAAAAATTAGCCGGGCGTCGTGGTGGGTGCCTGTAGTCCCAGCTACTCAGGAGGCTGAGGCAGGAGAATAGTGTGAACCCGGGAGGCCGGAGCTTGCAGTGATCCGAGATTGCGCCACTGCACTCCAGCCTGGGTGACAGAGCCAGACTCCAACTCAAAAAAAAAAAAAATTTAAAAAATAACTTTTGCTGGGTTATGATGTCTGTCATGTCTCCTCACGTGTCATTGGCCACAGTAAGTCAAAAAGCCATCCCTTACACCAATGGGATGAGAAGAAAGTACACCAAATTCTAGGGGAGGCAGCAGGAATGGCACAAGTGATTAGTCCAGAGAGGGGCAGTAAATATTTGGAACAAATTATCTAAACTACACTACTGCAGGCCAGGCACGGTGGCTCACACCTGTAATCCCAGCCCTTTGGGAGGCCGAGGCAGGAGGCTCACCTGAGGTCAGGAGTTCGAGACCAGCCTGGCCAACATGGCAAAACCTCATCTCTACTACAAATACAAAAATTAACCAGGCGTGGTGGTGAGTGCCTATAAACCCAGCTACCCGGGAAGCTGAGGCAGGAGAATTGCTGCAACCTGGGAGGCAAAGGCTGCAATGAGCCAAGATTGCACCACTCCACTCCAGCTTGGGCAACAGAGCGAGACTCCATCTCAAAAGATAAATAAATAAATAGCCAGGTATGGTGGTGCACCCCTGTAATCCCAGCTACTCAGGAGGCTGAGGCAAGAGAAACACTTGAATCAGGAGGCGGAGGTTGCAATGAGGTGACATCACACCACTGCACTCCGGCCTGGGTGACAGAGTGAGACCCTGTCTCAAAAAAATAAAAATAAAAATAAAAATCAGCTACACTACTGCAGATCCCGGGGAGCCTTAGACATCTGAAAGGGGGGCCCTGGTCTGCTGACATCAAATCACAGACAAAAATATCAAAGATACAAAAATATTTTGAATCCGCTGGAAGAAAGCTGTGATATAGATATTATGACTCATTCCAAAATGTTCTCGTGGCAGATTAGTATACCTTAAAAGGATAAATCAATCCTGCTCAAACTCAGAAAACCATTTAGGGCCTTTCAAAACCAAAGGAGGTGCCAAGGCATTTTGAAAGAAGCCATTAGTGAGAGACATGGCAAGTTACCTCTGACTTATTAAAAAAGCAAATGATTTTATAAATGAGCCCATTACAAAGTATTCATGAGATATTAGAGCTCTGAGAACTGGCTGAATAGGAGGGAATGGAGGATAATTAGGGCAGTTAGAAATCTGTTATTTTGGGAGTTTGCCAAAGGAAATAATTCCTACATTTGTTCTTGGGCAGATAGTTACGATGGCTTTGCAGAGGGCCTGAGTGACAAATCTGGCACTGGGAAAAAAAAAAAAAAAGGTGGTGATGACACCGTCCCTGACTCAGGGACTCACATCTGGGTTGGGGAGGGGAAGCAAATATTTACAGCAGTAAACCGCAATACCATGTGCTATGGTAATACTAGAAATATGGGCCAGGTGCAGTGGCTCATGCCTGGAATCTCAGCTCTTTTGGGAGGCCAAGACCAGCCTGGGCAACATAGCAAGGCCCCCATCTCTACAAAAGCCTACAAAAGTTAGCTGGGCATGGTGGTGTTCACCTGCAGTCCCAGTTACTTGGGAGGCTGAAGTGGGAGGATTGCTTGAGCCCAGGAATTGGAGGCTGCAGTTAGCTATAATCGCGTCACTGCACTCTAGCCTGGGTGACAGAGTCAGACCCTTTCTCTATTAAAAAAAAAAAAAAAAAAAAAAAAAGGCCAGGCATGGTGGCTCATGCCTGTAACACCTGTAATCCCAGCACTTTAGTAGTCCAAGGCAGGTGGATCAAGAGGTCAGGAGATTGAGACCATCCTGGCCAACATGGTGAAACCCTGTCTCTACTAAAAATACAAAAAATTAGCCAGGCATAGTGGTGTGCACCTATAATCTCAGCTACTCGGGAGGCTGAGGCAGGAGAATCGCTTGAACCCAGGAGGTGGAGGTTGCAGCAAACTGAGATCACCCCACTGCACTCCAGCCTGGAAAACAGAGCGAGACTCCATCTCAAAAAAAAAAAAGCGGGTCACTCTGGCTGCAGGTAGGGTGTGGGAGGCTGAATATGATCCCCCCAAATACCCAGGTCCTAATCCTGGAAACCTGTGAATGCCAACTTACATTGCCAAAGGGGTTTTGCAGATGTGAGTACATTAGGGATCTTGAGATGGAGCAATCATCCCAGATTATCTGGCTGGGCCCAAAGTAATCACACATGTTCTTACGAGACGGGGGTAGAGAGAGATTCCATGACAGAAGAGGAAGGAGCTGACATGACAGTGCATGCAGAGAGATTTGAAGATGCTTTGTTGCTGGCTGTGAGGACAGAGGACAGGGCCCAGAGTTAAGGAGTGCAGCTCTAGAAACCAGAAAGGCAAAGAAATGGATTCTCCTCTGGACCCACTAGGAGCATGGCCCTGAAATACCTTGGTTTGAGCCCCAGGAAACCACTTGCAACTTCTGACCTTCAGAAGGGTAGGAGGATAAATTTTTTTGTGTTTTGTTTTGTTTTGTTTTGTTTGAGACAGTCTCACTCCATCACTCAGGCTGGAGTGAAGTGGTGCGATCTCAGCTCGCTGCAACCTCCACCTCCCAGATTCAAGCAATTCTCCTGCCTCAGCCTCTCAAGTAGTTGGGATTACAGGCGCCCACCATCACGTCTGGCTAATTTTTGTATTTTTAGTGGAGATGGGGTTTCACCATGTTAGCCAGCCTGGTCTCAAACTCCTGACCTCAGGTGATCCACCAGCCTCGGCCTCCCAAAGTGCTGGGATTACAGGCATGAGACACTGCACCCAGCCAAATTTTTGTTTTGTTTTTGTTTGATTTTTGTCTTTTGTTTGAGACAGAGTTTCACTCTTGTCGCCCAGGCTAGAGTGCAATGGCGAGATCTCGTATCACTGCAACCTCCGCCTCCCGGGTTCAAGCGATTCTCCTGCCTCAGTCTCCCACGTAGCTGGGACTACAGGTGCCCACCACAATACCCAGCTAATTTTTGTATTTTTAGTAGAGATGGAGTTTCACCACGTTGCCCAGGCTGGCCTCTGACTCCTGGCCTCAGGCAATCTGCCCGCGTCAGCCTCCCAAATTGCTGGAATTATAGGCATGAGCCATCGCACCCAGCCAAAAACATGGATTTTTATCCACCTCGTATTGCATTTTACATGTCTATTTTGGTGAAGGTTTTAGCATACACTAGTAAAAAGTTGATGCATATGATGTATAAATACACATATATGTCCTTGGGAATGCCTCCTAGAATTTTTTTGTTTGTTTTGTGATAGGGGTGCATGATCAATAAACATGCAGAGGCCCCGGCTTAGAGGCAGGAAGAGCAATAGCAAGGCCTGCGAAGACCCAGACAGAGGAGCTAAGGGCTTGACCTGAAGGGGCGGCGGCAGCTGTCACAGACAAGTTTACCCGATCAGATCTGCTGAGCATGAGGAGCCCGTGGGCGTCTACAGCAGTTGAATAAACAGGTTTGTGGTTCAGATGGGAAACGGGCTGGGAATATCCATTTGAGAGTGATCAGGGCCGGGTGCAGTGGCTCACACCAGTAATCCCAACACTTTGGGAGGCCGAGGAGGGCAGATCACTTGAGGTCAGGAGTGACCACCCTGGCCAACACGGTGAAACCCTGTTTCTACTAAAATACAAATACTAAAATACAAAAACTAGCTGGGTGTGGTGGTGCGCGCCTGTAATCCCAGCTACTCGGGAGGCTGAGGCCCGAGAATCGCTCAAACCCAGGAGGTGGAGGCTGCAGTGAGCTGAGCTTGTGCCACTGCAGTCCAGCCTGGGTGACAGTGCAAGTCTCCCTCTCAAAAAAAAAAGGGGGGGAGATAAATGCTACATCCATTATAAACACACCCTTTATTTTATTTGTAGCATGTTTGTGTCTGTTTCTCTGTGTGTCTATATAGCATTTTCTTATTTTCCAGTAAAATTAAATGAAGACTTATTAGCTTTAGTAAACAGAGCACAAATAAATTAGTGTGCAGGGATGAGAGGCTGTTTTAATGAAAAAGGTTTTCATCCTTCCTTTCATCCCCCCTCTGCCCACTGCAGCCAGCACTGAGCTTCTACCTCCCACGGTCATCTCTGTAATATGGTGAATGACATCAGCGCCCCTTCTTCCTGGAACAATAGGCTGACTGTCTTGGAGGGGACACTGGGAAGAGTGGGACAGGATGCAATGGCCAAAGAAATGGCCAATTTGAGATTCTGAGTCATAAATTGTCATAATTAGAAGGCAGACAGAGTGTGTGGCTGTTGCTGTATTTGCTGCCTGTTCTCTGCAAAAAGCTTCGGGAATTAAAATAATAGGCTTTTAAAAGAAGCACCACGCAGGGCTTTACTTAATGGCCTGCACACGGAGCATTCGCTGCAGACAGACCCAGACAGACCGGTGGTCAGATTCAAATGTCAACTCTGGTACTGGTCCCCACCCCTCAACCAGGGCAAAGAAGCAAATAGGGAACCCTAATTATTTACTAGAACAGGCTAGGAAAGAGTCCCCGGGAATCTGCCTGCAAGGGTTACGGAATTAGGGTGACCTATTAAAGAAGTACAGCTTTGCAATGACACAGTAAATCACTTGGCCGGGCGCGGTGGCCCACACCTGTAATCCCAGCTCTTTGGGAGGCCGAGGCGGGCGGATCACGTGAGGTCAGGAGTTCGAGATCAGCCTGGCCAACATGGCGAAGCTCTGTCTCTACCAAAAATACAAAAATTAGCCTGGTGTGTTGGCGTGAGCCTGTAATCCCAGCTACTCAGGAGGCTGAGGTGGGAGGATCGCTTGAACCTGGGAGGCAGAGTCTGCAGTGAGTCAAGATCATGCCACTGCAATCTAGCCTGGAAGATGAAGCAAGACTCCATCCCAAAAAAAATAAAAATAAAAATAAAAGAGTCCCAGGGAATCTACAAAGTAAAAGTAAATTGCTTGGTCAACGCATTGGCTCAGGCCTGTAATCCCAGTGCTTTGAGAGGCCAAGGTTAGAGGATCGACTAAAGCTAGGAGTCGAGACCAGCCTGGGCAACACAGCAAGACCCCAGCTCCACCAAAAGAAAAAAAGTCAATTACTCAAGGGCAATTACAAAGTACCCAATCCTAACCATCCATCTGTGACAGCAGGGCCTGGCAAAGACAAGGCCTTGGCGGGAGGTGGGAAGGCTCAGGAAGGAGAGAAACGGCTGAGGGGAGGGAAATTTCCTACTCTGCAAATCAGACTTCTCCATAACATTGGGAGATCCCTGTGGGGTTAGCCACACTCAGCATTCCTCATCTGCAAGAGCCTACCCTGGCTCAGCTTATCACAAGATCAGCATTTCATATTTGGATATCCCGAGAAGAGGAAGAAAAAGAAGGCAGGCTGGAGGGTGGGGGTGGGGGTAATGTCAAACCTTCCTGCCTCTTAGGCCCACATGCAAATCCCCACTAAACAATCCAAGTCCTTTGATAGGCCCTGCGGTTGATCTTGCCAACCCGGTTTTCTAAGGAGTCACGCTGGGTGACCCATCTCCTCTTGGCCACCCAGGGGACTTCCCCCCAGGGCATTAAAAAGTGCAAGTGAGGCCGGGTGCAGTGGCTCATGCCTGTAATCCTAGCTCTTTGGGAGGCTGAGGCAGGTGGATCACTTGAGGTCAGGAGTTCGAGACCAGCCTGGCCAGCATGGTGAAACCCCGTCTCTGCTAAAAATACAAAATGAGCCAGATGTGGCGGCGCATGCCTGTAGCTACTTGGGAGGCTGAGGCAGGAGAATTGCTTGAACCCGGGAGGCGGAGGTTGCAGTGGGCCGAGATCACACCATTGCACTCCAGCCTGGGCAACAAGAGTGGAACTCCATCTCAAAAAAAAAAAAAAAAAAGTGCAAGTGAGCTCCACCTCTGAGCTGCATCCCTGCCTTCCTGCCAAATTTCCATACCTGTCACTTCTAGAATGAACCTTTGGAAGAAGAAAGAATAGAAGGGGCTGTCTTCTTGTCTTCTCATTGGTCTAAAAAGTCCTTGCCCAGTAGTCCTTGGCCTAGGGTATTAGCCACTGAAGCTGAGTCTCCCCTTCCTCCTGATTCTGTTCAGGCACCAGGTGGAGTTCCAAACAACTCCCAGGTGGAGGATTTTTTGAGCTCAGGAATTCAAGATCAGCCTGGGCACCATAGTGAGACCCCATCTCTACAAAAAATAAAAACTGAGCCAGGCATGGCAGCACACACCTGTGGTCCCAGCTACTTGAGAGGCTGAAGTGGGAGGATCATTTGAGCCTAGGAAGTCAAGGCTGCAGTAAGTGAGCTAGGATCACGCCATTGCACTCCAGCCTGGGCAACAGAGTAAGATCCTGTCTGAAAACAAAACAAAACAAAACAAAACAAAAACGGAGCTTGCAGTGTTGCTGACTTTTTTTTTTTTTTTTTTTTGAGACGGAGTTTCACTCTTTTGCCCAGGCTGGAGTGCAGTGGCATGATCTTGGTTCACTGTAACCTCTGCCTTCCAGGTTCAAGTGATTCTCCTGCCTCAGACTCCTGAGTAGCTGCGATCACAGGCGCCCACCACTAATTTTTGTACTTTTAGTAGAGACGGGGTTTCTCCATGTTGGCCAGGCTGGTCTCGAACTCCTGACCTCATGATCTGCCCGCCTCAGCCTCCCAAAATGCTGGGATTACAGGCATGAGCCACCGCGCCTGGCCCGTTGCTGACATTTCTAAACAGCGAAACAAATGCAGAACAACCACCTCAGACTGGTTACCGTGTGAGAGGGTTCAATGTCTTTTGTGCTTAAGCCACTGTTGACATGGGGTTGTTACTTGTAGCCAAATGCACACGCCAAGACCTTTGTGGTCTCCATCGGTGTCGACTTGTCAGTGAGGGGGTGCACTCACTGAGTCCCCAGCCTGACGGTTCCACCTATGCCTCCTGGATCAGCCTCCTTTTTTTTTTTTTTTTTTTTTGCCAAGAGATAACACAATTTATTTAAATATATTCCACCTCAAGATGAAGGCAAGCAGTTTACCTAGAAAGGTTTACATATTTTAGCTATAGTTTTTCACTGAACCATTTTTTTTGAAATGCCATTCTTTTCATTCATGCTTCTTTTATTCTCTCTCTTTAGAAGTTCACAGTGTTATATAAGTCAAAAACAAGACAGAAACCACCCTAAACATATGGCTCTATGTACATAAAAAATTCAATAATGTTGCCATAACCCCTAATACAGTGCTGGATCAACCTGCTTTAAGAAGCAGGTGGCGGCAGGTCTCAGCATTGTAGAACCCCAGTATTTAGGTCCGTGTACCCGATTCACAGTAAGACAAACATTGACACATCAGCGCTTAGGAGCAGAGAAAGATACATTCAATTTGGCCAAAGCAAGAAGGTGGGAGACCTGAACTCTCACAACCGACTGACTTGAACTCTCACATAACTGGGGGCTTTCATGAGTGAGGTGGGTATCCGGGAGGTGACATCCCCAGTGATCAACAGTGTCTGCACCCCTCGGTGAAACTTCTGGATGCCATCAGGGAGGTCTGCATGACCTAAAGATCGTTGTTCTTTAGAAGAAAGACAAGTTCATTAATCATGCATGCAGCCCCTGGGGGTCAGGATATAAAATTTATCAATGATGAGTGACTCCCCCCTACTGAAATGACTATGAAATGAATCATGCACAAAGAAACAAAAGGACAAAGAAAAAGGAAAATAAGTGAAACAAACACCTTATTTTTTTTTTGTTTGTTGGTTTTAAGTTCTAGGGTACATGTGCACAACGTGCAGGTTTGTTACACATATGTACATGTGCCATGTTGGTGTGCTGCACCCGTTAACTCGTCATTTACATTAGGTATATCTCCTAATGCTATCTCCCTCCCCCCTCCCCCCACCCCCTGACAGTCCCTGGTGTGTGATGTTCCCCACCCTGTGTCCAAGTGGGAACTGAACAATGTTTTTGTTTTTGTTTTTTTGACACGGAGTTTCTCTCTTGTCGCCCAGGCTAGAATGCAATGGCATGATCTTGCATCACTGCAACCTCCACCTCCTGGGTTCAAGCAATTCTCCTGTCTCAGCCTCCTGAGTAGCTGGGATTACAGGCATCCACCACCAGGCCCAGCTAATTTTTGTATTTTTAGTAGAGACCGGGTTTCACCATGTTGGCCAGGCTGGTCTCAAACTCCTGGCCTCAGGTGATCAGCCCACCTCAGCCTCCCAATGTGCTGGGATTACAGGTATGAGCCAATGCGCCCGGCCACCTTATGATTTTTATAACACAGACTCGGTTGCAACAGGACTCAGACTCTGGAATGGCACTGGGAGGAACCGGACATCGTGGCAAGGCTAGCTGAGTCTGCTGGCAGGGACAGCACCCTAGGACTTCGGGTTCCAAATAGAACATTAGTGAGAGGTTGCCACGGTGGCCCAAAGACATCCTGGCTCGAAGTCTCAATTAGTTTCCTGAATCCCCATAGCAAGGTAGAAACATCGGCTGACCTGGGGAAGTGGGGAGACTCAGGCCCTTTTCTTTTTTTTTTTTTTTTCCTTTTGAGATAGAGTCTCGCTCTGTCACCCAGGCTGGAGTGCAATGGCGTGATCTTGGCTCACTTCAACCTCCGCCTCCCAGGTTCAAGCAATTCTCCTGCCTCAGCCTCCCGAGTAGCTGGGACTACAGGCGCGTGCCGTCGTGCCTGGCTAATTTTTTGTATTTTTAGTAGAGATGGGGTTTCACCATAACCAGGATGGTCTCAATCTCCTGACCTCGTGATCTGCCCGCCTTGGCATCCCAAAGTGCTGGGATTACAGGCGTGAGCCACCACTTCCGGCTGACTCGGGCTCTTTTCTATGGAGCTAGCCAGGGACCAATGGGACAGCCCCCAAGGCAGCCCTCAGCAGGTGCACAGGTGATAAGAATGTTGTGGAAGTGGCAGCCGCCCCGTGGCTGGCATGGGGTCAGCCTCTGTATCTGAGGCACACAGTGATGCATGTTGTGACTTGAAGGGTCTCAGGAGCCCACTCCACCCCTAAGAAGTGCCCCACATAGGACAGTGCAGTGGCTCATGCCTGTAGTCCCAACACTTTGGGAGGCTGAGGCAAGAGGATTGCTGGAGGTCAGGAGATCAAGACCAGCCTGGACAGCATAGCAAGACTTCATCTCTATGAAAAATTTTTAAAATTAGCCTGGCATGGTAGCACACACGTGTAATCTCAGCTACTCAGGAGGCCAGGGTGGGAGAATTGCTTGAGCCCAGGAGTTTGAGGCTGCAATAACTTAAGATCACACATACCACTGCGCTCCAGCCTAGGAGACAGACCAAAACCCGGGGAGGGGAGGGGAGGGAGAGGAGGGGAGGGGAGGGGATGGGGAAGGAAGGGGAGGGAAGAGAGAAGGAAAAAAAGGGGGGGGGAGTCCCTAACCTGAAATTCCAGCACTAACAAATTATTTGATTTTAGACAATGGTCTCTTTCTGTGTCCCCTTTAAACTCTAAGTCCCCACAAAGGAACAGCATAATGAGTGTTCCGTTCCCTTAGAAGATTTGCGTGGAAGAGAAGTCACCAGAAAGCTGAAGGGAAAAGATAGGGCAAGGTCCCCAAACCTTTTCTGCAAAGGGTTGCGTGGTCTCTGGCCCACTATTCACTCTCTGCCATCACAGCATGAAAACAACCACAGACAATTCACAAATAAATGAGTGTGGCAGTGTTACAATAAGTCTTCAGTTACAGACATTGAAATCAATTTCATGTGATTATCACATGTCAGGAAATACTATGTTTCTAATTTTTTTCCAACCATTTAAACATGTAAAAGCAATTCTTAGCTCACAGTCACGAGGAAATAGGTTGCAGGATGAATCTGAATCATAGATGATAATTTACCAATCCCCAGGATAGAAACACGCCTGTAATCCCAACACTTTGAAAGGCTGAGGTGGGAGGATCACTTGAGAACAGGAGTTTAAGACCAGCCTAGGCAACACAGCGATTTCTCATCTGTAGAAAAAAAATTTAACAATTAAAATTAGCTGGGCATGATGACCTGTGTCTGTGGTCCCAGATACTTGGGAGGCTGAGGCAGGAGGATTGCTTGAGCCCAGGTGGTCAAAGCTTCAGTGAGCTATGATTGCACCACTGCACTCCAGCCTGGCTAATGGAACAAGACCCTGTCTCAGTTAAAAAAAAGAAGAAGACGAAGAAGAAGACAGAGAAGAAGAAGAAAAGAAGAAGAAGAAGAAGAAGAAGAAGAAGAAGAAGAAGAAGAAGGAGAGAAAGGAAGGAAGGAAGGAAGAAAAGGAAGGGAGGGAGGGAGGGAGGAAGGAGGGAGGGAGGGAGGGAAGGAAGGAAGGGAGAAAGAAATGTGGAGCGGAATGATCATTTATCTAATACTAGGATAATATTTTATTTATTTATTTATTTATTTTTGAGATGGAGTCTTGCTCTGTTGCCAGACTAGAGTACAGTGGCATGATCTCGGCTCACTGCAACCTCTGCCTCCTGGATTCAAGGGATTCCCCTGCCTCAGCCTCCCAAGTAGCTGGGACTATAGGTGCACGCCACCACGCCTGGCTAATTTTTTGTATTTTAGTAGAGATGAGGTTTCACCATGTTGGACAGGATGTCTCGATCTCCTGAGCTCATGATCTACCCGCCTCGGCCTCCCAAAGTGCTGGGATTACAGGCGTGAATGATAATAGGATAATCTTATCATGGGGGGCATAGACTCTTGGCTTTCTAAAGTTTCACTAAAAATCACTGACTTGAGGCAGTTTGATTAACAGGAGAAAAGACACACAAATTTATTTAACATATATACAGGGGACCCTTCAAAAGGAAGACCCAATCTCCCAAGGAGTTACAGAAACTTAAATACCATCCTGATACCACAGTAGAAAATGCAGACTCAGCCAGGCTCGGTGGCTCACGCCTGGAATCCCAGCACTTTGGGAGGCCAAGGCAGGTGGATCACCTGAGGTCCAGAGTTCAAGACCAGCCTGGCCAACATGGTGAAACCCCATCTCTACTAAAAATACAAAAATTAACTGGGCATGGTAATCCCAGCGGGTGCCTGTAATCCCAGCTACTCAGGAGGCTGAGGCAGGAGAATTGCTTGAACCTGGGAGGCAGAGGTTGCAGTGAGCCAAGATAGCACCATTGCACTCCAGCCTCGGCAACAGAGCAAGATTCTATCTCAAAAAAAAAAAAAAAACACATGCAAATTTCCCCCAAAAAACAACTTTGCAAGGTCCCCACATCTCCCCCGACAACCTTTTTTAGAGACAGGGTCTTGCTGTGTTGCCCAGGCTCCAGTGCTGTGGCACAACGATCATTCGCTGCAGCCTCAAACTCCCGGGCTCAAGCGACCCTCCCACCTCAGCCTTCCAAGTAGCTGGGACCACAGGCATGTGATTCCACACCCAGCTAATTTTTTAATTTTCTTTTTTAATAGAGATGGGATCTCACTTTTTGTCCAGGCTGATGTTGAACTCCTGGCCTCAAATGATCCTCCCACCTTGGCCTCCCAAAGTGCTGGGATTACAAGTGACAGCCACTGTGCCCAGCCCGAGGCTACTTCTGTTTACTAGCCAAACAGCAGCCATTTCAAAATATGTGAAAAATATATATTTTGGGGTAAAATATGTTCATTTCCTTCACTGTTAAAAGCTCTGAAAAGCCCCAGCTGGGGTTGGCTGCCTGGGGAAGGAAACTCATCAATCCCACAGAAGTGGGAGAGGCGCTGATTTTGCCCGGCCTCGGTGCTCTGGCTCTGAGTCAGCTACTTAATGAGCTCCCTCGAGCTAACCCCGACCACAGCAGGAAGGTGTGAACACTCCCTCCCAAGAGAGTGAAAAGGTGGAGGGAGTTTTGTCACCTGCTGCAGGCTCCAGCTGCTCCCAGGGGTAATGGCCTGGGCGGCATTCACACCCCCACTTAGCTGTGGGCAGGAAACTCACAGCCAGGCTGCTGGGACGAGAAGAGCCATGTGACGGCTTGAAGTGAAAGGGAGTCAGAGGGATGTCTTTGGGGAGATGAGAAGAGACTCACTAAAGCAGAATTCGCAAGGAATTATTTTCTTCCTCCTTCCAGACTCAGCAGGATGGAGGGAAAGTCTCACTGCAGACAGGGACACAGTCAGATGACGTGGCAGCCAGGCAGCAGACAGCTTTTGCTGATGATGAGCTATTACATTAGTCAAGACTTTACTGCAGGTGATAAAACCCACTTCCAATACACCCAAGTGAAAAAGAAAGTGATTTGTGTTTCCCATGACTGGGGTGTATAGGGGCAAAGCTGTGCTCTGGAATGATTGAGACCTGACGGGATATGGGCTCCATCTCCAGATCAGCTTCTGCACACAGTCAGTGTGGACAAAAAGAGTCACACTGTAAAATATTTGAAGAGATTTATTATGAGCCAAATATGAGTGACCATGGCCCATGATACAGCCTCAGGAGATTCTGAGACAAGTGCCCAAGGTGTTAGGCAACAGCTTGGCTTTATACATGTTAGGGAGACACAAGACATCAGTCAATACATGCAAGGTGTACATTGGTTCAACCTGGAAACGTGGGACAGCCTGAAGCCGGGGAGGGGGGTGGGGGGATTTGAGGTCATAGGTGGATTCAAAGATTTTCTGATGGGCAATTGGTTGAAAGAGTTAAGTTATTATCAGGCCGGGCACGGTGGCTCACGCCTGTAATCCCAGCACTTTGGGAGGCCGAGGCGGGCGGATCACAAGGTCAGGAGATCGAGACCATCCTGGCTAACACGGTGAAACCCCGTCTCTACTAAAAATACAAAAAATTAGCGGGGCACCGTGGCGGGCGCCTGTAGTCCCAGCTACTCGGGATGCTGAGGCAGGAGAATGGCGTGAACCCGGGAGGCAGAGCTTGCAATGAGCCGAAATAGCGCCACTGCACTCTGGCCTGGGTGAAAGAGTGAGACTCCATATGTAAAGACCTGGAATCAATAGAAGGGAGATCTTTGATTTTTCCCAATATTGAACCCAGACAAGGGGCTGTAGAGACCAAGGATCTTACTATGTACATGAAGCCTCCCGGTAGCAGGCCTCAGAGAGAATGGATTGTAAATGTTTCTTATCAGACTTAATAAGGTGCCAGAGGCCAGGTGCAGTGGCTTGTGCCTGTAATCCCAGCACTTTGGGAGGAAGAGGCGGGCGGATCATGAGGTCAAGAGATAGAGGCCATCCTGGCCAACATGGTGAAAACTCATCCCTACTAAAAATACAAAACTGAGCTGGGCATGACGGCACGCACCTGTAGTCCCAGCTACTCAGGAGGCTGAGGCAGGAGAATCGCTTGAACCCAGGAGGCGGAGGTTGCAGTGAGCCAAAATCGCACCACTGCACTCTAGCCTGGCGACAGAGCCAGACTCCATCTCAAAAAAAAAAAAAAAAAAAATGGTGCCAGACTCTTAGTTAATTCTCTCCTGGATCAGGGAAAAGACCTGGAAAGGGAAGGGGATTCTGTACAGAATGTAGATTTTCCCCACAAGAGACAGCTTTGCAGGGCCGTTTCAAAATATGTCAAAGAAATATATTTTACAGTAAAATACTTCAATTTCTTTTGGGGCCTGCTATCTGTCATGTGACGCTATACTAGAGTCATGTTGGAATGTGATATCTTACTGCTCCAAAAAGTCTGTTTTGTCAGTCTTAAGATCTGTTTTAATGGTTAATGCAGGTCAGCTGTGTTGGAATTTCAAAGGGCTGAGAGTATAATGAGGTATGCCCACTTCCATCAAGATCTGAACTAGATTTTCAGGTTTACTTTGGAAAGCCTTTTGCCAAGGGCTGGTGGGGGAGGGTGGTCCATCAGTCAGTTGGGGGGCTTAGAATTTTATTTTTGGTTTATACCAGGGATAAGGGAATGGGCAGTTCTGACCTTTCATCCTTACGTTGTGTGTCCAAAGAGGAAATAAAGCCCCTTTTTTCAGCGTGATTTGCAGAAATCCAGGTAGGTCCTCCAGTTGGTGCAGCGTGGGTCCTGCACACATCCAGACCATTGCCATCTCCAGGGGGCAGCTATAGCAGCTGACCCAAGTCACAGTGATGTGGCCAATCTCAGGGCCACGAAGGTTAGGGAGGCTGAGCCCCCCAGCTTCAGTGAGTGAGTGTACCCCACAAAAGGGGATGCCATTGTAGGCTGAACAAAACAAATGCCCCGCACAGCACCCCATCCCTCCCACTGTAATTCTGAAGGACATGACTGCCCTCCAAATGAAGAATCCGCAAGTGGAATGAGCACATCTCCACTACTCTAAGAACAGCCAAAATAGGCAGTGAAGCTCAGCTTTCAGGAAGCGTTGCTTTCATTCAGAGTGGGTGTGCTGATGGAGACGGGAGAAAACTCAAAAGGGGGTGGTGGTTATTGTCAAAAACAAAAGGCATTTTAAAAACTCTGGATATGCTCTTTCTACCCCTAGGCCTTAAATGGCCTTTCCTGTCTTCTTCATCTGGGAATCTCCTATGCGTCTGTTAAAACACTGCTCAAGGCCTGGTGCAGTGGCTCACACCTGTAATCCCAGCACTCTGGGAGGCCAAGGTGGGCAGATCACCTGAGGTCAGGAGTTCAAGACCAGCCTGGCCAACATGGTGAAACCCCACCTCTACTAAAATATACAAAAATTAGCTGGGTGTGGTGGTGGGCACCTGTAATCCCAGCTACTCGGGAGACTGAGGCAGGAGAATCACTTGAGCCTGGAATGTCAAGGTTGCAGTGAGCCAAGATTGCACCACTGCACTCCAGCGTGGGTGATAGAGCAAGACTCCATCTCAAAAAAAAAAAAAAAAAGACATTGCTCAACCATTGCCTCCTCCGTGAAGCCTGCCTTGGTTCTCCAGGACAAAGTTGGTGTCTCATTGCTGCTCCAGATTCCAAGAGTAGTTTGCATTTACTTCACTGGTGTTTGTTTTTTGTTTGTTTGTTTGTTTGTTTGAGACAGGGTCTCACTCTGTAAGTGAGGCTGGAATGCAGTGGCACCATCTCAGCTCACTGCAACCTCCACCTCCTGGATTCAAGCAATCCTCATGCCTCAGCCTCCTAAGTAGTTGGGGTTACAGGCACACACCACCACACCCGACTAATTTTTGTATTTTTAGTAGAGATGGAGTTTCGCCATGTTGGCCAGGCTGGTCTCGAACACCTGACTTCAAGTGATCTGCCCATCTCAGCCTCCCACAGTGCTGGGATTACAGGTAGAGCCGCCACGCCTGGCCTCTTCACTGGTTTTTAATCTCTGGTTCATGGGTACTGCCTCTCTCCTGGGTACTTCACTATGTGAAGTTTTTCTTCTAGCACCCCAAGCAGAAACCTAACCCTCAGCAGATGTTCCTGACCGGTTTGGTGGGTGGTTAAACTACACAGCAAGATGTATATTTCCTGTGACAGATGGTGTTATTTACCACGTGGTTTTCTCCTAATAGAACCCACCTCCCATAATAGAGGCTGTAAATTCCACCAACTTCTGCTCCCAGCCTCCCTTGCAAATGGAGGTTGACAAGGGACTCATTTATGGTGAATAAGACTTAAGAAGTCTCCAAGGGGCTTTTCCCCCTCCTTGATATAAAGAGCACCTCAAAAGAGAGAAACTCTCTTGCCTGTCCTCTTCCTTCCTGTCTCTGAACACAACTGTGAGAGGATGTGATGCCTGGAGCTGCAGCAGTGATCTCGAGATGATGAGGCAACAGCTGTGGTGGCCATCTTGAGACCATGGGGCAACAGCTGTGGTGGCCATCTTGAGACCATGAGGCAACAGCTGTGGTGGCCATCTTGAGACCATGAGGCAACAGCTGTGGTGGCCATCTTGAGACCATGAGGCAACAGCCTGGAGACAAAAGCCAACATGTTCAAAATGATGCAGTAGAAAGGTTGGAAGTGTGTCTTTGATTATTCATCCTTAGATTCAAGGTGGGTAACATACTTCCGTATTGCTTCAAAGAGAAAATAGAAACCTCTATTGTTTAAAGGCATTTTTAGTTAGTGATTCCATTACTGGAACCAGAGAGCATGCTAACTGACATATGCTTTCTTACTCATGGCAGCAGTTAGAGACTCCACAGTACAAACATCTTTTCCCATCTAGCACCAGTTTAGAAAAAGGAGGGCCAAAAACCACCTCAAAAATTAAAATTATGGCCAGGAGCACTGGCTCATGCCTGTAATCCCAGTACTTTGGGAGGCCGAGTCAGGTGGATAACTTCTGATCAGGAGTTCAAGACCAGCCTGGCCAACATGGTGAAACCTTGTCTTTACTAAAAATACAAAAATTAACCGGGCACAGTGGTGTACGTCTGTAATCCCAGCTACTCAGGAGGTTGAGGTAGAAGAATTGCTTGAACCCAGGAGATGGAGATTGCAGTGAGCTGAGATCACACCATTGCACTCCAGCCTGGGCAACAAAGTGAGCTATGATCATGTCTCAAAAAACGTATATATATATATTAAAATTATGGGTCATGTATTATGGCTCATACCTGTAATCCCAATGCTTTTGGAGGTTGAGGCAGGAAGATTGCTTGAGGCTAGGAATTTGAGACCAGCCTGGGCAACATAAGACCCTATCTCTACCAAAAAATATTTAATAATTTAAAAAATTAAAATTATGAAGGTACTGTCCTTGTTTTGTTTCCAACTATCAATTTATTTGAAGTTAAACACTAAGTGAATAATAATGTTCTGTGGCTTGAGCATAAACTCAAAGATCGGACCTCCTGGTTGGTCACCTGAGTACATGTCTAAGTCACCTATCTATTCAGTCTTTCCCCTCATGTTTTTGTTTTGCTTTGTTTTGTTTTGTTTTTGAGATGGGGTCTCGCTCTGTTGCCCAGGCTGGAGTGCAGTGGCATGATCTCAGCTCACTGCAACCTCCACCTCCCAGGTTCAAGTGATTCTCCTGCCTCAGCCTCCCGAGTAGCTGGGATTACAGGTGCCTGCCACCATGCCTAGCTAATTTTTGTATTTTTAGTAGAGATGGGGTTTCGCCATGTTGGCCAGGCTGGTCTCGAACTCCCAAGCTCAAGCGATCTGCCCGCCTCGGCCTCCCAAAGTGCTGGGATTACAGGCATGAGCCACACAACCTCCCCTCATGTTTGTGAAGCATCATGTCCCTCCCCAACCCTCTGACCCTGAAGATGGCACCATGAATAAGGATGCTGTGCCACAAGGGTAATATTTCACTCAGTAATTTACTCAAAGGCTATGAATTATGCAAATATGCTGAAAAGCTATGTGCTGAGTTGCCTTAGGTGAAAAAAAAAATCAGGCAAATATGTACTTTAACCATCAAGCCAATGCAATAATCTGAATGTTAACTGCAAATCACAACTCAAAAGTTTGAGTTCAGAAGCTAAGCAGGAGCTGGTCAGGTGGATGGAGGTAGGGATGGGTATTATAGACTGAAACAGTGAGCGGTGGGGAACAGCCAAATGTCCTCAGGCTGATAAGCTATTCCACAGAACTCAGGAGTGAAATGTGTCAGAGCAAGAGGTCGGAGCATGTGGAGCCAGCCGACATGCTGAGGAGTTTGCACTTGCCCATGGGCTTGAAGGAGACATTGGAGGGTTTAGGTGGAAGAGACATGGTCAAGTACACATTTTAAAAGCCAGGTGCAGTGGTGCACACCTTTAATACTAGCACTGTGGGAGGCCAAGGCAGGAGGACCGCTTGAGGCAGGACTTCAAGACCAGCCTGGACAACACAGAGAGACCCCATTTCTACAAAAAAATTTGGCTCATGTCTGTAATCCCAGCACTCTGGGAGGCCAAGGTGGGCGGATCATGAGGTCAGGAGTTCGAGACCAGCCTGACCAACATGGTGAACCTGTTTCTACTAAAAATACAAAAATTAGCCAGGCCTGGTGGCACATGCCTGTAATTCCAGCTACTCGGGAGGCTGAGGCAGGAGAATCGCTTGAACCTGGGAGGTGGAGGTTGCAGTGAGCTGAGATCACCCCACTGCACTCCACCCTGGGCAACAAAGCAAGACTCCGTCTCAAAACAAACAAAATATTAGTCAAGCGTGGTGGCATGTGCCTGTAGTCCTTGTTATTCTGGAGGCTGAGGTGGGAGGATCACTTGAGGTCACGAGTTTGAGGCTACAGTGAGCTATGATCATGCTTCTGAACTCCAGACTGGGTGGCAGACCCAGTTTCTTAAGAAACAAAACAAAACAAAACAAAAACAACATACACATTTATGCATTCTAGGATCATCACTCTGGAAGCTATCTGGTGACTGGATAGAAAAGAGGGAGATGGAATTTGGGTTTAGTCATAGAGTTATAGTTTGTTTTGGGATTTGTTGTTGTTGTGTGTTTGTTTTTTGAAACAGGATCTTGCTCTGTCACCCAGGCTGGAGTGCAGTGACACAATCACAGCTCACTGTAGCCTCAAATTCCTGGGCTCAAGTGATCCTCCCACCTCTGCCTCCTGAGTGTCTAGGACTACAGGCATGTGCCACCATGCCTTGCTAACTTTTTAACTTTTTGTAGAGACAGGGTTTTGCCATGTTGCCCAGGCTGGTCTCAAACTCCTGGCCTCTAGCAATCCTCCTGCCTTGGCCCCCCAAAGTGCTTGGATTACAGGCATGAGCCACTGCGCCTGGCTAAGTTATAGTTCTCACCAGTGTCTGCCATTTAAACCCTGAATCTAAAGCATGTGGGTCATGCACAGTGCCCGACATATAGGAAGGAGGAAGGGCTCAATAAGTAGCCACCATTATTATTTCTATGATTATGTGTCCACCACCACCATCTGCAGAATGATGGCTAGATAAAACATATCAGCTAGAGGAGTAACTCAGCTGATACTGCAACCTCCACCTCCTGGGTTCAAGTGATTCTCCTGCCTCAGCCTCCTGAGTAGCTGGGATTACAGGCACCTGTCACGATGCCCAGTTAATTTTTTGTATTTTTGTAGAGACAGGGTTTCACCATGTTGGCCAAGTTGGTCTCGAACTCCTGACAAGTAATCCACCCACCTCAGCCTCCCAAAGTACTGGGATTACAGGCGTGAGCCACTGCACCACTGGCTGATACTGTTTCTATCAGCAACACCTAACACCACCAACCCCAGTGACATGCCACACACACTTGCTGACGACCTGCTATGGCAGCCTTTCAACTGCACCTTCATGCTCCATGTAGGCCCCTGTCTTTCACCACTCCACATTCTACCTGATTCACTAGGGCCTCACTTTTCATACTGAACCCCAGCTCTCCCCATCCTAACACTGGCAGTCAGAAGCTGGCTGTGTTATAGAGGAAGTGCTGTCTTCTTGTCCCTTGGGTAGGGTCTAGGTCAGAGATAAGTCACAGTATCCCAAGTCCCTAGGAAGAAATGTTTCAGGGGCCATGGGAGCCTTTCACCAGGAATTACCATTCTGTGTGTGGCAAACAAAAGGTGAGAGTTCCCAGACCATCCTGTGCCCCTGCAGACATCACAAATCGATCACTGCACTCTTTCCTGCTAAACCAGATGTGCCTGAATGTCCTCCTCAACATGGTGCCCAGGCAATCATTAGTAACAGGTCTAAGCGAGCACATGCTTCACTAGGGGCCTTAGTCTGTTTATGCTGCCATAACAGGATACTTGAGACTGAGTGATTTATAATGAACAGAAATTTATTTTCTCATTCTACAGGCTGGGAAGTCCAAGATCAAGGTGCTGGCATTTTGCCAGGGCCTTCTTGCTGTGTCACCACATCCATGGCTGAAGGTAGAAGGGTCAAGAGAGGGTGAGAAGCTGGGCACGGTGGTTCACGCCTGTAATCCCAGCACTTTGGTTCACGCCTGTAATCCCAGCACTTTGGGAGGCCAAGGTGGGTGGATTACTTGAGCTCAGGAGTTCAAGACCAGCCTGGACAATATGGTGAAACCCTGTCTCCACCAAAAATACAAAAAAAAATTAGCCAGGCATGGTGGTGTGCAACTGTAGTCCCAGCTACTCAGGAGGCTGAGGTGGGAGGATTACTTGAGCCCAAGAGGAGGAGGCTGCAGTGAGTCAACATTGCACCACTGCACTCCAGCCTGGGCAACAGAGTGTGACCCCATCTCAAAAAAAAAAAAAAAAAAGAGAGAGAGAAGGAGAGAGGGCGAGAGAGAAAGTAAAAGAGAGCTGAACTTGCCCTTTTATAACAAACCCACTCTAGCGATAACAACATTAATCCATTCACTGCACCCTCATGGCCTAATTGTCACAAGACAGACTCCAAAATTGGGGTTCATCTTGGAAGGCCACACGGATTTTTGGCTTTGTGCAGGAAGGAATTCAAGAGCAAGCCGACAGAGTGAAGTGAAAGCAAGTTTATTAAGAAAATAAAGGAAGAAAAGGGTGGCTACTCCATAGGCAGAGCAGCCCTGAGGGCTTCTGGTTGGCTATTTTTATGGTTATTTCTTGATCATATGCTAAACAAGGGGTGGACTATTCATGAGTTTTCCAGGAAAAGAGGCAGGGAATTCCCAGAACTGAGAGTTCCTCTCACTTTCAGACCATATAAGATAACTTTTGGATGCTCCCATGGCATTTGTAAATTGTCATGGCACTGGTGGGGCTTTCCTTTGGTATGCTAATGTATTATAATCAGGGTGTAAAGAGCAGCGAGGATGACCAGAAGTTGCTATCATCGCCATCTTGGTTTTGGTTGGCTTTTTTTTTTTTTTTTTTTCTGAGACGAGCTCTTGCTTGCTCTGTCGCCCAGGCTGGAGTGTAGTGACGTAACTATAGATCACTGCAGCCTAGACCACCCGGGCTCAAGCAATCCTCCTGCCTCGGCCTCCCAAGTAGCTGGGACTACAGGCACATGCCACCACACCCAGCTATTTTTTTGTATTTTTAATAGAGGTGAGGTCTTGCTATGTTGCCCAGGCTGGGCTTGAACTTCTGAGCTCAAGCAATCCTCCAAGTTTGGCCTCCCAAAGTGCTGGGATTACAGGCATGAGCCACCGTACCTGGTCTTGGCAAGCTTCTTTACTGCACCCTGTTTTATCGGCAGTCTTTGTGATCTGTGTCTTGTGAAACCAGTCCTGGTGAACTCCTATCTCATAATCACGTCTCATTAGGCCCACCTACCAATACTGTTGCATTGGGGATTAAGTTCCCATCACATGCTCTTTGGGGGATACTTTTTTTTTTTTTGAGACGGAGTCTTGCTGTGACATCCAGGCTGGAGTGCAATGGCACAACCTCGGATCACTGCAAACTCTGCCTCCCGTTTTCAAGTGATTCTCCTGCCTCAGCCTCCTGAGTAGCTGGGACTACAGACATGCACCACCAAGCCCAGCTAGTTTTTGTATTTTTAATAGAGACGGGGTTTCACCATGTTGGCCAGGCTGGTCTCGAACTCCTGAGTTCAGGTGATCCGCCTGCTTTGGCCTCCCACAGTGCTTGGATTCCAGGCATGAACTGCCGTGCCCGGCCTAGGGGATGCTTTCAAACCATAGCAGGGCTCTTATCTCCTATGCTCATGTTTTCCCGCTCCACTGCTCTGGAGTGAATTAGATTATGCTGACACTCCTGGGCCCTCCTCTCTATCCCCTCCTTAAGGGAGGAAGATGCTTCGTAGTGGTGAGAATGGCATTTCCTAATCCCCACCTGATATGGTTTGAATATGTGTCTCCACCCAAATCTCATGTTGAAATGTAATCCCTGATGCTGGAGGTGGGTCTTGGTGGGAGGTGATTGGACCATGCGGGTGGTTTCTCATGGTTTAGTACCATCCCCCCTTGGTACTATACAGTAAGTTAGTTCTCATAAAACATGGTTGTTTAAAAGTGTGAGGCACCTCCCCTGTCTCTCTTCCTCCTGCTCCTGCCATGTAAGACGTGCCTCTCCTTTCTCTTCACCTTCTGCCACGATCGTAAGTTTCCCGAGGCCTCCTCAGCCATGCTTCCTATACAGTCTGCAGAACCAGGAGACAATTAAACCTCTTCCCTTTAAAAATTACCCAGTCTCAGGTATTTCTTTATAGCAATGTGAGAACAGACTAATACACTTACCTGAGCAAGGGTTAATGTGTTGGCAGACAGCCCAAGCCCTCTGATTTACTGAGTCACAGCACAAAGGAACTGCAGGCTCCTCCCTGCAGGTGCGTAGAGGGACCCTCTCTCTCCCATCAGCATGCACACAAATCTTGCAGGGGAAGGGAGGCCCCAGTTGATTGAAAAAACTATTTTGACTTTTCAACAGTCCAGGTTATTTCATCCAACTTCTCCTAAGCCAATAATCAGAGTATAAATTTCTAGTAGTCCTCAGTAAGAGACAATTAATTAGCTACCCAGTTAATTAGCTTCCTCAATAAGGGGGGAGGCAAAGACATTAACAGAGGCTTCAGTGTCTTTGATAAGTGTTTGCAAGTAGAAGAAGCCCAGAGAATTGCAGAACGTTTGCCTGCTGCGAATTTTTTTTCTTTTTCTTTTTTTTCAGACAGAGTCTCGCGCTGTCGCCCAGGCTGGAGTGCAGTGGCGCAATCTCAGCTCACTGCAAGCTCCGCCTCCCAAGTTCACGCCATTCTCCTGCCTCAGCCTCCCAAGTAGCTGGGACTACAGGGCCTGCCACCATGCCCGGCTAATTTTTTGTATTTTTAGTAGAGGCGGGGTTTCACTGTGTTAGCCAGGATGGTCTCGATCTCCTGACCTCGTGATCCGCCCACCTCGGCCACCTAAAGTGCTGGGATTACAGGCCTGAGCCACCGCGCCTGGCCTGTGATTTTTTTTTTTTACAAAGATGCGCTGTCTTTGTTCCCCCAGAAATGTGTTGTTGCCCTGACAGTCAGATGCATCCCTGCCTGCCTTAAACAAAGGTCTATGATCACTTTCTTTAACATTCAGAGTTCCTGAAATCAATGAGAAATTCTAAACATACCAGGATGGCTTCCAAACAGGTGGGCTTTTTGTTCTCCAGAAAATGCAATGAATTTAAAACACTGTACCAAACATCTTCAAAACCTAGTCATGAAAGTAACATGCTTTATTACATTAAATGAAATTAAATCAGTAGAGGACAAATGCACTAAGGAGGCTAATGGCCAACATGATTAGTCACTGCTAACTTGCATGAAATCAATAGTAACCAAGAGGAGTTCATCAGTTTGCACTGAAACAAAACGTGAGAGAAGAATCCAGCATACTGGAAGAACAACGAAAAAGATTAAATAATCTTTTAGCTGGGAAAAATATGTTGTTTTGAATATTTTGAGTATATTTTAACTTCAACGATAAGCTTAATTCCAATTTCAGGATATTATTTAAGGAAAAGCTTAGAAGTGTACTCCACAAAGAATTAAGAAACACAAGTCCTCATAACTTTTATTATGTTCTTTTGATTAAAATAATACATATTCATTCCTATATGCTCCTTCATATTACAAATGATTTTTACATCATGAAGATGATGCTATTCTGTGTTCTGTATTCTGTTTCGAACTTAGAATTATACTTCATAAACATCTTCTGTGACTAAAACTTCTCCAAAAACTTTCACTGGCTGCTGGCGTTCCACTAAAAGTGTCATCAATGACCCCATCAAAGGATATTTTTCTGTCATCCTCCCAGAATTCACTTCTCATTGGCATCTGGTCCTGTCAATTCTTCTTTTTTTTTTTTTTTTTTTTGAGATGGAGTCTTGCTCTGTCACCCAGGCTTGGAGTGCAGTGGTGTGATCTCACCTCACTGCAACCTCTGCCTCCCAGGCTTAAGCAATTCTCCTTCCTCAGCCTCCCAAGTAGCTGGGACTAGAGGTGTGTGCCACCACCTCCAGCTAATTTTTTGTATTCTTAGCAGAGACAAGGTTTCACCATGTTAGCTAGGCCAGGCTCAAACTCCTGGCCTCAAGTGATCTGCCTGCCTCGGCCTCTCAATGTGCTGGGATAACAGATATGAGCCACCGTGCCTGGCTGATTAGTCTTTTCTTGATCCACTCTTCCCACTGGATTTCTGTGACTCCACGGCCTGATGTCTCTCCTAAAACTGTCTTTGCAAAAAATTATAACAGTAAGGAAATGACGACAGTGAAAGATTGGGTCTCACCAATCCCCATCTTGCCTTCAACATCCAAACTGCCTTTAATCATATCTGGGCTTGGGCCAAGCAAACTTTGGGAGACATTTATTTTATAGTTTAAATGATAATATCCCTTCTCCAAAACTCAACCGCCTTCGTAAAGCTAATGAGAGACCACCAGGCGAGGAGGATGAGAAGAGCCTGAATTCTGCTGAGATGTAGACATAAACGATTACCAGCCATTATTCCAGAGGTCACAAGATTTGCAACCCCCCAATAACTCCTACAGATTATGTCACTATTACAGAAACTAAGATTGGCCTTTTGAGATAAGGTTTCAGGTTTGTGCATTTCTGACAACCAACGGCTCCACTTGGACCCGCCAAACTCCCTCTGGCCCCACCCAGAAGTGAACTCGGCAGACAAGGACCATTTTTCACACCCCTATGATTGCATCCCCAACCAGTTAGCAGCACCCCTACCCTAGCCCCCTGCCCACCAAATTATCATTACCTCTGAATTTTCAGGGAGATCAAGTTGAGTAATAATAAAACTCCAGTCTCTCATTCAGCTGGCTGTATGTGAAGTAAGCTCTTTCTCTATTGCAATTGCCCTGTCTTGGTAAGTCAGCTCTCTCTGGACAGCCAGCAAAATGAACTCATTGCACACGGTTACAGTCTCATCTCTACCTGCTGTAGACTCATCTCCTCTGTTGGAGCTCATCAAGGCTGGGTCTTTCCTGTTCTCATTTTATTCTCTCTCCTTAGGTGATCTCAGCCCTCCTCCAGGCTTTGATTATAACTTACAGGATTGTGATTCACACATTTCAGTTTCCACCACAGGCCCCTCCAGACATGTCCATCTGCCTGCTATGTTGACTTTTCCCTTGGGAGTCTTGAGGCAGCTACAAGCTTACTGACCAGAAATGAACTCAAGCTCTCCCCGAAGCCTGGTCCTCTTCCAGGATCAGCCAGCCTGGAAGATGGCACTGTCATTCACCCTGTTCTCAGGCCTGCCACCCAGGAGTCAACCTTAGCCCCATCTAATTGTCAGAGGCATCTGAACCAGAGCAAACTCCATCTTGAGTAGGGGATGGGTAAAATGAGGCTGAGACCTGCTGGGCTGCATTCCCAGACAGCCAAGGCATTAGCCACAGGATAAGATAGGAGGTCGGTACAAGACACAGGTCATAAAGACCTTGCTGATAAAACAGTTTGCAGTAAAGAAGCCAGCCAAAACCCACTAAAACCAAGATGGCAACCAGAGTGACCTCTGGTCGTCCTCACTGCTACCCTCCCACCAGCACCATGACAGTTTACAAATGCCATGGCAATGTCAGAAAGTTACCCTATAGGGTCTAAAAAGGGGAGGCATGAATAATCTACCCCTTGTTTAGCATATCATCAAGAAATAACCATAAAAATAGGCAACCAGCAGCCCTCAGGGATGCTCTGTCTATGGAGTAGCCATTCTTTTGTTCCTTTACTCTCTTAATAAACTTGCTTTCACTTTACTCTATGGACTCGCCCTGAATTCTCTCTTGTGCAAGATCCAAGAACCCTCTCTTGGGTTCTGGATCGGGACCCCTTTCCTGTAACATAATCAATTTGGTGCCAAATGCATGAAGTGTTATCTTCTAGGTCTCTCAAATCCATCCACTGTTCTCCATCCAGGAGAGTGTCACCAGGGCTGGCACAGATGGTTGCATACTGCAGAAAGGTCACCACCCAAGCCATTACCTCTCACCTGTTCCATGAAAATACCAACTCATCTCCTTCCCTTTTGGCCTCTCCAAGCCATATTCCAATCCACAGCTAAAATGATTTCATTAAAATGCAAATCTAATCATGTTGTTCCTTTGCATAATTGCTCTGAGGGAGAGGTCTGGCCTCTGTCTCCCTGAGTCATCACCCATTATGTGTCCCTGGTGTCCCCGTGTGGCCTGGCTCTTTCCTTCACTTTCCACATCATCCTTCAGCTCCAGCCACTGTGGCCTTCCTGCAGCTGCCCAGGTGTGTCACGCTCCAGTATTTGTCCATTTTCATGCTGCTGATAAAGACATACCCGAGACTGGGTAATTTATAAAGAAAAAGAGGTTTAATGGACTCACAGTTCCATGTGGCTGGAGAGGCCTCACAATCGTGGTGGAAGGTGAAAGCCATGTCTTACATGGCGGCAGACAAGAGAGAGAGTGAGAGCCAAGCAAAAGGAGAAATCCCTTTTAAAACCATCAGATCTCATGAGACTTATTCACTACCATGAAGACAGTATGGGAGAAAGAGCCCCCATGATTCAATTACCTCCCACCAGGTCCCTCCCTAAACATGTGGGAATTATGGGAGCTATCATTCAAGATGAGATTTGGGTGGGGACACAGCCAAATCATATCCGCCCCAACCCCTACCCCAGGAATTGGAAGAATTCTTCTCTTAGGCACCAGCACAATCAGTGCACGCCTCCTCCCACATCTCTGACTCCATCTCTCCAATGACACAATCACCCAGAGACTGTCCTTCTCTTTTGTGGCTCTTACCATCACTTGTGTTTGATGTATAATATTTATTTCTGTGGATCTTTGTCTTTGATGAATGTCTGGCACATCATAATGATAAGAAATATCCTTTCTTTTTCCTATCCTCCTTTCTTTTACTTATCAATAAATCCCCTGTAACTAGAACAAAATTGGTATTCAGTAAACATCTGTTGAATGACTTGAATTATCTAGACAATAGGGTGTACTGTAATGATTTTGCCATGCTTTCCAGAAATATTAAATGCCTCCTGTATTTTATTTCATTATTTATTTATTTATTTATTTGAGATGGCGTTTCGCTCTTGTTGCCCAGGCTGGAGTGCAGTGGTGTGATCTCGGCTCACTGCAACCTCCAGGTCCCAGGATAAAGTGATTCTCCTGCCTTGGCCTCCCAAGTAGCTGGGATTACAGACATGTGCCACCATATCTGGTTAATTTCATATTTTTAGTAGAGACAGGGTTTCACCATGTTGGCCAAGCTGATCTTGAACTACTGACCTCAGGTGATCCACCCGCCTTGACTTCCCAAAGTGCTGGGATTACAGTCATGGGCCACCATGCCCAGTGGCCTACTGCATTTTACTTTAAGGTTTCCTGGGTTTTGCTATTATTAAATGCTTTAATAATTGTAAGATACAATGAATTTCTCTTCAAAAGTTCAGCCTGTTAACTTCCTTGTTCTTTGTTCTCAAACCTAACTTTCTTGTTCTCCATGCCTCCTTGCCGCTAGTTACTGTAAACAACTTTTCTGTCAGCTCTAATCAATAACTCACATCTGTTCCCTTGGTTACTCCCTCTGCACCCATTCCACCCTTTGAAACCACACCTCCCACACATCCCACCATTGTAACTCACATCCCCCTTCCCCCTTCCTTATTTGGGAAAACTATTCAAAAATACCCAGTTGGGTCACTTTAGATTGTGTGGTCAAACCCCAGCCCATGGGGGAGTAACACAGAGGTAGGGATTGCGTTAAGAACAAAAACCCCCATTTTCCTTTGTTCCCTGTGCTCCTGCAATCATGATTGACACAGACAGCACCCTTCTGCAGAAGTAAATTGCCTTGCTGAGAAAACTTTTGCCTGAGTGAGAGTACTGGTTTCACTTTGTGGCACCAAGCATTTACTTCTAACATAAATATATTTAAATATATATATATATATTTTTTTTTTTGGCCAGGCATGGTGGCTCACACCTGTAATCCCAGCACTTTGGAAGGCCGAGGCAGGCGGATCATGAGGTCAAGAAATCAAGACCATTCTGGCCTACATGGTGAAACCTCATCTCTACTAAAAATACAAAAATTAGCTGGATGTGGTAGCGTGCACCTGTAGTTCCAGCTACTCAGGAGGCTGAGGCAGGAGAACGGCTTGAACCTGGGAGGTGGAGGTTGCAGTGAGCTAAGATCATGCCACTGCACTCCAGCCTGGCAACACAGCAAGACTCCGTCTCAAAAAAAATATATATATATATATATATATATGTGTGTGTGTGTGTATGTGTGTGTGTATACATATATATATATATAATTTTTTTATTTAAATCATTTAACCCAAAGGTAACGATAAAAGTTCTCGGTATGTATTGCCAAACTGCTTTTGAAAAATCTGTATCTGGGCAAGTGCGGTGGCTCATACCTATAATCCCAGCACTTTGGAAGGCCAAGGTGGTTGAATTGCTTGAGCCCAGGAGTTTGAGACCAGCCTGAGCAACAAAGTGAAACCCTGTCTTTACAAAAAAAATACAAAAATTAGCCAGGTGTTGTGGTGTGCACCTGTAATCCCAGCTACTTGAGAGGCTGAGGTGGGAGCATAGCTTGAGCCTGGGAGGTCAGCGTTGCAGTGAGCCATGCTCATGCCACTGTACTGGAGCCTGGGCAACAGAGTGAGACCATGTCTCAAAAAGGAAGTCTATATTTTATTGTAATATAATAATTTTTAAAACTTTTGCTAATTTTGTAACTGCCGGATAGGTTCTTTCTGCCCACTGCACAAACAAAATAGACCATGGCATTGCAATAAAGAAAAACTTTAACTGACACGCCAGCCACACCACGTAGGAGACAAATTTACTACTCAAACCTATCTCCGTGAAGGCTCAGAGGTTAGGGATTTTTCAAGGATGGTTTGGTGGAGGCAGGGCGCAGTGCCTCACGCCTGTAATCCCAGCACTTTGGAAGTCAAGGCAAGCAGATCACTTGAGGCCAGGAGTTTGAGACTAGCCTGGCCAACATGGTGAAACTCTGTCTCTACTGAAAACACAAAGATTAGCTGGGCGTGGTGGTGCAAGCCTGTAATCCCAGCTACTTGGGAGGCTGAGGCAGGAGAATTGCTTAAACCCAGGAGGTGGAGGTTGCAGTGAGCCAAGATCATGCCACTGCACTCCAGCCTGGGCGACAGAGACTGCAACTCAAAAAAAAAAAAAAAAAAATGGTTTGGTGAGCTAGGGATAAGGGTGGCTAGGCAGTGGGTGCTTGCTGCCGATTGGTGGGTGAGAGAGAAAATCCTAGGGAGCTTGGCCAGACATGGTGGCTCACCCCTGTAATCCCAGCACTGTGGGAGGCCGAGGCAGATGGATCATGAGGTCAGGAGATCGAGACCATCCTGGCTAACACGGTGAAACCCTGCCTCTACTAAAACTACAAAAATTAGCTGGGCGTGGTGGCGGGCGCCTGTAGTCCCAGCTACTCGGGAGGCTGAGGCAGGAGAATGGCATGAACCCGGGAGGCAGAGCTTGCAGTGAGTGGAGATCGCACCACTGCACTGTAGCCTGGGCGACAGAGCAAAACTCTGTCTCGAAGAAAAAAAAAAAAAAAAATCCTAGGGAGCTGAAGCTATCTTCTTGTGCTGAGTCAATTCTGGGTGTGGCCACAGGAGCAGCTGGCAGGTCCAGGCAGAGCCAGGTGTGGAAAAGATATCTCAAAAGGTCAATCTTAGGTTCTACGATAATGATGTTACCTGCAGGAGTAATTGGAGAAATTGCATATCTTGTGACCTCCAGAATAATGGCTGGCAATTGTTTATATTTACAGATAGTACAAATCAGGCTTCTCTGTCCTCCTCGCCTGATGGTCTCTCATTAGCTTTACGAAGGCAGTTGAGTTTGGGGAAGAGCTATTACCATTTAAACTATAAACTAAATGTCTCCCAAAGTCGGCCCAGTCTAATCCCAAGAATAATTAAGGCAGCTTGAAGGCTAAAGTCAAGACGGGGGTTGGCTAGATCAGATCTCCCCTGCTGCCATAATTTTCTTACTGATATAATTTTTGCAAAGGTGGTTTCAATTTGATGAATAAAATATTCTTTTAATTTGCATTTCCCTGGAGAAAGTGAACAGTTCATATTTTGTAGCCATCTGTATGTCCTCACTGATAACACTTTATGTCCCATGTCCTTTGTTCATTCAGCCAGCCAAGTCTTAACATTTTTAAAATTCAACTATATGAGGTTTTTGAGGATTCGTCTATCACACTTCATACAAATTATTTCTCCCAATCTTTGCCTTTTGAGTTTATGTGATGTTTGATATATCAGACGCTTAAACATATTCTACAGTCAAGGATTTTTCGACCTTTCCTTTATGAGTTCTTACACTGGCTTTAGACCAACAATGGTTCTGAAAGTGTGGTCTCTGGGCTAGCAGCATTAGCAGCATCTAATGAAACCACCTTTGCAAAATTATGACTGAGACAGTGAAAGAGATCTAACTTCACTGACTCCATCTTGCTGTCCTTATTCATTCCTGGGCATAGGCTGAACTAACTTTGGGAGAAACTTGGTTTATAGCTTAAACAAAGACGGTAACAGCCCTTTCCCAAAGCAAAACCCTTCTTGCCTGGGGACTAGAATGCCTTTGTAGGACTAACATTAACCACAACATTAGATATTATGGTTTAGGAGTCATGCTGCTGGAGGCTACAAGATTCTGACCCTCCCTAAATTGCTCCTAAGATCAGTGCTCCAGATATTTTGCAGATGCTGCACTTGATGGATCAGCTGGTGCCACCCAGATTGATAAACTGGCTCATCTGATCTTGTGGTTCCCACCCAGGAACTGACTGAGCACAAGAAGACAGCTCCGACTCCCTGTGATTTCATCTCTGACCAATCAGCATTCCTGGCTCACTGGCTTCCCCCAACCCATCAAGTTGTCCTTAAAAACTCTGCTCCCCAAATGCTCTGGGAGACTGATTTAATAATAAAACTCCAGTCCCCCCGCACAGCCGGCTCTGTGTGAATTACTCTTTCTCTGTTGCAATTCCCCCATCTTGATGAATTGGCTCTGTCTAGGCAGGGGGCAAAGTGAACCCCTTAGGCGGTTACACTAGGAGCCTTTTAGAAATGCAAATTCTACTCACTGAAGACCTATGATATCAGGATATCAGATACTCTGGGGCTGACCCCAGTAATCTGTATTAACAAATTCTCCAGGAGATTTCTGATGCAAAGGAAAGTTGTGGAAGCCACTAGTCAAGAAACAGCTTCCTTACGTAAGCTTTCTTCTGAGCATTTTGTTTCTCCTGATTCCTTTTGGTATATAATAGCACTAAATGTTTTTCTCCCAAACCCCCACCGATTTAGGATGCTTCCTTTATCTTAAGTTTTATAAACATTCAGATTTGCCTCTGTGCTTTCATTCTTTTTTAACAGCTTTATGAGATAAAATTCGCATACCATAAGATTCACCCATTTAAAGTATACTACAGTAAGGGGAGCCAGGCATGGTGGCTGCCTGTGAATCCCAGCACTTTGGGAAGCTGAGGAGGGTGGATCACTTGAGTTCAGGAGTTCAAGACCAGTCTGGCCAACATGGTGAAACCCTGCCTCTACCAAAAATACAAAAACCAGCCAGGTGTGGTGGCGCACGCCTATAGTCCCAGCTACTCAGGAGGCTGAGTCATGAGAATCGTTTGAACCCGGGAGGTGGAGGTTGTAGTGAGCCAGATCTCACCACTGCACTCCAGCCTGGGTGACAGAGCCAGACTCCATCTCAAAAAAAAAAAAAAAAAAAAAGTGTACACAACAATTTGGGGACTTTCAGTATATTCAGACTCGTGCCAACATCACAGTGTTCCCACATTCTGATTTTAGTCATTTGTATCTTCTCTTTTGTTCCTGGTGAGTCTAACTAAAGGGTTGCCAATTTTGTTGATCTTTTCAAAGAACTACCTTACTATTTCACAGATTTTTCTCCACCGTTTCCTTTTCTGTATTTCATTTATTTCCACTCTAATGTTTATTATTTTCTTCATTCTGTTTGCTTTGAGTTTCATTTGCTCTTCTTTTTCTAGTTTCTTAAGGTAGAATGTTAGATTATTGATTTGAGATATATCTTCTTTTCAATGTAAGCGTTAACTATAAATGTCCCTCTAAGCATTGATTTAGTAGTATTCCATAAATTTTGGTGTTTTTATTTTCATCCATCTCAAAGTTATTTCCTACTTTCCCTGGATGATCTCTTTTTTTGACCTGTCGATTCTTTAGGATTTTTTAAAATGTTTACATATTTGTGAATTTCTTAAATTTTTTTCTGTGGTTGGTTTCTAATTTCCTCCCATTGGTTGCAGAACATAACTTGTATATTTTCAGTCTTTTTTAATTTACTGAGACTTATTTTATGGTCTAACATATAGTCTATCCTGGAATGTTCCATGTGCCCTTGAGAATAATGTATTGCTAAATGGAGTGTTCTGTCATGTCTATTAGGTGGAGTTAGTTTATAGTGTCACCCAAATCTTCCATTTCTTGCTAGTCTTCTGACTAATCCTTCTATCTATTATTGGAAGTGGGGTATGTAAGTCTCTATTATTGTGGTCTTTCTCATATACATTCTGTCAGGTTTCGCTTTATATATTTTGGGGCTCTATTGTTAGGTGCATGTATGTTTATAATCATTATATCTTTCTAGTAAATTGGTCTTCTTATCATTATAAAATGTTCTTTGTTTTTAGTAGCAATTTTATCTTAAAGTCTCTACATATTTTTTTCACGCCTGTAATCCCAGCACTTTGGGAGCCCAAGGCAGGTAGATCACAAGGTCAGGAGTAATGGTGACCAAGATGGTGGTCACCATCTGACCAAGATGGTGAAACCCTGTCTCTACTAAAAATACAAAAATTGGCTGGGTGTGGTGGCGTGCACCTGTAATCCCAGCTACTTGGGAGGCTAAGGCAGGAGAATTGCTTGACCCAGGAGGTGGTGTTTGCAGTGAGCCAAGATCGTGCCACTGCACTCTAGCCTGGGTGACAGAATGAGACTCCATCTCAAAAAAAAAAAAAGTCTCTACATATTTTTAATATTTCTGTAGCCACTCCAGCTCTCTTTTGGTTACTGCTTTCATGGGATATCTTTTTCCTTCCTTTAACTTTCCACCTATTTGCCTTTGAATCTAAAGTATGTCTCTTATAGACAGCATATAGTTGGATTTTTAAATAATTTTATCATCTTTTTAAAATTTTAGATTCAGTGGGTACATGTGCAGGTTTGTTACAGGGATATACAGCATGATGCTCAGGTTTGAGGTATGATTAAACCCATCACCCAAGTAGTGAGCATAGTACTCAACAGGTTTTTCTCAACCCTTGCTTCCCTTCCTCCCTCCCCAATTTTGTAGTCCCCAGGGTCTATTGTCCCCATATTTATGTCCATTTGTACCAGTGAAAACAATGTAGTTATTGGTTTTCTGTCTCTGCATCATTTCACTGAGTAATGGCCTCCAGCTTCATTCATGTTGCTGCAAAGGACATGATTCCATTCTTTTTTTATGGCTATGGGGTATTCCATGGTATATATGTGCCACATTTTATTTTCTTTTTTTTTTTTTTTTTTTGAGACTGACTTTTGCTCTTGTCAGCCAGGCTGCAGTGCAGTGGCATGATCTCAGCCCACTGCAATCTCCCACTCCCGGGTTCAAGCGATTTTCCGCCTTAGCTTCCTGAGTAGCTGGGATTACAGATGCCTACCACCACGCCTGGTGAATTTTTGTATTTTTAGTAGAGATGCGGTTTTACCATGTTGGCCAGGTGGTCTTGAACTCCTGACCTCAGGTGATCCACCTGCCTCAGCCTCCCAAAGTGCTGGGATTACAGACATGAGCTACCATGCGTGGCCACCACATTTTCTTTATCCAATCCACTGTTGATGGGCATCTAGGCTAATTCCATGTGGTTTGCTATGGCAAATAGTGCTGCAATGAACATAGTTAATCCATTCTTCCATCTCTGTCTTTTGATTGGGGTGTTTAATCCATCCACATAGTACAGTTACCTATAAGGTAGAAGTAATGTCTGTAATTTTTGCTACTTCTTTTTTTAATGTCTTATGATTATGCTGTTCTATTCCTCCATTACTGTCATCTTTTGTATTCAAAAGATATTTTCCATTGTATCTTTTAAAATTCCTTTGTTATTTCCTTTACCGTATGTATTTTAAATGTATTCTCTTAGTGGTTAGCCTGGGGATTACAATTAACATCTTGAAACAATCTCTTTTGGATTCATATCCACTTAATTTCAATAGTGGCAGTCAAGAGTCACTCCAATATACCTTTATTCTCTCCTCACTCCCTTGTGCTATTATTATCATACAAATTACATCTCCATATATTATAAGCCCATCAACACAGTTTTGTAATTATTGCTTTAGGCAGCTGTCCTTTAAAACAGAAAAGTTACAAACAAAACTGTTTATATTGTCTTTCACCATACCTACATAGTTACCCTTACCTCTGCTCTTTATTTCTTCATCTGGATGCAAGTTAATGTCTGGCGTTCTGGTCGGGCGCAGTGGCTTATGCCTGTAATCCCAGCACTTGGGGAAGCCGAGTCAGGTGGGTCACCTGAGGTCAGCAGTTTGAGACCAGCCTGGCCAACATGCTGAAACCCTGTCTGTACTAAAAATACAAAAATTAGCCAGGCGTGGTGGTGCGTGCCTGTAATCCCAGCTACTCGGGAGGTTGAGGCAGGAGAATCGCTTGAACCCGGTAGGCAGAGGTTGCAGTGAGCCGAGGTCGCACCATTGCACTGCAGCCTGGGTGACAGAGCGAGACTCTGTAAAAAAAAAAAAAAAAAAAAAAAAAAAAATCTGGTGTCCTTTCATTAAAGCCTGAAAAAACTCCCTTTAGTACTTCTTTTGGGAAGGTTTGCTAATGACAAATTCTTTGTTTATCCGGCAATGTCTTCATTTCTCCATTAATTCTGAAAAAGGGTTTAACTAGATAGAACATTTTTGGCTAACCATCTATTTCATCCTCTCTTCCGGCCTCCATGTTTTCTGCTGAGAAGTCAACTGCTAATTTTACTGAAGTTCATTCGATAGATGATTTTCAGTTTGTGGTGAAATTCCGGTTTATTATCAGAATTCTAAAATTGGTTTATTTTAGTTGTATTGCGCATATTTTCATTGTTTTAGAGGGAGACAGAGTTCACTGAGGCCTCCACTCTGCCATTTTGGAACTGATTTCATTTCATTTTAATTATTTAGGTAGCATATTTTAACATCTTATAAACCAACTTTCACTTAATAGTTATTTTTTCTAAAATTTCTTAACTATTGTCTGCTTGGCTAATTTTTCAGTTAGAATCATTTTCTTAAGCTCCAAAAAGAAATTCTGATAGAACTTGGGATGTTATTTTGCAAACAGATCACCTTCTTAGAACATTCAGGTTTCCCATTCTCTCCCACTTTTATACTGTTCAGCAAACTTAATGAATGTTTTCATGTAGATTGCACTGTATTTTCCTTAGACATTTCAAATGTTCTGTTGTGACTGTGAACTGGGCTTAAAGTGCTGTTATTTTAAATATGAATCAATACATCAATATTTTCTGGGATGAAAGAAAAACACTCATCTATCGATGAGTGTCAGGAGATTGAGATCACGAGGTCAGGAGATTGAGACCATCCTGGCTAACACGGTGAAACCCTGTCTCTACTAAAAATACAAAAAATTAGCCAGGCGTGGTGGCGGGCGCCTGTGGTCCCAGCTACTGGGGAGGCTGAGGCAGGACAATGGCGTGAACCTGGGAGGCAGAGCTTGCAGTGAGCTGAGATCGTGCCACTGCACTCCAGCCTGGGTGACAGAGCGAGACTCTGTCTCAAAAAAAAAAAAAAAAAAAAAAGTTAATGGAATCAGGAGGGTTCATTCTGTAGGTAAGAGGTTTGCTTTTTTTTTCTTTGAAACAATAAAATATCTTTGTTCAATTTAAATCTTGAGGCCATGCATGGTGGCTCACACTTGTAATCATAGCACTTTGGGAGGCTGAGTTGGGCGGATCACTTGAGGTCAGGAGTTCGAGACTAGCCTGGCCAACATGGTGAGACACCCCCCCCCCCCCATCTCTACTAAAAATACAAAAATTCACCAGGCATGGTGACTTGTGCCTGAAATCCCAGCTAATCAGGAGGCTGAGGCAGAGAATCACTTGAACCCGGGATGCAGAGGTTGCAGTGAGCTGAGATCACACCACTGCACTCCAGCCTGGGTGGCAGAGCAAGACTGTCTCAAAAAAAAAATCTTAAGCAGCACACCAATTCATAAAAAAGAAAAGCAGACCTGTGTGGTTGAAAAGAGGTTGAGGAATAGCACAAAGTCCTGCATGCTCTGCCTCCTTCCTCGCTCCTTAGGGCAGCCTCCGAGGTGCTTTCCAACAACTGGATGCTTTGTTAACTCTCCTGTATAAGAGCCCATCTGTGGGCTCCTTAGCATAAGCTCTTACTTTCTAACATTTCATCCTACTTGAAAGACTTTTTCCATCTCTCTTCAATGACCACTAACACATCTGTGTCTCAGTGAGACCCTGCTTCACTGACTTGGACCACCTGGCCCTGTCTGTTGCATTAAATCAGCAGAACAGGGGACTGAACAGAAGCTGAAAGATGTGGCAGGGACCAGGCATGGTGGTTCACACCTATAGTCCCAGTGCTTTGGGAGTCTAAGATGGTAGAATTGTTTGAGGCCAGGAGTTCAAGACCAGATTGGGTAACACAGCAAGACCCCATCTCTACAAAAAATTGAAAATTAGACAGGCGTGGTGGCATGTGCTGGTGGTCCCAGCTACTCAAGAGACTGAGGTGGGAGGATTGCTTGAGCCCAGGAGTTTGAGGCTGTGGTGAGCAGTGATTGCACTGCTGCACTCCAGCCTGGGTGACAGAGTGAGACCCCATCTGTTAAATTTAAATTAAATTTAAAAACAAAAAATGTTCTTAAAGACCTGGTGACTTGGGCCAATCGCAGTGGCTCACACCTGTAATCCCAGCACTCTGGGAGGTTGAGGCGGGTGGATCACTTGAGGTCAGGAGTTCGAGGCCAGCCTGGCCAACATGGTGAAACCCCATCTCTACTAAAAATACAAAAATTAGCCAGGCGTTCGTGGCACATGCCTATAGTCCCAGCTACTCAGGAGGCTGAGGCAGGAGAATCACTTGAACCTGAAGGCAGAGGTTGCAGTGAGCCAAGATCTCACCACTACACTCCAGCCTGGGCAACAGAGTGAATGAAACTCCATCTCAAAAAAAAGACCCAGTGACTTCAAGAAAGATAACACTTCTGTGCTACTTTGTCACTATCCCATCTGTGACATAATTTTATATATTTGATATTTAGTCTCTGTCCTTGGTACCTGGCACAGAGCTCTTGAAACCCTTGTAATCTCCTGAGTGCACCCAGCACGGGTGCAGCTTTTATCCTCATATTTGCTTTTTGACCCAGCTCCTGCCATTGAGCTCCAAATCTCTTGGAATGTCCTGGGTTACAGGAGCATCTTTTGTTCTAATGAAGTGGGCTTGCTTTTGGTGGGCTCCTGGATGGAGGCTGGCCACCAGAAGGACCGACATGATTAGAAGATTGGAACTTTCAGCCCCACCCCCGATCTGCTGGGGTGCCTACATGATGAAGCTTCCGTAACAACCACTAACTATGGCACATAGGGAGCTTCCAGACTGGTAAATACATCAACATGCTGGGAGGGTGGCACAGCTCAACTCCCCAGGGACAGAAGCTTCTCTGCCCAGGATCTTCCCAGACCTTGCCCTCTGTATCTTTTCATCTGCCTGTTCATTTGTATCCTTTGAAATATCCTAATAAGTTGGGCGCGGTGGCTCAAGCCTATAATCCCAGCACTTTGGAAGGCTGAGGCAGGCGGATCACTTGAGGTCAGGAGTTCAAGACCAGCCTGACCAACATGGTGAACTCCTGTCTGTACTAAAAATACAAAAATTAGCCAGGCGTGGTGGTTCCTGCCTGTAATCCCAGCTACTTGGGAGGCTGAGGCACAAGAATCCCTTGAACCCATGAGGCAGAGGTTGTACTGAGCTGAGATTTTACCACTGCACTCCTGCATGGGCAATGGAGCAAGACTGTTTCAAAAAAAAAAAAAAATCCTAATAAATCCGCAATAGTAAGTGAATTGTTTTCTTGGGTTCTGTGGGCTACTCTAGCAAATTATTGAACCTAAGAATGGGGTTCCTCTGATTTACAGACGAAGAACCTCTGATTTATGGCCATGTCAAACAAGCTGTGGGTAACCTGGGGACCTCCTACCTGCAACTAGTGTCTGAAGTGAGGGGCAGTCTTGTGGGACTGAGCTATTTTTTTTTTTTTTTTTTTTTTTTTTTGAGACGGAGTCTTGCTTTGTCACCCAGGCTGGAGTGCAGCGGTGCGATCTCAGTTCACTGCAACCTCCGCCTCTTGGGTTCAAGCCATTCTCCTGCCTCAGCCTCCTGAGTAGCTGGGATTATAGGCGCACACCACAACGTCCGGCTAATTTTGGTAATTTTAGTAGAGATGGGGTTTCACCATGTTGGTCAGGCTGGTCTTGAACTCCTGACCTCAGGTAATCCGCCTGCCTCAGCCTCCCAAAGTGCTGGGATTACAAGCGTGAGCCAGGGTGCCCGGCGTTGGGACTGAGCTCTTAACTCAGGGAGTCTTTGTTAATTCATTAGCATCAGAATTGAACTGAACAGTAGGATGCCCGGCTGGTGTCAGAGAATTGATTGGTATAGCAAAAAGCCCCACAAATTTGGTGTCAGAAGTGAAGGATTGAGTGGTGTGAGTACAGAGAGAAAAACGATTGGTCTTTCCTGTATTCACTGATCCATGTAACAATACAGAAAAGTATTTTGATTCTACCATTTAGAAATAAGTATGGTGGGGGTGGGTGCAGTGGCTCCCGGCTGTAATCCCAGCACTTTGGGAGGCCGAGGCGGGTGAATCACAAGGTCAGGAGTTTGAGACCAGCCTGGCCAATATGGTGAAACCCCGTCTCTACTAAAAATACAAAAATTAGCCAGGCGTGGTGGCGGGCGCCTGTAGTCCCAGCTACTAGGGAGGCTGAGGCAGGAGAATCGCTTGAACCTAGGAGGTGGAGGTTGCAGTGAGCCGCAATCACGCCACTGCACTCCAGCCTGGGCGACAGAGCAAGACTCCATCTCAAAAAAAAAAAAAAAAAAAAAAGAGAAATAAGTACAGTGGCCAGGTGTAGTGGCTCATGCCTGTAATCCTAGTCACTATGGGAGGTTGAGGCAGGAGGATCTCCCAAGTTCAGGAGCTCAAGACCAGCCTGGGCAACATAGTGAGACCCTGTGTCTACAAAAAACATCAAAAAAATTTAGCTGAGCTTGGTGGTGTATGCCTGCAGTCCCAGCTATGCAGGAGGCTGAGGTGGGAGGACTGCTTGGGCCCAGGAGATTGAGGCTGCAGTGAGCCGTGATTGTGCTACTGCACTCCGGCTTCAGCAACACAGCGAGACCCTGTTGCCAAAAAAAAAAAGAAAAAAAAAAGGTGTCCAGTTTTCAACTGGGTAGGTAGATTATATATCTATGAATTTTATTTTGGCACAGAATAGAGGATAGAGTTACAAAAGGTGGGTCTAAGAGGGTTTAGGACTGCAGGATTGGCCGGGCGTGGTGGCTCATGCCTGTAATCCTAGCACTTTGGGAAGTTGAGGCAGGAGGATCACCTGAGGTCAGGAGTTCGAGACCAGCCTGGCCAACATGGTGAAATCCCATCTCTACTAAAAATGCAAAAATTAGCCAGGCGTGGTGGTGCATGCCTGTAATCCCAGCTATTCGGGAGGCTGAGGCAGGAGAATCAGTTGAACCCGAGAGGCAGAGGTGACAGTGAGCCAAGATTACACCACTGCACTCCAGCCTGGGTGACAGTGAGACTCTGTCCCAAAATAAATAAATAAATAAAAATAAAAAATAACTAAAAGAGTATAATTGGATTGGTTTTAGCACAAAGGATAAATGCTTGTGGGGATGGAGACCCCATTCTCCATGATGTGATTATTACGCATTGCATGCTTGTATGAAAACAACCCATGTACCCCATATATACACCTAATATGTACCCACAATAATTAGAATAAAAATTTAAAAAAACTCATGCTGCAAGTCTTTACAAAATATTATTTTATTAATTCAATTTTTGCATAAAAGACTGTTAAAAGAATTTGCTAACTTGAAAACAATTTTCAGTACTTATGATCTTTCCAACTTGAAAACACCTGAACCTTAAAGAGCAGATTGTGTAAAGCAGCCAGGGCCACAGGAGTGAAAGAAGATGGAGACCCGCCATCTGGTCGTGATATGAGAGGCCCGGACAGTGACCTCCTGAACAAAAAGAAATGATCCTCTTCAGTCCAAAGTGTGTTTGTGAGACTAATGACTCCATGCCCTCACATGGCCACTCCTCTTACAGCAGACAGCTTCACTCCGCTCCAGCCCCGGTACTGCGGTCTGTGGTAATTTATATGGGAATGGGATGAGATCTAGTACAGTTTTAGATCCAATGCAATTTTGGGAAGGGTTAGTAATAAACCAAAACTCAATCTATGCAGTATTTAAAAAATAACTGAGAGTTGTGACAACTTCGATTCTTTTCAGGAGGTGCTGTCTTAAGATAGAAGAAAGAGATCAAGCTCTTATCTTAGAAAGCACAGACACGTTTAGCTCAGGGTAGTGCAATTCAATGCTAAGTGGCTGCTCCATGAAATCCAAGGGCCGGGTAAGGGGAAGAGGCCCAGGGATTTCTTCCTTGTCTGACACTCTCAGGACTAGCATTCTGGCAGGTCTTAGAAGTTATAATACAAAACCATCAGTTAAATTCTAATCACGACTGTGTAGTTCCTCCCCAAAATAATTTTCCTCTTAGAAGTAAAATCAGGAAAGGGGCTGAGTTCTGAAAAGAAACATCGGGGCTGTGGCCCAGGCCCTCTGAGTGTGGACGCTGTCCCCCGTGTCTCCATGTTTACTGCCTTATCGTCTCCTTTGTATGAAAGTATAATTTACGTAATTCGTCCTTGGAGAATCACAGTGGTGTTCAAGAACCTTTTGAGGCCATCCAAGTTTTTGTCCTTCAGTACCTTGAAATCAGATAATCTCAACATCCAGAAATAGCCTTTGATTTGTTCTTTCTCTGATGTCTTGTGTCCTTGGGATCAAAGCTTCTTTCATTGGCACCAAATAATGCCCAGTGAGGAGTTCTGGCCATATAATCCTTTGCGCTGAACGTTTTTGATCCACCACTATCTTCATATTCCTGGATGAGCTCCTGGAAGCAGTTATAATCGATCCATGTCCACCATTCACCACCAATTTTAAACTGGAAAGAAAAAAAAGTGTCAAGTCAGAAGTAAAAACATCCCTAGAAAAAAAAATATGAATGTTTTTAAAAATCATGAACAAGTCTGATCTTTTCTCCCTATCACGTCAAGAAAACAAAAACAAAAACAAACACAAAAAAACCTCTTCCATGTTCCAGACATGACTTCCTATCAAAGCAAGATGCGCTACAATCACAGGAGAGCTTCCTTTCCCTTGGGCCTGCAGTTTTGCTGGGCCCGGAAGACAAGTCAAGTTTATCTCAAGTAGTCCCGCTGACACAGGGTTAAATGTTTCCGTGTTACCATGTGACTAATTCAAACTCATTCTAATTCCTGCTGTTGCCGCTTTTGATCGGTTACAAATTTTCAAGGCTGTGTTAACAGCACCTCGTGGAATCCTTTTTAGACTCAACTTGGCTTGAGTTATTAGTGAAGGTTTCATCAATAACTTCTAATTCAAACATGCTAACTAAATGACTCAAACTAGCTTTTCTGGCCTAACATGGATACAATATCTCATTAGTGGAAAGCCTGAACAATTTCAATTCAGTAAGAGGGGATAATCCAATTTGTACTCTCTTAAGAAAATTGCTTCTCAAAAGTCACGGTGGAATAATGACCTGGAATGAGAAAACAGAAAGAAAGTTGAAGAGGCTCAGAAGGAAATACTAATTGAACTGTGAAGGCTTTTAATTCAAAGCATTTGTTTGGCATTCATTTGTGTAAATGTATTAACTAATACGCTGATACCTGACTCATAAACAGACAAGTACTTGTCATGCCACTGTCTTTTTTTTTTTTTTTTTTTGAGACGGAGTCTCGCTCTGTAGCCCAGGCTGGCCTGATCTTGGCTCACTGCAAGTTCCGCCTCCTGCGCTCATACCATTCTCCTGCCTCAGCCTCCTGAGTAGCTGGGACTACTGGCTCCCGCTAGCACACCTGGCTAATTTTTTGTATTTTTAGTAGAGACGGGGTTTCACCGTGTTAGCCAGGATGGTCTCGATCTCCTAACCTCGTGATCCGCCGGCCTCGGCCTCCCAAAGTGCTGGGATTACAGGCGTGAGCCACCACGCCCGGCCCATGCCACTGTCTTTTAAAAAACTTCAACTAATGGCCGGGCATGGTGGCTCACGCCTGTCATCCCAGCACTTTCAAAGGCCGAGGCAGGTGGATCACCTGAGGTCGGGAGTTCAAGACTAGCCTGGCCAACATGGTAAAACCCCATCACTACTAAAAATACAAAAATTAGCCAGGCGTGGTGGTGCGTGCATGTAATCCCAGCTACTTGGGAGGCTGAGGCAGGAGAATCACTTGAACCTGGGAGGTGGAGGTTGCAGTGAGCCAAGACCATGCCACTGCACTCTAGCCTCAGTGATGAGAGTGAAACTCCGTCTCAAAAATAAAAATAAGAAAACTCCGACTAACTAAATGAACTAAGGAAAAATTTCCTGTTCTAGCCACAAAAAAAAAGAAAAGAAAATACATAGGTTCCTGAATTTAGAATATTAAAATATGTTGAATTTAAATGACATCTGATTTTTTACCCACTAGCTAAGAGCTTTCTAGGGGGAAAATGCTGAATATGTGGAAAAGTTTAATTACTCTATGAATTAGAAGAAATTTTCTTGTAATAAGACCATTCTTGGAAATGGTGCCTCAAGGGCCCTGTGAACTCTACAACCCAAGATGTAAAATTTATATCTCACCATCATTCTCTCTCCCAAGACAGACTGTCCCTGAAGTGTTGTCTACTGTTGTGGAGGCAATCACTGTCATTCCCAGGCACTGAGCCTCGAAACTGCAGAGTCAAAGGTGACCTCCTTTTCCCTGGCCCCTCACACCTCCATCGATTCTCCCTGGGCAGCACTTCTGCCGCCGGTGGCGTGACTTGGTCACGCAGGCCCTTCCTCTGGGCCGCAGCCACTGTCTTCCAGCCAATTGACCTTCTGATTCCAGCTGTGGCTTCTCTCAACTTCCCACAGACGGCCTGAGACTGTGCCAACAGCAGAATTGATTCCTACGATCCTGAATGTAAAGTCTGAGTATCAAATCTGCATCTCTTGGTGAGCTGTGGTCCTCTCACGTGACGCCCAAGCTGTTCCTTCTGTCTAACTCACATGTCCTTCATCCTTTGCTCTGGGAAGTCTTCCTAAATCCTGTTAGTTCGGTTGCAGTGAGACAGTTCCCGTGTTAGACAGTTTCTGTCAGTTTTCTGGCCACAGGACCTCACTGTCCTGAACTTCCACAGACACTATAATGGCCCCTGCAGTTTCCTCCTGCATTCCACCCCACCAAGCCTGCTGGCTCTGTGAATATATGAACTTAACAACATATGCCGTCACCCAGGACAGGCGAGGGCCCAGCCTTTCTTCCTCACCATTTTTTTTTTTTTGGGACGGAGTCTCGCTCTGTCACCCAGGCTGGAGTGCAGTGGCGCAATCTCGGCTCACTGCAAGCTCTGCCTCCCGAGTTCTTGCCATTCTCCTGCCTCAGCCTCCCGAGTAGCTGGGACTACAGGCGACCACCACCACGCCTGGCTAATCTTTTTTGTATTTTTAATAGAGACGGGGTTTCACCGTGTTAGCCAGGATGGTCTCGATCTCCTGACCTCGTGATCCGCCTGTCTCGGCCTCCCAAAGTGCTGGGATAACAGGCATGAGCCACTGCACCCAGCCCTTCCTCACCTCTTAACAAAGCTAGAAGACCATACAAAGAATCAAAATTCCACCTGTTCTACTGACATCTTGAGACACGATGGGATTTTGCTGCTACTGGCTCCACAGAATAGAAGGGACTGCCTTCACTGTGTATTCATGACAGAGGCATGACACTCACCCTTGACTGAGTCTGGGGTGACTGACATGACATTAACATGTAATTTAACATGCATGACAGTCAAATGAGGCCAAAAATCATGATCCATCCATCAACATGGGCCAACTATGGACTTGGCCCAGTTACATACATTTAGAAAATAATTATAATACAACATAGCGTGTATAGTGGGTGAGGTTATGTACAAGGCACTTGGGGAGTACAGGGACAGGTGTGATAAATCACAGAAGCTTGGCCCCGTAGAGGAGTCTTTTTCGGGATCCCAGTGTTGCTTGCTGAAAGACAGAGATGACCATACTCTCTTCTTCCCTATTTGTGTCCCTTTGGTGTTTCGATTTCTAGGTCTGAAGTCTGACCCCTCTGGTTCATAATCCTGATGCTCCTTCACCCTCAAACTCTAACATGATCATTTACCATGGGTGTTCTAAGAGAGAGTAAAGGATTGGTTTGAGCAATACAATGGACTTAATTTTTTTTTTTTTTTTTACCATACTTACAGTCAAAAATATACTTTATATCTCAATCTAGTACACGCAAATATACACACACAAGCTGGGAATACAACTTTCACAAAACTGCAGGCAATGCACTTCATAAGAGAACTGCTGGCTGCAACTCACAAAACCAACTTCCTCACTTCTAATGCAGTGTGAAAGCTTCTGCACTAAAAGATCTGGTTTCTTTTGACTCTAAAACTCTGCTCTGGTTTAAAATGGAAGAAATTTCCGTTGCACAGGTAGGACAACTGTAAGCTAAAATCTGATAACTGACTGCTCTGATTCCCAAAGTCTAAAAAAACTAACTGGAAGACCAAGTAAATGCAGGACAAAGTAGGATTATTAGCTCAGGCTGCCGTAACAAAATGCCATAGTGTGGGGGACTGAAACAACAGAAAATTCTTTTCTCACAGTTCTGGAGGCTGGAATTCCAAGGTTCTGGCTCAGTTTCTGGTGAGGGCTCTCTTCCTGTCTTGCAGGCGGCTGCCTTCTTGCTTTGTCCCACATGGCCTTTTCTTGGTACATGTACACGGAAAGTGAGTGAGCAAGTGACTTGGGCCCTCTCATGTCTCTTCTTCTTCCTTTTTTTTAAGAGACAGGTTCTCACTCTGTCACCCAGGCTGGAGTGCAGCGGTGCAACTATTGCACATTGCAGCCTCAATCTTGTGGGCTCAAGCCATCCTCCCACCTCAGCCTCCTGCGTAGCTGAGACTACAGGTACATGTCACCATGCCCAACTAATTTTTAAATTTTCTGTAGAGAAAGGGTCTAGCTATTTTGCCCAGGCTGCTCTTGAACTCCTGGCCTCAAGTGATCCTCCCACCTTGATCTCCCAAAATGCTAAGATCATAGGCATGAGCCACCGCACCCAGCCCTGATGTCTCTTCTTATAAAGACACTGATCCTATTAGATCAGGGCTTACCCTTATAACCTCATTTAATCCCAGTTGCTTCCTTTGAAACCCCATCTCCAAATATAGCCACACTGGGAATTAGGACCTCAACCTATGAACTTGGGAGGGGAGGGGGGCCACAAACATTCAGTCCTTAAGAGTAAGTTATTCTGAAATGAACAGAGCCACTAGACCCAAAAGACAAAACTGAACCACATGTGCCGCCTCTCAGGGCAATCGGAGACGAATCATACCGAATAATCACAGCTCAGAAAAAATCAAAGTGTTCCATGTAAAAGGCAGAAGCTGAAAGAGCAAAATTTGGTATGACTGACACACAAACAGCGCTGAGAGACAGCTGCATAAACAGAGGCATGAAACCCCAAATCGTAAAATCTGAGGTTAAGTATCCTGAGACACGAGGTCACCCTGCTAAAAGAATCCCTCGAATCCAACAGTAAGGGAAGAACGGAATCTATGCAGAATTACAAATAAACTCAAAAGGTCATAAATGATCTTAAAAACACACAAGCGCAATAAGATACAGCCTGACTTAAAAAAGCCAGGCTGCTAAGGGTCTGTGGCCTTGCTGGCTAGATGAGGCAATGCAGGCTCCCACTCTCTGCAAGAATCAAACTGCTGTACAAAGGGCCTTGTTCTCCTTATGTTCTCCTCTTTCACACAGGGAGAATTTCACTAAACAATAATAATGGCATAGGTTCTCTGTTAGTGTAAATGTTTAAAAAGATTCTATTAAAGATGGTAGATTAAACGCATGCATTTACTATTACTTCCTCTTGAAACCCCACTAAAATGACAGTAAGAACATTTAAAAAAGATATATAACATAAAAACAAAGCTACCAGGAGAGGAGAAAACAGTATTGGACTTTTAGAAGCTGAAAAGATGATGGGTGAGCAAACTGGTTTAGCAGACCCAAGAGAGCTGAATCCTAAGCTAGCAAATAGAGAAATCCAAGATTCAGCCCAAATTATGCTTTAGAATTCCTCAAAGGCTCAGAAACTGGCTGCACTAGTTCCCCCGACAGGAAGCATGGATTGAGGAGGTACCAAACCCACTCCCCACCAAAAACCCAAAGGCAGGTTTATATTCTCTTTAAGACATGATTAGAATCTCAAGTTCCTGAGCCCCCTGCATATATTCACAGCTGAGCACCTGCCCACTCCATGCCCTGAGAGATGCTTAGAGGTTTCTTCTCAGAAGACAATTCAGAAAGGATCTATGGTCTGTGGGACAGCAGGTATAGCTGAGAGCAGGGCTGCCATAATAAAACTATTTCCTTTCCTGTTTCTGGACCACCAGGGACCATTGCAAGCTGCAGAAAATGAGAAGACCCTACTGACCAGCCCAAGAAGACAGATGACAAGATACTGAGGTTGGGATTCCCTAAGGAAATGATCCAGCAGATCACTCCAAGATAGAGTCAACCCCATACCATAAGGGTGCTCTTTATTTTTTATTATCATTTTTATTTATTTATTTTTGAGACGGAGTCATGCTCTGTTGCCCAGGCTGGAGTGCAGTGGCGCAATCTCGGCTTCACTGCAACCTCCACCTCTCGGGTTCAAGTGATTCTCCTGCCTCAGCCTCCCGAGTAGCTGGGATTACAGGCGTGCACCACCATACCCAGCTAATTTTTGTATTTTTTGAAGAGATGGGGTTGCACCATGTTGGCCAGGCTGTCTTTAGTCTCCCACTCTCAAATACAAGCATATAACCAATGACCATCAGCCACCTCAGAAAAACTTCTAACATGATAGAGGGATAAAAATAAAAAGAGGCTGGGGGCAGTGGCCGGGCGCAGACACTCTGTCACCCAGGCTGGAGTGCAATGGCATGATCTCAGCTCACTGCAACCTCTACATCCCAGGTATAAGAGATTCTCCTGCCTCAGCCTCCAGGGTAGCTGGGACTACAGGCACACGCCACCACGCCCGGCTAATTTTTTGTATTTTTAGTAGAGATGGGGTTTCACCATGTTAGCCAGGCTGGTCTTGAACTCCTGACCTCAGATGATTCACCCGCCTTGGCCTCCCAAAGTGCTGGGATAACAGGTGTGAGCCACTGCACCTGGCAAAAAAGATTTTTTTTTTTTAAATATTAAAGAACTAGTCAATAAGACCCAATTTAAAACTTTTCTTTTTAGTAGTTCTAGACAGAAAGGAGAAAAAAAAATAGAAGAGAGGATATATTCATTGAAATAATTCTGGAAATGTTAAGAAGTGAAGGACATGAGTTTCCACATTAAAGGTGTCTACAATGGATAAAACCAGACACACCGTCTGAGGCACATTATAGTGAAATTTCAAAACAATGGAGACAAAGAGAAAATCGAATGAGAAAAACATGGTCATACACAGAGGATTAAGAATCTGAATGCCTTTTGAGTTCTCAATTACTGCAAGGAAAGCTGAAAGACAGTAGGTCCAACCTCAAAGGGGGAATAGTTTCCAGCCAAGAATTCTATATCCAAATCAAATGCGTAGGGAGAATGAAAACACGTTTGGACATTAAAGGTCTCAAAAAGTTGTACTTTTTACATGCCAGTTTCTTAGGAATCTCCTAGAAGTTGTGTTTCCTGTGAATGAAGGAGTAATTTTAGGAAACACGGGATCCCAGAGACATGTCACTCAAGACAGAGCTGGTGATCTCAGGATAACAGCTGTGAACTAGGTGGTAGAGAGTGAACTGTCCAAGGTAGGTGGGTAAGTAAGTGTCCTGCAGAGACTTCTTCAAAAAGATGAACCTGACAGCAAATCCAACGCATCTGAAAGTCTGAGAGGCAATATATTTGAGATGGCAGAGAGTTTGAGAGTTGTTAACAAAAGAACACAGAAATCTAGATGAAGAAAATACTAAAAGTTAACCAAAGGTGGCACTGGAAACAAATAGCAATTGCAGGAGATGGCATGGCTTGACTGTGAACAGTGTTCACGTGGTTATAATAATGCAAAAAAAATCATCTAAACAAAAATCTGGTATGTGTATGTTAGGAGGGTGGGGGAATGGGAAAGGATGTTCCAGGAGAAGGTAGAAGCAAGCTCGAGCCTCATCTTCCATGGTACACAATAAAGAGATAATAAGCGGCCAAGCATGGTGGCTCACACCTGTAATCCCAGCACTTTGGGAGGCCAAGGTGGGTGGATCATTTGAGGTCAGGAGTTCAAGACCAGCCTGGCCAACAAGGTGAAACCCCGCCTCTACTAAAAATACAAAAACTGGCAGCCTCCTGCAGTCCCAGCTACTCGGGAGGCTGAAGCAGGAGAACTGGTTGAACCCGGGAGGTGGAGGTTGCAGTGAGCCGAGATCGCGCCACTGCACTCCAGCCTGGGGGACAGAGCAAGACTCCGCCTCAAAATAAGAAAGATAATTAGCAAAATGGCGGGTTGGGGGTGCAGGGGCGAGCAGCAATATAAGTATGCTATTTAGAGATACGGAGATAAATACCAAATGAATCACCTAGAAAATCTGAAAGTGGTTGTTGCTTGAGAGGGGGAAATGGAGGTGTGTTTGTGTTTGAAGAGGGTACAAGGAACTGCTGTTTTTTGTTTTTGTTTTGTTTTTTAATAAACTTGGACTTTTTAACTGTCCATGTAGAATTTTGACAAAACTAAAAATAAGGTTTAAAATAGTGGTGACTGTATCCATCCAAGAAAGGAAAAAGCACATCAACAACCTCAGCCAAAAAATGTAGGGCAGAGGAAAGGAGAGGACTGGCAGGCAAACAGTAGTGACAAATCCTTGTGAAGTGTCCTACTGGGTACTAGGTGCTATGTTTGGTTCTCTATCTTGTGTAATCCACATAATAAACATGTTGTAGTCACATTCCTATCTTTAGAATGAGAGCAAAAGTCCAAAAAAAGCTAAGTGATAGATGTGCTTAGGCCATATCCTCAGGAAGTAGAAGGGCCAAGATTCAAATTGGAGGGTGTTAAAGAGACCGTGGCCATTACATGATCCCATGCTACTGGTAGCTTTCAAACTGGAAAATGACAGAACTAATAGTCATGTCTTTCAAATATTTCTCAAGGAAACTGCAAAGAGAGGCTTTTTGTTTTGTTTTGTTTTAGAGACAGGGTCTTCCTCTGTCGTCCAGACTGGAGTGCAGTTGTGCAATCATAGCTCACTGCAGCCTCAATTTCTTCGGCTCAAGGATCCTCCCTCCTCAGTCTCTGGAAGAGCTGGGACTACAGTGCATGCCACCATATCCAGCTAATGTTTTAATGTTTTGTAGAGAGACAGTCTTGCTATGCAGCCCAGGATGGTCTTGAATTCCAGGGCTCATGCAATTCTCCCATTTCAGCCTCTTAAAATGCTGGGAATATGGGTGTGAGCCACCTCACCTGGCCAGAGCATTGTTTTTTGTTTTTTGTTTGTTTGTTTGTTTTACCCCTTATTTGTGTGCAATATCCCTAAGTTAACTCCCTTTGTTTAACTTATCTAAAACTTACAGAAAACAGTGTATATTCCAATTTTTTTTTTTTTTGAGATGGAGTCTCACTCTGTTGCCCAGGCTAGAGTGCAGTGGCACAATCTTGGCTCACTGAAACCTCTGCCTCCCAGGTTCAAGAGATTCTCCTGTCTCAGCCTCCCGAGTAGCTGGGATTACAGGCATGCCCAACCATGCCCAGCTAATTCTTGCATTTTTAGTAGAGATGGGGTTTCGCCACGTTGGCCTGGCTGGTCTCAAACTCCTGACCTCAGGTGATCTGCCTGCCTCAGCCTCCTGAAGTGCTAGGATTACAGGCATGAGCCACCGCACCCGGCCTATATTCCAAATTCTTAAGGTACTTCAACTTCTCTTGGCATTCAGTCTACACAATGAATGCACTAAAAAGCCTACTGTCTGTTAATTATTTCTCTACTCAAGTACAGCACAAGAGGCCTTAGGCAAACGAGGGGAGCCGAAAGCTTTTTATGCAGACCTCTAAAGTCAGTGTGCTCTGCCTTTGATTTGTTTGATTTTATTTACAAGCTTCCATCCCTTCTCAGAAAATAATAACCAAAAAAATAAAACTGCCACAGTGAAGTATATTCTCCTCCCATTACATGAACTAGTTCCTAACAGTTACAGGCAAGAGGTTGCAGATGAAGAACTGACTTCCCATCAGTTTCCCTTGTAACTTCTCCATAGAGTCATCTATATGGGAGATCCAGTCACCTCAAACTCAAAATGTCACAAAGAAAAAACTTGTATCATTCGGCTGGCCCCCAGCCACTGTCTCAAACCAGGTTCTGCTAAAAGTTGTTCCAGCTTTTGTTACAAATACTGCAGAGTCACTGAAAAAAGTTCTAATCATACAAAGGTCTCATAGTTCTACACATTCAAGAGTTGAAATAAGAAGGAAATCTTATATATGAGCTGAAAAAAGAGTATCCCACAAGCTATTTATTAGCATCAACATTGGAGGTGGTTTGTATGACTATTCCTCCACGTAACACTATACATTCTTTATTTAAAAAGCAAATGGTCAGAACCTTTAGGAAAAAGCCTTTATTAAGAAACTGCTTGATACAGTTTGGCTGTGTCTCCACCCAAATCTCATCTTGAATTATAGTTCCCACAATTCCCATGTGTTGTGGGAGGGACCAGGTGGGAGGTAATTGAATCATGGAGGAGGGCCTTTCCTGTGCTATTCTGGAGATAGTGAATAAATCTCACAAGATCTGATGGTTTTACGAAGGGGGGTTTCCCTGCACAAGTTCTCTTCTCTTGTCTGCCTCCATGTGAGACATGCCTTTCAGCTTCCGCCATGATTGTGATGCCACCCCAGCCACGTGAACTGTGAGTCCATTAAACCTCTTTTTTCTTATAAATTACCCAATCTCAGGTATGTCTTTATCAGCAGTGTGAGAAAAGACTAATACACTGCTATAGGCAAGGCACAATTCTAGATGCTTTTTATACTTCACTTCATTTAGCCATCACAATCACCCCAGAAAACAGAGCTACTCCCATATTGCAGTTAAGAATGAGAAATTGTGAAACGAGGATGGGAAAACACATTCACCAGTGCAAAGTTCAGGGGCCCCCAAGACCACCTCCAGATTTAACAGTTCACTAGAAGGACCCACAGAACTCTCTGAAAGCTGTTATATTCATGTATGTTTTATTATAGCATGAGGACACACATTAACGCTAACCGAGGGAACAGGCCTGTGGGACCGAGTCTAGGAGAATTCCACGCTTGGAGCTTCCAGTTGTCCTATCGCAGAGGGGTTATAGACAGAGCTAACTTCTCCCAGCAGGGATGTGTGATGATATGCACAGAGTGCTGCCAACCTTGGAAATGCACCTGAGTCTTGGTGTCCAAAGATTTTACTGCAGCTCAGTCACCTAGACACAGTTGACTGCTACATGTCTGACCTTAATTTCCAGCCCCTCCAGAGGTTGAGCCAATAACTGCACGGCCCAAAGCCCCAACCATATGAAATCATTTGGTTGGCAGAGAATATCTGGTGTGGGGGCTGGATTTGGTGGCTCACGCCTGTAATCCCAGCACTTTAGGCAGCTGAGGTGGGAGGATCACCTGAGGTCAGGAGTTTGAGACCAGCCTGGCCAACATGGTGAAACCCCGTCTCTACTAAAAATACAAAAATTAGCCAGGTGTGGTGGTGCATGCCCGTAATCCCAGCTACGCAGGAGGCTGAGGCAGGAGAATCACTTGAACCTGGGAGGCGGAGGTTGCTGTGAGCAGAGATCATGCCACTGCATTCCAGCATGGGTGACAGAGTGAGATGCCCATCTCAAAATAATAATAATAATAATAATAATAATAATAGAATAGCTGGTGTGGCCTAAGGCCTACAAATAAAGAAAGGTACTCTATCAGGCAGGACATTCCAAGGGCTTAGAGGTCACCTCCTAGAAGCTGAGGGCAAAGGTCAGCCCTTTGTTTGGGTAAAATTCATCTATCTGCACAATCAGCATTTCAAAGGCCATATATAATAGACAAAACGGAATAAAACAAAAATAAAAAAGAACACTAATGCAAAACGAATCATTCATATTATTTTCATTTCTACACTCAAGGGCTTTTATGTAATCTTAGTGTCAATTATTATTTTCTAAATGGGTCTTCCAAACATACAATCATACTTAAAAGCCACAGAGCAGGGGGAGTACTGATGAAAGAAGAGAGGCTACCGGACCTTCTCACAACTCAAAATTAATGTTAACTGCGTGGGAGTAAAGGAAGTCCAGGGGTCGTCTGAGGGAGAAGTGATTTTGGAATACTGACGGGTGATTTTTAGACTACAAAAAAGAGTGTTACTGAAACCACCCAGTGGGTTCACCTTGCCCACTGCCTAGACAGAGCCAATTAATCAAGACAGGGGAACTGCAATGGAGAAAGAGTAATTCACACAGAGCCAGCTGTGCAGGAGACCGGAGTTTTATGATTACTCAAATCGGTGTCCCTGAGCATTCAGGGAGCAGAGTTTTTAAGGACAACTTGGTGGGTGGGGGGGAAGCCAGTGAGCCAGGAGTGCTGATTGGTCAGAGATGACATCATTGGGAACTGAAGATGTCCTCTTGAGCTGAGTCAGTTCCTGGGTGGTGGCCACAAGATCAGATGAGCCAGTTTATCGAGCTGGGTGGTGCCAGCTGATCCATCAAGTGCAAGGTCTGCAAAATTTCTCAAGCACTCATCCTAGGGGCAGTTTAGGGAGGGTCAGAATCTTGTAGCCTCCAGCTGCATGACTCCTAAACACTAATTTCTAATCGTTTGGCTAATTTCTTAGTCCTACAAAGGCCACCGGGTCCCTAGCAAGAAGGAGGTTTGTTTTAGGGAAGGGCTATTATCATCTTTGTTTTAAATTATAAACTATAAACTAAATTCCTCCCAAAGTTAGTTCAGTCTACACCCAAGAATGAAGAAGGACAGCTTGGAGGTTAGAAGCAAGATGCAGTCGGTTAGGTGAGATCTCTTTCATTGTCTCAGTCATAATTTTGCAATGGTGGTTTCATTACAGTGGTATCTTTTGAACTTCCCAGATTTACCAAAATTTGTTCTTGCCGGTTGTAGCTACAACTGTATAGTTTCTTCTTTGGGTAAGAAGAGGCAGAGATCACAAGGGCAGACTTGTGATTGCCTGCAATAGTGGAATGCTGAGAGCTGTTGCCACCTTCTTCTGAGTTTACTGGTAATAAGTAGGATTCACATGGTAACAGTTGCCCGTGGAACCATTTTCACAGACAAAACTATAACCATAAGATTACATTCTTGACATAGCCAAGTGCAATTCTAAAAGTTTATCTGGAAACTCATTTTCTGAAGTTTCAACTTTAATCTCCAATTTTGTTGGAGTGGAGCTAAATCCTCTGAGCAGCGTTACCAAAATGCCAATTTCCTCTGATACTTCTCTAAAAGCAACTGCTGCTGGGAGCAATCAGGCCTCTGATGAGGGTGAGTTCCACATGTACCACAGTCACTAGGTTTTGCTAAGAGAATACTGTGCAAAACCTAAATGGAGATACACAAGTCCCTTCTTATTCCAACATGGGAGGGTGTGGGGGTGGTGATAGCTCTTCTTCCCCTCCCTTCACAGACTACAAGTTTTATTATCTCCAAGAAGGAGGTCCCTGTGATCAGTGCCTAATTATCTACAGGGTCTTAATTATGGCCAGACTCTCAGAGCTAATGATCATGGAGATCAAGGAGACTGGTGTTGGCTGTGCTGGGACAGGGACTCTGTCTCCTGTTTCCAAAGGACATTTCACCTTCCCTACCTTGTCTGTACAATGTACTTGTTCAAAGTAGACTTTGTATTTGGAAAGACTTGGGATTGAATTCTAGTCGTGTCCTATTTGCCCTTGGACAAGACTTGTACTTTTTTTTTTTTGAGACGGAGTCTTGCTCTGTCATCCAGCCTGGAGTACAGTGGTGCAATCTTGGCTCACTGCAACCTCTGCCTCCTGGGTTCAAGTGATTTTCCTGCCTCAGCCTCCCAAGTAGCTAGGATTACAGGCAAGTGCCACCATGCCCACCTAATTTTTATATTTTCAGTAAAGATGGGGTTTTGCCATGTTGGCCAGGCTGGTCTTGAACCCCTGACCTCAGGTGATCCACCCGCCTCAGCCTCCCAAAGTGCTGGGATTACAGGCATGAGCCACTGCACCCGGCTAGACTTGTACTCGTTTAAGCCTCAGTTTCCTCCTTTGGAGTATGAGAAAAAATAGTATCTATGATCCAATAGACTTTTGTAAGGATTAAATGAGTTATGGCATGTGTAGTGCTCACCATGGTAACCTTAATAAATGTTACTGGTTGCTGAATTTATCAGCAGACTCCAAAACTAAGGAATGACACCAGACATTTTCTTCGTGGTGATGAAAGACACTAGAAGATAATGAAATAATTTTGTGGGAAGGCAATAGAGGAATATCTTCAAAGTGCTAATAGGAAAGACCTCGATTTAGAATTTCTACTCTGGTGATCTATTATTCAAGAAAGTGAAATAAAGATGTTTTGGGGAGAAAAAAGAAGGCTAAGTTTACCACTGAGTTCAGTAAGAAGTAAACTGTGCCAGCAGGAACAGCTGGGAGTGCCAGAAATAAAGGTGAACTGAGAAAGTGGTATGTACGAGGACACATCTAAACAAGTATCGGCCGGGCATGGTGGCTCACGCCTGTAATCCCAGCATGTTGGGAGGCCAAGGCAGGCGGATCACTTGAGGTCAGGAGTTCAAGACCGGCCTGACCAACATGGTGAAACCCCATCTCTACTAAAAATGCAAAATCAGTCAGGTGTGGTGGTGTACACTTGTAATCTCGGCTACTTGGGAAGCTGAGGCAGGAGAATCACTTGAACCCGGGAGGCGGAGGTTGCAGTGAGCTGAGATCGTGCCATTGCACTCCAGCCTGGGCAACCAGAGCGAAACTCTGTCTCAAAAATAAACAAACAAACAAACAAACAAGTATCAACTTGTTTAAAAGGAAACTTGTAGGAAAAAGCACAGGAAAGTCCTTGTGTTGTGCTGAAGGAGAATAGCAAAGTTAATTTACTTCAGAATTCAACTAAGTATAAATTTTAAAAATATCCAGGTAGAGGATTCTGGGAAGATGCTGGAGTAGAAAGCACTAGGAATACTTTACCCCACCCAGACAAAAATTACACTGGCAGAATTTGTCTGATGTAACTATTTTGGAACTCTCGAGTCTATTGAAGGCTTGTAACATTCAGGGGAAGGCTTGACAGTAAATTGCAGTTATTTTCAGTCAATCTCCGCTCTTAGCTCCAAAGCCGCTACCAGTCCCCAACTACTCAGCCCCATGGCAGGCAGCTGTGTACATGTTATGGGAGCAGCTTGCATGTAGCTTCTAAGAGCCAGGATAGGCAATAAGAACACTGTCTTCAAAATATTAAGGATCTGTGTTCTTGTCATGGAAAGGCGGAATAGAGGCAGCCAGTCAGGGTGCCAAGCCCCTCCCCATCTAGCTTAAGTGACTCCCTGGGGACTTCAAGGGCCAGTGCTTCCCCCATCCCTACTCTTTCACTTTTCTCTTTCCCACCTTCGGGAGGTGTACATTAAAGACTAAGACATTAAAAAATAAACATATTTATAGGGAAATTATAGTTACCATGGATGCCCAGGGAAAGGTACAGTCTTCAAAGAGAACTGAAAAGACTAAGTTCATACCTCGGGCTGATCCTTGGCACAGAGACAGCCTTCAATAATCAAACAAAACAAAACAAAGCAAAACAAAACTCCAGAAAACACTGAGAGGCAAAGAATCTGATTCCCACGGTGGCCACATGATAGGATACAAATGTCCAGTTTTCAACAAGAAAATCACAAGGCACACAAAGAAACAGTGAAGTATGGCCCATCCAAAAGAAAACTACAAATCCAACAGAAACTGACCCTGAGAAAGGGTAGATGGCAGATCCACTAGAAACAGACTTTAAAACAGCGATCTTAAAGATGCTCTAAAAACTACAGGAATATGTGGGAAAAGTCAAGAAAAGGATATATGAACAAAACAGAAATATCAATAGGCATAGAAAACCTAAAAAGAAACCAAAAAGAAATTCTGGAACTAAAAAGTATAATAACTGAAATGAAAAATTCATTAGAAGAATTCAAAGGCATATTTCTACAGGCAGAAGGATTAGTGAACCTGAAAACAGGACAATGGAAATGATCACGTCTGAATAGCAAAAGAAAAGAAAAAAAGTGAACAGAGATTAAGGGACCATGAACACCATCAAGTGAACTGACGTTTGCACGTGGCAATCTCAGAAGGAGAGAGACAGAAGACGACAGAGAGAATGCTTGAAGAAATAATGGTCAAAATTTTCCCTAAATTTAATGAAAGACATAAATATAAACATTGAAGAAGTTCAAGGAACTCCAAGGATAATGAACTAAAAAAGACACACACCAAGACACATTATAATCAAACTGTCAAAAGTCAAAGACAGAGAATCTTGAAAGCAGCAAGAGAGCAGTGACTTGTCACACACACAGGGGATACTTAATATGGTCATAGAAGATTTCTAATCAGACATTTTGGAGCTCAGAAGGCTAATAATGTTTAAAGTGCTAAAAGAAAAAAAATGTCAACCAGGAATCCTATACTGGCAAAACACGAGGAAGGAAATAAGACATTTCCAAATAAACAAAAGCTGAGGGAGTTCATCACTCTACTAGATCTTCCCTGTAAGAAATGCTAAATGGAGTCCTGCAGGTTGAAATGAAAGGGCACTAGACAGTAATTTGAAGCTGCATGAAGAAGTAAAGATCATAGTAAAGGTAAATATATGGGCAAATATAAAATTGATTGTTATAGCTTTGTTTCGTAACTCTGTATATTTTTTCTTTTCTTTTTATTTTTTTGAGATGGAGTCTCACTCTGTTGCCCAGACTAGAGTGTAGTGGTGTGATCTCAGCTCACTGCAACTTCCATCTCCCAGGTTCAAGGAATTCTCGTGCCTCAGCCTCCCGAGTAGCTGGGAATACAGGCGCCCACCACAATGCCTGGACAATTTTTGTATTTTTAGTAGAGATGGGGTTTTGCCATTTAGCCAGGCTGGTCTCGAACTCCTGACCTCAGATGATCTGCCCACCTCGGCCTCCCAAAGTGCTGGGATTACAGGCGTCAGCCACCACACCCAGCCTCTATGTTTTGTTTTCTATGTTAACACACTAACGTGTTAATAAAAAAAAAAAAGACAAGTATTAGTTTATGTTTTGGGGCGCACAATGTATCAAAAAGGTGTTATTCTGTGACATCAACAACTGAAATGGGTGGGGACAGAGCTGTAAAGGAACATAGTTTTGTATGCTGTTGAAGTTAAGCTGGTATAAATTAAAATTAGAGTATTAAAACTTTAGAATGTTAAATGCAATGTCCATTGTAAGCACAAGGAGAATAGCTACAGCATCTACAAAAAAGGAAATGAAAAGGTAATTTAAATGTTTCACTGCAAAGAATCAACTCAACACAAAGAAGACAATATTCAGAAAATGAGACAAAAAAGCTGTAAGGCATATGAGAAATAACAAAATGACAGAAGTAAATCCCTCCATATCAGTCATTACTTTCGATGCCTATTAATTAAACCCTCCCATCCAAAGACAGAGATTGGTAGAATAAACAAAAAGATATGATCCCATTCTATGCTATCTACAATAGATTCGCTTTGAACCCAAAGATACAAGTGGATTGAAAGGGAAAGGATGGAAAAAGGTATTCCATGCAAACAGTAACCCAAAGACAGCAGGAGCGGCTCTACTAATATCAAAGAAAATACGACTTTGAATTAAAAAGGTTATGAAACAAAGAAAAATATTACATATTGATAAAAGGTTCAACAGAGCAAGAACATGTAACTATTATAAACATTTAGGCACCTCATAACAGATAATCAACATATACAAAACAGATATTGATATAATTGAAAGGAGAAATGACAATTCTACAACAATACTCAGAGACTTCAATACCTCATTCTTTTTCATAGATACAACAACCAGAGAAAGATAAGCAAGAAAATAAAGCACTTGGATGGGCACGGTGGCTCACACCTGTAATCCCAGCACTTTGGGAGGCCAAGGCAGGTGGATCACCTGAGGTCCCGAGTTCAAGACTGACCAGCCTGACCAACCCCATCTCTACTAAAAATACAAAATTAGCTGGCCATGGTGGCACATGCCTGTAATCCCAGCTACTCGGGGGGCTGAGGCAGGAGAATTGCTTGAACCTGGGAGGTGGAGGTTGTGGCGAGCCGAGATCGCGCCATTGCACTCCAGCCTGGGCAACAAGAGCAAAACTCCGTTTCAAGAAAAAAAAGAAAAAGAAAGAAAGAAAATAAAGCACTTGAAGGGCACGATAAGCCAACTTGATTTAACAGGCACACAGAACACTGTACCTAACAACAACAGAATACACATCCTTCCCAAGTACACATGGGACATTTTCCAGGAAAGGCGGTAAGTTAGGCTACCAATTAGGCCTAGATTCAAAAACATAGATATCATACAAAGCATATTCTCCAAGAACAATGGGATGAAGTTAAAAATCAATAAACGAGGCCAGGCGTGGTGGCTCAGGCCTGTAATCCCAGCACTTTGGGAAGCCAAGGCGGGCGGATCACGAGGTCAGGAGATCGAGACCATCCTGGCTAACACAGTGAAACCCCGTCTTTACTAAAAATACAAAAAATTAGCAGGGCATGGTGGCGGGCGCCTGTAGTCCCAGCTACTCGGGAGGCTGAGGCAGGAGAATGGCGTGAACCCGGGAGGCGGAGCTTGCAGTGAGCTGAGATCGCACCACTGCACTCCAGCCTGGGTGACAGAGCCAGACTCTGTCTCAAAAAAAAAAAAAAAATCAATAGATGAATGAAACTAAAAAATTCACAAATTTGTAGAGATTAAGCAACACACCCCTAAATATTACCAATGGATCACAGAAGAAATCACAAGGGAAATTAGAAAATGCTTACAGACTAATGAAAATGAAACCACCACATATCAAAACGTATGGGACACAGTGAAAGCAATGCTAAGGTAAAAACTTATAGCTATAAACACTGATTTTTAAAAAAGAAGACCTCAAATCAACAACCTAACTTCAAAACTTCAGGAACTAAAAACAGGACAAACTGAACCAAAAGTTAGCAGAAGGAAATAATAAAGATTACAGCAGAGATTAACAAAATAGAGAATAGAAAAAAAACAAAACAAAACCCACAAAACCCAAAGTTGGTTCTTTTAAAAGATCAACAAAATTGACAAACCTTTAGCTGGATGAATTTTTAAAAAGAGAGAAATAAGACTCGAATTACCAAAATCAGAAATGATTTTGCTACCAATTCTGCATTAAAAAAAAAAAAAACTGTAAGAGTGTACTATAAACAATGGTACGCCAACAAATGGATAACCTAGATGAAATAGACAAATTCCTAGAAACATGAAATCTACCAAGACTAACTCACAAAGAAATAGAAAATCTGATTAGACTCATAACTATTACGGAGATTAAATCAGTAATTTAAGATCTCCCTACGAAGAAAAGCCCTGGACCTGATGGCTTCACTTGTGAATTCTACAAAACATTTAAAAGAGAACTAACACCAATCTTTCTCAAACTTTTCCAAAACACTGAAGAGGAGGGAATACTTTCAACTCATTCAGTGAGGTCAGCATTATCCTGATACCAAAGCCAGACAAAGATCGTACTGGAAGAAAACTGTATATGAATATCACTTTTGAATACTGACACAAAAATCCTCAAAACACCAGCAAGCCAAATTCAGCAGCATATTAAAAGAATTATATGCCCTGGACAAGTGGGATTTATCCCTGGAATGCAAGGATGGATCCATGTAATATACCACATTAATAGAATGAAGGACAAAAACCACATGATCATCTCAATTAATGCAGGAAAGGCATCTGATAAAACAACACCCTTTCGCGTTTTTCGTGATAAAAATACTCAACAAAGAAGGAATAGCTGGAAACTATCTTAACGTAATAAAAGCCACATATGAAAAAACCTACAGTGAGTATCATACTCAATAGTAAAACACTGAAAGCTTTTCCTCTAAAATAGAGCAAGGCAAGGATGACCATCTTCACTACTTTCCTTCAAAATAATAATGGAAGTTCTCACCACAGCAATTAGGTAAGAAGAAGAAATACAAGGTATCCAAATTGGAGAGGAAAAAGTAAAATAATTTTTGTTTTTAAATGATATGATGTTATATGTAGAAAATTATAAAGATTCAACCAAAAAACTGTTTAAACTAATAAAGGAATTCAGCAAAGTGGCAGGATACAAAGTTAACATGCAAAAATCAGCTGCATTTCCACATACTAATAATGAACAATCTGAAAAGAAAAAACAAAAACAAAAACAGGTTCATCAACAATAGCCACCATAGTGAGTGGTGGCTCATGCCTGTAATCCCAACACTTTGGAAGGCTGAGGTGGGCAGATTGCTTGAGCTCAGGAGTTTGAGGCAAGTCTGGTCAACATGGTAAAATCCTGTCTCTAAAAAAATACAAAAATTAGCCAGGTGTGATGGCATGCACTTGTAGTCCCAGCTACTCAGGAGGCTGAGGTGGGAGGATCTCTTGAGTCTCAGAGGTGGAAGTAGCACCAAGTTGAGACCGTGCCACTGCACTAGAGCCTGAGCAACAGGGCGAGACTCCATCTCAAAAAAAAAATAAATAAATATAAATAAAACAAAATTAAAAATACAATAGCATCAAAAATAATAAAACACTTCAAATTAAATTTAACCAAAGAGATGAAAGACTTGTACAATGAAAAGTATAAAACATTACTGAAAGTAAAGAACACATAAATAAATAGAAATACATCCCATGTTCATGGATTGAAAGATTTAATATTAAGATGTCAACACTGGCCGGGCACGGTGGCTCACACCCGTAATCCCAGCATTTTGGGAGGCCAAGGCAGGGAGATCACCTAAGGTCAGGAGTTTGAGACCAGCCTGGCCAACATGGTGAAATCCCATCTCTACTAAAAACACAAAAATTAGATGGGCATGGTGGCAGGTGCCTGTAATCCCAGCTACTTGGGAGGCTGAGGAAGGAGAATCACTTGAACCCAGGAGGCAGAGGTTGCAGTGAGCCAAGATCACGTCATTGCACTCCAGCCTGGGCGACAAGAGTGAAAAACTCTGTCTCAAAAAAAAAAAAAAAAAAAGACATCAACACTACCCAAAGTTACCTACATATTCAATACAGTATCTATCAAAATAACAAAAACATTTTTTGTAGAAATAGAAATCTATCCTAAAATTCATATGGATTCTCATGGGACCCTTAATAGCCAAAACAATCTTGAGAAAGAACACAAAACTGGAGGACTCACACTCCCTGATTTCAAAACTTACAGCAAAGCTATAATAATCAAAACAGTGTGATACTGGCATAAAGACAGATATGTAGGACAATAGAATAGAGAGCCCAGAAATAAATCCTAACAAATATAGTCAAATTATCTTTGACAAGGGTGCCAAGACTACTCAATGGGGAAAGGACAGCGTCCTTAACAAATGGTGTTGGAAAAACACTACATGCAAAGCAATGAAGCTGGACCCTTATCTAACACCATATGCAAAAATTAACTCAAAATGGATCAAAGACCTAAACATAAGACTTAAAACTATAAGACTCTTAGAAGGAAACATACGGCAAAGCTTCATGACATTGAACATAGCAGTGATTTCGTGGGTATGGAGAATAGGCAAGAAAAGAAAGAATAGACAAACTGGACCTTATGAAAAATTTTAAAAGGCATGCATCAAAAGGCAGTATCAACAGAGTAAAAAGGCAACTCAGAAAATGGGGAAAAAAATTGCAAATGATGTATCTGGTAAGGAATACTACCCAAAATATATAGAGAATGCCTAAAACTCAACAACAACAACAACAACAAAATCCCAATTCTTTTCCAAAGAAGATATAGAAATGGACAATAAGCACAGAAAAAAAGTGCTCAGCATCACTTATTAGGCAAATATGTCAAAACTACAATAAGAACTCAGAGTATTGATAAAATTATCTGCACACCAAGCCACATAACCAGTCTCAAAAAATACTCCAGATAAATATAAGGCAGACCACTACACATGAATAAAATGCAATAAAATTCAAATCAAAATAATGAAAAATATTCATATGACAGATTTAAAAAAACTACTAAATAATTCATAGATTGAATAAGAAATCATGATGGAAATTGTAACAAACTTAGATCTCAATGACAAGAAAAGTTCTATAGGGCAAAATTTGTGGGATGCAGCTAAAGTAGTACCTAAAGGGAAAGTTATGGCCCCAAATGCCCATGTTAGCTTAGAAAAAAAGAGGTAGAGTAAAATATTATGAGCAACGTAATCAACTCAAGATAGAAAAATAACAGAGTCATTTCAAAGAAAGTAGGAAGGAAAGAAACAATAAAAATAAAAAGCATTCTAGTGAAATAGCAAACAAGAGAAATAAGCAAAAATTCCAAATGCTGGTTCTTTGTAAACACACTGAAATAGACACACCTCGTCTATGGCGGTACCACCCTGAACGCACGCGATCTCGGCTGAACTAGACGCACCTCTGGGCAAGACAATTAAGAAAAGATGAGATGAGACCAATAGTGACAATGATAGGATTATAGATTTGAAATTTTTTATCATAGAGAAAATCATAAGTAACTTTTGCCAAAATTTTGAGAACTTAGATGAAATGCACAATATTCTAGAAAAATACACATTACAAAAAATGATTCAAGGAGAAAAACTTGCATCATATTATATCCATTAAAGAAAAAAATTATCTATAGAAGGCAGCAGCCCTAGATGACTTCAAAGAACAAGCAACTTCAGGGAAAAGAAAGAAAACACTCCCTATCTCCTATTATGAGCTGAATATTACCTTAAGTCCAATGTAGATAAGGACAGTACAGAAAGGAAAAAGAACAGATTAATCTCATGAGGACAGATTCGAACATGATGGTTAATACTGAGTGTCAACTTTGACTGTATTGAAGGACACGAAGTATTAATCCTGGGTGTGTCTGTATGGGTGTTGCCAAAAGAGATTAACATTTGAGTCAGTGGGCTGGGGAAGGCAGACCCACCCTTAATGTGGTGGGCACAATTTAATCAGTTTCCAGTGAATATAAAGCAGGCAGAAAAACATGAAAAGGAGAGACGGGCCTAGCCTCCCAGCCTACATCTCTCTCCCATGCTGGATACTTCCTGCCCTAGAACATCGGACTCCAAGTTCTTCAGGTTTGGGACTCATACTGGCTCTCCTTGCTCCTCAGCCTGCAGACAGCTTATTGTGGTACCTTGTGATCATGTAAGTTAATACTTAATAAACTCCCCTATTAGTTCTATCCCTCTAAGAGAACCCTGACTAATACACATACCAAGTAAAATATTACACAACAAAATCCAAAATATGCAGGAAAAGTTGTACAGAAAAGGGAGAGATGACAGGAAGAGTGGAGGTGTCTTGAGGCCAGAGCTCTCAATGAGGCTGAAAAGCAGGTTTATGTAGAAGAACTTTTAAAAAGTAAATGAACTGGAAGAAACGTGAAGAAAAATTCATTTTGTCCAGTAATGGCTTTAGTAAGTTTAATAGCCTGAGGAGTTATTACAAGTAAGAGTGGGCTACTCAACTGGATCAAAGGGAATGGGTTAATTTTGTCTTGAGAATTTGGGACTTGTGACTGAGTCAAGTCGGGGTGGGTGCTTGAGCTAATCTGGGGCTACAGCAGGTGATTTGAAAAATTAAAATGCAAAAAGAGCCCAGAGAGGAAGGAGGAAGGGATAAACAGGTGGAGGAAGACAGACAGACAGGTGGAGGCGAAGAGTGGCCTGATAGTTTCCCAGTTCCTTGTCCTAGGTGGGTTCACTGGTGAATCCTACCAAACATTTAAGAAAGGAATAACATCCATTCTCTGCAGTATCTTCATGAAAACAGAAGCAGAGGAAACACTTCCTAACCCATTCTATGAGACTGGCATTACCCTGATACCAAAATGAGATAAAGATACTACAAGAAAGGGAAACCACAGAACAATAATTGCCATAAACACAGATGTAAAATCAATAAAATGTTAGCAAATCAAATCCAACAATGTATCAAAAGAATTATATGCCATGACCAAGTGGGACTTATTCCAGGTATGGAAGACTGGTTCAACATTCAAAAATCAATTAATGTAATCCATCATATCAATAGGCTAAAGAAAAAAAAATCACATGATCTTATCAATAGTTGAAGAAAATCAATTTGACAAAATTGTAACTGATTTATGATTAAAAACCCTCAGCAAACTAGAAACAGAAGGGAACTTTCTCAACCTAATAAACAATATATACCAAAAAGCCTTCCGCTAACATCATACTTAATGGTGAGAAGCTAGATATTCCCCCATTAAGATCTTAATAAGGCAAGGATGTCCCCTCTCACCATTCCTATTCAAGATTATACTGGAAGTCCTAGCTAATACAATAAGACAAGAAAAGGAAATAAAAGATATACAGATTAGGAAGGAGGAAATAAAACTCTCTGTGTACAGGTGACGTGATTATACATGTAGAAGATCCCAAAGAATCAATGAAAAACAAAACCCTCTAGGAACTAACAAGTGATTATAGCAAGGTTGTAAGACACAAAGTTAACATATATATAAAATTAATTGCTTTCTTATATACTAGCAAGGAACAACTGGAATTTGAAATTCAAAACAATCATGTTTACATTAGCATCGAAAAATTGAAATATAAATCTAACAAAACATATACACGATATATATATGTAGAAAACAAAGTCTGATTAAAAAAAAATCAGGCATATTTCGGTAAATGGCAGGATATTCCATGTTCACGGATTAGAAGACTCAATACAGTTGTCAGTTTTTCCCAACTGTGTTTGTAGATTCAGGGCAATCCCAATCAAAATCCTAGAGAGCGATTTTGTAGACATTGACAAACTGATTCTGAGGTTTATATGGAAAGGGAAAGGATGTAGAATAGCCAACATAATAGTGAAGAAGAACAAGTTAGAAGAGTGACACTACTCAGCTTCAAAACTTACTATAAAGTTACAGAAATCAAGACTGCATGGTATTGGGGAAAGAACAGACACATAGATCAATGCAGTGGAATAGAAAGGCCAGAAATAGATTCACACAAATACGGTCAACTCATCTTTGACAAAGGAGCAAAGGTAATTTAATGAAGAAATGATAACCTTTTCAACAAATGGTACTTTAACAATTGGATGTCCACATGCAAGAAAGATAAATCTAGATACAGATCTAATTTATCTCTTTCAAAATGGATCACAGACTTAACCATAAAACATAAAACTTCTAGAAAATAGCACGGGAGGAAATCTAGGTGACCTTGAATGTGGCAATGAATTTTTAGATACACCATCAAAAGTGGGATCCATGAAAAAAAATTAGTCAGTTGGACTTTATTAAAATTGAAAACATTTGCTCTGAGAAGGGCATAATTAAGAGAATGAAGAGTCAAACCACAGACTAAGAGAAAATATTTTCAAAATACATATCTGCTAAACAATTTGCATCCAAAATATATAAAGAACTCTTAAACTCGGCCATAAGAAAATAACCAACTACCAGCCTAGGCAACAAAATGAAACCCCGTCTCAACTAAAAATAAGCCAGGCACAGTGGCATGAACCTGTAGTCCCAGCTACTTAAGAGACTGAGGTGGGAGGATCCCCTGAGCCCAGGAATTAGAGGCTGCAGTGAGCCATGACTGTGTCATGGCACTCCAGCCTGGGCGACAGAGAGAGACCTTGTCTCTTAAAAAAAAAAAAGGGCCGGGCGTGGTGGCTCACAACTGTAATCCCAGCACTTTGGAGGCTGAGGAGGGCGAATCACCTGAGGTCAGGAGTTCGAGACCAGCCTGGCTAACATGGCGAAGCCCTGTTTCTACTAAAAATACAAAAAATTAGCTGGGTGTGGTGGCAGGCACCTGTAATCCCAGCTACTTGGGAGGCTGAGGCAGAAGAATCGTTTGAACCTGGGGGGCAGAGGTTGCAGTGAGCTGAGATCTCGCCATTGCACTCCAGCTTGGGCAACAAGAGTGAAACTCTGTCTCAAAATATAAAAAATAAAAATAAAAATAAACCAACCTAATTAAAAAATGGGCACAAGATCTGAGCAGACACATCATAACACAAAATACGCAGATGGCAAATAAGCATATGAAAAGATGCTCATCATTATTTGTCATCAGGAAATTTCAAATTAAAGCAACAGCGATATGCCACTACAAATCTATTAGAATAGCTAAACCTCAAAAAAAAAAAAAAAAAACCTGATATACACCAAATTCTGGCAAGGACGTATAGCAACAGGAACAGCCATTCATCAATGGTGGGAATGCAAAATGGCACAGCTACTTTGGAAGACAGTTTTTTACAACACTTAACATAATCCTACCATATGATCCAGCAATTGCACTTAGATATTTACCCAACTAATTTGAAAACATATTCACACAAAAACCTGTGCATTAATGTTTATAGCAGCTTTGTTCATAATTGTCCCAAATTGGAAGCAACCAAGATGTCCTTCAATAGGTGAATGAATAAACCAACTGTGGTACATCCACACAATGGGAGTTTTATTTGCCAATAAAAAAAAAAATGAGCTATCAAGCCAGGAAAATGTACGAAAGAATCTTAAATGCATATTGCTAAGTTAAAAAAAAAGGTTAAAAAAAAAAAAGAAAGAAGCCAGTTTGATAAAACTACATAGTATATACTTCCCATTATACGGCCTTTGGAAAAGGCACAACTATAAATATAGAACAATAATCAGTGGCTGCCAGTAGTTCCAAGTTTGGCAGGAGGGACAAAAAGAGGAAGTGCAGGGGCATTTTTAGGGCAGAAAATTCTTCTAAGTGATACTGTCATGGTAAATGTATGACATTATGCACTTGTCAAAATCTATAGCATTTTATAGCTGAAATGCTGAATCTTAATGTATGCAAATTTTTTTAAATGCAGAAGTTAGGAGATCCCAGGAAGGAGTGAAGACTGATAAGAGAATGGAATTCTATTACAAATGTATGAAATAATCTCGCTGAAGGGCACAGAGGGGGAAAGACACTGACCTAAGTCATTTTGGAAACGGGTGGAGTCTGCAAGACTAGAGGCAAAAGGAAGTGCACATAGCGCTGTGCTCCAGGGTTAACAACTCCAACGCCGCTATATACACTGCAGTCGAATAGTGAAGTAAATGGATGGCTGAGGGTGGGAGCCAGGTCTCTCACTGTTGGGTTGGGAATTTACAGATGAGCAAGGGGAGGAGGCTAGAATGATCCATGGGGGGATGGATTAGAGACATCGGTGTGTTCACTTGAATATAGGTATAGACAGAAATATAGAAATGTGGATACACACATGTATTTCTCTGCTCTGTCAGCTGAGAGGGCCTAAAAAGACAGCCCAACAATGAGCATACCTTCCCCAGAGCTTGATTTCTAACACCATTCTCCAATAAACCATGGCTGAGGCAGAAAATACAGATGCTCCTCAACTTACAATGGGGTTATGTCCTGATAAACCCATAATAAGTCAAAAACACGTGGCTGACTGAGAGCTGCGGCTTACTGCCAGTGCCCAGCATGGCAGCATACGTATGGTTTCCACTGAATTTGTATCGCTTTCACACTATCATAAAGTCAAAAGACTGTAAGTTGAACCACTGTAAGTTGGGACCATCTGTGTGTGACATAATCCTGGAGAATCTTGTAGTGCCAGAAAGAAAGTGCTCAAAACACACACACACACACACACACACACACACACACACACACACAATGTTGATGGGGGTATGGCAAAGTAACACAGGAGCCAACTGAAAGAGATCCGAATGGCCAAAGCTGGGACAATTTGAGCATCAAAAGAAATAAGGTAGTACTGGATTATAACCCTAGGTAAAAAATAAATATTCATGCATTCACACTGATATAGACACATAAACAGACAGGCAGGCAGGCAGACACAGAAAGACAGACAGACAGATGATGGATGGATGGATGGATGGATGGATGGACAGATGGATAGATGATAGAAGGTGGATGGATGGATGGATAGATGGATGAACAGACAGACAGAGATTAGCTGGACAGATAGACACAGACAGATGATGGACGGACGGATGGATGGATGGATGGATGGACAGACAGACGACAGACAAACAGATGACAGATGATTGATGGATGGACAGATAGATGATGGATGGATGGACGAATGGACGGATAGACAGATGACGGATGGATGGATGCACAGAAGGATGGAAAGACAGAGATGGTGATACAGATATATAACTGAATACATTAATAAATTAGGAGAAGGGACAAACCTTCGGTATGGAAGAATTCCAAATAACTTACATAGATACTCTGCCCTCAAGGACGGGGAGCCTAACACTGCGCCCCTTGGATATGGACCACACACGGTGATTTCCTCCCAAAGAGCACAGTATGAAAAGCAGGAGCAGAGGCAGTAATTTGACAGTGGAGAAACCTGACAAATACTGCCTCAGTTGGCAGATCGAGGTCAGCATTGTTAGTCATAAGCCATGCTGGCAGTAGGTGCGTGCCCTTGACATGATGTGATGAAAACGGCACTTCACGTCAGTGATCTTCCTCCTAAAAATTCATAACCCAAGTCTCATGAGAAAAACATCAGACAAATTTCAATAATAGGGCATTTCACAAAATCCCTCGAGTACCCCTCAAAGCTATCAAGGTCATCAAAAATAAGGAAAGTCTGAGAACTGCCACGCCAAGAGGAGCCTAAAGAGAACTGACAACTAAATGTAATGGGATCCTAGAACAGAAAAAGGACATTAGGTAAAACCTAAGGAAATCTAAATAAACTGTAGACTTCAGTTAACAATCACAAATCAATATTGGCTCACCAATTGTAACACACGTACCACACCAACATAAGATGCTAATAGGACAAATCTAGGGTATATGGGAACTCTCTATAATACAGTCTCAATTTTTCTGTAAGTCAAAAACTTCTGTAAAACATAAAGTCTATTGAAAAAAATAATAATAATTGGCCAGGTGCAGTGCTCATGCCTGTGATCCCAGCAATTTGAGAGGCCAAGGCGGGTGGATCACTTGAGGTCAGGAGTTCAAGGCCAGACTAGCCAACATGGTGAAACCCTGTCTCTATTAAAAATACAAAAGTAGCCGGGCGTGGTGGCGTGCGCTTGTAATCCCAGCTACTCAGGAGGCTGAGGCAGGAGAATTGCTTGAACCTGGGAGATGGAGGTTGCAGCGAGCTGAGATCACGCCACTGCACTCCAATCTGGGCGACAGAGTGAGACTCTGTCTCAAAAAATAAAAAAATTTAAAAAAATTTTACAGGAAGAATGAAGTTTTGAAACACTGCTATGTGGATTCCGCAAGCCATATATATCACTTATCACTCAGCTTCCACTGGCTGTGACCCGCTGTACTAGGATATTGCCAATATGTGGAGGGAATTTCAGTGTTTCTGCACTAAAATTATCAAAGCTTGTTGGATTCTCATGGTCTAATTAATTTCTAGACTGATAGGACCAAGGTTACATTTAAGCTGCTAGGCTGAAAGCCCACAAACAGCTGACTGTACCACCTTGTGCCAGCCACCCCCTCCAAAGCACAGAGGCCCACCCTCCCCTGTAGGCAACTGTGGTCATCTCCTTGTCCCTCTAGCTTAACCCTGAAACTAAAACATGCAGGCTCATTTACCTGAATGTGAGTGGGATTTGTCTTTCCGCTGCTCAAAGCCAAGGTCATTGAGCTTTCTGCACCCTTCTATTACGTTGGTGCAAAAGTAATTGCGGTCTTTGCCACTGAAAGTCATACTTACTATCCTAGCCACTAAGTAGCCTGCCTCTTATCAAATGCAGAAGCTCCACTCTCTAGACTCTGACATTGTATCTACATGACAAAACTCAGAAGGATATTTAAATAAATCATCCATTTTCAAAAACATTTCACTACAATTAAGAAATGATTTGCATGTGGCATAGAATATGACAATGACAGTATCACTGCACTGCCAACGACCACGAAGTATTCCAGGTATGAATAGGGTGATACAGATCATAAGACACTCTCCAGAGGCTCTATCATGTTGTGAAAATCTTACAAATTTAATGCAGGATCTTTAAAGGTCATGTAAATGTAAATATTCAACTGATGTCTGGAATCCCTCTGGAATGTTGTGGGGTTTTTTTTTTTTTTTTTTTTTTTTGAGACAGCGTCTCACTCTGTTGCCCCAGCTAGAGTGCAGTGGCACAATCTCGGCTCACTGCAATCTCTGCCTCCCGGGTTGAAGCGATTCTCCTGCCTCAGCCTTCTGAATAGCTGGGACTACAGGCACGTGCCACCACGCCTGGCTAATTTTTGTATTTATAGTAGAGATGGGGTTTCACCATATTGGCCAGGCTGGTCTCGAACTTCTGACCTCATGATCCGCCCACTTCGGCCTCCCAAAGTGCTGGGATTACAGGTGTGAGCCCCCACGCCCGGTGGCTGTGGGTCTTTTTTTTAAAGAATCACTTTACATTTTGGATTATATGGTATCATGAATCAGATGGTATGTTTTGTTATTTTATTTTATTTAGACAAGGTCTGGCTCTGTTCCCCAGGCTGGGGTGCAGTGGCACAATCTCTGCTCACTGCAACCTCTGCCTCCCAGGCTCAAGCGATCCTCTTGCCTCAGCGTCCCAAGCAGTTGGGACTATATGGGCACATGCCACCACGTCTGGCTAAGTTTTGTAGAGATGGGGTTTCATTACGTTGCCCAGGCTAGTCTCAAACTCCTGGCCTCAAGTGATCCTCCCACCTCCACCTCCCAAAGTGCTGGGGGGAGGCTGAGGCAGGAGAATCACTTGAACCTGGGAGGCAGAGGTTGCAGTGAGCCAAGATTGTGCCATTGTACTCCAGCCTGGGAGACAGAATAAGACTCCATCTCCAAAAAAAAAAAAAAAAAAAAAAAAAGGCAAACAAAATTTGTGAAGTGGATAAAGAAATGTCACAACTGGGGAATTTTCAATGTTCTACTTTGTAACAGTATTCTTATTTCTGCTAGCCAATTTTACTATAATCAAAAAAGTACAGTACAGTAGATAGGGATGACTTTCACCAAGCATGGATGGCATCAGTTTCCTGCTGCAGAAAAAGGAAGGTATGGTGAATGAGAAAAGGTCACTGGATTTAACAATTAGCAGGTCACTGATGACATATAAAATAGCAAACTCAGCCCAGTAAATATTTACTGAATAAATGGAGTGAGTGAATGAATGATAAGGAAGAAGGTCGGTAGGTACCAAAACTAGCAAAGAAGATGGAACAAAGTTTCTGATTCCAGAAGGGAAGACAATGAGAAAGGAAAGCAGATGAAGGAAAGGGGGCTATTGATCCACTAAGCACACTGAGAATCTGATATGTACCAGGTACTCTAGAAAGTACTGGGAATAACAGTCCTGGTGTTGTAGTAACCCACAGCTTCCTAGAGGAGGCATCCTTGTTATATGTGCATATAGATCTGACAGAAGTAGTCTCAGAGGAAGAGAAGTTTGTTTTACAATCTTAAAGAGTGGAACTACACAAGGTGAATTGGGGTGGATAGGGAAAGGAGGGCATTTCTGGCCGAAGAAATACCTTGAGCAAATAAATGCACAGAAGAAAGAAGGAATATGGCAGTACCATTTAAAAGCCCAGGGAGGGAGCATGAAATGAAGTGAAAAAGGACCCGATTGTGAAGGCCATTACAAATCCAATAAAATGATTAGGTGTTTCTCTTGCATGTTATGTGATATGTCACATGTTCCAAAATGTAGAGAAACAGTAAGCTTGGAATTAGCGGCATAAACAAGGAAGATGTTGAATAGTTGATATCTGCTCTCGGTTATGTATGGATTGTATGATTATTTTAGTGGATTCTTCTAGTCTTTAGGGTTTGTTTTGCTCCTTTTCTGCTTCTTTCCTTTGTCTTTTAGTTACATCTCTGCTTCATTTTATTTATTTATTTATTTTATTTATTTATTTTTGAGACAGAGTCTCACTTTGTCGCCTAGTGGCACGATCTTGGCTCACTGCAACCTCCGCCTCCCAGGTTCAAGCAATTCTTCTGCCTCCGCCTCCCAAGTAGTTGTGATTACAGGCGCCAGGCACCACACCCAGCTAAGTTTTGTATTTTTAGTAAAGATGGGGTTTCACCATGTTGGCCAGGCTAGTCTCGAACTCCTGACCTTAGGTGATCCACCTGCCTTGGCCTCCCAAAGTGCTGAGATTACAGGTGTGAGCCACCGTGCCTGGCCACATCTCTGCTTTTCAACACTAGTACCCTTAGAGTAAATTGCTAGCCATTTATTAAATGAGATCTGATTAGGATTAGGAAAAGATGTTTTCATGTAAGTGTCAGGAAATTCTTTCCAGTAACACTGCAACAGCAGCCATACAACCTTAACTGGACGACACCTTTCAATTAAATAAAGAAAATGAGTTCACCTGGAAATAATCTACCAATATCAAATAGTCCCATCTGGATTGGCATTACTGTTCACTAGGAGATGCGAACCCCAACTCTACAGTGGTATAATGTCTGGTTCTGGACAAGATGGAGTAGACGTACCTCTCCCTATTCTGCCTGCTAAGTACAGCTAAAAATAGAGGATATTACATATAAGGCAAGCAAAAAGATTCTCAAAGGTAGAGATAAGAAGGCACACTGGCTAGGGGCCTTGGGATCTGAGGAACAACATGGTGGTGAGTTTCTTGAGTTTTATTTTTGGCTCAGATATCCCGGACTTGGCTGCAAGCCAGAAACACCAATGGCTGCAGACAATTATTGGATAAAAAAAAAAAAAGAGTCCCAAGTAAAGGCTGTTCTCTTAGGACAGCAGGAACAGGGCAGCCTAGCAAGACAGAAAACTTTTAGACAATAACCAACCTAGGCCATGAGAAAAACGGGCCTCATTCCCATCCAGTCAGCAAACACTGAGTGGGGAACCTAGACTCCCACCTTCACCTGGTTATAACGAGGCACCCCTTTTGACTCCTACTACCAGGGAGGTATCAGAGAAGGTGACTGGGGAATCCTGCCCTCCTCCTCCCCTCCAGCTGTAATGTCATACAGACTACACAGAGAGCCTGGACTTTCACTCCACCTAGCAGTAACAAGGCACCTCTCCCCCATACACTCGAGTGGTGTCAGAAGAAGCTTAGTGGAGAACCAGGACTTCTACCACCACCCAGCAGCAATAAGGCCCCCCCCACCGCCTCCATCCTATAATGTCAGTGGAGTCCAAGGGGGGATCAATCACAAGATGGCTCTCCCTTCTTCATCAGAATGGTATCACAGGAGGCTGACGGGAGCCAGAATTTCTGCCCCTACTTGGCAGTAACAAGGCACCCTTCCTACAGTAGGTCAATAGAAGCTGAGAGGGGAACTGGACTTTTACCTCTCCCTGGAAGTAAGGAGGTAACACCCTCTCATGCCCTCCCCACAGTGCAGTGTCAAAGGATGCCGGCTAAGACAGAAGATTTATTAATAAATAAGATCCAGAGTCTCCTAACATAACACCTAAAATGTCTGGGAAACAACTGAAAATCACTTATCACACCTAGAAACAGGAAAATCTCAACTTGAATTAGAAAAGACAATCAAAAGATGCCAACGTGGTATGTGTGTTGGAATCATCTGATTAAGATTTTAAAGTAGCCATCACAAATGTGCTTCAATGGGCTATTAAAAACGGACACAATAAATAGAAAGTTGGCTGGGTGTGGTGGCTCATGCCTGTAATCCCAGGGAGGTGGAGATGGGTGGATCACTGGAAGCCAAGAGTTCAAGACCAGCCTGGCCAACATGGTGAAACCCCATCTCTAATAAAAATGAAAAAATTAGCTGGGTGTGGTGGTACACGCCTGTAATCCCAGCTACTCAGGAGGCTGAGGCAGGAGAATCACTTGAACTCAGAGATGGAGGTTGCAGTGAGCCGAGATTGTGCCACTGGATTCCAGCCTGGATGACAGAGTGAGATACTGTCTCTCAAAAAAAAAAAAAAAAAAAAAAAAAAACGAAAAGAAGAAGAAAGAAGAAAGAGGAAGAAGAAGAAGAAGAGGAAGAGGAAGAAGAAGAACAAGAACAAGAACAAGAAGAAAGAAAAGAGAAGAAGGAAGAGAGGGAGAGAGGGAGGAAGGAAGGAAGGAGAAATAGTTAAATAGAAATAGGAAAATAATCAAATGGAAATTTTAGAACTGAAAAATACAATAACTAAAATAATAAATGGTTCAACAGAATGGAAGAGTAAAAAGACAGAATGAATCAATCTAAAGTTAGGACAAGAGTCTAAAAAACAGAGAGACTAAAAGAGAAACAAACAAAGCCTCAGATACCTGTGGGACCATAACAAAAAAAAAAATCTAACATTTATGTCATCAGAGATCTAAAAAGAGAAGAGAAATAAGATGAGGCTGAAAAAAGTATCTGGAGAACAACTAGAAATTTCCCCAATTTGTAAAGGGCATATACCTGCAGATTCAGGAAGAGCATGCCTCCAAAACAACAGACCCAAAGAAATCCAGGCCAAGGCAACCTGTAATCAAACTTCTGAAAACTCAAGACCTGAATATTTTTAAAAATCTTGAAAGCAGGGAGAGAGAAATGTCTTACCTAAAGGAGAAAAACAATCAAATGACAAAGGATTTTTCATCAGATACCAGAGAAGTCAGAAAGAAAGAAAAGAGCTGTCAATCCAGAATACTTTACCTACCAAAAATATCCTTCAGGAACGGAGAGGAAACCAAGACAGTGGCAGATGAAGGAAAACTAAGAGGACTGGTTGCTATCACACTGGCTCTAAGAGAATTGCTAAAGGAAGTTCTTCAAACAGATGGGGAAGATTCCAAAGGAAACTTGGACCATCTGGAAGAAAGAAAGAACAACAGAAGGAGTAAGAATATGAGTAAATACAATAAACTCTTCTTCTGAGTTTTCTAAGTTACCTTTGATAGTTGAAGCAAAAATTGTAATATGATGCCATGTGATTTTCACTGTGGGTGCAGGAAACACCTAAGACATTCTAAGTAAGGGAGGGAAAAGAGATTTAAGAGGGGTAAAGTTTCCACATTTCACTCAAACTGCTAACATGTTGACACCAGTAGACTGTGATATATTATATATGCATAATGTAATATGTAAATCAACCACTAAAAAGTCTATATGAAGAGACGCACTCAACAACAGTGCAGAAAAATAAAAATGGAATTCTAAAATAGATTGGCAGAGTAGGCTAAAAAAGTATGACAACTGTATGTTGCCTATAAGAAACTCACTTCGAATATAATGATACACGCAGGTTGAAGGGCAAAGGACAGAAAAACATATACCATGCAAACACTGATCAAAAGAAAGCCGAAGTGGCTCTATTATTGTCAGATAGAGTAAACTTCTGTTTATATATCCTTCCTGCAATGAGAAAATTACAGAGATAGAGGAGATTCGCGGTTGCCAGAGGCTAGGGATAGTTGGTATCGGACTACAAAGGAATAGCATGAGAAAGATCTTTGTGGTGATAGAACAGTTTTCTATCTGGGTCGTGGTGATGGCTACATAAATCTACACACAAAACGGCACAGAACTAAACACACACATGTGAGTGCATTTAAAATTGGTGAAATCTGAATAAGGTCTATGGGTTGTACCAACGTCTATTTCCTGATTTTGATAACGTACTATGATCACGTAAGACGTTATCACTGGGGGAAACTACATGAAGGGTACCTGAGACCTTTCTGTACCATTTTGCGGCTTCCTGTGAATCTATAATTGTTTTAAAGTAAAGACTTGGTATTCAGTTTTCTTTTGTGGCTGTCTTGGTATAACAATAGGAAAGTAGTCCTTCATTCAACATGACTGCAGCAGCTTGCACTCTCTGTCAGAAGTCCCAGGATTATTAGTAGAAATTGAGGCTGGGCTTACGGTGGCTCATGTCTGTAATCCCAGCACTTCGGGAGGCCGAGGTGGGAGGGCTGCTTGAGCCCAGGAGTTTGACAGCAGCCTGGCCAACACAGTGGGACCCCATCTCAATAACAAATTTTAAAATTAGCTGGGCATGGTGGCTCATGCCTATAGTCCCAGCTACTCAAGAGGCTTAAGCAGGAGGACTGCTTGAGCCTGGGAGGTTGAGGTTGCAATGAGCCATGTTCACGCCACTGCACTCCAGCCTGGGTGACAGAGTGAGATGAGACCCTGTCTCCAAAATAAAAATAAATAAATAAATAAATTGAGCAATCTCCTGAGAAAGCTGAGAATGATAAACAGGTATTTGATGATTCGGACCTCTCTGGTTTCAGGTCACCTGACCCAGCTCAGGAGCTTGAAGAAAGGGCCAATGGACCAGGCCTGAGAAGTGACTACTTCCTAAGAAATGGTACCATATTTTCATTTCTTTCACTAGACACTAGTATAAGAATAGAGAGGCCATGACTGGAAAATGACAAGATCTGCATACTCCGAGATCAACAACAAAAAGGAAAAGACGCGCCAGAAAACACATAATTGGAAGGAATCTAAATGAGCCTTGTTTCACTTTTTGGATGGGTTTCTGTATTATTTCCTCATGGCTGTGGTTCCCAAGCAGTGGGAACAGAGTACTCACTGGGACACTGCAGGGTATCTTGAATTTTAAAGAGGAACGCAGTGACACTGGACATCTGTTGGGCATTTCAACAACTGCTAGCTTGAGATAGTTCCCAGTTTCAACGTTAGGCTGTGTCACACTTCTTTCAATGATGTCATAACAAATAGAACTGCTAGGTATCTCTTTTGACCTACAGGTCTTGTGAAAAAGCTATTGAGGCACTAGAGCACTATGAATGTGCAAGTTGGAAACCTCCACGTTAGGGTATATCCGGTGTTTAAGTAATTAATTTCAATCATTTTGGATGCTTGACCATCTGTCTCACTCTGGGCATTCTAAGGACAACTTATAATCTGGACTCCATAATTTGATATCTATATCTTTGCTGGAATTTCTTCCTGACGTCACCGAGTCAACCCATTCACTCTCTACCTACATGAAAAATAAATATGCAAGTAACATCATCTCCATGGACGACACCATCACAATCACCCATTTCCCAGGTTAGAGGCCAGGGAGTCATGCCTGAACCTGCACACTCGTTAATAGTCCTCATTTAATACTTTGCCAGGTCTACCACTCACCACTCTCATTCATCACAGCCTTTGTCTCAGACCCCCATTTCACCCTCAGATTGCTAGACCTGAGGGTGAAACAGTTGCTGGACCTGAGGGTTATAACAGGTTTGTTGTTGTTGTTGTTTTAGAAATGGAGGAGGGTCTCACTCTGTTGTCCAGGCTGAGCTAGAATTCCTGGACTCAAGTGAGTCTCCCGCCTCAGCCTCCCGAGTAGCCAAGACTACAGGCACACAACACCACAGCTGGCTATCGCAACAGTGTTTTAACTGGTTTCTCTGTCTTGCAGCTTTTCAATCCATCCCCTGTAATGCTGCCAGACAATTTTTTCTGAAACACAAATCTTCACTGTGGCACTCCCCTACCTAAAGCTCTTCAGTGCCTCCCCATGCCCTTTAGGGAAATAGGGAAAATGACATTTAGGATGCCATTCAATGCTATCTGTGATCTTAACCCTGCCTAATAATCTCCTTTCCCTGCAACCCTTCTCTTGACCTTCAGCCATCCCAAACTACTTGTGGTTCTCAATGTGCCATGTCTCCGTGCTTCTCCTTGGACCTCTGCTTGTACTGTTTCTGCTTAAATGTATTTCCTACTTCAGCCATCATTTAAGATCCAGTTAAATGGCGCCTCCTCTGTGAAGCCTCTCCTGATGGGACCAAGTAGTCCTCAGAATGCACCCATTGAGCTCCATTCCATTCTTCCATCATAGCTCTGATTACACTTCTCAGCACTTTTTTTGTTGAGATATTTGTCTTTTTCTGTTAGCCCATTCTTGAAGGCAGGAACTGATATGGTTTGACTGTGTCCCCACCCAAATCTCACCTTGAATGGCAGTTCCCATAATTCCCATGTATTGTGGGAAGGACCTGGTGGGAGATAACTGAATCATGGGGTGGTTTCCCCCATACTGTTCTTGTGGTAGTGAATAAGGCTCATGAGATCCGATGGTTTTATAAGGAGTTTCCTCTTTCGCTTGGCCCTCTTTTCTCTCATCTAACACCATGTAAGAGGTGCCTTCCACCATGATTGTGAGGCCTCCCCAGCCATGTGGAACTGTGAGTCCATTAAACCTCTTTTCCTTTATAAATTACCCAGTCTCGGGTACGTCTTTATCAGCAGCGTGAAAACGGACAAATACAGGGACCACTGTTTACTCATCTTTGTATTCTCAGAGTACCCAGCCCTCTGTATTCTCAGAATACCCATGTGCCTGACACACATGGGTATTCAACAAACATTATAGAGAATAATGAGGGTCTATCTCAGATTCTCTCCTTTGTCCTGGCGCACACTTGGTGCCATGTCTGGTTTTGCACTGATCACACTGATTTTCAGTCGTTTTCCCCACTAAACCGCGAGCTCCTTGTGGGTGGGGGAAGACCAATAAAAGCAGCAGTAACAACTATTTATTAACTGCCTACTTCACTTCAGGTTCCCTTCTAAGTTCTTTCTTTCTTCTTTTTCCTTCCTTCTTTCCTTCCATCCTCCCTCCCTCTCTTCTCTTCTTCTTTCTCTCTCTCTCTCTTTCTTTCTCGATGGGTTCTCGCTCTGTCGCCCAGGCTGGAATCCTTCTAGGTACTTTAAATATGTTACTTTTAATCTTGATAATGGCCTTGAAAGCAATACTATTAGTATCAATTTTGAATAAGGATAGGAGGGATTTAATTAGAGAGAATGGAGAGACAGAGAGAGAGGAACAGGGAGTCTAGAAGAGTGGTTTAAAATCAGTACAGTAATGAAGAATGACCCACTGGGACAAAGAGTAGAATTCCTGAGTCCATACTGATAAATAAATATATAAATGGGAGGAAAGGGAGGGCTTTTGTTTACAACAGAATGCTGAAGGCAAATGTGGAAGGAGTGGTACACTTACAAAAATCACTATTTTACAATCAATAAAACATTTTATCAGGCAGGAACCATCAATAAGTGCTAAGTCAATGGGGAAACTTTGGTAAGAAGCGAGATACTGCATTGTCTTAAGGTACCTTTTCATAGATAGCTTATCAGGTGCAAAGGAGAGAAACAGAAGAACTGGGTCAAAGTAGTTGGCTGAACAAAATCATCACCACTAACGAGGGAGATGTGGACACCAGGTACCAAGTGTGACACTCTGAAAAGGACACATCGCCAACACAGTATTCCATCTGAGGATATACAACCTCAATCTAGCCACAAGGAAAAATCAGGCAAATATAAAACAAAAACCATTTCTTTTATTTATTTATTTATTTTTTTGAGATGGTCTCACTCTGTTGCCCAGAATAAAGCGCAATGGCATAATCACGGGTCACTGCAGCCTTGACCTCCTGGGCTCAGATGATCCTTCCACCTTAGCCCCCTAAGTAGCTGGGACTACAGGTTCGTGCCATCACGCCCAGGAAATTTTTCTATTTTTAAATAGTGATGGAGTCTCACTATGTTGCCCAGAGTGGTCTTGAACTCCTGGGGTCAAGGGATCCACCTGCCTCGGTCTCCCAAAGTTCTAGGATTACAGGTGTAAGCCACTGCACCTCACCAAGAAACATTTCTATTAAAAGAAAGGGAAGGGGGGAACTGTATTCTTTTAAAATAGCAACATCATAAAAGACAAAGGAAGACTGTGGAAATGTTCCAAATTGAAGGTGACTACAGAGACTTGAGAAGAAAATATAGTATCTGCCTAGATTAGGGGTTGGGTAACTGTGGCTGGTAGGCCCAATCTGGCCACATTTAGCTCACAAACCTGTTTTAAGGACAGTCTTTGCATTTTTAAAAGGTTGTAAAATGAGTAAACAAGCAAAGAAGAATATCTGACAGAGGCTGTATGTGCCTTGCAAACCTCAAATATTTACTTTATATAAAAATTAAAATATTTACTTTATATCTTCTTTTTTTTTTTTTTTTTTTTTGAGATGGAGTCTCACCCTTTCGCCCAGGCTGGAGTGCAGTCGTCCAGGCTCGACTCACTGCAACCTCCACCTCCCGGGTTCAAGAGATTCTCCTGCCTCAGCTTCCTGAGTACCTGAGATTACAGGCCCCCGCCACCACACCCAGCTAATTTTAGTATTTTTATTAGAGATGGAGTTTCACTATGTTGGCCAGGTTGGTCTCGAACTCCTGACCTCAAGTGATCTGCCCACCTCAGCCTTCCTCCCAAAGTGCTGGGATTACAGGCATGAGCCACCGCGCCGGGCCCATATTTTCTTTATAAACAAAGTTGGCTGACTCCTATAGAGTAGATCCTGAACTGGAGGGGGAAATGCTATAAAGGACATTACAAGCTGATCTGACAAAATTTGAATATGGATGGTAGATTAAAGTCATGTATCAGTTTACAATTTTGAAGTTGATAACTGTATCGTGGTTGTAAGAGAAAATATTCCTAGTTTTAAGAAATTCACACTGAAACATTTAGGGCAAAGGACCATGACCAATGCAACATTTCCTCAAATGGTTCAGAAAAGACAATGTGTGCACATGTATGCTGGGGGGCAGGGGGCGGGGGTGGGGAAGGGAGGGAGAGAGAACAAGAGAGAACGGGAGCAAAAGAGAGAGAGCAAGAGAACAAGCAAATGGCAGAAAAATGGTAACAGGTGATTTTGCAAATCTGTGTCCTTTGTTCTATTTTTATCATTGCACTTTTTTGTAAATTTGAAATAATTTCCAAATTTAAAACAAAAGAAAAAGAAAGAAGGAAGGAAAGAAGGGAATACAGGCTCTGGAGTCAGATGCCAGGGCTTAAATCCCATTTCTACTCCTTACTGGCTGTTTCATCTTGAACAAGTTACTGAACCCTTTGATGTGTCAATTTCTCATCCATAAGACAGAGGTCAGACTGGGCATGGTGGCCCATGCCTGTAATCCCAGCACTTTGGGAGACTGAGACAGGCGTATCGCTTGGGGTCAGGAGGTCGAAACCAGCCTGGCTAACGTGGTGAAACCCCGTCTCTACTAAAAACACAAAAATTAGATGGGTGTGGTGGCTCACGCCTGTAGTCCCAGCTACTCAGGAGGCTAAGGCAGGAGAATCGCTTGAAGGGAGGAGGCAGAGGTTGCAGTGAGCCGAGGTTGCGTCACCGCACTCCAGCCTGTGCAACAGAGCAAGACTCCATCTTAAAAAAAAAAAAAAAAAAAAAAAACACAGAGGTCTTGATAGTACCTACCTTGTAGGGATGCTGTGAGGATTTAAAAATACACTTGGCAGTGTCTGTCACATATTAAGCATTCACCAAATCAGGTGGTTTTATAAAAATAAAAATAACTGAAGCAGCAATAACTGAATCATGCTATGAGCCAGGTGCTGTGTTAACAATGTATTAACAAAGCTATGTTAACAAAGTGTTTCATAACAATGGCCTCGGCTAGCAATATACCCATTTTCCAGATGAAAAGCTAGACAGGGGCCAAGATTAAAGCCCTCTAATCAATCTGACTCCACGCATAATCTCTTCTCATTCATTACACTACAGAAAGATGAAAGAACTTGCACAAAGTCACCTAGTCAACAAGTGGCAGTGTAAGATTTGTGCCAAGTCTACTTTTCAATTAACCCTGTGGCTTTCCATTCTTCATGTCTGAGCACTGTGTCCCTTGCTGCACAGCCTGGTGTCCAGAACTCAGCAGGCATTCAATAAACACTTGAAGAACTGAATTGGCTTGAATGAGATGGTTTGCTATCTATTTCCTCTATCCTCATGGGAAAAGAGAAGAAATCTTACAGACTGAAGTAAAGGATTAGACTAAAATTAAATTGTCCTGTTTTAAATGTTCCTTTGAACACTGCCAATGGTTTTGAAAGATGCCTTGTAGTATAAAAAAGATCAATGGACTAGAGGGAGAGAAGGCTGTGATTCCAGTTTGACACAGCCATTTAAGCCAGTTTCTTCACCGTTCAGACCTCAGATTCCATACGGAAAAAGTGAGAGGGTTAAATCACATATCTAAAACACCTCAGAAGAGATCTTCTGATCCTAGGCTTGACTTGATTTCTAGAAATAATCTTCTAAATACAATGTACAGAATGCAATCACAGGTAACAAGGCACTGGAGAAGACAAGGCAACATGAATGAGAACCTGCAGAAATGACAGACAACAGACACACGCCCACAGGAACTTTAGTCATTGGAATTATCAGATACAAACCATAAAACAACTCACTTCCAGTACTCAAGAAGATAAAACCCAAGCTTGAAAACTTCGGCAGGGAAATAGAAATTATACAAAATAGCATTTTTGAAATAAACCAAGCAGAAATTATACAATTAAAAAAACATAAAATACAAAATTAAGAAATTAATGGTTGAATTTAATAGCACAGGAGACACAGCTGAAGCAAGACTTAGTGAACTGGAAGATGAATCAATAGAAACTACCCAAAATGAAATATGGAGAGATGGAGAGACAAAAAGCACAAAAAATACAAATGAGAAGGCAAGAGATATAAAAAAATAAATATAATGACGTCTAACATATGTTTAATTGGAGTCCTAGAGGAGAACATATAATGAGAAAGAATAAGTATTTAAAGAAATAAAGACTAAGAAATTTTCCAGAACTTCTCCAGAAAATTAGCAAATTATTTTAGTGGCCCACCTCTATCAAGAACTGGATTTTTCCTTTGCTAGGAGTTATTTACTTAAGAAAGATACTAGATTCATATACTTGTTCTATGTAATAAAAGGACTAAAGGGGGAAAAATGGAAATAGTGTTATAAACTAAAATCCCAAACAAAATTCTCCAGATGCCAAGATTCAAGCAATCTAAAATTTGATAGATACCTCAATATTGCTTCTGACAGCTAGAAACCTATATGGGGACTATTTACTATTTTAGCTTTTCCCTGTCATTCCAGGAAAGGACTAGAGGTTATTACAAGGGCATTTTGCTTTTGTTTTGTTAGCATGCACCTTCTAAAAATTGCAAACCAGAAAGTACTTCAAGATGTCCAGAGGAGGGCTAAACAAGAAGCAATTTCACATGGAAAAGAGTTTATGAGCCCAGCAGACAGAATTTAGTGCTTTCTTATTTTTGTTTTGGGAAAGGTAGCAAGCAAGCAGATAATCCCTATAACAATGTAAGAGGAAAATAAAGAGAGAAGAGAAGGAAAGAACGGCAGGGTCAGGGAACAGAAGAATCCATGTTTGAGTTATTCTTACCTTTCTGTGTGCTATCAGGAGGCAATTAGAGTGTTCGTGTTCACATGCAATTTCATAGTCGGGGATCAGATCCACCAACTCGCGGACAAACTGTACCACTTCCTCATGCCAGGGCACGTGGGCCATGGTAAGACTGCTTGCTGAACTTTCTCCACAGTAGGTAACACCCTGTGGAAACAGTATAACCATCAGAGATGACTACAGACCTACCTGCATGTCATAGAAGAAGACTTTCAGAGCCGGAAAGCCTTCTTGAGGTCAACCAATGCAATCCAGTCCGTATTTTACAGTGAAGGAAGTGAATATAGAGATGATAAAATCTGCCTAGGAGACCATACAAGTAGCTACTGACAAAGACAGCAGGCTGATGCTCTTGCTACTCTATGACATTGCTGGGGCTTAAGTACCTGCGCTTTCTACCGTTGTCACAATCTAGGCTGTCTGGTAACAATAATGTATTTGAATCAATAGCATGTCTTTTGATTCAGATTCATCTGTGCACTATAATTGAGGAATTATGAAGGGGTTATCACCCCTTAGGACAATAATGGGGGCATAGTGGACACTCATAAAAATTCACTGACCAAGTAATTGATTCACTGGGAAAATAAGCTGAGCTTCCATTTTCTAGTATAATTGAGATTGAAACTGGCAAACTTTTTCCTTAAAGTGACAGATAAGGATCCCTTTAAAATTATTATTATTATCGTTATTTTTGAGACAGAGTCTTGCTCTGTCGCCCAGGCTGGAGTGCAGTGGCACAATCGCGGCTCACCACAACCTCCACTTCCTGGTTCAAGAGAGTCTCGTGCCTCAGCCTTCTGAGTGGCTGGGATTACAGGCGCCTGCCACCACGCCTGGCTAATTTTTGTATTTTTAGTAGAGATGGGGTTTCGCCATGTTGACCAGGCTGGTCTTGAATTCCTGGCCTCAAGCAATCTACCTGCCCCGGCCTCCCAAAGTGCTGGGATCACAGGTGTGAGCCACTACACCTGGCCTAAAATTATTCTTTAAGGAGTTCATTTTGTAATGCACTTTGAATGTGGTTACATAAACAATCATGCCAAAAGGGAAATATATTTGTGCATGTACCTATATACCTTTACACACAACTACATATACACATGTATTTCACCAACACAGAAATTCTTAAGTACAACTGCAGAAAGTTAAATTATCTAACTCTTTTGGACTCTACCTAATAGCCAAGGCACACAAGACCCCAGAATTTCATAACTAAGTTCTTTATTTGGTAAATTACATAATGGTAAAATGATTAATTTTCTAATACTAAAAGATTTATTTCTTGAAATAAATCTTAACTCTGTGGGCTCTTCAAATACCCACAAATCAAACTTTTCTCAACAACTTGTTGAGAAAATCCCAGAAATGATTCCGCTAAGTGGGGAATAACTGGGAGGGAGTGGGGAGAAAGGCATGTGCACCCCTTATACACATTCACTCACACACACACACAAACACACACAAATACATATAAAGACAGGACACACACACACACCACAGACAAATTGGAGAATGCAGAATGACAATTTTTTTTTTTTTTTTTTTTTTTTGTTGCCCAGGCTGGAGTGCAGTGGCCTGATCTCGGCTCACTGCAGCCTCCGCCTCCTGGGTTGAAGCGATTCTCCTGCCTTAGCCTCCCAAGTAGCTGGGAATATAGGCATGTGCCACCATGCCCAGCTAATTTTTGTATTTTTAGTAGAGATGGAGTTTTGCCATGTTGGCCAGGCTGGTCTTGAACTCCTGACCTCAAATGATCTGCCCATCTCGGCCTCCCATGTGCTGGGATTACAGGTGTGAGCCAACACGCCTGGCCAACACTTAATTTTTAAAAACCAACAAATGAGCAGAGTGACCCTGACCCTGATGACAGAGCTGGGACTTGGATGAAGACTCACATGAGCTTTGCCAAACACTCGACTCAAGACAGCTGTTCAAACAGATGACTGGTGCACTAAACTGTGATGGCCTTTGTGGAATATAAACCACAGCCACCCAGCTTAATTACAATAAACAAGAGAATCTTCTCAGTTTGCCCAGTGATTTAGAGAATTCATTAAACGGAGTTGGAGCTGAAACTGTGCCCCACAGAGTTAAAGAAACCAACGACTAACAGAAATCCTTGTGTTTGCAGGATGGCAGTGTAAGAAAATAAACAACTTGCTAAAACTGCTGAAACTCCCTCTGCTTGTGAGATTTAAAAAAAATGGATGAAATTGGTTGGAACCAACATGGCCAATGGAGTCTGAGTAGAAAGAGCTTGCTGACGTCACAGCCCGAATTTCCACCACATTTCATACTAACTCCCCCTAAATTTGCATATGCAAACCACGAGCAAGCATGATCAAACAGACAACTGCGCGTGTCCGAGGACTTTCCAGATCTCCCTTTCCTTCCACCAATCACTTACTAATCTGAGAATCCATCCCCTAATAAAATCACTGCCTTAAAACCTGCACAGGAAGACAAATTTGAGCTGGACTTAGTGTCTCTTTATTAGTCGACTTGCAATAAAAAAGCTTTCTTTTCCCCCCTCAAAAACCCTATGTCAATTAGTATTGGCTTCCAGAGCATCAGGCAGTGAGCCCCTTTTGCTCAGTAACAGAGCTTAAGGTGAATAAAAAAGGAAAATAATGATATGGTTCAAGAAATCATTACGAAAGCATGGCTGAAAAACTGCTAGCCTTACCAAGTGCATAAAAAACATGAAAATTATTTATTGATAAGCATTAGTCATAAAAGTGTACTCTATCTCAATTTAAATACTGCTTATGTGTGGATTACACAAACAACCATGTATGCAGTAGCTACTTCAAAGGACTTTCTTTTTAATATTTAAAAAGTTAGTTCACTGAATCAGAGTTGTTAGATAAGATCTTGTCTTCGTGAGAACAGCTTTTGAAAATATTTTAATATTTTATTACTCAGCAAAAATAGCCATGAAACACTGAGGGGAGATTTAGTTTGGGAATGGAATGAGAGAATGCCTGCTGCGGTTCATTATCATGACTCCACCCATTCCTTACGACTCTATGATGCTTTATGGTATTTTCACATAAAAGTTCTCATTTTTGCCAGATAAAACCCTTTGAGGAGGCTACGCACGGTGACTCATGCCTGTAATCCCAGCTCTTTGGGAGGCTGAGGCGGGCAGATCACTTGAGGTCAGGAATTCGAGACCAGCCTTGCCGACATGGTGAAACCCTGTCTCTATTAAAAATACAAAAGTTGGCTGGGCGTGGTGGTGCCCACCTGTAATCCCAGCTACTTGGGAGGCTGAGGCAGGAGAATCGCTCGAACCCGGTAGGCGGAGATTGCAGCAAGCTGAGATAGTGCCTCTCCACTCCAGCCTGGGCAACAGAGCAAGACTCTGTCTCAAAACAAAACAAAACAAAAACCAAACAACAACAACAAAACCCCCTGAGGGAAGCAGTCCTGGGTAACTTCCTGAGTCAACCGCAAAGCCAGAGGCTGCACCGTGACAGAAATGCTCTGGGCAGAAAATGTTCTTGGTGACTTAGACTGGGGGTCACCTCAGGGACCCCGAGCTCTCACTCAGAGCCCAATGGCTCTGTCTGGTTTTCTCTCTGCTGCGACTGCCCCACTTCATCCTACCCTCTAGTCTACTGATGGCTTGCCCTGACTTTATTCCTGAGCACAGAATTATCTAAAACTTTCCCTTCATATCACAGCTGTCTGCCACCTTCTCACCCACTCTCACCCTCACCCTCACCCTCACCCCCAACTCCATTTATCAGAAGCAGCAAGTTCTTCACCCAAAACTCTGAATAAAGAACAGTCTGAAGAAAATAGATGGGTACAGCGTGGTGATGGAAAAGCCAAGTCACTCACATCAGAATCTGCAGGCTGAGGAGTAACAAGCAGACCCCAAGAATGTTCGTGAAGAACAGGATCATTTATGCATCCTTGAGTTTGCAGTGAAAAGCATAACCCACACTTTTATAACCTGTGGCTTTTGGACCCACCCCACTGCCCTAGGAGATGGGGGCTGCTATACTGTGGCTATCTGAGTGTTCAAACCTCATGCTGAAATGTGATCCCCAGTGTTGGGGGTGGAGCCCAGTGGGAGGTGTTTGGGTCACAAGGGCAGTGTCCATCTGTCTGTCTCTCTGTCCGTCCGTCTGTCTCTCTTTCTCTGTCTTCTGCCATGACTGAAAGCAGCCTGTGGCCCTCACCACAAGCAGCTGTTGGCACCATGCTTCTTGTAGAGCCTGCAGAACCATGAGCCAAACAAACCTCCTTTCTTTACAAATTACACAGCCTCAGGTATTCCTTTATAGTGATGCAAACAGACTAAGAAGGGGCCATAAAGTCTTCCTCACTGGCTGCTTGGAGAGTCTGCCTTGGGATTCATGGTCTGTGGGAAAAGCAGTATTTTGCTGGTTTGACTATTTGATATTCTAATTAAACCAACTGGGTGTCAAAAGACTCCTAATACTGTTTTTGTCACCTATAGTTTGATGAGAAAATAAATAATGACTTTATGATTTTTTTTCCCCCACAATATACCCCAAATACTTCATTCCTTTATCCTAAAAATGCTTCAATAACTCCCCTTTAAACCAGCCTGAGCTTCTCACCACGGCACGAGGCCTTCCTCACCTGCCTCCGTAGCTTGCGCTAACAATGGACCATCAGCCATTCAAGCCCCTGTCTTTGGCCATATGCACAAGTAACTCTAGAGCTGGACTGCCCACTCAGCATCCTGTCTGCACCTGGCTAAACCGACCCATCATTTCTTTAACCTCCATTCAGGAACCTCTGCGCTATCTGACCCTGATCTTATCACATCCTGTGTAGTTATCTGTTACCAGGTAACTGGTATAAAGAAGCGTCAAAACTCTGAGCCCTTTGAGGGCAGGGGCTGTGCCTTGCTCTTCTTGGCACCCCAAATCAATCTATGCTAAATGATCAAAAAATCAAGTCAGACATTCTCCTACGACATTAAACTCCACAACTCTTTTCTAATCCAATACAAAATTTCATTCACATGACTCAGGAGTTTTCTACTCTGTAACAGGTATGAACCAGCTGATAAACGCTGGTTAGGGACTGCTACGTATAAGAAAAACTGACAGTATTCCTCACCTTTGTGGGAGAGAGTGAGGCTATGCTAAGACAATCATTTTGCAGGGTGCATTCTGCAAGGATTGAGCACTAACACACAGCTAGGGTGCCAACAGTAAGTAGTTTTAAATCATTTGACAACAAATAATTACTGAGCACGTCCTATTCTCAAGGTGTAATGCTAGGCAGAGAACACACAGACAGTATTTCATTTACAAATGGATTGTGTTACAAAAGTTTTCAGCAAGACAGATGGTTGTAACATGAAACCTTTTCACAAGCAAGCAAGCAAATAATGACAAGGAAGATTCTCAGGCTAGCAAATAAAGGCCTCTTTAAGCCTAATGAAGCTAAGATACATGCTAATTTACAAGGAATACAGCAGAAAAATATTTTACAAGACTGGTAAGGAAAGAAAAGAGGAAATCGATATGATAAAGCAATAGCCTCTATTGATTTCGTTTAAATAAATGTGCTTAATGGAAAGTGATCTAAAAACTTACTGAATCTGGGCATACATTACCCCATTGAATTCTCAAAACAAACTTATTAAAGAGATATTCTTATGCTAATTTTAATATTGACAGAATTTAGGCTCAAGGAGGATGAATAACCTGTCCTAGGCTACATTGGCACATTTTACGTAGGTATCAAAACTGGGCACTGCCTCTCACCCCACATGAGACTCTAGTAAGTGCAGACTATGGGAGACCCCAGATCTGACACACACACACGGACACACACAAACACAAACACACACACATACATACACATACCACACACACACGCACATACACACAACACATACACATGCACACAACACACACACATGCACACACACAGCACACATACGTGCACACATACAACACACACAAGTGCACACACCACACACATGCACAACACACACAACACACATGCACACACACTACACAAACACACCACACAAACACACCACGCACTCACACATGTCAGGGAGAAAAGATGCCGAGGGCATGCCTGGCCATGACGCCACTCCCGCATTTACAGTCGCCCTTCCTGACCCAAGGGTTGTTCATGCTACCACTTCTATGACCAAAGTTAAGATGATTTTTCCTTTGACTCACAAAAGAGAAACTGCACACAGGGTAGATAGAAAAAGGAAGGAAGAGTTTCCTAAATCCAATTAGGTTAGTGCTACAAGCAAAATGAGAAAAAGAAGTTGAATGGGGTGATACATACATGTTAGAAACCTTCCTCAAACTGGATTTAGAAATTTGTCAACAATTCAGTACAGTACTCTGAATGCACACACATACACATACGTGTGTGTTTCCCTTTTAAAATCAAAGAACTTAATAACAAAAAGATAAGCAACTCAATTGAAATACAAAGGGTATGAACAGCATTGTGTCTGCATCTGCAGGGAGCTCCAGGCATATCTGTGAATCTAGGGCCAATTTGTATTATTGATTTCACATCTTGGGGGCATTTATATGACCTTGAGGTACCATAATACTAAATTTGAATTCCAAGGCCATTTGAGAGTAAGGCCCTGGAGAGACTTTCCCTTTTTACCAAGCGCACGGGTAGGGAACAAGCCTTCCAAGTGTTACCGTGTCCGTGGGTAAGTTTTTCCCTAATCCATCCTTTCATTGAAGGTGAAAGGGCCTAGTCTTCTGTCCTTTAAACCCGAGTCCTGTCTACTAGGACCATGGAGTACTTCCAGAATGGTCTCTTTTCTTCCAGCTCCAAGAGTGTCTCCCTTACAGCCCTGACAGATATGCACCTTCCCAAACGTATGGTTTTCATAACAGATTCACTTCTAAGTGTTAATCCTTAGAGAGGTTTGAGGTTATAGCCTGCCATATTGCTAGTTCTTATCAAATGTTTTATGGAGAGGTCTTATTATTATTGTTGTTGTTGTTATTTATTAATTTTTTTTTGAGATAGAGTCTTGCTCTTTTGACCAGGCTGGAGTACAGTGGCACGATCTCAGCTCACTGCAGCCTCTGCCTCCTGGATTCAAGTGATTCTCATGCCTCAGCCTCCCGAGTAGCTGGGATTATAGGCACCTGCCACCACGCCCAGCTAATTTTTGTATTTTTAGTAGAGACAGGGTTTCACCATGTGGCCAGGCTGGTCTCGAACTCCTGACCTCAAGTGATCTGCCTGACTCGGCCTCCCAAAGTGCTGGGATTACAGGCATGAGCCACCAGGCCCAGCCAATGATTTTTAAAACTCCTCTATTTTAGAAATTTTTAACTTTAATTAATAAGACAACAATGACAAAAAGATGTATTTTCAGACATTCTGTAGTTTAATCCTATTGAACAGGAAAAGCATGCCTTCTCCATTTACTGATTTCATTTGTATTTTGAAATACAAACCAATGCATGCTCGTTGTAATAATCCACACACTACATAATTACAAAAAGTAAAATTAATAAACATTTCCCTCCCCTTCTCCCAAATAGGTCACTGTAAACAATCTGACAGATATCCTTCCATACTTTTCTTACATAAATACATCTGAACATACAACATTGAAAATGTAATCAAGGATGTAAAATGCAAACTAAAATTTAAAAAATGGAACTGCATAATAAATATTATGCTAGAATTTGTTTTGCCTCTTAGTAGCAGTATGCTATATTCTGTAAATATCCCTTTTGCGACTACAGCATCCAAGGAAGAATCTCATTAACTTGCTGGACAAATGACAGGTAAGTTAACAAAGCATGAGACTGACCTCCAGTGACCAGGCATTTGACATTCATTGCAGGACATTTCTCCCTGGGGTCTTTTATCAAAGATATGACATGACTGAATGTGCCTCCCTCTGAAGTAACATGAACTGTTATTTATTACATTATATTTTATCATCAAAATATTTATTTTAAGCCAGGCGTGGTGGCTCACGCCTGTAATCCCAACACTTTGGGAGGCCAAGGCGGGTGGATCACCTGAGCTCAGGAGTTCAAGACCAGCCTGGGCAACATGGCAAGACCCTGTCTCTACAAAAAGTACAAAAATTGGCCAAGCGTGGTGGTGTACACCTGTAATCCCAGCTATTTGGGTGGCGGAGGCATGAGAATTGCTTGAACCCAGGAGGCGGAGGTTGCAGTGAATCGAGATTGTGCCACTGCACTCCAGCCTGGGAGACAGAGTAAGACCCTGTCTCAAAAAAAAAAAAAAATTTAATTGTGGTTATACATTTCTCCAAGAGTTTTCAATTATAAAATCTCTCAGAGTAGGTCATTTTACTTTTATAGATTTTTGCCTATTTTCAATAAAACATTCATTTCCCAAATAGCACATTCACATAAAATGTTTCATCTCCAGAGCTTTAACAAGGCCTATCACATGGAGAGAGCTCAAAAATATTGTTGAATGCAAGGACAAAACAGTAAAATGGAAATTTGGAAAGAAAACTCTGTTGTTAATAGCATCTTAGCTAGGCCAGGTGCAGTGGCTCATGTCTGTAATCCCAGCACTTTGGGAGGCTAACGTAGAAGGACTGCTTGAGGCCAAGAGTTCAAGACCAGCCTGGGCAACATAGTGAGACCCCATTTCTATAAATACAAAAATGTTTTAAATTAGCCAGGTGTGGTGGTGTGCGTCTGTCGTCAAGCTACTTGGGAGGCTGAGGTGGGAGGATCACTTGAGCCCAGGAGCGGGAGGCTGAGGTGGGAGGATCACTTGAGCCCAGGAGCTGGAGGCTGCTGTGAGCCATGATTGCACCACTGCACTCCAGTCTGGGCAACCGAGCAAGACTGTCTCAGAAAAACAAAACAAAACAAAACATCTCAGCTATAGACAGAAGGCTTTATCTATTTCCTAGTGATGTTCATAGTTTGGTGAACCAAATAATACCCATCAGAGAAGTATACTGTTTACCAAGTAGCTGTCTTTCTTTAAAAAATAATGTTGACTGATTTTTTTCAGATTTAAAATACCTGTTCTTTATAGAAAAACATGACTGCGAAAGTAAGAAAGGAGGGGGGAGAGGTGGGGCGGGGGGGAAGAAAGGAAGGAAATGAAAAAAGGGGAGATCCAGCCAAGCTGCTTTATTATAATAGAGGTTTTACTGCAACATAATTTGAGGCAGCATTCTTTAATAGCTAAATCATAAATTAAAACACCACTAATCTCTGATGTTGGCAAGGTTTGCTTAAGCTGATCCATATATTTTCAGCTGCAGTTTGTATCTTTGCATCATTAGAGCTCCTGCCAAGAGTAGCCTTTTGAAATTAAGTGCAATTTCAAGAGTGTCTTCAGCCTGACCAGAGATAAAATGTTACGTACTCAGACAGCAGATTTCATCTGTTCCCACCTCCCCACCCCTCTAGAGTAACACCAAAAGCTAAACTCACCAAAAGACAGCTGTAAAACCTCTGATATGACACAGACAGGGTTCAGTTTCAAAGCCATAAACGGAAATGAGCAGAGTTGGCTTTCCCAGACAGGGTACATTTTCTCAACACTTCTCTTGTCTTGTGGACTCTTAGTTGCCCAAAAAAGCCATTACTTCCAATCATTATTTCTAGCCCTATCTTATCCCTGAAACTTCGAGCTTATAAAACCTATTATCTATTTAAACTTCTACTTGGATATTTAAAAGATATCTCAAATTTAATGTGGCCAAAAGGGAGCTCAACATTTCTCCCCAAATATGTCCCCTTTTCCCTCCTGGTTTCCTGTATCTCAGCAAACAGTTTCGCCATCCACGCAATGGCTTAAGCCAAAAACCCAGGTGCTATTCTTGATTCTTTTTTTGTTCAGCCTGTACCTATAATCTAGCAAAACGTTTTATTGGTTCTACTTCCAAAAGGAATCCTAAATGCACCCACTGCTCTCCAGCCCTAGTCCCACTGACCTTCCCCAAACCATCTCTTGCTTGGACTAACCACTCACTTTGTGACTGTTGTGCCTACTCTACTGCCCTCTATAACCAAGCCATGCTGCAGCAGTGGGGTGATCTTTTAAAATCACAAATCAGACTGCATCTCTCCCCAGCTTCACGCCCTTTCCTAGTGCACCTATATTTACAAAGCTTACCATCAAACTTAGTTTAAAATCCAATCCCCTTATCTTTGCTTGAAAGGCCTCATAAAAGCTGCCCCAGCCCACTGCTCTGATTCATCCTACGCCACTGCCAACCTCAGCCACTCCACTAGGATAGCACAGGACCTCCATGCACTAGCACCACCTGCCTGGAACGCCCTTACCCCAGGTTTCTGCTTACCATTTACGTATCAGTTTTTAAAATGTCATCTCAGGCCCGGCGCGGTAGTTCTAACCCTGTAATCTCAGCACTTTGGGAGGCTGAGGTGGGTGGATCACTCAAGGTCAGGAGTTCGAGACCAGCCTGGCCAACATGGTGAAACCCTGTCTCTACTAAAAATAGAAAAATTAGCCAGGTGCGGTAGTGGGCAGCTATAGCACCAGCTACTTGGGAGGCTGAGGGAGGAGAATCGCTTGAACCCGGGAGGCAGAGGTTTCAGTGAGCCGAGATCACGCCACTGTACTCCAGCCTGGGTGACAGAGTGAGACTTCATCTCAAAAAACAATAACATAACATAACATAACATAACATAACATAACATAACTAAAATAAAATAAAATAAAATGTCATCTCAGAAAAGCTTCCCTAAAATAGTCAACCACCATATCTAGTAAAATAATATATGCATTTACCCTTTGACCCAGCAATACACTCATCGGAATCTATCCCAAAGAAACACTTGCAAAAATGTGAGAGGCAAGCAGACATTATGTGACTCCTGATTGGAGTATACAGGACCACCAGTGAAATATTCCTGAAATACAAACAAACCCATACACACATGCACCCCTGAATTTAATCAATCTTCTCTTGATCTAACTATAGGCACCAATCCACAGGATGCAAAGAAACATGCAATCAACAAAATCTAAAATATAAACATAGGGCATCAGCCAAGATGCATGATCCATTTTCTACAGCAAAGTGATTTCTAAGAGGAAAAACAAAACACATGGAAGACGAAATTAAAATTTTTAGTTGAAAATTTTTAGGTATGAGCCCAGTACTCTGAATAACTGTTTCGAAAGAATACACATCAGCTGGGCACAGTAGCTCACACCTATAATCCCAGCACTCTGAGAGGCCGAGGCAGGACGGTCGCTTGAGGCCAGGAGTTTGAGACCAGCCTGGGCAAAACAGTGAGACCTTCTCTCTACAAAAAATAGCCAGGCATAGTGGTGTGCACCTCTAGTCCCAGCTACTCAGGAGGCTGAGGCAGGAGGACTGCTGGAGCCCAAGAGTTGGAGGCTGCAGTAAGCTACGATCACAGCACTGCACTCCAACCTGGGTGACAAAGTGAGTCTTTGTCTCAAAATAAAATAAAATAAAATATGAAATAAAGTAAATAAAATAAGAGTAGATATCTTTTAGGAATATATGCTGAAATAATTCTGGGTAAATGATATAATTTTGGTGGTTTGCTTTAAAATAATCTGGGCTAAGAGCAGAGAAAATGGGTAAAGGTATAATTGAAACAACTCTGGGTCATGAGTTGATCATTTTTGAAGGTGAGTGATGGGTGGATGGGAGTTCATTAGACCAATCTCTCTATTTCCGTATATGTCTGAAATAAAGGTTTATGTAAAAGTCAACCAATTACTCACCACCACACTATTTTATTTCTCAGCATATTCATGTCACTACATGGTTTTTAATGACTCACTTTGTGTGGACTGTCCATCCTCCCACTAAAGTACTAGCTTTATAAGAGCAAGAGCTTGGTCTTCTTGACTGCTATTATCCCCAAGGCCTAGAACAATTCCAGGTTCTTGATGAATATTGATCATGAAATGAATACATCAATAAAATTCCTGGGACCTCTAGAGTTTTACAAGGTTTTAACTCCACGATGGCCAACGAAGCACCACGATTCTTTGTCACTCCACCACGGCCACCAGAGTCAGCAGGGGCTCACCTTCACTTCAATGAAGTCAGGATTCCCCAGGGACACGAGCTGCACGTAGGCCTGGAGCTCGTCCATGTTCCATGCTTTCACGAGCGTCGGTCTGTAGACAGTTTGTTGTTGCTAAAACAAAGGAAAAGCCAACTTCGTTGTTATCTTGGTGGACGTCACCTCTTAACCTAGAGGGTTTCTCAAGCTTTTTCAACCCAGAGAACCCAGGGCAGGCAAAACTCATCATGAACTTTTGTAAACTGAAGCTATATTTTGAGGAAAGATGAAACAAAAATAAACACTATGATTCTAACGTGCCTTATGGAAGGCACATGAGATACTGACATATTTCTTTTCTCTGCCCCACAACATTTAACACTATGCTAGGCACCCAGAGGTTTCTTGACACAGACACACTGAATTACATTTAGTAAGGAATGATAAACTGACCAAACAGTGTTAGGCTATAAAAAATTAATTGAAATGCCCTCTAGGCTTTCAGGTAATAATCACCCAAGTTGTTAGTGACAAGAATTGTTAGCAAGTCCTGTCTTCTTTCCTACTCCCTCATTATTTAATGATCTCTTGGCATTTCTTGCTGGCAGAAAAGGTACATGGATGGATTATCAATGTTGCCATTTGTGTGCCACATAACCACAAGAGGGACTGGCTTTCTTTCTTTTCTTCTTTATTTTTTTAGAGACAGAGTCTCGCTCTGTTGTCCAGGCTGGAGTGCAGTGGTGCAATCATAACTCACCACAGCCTCTATCTCCTGGACTCAAGTGATCCTCCTGCCTCAGCTTCCCAAGTAGCTGGGACTACAGGCACATATCATCATGTCCGGCTAAGTTTAAAAATTTTTTTAGAGATGGGGTCCTTGCTATGTTATTCAGGCTGGTCTCGAACTCTGGGCCTTAAGTGACCCTCATGCCTGAGGCTTCCAAAGGGCTGGGATTATAGGCGCACACCACTGAGCCAAGCTAGATTTCTGAAAATGTAATTAGACAATAGGCATTAAAGCCTTTAAAAAGCTTACACTCTGACTTTGTAGCTCCCTTTTAGAACCCAAAACAAATGATTAAACATTCAAAAACACTAAAAAATCTCAGGACAACATTATTAATAATGGCTTAAGGCCGGGTGTGGTGGCTCATGCCTGTAATCCCAGCACTTTGGGAGGCCGAGGCGGGGGGATCACCTGAGGTAAGGAGTTTGAGACCAGCCTGGCCAACATGGTGAAACCCCACCTCTACTAAAAATACAAAAATGAGCCAGGCGTGGCGGCGTGCACCTGTAATCCCAGCTACTTGGGAGGCTGAGGCAGGAGAATCATTTGAACCTGGGAGGTGAAGGTTGCAGTGAGCTGAGATCACGCCACTGCACTGAGACAGAGCAAGACTGTCTCAAAATAAATAAATAAATAAAAATAATAAGAAGAATGGCTTAAAATCTAAAGTGAGACCCACCCCTTGAGTAGGTGCAGGACCTGTGACTTGCCTATAACCAACAGACTATGGCAAAGGTGATGGGATGTATGTGGTTCTAGGTACATGATTACATGCATCTGTAGCAAATGCCCAGGTAACACTCAGGCTGCCCACCCTCAAACCACACCTTAAGTAGCAATGCTCAAAATACTCAAGAAAAAAAAAACAGTAAAGTGAAAGGGATGCACAAAATGATACCAATCTTATTACTTTAGTCTATGTTTGAAGACTTCCAACATTAATAAAAAAGAAGAAACACTTGAAATCTTCATTGAAGGAAACTAAGAGGTCGTTAATAAGGAATATTAGGCAGCCACACCAGAAATTAATGTTTTCCAAGCATATTTACTCATGTGTACTCAAAAGTTCCTTCTAAAATGCAGTATATCATGCAAGGAAAGACAGAAATCTTCCAGATTCCCTTTACATACTTATAATTCAGAAATCTTCCAGATTCCCTTTACATACTTATAATTCTTCCAATGCCAAAAGCTAACAAAAATAGTAGAAAACTGCAGACCTATCTCACTCATACTTATATATGTAAAATTCTTATAGAAATTTTGGCAAGTAAAATTCAGCATTTTGTTAAAAATTCCGGGATTGCAAAAACAATTCAATATTAGGCTATACAGTAATACAATTCATTATACTAGTAGTTCAACACAGAAAAACCACAAGATCATCTTCATAGATACCCAAAGGTATCTGATATTGTTTAAAAGCCATCCCTGCTTTTAAAACAAAACAGAATGAGCAAATCAAACGCCATTTGTTAAATTCAGTTAATTAAACACATCCTTAACATTAAAAAAAAAAATCCACATTCTCCAGTCAATAGTCAACACTATTCTTACTGGCTAAAAAAATAGAGGGGCCGGACGCGGTGGCTCATGCCTGTAATCCCAGCACTTTGGGAGGCCGAAGTGGGTCGCTCACTTGAGGTCAGGAGCTCGAGGCCAGCCTGGTCAACGTGGTGAAACCCCGTCTCCACTAAAAAATACAAAAATTAGCCAGGCATGGTGGCAGGCACCTGTAATCCCAGCTACTTGGGAAGCTGAGGCAAGAGAATTGCTTTAACCTGGGAAGCAGAGGTTGCAATGAGCCAAGATTGCACCACTGCACTCCAGCCTGGGCAACAGAGTGAGACTCTGTCTCAAATAAATAAATGAATAAATAAATAAATAAATGCATTTCTATTTAGTTGGACTAACAGAAGAATTCCTACTCTTTCTTAAAAAACACTTTTCTACAAGTTATAATCAAAGCAAGAAGGCCAGGATAAGAATTACTGGAGAATATACGAAAAATAATTAATTGTAAATAATATGACTGGTTTCTTGGAAACCTAAGAGAATCAACTAAAAATGAGATTAGGCCAGTTACCAAAAAATATATATATATAAAAACGAACAGCTTTCCAAGGATACAGTAGTGAGTTAAATGTGGACACTGGGGCCAGAATGAATCCCAACCCATGTACTAGGTATCATTACCTCTCTGTTCTTAGTTTCTACCTGAATGTAGCATTTAGCATGTGGAATCTAGAACCAAGCTTGGCAGCAGCGTATCATACCAAGTATTAGCTATTATATGCCAGCAATCAGCAATTACAAAATTCAAGAGAAAGCATATTCTACTTATAATTATGAAATGCCTAGTGTTTCAGCTGGGTGCACTGGCCCATGCCTGTAATCTTAGCACATTGGAAGGCCAAGATGGGAGGATTACTTGAGGCCAGGAATTCGAGACCAGCCTGGGCAACATAAAGAGACCCCATCACTACAAAAAATACAATAGCCGGGCATGGCTGAAGCAGGAGGATTGCTTGAGCTTGGGAGGTGGAGGCTGCAGTGAGCCATGATCGCACCAACGCACTCCAGCCTGGGTGACAGAGCAAGACCCTGTCTCCAAAAAAAAAATATATATATATATATACGTATATATATAATATATATATACGTATATATATATTATATATATACGTATATATATATTATATATATACGTATATATATATATAATATATATATATTCCTAATGATTAAATTATGAAATAGCATGCAGGACAGTGAGTAAAATAAACTTTTCTAAGAGACCTAAACAAAAACCCATCTACATGGAGAGCCATGATGGATTTATAAATATAATGTAATTCCAATGAGAGTTTACAATTCATCTGAACAAATAAACTGGCAACAGTAACCATAAAAATAATAGCAGGAGTTTGCAATTACTCAGCCCTTACTATGTGGCAGCTGTTGTTATAAAGTGCTTTGTAGCTTGGCAAAGATTCCAATATTTGTCTAATCTTTACAACAAATCTCACAAAATAGATTGGATTATTATCTTCACTTTACAGATATGAAGGTGAGGCTGACAGCTGTTAAGTAAATTGCCTGAAGTTACACAGCTGGAGAGCAGCAAAGCTGGGGTGTGAACCCAAGCAGTAGTGAGGTGGGAGACTCGCAGGACTTGTTTTCTGGTCACAACCCTGCTGACCAAAACAGGTCCAGACAGGATGAAGTGAAGAAACCAGCAGGAACCAGCAGATGGCCACTAAGGTGATCCCAAGATAGCCTTCTTGTTCATTAGCATAAGACACTCCCACCAGGGCCATGACAGTTTACAAATGCCATGCAACAACCCAGAAGTTACTGCCCCTTTCCTAGAAAGTTCTAAATAACACACCCCTTTATTTGCATTGGCCTGCCCCTTAATTTGCATGTAAATATGTGCATAAATACAGTTGCCAGGAGCCCATACAATGCCCATTCTGGGTGCGCTGCCTATGAGTTAGCCCTGCTCTGCAAGGAGCTGTACCCTTCGATAAAAGATTCCCGTCTAACACCACCGGCTTGCCCTTGAATTCTTTACTGGACAAAGCCAAAAACCCTCCCAAGCTAAGCCCCGGTTTTGGGGCTCAACTGTCATGCAACAGTAGGAACCAGAATAGGCTCTCTCTCACTTTGCTAAATCTTCTAAAACTGTGAGATGAAACACAAAGAGAAATGTACACAAAACACGAATGTATAACTCCAGGGATTATCACAAAATGCCCATCACCCAGACACCCTTCTGCTCCTCCCAGTGAATATCCACTCCCTTCACCTGACTAATATCTAATATCCTGACTTTAACATAATGGTCTAGTTTTTGCCTGTGTTTGGAATTTATGTCAGTGGAATCATACATTATTTTGTGTTTGGTGTCTATCACTCAACACTGTGTTTATAAAATTCACCTATGTTGCTCCATGTTTAGGTTTGTTCATTTTCATTATCCAGTATTGGGTTGCATGAATATACAACAAGTTATTCAACCATTCCCTAAACATTTGGATTATGTCCAGGTTTTAGCTATTATAAAACAATGTGGTTATTTCTTTGAACACCAGAGTTTAGTTTTGCCTGTTTAAGGAAATTTTATAAAATGCTACTGGGACATATGTTCTTTTGTGTCTGGCTTCTTTCAGTGAATTTGATGTTTGCAAGATTCATTCATGCTGTTGATGTAACTGGAGCTCCAGTGGCCCAGTAGAGTGCATGGTACTTATGTGTCACCATAAATACATCTTTATGGCCACATTGTATGAACACACTACTAGTGAACGATTTTAACCCCCTACTTTGGGTTTCTTAGAAAATACTGCTGCCATGAGTGCTACTGTACTCATCTCTCTCTCCCTCTCCCCCACCTCCTTTTTTTTTTCTGGCTTGAGATAGGGTCTGGCTCCACCACTCAGGCTGGAGTGCAGTGGCATAAGCACGGCCCACTACAGCCTCAACCTCCCAGTCTCAAGGGATCCTCCTGTCTCAGCTTCCTGAGTAGCTGGGACTACAGGCACATGCTGCCACTCCTAGCTTTTTTATTTTTTCTTTTTTTTTTTTCTGTAGAGACAGGCTCTCACTTTGTTGCCCAGGCTGGTCTCGAACTCTTGGGCTCAAGCAATCCTCTTGCCTTGGCCTCCCAAAGTGCTAGGATTACAGGCATGAGCCAACGTGCCCAGCTGTACTTGTCTCTTGATGCACAAGAACACACATTTTCTAAGATCTACCTAAATATGGACATGCTGGGTCATGGGGGATATGTATACATTCGACCTTAGCAGATATTGGCAATCTGATTGCCAAAGTCATTTTGCCACACTTTCACCCACGTTGTATCAGAGTTTTGGTTGGTTGTTATCTTCAACAACACTTAGTGTTGCTAGTTTTCACCACTTTTGCATTGTTTTGGTTTTGCATCTGCCTGCAGATGTAAGCAAGCTGAGTTCATATGTTTTCTGGCTATCTGTATCTCTGTTTTTGTGAAGTACTGGTTCAAATGTCTTGAATATGTCTCTGTTGGAATATTTGTCTTTTTTCCAACTGATTTTCAATAAATTATCTGCATTTGCTGGAAAGAAAAGCTCTGTTATAAACATATTAGAAATAATTTCATCCACTTTATGGCTTCCTTTTTTTCACAATGTCTTCTGATCAATAAGAATTCCTAACTTTCATACATTTCCACTTTCTTTCCTTATTAGCGTTTCTTTCATATTAGTGTTTCTTATGTCTCTTTAAAGGATCATTCCATGCTATCAAGAGCATGAAGATAAGCTCTTACATTTTTTTCTAAAGTTTTATCATATTGCCACTCACATTTGTGTCAAAAATCCACCAAAACTGACTTTTGCGTGTGGTGTTGAGAAGTTAAACTTATTTAACATATGGATAGTCCACTGTAATAAATATGATAGAATCATTGTCTATGCATGTGAGGGTCTGCTTCTGGTTTTTTCTATTCTGTTCCACTGATCTAATTGTTTCTCATTGTCTCAATATCACACTTTTAATTACTGTTGCTTTACACTAAGACTTGATATCCAATAGAGACGGTTCTCAACCAGGAGCGATTCTGCACCGCAGGGGACAATTAGCAACATCTTGTGAAAATTTTTTGGTTTTCACAAATGGGGGCTGCTACTGACATCTAGTGGGTAAAGGCCAGGGCTGCTGCTGAATATCCTACAATGCACGGGACAGTCTCCCCAACCCTTTTCCTAAAAAGAACTATCCAGTCTAAAATGTCGATGGTGCCAACGTTGAAAAATCCTACAGTGGAGCAAGTTCTCTTATGTCGTCCTTCTGAAAGAGTATGGTGGCTATTCTTGGCCCTTTGCATATCCATGTACATTTTAGAATCAGCTTATTAATTTCCACAAACATATACAACCCTTTATGATTCTGCCTGATATGGCATTGAATCTATAAGCCAGTGTTGCTCAATAGAAATATAAGTTCACAGGTGAAATTTTTTAAAATGTATTTTAACTTAACATATCCTCAAAATTATCAACTCAAGAAGAAATCAATATTTAAATATTGGGATACCTGACATTCTTTTTACCAGACTAAGTCTTTGAATTCCATCGCTTCTTGGCCTTTTGGCTAAGATCAAGTGTAGTCTTTGAATTCCAATGCACAGCACGGCTCAATTCAGGGCAGCCACGTTTCAAGTACTCAGTGGTCACATGTAGCTTGTGGCTACCATAAATAAATATAATCAGTGTATGGAGAAATGATACTTTTACAACCCTGAATCTGCCAAAATAATTACCTTTATTTAGATCCTTTAAAATTTCTCTCAATAATATTTTATAGTTTTCAATATAAAGGTCAAAAACATCTATCCATAGATTTATTCCAAGGTAATATACTTTTGATGCTTTGTTATGGTAATATCTTTTCTATTTTTCCTCTTTTAACTAATATTTAACTGATATTTTAATAGCTGGTATACAGAAATATAACTGATTTTTGTAAGCTGACTGTGTATCTATATAGCAGTCTTGCAAAATACATTTATTAAAGCGAATAATTACAAATTTTGGAAAGGATTGTTTATGTACACATTTGTTTACTAAAAATGACATCTTCCTTTCCAATCATAACTTTTTCCCCTTTTTCTTGTCTTTTAGCACCAGCCAGAACTTTGATTCCATGTTAAATGGAAGTGGTGATAAATATAGTGGGTATGCTTGTCTTATTCTGCACAGTAAGCTTTTAAACATTTACTCAAGAAGTATGACTTTTATGGGTAAATATCTTTATCAGATTAGGAAGTTTCCTTCTAATCCTAATTGGCTACAAGATTTTAATCATAAATAAATATTGATTTCTGTCAAATTCTTTTTATGCATCTATTAACCTTATCCTACCAGCTTTCTTTTTATTATGACATCATAAATAGGTTGATTTTTACACATTAAACAAAACTCGCATTCTTAGAATAAAGCCAGTTTTCCATGGTTTTATAGACTGCTGCATTTAGTTTGTTGACCTTTTCTTTAAAATGGTTGCTTCTATGCTTATGAGTAAAAATCGCTTTTGTCTTATTCTTCTTAGAATTTGGTATAAATATTCTGAACTTGCTGGACGCAGTGGCTTATGCCTGTAATCCCAGCACTTTGGGAGGCTGAGGCAGGTGGATCACCTGAGGTTGGGAGTTCGAGACTAGCCTCACCAACATGGAGAAACCCCATCTCTACTAAAAATACAAAATTAGCTGGGCGTGATTGAGCCCAGGAGGTGGAGGTTGCAGTGAGCTGAGATCACGCCATCGCACTCCAGCCTGGGCAATAAGAGCAAAACTCCATCTCAAAAAAAAATTATTCTGAACTAATGAAGTGAGATGGAAAGTGCTACTATTCCTCTCTGGAATAGTTGTGTAGGGTTGGTGTTAGTTCTGCTGATGACTGGTATCATCAAGAATTGGTATAATTCAACGATGAAATCATCTGGGCCTGGAGTTTCCTTTGGACAAGGTTTTAAATTTAAAAAAGCAATTTATTTAACAATTATAAGTCCATGTAGATCATTTCATCTAGTATTAATTTTCTTAAGCTTCATTTTCTAGGAATTTGTGTATTTCATCTAAATTCCCAAATTAATTGGCATAAAGTAATTCAAAATATCCTCCTCTCTTTTTAATGTCTATAGGATCTATAGTGATGTTTCATTTTCATTTCTAACATTACTTATTTGTACCATCTCTCATTTTATTGATTAAACTTGCCACGTAATCATCAGTTTTGTAAGATTTTTTGAATAACCAACTTTCGCTTTTTTATAATCCTATTTTATGGATGTTTTTTATTTCCTTAATTTCTGCTCTTTTTATATCCTTCCAAGTACTTACTCTATGTTTAATTTACTGCTCTTTTCTTTTTTAAAAAAAAAAAACATTGTGGGTACCAATTAACTTCTTAATATATGCATTTAGCTTATTGATTTTTAACCTATTTCCTTTACTAAGTAGGCATTTTGTCTTCTTCAAAACTTTTTTTTCTCCTTCACTCTTGAAAAATATTTTCATTGGGAACAGACTTCTAGATTGGCAGCTCTTGGCAAATTTCAGCCCTTTGAGGCTCCATGGTTTGTGCTCTCATTTCTGTTGTACAATCAAGTACTGGCCTATTGTTGCTCTTTTGAAAGTAATCTCTCTTTATCTCTGCCTGCTTTTAAAAATTTCATAAAATGTTTTTATTTATCCCGTTTGGGTTTATGTTTTCCTGTATTGCCCCAAATTTCTACAGTAAATGAGTAAAACTTTTGTAATGGGGGAAAAAAGCACATGCAGAAATGTTAATCTGATAAGCAGCATAATGGTAAATTCAGAACATCCCAAGAGCATGGGGGAAGGGGGTCCTAATGTGACAAATGTCCCAAACAGTCTAACTACAGACATCTTGGTTATCAAACAAAAGACCAGCACTATGCAATAGAGCATCTCACAGTTCTCCACTAAAATACTCCCAGGAAAACCATTTGCCATTTGTAGGTAAGCAAACAAAATGGGTTGTTTGTCTGCAACCCATCTGTAGGTAAGGCTGATTCAACATTTGAAAATCAGTTAATGTAATCCATCACATCAACAAGATAAAGAAGGAAAATCACGTGATTATATCAATAGATGCCAAAAAGCATATGACACCATTCACCACCCATTCATAATAAAAACTCTCAGCAAACTAGGAAAATTTTCTCAACTTAATAAGGATATCTACAAAAAACCTACAGCTAACATCATACTTAATGGCAAGAACCTGGAAGCTTTCCCATTAATATCAGGAACAAAGCAAGGATGTCTTCTCTCACCTCTGCTTTTCAACATGGTACTGGAAGTCCTAATCAATGCAGTAAGACAAGACAGGGGAATACAAAGAAAACAGATTTGGAAGAAAGAAATAAAACGGTCTCTGTTTAGAGATAGCATGATTATCTATGTAGAAAATCCACTAATCAATCTTAACAACCAGATGTTGTGTGCCACTTGATTGATGCACCAGGAAACAGTACAGCAACAATTATTAAGTATTCTTGCCAAAAACTGAATATATCGTCAATCGAGCCTTTAGTTGTAACTACCATTTTACAGGAATTACAAAGAAACACAGACTATATTAAAAGATACCAAAAGGACTCAATCAGCCAAATTTGGGATGTTGCAAATTCTAACGACAAATGACCCACCTTCTTCCACAAATAAGTAGCACACAAGTAAGGGAAACAGGATTGGAGCAATCACATTACAAGAAGTATAAACAAAGTACAATGTGAGAATCTTGTTTAGATATTACTCTGAGAAAAAAAGTTATAAAAACACATTCTTTTGGAAACTACCAGAGAAAATGAGATACATTTGAATTTTCAGGAAATGCATTAAAATGCATTGTTAATTGTATTAGGAGTGATAATGGTATTGTGTTTATTTTTTTTTTAATTTTTTTTAATTTTTTGTTTTTTTGAGACAGGGTTTCACTCTGTCACTCAGGCTGGAGTGCACTGGTGCATCACCATATCCAGTTAATTTTTTTACTTTTTGTAGAGACAGGGTCTCATTATGTTGCCCAGGCTGGTCTTGAACCCCTGGACTCAAGTGATCCTCCTACCTTGAACTCCCAAAGTGCTGGGATTACAGGTGTGAGCCACCACATCCAGCTTGTTTGTTTTTTAAAAAGTCCTTCAGCTGGAAGAAGAGACATAGGAAAGACTGAAGAGAAAATTTGTGGTTAAATCATGAATACTGACTGTATGAAACAAGAATGGTAAGGTCTTAGCTGGGCACAGTGGCTCATGCCTGTAACCCCAGCACTCTGGGAGGCCGAGGTGAGCAGATCCCCTGAGGTCAGGAGTTCAAGACCAGCCTGGCCAACATGGTGAAATGCAGTTTCTACTAAAAATACAAAAAAAATAGCCAGACGTGGTGGCACGCACCTGTAATCCCAGCTACTCGGGAGGCTCAGGCAGGAGAATCACTTGAACTCAGGAGGCAGAGGCTGCAGTGAGCTGAGATTGGGCTGCTGCACTCCAGCCTGGGCAACAGAGTGAGACTCCATCTCAAAAAAAAAAAAAAAAGAATGGTAAGGTCATGTGAGGTTCAAACAATATGCAAAAGTAAAATGCACAACAAAAACAGCATAAAAGTTGGGATGGAGTTAATGGAGTTAAGTATTCTAAGTACTATTGCTTATAAAATGATATAAACGTTAATTTACATTGACTTTAATAAGTCAAGCATGCCTGCGTCAATCACGAGGGCAACAACTAAAAGAACAATAATAAAAAAATAAATATTAAAAACCAACAGAATGGAAAACTTATAATAAAATTCCTTAGTTAAAAACAAAAGAAAGCAAAAAATAGAGAAAAAGACAGCTGAAAAGGGGAGGAAAATAATGCAAATAATTAGATGCTAAATTTAAATTCAAATATATCAATTATCGTATTTCATGCAAACAGATAAACACTCCAAAAGATGAAGATTTTCCAAATGTTTAAGAAAACAAACCCAATTACATGTTATTAAAAAGTCCTTCAGATGGAAGCAGAGACACACGAAAGACTAAAGAGAAAATTTTGGGGTAAATCATGAATACTGACTGCATGACACAAAAATGGTAATGTCTTGTGGAGATATAACTTAAATATAAAGATACAAAAAAGGCTGAAAATAAAAACAAAAAGAAAAAAGTTGTACTATGCAAACATTGACCTAAAAAAAAAAAAACTAGTGTTGCTTTACTAGTATTAGACAGACTTTAAGATGAGAAGGTGAGAAGGGCATTATAAAAAGGCCGATTCACCAAAAATATGTAACAATTCTTAACTAGTATAAACAATATACTAGTACCTAACAATATAGCATCAATATGAAGTAACAATTGACATAACTAAAATGAGAAATTAACATAGCCATAGTCACAATGGAACATTTGTACACATCTCTCTCAGTAACCAATAATATAAGACAAAAGAACTTTCTCTGTAACTAACAATTAAAGACAAAGGAGTAAAAGCACAGAACATATGAACGACATATGATTAACTTAACTCTCCTCCAAGACCTAGCAAAAGAAGAGTCAATTAAACCAACAGGGTTAGGAAAGAGAAACAAAGACTAGAACAGAGGTAAAAGAAATAGAGAACAGAAAAACAACTCGGGAGAACAAAGAAACCAAAAGTCTGTTCTATGAAAAAAATCAACTAAACGGACCCTTAGCTAGACTAAGAAAAAGAAGACACAGATAACTAAAATCAGAAATGAAAGTGGAGATACTACTACTAACCTCACACAAATAAAAGGAATTATAAGAAAATACTATGAACAACTATATACCAAAAAAAGTGGATAACCTAAATTAAATGGACAAATTCTTAGAAATATGTAAATTACCAAAAATGACTCAAGGAGAAATGGACAATCGGAACAGACCTACAAGTCAAGAGATTGAACAATCAAAAACTCCCAACAAATAAAAGCTTAAGAGCAGATGGCTTCATTGCCAAACATTTCAAGAAGAATATTCTCAAACTCTTCCAAAAAAAATAGCAGAGGAAACACTTCACACCTCCTTCTCCGAGGCCAGCATTATCTTCATAACAAACCAAAAAAAGACATCACCAGAAAACTATAATCCAATCCCTTATGATGTAGAAATTCTCAGCAGAATACTACCAAACCAAATACAACATCATATTAAAATATTTTACATTATTACCAAATGGGATTTATTCCAGGAATGAAAGCAAGTCACATAATACATGAATCCATTTATATGAAATTTCCAGAACAGCTATATCCATAGTAACAGAAAACAGATTGGTGGTTATAAGGGACTGGTTTACGACGTATGGGGAGTAACTGCTTAATGGGTACAGGATTTATGTTGGAGTAATAAAAATGTTTAGGAACTAGATAAAGGTGATAATTACACAAGACTGTAAATGTATGAAATGCCACTTCGTTGTTCATGTTAAAACAGTTCATTTTATGTTACGTGAATGCTACCTCAATACAAAATTTTAAATCCCTGTTAAAGTTCCAGCTGCCTGTTTTGCAGGCTTTAAAAGCTGATCCCAAAATGCATATGGAAATGCATAGGAACCCAAAGACCCAAAATAATTTGAAAAAGAAGAAAATTCAAACACTGTGATTTCAAAATGTACTCAAAGCTATGTTAATCAAGATTATGTGGTACCACCATAAGGATAAAAGTGAAGATCAAAAGAACAGAACTGGACAGTCCACAAATAAAACCCATACACTTAGCGGCCAATTGATTTTGACAAGGGTACAAAGACAATTCAATGGGGAAAAAATAGTCTTTTCAACACATGGTACTGAGACAACTAGTTATTCACAGGCAAATGAACCTCTCACATTGTCCACCAAAATTAACTCAAAACTGCTCAAAGAGCTAAAACAATAAAACTCTTGGATGAAAACATAAGGTAAATCTCTGTCACCTTGCATTAGGCAATTAGATATGACACCAAAAACAAAAGCAACAGAAGGAGGAAAAAAAGATACAATGCACTTTTCAAAGTTAAAACTTTTTGTGCTTCAAGTTGGCAGCTCCTGAAAAAGTTAAATATAGAATTACTATATGACCCAGCAATTTTACTCATAAGTGTGAACTGAAACATATACTCACACTAAAACCTGTGCATGAATATTCCCAGCAGTATTACTCATAACAGCCAAAAGCTGGAAACAATGCCAACGTCCATCAGCTGAAGAACGGACAAAGAAAATATAGTACATATCCATCCCAAGAGAATAGTATTCAGCAAAAAAGATGAAGTTCTAGGCTGGGCGCAGTGGCTCACGCCTGTCATCCCAGCACTTTGGGAGGCAAAAGGCAGGTGGATCACAAGGTCAGGAGTTCGAGACCAGCCTGGCCAATATGGTGAAACTCCATCTCTACTAAAAATACAAAAATTAGCTCGGTGTGGTGGAGGGTGCCTGTAGTCCCAGCTACTCAGGAGGCTGAGGCAGGAGAATCATTTGGACCCGGGAGACAGAAGTTGCAGTGAGCCAAGATCACACCACTGCACTCCAGCCTGGGGAATAGAGCGAGACTCCACCTCAAAAAAAAAGATGAAGTTCTGATTCATGCTATAACACGCGCTAACTTGGAAAACATTATACTAACTGTAAGAAGACAGACACTATTGGAAGTTCTGAAATTAAATAATCCACATGGTCACACTGTTTTGTAAATAAACTAAAAGCCACTAAATTATATACTTTAAAAAGTCATTTTTATGCAAAGTAAATTATTTCTTAATTTTAAAATGGAAAGGATGAGCATCTACAATTTACTATGTACAAGATGTTAAAAAGTAAACAATAATATAAATATAAGAAAAAAGGAAATAAAAGAACAGGAATTAATAGAAGAAATGCCATAAAATAATGATGGCAAGTATTCCAAAAATTACTTGTAAAAAAATTTAACAAGAGTTACAAATTAATGGAAAGAATAAGAAACAGGCCGGCCACAGTGCTCACGCCTGTAATCCCAGCAGTTTGGGAGGCCGATGTGGGCGGATCACCTAAGGTCAGGAGTTCGAGACCAGCCTGATCAACACTGTGAAACCTCGTCTTTACTAAAAATTCAAAAATTAGTCAGGCATGGTGTTGCATGCCTGTAGTCCCAGCTACTCGGGAGGCTGAGGCAGGAGAACCGCTTGAACCTAGGAGGCGGAGGTGGCAGTCGGCCAAGATCGCAACACTGCACTCCAGCCTGGGCAACAGAGCCAGACTCCATCTTAAAAGAAAAAAAGAAAAAAAAAAGAATAAGAAATAAAAATATGCATACTATTATTAGGAATGAGGTACTATTTGGGCTTATCAAATTGGCATTTGATATTTGATATTTGGCATTTGAATATTACAGGCAGTTACACAAAGTCATTTTGAAAATTTAAATGAAATGTACAAAGTCCTAAAGAAAACACAACTTAATAAAATTGATAAACAGAAAATCTAAATGGTCCTATAATTATTTATGGTGTTTGATTTGAAATACTAAACTCTTCCAGAGAACAGAAAAAGAGGGCCTATTCTCCTTACTCATTTTATGAGGTCACCATAATACTGATATTAAAACTTAAAGTCATTAAAAGAAAGAAAATGACAGTTCAGCATCTCTCATGAACAGAAATGGAAACATCTTTTAAATAATAGTATACAAAAGAATCCCAAGATACACAAAAAAGATAATACATAGTAACCAAGATGAGTTTACTGCATGAATAGAATTTGGTTTGTTATTTGAAAATCAATGCAATTCACCACATTAGCAGAATAAAGGAAATCATATAATCTCAATAGACGCAAAAAAATGATATGATAAAAACCCAATAGCCATTGATAATAGATAGTCACATAAAGCTAGGAATAAAAGGAAATTTCTTCAGTATGGTGGAGTATTTATAAAAAATCAACAGTAGGTAGGGGGCTGGGGCTCACACCTATAATCCCAACACTTTGGGAGGTCGAGGTGGGCGGATCACAAGGTCAGGAGTTCGAGACCAGCCTGGCCAAGATGGTGAAGCCCTGTCTCTACTAAAAATACAAAAATGAGCTGGGCGTGGTGGTGGGCACCTATAATCCCAGCTACTTGGGAGGCTGAGGCAGGAGAATCGCTTGAACTCAGGAGGCAGAGGTTGCAGTAAACTGAGATCGTGCTACTGCACTCCAGCCCGGGCGACAGAGTGAGACTCCGTCTCAATCAATCAATAAATATAAATAAATAAAAACAAATAAAAACAGACCCAAACATGTAAGGATACTTAATTTATGACAAAACTGACACTGCAGAACAGGGCAGGAAAGGATTGTTTTTTAAAAAAATAAACAGCATTGAATCAAATGGATACCCATTGCAGTGGGAAAAAAAATCCCCACTTTAATGACTTTAAAAAAATTATAGACTTCAAAATGCGAAAGGAAGGAAAAACAACACAATGTCTAGAAAATTACATAAGAAACTCTCTTCATGACTTTCCTTTTTTTTTTGAGACAGAGTCTCTCTCTGTTACCCAGGCTGGAGTGCAGTGCCGCGATCTCGGCTCACTGCAACCTCTGCCTCCTGGGTTCAAGCGATTCTCCTGCCTCAGCCTCCCAAGTAGCTGGGACTACAGGCATGTGCCACCAGGCCCGGCTAATTTTTTGTATTTTTAGTAGAGATGTGGTTTCACCGTGTTAGCCAGGATGGTCTTGATCTCCTGACCTCATGATCCACCCACCTCGGCCTCCCAAAGAGCTGGGATTACAGGCGTGAGCGCCCGGCCATGACTTTCTTAAACAGGATAAAATGCACTCACCAGATAAAGACACCTGATAAACTGACTACATTGAAATTGGCTACTTCTTATCAAAAGTCATGAGGCAATGGAGAGAGAAGATATAGAGCAGAAAGGGACATTTACTCCTATCTAGAATACATTTAAAAATCCTATAAACCAATAAGAAAAAGACAATGCAAAAGAAACATTGACCAAAGCCTTGAATGTTCTTATATGGCCTTGCGATTGTCTGGCACTATCTACTAATGATGACTGAATGCAGAACACCCAATGAGGCGGCAATTCCACTTCCAAATACACAGTGAACATCAGTTAGTCCATGTGTATATCAAAAAACATGTACAGAAAGGTTATTAGTGCAATTATTCATCATAGCCCCAACCAGGATGCAATGTGAATATCCCTCAATAGTGGAAGGAATAAATCGTGGCATACTCATATACTGACATATAGCAATGAAAATGGGTGAATTACAGCTGCACACATCATGGATGAATCTAACATACATAAAGAAAAAACACATATATTCACAAAAGAATTTAAATTGTTAGGATTCCACAATGTTCAAAACCAGGCAAATCTACCTTACAGTGTTAGCAATCAAAATAGCAATTATTTTTAGAGAGGGGAGGGGCTGATGACCAGGAAAGAACTCTGAAGGTGCTATTAACATTCTATTTCTTGAGCTATTTGCTGGCTGTGTTCATTTTGTAATAATTCATCCAGCAGTTCATGTAAGATCTGTGCCCTTTTCTGTGTGTATGGTATACTCCAATTAAAAAACTTATTAAAAATCATGTATATATGTATTATATATAATTATATATTATATATATTACATATGTTATATATTATATATATTATATATATTATATATATAAAGTACTGGGAGGAGGCATCCAAATTTTAAAAGTCTTTTCGTTTGTTTTTTGTTGAGAGGTTCACGCTCTGTTACACAGGCTGGAGAGCAGTGGCACAATCATAGCTCACTGTACCTGGAATTCAAACTCCTGGGCTCCTCAAAAGATTCTCCTACCTCAGCCTCCTGAGTAGCTGGGACTACAGGTGCACACCACCATGTCCAGCTTATTTTTTTATTTTTAATTTTTTTGTAGAGATGGGGTGTCGCTATATTGCCAGGCTGGTCTCAAACTCCTGGCCTCAAGTGATCCGCACACCTTGGCCTCCCAAAGTGTTGGGATTACAGGCATAAGCCACTGTGCCTGGCCTAAAAAGTCTTTATTTTATTTTATTTTTGAGACAGGGTCTCATTCTGTTGTGCAGGCTGGAGTGCAGTGGCACGATCTTGGCTCACTGCAGCCTTCACCTCCCTGGCTCAAATGATCCTCCTGCCTCAGCCCCCCAAGCAGCTGGGACTACAGGTGTGTGCCACCGCACCTGGCTAATTTTTGTAATTTTTCTGTAGAGACGAGGTTTTGCTATGTTGCCCAGGCTGGTCTCAAATACCTGAGCTCAAGCGATCTGCCTGCCTCGGCCTCCCAGAGTGCTGGGATTACAGGTGTGAGCCACCACGCCTGGCCCTAAAAAGTCTTTATATGTTGTATACGGAAGTATTCACGGATAAAATGATATTATGTCTGTTATTAGATTTGAAATATTCCAATGCCTTCCCTACTGCAAAAACTGGGAAGATAGACAAAATCAGAACTGTAGAATGCTGATGGTTGTCCAAGCTAAGATGATGGCTACAAGGAATTGGTTATATTATTCTCTCTCCTCTTGAGTATTATAAAAATCCACAATAAAAAGTTTAAAAATATATAGTCATGAGTTAGAGTTCTGTTGCTTCTAATTAGGCAGCTTTCAGTGCTACATAGACTGGATGAGGTTATTATAACCCAGGACTACAGCTTTTAATTTCAATGATTTATCTTGACAGTTGCAATTCAAGACATACTGTAGTTGAGGCTGTGTCAAAACAAGATAAAATGGTCTCCTAAAATATGGTACTGACTTACTGGTAATCAAAGAAATGCAAATTGAAGCAGTAATGAGGTACTATTTGGGCTTATCAAATTGGCAAAGATTTTTTTTTAAACAGCAATATTCAGTGCTGCCTAGAGTTTAGCACGACAGGCATATTTGTTCATTGACGGTGGGAGTGTAATTCAGTACCAACGTTTAGAAAAGTAACATGGCAAGATGATTAAAGAATCTGAAAAATATTCAAATCTGTTGACCTAGTAATTGCATTTCTAAAAATGTAGCCTATGGACATGATGAAAATTATGAACAAAGACTGATGAATAAGCATGTTTATTCTAGCTTTATAATAATGAGACATTACAAACTCAAGATGATGACAAGATGTTCAATCCCAAGGAATGGCTAGATGATTTATGATATCACCCTTTAGCTAACACTAAAGATGTTATTTCAGAAGAATGGTCACGAACCCCAACATATCTGAGGAACATCCTCCTAACAATAGCAGGGTCAATCTAGATGTGACTCTCAGAAAGAGAGGGAGACTTATGTTTTTGTACCTCGTTCCCATTGAGAATAACTGTTTTAGAGGAGTATATGTTGACAAGGGGTAACTTTTTTTTTTTTTTTTTTTTGAGACAGTTTTGCTGTGTCGCCCAGGCTGGAATGTAATGGTGCCATCATAGCTCACTGCAGCCTCGACTTCCCAGGCTCAAACCATCCTCCCACCTCAGCCTCCTGAGTAGCTGGAACTACAGGCACATGCCATCACATCCAGCCAATTTTTTTTTGTATTTTTTAGTAGAGATGTTTCGCTATGTTGCCCAGGCTTGTCTCGAACTCCTGACCTCAAGTGATCCACCCACCTCGGCCTCCCAAAATGCTGGGATTACAGGCCTTAGCTACAACACCTGGCTGCAAGGGGTAATTTTTATGTTACAATGATGAATTTTTTAAAAGCTGAAAACAAACTTATACATGCAGCATGGCATTAATAATATAAATATATCTACACCAAAAAAATTAAGGTTTAGAAAGAAATACAACAAAAGTTTTGGGATCAGAAAACATGTATACATACACACTTTTTAATAGTATTGATACTTAAGATGAGATTGATTGGGTTTAACAGTCTCTTGATATGCCTGATCTCCGCTATCCATTACAGTAGATACTTAAAACTCTCCTGCTCTGCCAGGCGTGGTGGTTTACGCTTGTAATCCCAGCACTCTGGGGGACCAAGGTGGGCGGATCATCTGAGGTCAGGAGTTTGAGACCAGCCTGGCCAACATGGTGAAACCCCATCTCTACTAAAAATACAAAAATTAGCTGGACTTGGTAGCGCACGCCTGTAAACTCAGCTACTCGGAAGGCTGAGGCATGAGAATCACTTGAACCCAGGAGGCGGAGGTTGCAGAGAGCTGAGATCACACCACTGTACTCCAGCCTGAGCGACAGAGCAAGACTCTGTCTCAGGAAAAAAAAAAAAAAAAAAAAAAAAAAATTCTCCTGCTTAAAGATCAGAAATTTGGTAGAGAGTAGACAAGACATGCCTTGAGTTCAGTAGAACCTAAGAAGATCATGCACATCAACTGAATCGTAGGACAGTGTGGCCAGAGTTTGAAGAGTCATGTACTCTACAGGTTACTTACAACAGGAAAGAGAAAAACAGAGCTTGACATCCACCCGGCAACTTGGTTAGTGTGCAGGAAGATATCACCTGTGTGAAGGAGTAAGCGGAGGGTGAAACCACAAGAAGAGATGAGTGCAAGAAAGCTGAGAGGCGCAAGATGCACACAGAAGAGGCTCAGAGCACTGGCAGCAGAATGTGAAAAAGAGGTACTGTAAGCAAAGTAACCATGTAATGGCAGAAATAAAATTCCCACTGGAATTTTAGTGTAAATACTACTGTGGTATTTACACTTTGGGAAAATCAAATGAGTAGTATGGAGCAATGTTTCCTCATCCTTTGGAGGTTGGGAGAAATTAGGTGAGGGTGCTTACTGACATTTTGAACAAGACAGTCCATAGTATGAAAATGACATGTGCCCTGAGAAGCAGAACGCAGAAATTTACAACATGGGAATTGTATGGAAAAGGACAAAGAAATGAGAATACTCAAAGAACGAATGACTAGTAAGGAATACAAAATGTAAACAGCTGAAGACAAAATAGCTGAAAGAGAATAAATAAGTGGTAAGGTTTCTAGAGAAAGAAAGATGCAACTATAAAATCCTAAGGGCTACTCTATATACTTTCCATCTGAGAGAAGAGCTTTCTGAAAAATCTAAAACCACCACCACAAGATGAACAAGAGAGGTGCCCTATCTACAGAATACTAAACAGAAATAAGAGAAACAATGTCATAAAAATCAATCAGCAGAAGATCATGTTATTGCCTAAACCAGGATGTCATCTCAGACTCCCATGACTTCAAGCAACGTACTGACTTGGATGTCCGAGGATACTGACAAAAGTAAAATCTCTGGCAATGTTCCTGCACACAAAATCTATCCATCACTCCTGCATCAAATACAAATGAATAGAAGTAATTGGACTCCATGTGTGCAGAAGACAGGGTATGAGAAGGATATTTAAGACAGCCAAATTATGCTTCACAAAACGACTGAGACAAAGTAAATTTTAAAGGAATATAGGGCAGCCCAAACTATACATCTCTAAAATCAATAAGCTCTAGAGCAGGTCTATTTCTCCAGAAATATTACTTGTACCAATCTACAAGTTCCCAAAGTCCCAAATATTACAGCAAATACTCCCTCCCTGGAAAATTAATCATTCAAATGCAAAAACTCTACAGTCCAGGGATGTTCAGAATTTTTTTTTTTTTTTGAGACAGAGTCTTGCTCTGTTGCCCAGGCTGGAGTGCAGCGGTGCAATCTTGGCTCAGTGCAAGCTCTGCCTGCCGGGTTCATGCCATTCTCCTGCCTCAGCCTCATGAGTAGCTGGGACTACAGGCACCCGCCACCACGCCTGGCCAATTTTTTTTGTTGGGTTTTTTTTTTTTTTTTTTGTATTTTTAATAGAGACGGGGTTTCACCGTGTTAGCCAGGATGGTCTCGATCTCCTGAATTCGTGATCCACCCACCTTGGCCTCCCAAAGTGCTGGGATTACAGGAGTGAGCCACCGCGCCCAGTCCAGAATGTTTTTAACCCATCAATTAACCTCCCTGTGCCGAAGCTTGGTCTTGCAAAACAACAAAAACAAAAACCAGACTCATTAGAAGGTGACTCAGTCCGTGAAGTAAGCCTATAAAGTTTCCTCCCTGGAAAGCTTATTAGTGACAAGATGTGCCTGCGGGTACAGCACTCTACTTTATGTCTGACACATAAGAAAGTGAATCTGGAATGATAGGAAGATGAGCCCAGAAAGAAGAGTAGACCACACTTACACTAACATTAGGATGCCAAAAATTAAGCCTTCCATGCAAAATCCTTCTTTATCTAATGTGCATTATTTACTAAATAATATATATATAATGGACACATGGTCAAATAAGTGCTATAAATTCATCTCCTGAGACATCCCCACTGCAACACAGATAAAATGAAAATCAAATAAAGCTGGTTAAAACATACAATGAAACAAGCTCCTGGCCAGGAATTGGACCTAGCTGCCTGTTACAGCACACATGCATGCAAAAATAACACCTACTCAAGATGAGCCTGCAAACCAAAATTCCAAAAGATACGTGGTAATCTAACATTTCAGAAAGAGAGCCAACCTAATCTACAATTAGAACATAGGCTTTAGTGAAAGAAAATTAAAGTGACAGGACAGGCAATTTTAAAATAAATGGAAGACATGGCTTCATAAAGATGGCAACTTTTCCATATTAACCTACAAATTCAATGCATTCTAATCAATATCTCAAAGTTGTATGTGTGTGAAAACAAAAAACTGATTCTAAAATAAATATGAAAATGTAATTAAAGGCTAAGCACAGGCAAGACCATTTTGGAAAAAAACAATTTTGAAGAACATAACATGTCTTTTATGCTAGAAAACAAGGCTTACTATAAAGCTATGCTAACTTAGTGAGGTAATGTGACAAGAGAGAAAAACTAACCGATATAACACAGTAGAAAGCTCAGAAATAGATTCATGCATATACGGAAACTTAATTATGAGAGGAGGCAACCATTACAAAACATGGAAGTACAGAATGAATTATCCAACAAATGATGCTGGTTCAATCATTTATCCACTTGGGGAGGGTGAAATATCCCTGTGTCTTATCACACCTTAAAAAAGAAATAGAGAGGCCAGGCACAGTGGATCACGCCTGTAATCCCAGCACTCTGGGAGGCCGAGGTGGGCAGATCACTTGAGGTCAGGAGTTCGAAATCAGCCTGGCCAACATGGTGAAACCCCATCTCTACTAAAAGTACAAAAATTAGCTGGGCGTGGTGGCGGGCACCTATAATCCCAGCTACACAGGAGACTGAGGCAGGAGAACTGCTTGAACCCGGGAGGCAGAGGTGGCAGTGAGCCGAAATCGCATGACTGCACTCCAGCCTGGCCAACAGAGTGAGACTCCAACTCAAAAAAGTTAAAAAATTTAAAAATATTTAGATAAATGTGTGTACATGTATACGTATATGTATATACATACCTTAAGTCCTTAAGTCCTTATAACACGTTTGCAAGTCATAAAAAAATCACAAACATCTCAAAAGAAAAAACTGGCAAGGAACCAAAACAGATACTTCAAAAAGAATAGAAATTGTTAACAAAAATATAAATTATTTCAATATCACAAATAATTAAACACATATTACAATAGACACATGTAATAAAAATATTCAGAGTTGCAATGTTCATAATAGACACAAATTGGAAACAATTTTAATTAATTAATTAAGAGATAGGGTCTTGCTCTGTGGCTCAGGCTGGAGTGCAGTGGTGCAATCACAGCTCACTGCAGCCTCAACCTCCTGGGCTCAAGAGATTCGCCCACCTCAGCCTCCCGGTAAGACTACAGGCACCAGCCACCACCTCTGGCACAACTTAAAAATGTTTGGGGCCGGGCGTGGTGGCTCATGCCTGTAATCCCAGCACTTTGGGAGGCTGAGGCGGGCGGATCACAAGGTCAGGAGATCGAGACCATCTGGCTAACACAGTGAAACCCCGTCTCTACTAAAAAAATACAAAACATTAGCTGGGTGTGGTGGCGGGCGCCTGTAGTCCCAGCTACTTGGGAGGCTGAGGCAGGAGAATGGCGTGAACCCGGGAGGCAGAGCTTGCAGTGAGCCGAGATTGCACCACTGCACTCCAGCCTGGGCGACAGAGCGAGACTCTGTCTCAAAAAAAAAAAAAAAAAAAAAAAAAAAAAAAAAAAAAAAAAAAAAAAAAAATTTGTGACATTGTTACAATGGAATTCTTCAAAGCAATGAAAAAAATTAACTATTACTACATACAACATGGCTAAATGATAGACATAATGCTACTAAAGAAGCTAGTCAAAATAAAAGACTATATTGAATGATTGGGAATAGTGGCTACCTTTGGAGGTGGGGGATGACAGGGAAGAAACAGGAAAAATGCTTTTGGAGTGCTAGTTATACTGGTGAATTGAACTTACAGAAAGTCAGCTGTACACTTTTTATACACCTTAGTGAAGTCAGCTGTACACTTTCTATACACCTTAGTGATATAGTATACTGTAAAACATTAACATTAAAAATCAGACTTATATATGTTATTGTTTATAAAGCTGATAATGATGAAATATTAACATGTGGAGTTGTACTTCATCATGTAAGAATGTGCAAAAATGACAAGACCATGAGATATAACCTTACTAAAGGGCAAATTCGGAAATATCTGTTAAACTTTACAACTGTAGCCTCCTATCCCTGGAATTTGCCTTCCAGAATTTAAGTAAATGATCAGAAATATGTGCAAAGGTGTACGTAAATTTTTGCAGTGCTATTTAATAGTAGATGGGTTAAGAAAATCATGACAAACCCAACTAATGAATATGCAGCAATTTAAACTTGAGGTAATATAATACTTAGACAAAGGATCATGATATATTACTAAGTGAAAAAAATCAGTAATCAAAGCCTTCATTTTAGGAAAGTAGAAAAACAAGAGCAATTTAAGCTAAAGCGAGCAGAGGAAAAGAAATTATAAAAGTCAGAGCAGAAATCAATAAAATAGGTAAGAGAAAACCAAAAGAGAATAATCAACAAAACAAAAATTTGGCTCTGGAAAAATAAAATTACATTAAATAACTTCTAGCCGGGCTAATCAAGAAAAATGGAGAGAAGACACAAATTACCAATATCAAAAATGAAAAGAGGGCGGGCGCAGTGGCTCACGCCTGTAATCCCAGCACTTTGGGAGGCCGAGGCGGGCGGATCACGAGGTCAGGAGATCGAGACCATCCTGGCTAACACAGTGAAACCCCCGTCTCTTCTAAAAATACAAAAAATTAGCCAGGCGTGGTGGCGAGCACCTGTAGTCCCAGCTACACGGGAGGCTGAGGCAGGAGAATGGTGTGAACCTGGGAGGCGGAGATTGCAGTGAGCCAAGATCATGCCACTGCACTCCAGCCTGGGCGACAGAGCGAGACTCCGTCTCAAAAAATAATAATAATAATATACCTGCTAACCAGCTGGGATTTATTCCAGGTATGCAAGGCTGGTTCAACATTCAAAATTCATTCAACATCACACATTGGCAGGCTAGTACAGAAAAATAATATGATCATATCAATTGACGATGAAAAGCATTTGACAAAAGCCAACGTCTATTCATGATAAAATCCTTAGCAGGCCAGGCGTGGTGGCTCACACCTGTGATCCCAGCACTTTGGGAGGCCGAAGCGGGTGGATCACAAGGTCAGGAGTTTGAGACCAGCCCGACCAACATAGCTGAACCCTGTCTCTATTAAAAATACAAAAATTAGCCACATGTGGTGGCACACACCTGCAATCTCAGCTACTCAGGAGGCAGGGGCAGGAGAATCACATGAACCCAGGAGGCGGAGGCTGCAGTGAGCTAAGAGCGTGCCACTGCACTCCAGCCTGGGCGACAGAGCAAGGCTCCATCACAAAAAAAAAAAAAAAAAAAAAAAAAAAAAAAAATCCTCAGCAAACAAGGAATTAAAGGGAACTTCCCCAACATAATAAAGAATATCTACAGCAAACCTACAGCTAATAGCAAACTTAACAGTAAGAAACTGCATACTTTCCCCCTAAAACATAAGTCTTTACTAATCAAAATCACAGAACTTTATAGCACAAAGAATGAGCCTTAATATATACAAATTCTATTACAGCTCTCTGGTCTTCTCCCCAAAACACATAAGCACAATTTAATCATAAGAAAAGTATCAGAAAAATCCTAATCAAGGGACATTCTACAAAATACCTGACCAGTCCTGCTCAAAACTGTCAAGGTATCAAAGACAAGGGAAGTCTGAGAAACTGTCCAGCCTAGAGAAGCCTAAGGAAGTAAGTCCGTTAAATGTAAGGTGCTATCCTGAATGGGATCCTGGAATATAAAAGGGGCATCCCTTCAGCCAAACCTAAAGAAATCTAAATAAAAGTATGAATTTTATGTATTAATACTGGTTATAGGCCGGGCACGGTGGCTCACGCCTGTAATCCCAGTACTTTGGGAGGTTGAGGTGAGTGGATCACCTGAGGTCAGGAGTTCAAGACCAGCCTGGCCAATACAGTGGAACCCCATCTCTACTGAAAATACAAACATTAGCCAGGCGTGGTGGTTGACACCTGCAATCCCAGCTACTTGGGAGGCTGAGGCAGGAGAATTGCTTGAACCCAGGAGGCAGAGGTTGCAGTGAGCCGAGATTGTGCCATTGCACTCCAGCCTGGGTGACAGAGAGAGACTCCATCTCAAAAAATAAACAACAAAAAATATTGGTTCATAAATTGTAACAAATGAACCGTAGTAATGTAAGACCTTAACAATAACAGAAACGGTGTGTGCTGGGAAAGGGGGTGTGCATGGGAATTCTGTACTATCTTTGTAATTTTTCTGTAAATCTAAAACTGTCATAGGAGATGTCATCAAGATGGTTGACTAGAGGCGCTTGGTACTCACCTCCTCCACAAAGAAGGACCAGAATAGCAAGTAGATAACCACACCTCGAAAAGAGCATCTAAGAGACAATATGGGATTTTTGGCAGGGAAGTGACTGGGAATGTCTAAGATACAGAAGGAGAGGGGAAAGGTAAGTGAGAGGTCCCCAGTGGCCCACATCCCCACCACTGACACCTGCAACCCTACCCCCAGAAGAGTCCCTCAGCTCTCACAAGCCCTAAGCCTGGTACAGGAGGCTTTCTGGAATCCATATGACTAACCGTTCCAGAGAGAGAATTCACACTGGGTCCCACTCACACCAGGAGCCCCAAGCAACTACATCACAGCACCGTATTGAGCTCAACCCCCACCAGACTGCATCCTGCCCTGGAGCCCAAGAGCCCCTGCATCTCCACATCCCTGGAGCCCTGCTGGCATCCCCCATGTTCTTCCAGAAGGCTGTAGCAGCACAACGCCAGCCAGACCCAGTGATGTGGCCAGGTCCCCAGCACTCTAGTCCACCCCATTTACTATACCTTGGGAAACAGATGGCCAACACACCAAGATGACTACTCCCAGGACAAAAAGAGCCAAAACATGTGTTCTCCAAAGCCTGGGAGCTACCTGCCTAGGGCCATAGTCACCAGTAGCAAACCGTGGCAGGGCTGCCAATGTACCTGCACACACCTTCAGGTGCCCTGAAAATGTGGTTTCTCTGGGCATGAAGATGTGTCTGCCCATCTGCACACACTGTCCAGGAGCCTGGGGATCAACCCACTCCACCTGTCACCGCCCACTGTCACCAACTGCATGTCTCCCAGGGGCCTGAGGATTGGTCCGCTGCCACTACTGCTAGAGCCAGCGCCATGGCACACTGCCTGGGGCCTAAGAACCCACAGGCCCAGCCCATGACTGCCACCACTATTGCATGAGCATGCCACCTGGAGGCCCAAAGACTGGCCCGACCAGGACCCCACAGCCACCACTGGCATCTTTGTCTGCCATCCAGGGCCATGCTGCCACCACCACTGACTGGCGCCTTACAAATGATCGGGCTGATATCCCCTTCCCAGCAAAGCCCTACCACAGCCTCCACTAACAACCACAGCCTATGCCACTGAGAGGAACTCTCACACACCACTGACATTGATTACAATCCAAAAAGTCATAAAAAGACTACACTGCTGCACCCACCCAGAACTACTACCCAACCAACAGTATAAATACATCTACAGGAAAAAGTCTTTGCCTCTGAAAGCTAATCCATAAAATTGGAAGAAGGGACCATTAAACCAGGTGTAAGATATCAATGATAAGGACACAAGAATGATGAGGAAGCAAGAAAGCATGATACCTCTTGTGTTAGTCCATTTGCACCACTATAAAAGAATACTTAGCCGGGCTCAGTGGCTCATGCCTATAATCCCAGCACTTTGGGAAGCTGAGGCATGAGAATCGCTTGAACCTGGGAGGTGGAGTTTGCAGTGAGCTGAGATCGAGATCGCGACACTGCACTCCAGCCTGGGTGACAGAGCAACTCTGTCTCAAAAAAAAAAAAAAAAAAAAAAGAGAATACCTAAAGCTGGGTAATTTATGAAGAAAAGAGGTTTAATTAGCTCACAGTTTTGCAGAGTGTACAGGAAGCATGGTGCTGCGACCTGCTTCTGGTGAGGCCTCAGGAGGCATACACTCATGGTGGAAGGTGAAGGGGGAGCAGGTGCATCACATGGTGAGAGTGGGAGCAAGAGCGAAGGAGGAGAAAGGTGCCACACACTTTTACACAACCAGGTCTTGCAAGAACTCACTCACTATCACAAGGACAGCACCAACTCATTCCTGAGGGATCTGTCTCCATGACCTAAACACCTTCCACCAGGCCCTACCTCCAACATTGGGGATCACATTTCAACGTGAGATTTGGAGGGGACAAACAACCAAACAATATCTCCTCCAAAGGAAAATCGTAATTCTCCAGTAAAAGATCTCAAAGAAAAGGAAATTTATGAAATGCCTGAAAAGAACTCAAAATAATGATCTTGGGGAAACTCAGTGGATTATAACACAGATTAACAATACAAAGATACAGATATCCTAAAATAGAACCAAATCAGAAATCTTGGAACAGAAGAATTCAATGAATGAAATAAAAAATAAAATCAAGAGCTTCAACAAGAGATTAGAGTGGAAGAAAGAACTTCTGAACTTGAAGACAAGGCTTTTGAAACAACTCAGATTTTTTTAAAAAAGATAATTTAAAAGTATATAGAAAGCCTATGTGACATGCAGGACACCATAAAGCAAACATATATTTGAATTTCAGGAGTTCCAGAAAGAGAAGAAATGGACAAAGGTATAAAAAACCTATTTAATAAAATAATAGTTTAAAATTTCTCCAAGTCTTGAAAGAGAGATATAGATAACCAGATACAGTAGGCTCAAAGATCCCCACATATATTCAATCCAAAAAGGTCTTCTCTAAGGCACACTACAGTCAAGCTGTCAAAAGTGAAAGAGAATTCTAAAAACAGCAAGTGTCAAGTCATATATAAGGGAATCTCCATTAGACTAAGAGCAAATTTCTTAGCAGAACCCTTATAGAACAGGAGAGAATGGGATGATACAATCAAAGTACTGAAAGAAAAAAACCGCTTATCAAAAATACTACATCCAGCAAAACTATCCTTCAGAAATGAAGGAGAAATAAAGTCGTTCCCAGACTAGTAAAAACAGATAATTCTTCACCACTAGACTGACTGTACAAGAAATGTTTAAGGGAGTCCTATATCTGGAAGTGAAAGAATATCTACCATCATAAAACTGTTGCAAAATACAAGTTTATTGAAAAATAAAAGTATGCTCAACTGTGTATAATCACAGACAAATGGAAGTAACCATCAGAAAGTCGTTAAATGGGCCAGGCGTGGTGGCTCACAACTGTAATCCCAGCACTTTGGGAGGCCAAGGCAGGTGGATCATGAGGTCAGGAGATCAAGACCATCCTGGCTAACACGGTGAAACCCCGTCTCTACTAAAAAAATACAAAAAAATTAGCCAGGTGTGGTGGCGGGCGCCTGTAGTCCCAGCTACTTGGGAGGCTGAGAATGGTGTGAACCCACGAGGTGGAACTTGCAGTAAGCTGAGATCGCGTCACTGTGCTCCAGCCTGGGTGGCAGAGTGAGACTCCATCTCAATAAAAAAAAAAAAAAAAAGAAAGTCATTAAAATGAATGACATATCCATGGAATAAAATGCAACTAATTAAACACTGAGGTAAAACTGCTTGTATACAAAGAGGTAAAACACATTAAATATATTGTTAAACAAACAAAAAAAGCAACTTGTAGGCAGTATGCAAAGCATGATCCAATTTGTACTTTAAAAATTCAAGTATAGTTAGTATAAACTAAACACGTCAATAAAGATGGTTTCTAAATTATAAATAGATACTCCTTCTAGGAAATGAAACTTAAGTGGGAAGGAAATGGGGGTCCAACCAGGGTGGTTTTCATTTTTATATTTCTGTATATTTTATGAGAGCAAATTTGATAAAGTAATTATTTTCCTTAAAAAGAAACTACATTATACATAGCATGATACATTAAAACAATATGGACATGTATGTACAAATATACATCTACATATATAAACATAAGACTATTTTGTATTGTTTTGTTTTTTGAGACTGTGTCTTGCTTTGTCACCCAGGCTGGAGTGCAGTGGCACAATCTCGGCTCAATGCAACCTCCACCTCCCGTGTTCAAGCGATTCTCCTGTCTCGGCCTCCCAAGCAGCTGGGATTATAAACGTGCACCACAACACCCAGCTAATTTTTGTATTTTTAGTAGAGATGGGGCTTTGCCATGTTGGCCAGGCTGGTCTTGAACTCCTGACCTCAAGTGATCTGCCCACCTTGGCCTCCCAAAGTGCCGGGATTACAGGCATGAGCCACCACACCCACCCATAAACATAAGATTTAAAAAGCATGCATTCAGCATGTATTACCTTAATCATTAGGAAGAAAGCCCAAGAAACCTAATATAAACATCATCTAGCAACTGTGAAGGCTGGGGCTAAATGTTACAAGAATAGAAAAATGACCTCCCCCTGGTGTGGTGTGACTGGAGAACTACACAGCTGGAGCTAGCAAGGAGGAAGGCAGGCTTGAGAACAGAGACAATAAGCTCAGTTGTGTTCCTTTAGATTCCAAGGCGCCAGCAAAAAACTGGGGAATATGGCAGGGCGTGGTGGCTCACGCCTGCAATCCCAGCACTTTGGGAGGCCCAGGCAGGCGGATCACCAGAGGTCAGGAGTTCAACACCAAACTGGCTAACATGGTGAAACCTGTCTCTACTAAAAATACAAAAATGAGCCAGGCGTGGTGGCCCACACCTGTAGTCCCAGCTACTCGGGAGGCTGAGGCAGGAGAATCACTTGAACCCGGGAGGCTGAGAGTACAGTGAGCCGAGATCATGCCACTGCACTCTAGCCTCGGTGACCGAAGGAGACTCTGTCTCAAAGAAAAGAAAAGAAAAAAACAAAAAACTGGTGAATATGTGTAAGAGGCAAGTTGAGTTCAAAATACGGAAACAGAACCTAGGTGTGCAAACAGGGTGGCGGGGTGAGGGAGGATACAATGATAAGCTCAAGCAAGATTGTCAAAAGACGAGGGGAAGATGCCAGCAAAGAAGAAAAAAACAATGAGAGCAAAATCTTCTAAAACCCCCAAAGGAGAGAGTTTCAAGAGGAAACTGATGGTGAGCAAGGTGAAATAGCACTGCATTCAGGAGGATGAACGAGGAAGCCGTTATAGATATGGCAATTCATGAGTAAAGTCTTAGCAGAGCAGTTTCCGAGTATCCTAATGGTGAGTCTAATCCAGGGGTCAGTTAACTTTTTCTATAAATAACATGTGAACATAGTAAATATTTTAGGCTTTGAGAACCAAATGGTCTCTGTGGCAGCTACCCCACTCTGCCAGTGTGGCAGGAAAGCACCACAGACAATATGTAAACAAGAATCATGGCGACCAGGTGTGGCAACTCACACCTACAATCCCAGCACTTTAAGAGGCCAAGGTGAGAAGATCACATGAGCCAGGAGTTTGAGACCTACCTGCACAACATAGCAAGACCTCATCTCTACTAAAATTAAATTTTAAAAATTAGCCAGGTGTGATGGTGCATGCCTGTGGTCCCAGCTACTGGGGAGGCTGAGGTGGGAGGATCGCTTGAGCCCAGGAGATCGAGGCTGCAGTGAGCTGTGATTGGGCCACTGCACTCCAGCCTGGTCAAAAGAGCAAGTCCCTGTCTCCAAACAAACAAACAAACAAACAAAAAAGGAGCAGCAGCATGGCTGTTCCAATAAAACTTTATTTATAAAAACAAGTCACGCCAGATCTGGGCCCTGAGCTGCAGTTTCCCAACCCCTCACACCAGTCTCTACCATTTCTGTTGAGAAAGAACTACTTTCAGATTCTGCCATCCGACACAATGATTCTTGTTTGAACACCAGTTTCCTGTTTGCAAAATCCTGCTACTGCTTATAGATATATTCCTCTATGTATTTTCCTTAACTGTGAAGATTTAAATGAAAATATATAAGAATTCTGAATCACTCCTAAAGGAGACATTAGGAAAAAGAAAGACCTAGGTATTGGTAAGAGAGAAAGGGATATAAAATAAAAGGCAGAGCAGTAGAAGGTTCTGGATTACAGTCACAAGTAAGAATTAAAAGACAAAACAAACCCAGGCCTTAAAAATGCACTTTAGAATTAGGTTCTAATGGTGAGCCAGGCACAGTGGCTCATACCTATAATCCCAACACTTTGGGAGGCTGAGGCGGGTGGATCACCTGAGATCAGGAGTTCAAGACCAGCCTGGCCAACATGAAACCTCATCTCTACTAAAAACACAAAAGATTAGCCAGGCGTGGTGGCACGCACCTTTAATCCCAGCTATTCGGGAGGCTGAGGCAGGAGAATCGCTTGAACCCAGGAGGCGGAGGTTGCAGTGAGCCAAGATCTCGCCACTACACTTCAGTCTGGACATCAGAGTAAGACTCCGTCTCCAAAAAAAAAAAAAAAAAAAAAAAAAGAAGAAGAAGAAGAATATAATGGGAGGAAAAGAATCAGCTGAATAATTGGAGCAGCTCTGCTGAATTCTAGGGAGGTCTGGTGTAAAGTTACCATGGGTGGGCGGGGCTGGGGGGGCACTATAGGTAACTAATGTGTTAGAAACTAAGTTTCAAATAGGATATGTTAAATGGATTAAATAAAATTTACCCACAGGTTTTTAATTTCAAGCATGAAATTCTCTGGGTTTCTTGAGCCCAGTGGACCCTGAAAGTCAACAGCTCAGTCATGGGTCAGACAGGGGGGAAAAAAAGACAAGGCCTGTATTTACTATGCACAAATACAGGACAAAACAAATTTATAATTATCACGTGGATGCTGTAGGAGAATCTGAAATTTTAGTTGCAAGAAAGAAACAGAAAAGTAGAAATTCACTGAATAGTACTCATTACTAATTAAAGGTGTATAAAATGTTACTAATATTCTCTATTCAACATTATTTCCTTGGTCCTTTTACTAAATGAACATAATATTTAGAAGGGTTTTCACTGATTGCTACAATTCCCAACTTTGATTTAAATTTTGCTTTAAAGAGCTTAATTCTTCAAACTTGACTTCTCCTATCACACAGATGTTGTAGGATATAATCTTTGTGTTTGATAATGAAATGACTGTATTCAAACTGCACCTCCACTAAGAGATGGGCAGGTGGTAGCTTTTTTGTTTTGGGTTTTGTTTTGTTTTCCTGATCTGAGAATGACACCAAAGGTGGTAGGTTTGTGTTAGTTGTGGACTCTGCTTCTCTACTTCCCTATTTCCCTTTCAGAGATTATGAGGAAGTTCTAGAAAACTAGGCAGTCTCTAGCTTTCCTCTAATCCCTGTCCTCAGTCCTACCACACCCAGAAAATGGCAACCAGGAGTCCAAAAAGAATCACTGCCTTTACGCTAGGAGGAATGGTGAAGACATGGTCATGTCATAATGGGTTTATAAACAGACAAATGGACCCACAACCTGGGAATTCTCCAGTGTTTTTCAGGGTCTACCAGATATTTTCAAAGAACATAAAGGCAAAAGATGGTAATTTGCTTTCATAAGCCAGGAGAAGAAAAGAAGGGAAATGTGCTTTCTGGTGATATAAATCTTTAAATAGTTACCTTTGAAAGTCAATGGAGTCAACAGATAACAGTGAACAAAAATAAAATGAAGTGTTCCTTCAGCCACTGGACAAGGTCAGGGTCTCCCCACATCTCGTGATGTGGTTCACGTGTTAGGAGAAGAAATGAATGATGATATATCCCTTCAGGTTTTTAACATAGATAGATAGATAGATTAGATAGATAGATAGATAATTTTTTTCCTTTTTTCACAAGCTCCAAAGCTAGAAAAATATCACATCAGAAAGATTCTAAAACTGGTAGAGAAAAAGCTAACAAACTCTAAGAGCTGCTCAAATTTTATTTACATGATTTTTAACATTTCTAACAGGCAAAACACATTTTTTTCCCCCAGTGTGTGGAAGGGAAGGTGCAAATGGCTGAATATAAATGGTATTTATTTCAATCCAATATCTCAGACAATGAAGGAACTAATGGCATAATTTTTTTTATTCCTATGAAAGTGGCAAATGAGTTTTTGCCATGTATATGAGTTTCTTATGGACCCACATCAGAAGAGCAAGCCATCTTCACGCTGCCATAAATCAAATAGAACCCATATAGTTTCTATTATCTTCATTTCCCAAATGCACTAATAAAGGTTTTCAAATGTCAACTTGAGAAAGTGCTTCCTTCTTTCTAGTTTCAATGAGCAAAAGAAATTAGCTTCTGATCATTCTTTTTTATTTCCCTTTCCTGTAAATTCTTTTTTTCATAAATCAAACATGATGATTCTCATAAAAAGGTTCAACTCTAATCTCCAAAATGGCAATAGCCAGGCTAAAAATTTTTAAACAAGTGGTGAGGTGAATGGCCGTGAATGATTCCATTTAGAAGAAATTAAGGAGGATGAAATCTACTTGGTAACGGGGTAAAATGCCACTGGTCTCTTAGTCAAGGCGGGGGGTTGTGGAGGGGAGGCGGCACGATGACTTCTTTGTTATCTGTTTGTGGCAATGGGTCACAATCATTTTAAATCCCAAACCACTTTTGATAAACATGAAAATGTTCCTTCAATGCTATTTGAAATTTCAAAGTAAATATCATTAAAAACAAATTGAAAGCAATGGTTATTTTTTAAAATGTCAGTTAAAACCACCTGGGTGCTCTTGGAGTGCCCCCTCCCCCAGTTCTCTGCTAGGTGAAAATCCATTATCTGTGTGACCTAGAACAAATAAAAATCACTTTCAAAAGCCGGGCACGGTGGCTCCCGCCTGTAATCCCAGCACTTTGGGAGGCCAAAGCAGGCAGATCACGAGGTCAGGAGATCGAGACCATCCTGGCTAACACAGTGAAACCCCATCTCTACTAAAAATATATATATAAAATTAGCCGGGCGTGGTGGCAGGCGCCTGTAGTCCCAGCTACTCGGGAGGCTGAGGCAGGAGAATGGCGTGAACCCGGGGGGCGGAGCTTGCAGTGAGCCGAGATCACGCCACTGCACTCCAGCCTGGGAGACAGCAAGACTCCATCTCAAAAAAAAAAAAAAAAAAAAAAAAAATCACTTTCAAGTAAACCTTGTTAAGTGACCTTAGTTCCAACTTGGAGTCTCGGACTCATGTTAATTTTTTTTTTAATCTTACGACACTCTGTTGAACGAGTACAAACCATTTACACATATATCACAATAACTCAAGAATCCTGAGAAACAGGTGAAACCATTATTCTAGATATTAGAAACAAAACATATCTCTACTGAGATATATAAACATCAACTCTCTTACATCTTCTTCTCTACCTACGTGTCCATGTTCAAGTCTCCCCACTTCAAACCAACAGACCAACAACCCTCCCCTCAAAGCACCCCCACAAACCCCAAAGCCTTCTGTGACCCTTCCTCCCAAGATGACCATCTATTCTCTTTCTTGCCAAACATTATGACAATCTGCTGTCCATCTCCACCAAACCATTGAGATTACTTTGGTAACAGGCATCAATAATCTCCGATTTGTCAAATATTTGGGTTTATTTTTTTTTCCAAATTAATTTATTTTTTCTTTTACCTTGATTCTTTCCTTCTTCCTAATTTCCACAGGCTTATTTTGCTGTTTCTTAGATTTAATGCTTAGCTTACTGAGGTAACTAGTAGATGACTAGTTGCCCACCAATCCCTATTCTCCCCTTTGTCCTTAGAAGCAGAGTACCTTGCAAACATAAAAAAGAACAAGATCATGTCCTCTGCAGGGCCATTATCCTTAGCAAACTAACACAGGAATGGAAAACCAAATACCACATGCTCTCACTTATAAGTGGGAGCTAAATGATGAGAACACATGGACACATAGAGAGGAACAACACACACTGGGGCCTATCACAGAGTGGAGAATGGGAGGAAGGAGAGGATCAGGAAAAAAACAAATGGGTAGCAGGCTTAATACCTGGATGATGAGATAATCTGTACAACGAACTCCCATGACACAAGTTTATCTATGTAACCAATGTGCACATATACCTTTGAACTTAAGAGTTTAAAAAAAAAAAATACAGAGCATGCTTGAGCTACTTGGTCACAGCAATATATGATCTATGGGGGATTGGTTCCAGGAACCTCATGGACGGCAAAATCCATGGATGCTCCAGTTTCTTACATAAAATGATGTCATATTTGCATTTAATCTATGCACATTCTCCAATATACTTTAAATAATCTCTAGATTACTTACAATAGCTAATACAATGTAAACGCTAGGTAGTCTTTACACTGTATTTTTTTATTGTTGTATTGTTATTTTTTTCTGAATATTTTCAATGTGTGGTTGGTTGAATCTGCAAGGACACAGCCTGTGGATACAGAGGGCCGACTCTGCTCTGCTAAAAGAACCTATTTCCCAGTCTCCCTCTAGCAAGGGGTGGCTAAGACACCTAGTTCTGGCTAACAAGATGTAAATGGAAGAGTTATACAAATAATTTTAAAAGAAGACGTGCCCTTCTTGTACACATCTTTGTACTGTCTACTCAAAATGAAGGCTGGAATGCCAACATGATGGCTGGAGCTCTAGCAACCATTATGAACCATGAAGTAAACTGCAGAATGAAAGTCATTTGTTCAATGTCAAAGAAGACAGGAATCTGAGTCTCTGATGACACTGTGAAGCCACTGTATCAACCTCTGGTTCACCTACAATCAGGCTTCTGTGACATTAGGAGAAAAGATATTTCTAATTTGATTAACCCACTCACTATCTGGGGATGTTATATGCAGCTGATCTGAATCCCAAGTGATATAATTCATGTTTGGTCCAATTCTGAATATTGTTATATAATATTCTTACTTTCACTATCTTACAAGTACCTGTAATTGTAGTTTTGAATTCCCTTTCACTTAATGAAAATTAAAAGTGACTCTTCTGAATTACCAAGTGGTTGGGCTTTGTTTACACTTTTGTTGGTCTTGCTCCATTGTGTTCAGTGGCAGTAGCCTATGTTATATTTTTATTTTTTGTCTCTCCTATCAGAAAACAGGGGCCTTATCTGCCTATTTGCTTGTCCTCAGAAGTTAGAAGAATCTTTACCAGATATTAAGCACTCAATAAATATTTGTTGAGTGAATGAATACAGTTTGGACAGTTCAGATCTTCTTTAACATTTGTTTATGGTCTAGTATATTAAATGTTATGCAAACATAAGAAGGCATCATAAAAATAAAAATACAAGGGAAAATGGGTAAGTACTGGAGGAAGGCAATCTATCACTATGAAGAAATAGAGCAAGATTCTATCACAGGATGGAAAACTACTTATGTTACAAAGGAGATAAAGTTATGCACATAGTATGATTATAACTATGAACCCCAAACTTAAACTTATATCTAAATAAGTACCATAAAAATAATAAAAAAGAACAAAGGCCAGGCATGGTGGCTCATGCCTATAATCCCAGTACTTTGAGAGGTCCAGGTGGGCAGATTGCTTGAGCCCAGGAGTTCAAGACCAGCCTGGGCAACGTGGCAAAACTCTGTCTCTAAAAAAAATAAATAAATAAAATAAAAATTTAGCTGAGCATGGTGGCACGCACCTGTAGTCCCAACTATTTGGGAGGCTGAGGTGGGAAGATTGCTTAAGCCCAGGAGGCGGAGGCTGCAGTGAGCTGTGATTGTGCAACTATGCTCCAGCCTGGGCGACAGAGCAAAACCCTGTCTCAAAAAAACCCCAAAGAAACAAAACATAAAAATGATAAGCTAAATACTATAAATTTGAAAAATGCTATTGAAATACAGTGGGCAGCAGGAAGGCATTCAGAAAAAAATGACCATAGGAAATATATACCCAATACATTTAAAGAACCACCATATCACTGGCTGATCTATGATGAAACAATAGTAACACAGGAATCTCCTAGTTGAGAGCACCAACCTGTTCCTGAAAATGCTAAATGAAGCATATTTCACACTATTTTAATTGGGAAAAATTAAAATGTGTTATACATCAACTCAAAATCTCCAGTTTTTAAAAATGAAACCAGTCGGGCGCGGTGGCTCACACCTGTAACCCCAGCACTTTGGGAGACCGAGGTGGGTGGATCATGAGGTCAGGAGATCAAGACCATCCTGGCTAACACAGTGAAACCCCATCTCTACTAAAAATACAAAAAAATTAGCCAGGCGTGGTGGCAGGCGCCTGTAGTCCCAGCTACTCGGGAGGCTGAGGCAGGAGAATGGCATGAACCTGGGAGGCGGAGCTTGCAGTGAGCCGAGACCACGCCACTGCACTCCAGACTGGGAGAGAGAGCGAGACTCCGTCTCAAAAAAAAAAAAAGAAACTAAAACAGGGTAAAATGCCCATATGTACAATAACCATTGTATTGGTCTGTAAAATATGTAGAAGACTGCTAACAACTGAAAACAAAAAAACAAGATTCACATCAACTGCTCAGGATGGGAAAGTGGCCTCTCTCAGTGCCAGCACCAGCAAGAAGCAAATTAGTAGGCCTTTCAAATCACCCACATCTGACTCTCATCATTGACTGATTATATTTGGAGCTGGCATTCTGGATTTTTCCTGCATATGTTTTTGTTTAAAATGCTGTATTAGTTTTTGGAAATAAATATAAATGTTGCCTTTGTAAGTATCAATTAAAAGCGTTGTATTGAAAGACTGCTGTGCTGTAGGAAGTTTGGATATTAAAAACAAAGAGGAGGCCAGGCGCGGTGGCTCATGCCTGCAATCTCAGCACTTTGGGAGGCCAACCCGGGCAGATACCTTCAGCTCAGAGTTCTAGAAGAGGCTGAGCAACACGGCAAAACCCTGTCTCTATAAAAAATACAAAAATTATCCAGGTGTGGTGACACAGGCCTGTAGTCCCAGCTACTCGGAAGGCTGAGGCAGGAGGATCGCTTGAGCCGGGAGGTGGAGGCTGCAGTGAGCTGAGATCATGCCACTGCACTCCAGCCTGGGTGACAGAGCAAGACTCCAGCTCAAAAAAACAAAACAAAACAAAGAGATGTTGTAGTGGAAAACCAGCAACACAAAGAGGTGACCTGTAGGGTATGCCTGTATTTGGAAGAGATGTCTGTTCCTATACTCTTCAGGCAATCTGATGATATATGAAGCAAAAGTCAAAGGGTAGAGAAAATTCTATTCCCTTGTGGCTAGCCAGATCTTTAAAACCATTTTTCTTATTTTTTAGGTAGTTGTGTGTCACTACTATTCAAGCCATAATTTACTCAAGGTTGACCTTAATACACAGCTAGCGTCACATAAAAGATACTTTCTCAAATGAAAAAAGTCTTTAAGTCACCCTCCCATGACACACACTACCCATGTATTTGGTCATCTAGGCCTTGGAGTCCTAGAAATGTCTACTGAATTAATGATCCACTGCTACATTAATGACCTATATAAAATTTCATTAAACTTTTAAAGATAAAATACAAACTTTTTCTGTAATGTTATCATAGATTTTGTTTGTTTTCAGTGGAAACTGGAAAACAGGAGAAAATGTCATCCGTGACTCAATACTTATACACTATTATAGATGTTTTTGTTCAACCGTTTTTAAGTCAAAAAATTAGCTAATTAGCATATATATCAAAAACGCTTTCTCAGCTTCTGTCAAATGATTACTTGAATGTTTTTAGAATCACAGAATTATTTAAACAGCCTTTTAAAAGCTCTCTCAGTGTGCTAGCCACTATCAGCTTGTGGACAGCTAGATCGTTAAGACCATTTCCCATTTTTGGAGTAGTGTAGATTTGTTTTTTAACATGAAGGCTGAGAAAACTCCTTCTCAACACCCCAGCTTATCCACTGTCATTCCACTCCCCATCCGACCCCATGCTCTTGGACTCTGGTGGAACTGAACTGCTCCACAAGCCACACGTGCTTTCCCAAATCGCCAAACTCTGCCTGCTTCCGCAAACAGGAAGGCTCTTTAGTAATCAGTGGTGGCTCTTAAGGAACACAGAGCAGCTGGAGGTCAGAGTGGAGGGAAAGCTTACTTCTAACTCCCTATCAGTCTGTGACATTTTAAGTTTATGCCAGATGAATAAAGTGTGCATTAAATAACACTAGGTTTTAAGTCTCAGTTCCGCTATCACTTCTTGCAGAATGCCTTTTCTGATGTCAATGTCAGCATCTCTCCTCATGCTCCTTGTAGCCCAGCACTTGTCACCAAGTCCTGAAACTATCTGTCTCCCACACAAACAATTCCTCTAAGGCAAAGACCACATCCCAGTTGTAACCATATCCCCCTGCCTAGCACAGAACTTGAAATATACTACACACAAAGCAAGAGTTGGTGGAAATGATTATAGTATAAACAAAGTCTCCAAAATATTGACAGTCATTTACACACAAAAATTATTCTAAGAGGCAAACAACCACTATTTAATTTTAAACTTTTTTTTTTTTTTTTTGAGATGGAGTTTTGCTCCTGTTGTTCCAGGCTGGAATGCAATGGCGCTATCTCGGCTCATTCCAACTTCCGCCTCCCGGGTTCAAGAGATTCTCCTGCCTCAGCCTCCCAAGTAGCTCAGATTACAGGCGCCTGCCACCACGCCCGGCTAATTTTTTGTGTTTTTAGTAGAGATGGGGTTTCACCATGTTGGCCAGGCTGCTCTTGAATTCCTGACCTCAGGTGATCCACCCACCTCAGCCTCCCAAAAATGTTGGGATTACAGGCATAAGCCACTGCACCTGGCCTAATTCTGAACTAATTTTATTAATAATATCACTGGCTGGCCAGGCGCAGTGGCTCATGCCTATAATCCCAGCACTTTGGGAGGCCTAGGTGGGCAGATCATTTGAGGCCAGTTGTTCAAGACTAGCCTGGCCAACATGGCGAAACCCTGCCTCTTAAAAAAAAAAAAATCAGCCAGGCATGGTGGCATGGTGGCTTGTGCCTGTAGTCCCAGCTACTTGGGAAGCTGAGGCAGGAGAATTTCTTGAACCCGGGAGGCAGAGACTTCAGTGAGCTGAGATCACGCCACTGCACTCCAGACTGGGTGATAAAGCGAGGCTCTGTCTCAGAAAAAAAAAATAATAATAAATAAATAACAATAATAATAGCACTGGCTGATGTGGTGATTCACATCTATAATCCCAGTGCCTTGGGAGGCCAAGGTAGGAAAACCACTTGAGGCCAGGAGCTGAAGACCAGCCTATGCAACACAATGAGACCCCATTTCTACAAAATAAATAAATAAATAAATAAATAAATAAATAAATAAAGATTAGCTGGCTGTGGTGGCACATGCCTGTAGTCTCAGCTGCTCCGGCAGCTGAGGTGGGAGGATTGTTTGAGCCCAGGGGTTCAAGGCTGCTGCGAACCATGATTGTGCCACTGCACTCCAGCCTGGGTGACAGAATGAATCCCTGTCTCTAAATAGTAATAGCACTGACATTATTGAGCCCAGGTGCCAAGCAATGTATTCAGAGTTTTCATGTGTTATCTTTTTCTGAGACTGAGTTTCACTCTTGTTGCCCAGGCTGGAATGCAATGGCATGATCTTGGCTCACTGCAACCTCCGCCTCCAAGGTTCAAGCGATTCTCCTGCCTCAGCCTCCCGAGTAGCTGGGATTACAGGCGCCTACCACCACGCCCAACTAATTCTGTATTTTTAGTAGAGAGGGGGTTTCCCCATGTTGGTCAGGCTGGTCTCGAACTCTTGAACTCAAGTGATCCACCCGCCTTGGCCTCCCAAAGTGCCAGGATTACAGGTGTGAGCCACCACGTCTGGCCTCATGTGTTATCATTTAATTCCAATTAGGAAGTACTCTTAACCCCACTTTACAGTGAGGAAGCAAAGACTTCACAGAGGTTCAGTGGTTTGGCCAAGGTTGCAGAGCTATTATAGTATGGTGCCCTGGGAGTCAAACACTCGCATTCTGCTCGCTTTCTGAGGAGTAGAAAGACCCCCATGGGCTTCCAGTGAAATATTTTGGCTAGACAAACACGAACTCTAAAAATGTCTGAACACTTCCAAAAGGCAAGGGAATAAATGGAGTATGAAAGGAAACACTCAGTGCTTTTCAGTAGCCACTATACCAAATGGTGCTCAAACAACATATTCAAGTTGAGCAATTACTAGTCTAAGACTTGGAAAATTATTTTGCGTGTTGGTTAGAATATTTAGGGAAAATAAATATACATGATGTATTTTTATTTTTATGATGGCCTCTTAGGTTTGCATAAAGCTTAATATTCTGGTCTGTAAATAAATGTTAAAAAGAACTAAACTGCACAAACTGTATTGATTCACTCAGCAAATATTTATTGAACGTTTAATATCTGGTAAAAATTCTTCTAGTTTCTGGGGACCAGTGACTAAGGCTGACAAGGGCCCTGTTCTCTGGTCAGAGAGACAGAAAATAAATGAACAAAGATAAACACTTACAGGCTATTTTTCCCCAGAAAAATAACCTACAAAATAGAAAATACTAGCTTTCTAGGTTATTATTCCTTAGAAAAATGATCTTCTTAGGGGTGGCTTCTGACAGTTGTCCTTTTTAAAAATAAGTAACACTCAGAAAAGGTACAAGGAAGAATACAGCCAAAGGTCTCCCTCCACCCCCAGACACTTGGGTCAAAACCAATTCAATGTGTGGTTGAACCGTAACTTATTTTAACTGGCTCCTGACTGATAGATAGTTTGCTTCTAATTTTCTGCTATTATAAATAATGTCACAATGAATAATCTTGTATATATTTTTCTTCACATGAATGTATGTCTCAGGGGAAATTACTAGATATGAACTGTTGACTCAAAGTGCACATTTTTATTTTAACAGCTACCATAAAAGTGACCTTCAAAGATGAAGCGGAAGCAATTTATAGTCTCACCAGGTGTATGAGAGTACTTACTTCCTCACTAATATTTTTATCTATATTTAAGGGCTGTGTGGATTTCATTAAAGGATTTCTTTTCCTTATTTTTCTATTTTCTTATTTTCTATTGGCTTATAGGTCTTTATTTAATGATTGGCAGTAGTATTTTCAGTATGTTTAGGACATTTTAGTACCAACTTTAAACTTTTTTTAAAAGTGTACCAACTTTATTCACTTTATTAACTTTAATTTCTTTTAAAATTGTATTTAAAAAGTCTTTTTTTTTTCAGAACTATTCAATCTCAAAACACACCATTATGTAAGTAAGAAAAATTCAAGGAAAGAATAGGAGGCTGGATAAATATTTTATAAAGTCTAAAGGCAAAGAACAAGGTGATATGGTTTGGCTGGGTCCCCACCCAAATCTCATCTTGAATTCCCACATGTTGTGGGGGGACCTGGTAGGAGGTAACTGAATCATGGGGCAAGTGTTTCCCATGCTGTTCTCGTGATAGTGAATAAGTCTCACGAGAGCTGATGGTTTGAAAAAGTGGGGTTCCCCTGCACAAGTTCTCTCATTTTTTTGCCTGCCACCATCCACGTAATAAGACGTGACTTGCTCCTCCTTGCCTTCCATCATGATTGGGAGGCTTCTCCAGCCGTGTGGAACTGTAAGTCCCATTAAACCTCTTTGTTTTGTGAATTGCTCAGTCTCGGGTGTGTCTTTATCAGCAGCATGAAAATGGACTAATACCCAAGGGATTCTGTTCCTCTTACATTAACAGAGCATGAAGCAAAATGATGATTCACAAAAAAAGATAATTTTAAGAGGGAAATCTTTTTTAAATATGGTGATCATTACAGTTTGAGGACCTGAATTTATTTGGGCATACACACACAAACACACACACACACACACACACACACCTGTATACACAGGTATGTAATATGCAGTTAGCCTTCTGTATTTCTGGGTTCCTTCAGCATCTGCAGATTCAACCAACTGCAAATAGAAAGGGCAGTACTCGAGGGATGTAGGAACCTCGAATAGAGAAGGCCAACTTTTCATATCTGTGGGTTCTGCAGGGTGAACTGCAGGACGGTAACTGTAGATTTTGGTATCCACGGGGGTCCTGGAACCAATCCTCTGCAGATACTGAGAGACAACAGTATATATGTACATATATACACATATGTGTGCATGCATATGTATGTGTGCATACACGTGTGTACATTTTGTTTCAAAGATTACAAATACTTGCTCTATTTTAGAAACTCAAGATTTCAAAAGATCCACAAATAGGCCGGGCATGGTGGCTCATGCCTGTAATCCCAGCACTTTGGGAGGCCAAGGCGGGTGGATCACTTGAGGTCAGGAGTTGGAGACCAGCCTGGTCAACATAGTGAAACCCCATCTCTACTAAAAATACAAAAATTAGCCGGGTGTGGCGGCGTGCACCTGTAGTCCCAGTTACTTGGAGGCTGAGGCAGGAGAATTGCTTGAACCCAGGAGGTGGAGGCTGCAGTGAGCCGAGATTGGCCACTGCACTCCAGCCTGGGCGACACAGCAAGACTCCGTCTCAATAAAATAAAAAGATCCACAAATAACTACAGGTTTTGAAGTAAGGCATTAGAGAAGTTTATATACTACATATATTTGTATCAAAACTCTTTTCAGATCAGTATATCGAACATGGAAGAGACATCTGCACTCCCATGTTTATTGCAACACTAGTCACAATGGCCAAGATTTGGAAGCAACCTAAGTATCCAATGGCAGATGAATGGATAAAGAAAATGTGGTATTTATATACAATGGAGTACTATTCACCCATAAAAAAAGAATGAGGTCCTGTCATCTCCAACATGGATGGAACTGGAGGTCATTATGCTAAGTGATATTAGCCAGGCACAGAAAGGCAAACATCACGTGTTCTCACTTAATTGTGGGATCGAAAAATCAAAACAATTCAACTCATGGAGACAGACAGTAGAAGGATGGTTACCAGAGGCTGGGAAGGGTAGTGGGGGTGTTGGGAGGAAGGTGGGATGGTTAATGGGTACAAAAAATAGAAAAAGTGAATAAGACCTAGTCTTTGATAGCACAACAGGTTGACTATATAGTCAAACTTAATTTAATTGTACATTTAAAAGTGACTAAAGGAGTATAATCGGATTGTTTGTAACACAAAGGATAAATGCTGGAGAGGATAGATACCACATTTCCTATCACGTAATGATTACATATTATATGCCTGTATCAAAGTATCTCAGGTACCTTATAAATATATACACCTACTACGTACCCACAAAACTTAAATTTAAAAACAAAACTCTTTTTAGAACCCTCCTCCTTCATAGAGTTATTATTATTTTTTTTTTAAAAGGTAATTTCTGGTCTAGAGAATAAACACCTGAAGCAGAGAAACCAGGAGGACTACCAGTTCAATACCCACCATTCCCTGTGGGCATCACACAGATGGCTTGCTAGGACACTGCCTAGGCTTCATAGGGGATGATACAACCCCACTCCTCTCCGTGAAGTGTGGAGTGTCAGCAAAGCAAGCCCTTAGCCACAAGGAGGTAGCTGGCCAGCCCATTCTCAGAAAGTCACTTTAAGCATTAACAAGAGCACAAGGCCTAGTCCAGATTGGCAGCAACCTCCCAGGTTTCTTAGTCCAAAAGTCTTTTTCGGTACCCTAGGATCAAGAGGAAGAAGTGCATGGTGTGAGAGTGTGGGCCTCTCTCTGCTGCTAAGATGAGGTTGTTTTCGGCAGTGGCTGTGATGTCTCCTTAGAGAAACACTTACTAAGCACCACAGAGATGAGAAAACCAGGCCCTTCGGACAGGATGTCTGATGCAGGGTGTCTTCATAGATTCCTCCTATAGGTTCCATTCCAACTCAAAGATTTTTTTTTTAATTAGGTCTTAATCCACACCTCCATACACACCAATCTTTCCATATAGAGAAGCTGTAATGCTCAGCCACGCAGACCAAGTCACCCAACCACGCCTCCCAGAGCCTTGTTTAAACTGGCCACATAGTGTTGAATCATTCCACTCCAACTAAGGTTGATTCCTGTGCTTAAAAGCATTTTACCCCATGGAATTGTTTCCTGTTAGGTAGGCTATCAAATATAATCTTTCAAAAAGCACGGTTTCAAATTTTCCTTTTCTCTCTTTTTTTTTTTTTTTTTTTAAAGAGATGGGGTCTTGCCATGTTGCCCAGGCTAGTCTCAAACTCCTGGGCTCAAGAGTTCCTTCTACCTCGGCCTCCCAAAGTGCTGAGATTATAGGTGTGAGCCACCATGGCTGGCTTAAAATTTTCTATACTTGTCCTTAGAAACGGATTTCTAGCCTTAGAATAAAAAGAGTACCAAAAAATAAGGGATGACTTGCAAATAAGTGGGAATTCCAAGGACCTGCTTAGAATAACTTTTAGTTCTAGCATCTTTCTTTCTAGAAAGTGCTGGAGGAAGGAGTTTGCTTGAAACAACCGATTCCCAATGAAAAACCTGTAGGAAAATGACAAAACAAAGGCCAGGTGCGGTGGCTCACACCTGTAATCCCAGAACTTTGGGAGGCCGGGGTGGGTGGATCACCTGAGATCAGGAGTTTGAGACCAGCCTGGCCAACATGGTGAAACCCCGTCTCTACTAAAAACACAAAAATTAGCCGGGTGTGGTGGCAGGCACCTGTAATCCCAGCTACTCAGGAGGCTGAGGCAGGAGAATTGCTTGAACCCAGGAGGTGAAGGTTGCAGTGAGCCGAGACTGTGCCACTGTACTCCAGCCTGGGCGACAGAGTGAAATTCTGTCTCAAAAAAATTAAAAAAAGAAAATGGGAAAATTTGCAATTTTTTCCAATCACTAAGTCAACTGGAAAAGGACAACTACACATTATTAGTTTTGACAGTCAATAGTTTTAGTATTTTTATGTTGCCCTAATACAGTGATGTCAGTATATATATATATATATACACACACATATATATACACACATATATATATACACACACACGCACGCACTGTATATACACACACACATACTAATATATGGTATGTGGATCTACGCTTCATCAAATTACAAACACTACTCCACAGTCATCATAGTTCATCAGCTAACACTTTAAATGTCACATTATTAATTACAATGATTAAATACAAAACAATTTTCTTCTCATGTAAAAAAAAGCCAATTTATAATAGAAGAGATTATTCAGATCAGATGAAATCTTCCTCTAGTACTAATAATACCTTGGCAACAGATCATTACAGAATAATGTAATAGTTTCATAACTATTACATAATATTTCATAACTGTAATAGTTTCATATGCTAACCCATGAAAATCTTAACATCACACTACATAACATGGAAACAAACTATGCTGTTCTGGTTCAAAGAATAAATAAGAGAAGGAAAAATGATAACTTTAGGTAGCAGGACTAACTTCTGTGTTCTGGAAACGGTTATGGTTAACAAACTGAAGCTCTTTGGGGCTAAACAGGGATTCAAATACCAGTTTGATTTTAGTGGCTGGTATTCAGGTTCCCAGAAACGATCACCTCCACTTTGGGCTATGTCAAATAAACAAGTGCTAAAAGATAATAAAAGTATACCATGAAGCCAAACAGCTCTGTGACCTTCAATTTCCTCATCTGTAAAACAAGGTGAACAATATCTACAACTCATATAAAAGGTATGAAGATAAGATGATACGTACTCAGGATTAGCAGTACCAGAATTTAGTAAGAGGTTGTTTAACAGATGTTAGCTATTAGAGCTATGATTATTAAATAAAAGAACTTATGATAAGAATGTTCTCTGCAGGACCCAATGTCTGCTGTACACTATATTTAGTTCAATAATGAAACACAACAGAGTCTCAACAGCAAACCCTGAGTGGTACAGTGACTGGCTTCCCAGGGCAGACACCAGGAACTGGTGGGGCTGCCATACCTGGGCAGGGTGGATTTGCTGGCCAGGTGCTGGAAGAGCAGCAGCCCTGGGAGTGAGCACATGCTTTATTTACAGAGAAACCCAGTTAGTTGGATGCTTCAGCATAAACCATAAAGGCTTTAAAAAAAAAAACTTTTGGCTGGACGTGGTGGCTCATGCCTATAATCTCAGCACTTTGGGAGGCCGAGGCGGTGGATTGCTTGAGGCCAGGAGTTCAAGACCAGCCTGGCCAATATGGGGAAACTCCATCTCTACTAAAATACAAAAAAATAGCCAGTGTGGTGGCATGTGCCTGTAATCTCAGATACTTGGGAAGCTGAGGTGGGAGGATCGCTTGAACCCAGGAGGCGGAGGTTGCAGTGTGCTAAGATCACGCCACTGTACTCCAGCCTGGGTGACAGAGCGAGAGACTGTCTCAAAAAAAAAACCAAACAAACCAAAAAACTGTTTTAACATCATATTCAAAAAGAAACTTGGTTGGGGTGATGACAATGTTCTCGAGTTAGGTAGTGATGATTTCACAAGCTTGTGAATATAATAAAAATCATACTTTAGAAGGGTGAACTTCTTCTTTCTCTCTCTCTGTATGTATGTATGCATGTATTCATTGATTCATTCATTCATTCGAGACAGGGTGTCACTCTGTCACCTAGGCTGGAGGGCAGTGACACAATCATAGCTCACTGCAGCCTCGGCCTCTTGAGCTCAACTGATCCTCCACCTCAGCCTCCTGAGTAGGTGGGACTACAAGAATGCCTTAGCACACCTGGTTGATTTTTTTTTTTTTTTTGGTAGAGAAAGAGTCTTGCTATGTTGCTCAGGCTGGTCTCAAACTCCTGGGCTGAAGCAATCCTCCCACCTTGGCCTCCCAAAGTGCTGGGATTACAGGCGTGAGCCACCACATCCTGAACTTTATGATATGTAAATTATACCTCAATTATAAAAAAACACATGGGCATGGAACATTTGTCTCCTGATTTTCAGGATTCTGAGTTTTTATACAGTTGAGGGAGGTTGGGAGCCCTTGGCGGAATGAAAAATGGCTACCTGTATCTTTGACAGCTTCCGCTTCCTGGCCTAGCAGAAACTTTTTCTGCTTTTCCCTGGGTTCTCCGACATGCACCCTGCTAAGGTTCACAGAGTTGTTTGGATATATGGTATCCTTTTATTTATCTTTTTTTTTTGAGATGAAGTCTTGCTCTATCACCAGGCTGGAGTGCAGTAGCGTGATCTTGGCTCACTGCAACCTCCATCTCCCGGGTTCAAGTGATTCTCCTGCCTCAGCCTCCCGAGTAGCTGGAATTACAGGCGCCTGCCACCATGCCCGGCTAATTTTTGTATTTTTAGTACTGACAGGGTTTCACCATGTTGTCCAGGCTGGTCTTGAACTCCTGACCTCGAGTGATCCACCCACCTCAGTCTCCAAAAGTGCTGAGATTACAGGCGTGAGCCACCGCACCCAGCCCCTTTTATTTATCTATTAGCACTTGTTTACTCCACCTAGCCCAAGGTGAAGGTAATCATTTCTGGGAACCTGAATACTAGGATGCATGAATTATTATATTAATTCTATTTTTATTAAATGCATACTACAGGCAAAGCACTATCCGGGGCACTGAGGATACTGCAGGGAATAAGAGAATGTCTCTGCTTTCACAGTTGAAAGGAAATAAAAACCAATAACATGCAAGTCTGGTGCTGATGCTGCTATGGAAAAAACAATCAAAGAGGGATGGGCAGTGCTGCTGAGGAGGGATATTATTTTCCACAGGATGAGGAGGGGCTAACTCTCTGATAAGGTGATATTTGAGTGGAGTCCTGAAGGAAATGAGAAAACAAACCATATCAACATAGAGAAGCCCATTACAGGCAGAAAGAATGAATTCTAAGAGTCTAGACAAAGGCAAACAGCCAATGGAGAAATGGGCAAGGTATGGAAAGGCTATTAAAGACATGGCCAAACACAACAAAATGCTCACCCACTCCTGGGAGGATTATAAAATAAAACCTCAAATCAGACTGGCAAAACCTAAAACCTTGACAATGGCCAGGCATGGTGGCTCACACCTGTAATTCCAGCAATTTTTTTTTTCTTTTTTTTTTGAGATGGAAACTTGCTCAGCCGCCAAGTAGCTGGGACAACAGGCGCGCATCATCACGCCCAGCTAATTTTTGTATTTTTAGTAGAGACGGGGTTTCACCATGTTGGTCAGGATGGTCTCGATCTCTTGACTTCATGATCCGCCTGCCTCAGCCTCCCAAAGTGCTGGGGATTACAGGTATAAGCCAACGTGCCCGGACAATCCCAGCACTTTTGAAAGCCAAGGTAGGAGGATCACTTGAGGCCAGGAGTTTAAGACAAGCTGGGCAACATAGTGAGACTCCATCTGTACAAGTTAAAGAATCAAAAAAATTAGCCAGGCATGGTGGTGCATGGCTGTAGTCCGAGCTTCTTGGGGGACTGAGGTGGGAACATCACTTGAGCCCAGGAGGTTGAGACTGCAGTGAGCCATGATGGCACCACTGCATCCAGTCTGCCAATAGAGCAAGATCCTGTCTCAAAAAATAAATAAAATAGAATCAACAACTAACAAGACCAAGTATTCGTGAGGATAGAAAATAGAAATTTAATGCAGTAGTCTCCTAAGTATAATCATGTAGGACAGGGTACGGCGACAAAAATCTAATCAAGTTCAAGTTTAAGATGTACATATCCTATGATCCAGCAACTTCCAACCACAGGTTAGTTCCGAAAGAAATTATTGCACATGTGCACAAAGAGACACTCTCAATAATGTTCACTGCAGAGTTAGAAACTGTGAAACAATCCAAATGCCCATCTGTAGGAGGATGAATTTCTCCTACATCAGGGAATATTTACAGGATAGAAGGCTACATAGCAGTTACAAAGTCTCAAAGGCTAAATATAACAATATGAATACGTCACGAGCATAATATCAAACAAAAGAAAAACAGGTTGCAGGGAGGAAGAAATGAGGGAGGCTACTATTTAATGGGTATGAAGTTTCATAGTTTGGGGGAAAGAATGGGGAGATGAAACAGCTCTGGAGATGGATGGTGGTAATAGTTGCATATAATATGAATGTACATGATACCACTGAACTGAATACTTTAAAATGGTAAAAATGTAATTTTTTATTTTTAAAAAAATGGTCAAAAATTAAATCAAGTTGCATAAGGATACATACAGGGTTACATTATTATATAAAGTTTTAAAATATGGAAAACACTATGCTCTGTTACTTATGGAGTTATACATAAGAGTGAAGTATAAATATGGAATGATAGGCCAGGAGCAGTAGATCACGTCTGTAATCCCAGCACTTTGGGAGGCCAAAGCGAGAGGATCACTTGACGCCAGGAGTTCGAGACCAACCTGAGCAACACAGTGAGACCGTATCTCTACAAAATGCAAAAATTAGCCGGGCGCAGTGGCGGACACCTATTGTCTCTAGCTACTTGGGAGGCTGAAGTGGGAGGACTGCTTGAGTCCAGGAGTTCAAGGCTGTGGTGACCCATGATCATACTGTGGCACTCCAGCCTGGGCAACAGAGCAAGACCCTGTGTGATGGTTAACACTGAGTGTCAACTTGATTGTATTAAAGGATGCAAAGTATTGCTTCTAGGTGTGTCTGTGAGGGTGTTGCCAAAGGAGATTAACATTTGAGTCAGTGGACTGGGAAAGGCAGATCCACCCCTCAATCTGGGTGGGCACCATCTAATCCACCCCTCAATCTGGGTGGGCACCATCTAATCAGCTGCCAGTGCAGCCGGAATAAAAGCAGGCAGAAGAACGTGGAAAAACTAGACTGGCTGAGTCTTCTGGCCTTCATCTTTCTCCCGTGCTGGATGCTTCCTGCCCTCAAACATCAAACTCCAAGTTCTTCAGCTTTGGGACTCTTGGACTTACACCAGTGGTTTGCCAGGGGCTCTCAGGCCTTTTGGCCACAGACTGAAGGCTGCACTGTCAGCTTCCCTACTTCTGAGGTTTTGGGACTTGGAACGGCTTCCTGGCACCTCAGCTTGCAGATGACCTATTTGGGACTTCACCTTGTGATAGTGCGAGTCAATTCTCCAGTAAACTCCCCTTCATATGTACATCTATCCTATTAGTTCTGTCCCTCTAGAGAACCCTCATTAATACAATATGGAATGATAAACACCAAACATGAAATACTGAAGACAATATGGAACGATAAACACCAATTACAGGATACTGATTCCCTCTGAAAGAAAGAGAAGGAAAAAGAAGTATGATAGAAATGAGGTCCACAGAGACTGCAAATGAATTTGTAATATTTATTTCTTAAGCTAGACTATAGTTATAGTGGTACTGACTATCTTATTCACTGTATCTTTTCATATGTATAAAATATTTAATCATATACACAAAAATGATAGTAGAGGGCATCATTTTGTAAAATTCAAACAAAATTACCCTCTGTAATGTTTCTAGGTGTTTTTGTCTAGACCCTATAAGGTAGGCACTGTTATTTACCCCATTTCACAGGTGAGAAAAGTGAGTCCCTTGCCCAAAATTACACACACAATAGGTGGCAGAGCCAGTATCCAAACCTTGGTAGCCTTGTTTCAGAGACCCAAGCTTTCAATTACTAAACCAAGCAGGTTGTTGGGAAATAACAGAATATACACCAAGAGGAGATCGGATAAATGCAATTTGCTCATTCACCAAATACTTACGTGGCAATCATGTGTCAGTCACCGTGTTAAGGGCTTTGAATACCACAGTGAACAAAAAGGCATAACACACATCTTGCCTTCCCTAGGGGACCTTACAATTCAGAGCAAGGACAATTAAATAAGCAGTCACACCAACCCCTGCTGTCCTGGGTGGTAAAAGAAAGCACAAGTACCCTTCACCCAGAAGTGCCAAATGCAGACTCTGGGAGGAGGGAAGGAGTTAGGGAAGGCTGCCAAAGATAAGACTTGTGAGGCTATTTGTTAAATCCATATTAAAAAATATTATCCAGACAGTAAGAAGAGTGTTGGAGTGTTATATTTACTTTTTTTTTTTTTTTTTTTAGTTAGAGTCTCGCTCTGTCGCCCAGGCTGGAGTGCAGGGGCACGATCCCCACTCACTGCAAGCTCCACCTCCCAGGTTCACATCATTCTCCTGCCTCAGCCTCCCGAGTAGCTGGGACCCACCACTATGCTCAGCTAATTTTTTGTATTTTTAGTAGAGACAGGGTTTCACCGTGTTAGCCAGGATGGTCTCGACCTCCTGAACTCGTGATCCACCCACCTCAGTCTCCCAAAGTGCCGGGATTCCAGAAGTGAGCCACCGCACCCGGCCGTCTGTTTTTTTAGATGGAGTCTCTCTCTGTCTCCCAAGCTGAAGTGCAGTGACGCAATCTCGGCTCACTGCAACCTCCGCCTCCCGGGTTCAGGTGATTCTCCTGCCTCAGCCTCCCGAGTAGCTGGGATTACAGGTACCCACCACCACACCCACCTGATTTTTGTATTTGTAGTAGAGATGGGGTTTCACTGTGTTGGCCAGGCTGGTCTCAAACTCCTGACCTCAGGTGATCCACCCGCCTCAGCCTCCCAAAGTGCTGGAGTTAAAGGCATGAGCCACCACGCATGGCCTATAATTACTTATATAGAAAGATATGACACTCTGTTAACAAAAAAAAAAAGTAGAAATCAACACACAGGGCATCTTCTGGGAATGGAACAGCACATATATCAAGTTTCAATACGTAGTAATGGTAGCTTATCAAATCTGTACTTTAAAGATGGTTCATCAATAAATGGTACTTGGGAACGACATAAAAATGAATGCTAAGTTATATCCCAACTGGATTAAAGAGTTGAGATTTAAACAACCGGGCTAGGAAAGAACCAGAAAATATACATAAGTATTTTTATATCCTAAGGGTCTAAGCATGACACTAAAAGGAGAATTCACAAAGACAAAAATTACTAGGTCTTAAAGAAAAAGGCTGTGAGCCTTATACTATCAGATTTTAAAACTTAAAATTAACCCCTACGAGCCTTCTAGTTTCCAATGCAGCAAGAAAGTTGCTTGGAAGTCATCACTGTGTCTTAACAAGTAAAAAGCTGAACAAATTGAAAAATCAACAACTGTTCTTAGATCCATCAGAGAAGTGAGGTCACAGGGCAAACCTGCTGTCCCCATAATTGGAGGGAAAAACAGGCAGGCACAGAGAATCACAACTTAACAGGAGCAGAAACCTCCACAGAGACCAGCGCCAACACAGGGAAACTGAACTGTAATTGACGAAGTGCTGGAGGCTCAGTGTGGACAAGTCTGACACATAAAAATTCCAGACAGACCCAGCCATTAGGGGCCCTACACTTTTGTGAGTTTTACCTACTGGAGCTCTGCCAGATTCTCACAGTGAATACACAGGGGGAAATCCCTTGTGCTTCTGGTAAGGGGAGGGAAACAGGAACCATTTGACATGTGTCAGAGCATTGTGTTGATAACAAGGTCTGCTCTCAGGAGAACCGATTTAACCAGAACCTAACTTGCTTGGTTTTATCAGAGCCTAACTAACCAAGTGGAAGAGAAATATCCAACTCCAGCCAGCACCGGCCTTCCATGTAAGAAAAGGGAAATAGCCAACTGCAGCACACTCTAGCCAACCTGTCCCAAGGGGGAAGAAAAAACTGAGAAGTATTTGTGAAGTTCACAGTCCAGGGGTACAGCCTCACTAAAAGACTGAGACCTAGACTGGGCGCAGTGGCTCACACCTGTAATCCCAGCACTTTGGGAGGCCAAGGATCATTTGAGGTTAGGAGTTCAAGACTAGCCTGCCCAACATGGTAAAACCCCGTCTCTAGTAAAAATACAAAAATTAGTGGAGCATGGTGGCAGGTGCCTATAATCCTAGCTACTTGGAAGGCTGAGGCAGGAGAATTGCTTGAACCTGGGAGGCAGAAGTTGCAGTGAGCCGAGATCTTGCCACTGCACTCCAGCCTGAGTGACAGAGCAAGACTCCGACTCAAAACAAAACCAAACAAAACAAAACACTGAGACCTAATCATAAGACTACAGAATGCTTCCCTTCCCCATATACCATACCATCACATTATTAAAGGTCTAGTGAGAGCAGTTCCTTTTACCCAGGATATCACATTCAGTAACAAGAAGTTACAAGGCACACTAAAAGGCAAAAAGCAAAGTTTAAAGAGATAGCACAAGCATCCAAACCAGGCTCTGACACGGCAGGGATGTTGGGATAACCCGACCAGATGCAAAGGGCTCCAGTGGATAAAGTACACAGCACACAAGAACAGATGGACAATGTAAACAGAGATCGAAATCCTAAGAAAGAACAAAACCGAAATGCTGGAGCTCTAAAACACTCTAACTTTGGAAATGAAGAATGGCCTTGAGACTAGACATGGCTGAGGACGAAATCTCTGAGTTTAAGGATTCTCAACAGAAACCTCTAAAACTGAAAAGCAAAATGAAAAAAGACTGAAATAAACCAGAATGGAATATTCAGGAGCTGTGGGATAACTACAAAGGGTGTAATGTATGTGTAACAGGAATGCCAAGAGGAAAACAAAGAGAGAAAAAAACAAAAGTAGTATTTGAACAAATAATGACTCAGGATTTCCCCATGTTAATGTCAGGCCCCAAACCACAGTCAGGAGGCTCCCACAACACCAAGTAGGATAAATGCCAGAAAAACTATAGATAAGCATGTAAGTTTCAAACCACAGAAAATCAAATATTTAACAAAATCCAGAAAGAAGACAGAGGGAAAAAAGCCTTATCTATAGAAGAGGAAAGAATGATTTCAACTTCTACCCAGAAACCATGCAAGCAAGGAGACGGCAGGGTGAAATAATTAAGTACTGAAAGAAAAAATCACCACCTAGAATCTGCACCCTATGAAAATGTCCTTCAACACTGAGGGAGAAATACTTTTTCAGACAACCGGAAACTGGGGGAATTTGTTGCCAGTAGATCTTCCTTGAAAGAAATGTTAAAAGAAGCTCTTCAGAGAAAAGGAAAATGATATAGGTCAGAAACTCAGATCTAAGAAAAGAAAGGAAGAACATCAGAGAAGGAGTAAAATAAAAATGTTTATTTTTCTTATTCTTAATTCATCTAACAGATAGCAATTTGGCCAAAATAATAAGTTAGCAACAATATATTGATTATGCATGCCTATGTATAAGTAAAATGAGTGATGGCAATGATACAAGGACAGGAGGGAAGAATCAGGATTATTTTGTTATTGTAAGGAGGCCGGGCACAGTGGGTCAAGCCTATAATCCCAGCACTTTGGGAGGCCGAGGAAGGCGGATCACTTGAGATCAGGAGTTCAATACCAGCCTGGCCAACATGGTAAAACCCTGTCTCTAATAAAAATTTAAAAAATTAGCCAAGTGTAATGGCGAGCGCCTGTAATCCCTGCTACTTGGGAGGCTGAGATAGGCAAATTGCTTGAACCTGGGAGGCAGAGGTTGCAGTGCGCCAAGATCAGGCCACTGAACTCCAGCCTGGATGACAGAGTGAGACTTGATCTCGAAAAAAAAAAAAAAGAAAAAAGATTATTTTGTTATCATAAAGTACTTGTCCTACTCAGGAAGAAATATAGTGTTCTTTGAAAATGGACTTCAATTACTGGTAGACCCATATTACAAACTCTAGGGAAAACACTAAAAAAATAACAAGTGAAGTATGATTAATATGCTAAGAAAAGAGAGAAAATGGAATCATATTTAACATACTCAAAACCACAAAAGAAAAAATGTGGAATACAAAAATAGAAACAAAGAACAAGACCAACAAATAGAAAACATTAACAAATACAGTAGATGTTAATCCAACTATATCAGATCCCCTGAAATGTATGTGATATTGTTGCAAGAACAGACAAATAGACCAAAGCAACAGAATACAGTCCAGGAAAAGAGTCACACAAATGTAGTCAACTGATCTTTAGCAAAAGAGAAAAAAGTAATACAATGCGGAGAAGATAATTTTTTTCAACAAATAGTGCTGGAACTAGAAATCCACATGCAAAAAAAAGAATCTAGACGAACACCTTATACCTCTCCCAAAAATTAACTCTAACTGGATTACAAAATTAAATGTAAAAGGCAAAACTGTAAGAGTTCTAGAAGATAACACAGGAGAAAGTCTAGATGACCCTGGATTTGGAAATAACTTTTTAGATAGCAAACCAAAGGCATGACCCATGAGAGAAAAAATTAGTAAGTATTAAACATTTTTGCTCTGCAGAAGACACTGCCAAGAGATGAAAAGACAAGCTACAGACTGGGAGAAAATATTTGCAAAAGACGTATCTCATAAAGAACTCCAAAATATACAAAGAACTCTTAAATCTCAACAATAAGAAAATGAACAACCCAATTAAAAATGGGCCAAAGACCATAACAGACATCTCATCAAAGATATATGAATGGCAAATAAGCATATGAAAAAATGTTCCACATCACCTGTCATCAGGGGAATGCAAAATAAAGCAACAGTGACAGAACTCTCATCCATTGCTCATGGGAATACAAAATGGTACAGCCACTTTGGAAGACAGTTTGGCAGTTTCTTAAAAAACTAAACAATACTCTTATGAAACTACCCAGCAACTACACTCTTTGGTGTTTACTCCAAGGAGTTGAAAATTTATATTCAAACACAAACTTGCACACAGATGTTTATAGCAGCTGTGTTCAAAAATTGCCAAAACTTGGAAGAAACCAGGATGTCCTTCAGTAGGTGAATAAACTGTGGTACATCCAGACAATGGAATATTGTTTAGCTCTAAAAAAATATGAGCTATCCATGTGAAAACACATGGAAGGAACCTTAAATGCATATTGCTAAGTGAAAGAAGCAAATCTGAAAAGGCTACATATGGTATGATTCCAACTATATGACATTCTGGAAAAGGCAAAGCTACGCAGACAGTAAAAGATCCATCCATGGTTGCCAGGGATGAGGGAGGGAGAGATAAACAGGCAGAGTACAGGAGATTCTTAGGGCAGTGAAACTACCCCATATGACACTGTAATGGTGGATACATGTCACTATACATTTGTCCACACCCACAGAATGTACAACCACAACAATGAACCCTAATGTAAAATACAGACTGTGACTGATAATGATGGATCCATGTAGGTTCATCAGTTATAATAAATGTGCCACTCTTGTGGGTGATGTTGATAAGGAGGTAATGTATGCATGCATGGAATAGGGGGGATATGGAAAATCTCTGGACCCTCTGCTCAATTTTGTTTTGAGTCTAAAACTGCTCTAAAATATAAAGTCCATTAAAAAAATATCCAGACCCCCTACCTTATGCAATACCCCCAAATTAATCTCAGATGATTCACAGACCAAATTGAAAAATAATAATAACAACATTTCTGAAAGAGGAAAACATAAGAAACTATCTTCATGACCTTGGGGTGGGCAAAGATTTCACAAATAGGACAGGAAAAGCACTAAACATATACTTTTTTAAAAGTGATAAACTAGACTTTGTTAAAATGAGGAGCTCTGTTTATCAAGCAATATTAAGAGTTTAAACTGGCAAAGACAGGCCAGGCACAGTGGCTCACGCCTGTAATCCCAGAACTTTGGGAGGGTAAGGTGGGTGGATTACTTGAAATCACGAGTTCGAGATCAGCCTGACCAAACTGGTGAAACCCCATCTCTACTAAAAATACAAAATTAGCTGGGCATGGTGGTGCATGCCTGTAATTCCAGCTACTTGGGAGCTGAGGCAGGAGAATCACTTGAAGCCAGGAGGCAGAGGGTGCAGTGAGCAAAGATCACACCATTGCACTCCAGCCTGGGCAACAAGAGTGAAACTCCACCTCAAAAAAATAAAATAAAATAAAATAAATAAATAAACTGGTAAAGACAGACTGGGAGAAGATATATTCAGTACCTGTATCTGGACTTGTATTCAGAACCACTATTACTTGCAAAATCATGGAGGAATCTCTGAACACTATGTTGAATGTTATTATAATATTATAATTGAGTTATTATATTATAATGTTGAGAAATCAGACACAAAGGCATAAACAATCATTTCATTTATATAAAGTTCAAAAACAAGCAAAACAAAAATAAATTCAAAAGTTCAATAATAGGCAAAATTAATCTACGATAAAAGTTGGCATAATTGTTCATAATATATAAACTATATAAAAATATAGTTGAAGGCCAGGCACAGTGGCTCATGCCTGTAATCCCAGCATTTTGGGAGGCCAAGGTAGGAGGATCACTTGAAACCAGGAATTCAAGACCAGCCTGGGCAACAAACAAGACCCCATCTCTCAAAAAAAAAATTTTTAGCCAGGTGTGGTGGAGCACATCTCTATCCCAATTACTAGGGAGGCTGAGGCAGGAGGATTGCTTGAGTCCAGGAGTTCAAGACCAGCTTGGGCAACAAAATGAAACCACCATCTCCACAAAAATAATAATAATAACATATATATAGTTGCAAAAATATGTACAACATGATTTCAATTTTATAAGTGAAATATAGACACATATGTATGAACATGCATAAAAACTGTAGAAGATGTAATACAATATAGTAACTGTTTACCTTTGAATTCTGGTAAAGTATGAGTCATTTTCTTCAATATTTATTTTCTAAATGTAAAGTTTTTAGCAGATATGCTATGCAATTCTTTAAGCTGATGAAAGGAAATGCCTTTGACTTCTTTATTATTGGTACTCTTGGTTCAAAAGGTCAGTATTCATTACATTCAGATCTATTATTTGCTCTCCCCATTTCCATCTTTCCCATTCATCCCTCCATACAATGGCTTCCACACAAAACACTGCACCATACTTTCTTTTTGACATAGTAATTAAAGACCAACTGGTAAAGCTGTTTTCTTTTTTGTCGTACCTTTACTTGGTAATCTTTCTGGAAACTCACTGTTTCCTTGAGTTGCATGGAATTGAACCAATATCTTTATCAAATTCTTCCCAGACTCACTCTCTATGTGCTTCACGTTGAAAGCTTCAACACTTTTGTTCCCGCAGGCTCCCTCTTTGCCTTCTTTAGGCACTTCTTGGGTCATCCCATCTGCTTACTTGCCTTTAACTACAATCCGTTGCTAAAGAGATGACTTTCCGATCTACCCCGGTATTCCTTCCCCAATGTTCTCCTGAGTCTCCAAACCCATAGAAGCTATTATCCACTAGACATTACCTGATGCCTCAACACGAACTTAAGATGCAATACACTTACATTTCTCTAAAACGATATTAGGTAAAAGGTCTGGAGGGAACCAGTTTACTAAGGAGTTAGCCAGCTTGCAGACACTGACTTTAGACAACACATTTGCACAAATCAAGCACAGCAGTCTTGTCTGATTTCAGAAGTGGCTGAAAGCAGGGTAACATTTTAGCTAAGCAGAGCAGGGTAAAATGGCATTAAATCCAAGCTGAATGGAATCAGCCCTGGGGGATCTATGCCTGTGGATAGGGGTCCCACGGTTTACATGAAAGTTAAAGCCTTCAAAAAAGTGGTAGGAAACAGATATCCAGATTAGCCAGATGGGTTAAGGCTCAAGAATAGACTTTGGCACCGATGATGAGAGGTGGAAATAAACCAAATAGGTCAATAAGAAGGGAAACTTGTCAGAACCATGAAACGGAGACGAGCTCATCCTAAAGCAAAGGAAAGAAGAAGATATATTTCATCGACTACAAGAAACTCTAGGATAAAGGCCATGCCATGATTTAATGTGTCATTATCTTATTTTTCTCCTTTGTGAAAGTCTCAATGCCACCAATTAAATGTAACATGTCATTTCTGGCTGCATTCAATTTTCAAAATGTTCAAAAGTGACAAAATGTGCATGCTGCAACTTGGGAGTAGCTGAGACTTTGTCCTCAGTGTGCTAAGGACAGAAAATGTGACTGTCAGGCCTCTAGGATGGGAAGAAGGATGCTGGGACATCACACACTCCTGCTGCTCCCTACTACTGGCCAACAAGCAGGAAACTGAGCAGGATGAATGACTACACTGTCTTTAACATGACCATCACAGAGAAGTGTAATGACAAGGAAAAATACTTATGACACGATGTTAAACAAAAACGAAAGTAACATATAAGATGGAATTAAATTTGCAAAAAAGCATGCCCTCCCCCAGTGGATTAAGTAGAAGTACTTCAAATGTTAATTACTGTGTTAAGGTCCTGGAATTATAGGTAATTTCTTTCCTTGCTCCTTTGTATTTCTCTTTACTTCCCCCAAATTTCCATAAGCAGCACATAATATTTTTATAATCTGATATAAGGTCAAATGTGAAATGTTTGTTTTTTAATTTGCAAATTGTGGGCCACACACATAAATTGGTTTATTTAAATATTAGATAGAGGGCTATCTCATTAATGTACAATAAGCCCCTCGTAGCAATGGAACAACCATTATTTAGATAATGATGTCAGGTCAGAGTATCCTAACATCTGTAGAGAGAGGGCCAATGGTCATTGTTAACGTGCAATGCAAGAAATTATGTTGGTCATTTTTCTTTTTTAAATATGAGGTTTCAAGAATGTTAATGCTATTACTTAAACAGAGAAAAGAATTAAATAGTTCAGTTTACTACTGGATCTTGACCTTGGCATAATCATAGTTCAGCAGAAACACATCTGGTCACATTGCTGATAAAAGTTTACTGCTAAAAGCTGGCAGCGTTTTCTTGTATAAGATATATTTCTCTTTTTTTAAAAAAAGGACTGTTTGACAAGTAGCTATCGTGGACGGAAATTGAAGCTAACACATTTTTTACTCTGGTATCTTGATGGAATTGGTTTTTAGCCCACATACTCAAGTACCAATATATTTCTCTCCTCATATTGAAAAGGAACATTTTGACAAAGGATAAAGATCTGGAAATGTAAACACTGTACTTGCCAAGAGTTAAAAACAAAATATGCTACCTTCTTTGGGTAGTACTAGATCAGAAATAGGCTGAAAATCTTGGGACAAATCAAAATTTTTTGTTTATAAAGTTTAAGAAATTCTCTTCAAATGCCTTTCCTTGCTCAGGCATAGTAAAAGTCTAATCAAATAACAGAAGATAACAGTATGGATGTTCTAATTAAAATATCTGAAATAACACTCTTATTTATAGTAATCTGGTATCATTTGAGTTTTTATTTTTTATTGTAATATATTTATTTTGAGACAGTCTCACTCTTGTTGACCAGACTGGAGTTCAATGGTGTGATCTCGGCTCGCTACAACCTCCGCCTCCCGGGTTGAAGCAATTCTCCTGCCTCAGCCTCCCGAGTAGCTGGGATTACAGGTACCTGCCACCACTCCTGGCTAATTGTTTTTTTGTATCTGTAGTAGAGACGGGGTTTCACCATATTGGCCAGGCTGGTCTTCAACTCCTGACCTCAAGTGATCTGCCCGCCTCAGCCTCCCAAAGTGCTGGGAATACCGGCGTGAGCCACTGCGCCCAGCCAGCATTTGAGTTTTTATATGTTTGACCCTAGCTAACACATATAACTACAAAATATATGTTTTAAGTGCTAAACAACAGTAAAACAAATCTTTCTTAATAGCATCTACTATGTCTTATAAGATCAGACATTCAGAAGGAAGTAACAGCTTGAGTCAATTTAAAGGAAAATTTTTAAGAGCAGCATCCTGCCACAGATCTTCTCTTACAAGGCAACAAAAACAATGCCAAGAACAAGAAACAACAACTCTAATTGCTACAAAATGCTCAGAAAGTCATTGCCCTAATGTGTGGGCAGTTTAAATTGCCCAAAGAAACATTCCAACAAGAATTACATAGAGACAATAATGACTTCTATTTAAGATGCTCCTGGGTTGAAATTATTTTCTAACTTTAAGTTACTGCATTACTGTCATGAGCAAACCCAAAGTAATTACAATTGAATTCATCACCCAAAGGCCAGTGACTTCAAGGTAAGAATTCAGTTTTTGGAACATTTTGACCAAAGACAGGAAGTAAACTATTAAGCTATTGTGTTAATGTTTCCTTGTCATCTTCCATACTCAAAGAACACAGCCTAGATAACAATGTCAGATGGGCCTGACTTTGCCAGCTCCTGCTGTTTACTCCCATTTAAATCCATTCTAATTTTTATGCTATGTAAATCCAAGACCGCTTAGAAACTAAAGTAAAGAGGCCTTTTTGCATTTCTTAAATAACATCAGTATTAATAACCAAAGAAGGCATGGATTTAACTTCCCGGGCATAAAACAGCAAAAGAAACCCACAAAGATTTAATCAGCTGGACAACTGGTAAAACACATATAGTACTTTACAAATCTCTGTTGAGTTTCCACCCATTCATTCTTTTAAGAAACAGGCTGGGTGCAGTGGCTCACACCTGTAATCCCAGCACTTTGGGAGGTTGAGGCAGGCGGATCACTTGAGGTCAGGAGTTTGAGACCAGCCTGGCCAACATGGTGAAACCCCATCTCTACTAAAAATACAAAAACTAGCCGGGCATGGTGGTACGCACCTGTAATCCTAGCTACTGGGGAGTGTGAGGCATGAGAATCACTTGAACCCGGGAGGCGGACGTTGCAGTGAGCCAAGATCACGCCACCACACACCAGCCTAGGCAACAGAAAGAGACTCCATCTCAAAAAAAAAAAAAAAAAAAAAAAAGAAGAAAGAAATAAAAAAAGAAACATTTATCAGGACTGGAGCAGCGGCTCATGCCTATAATCCCAACACTTCCAAGGCAGGAAGATTGCCTGAGGCCAGGAGTTTGAGACTGTCTCTACAAAAAAAAAAAATCAAAAAATTAATTAGGCATGGCAGTATGTGCCTGTGGTCCCAGTACTTGGAAGGCTGAGGCAGGAGGACTGTTTGGGCCCAGGAGTTGGAGGCTCCAGTGAGCTATGGTGGTGCCACTGTGTTCTAGCTTTGGTGACAGAGCAAGACCCAGTCTCCGAGAAAAAAATGGAAGCATTTATCAAATACCTTCAAGTGTACTATGCTAGACATTGTGCAGAATTCAGACATAAGGAAGGAATCCAGCTCCGGAGAGAGCAGCTAAGACAAAATAGAAGAAAAACAGTGTTTTTTAATAGATATAAAACTTAGGAAGGGAAAAAGGGGCAGCTAATTGTAATCAGAAAAGACTTTGCAGTAGTGGTAATCACAAAACTGGGTCTAGGAGGTGCATAGAATTTCTACAAGTCAAAGAATGGAAAGAAAGAACATTCCTTCCAAAATCTGGGGAGACAGTAACCGAAGACTCAGAAGGGAGAAGGTGGTGGGCACATGTGCAGAAATGGCATCGTAAGCAAGGAAGCATGGCCCTCCTGGGGAATAAGGTGAAAAATGAGCCAGGAAATGTACATCGAGGCCAGACAGTGATGGGTTAGGAATGTCAAAGTAAGCGCTGGGCACAGGAGAGAAAGGCAAGTTTTCTGGGACAGTGACTCCCATATCTGGCTGCATACCAAATGACGCCTGGGATGTCTAACAAGCAGATCTCAGATGCCATGAGGACCAGGAAACTGTCATTTTTTTAAGCTCCTGGGGTGATTCTCATTATCAGTCAGATGTCAAGAAGGCACAAAGAACGCTTAGAAAAGTGACAGAAAGGAAGCAAGGAAGGAAGGAAGGAGGATTAATGGAAAAGCAGAACCAGATGGTTACTTTAGGTGAAAAAGAAAAGGAAGGTAAGTATGCCATATGAAAACACACAAGAAAGGCCAAATGTTTGCAGAAAATGACATTCAATGTGAACATTCTGAGGCTATTGATGGCTTAGGATATGTGGTTCTAGAAATTCAGGAAAATTAACTTTATATTTAAATGTATACTATTTGCAGACACCTTTTTTTTTTTTTTTTTTAAGATAGGGGTCTCACTGTCACCCACGCTGGAGTGCAGTGGCGCAATCTCGGCTCACTACAACCTCTGCCTCCCAGGCTCAAGTGATTCTCCCACCTTAGCCTCCTGAGTAGCTAGGACCACAGGTAATTTTTGTATTTTGTTTTTTGGTAGAGACGGGGTTTTGCCATGTTGCCCAGGCTGGTCTTGAACTCCTGACCTCAAGCGATCTGCCCACCTTGGCCTCTCAAAGTGCTAGGATTACAGGTGTGAGCTACCACACCTGGCCTGCAGACACCTCTTTTAAGGTGGTTACGTACAGTCGGTCCTCCATATCTGTGGGCTCCATTTCCACACATTCAACCAACCATGGATGAAAAATATTTGGAAAAAATAAAACAATTAAAAATCACACAAATATTTAAAATGCAGTATAACAACCACTTACATGGCATTTACGTTGTACTACATATTATAAGTAATGTAGAGATGATTTAAAGTATACAGGAAGATAAGTGTAGATTATGTGCAAATACTATGCCATTTTATTTTTATTATTTATTTATTGTTTTTGAGACAGAGTCTCACTCTGTCACCCAGGCTGCAGTGCAGTGGCAGGATCTTGGCTTACTGTGGCCTCCACCTCCCAGGTTCAAGTGATTCTCCTGCCTTAGCCTCCCAAATAGCTGGGATAACAGGTGCATGCCATCACAACTGGCTAATTTTTTGGTATTTCTAGTAGAGATGGGGTCTGACCATGTTGGCCAGGCTGGTCTTGAACTCCTGACCTCAAGTGATCCGCCTGCCTCGCCCTCCCAAAGTCCTGGGTTTGCAGGCAGGCGTGAACCACCATGCTTGGCCTATGCCATTTTATATAAACTTGAGCATCTGTGGATTTTGGTACCCATGGGGAGTCCTACAACCAATCTTCCATAGATTCCGGGTTGGGTATCTATGGGGAATTGGTTCCAGGACCAATTGTTATTAATTAACTTTGGGAGTATATATACCTCTCTCCTTAAATGAATGAAAGGCAAATGATACATACAAAGCATTGTGCTACAAACTTAAGAGGAACTCAATAATTATTTAACAAATAGTAAATGTTCAAAATTCCTTGAAGAAGGAAGTCTCTAAAAAGTTGAACGCTATATTTCATCTTTTTTTATTTTAAAGAGAAAAGAGGAAAAAGTACCTCTGTTCTTTTCTTCCATCTTTCTTTCTTCTTAACTTCAGTACACACCTGAGGGTTGTTTATTTATTTTTAAGATGTCATAATTCTTACCTTGACTGCCAAGGCTTTTAAACTGTCAAGGAATCGCTGCCAGAAATCCTTGAAGAGTGGGCGGTCGATTTTCTTCAGGCTGTCTTTGGTACTGGCATCCACACTGACATACAGCTGAGTAACCGGCTCGAGGTTCCTTAGTAATTTTTTTTTTTTAAAGGAAGAAAGAAAAATTATTCCTCTATCAGGCTTTCCATGATATAAAACCTGTAATAGACATGGGGATTAAACACTTCACTGGGTCTAGAGACTTCCACTTCCCCCAAAAGACTGAACTAATGATTTTAATCATGTGACAAAATGGGACGGCCTCTGGTTATTTTTTAAATGACTGGAAACCATCCCTAATACATTGAAAATATTGAATTACTTAAAATTGGTCCTTCTTCAAATACTAAGTTTGAATGGAAAATAAACAAAATGTGATCTAACTTCAGGTATGACAGCATCAGCCCAGCACAATTAGAGGGGCTCTCTGATCTAACTTCCCCCCACCCACACACTCTGCCAACCACATGGGGTCTGTGCTGCTGGGCCACCTCCCTCCATCAATCACTGACGGAAGTCTTCTAAGGAACAAGAAACAATCCCAAAAGCTCAGGCCTTATTCAAAGAACGCAGAGTCACACCTATGCTTCCAAAAGCGGGACTGGGTTTCATGTCAAGCCTTGGGTGGGCAAACAATGATCCATTTGGGGAACTTTAAGTAGTGCAGACCTAAAACAGTAGAAACCTCATACTTACACAGGAGCACAGCCCAGAAGAAAAAAATGAATTCTTATTTTCCTTGCCTTTACAATCAGTTTCCATGAATACCACTCATTCTCCGCTTCTCTCAAATTCACTTCCTCATTTCATAATTTCATTCCTACCTACTAGATTTCTAGTAGGTCCTTCTCCTAGTAGGTCTTTTCCCCCGGCCCAGTCCCCAGACAGGATCTCATTCTCATCCAGGCTGGAGTGCAGTGGCGCAATCACAGCTCACCGCAGTCTCAACCTCCCAGGTTCAAGTGACCCTCTTATCTCAGTGTCTCAAGTAGCTGGGACCACATGCATGTGCCACCACGCCCGGCTAATTTTTAAAATTTTTTTGTAGAGACAGGGGTCCCACTACATTACCTAGGCTGGTCTGGAACTCCTGGGCTCAAGCGATCCACCCACCTCAGCCTCCCAAACTGTTAGAATTAGAGGCGTGAGCCACTGCACCCGACCCTACTAGATTTCTTGCAAGTTATACATTAAACGTAGACTATACTTTTTCTTTTCTTTTCTTTTCTTTTTTTGAGATGGAGTCTCCCTCTGCCACCCAGGCTAGAGTACAGTGGTGCAATCTCAGCTCACTGCAACCTCTGCCTCCGGGTTCAACTGACTCTCCTGCCTCAGTCTCCTAAGTAGCTGGGATTACAGGTGTACCCTGCCACATCCGGCTAATTTTTGTATTTTTAGTAGAGAAGGGGTTTCACTATGTTGGTCAGGCTGGTCTTGAACTCCTGACCTCAGGTGATCCACGCACCTTGGCCTCCCAAAGTGCTGGGATTACAGGCATGAGCCACTGTGCCTGGCCTAGACTGTACTTTTTCTAAAGCCTCTCCCCTTCTCTCTTCAAATAGGTCTCATAATTCAATCTCTTCAGTAAATTTAGAACTAGAAAAAACAAATTCCCCCTTAATCATCTTCTGATCAAATTTTCCCAATATTCTTTTTCTATAAGGATTCCACAATTTATTCCACATTTCCACCTAGAAGTTTTATGCATTTTTTGTTTCAAAGTCCATGCATTTTTAAAAAATGAAAATATCATTCACATTCCATACAATTCACCACTTTAAAATGGTTTATGTGCTTTATATACATATCAGTAGCAGCCTTATCAATCTTTGAGTGCAAGATCTTGAAGAGCAAGAATCCTGTTTTTCTTTTTATCCAGCCACACAGGCAGATATTAAAGCTACTTTTTAGGAGATATTGTTGATTTCAGCAGACAGAATTTTTAAGGGAATATAGGCCAAACAGATGCTTGCAATGATGTGGCTTAGTGATATATAGAAAAATCACAAGTGTCTAGACTTCTGTTCACTTCTGTTAAAAGTGGAGAGGCTCTGACCAAATGTAGGACAGAGGTGATTAAGATCCTGGCAGGCTCTCATTGCTTTAATGCCTCTGCAATACTGATGTACTAAGGGGATCCTTCAAAGTTCAGGTAATGTGTCACTACTGAGCAAAGCACGTTAATTACTGAAAATGTAAAACAAAAGCATCAGTAATAACAGCATTCTGTCTCATCACCCCTTTGCTGAGTGCCTCTTTAATAAAAGACAAGCTATGCTTCCTTAACTGGACTTCTATTTAAAAAAAAAAAAAAAAAAAAAGGACTGTCTTAATGGTTACTGCTGGCTATCATCATCTGATAACTAACAGGACTTTGTCAAAAGCTTCCTGATGCAAAATGAGAACTGCCCTGACCTTTTCACTATGCTTCCATAACTACTTAAGATTATGAACAGTACATTCCAAAGGCCATACTCCTTTTACAAACCTCTATCATTTACAAAATAGGAAGCCCTGGACACTGACACTACTACTAAGGAATTCTAGCCAATACTAGATGTCTGAGATGCTACACCCAAGGAAGTCCAATAAGGAATTCTAGTCAATACCAGATGTCTGAGATGCTGCACTCAAGGAAGTCTACAGATCTCTCGTCAAGGAGCAGAGGAAGAATGGAGAAGAGGAAAAGGTCCCCAGGAATTACAGAGCTCATTTCTAAGGGGCTCAAAATTAGTAAAGAGACTTTTGGAGATATTTTCTGAGCTTTAGGGATCTTATTTCTGCCTCACACTGGTCTCTATTCACCCAGAAGAGATAATGAGGCTCCCAGTAGAGTCACTTATCTGTCTCTATTCTATACAGGATAACAAATGTTCCCAAATAGCAAAAAAGTCTTACATCATCAAAATCACCATAATAATTCCTGTATCTGAGAATCTCACAGCACTGCTGGGAGTAATTAAAAAGGATATCCTCTGCTCTCCCAAAAAAAAGACAATATTTAAGATAGACAACCTTAAGCCCAATCCTCTGTACAAATGCCCCAGGATTCTTGATGTGAGTACTGTAAGGACCCTTCATCTTAATTTTAAATCTCTGAGTGCAGAATTATCATATATAAAAATGTGCTGATGAACATAAAAATCCCTCTCCCATGTTGCCTTTCTGTAGAGATTATCAGGCCTCTTTCTACCTTCCAAGGCTCAGAAGGTAGAATGAGGCCTGACATATCTGCAGGAAAAAAAAGGAGAGAGATTTATGTTTGTAAGAAATTCAAGTAAACAGTGACTTTGAAGCTCCTCCTTGGGATAAAAAAAATAAGCAGAGGGACCCAAACAAGCAATGATATTAAAACCTAAATCTCTAAGACCATCTGGGGCTGTCAGAACAAGCCAAATAGCTCAGGAGGAAGAGAGGAGGAGGGTGAAAGAGAAGGAGAGAATTATTTACCACTCACCGAGCTGGCACACTCTGCCGTGTGCTTTACCCTTCTTGATCAGTTCACTGAATCCTCACAATAAAACGACCACGTAGTTGCTACTTATGCCCATTTTAGAGACGATGAAGCTGAGGTTCAAAAGGTTAAGTAACATGTGCAAGGATCTATAAAGAATAAGCATCAGGCCGGGCACAGTGGCTCATGCCTGTAATCCCAACACTTTGGGAGGCTGAGGCAGGAGGATCACCTGAGGTCAGGAGTTCGAGACCAGCCTGGCCAACATGGTGAAACCCCATCTCTACTAAAAAATACAAAAATTAGCCAGGCATGGTGGCGCACGCCTGTAATCCCAGCTACTCAGGAGGCTGAGGCACAAAAATCACTTAAACTCAGGAGGCGGAGGCTGCAGTGAGCCGAGATCACACCACTGTACTCCAGCCTGGGCAACAGAGCAAGACTCCATCTCAAAAAAAAAAAAAAGAAAGAAAGAAAAGAAAAACAGTAAGTGTCAAGGAGATTCAAGTCCAGAGATGAACCCAGAGCCTTTCTCCTAACCCTGCACCATGATGGCAAAATCCACAGTGTGGCTCAGTGTTCAAGTCACAGCGGTTACATGTAACAAACAGTATTCCATAAATGAAAAATCCAAGAGAATACGGATGATCTGTGAAATGCAGATTCTGACTGCAAAGTCCTAAGAGAAGCCAAAACAACAAGTCCTCAGGAAGAAATTCTGAACTTAATTCTCTTCAGGGGCTTATGCACTTCATTCAACATTTATTCAGGGATTACTACAAACTGGACACTGAGGCCAAGAGGCTCAGCCCTCAATATTTACATTCTGGAGGGAACAGAAGATGGATGAGAGTCCCACCACGCAGCACCATGACTAAGGTGGGGAAAATGTAATGGGTATAAATGGAGGAGTGAGTTGATTTTGCTTGGCAAAATCATACAAAAGACGTAACAAGGTCAAAGTCAAAGCTGATCTCTGAAGGACACAGAGTTCATCAGGAAGAGAATGAGATCATTTCCAGGGATGTCCAAAGAAGAAATGCAAAGGCCCACAGCTGTGAGATGCAGCAGGATAAAGGAAACACAAACTATCCCCCATGGCTCTAACATGGCAAATGGAATTGGGGGATGCCTGCAGCCAGGTCTCATGTCCTGCCAGGGTTAGGTTTGTCTTACTGAAGTTTTATGTAGCCAGTGACACAGTCAGATAAGTGCTGATGAAAGTCACGTGGCTCCAGTGTGATGGACGGATTAAAAAGCCAGCACAGTGCACCGTTCTGCATCTGGCTCCCCTGTGCCTCCCACTTATCACCAATCCAACAACCTCTTAACCACAATTTAAAAATCCAAAAAGCTCTAATAACCGAAAGGTTGCTTTTCTAAGTTTGGAGACATATTTACCTTGAAGTAGAATCTGACTTACAAAGCTGTTTGTATTCTTAATTTTTCTTTTCTTTTCTTTTTTTTAAAGACAGAGTCTTGCTCTGTCACCCAGGCTGGAGTGCAGGGGCGTGATCTCGGCTCACCACAACCTCCACCTCCCGGGTTCAAGCAACTCTCCTACCTCAGCCTCCCAAGAAGCTGGTTCTACAGGCACGCACCACCACACCTGCCTAATTTTTGTATTTTTAGTGGAGATGGGGTTTCGCCATGTTGGCCAGGCTGGTCTTAAACTCTTGGCCTCAGGTGATCTGCCTGCCTCGGCCTCCCAAAGTACTGGGATTACAGGCATGAGCCACTGTGCCTGGCCAAATTTTTCCATTTCTGTGACTAAGCATACTTTATTGTAGAACTAATTACATGTGTGTGGCTCTAGGGTGGTGGAGATATTCCATAAAATACAGTGGATAAACTGTATTGTCTTTCTAAAATTCTGAAATACTTTTGGGCACATGGGATAAGAGATTGTTAACTTGTAGAAATCATTTCATATCAATACATAAAGAGCTTTTACACTTTTTTTTTTTTTTTTTTTGTGAGACAGAGTCTCGCTCTGTCACCCAGGCTGGAGTGCAATGGCACAATCTTGGCCCACTGCAACCTCTGCCTCCCAGGTTCAACCGATTCTCCTGCCTCAGCCTCTGGAGTAGCTGGGATTATAGGCACCCACCACCATGCCCAGCTAATTTTTTGTATTTTTAGTAAAGACAGCGTTTCGCCACGTTGGCCAGGCTGTTCTTGAACTGACTGTAGGTGATCCACCTGCCTCAGCCTCCCAAAGTGCTGGGATTACGGGTGTAAGCCACCACGCCTGGACCTTTCTTTGATTTTCTAACAACTACAAAGAATGCACTTTGTGATTTCTCTTTGATATCCTGGTTATTTAACAGTGTGTTGTTTAATTTCCACATATTTGTGAGTTTCCCAAATTCTAGTTTGTGAAGTTCTTGGTTAGGATTTGTTCAAATATTCTTTCTTCTCATTTCTCTCTCTCCTGTCCTTCTGGAATTCCCTTTATAAATATGTTGGCACGCCTGAAGGTGCCCCATGGGTCTCTGAGAGACTTCAGTGATAGTCTATTTGATGAGTCATCATTTTCATACTTTTGTTTCTTTGAAAATGTTTTTCTGGCCAGGTGTGGTGGCTCATGCCTGTAATCCCACCACTTTGGGAGGGCGAGGGGGGCAGATCACTTGAGGTCAGGAGTTCAAGACCATCCTGGCCAACAAGATGAAATCCTGTCTTTTCTAAAAATACAAAAATTAGCCAGGTGTGCCACATGCCTGTAATCCCAGCTGCTCAGGAGGCTGAGGCAGGAGAATTGCTTGAACCGGGGAGGCGGAGGTTGCAGTTAGCTGAGATTGTGCCACTGCACTCTAGCCTGGGTGACAGAGCAAGATTCCGTCTCGGAAAAAAAAAAAAAGAAAAGAAAATGCTTTCCTGTAGTTCTTTGAACACATTTAAAATAGCCAATGTCAAATCTTTGTCTAGTAAGTCCAACATCTAGGCTTCCTTGTAGATGGATTCTATTCTGTTTCCTTTCAACTGTATAGGCCACATTCTTATTTCTTTGTATATCTTGTCGGTTTCTTTAAACACTAGACATTTTCTTTTTATTTATTTTTTGCGACAAGGTCTCACTCTGTCCCCCAGGCTGGAGTGCAGTGGCATGATCATGGCTCACTGCAATCTTGAACTCCTGAGCTCAAGCAACCCTCCCAACTCAGCATCCTCAGTAGCTGGGACTACAGGCATGCACCAAAACACTTGGCTAATGTTTTAATTTTTTGTAGAGACAGGGTCTCACTATGTTGCCCAGGCCAGTCTCAAACTCCTGGCCTCAAACAACCCTCCCGTCCCAGCCTCCCGAAGTGCTGGGATGACAGACATGAGCCACCATGCCTGGCTATTGTTTTAAATATCATTAGTGGCAACTCCAGAAATCAGATACCTCTCAACCCAGGTTTGTTTGGTTTGGTTGGTTACTTTGGTTTTGGGCATATTGTTTCATTCATTTCTTGGTTTTCTTTTTTGCTGTTTGTTGTGTTTATTTTTGCTGAAATAATCTGGTAAATTCGATATTCATTGTTGTGTTTAGCCACTGAAGTCTCTGTTTGGTTAGCTTAGTGGTCAGCTCATTAATGGACAGAGATATCCTTAAATGCTTCCAACTGGTAAGCCTCCCAGCGTTTGTCAAGGGGCTCTTGTTTTTGTTAGGGGATGCCTTCATCACCCAGACAGGCAGTTTGCAACTCTGCCTTGGTTTTCGCTGCCTGCTTACTCAGTAAGAACCAAGAGCACAGGGCCTTCTCAAGTCTTCTCTGGCATGCCCACAGCCCTGATCGTGTGAGTGGGGTTGGAGATTCCCAGGAATACGATGGAGCTTTTCAAAGTCCCCTATGACATCTCATGGCCCAGCTTTTCCTTTTCCATTTATTGGTGAGCTTCTTGTTTGCCCTAGCTGTTAATGCCACTTGAGGCAGCTTTGTGAAGCTAAACAATCGTCTATAATTGTTTAGGAGAAATATCCAAAGGCTTTTTGCACCAGACAAACTTGAGTCACTTCAAATAAACACAACCCCTGTGAGAGAAAGTTTCCAGGTTTGCCATACAAGTCATATATAATGACAATTTCCCAGGAATGAGACTTTGAAGGAGTTCCCACTCTGTTTTGCCCCCTCCCACAGCTGCCGGGCTGCTGGTTTTTACCGTGGTTGTGAGCTACTCGTTTTCTTTTTTATTTTCTTTTGAAAGGGAATCTTGCTCTATCCCCCAGGCTGGGGTGGAATGGTGTGATTACAGCTCACTGTAACCTCTGCCTCCTGGGTTCAAGCGATTCTCTTGCCTCAGCCTCCTGAGTAGCTGGGATTACAGGTGCCCGCCACCACACCTGGCTAATTTTTATATTTCAGTTGAGATGGGGTTTCACTATGTAGGTCAAGCTGGTCTTGAACTCCTGACCTCAAATGATCCGCCCGCCTCAGCCTCCCAAAGTGCTGGGATTACAGGCATGAGCCACTGCTCCCAGCCGAGATACTGGTTTTCAAGGCTAGGGAAAGTGAGAAAGGAATAGAACAAGTTAACATCACAAAGCTCTTTTTTCTTACTGAGATGCAACCATTTTTTCGTGAATATATGCTCCTCACATTGTTGCATGCCTTTGGTTAATTTCCACAGGTAAAAAAAAGTCGCTTGTGATCATTTTTGCCAGTATTCTCATTGTTTTCACAGAGAAACAAGATTTTTAAGGTCTGTGCTCTGCTATTTCTGCTGACATCCAACCCACATATTTTGTTTTCTTATCTATCATCATTCATCTATATATATATATATATATATATATTTTTTTTTTTTTTTTTTTTTTTTTGAGATGGAGTCTCGCTCTTTCTCCCAGGCCAGAGTGCAGTGGCACTATCTCGGCTCACTGCAAGCTCTGCCTCCCGGGTTCACGCCATACTCCTGCCTCAGCCTCCCGTGTAGCTGGGACTACAGGCGCCCACCACTGCACCTGGCTAATTTTTTGTATTTTTAGTAGAGACAGGGTATCACCGTGTTAGCCAGGATAGTCTCGATCTCCTGACCTCGTGATCCGCCCACCTCGGCCTCCCAAAGTGCTGGGATTACAGGCGTGAGCCACCGCACCTGGCTTATCAGTATATTTTCTATTTCCACTGTAACTTCTTTTTGACCCACAAGTAAATAAGAAGTGTGTTGCTTAAATTCCAGAATATTCTAATTATCTCTTGGTATTGGTTTCCAGTTTAATTCCATTGTGTTCAGATATCATGCTCTATACAATTTCGACCCTGTTTTGAAATGTCTATAATGTTCAGCAAATGGCCATTTGGTAATTTTTCTGTGAACAAGTTCTGTGCTCTTGAAAAGAATTTGTATTCAGACCAGACGCGGTGGCTCATGCCTGTAATCCCAGCACTTTGGGAGGCCAAGGCGGGCATATCAGCTGAGGTCAGGAGTTCGAGACCAGCCTGGCCAACATGGTGAAACCATGTTTCTCTCAGAAAATAAAAAAATTAGCTGGTGTGGTGGCGCGCACCGGTAGTCCTAGCTACTGGGGATGGTGAGGTGGGAGAATCACTTGAATTCGAAAGGCAGAGGCTGCAGTGAGCCAAGATCTCACCACTGCACTCCAGGCTGGGTGACAGGGTGAGACCCTGTCTCAAAAAAAAAAAAAAAGAAAAGAAAAAGAAAAAATCTGTATTCCAAAGTTTCTGGTTGGAATGCTCTATTTCTGTGATATAGGTTAAATTTGTTAATTCCATTGTTCAAATCTTCAATACTCCTACTAATTTTATCAGTTTGAGAGAAATCAGTTAAAAATCTACTACTGTTCCTCCCCCTTTGTAGTCTGTCATTCTTGAGACTGTATTATTCAGTGTTAAAAATTTTGAGTTGTTATATGATTTTATGTTTCTGGTGGGCTTAACGTTTTATTATTAAGAAATGTCCATCTTGTCTGGGCGCAGTAGCTCATTCCTGTAATCCCAGCACTCTGGGAGGCCAAGGCAGGCAAATCACTTGAAGTCAGGCATTTGAGACCAGCCTGGCCAACATGGTGAAACCCTGTCTCTACTATAAATACAAAAATTATCTGGGCATGGTGGTGCATGCCTGTAATCCCAGATACTCGGGAGGCTGAGGCACGAGAATTGCTTGAACCTGGGAGGTGGAGGTTGTAGTGAGCCCAGATCGCACCACTGCACTCCAGCATATGAGACAGAATGAGATTCTATCTTAAAAAAAAAAAAAAAAAAAAAAAAAAAGTCCATCTTGGCCAGGCATGGTGGCTCCCACCTGTAATCCCAGCACTTTGGGAGGCCAGGGTGGGAGGATCACTTGAGCACAGGAGTTCAAGACCAGCCTGGCCAATATAATGGGACCCTGTCTCTGAAGAAAAAAAAAAAAAAAGTCAATCTTATCTCAAGTAATGGGTTTTGCCTTAAAGTATATTTTGACCAACATTACTTAGCCTGCCTTGCCAAAGGTGAAACTTCCGTGTTTCATGTCTTATCTCACATACTCGCAATGCCACCATAAGGTAGTCATTATTATTATTATGATTTTACAAATGAGGAAAGTGGGCACTGAAAAGTTATCCTCCAACGTCAGAAAGACACCAGGAGATCCAGTCAAGATTCAAACCTAGATCTTTTCTAGCCCAGAGCCCAAGCTTTTTGCCACCTCTCTGCACTTTCTCTCTCTCTCTTTAGCCCAACCAGACATGCATGTTTCAGAAAAATATTCCATGAATTCAAAGACAGGAGAGAAAATTAGATTTTAAACTTCATATGTTTAGTGCAAACAAGATAGGCCGGGGGGCGGGGAACTTCTATTGAAAGAATCAGGCCGTATTTACTTCTATTGAAAGAAACTTCTATTGAAAGGCTCAGGCAGTATTTACTTCTATTGAAAGAAACTTCTATTGAAAGAATCAGGCAGTATTCAATCTTCGTTTCATTGTAGCTGTTTTCTGGAACCATTTTGAGCTAACTCATACAAGAAAACTGCATGTTTATTAAACTTCACTCATCTCTTCAAACATATACTATGCACCTAATACGTAAAGAGACATCCAGTTTATAGAGGTTCTCTAAAAGATGGGGTGAATGTCTCAGCAAAAACTAGAGAAAAAACACAAAGCAAACAAAACAGAAATACAGAAGTAGCAGAGGAAAGAGAATAAAGTTCCTACATAGTTTCAATGAAAAGGTGTTCGAAAGTAAATGTACACAGGGATGAAATTTGGGAGCAGGAGGTGAGTCTGAGAAGTTAATCATGTCATAGTTAAATGCTGAACACAGCTCTGTCTTCTTATGATAAACCTGCTGGCAGCTAAAAAGCTTTAGATTTATAGTACTCACCAAAAAAGAGCTATGAGATTCTAAATGTAAATTTTAAAATAATGTAAAATAGATGATTATGATACATAACAGTTAACGTGGACTAAATATGAAGATAAGAGTTTGTGAGTCTACAAATGACTACAAATTTGACTCTGAACTCTGGCACACTCATGAAGTGGGAGATGCTGTTACAGGATTCAAATGTCCACAAGATCAGAACAAACCAGTTCTCTGAGGTTCCTCAGAGGGAAGAAGCTATTCAGTGTTGGGAAACATCCTCCTCAACAACTTCCTTGCCTTACAACACGATGCCATACAGAGATCTGCTTTTACAAGGTGTCGTCAGCATTACAGCGTGGAGCTATGTATAAGAAATGACTCCATGGAGTCTTCCATCGCAGCAATAACATCAGCTATGATGCACCTCTCTAGGACTGCAAAGCTGAATGCACAGATGGTACAGTGTTCTGGAACAAAGTTCTAAACTCACATGTCTACAGGGACCAGGAAATAATGTGAGTCAAGTAAGCCACTTTTAAGAGGGAAAAGAATTCTTTGTGTATCAAAATGCGGATTGCATATGAAACACACATGAATATTCTCTCCGGCCAGGCACAGTGGCTCACGCCTGTAATCCCAGCACTTTAGGAGGCCGAGGTGGGGAGATCACCTGAGGTCAGGAGTTTGATACCAGTCTGACCAACATGGAGAAACCCGTCTCTACTAAAAATACAAAATTAGCCAGGCGTGGTGGCAAATGCCTGTAATCCCAGCTACCTGGGAGACTGAGGCAGGAGAATCACTTGAACCCAGGAAGTGGAGGTTGTGGTGAGCCGAGATCGCACCATTGTACTCCAGCCTGGGTAACAAGAGCGAAACTCCTCCATCTCCAAAAAAAAAAAAAAGAATATTCTCTCCTCTCTCAAAAGTTCTTTGGGCACCAAAATGGAGACTGCATATGAAACACACAAGAATATTCTCTCCTTACTCAAAGTGATATGCTTTCTTCCATTTTTCTGGGACTATGTGGCTTCTCAGTCTACCTTTCATTATTTCACTTTTTTAGAAATGGTGACAGGAATTTCTCTGCTATAAGAAAATCAACCGTGCAATTCCTCTGACAAGTGGCAGATGACACTCAGCCTCAGGGCTGAAGAAACAGCAAGACGGGAGGAGTGTGGGAAACTGAAAACCACAGGGCTTCCTGGAAAAAATAACTACTCCTTGGCTCTTGACAACTTTTGCCAGATCATCTTTTCAAAGTCAAAAGTCCAGATTTTATGTAAAACCTCTTGGTTTTTCAATGTTGGCTCCAAAAAAAAGTGATAAACAGGCTGTAGGAAAAGCAAAACCTACTTCTTACCAACTGAGGGTTTGAGACCTCTGGGCTTAAGGAGAAAATGGATTGCATATCATCTGGGCTATTCACATAATTATAATCATCAACTGAGTTTCTGAAGAATACTGAGCCCCAGTAGGTTCAAGGTTATACTCCTTGACAAGTGTGGTCTGTTGTGCTGTATGTAGACTGTAAATGTGGCCATCGACTCCTCCTGTCCCAGTACCCAAGTGTCCCTGCCCTGTAGATCTGAGTGCCTTCTCATTGACTTGAAGCTCCACTGTGTGACTTGCTTTGGTCCATGGGAAGTGAGCAAAGGTGATACAAGCAAAGGCTTGAAAGATGCTCGTGCATTGGGGCTTGCCCCCATCGCTGCTCTTTGAAACCCTGCCACCCTGTGATAAAGTGCAGCATAGCTGCTGGGGGATGAGAGGTCATGTGAATAGAGGCCCCTGGGCCCCAGCCCAGCCCATCATCAACCAGCAAAGTCGCCCAAGACCAAAAGACTTCCAGGCTGATCTGAAGAATTATGAGCTAAATAAATGATTGCTAGTTAGTTTGAGGTGGGTGGTTGCAGCAAAAGAGAACTGACACATATTAAAATATATCAGTACCTTCCTTTCAAGAAATGGTTTTTTTCTTGTCTAATCACCACCAGGCCTATTAACATGAAGTGTGTTACACATTCTTGTCACTTTTATTAACCTCTGTTTTGACAAAAGCATACAGCTACTCAGAGAGCAAAAGCTTTCTCATTTGCCTAAGGTGTTTGCTTCTACACAGCATCCACAACAAATACCTGGCTCTCCCAAAAGTCCTGGTGGACCACTCACTGTGAAAACTCCTCTAAGGGGCAGAACTGTCAGTAAAGAGTCTGATATAATTTGGCTCTGTCCCCACCCAAATCTCATGTTGAATTCGTAATCCTCAATGTTGGAGGAGGGGCCTGGTGGGAGATGGCTGGGTGATGGGGACTTCCCCCTTGCTGTTCTCGTGACAATGAGTAAGTTCTCACGAGATCTGGTTGTTTAAAAGTGTGCAACATTTCCCTTCCCCCTTCATTCTCTTCCTCCTGCTGTGTGAAGATGTGCCTGCTTTCCCCTTTGCCTTCCGCCATGATTTTAAGTTTCCTGAGGCCTCCCCTGCCGTGCTTCCTCTACAACCTGCAGAACTGTGAGCCAATTAAACCTCTTTTCTTCACAAATTACCCAGTCTCAGTTAGTTCTTTATGGCAATGCGAGAACAGACTAATACACAGTTACATGCTTTGGAGCTGGAGGGAAGACTGAAACCCTTTTAGGGAAAGGTTTAGTACCCTGAAAAAGCCACTAGCCTGAATATAATACAGACTATTGACAAAGTCTAGATTCCCCTGAAAAGATACCAGAGTACAGGTGGTATTGCAGTTACTTAGAAAAAAAATTCTAATTAAAAAACTAAAAAATAAATAAGCCACCCAACCACAAGAGAACATTATTACTTCCTAGTGTATGTGTAAGGTCAAAAGCCCCTCCCAGGTTTAAAATAAACCTATTGACTGTCAAGCTGCCCTTCTTGTTTCTCTCTTCTTTAATTCTTACAGTGTGCTCAAAGATGAAATGGCTGCAAGAGGCTCAGCAAATAGCTGAACTTGCTGACTTGCTGTATGAGCTGACTTGCTGTATAGAATTAGCATTATCAACATTAAAGGAAACTTCCAAAATACATGGCCTCTGTGTTCTATTAGTTAATCTACAGCCTTATTTTTCTGAAAGAAACTGAGACACCAGAGACAGCTGGTATTTTGATTCCTCCTATCCACAGAAATAAGTAAGATTATCTCCTCTTAGAAAACTTTTTCTTTCTGTTTTCTCTTGGGATATCAGGGTTGGCAGGGAGCGTCCTTAGTTTAATTCGGAGAGGCCTCAAGTCCTGAAAGAATTAGTTTAAAAGTAAAGGCTGTCTGAAGACCATCTTGTTTCACTACTCTATAGCCCAGAGTGTTTGAAACTTGTGGTTTTATGACACGTCATAATATCTAGCATGGCAATCCTAATCATTTTGTTTTTGAAATTTTTTCTAGATAATTCACATCTTTCATTGGAAAAATGTGGGGCTAGGAGGGTTGTCTTATACTTAGGACTTCCTAACATTTGGACACACATTATTCCCAAGCCAGGAGGACTGCTCTGTTTCAGAAAAAGGTAAGCTGAAAGACTATGTCCTCAACCCATGTCTACCAGACTTCCATTATCAGAAATTCTTCCCATATCCTAGCAGTAATCTGCAGATCTCAGACTTGCTTTTGTTCTTCTCTTTCTAGATAGGTATTTCAATGGATAACAAAGACGTGCCCACTTTTTGAGATCTAAATCTAGAATGGCTACTTTCTACATATTCTGTCTTGTTCCAGGGAAGGACATACCCTAAAAAAATGCAACACAATTTGCCTGCTTATTCCCTGAAGCACAGCACCCTTCATATTAGGAGCTTCAAGGATGCTTTAAAAATCCAAAAGCGTGGCCGAGCGTGGTGGCTCACTCCTGTAATCCCAGCACTTTGGGAGGCCAAGGCGGGCGGATCACGAGGTCAGGAGATCAAGACCATCCTGGCTAACACGGTGAAACCCCGTCTCTACTAAAAATACAAAACATTAGCTGGGGGTGGTGGTGGGTGCCTGTAGTCCCAGCTACTTGGGAGGCTGAGGCAGGAGAATCACTTGAACCCTGGAGGTGGAGCTTGTAGTGAGCCGAGATGGCGCCATTGCACTCTAGCCTGGGTGACAGAGCGAGACTCCGTCTCAAAAAAAAAAAAAAAAATTCCAAAAGTGTAACCTCTATTTCCTAAGCATTCCTTCTTTCTTGATGATTCCTGATAAAGTAAACCCATCCACTTTTTAAACTCTCATTTTCAGGATCGGAGAAATTTGCTAATCTTCCTAATAGCCCAATCCTGCCACCTTACTTCTTCCTTTTTGTCTCCCTCCTCATTTCCCAGTCAGGTTTAGTAAATGAAGAATTATTTCTTTGGAATCATATGCCATCCTATCTCATTTGTTTGTTGACGATGGCAATCAAGGCTAGTACGAACATCTTGTCGTATTCCACGATCCCTCTGCAGGCCTGAGAAGACTCACCAGCAAGAGAGGGAAAGAGAGACTCGATAACATCTAACAAATGTGCCTGGCATTTTGCTGGACGTTTTCGGGTAAATATCTTATATCATACTCTATAATTTTCCTCAATCCATGATGGCATTCCCAGACAATTCCATTCATGATCAAACAATGAATCATCTTCTCTGGTTATCATTTTGCAAAAAATTACTATATCCTACTACTAACAGATTCCATTCTTTTTGGGGATATATGCCTTTAATTTAAAACAGACTCCCTTTCTTTATGCATATACCCCAAACACCACTCTATCCCAATGTCCCCCACATCAGCCATGTGAAAATTCAGGAATTTAAAACCCAACTAAAGTTTAAAAACAGAAATGGCAATCCTATGTAAAATAGACACATTGACTTTTAAAAAACATTTTAACTTCACCTTTTTATACAACTTCAAAAAGTAATAGCTTAGTTATCTTTATGACAATACACTGATTTTCATATTATTGCCTGGTAGCTAATAATTTTAATCAACTCTTCGACTTCCTATGACATTAAATTTCAGGCTGGGCTCGGTGGTTCACGCCTGTAATCCCAGCACTTTGGGAGGCCGAGGCGGGTGTATCACTTGAGGTCAGGAGTTTGAAACCAGCCTAACCAACATGGTGAAACCCTGTCTTTTAGCTGGTGTGGTGGCGTGCGCCTGTAGTCCCAGCTACTGGGGAGACTGAGGCAGGAGAATCGCTTGAATCTGGGAGGCAGAGGTTGCAGTGAGCCAAGATTGTGCCACTGCACTCCAGCCTGGGCGACAAAGCTAGACTTTGTCTCAAAAATAAATAAATAAATATTTCAAGCTGACTCTGTGTGTGTGAATGTATGTGATCAATCTTTCTAGAAATAACCGTGGTCTTAATTTTTTGCAAATATTTTCACCTTTTTTCACATCTTTGACAGAGCAGGAGCACTGTCATCTCGGACAAACCCCACCACTTTAAGTTCCACCTCCCTTTCTAGCTTCATGCATTTCAAGGAAATCACTTCCAACTACAAGCAGCCAGAAACAGCAGACAGTAAAACACAGATAAGACCCCTGGGGCACAGAGGGAGGTGAGGGAAAAGTCTCTTGGGTAACTGCCAAACTTCACCCTCATACACTGGGCCCCAGTAAAACAGTGGGCCTTAATAAGCACATTCCTTTCCGTTCAGGTGCACTAAGATAGGGAGGCTAAAAGCAGACTCGGGGCTATGCCTGCCGCGCAGAAAGATGTATGGGAACAGACACACACCTCTCCCTCCCAGATAAGCACAACAAAGAGACACAGAAGCAGTACAGGCTTCTGATAAACTCTCCCGCCCTGAATCCTTGAAAACTCTTAGTCTGTAACAGAGTGTGGCTTCTGACCTAACTCAGTCAGAAGTCCCTCCCAGGTTCAGAATAAACCTGTTAACTGTTAAGCAGCGCTTCGTGTTTCTCTCCTCTTTCTTTAATTCTTTTTTTTTTTTTCTCTGTAGCCCAGGCTGGAGTGCAGTGGCGTGATCTTGGCTCACTCCAAGCTCCGCCTCCCAGGTTCTCGCCATTCTCCTGCCTCAGCCTCCCGACTAGCTGGGACTACAGACAACTGCCACCATGCCTGGCTTATTATTATTATTATTATTTGTTTTTGTATTTTTAGTAGAGACGGGGTTTCACCATGTTAGCCAGGATGGTCTCAATCTCGTGACCTGGTGATCCGCCTGTCTTGGCCTCCCAAAGTGCTGGGATTACAGGCGTGAGTCACTGCGCCCTGCCCCTTTAATTCTTACAATCTTATACTTTCTTGGCCAGTGTTTATGAAAGAAACTTGAATTCAAAAAGATCTTTTTTTTTTTCCTATTTCCCCAATATTTCACTACCCATGTACTGAGCACCTTTAGTGCACCAGGCAAAAAATGCACCGAGATAAATAAGCAGAGGTCTTGACCTCAAGGAACTTGCAGTCTAATCAGGGAAAACACCAATACATAACAGATGAGTAAATGTAATAATACTTTTGGTGTTACAGCATGTGCCTAGTCCCAGTATGACACAAAAACAGATCATTTCCCCAGAGGCCCCAGGAGATGCCTTTGATCATCCCTATAAGGAGAGCCCTCCCTTAAGTCATCCAACCCAACCTCATCATCCTACCACCTAAACCTGACCCTTCCTTACAAGAGCCCTCTGCTGTTATGGGGCCCCATAATCCTAGCAATCAACATGGCTGGAACCCTCAGTGTAATTACCTAGTCCTCTTCTCCGCTAGCCTCTCAGAGCCATACAAGCAGTTTGACAATCATACCTAGCAATCCTTCAATAGCATCTTTTTTTTTGAGTCAGAGTTTCACTCTTGTTGCCCAGGCTGGAGTGCAATGGTGCGATCTCGGCTCACTGAAACCTCCACCTCCCAGGTTCAAGCGATTCTCCTGCCTCAGCCTCCCGAGTAGCTGGGATTACAGGCATGCACCATCATGCCCAGCTAATTTTGTATTTTTAGTAGAGATGGGGTTTCCCCATGTTGGTCAGGCTGGTCTGGAACTCTCAACCTCAGGTGATCCACCGGCTTCAGTCTCCCAAAGTGCTGGGATGACAGGCATGAGCCACCGCGCCTGGCTTAACAGCATCTTTTTTAAGACTCCCTCATTCACATTGACTTGCTTCCACCCTTATAACTCTGACCTAAGCAAACATCATAATCTCCTATCTAGGTTCCTGCTGCTTCTTGTCTCCCCAATTGCATACCATGCCAGCAGACTGCTCTGCAGGAAGCAAGATCTTTCCACAGGACCGCATTTGAAGTCCTAGACCATCTAATCCCAACCTTTCTAACTTGACTTCCACCTGCCACTCTCACACATTCTGTGGTCTAAATAAACTACACTTACATAATGGTTATCACAAATACCCCAACTCCACGTCTTTCTCAGGAAGTTCCTTATTAACAACAATATAGTTTCCAACCTTCTCAAGTACCAATCCCAGACATAAAGATAAAAATTAGGCCAGGCGCAGTGGCTCACACCTGTAATGCCAGCACTTTCAGAGGCTGAGGCGGGAGGATCTCTTGAGGCCAGGAGTTCAAGACCAGTTTGGCCAACATGGTGAAAGCCCATCTCTATTAAAAAAAAAAAAAAAAATTAGCTGGGCATGGTGCCAGGCGCCTGTAGACCCAGCTACTCAGGAGGCTGAGACAGGAGAATCACTTGAACCTAGGAGGCGGAGGTAGCAGTGAGCCATGATCACGCCACTGCACTCAAGCCGGGGAGACAGAGTGAGACTCCGACTCAAAAAAAAAAAAAAAAAATTAAATGACAGCTTCTCTGGTAAGTTTTACCCTGCCTCTCCCATTTGGAAAAAAAAAATTCATTCTCTTTTGAACTCCCCTAGCGACGTATCTGTGCCTCTAGTCTTTTTACTAATGCTGTTGTGCCTAATAGAACAGATTTTGAAGAGCAGGACCATCTTCACCTCCCAAAGCCCAACATTTGTATGTAGTAAGTAATCAATAAATCCTATTTGATTGCATTAATGCCTATTAGTTTTACTTTGCAGTGAAACATAGATTCAAGCAGCATCTCTCCATAGGCTGGAGAACTCACCTTATTTCCGCAGGAAATTGTGCGTTTGTGACCAGGAAACTGGAGATTTTACACTAGTGGAGTAGCTTCAAAAACCTGTTGATCTCTGGGTACATTATTGGTTCTCCCACGAGAGACAATGCACAGTGCTTTACCATCATTCCTTCTTCAAAGCGTTCTGCTTTGACGCCCGGTACTCCTGGAGAATACAGTGAGAAGGACCCAGCTACATAAGGCACAGATAGAGGATGTCACGTTTTTCTTAATGATGCTTTGATTTTATAGAGCAAATTCATTTTTGATACCAAAGAATACAAAACAAAGGCTAAAGGGCAGGGCAGGACTAGAATTATTAAATCAGAAAAATCAGTCAGTAACCTCATTCTTAGTTTTGGTACCAGTTAAACTACATCAATACAAGCAGGCAAAACTAGCTTTGTTAGCTAATTATTTGGAATGCAGAATAAGTCCGTTTGCATAATTTGCTTAGCTTTGCATTCTTTCATGTTGATCTAAGAAAATGAAGTCAGTATATCTGCATAAGAACAAGCTTCTTCTAGACCAATCATTCCTCAAGTATCCTGAACTGGGAAAGTAAATGTAGTTGGTCCAAAGCTGTATAGGAGAGAAAAAGAAGAGACCTAATCGTTCTTATCTTTGGCTTCATACTGGAATACTTCATAATTCATACTTCATACTGGAATCACCTGAGGAGCTGCAAAAAATACTTCTACAGGCCAGGTGCAGTAGCTCACACCTGTAATCCCAGCACTTTGGGAGGCCAAGGCAGGAGGATTGCTTGAGCCAAGGAGTTCAAAACTAGCCTGGGCAATATAGTGAGACCTTGCCACTACTAAAAATTAAAAAAAAAAAAATAGCTGGGCATGGTGGCACATGTCTGTGGTCCCAACTACTTGGGAGGCTGAGGTGGGAAGATCACTTGAGTCTGGGAGATTGAGGCTGCAGTGAACCACTATCATGCCACTGCACTCCAGCCTGGATGACAGAGCAAGGCCTGTCTCAAAAAAAAAAAAATAGGCTGGGCGCAGTGGCTCACACCTGTAATCCCAGCACTTTGGGAGGCCAAGGTGGGCAGATCACTTGAGGTCAGGAGTTCAACACCAGCCTGGCAACATGGTGAAACCCTGTCTCTACTAAAAATGCAAAAATTAGCTGGGCGTGGTGGCGGATGCCAGTAATCCCAGCTACTCGGGAGGCTGAGGCAGGAGAAATCGCTTGAACCCAGGAGGCACAGATTGCAGTGAGAGGAGACGGTGCCACCGCACTCCAGCCTGGGCAACAGAGTGAGACTCCGTCTCCAAAAAAAAAAAATACTGCCACCTAGGTCCACCTCTAAAGAGTCTGTTTCATCAGAGTGGGTGCAAGGCTGGGCAATAAGTTTTGTTAAAGCTTCTCAGATGGTTGTTACATATAGCCAAGGCTAAAAGCCACTGCATGAAACCAGAGGGGCCCAACCTGTCTGCACATTGGAATCACCTTGGAATCTTAAAATTCCCACAATCCAGGCCACAGCTCAGATCAACTAAACGCCAATCTCTGGCGGAGGGGTGCAGGCAATTCGCGGTTTCTGAAGCCCTCCAGGTGATTCCAATGTGTAGACAAGTTTAGTAGCCACTAGCACACACCACTCGTTCTGAATCCTAGCTGGACACTGGAATTACCCAAAAAACATTTAAGAATCCCAATGTCCAGCCCATATCCCAAACATATTAAATCACGGTCTCTGGGGAGGGGCCTCGTGCATCAGGATTTCTAAAGGGCTCTCCGTGTGATTCCAGCATGCAGCTTGGTTTGTCAGGTACTCCTCTTGACTCAATGTAGAAGGCATTAAGAGATATGCTGTCCTAAAAGTCCTTCAGTCTAACAGAGAATGTGAAAGACTCGGAAAGAGTGTAAACAGGCAAAAATATGTATCCTAAGAACACATGAACACATAGAGGGGAATGACACACACTGGGGCCTATCAGAGGGTGGAGGGTGGGAGAAGGGAGAGGATCAGGAAAAACAACTAATGGGTACTGGGCTTAATACCTGGGTGATGAAATAATCTGTACAACAAACCCCCATGACACAAGTTTACCTATGTAACAAACCTGCACTTGTACCCCTGAACTTGAGTTAAAAAAAAAAACAAAGAAAAAGTATATATCACCTTGACTCCTGATAGTTCTAAATCAATGATTTCTAGGTTCCTTTTGAAGAATATATTCTCTCTGCAGGACAGGGGTTCCTCATGGAGCTTGGGCCTAGGGGAGAAGCGTGTTCATGTGTCTTCTCCGACTCCTATTGGACATCTTTGTTTTGTTTGTTTGTTTGTTTGTTTTTGAGATGGAGTTGTGCTCCATCACCCAGGCTGGATTGCAGTGGCACAATCTCAGCTCACTGCAAGCTCCACCTCCTCAGTTCAAGCCATTCTCCTGCCTCAGCCTCCCGAGTAGCTGGGACTACACCGGGCTGGTGCCCACCACCATGCCCGGCTAATTTTTTGTATTTTTAGTAGAGATGGGGTTTCACCATGTTGGCCAGGATGGTCTCGATCTCCTGACCTCGTGATCTGCCCGCCTCGGCCTCCCAAAGTGCTGGGATTACAGGCGTGAGCCACCATGCCCAGCCATTATTGGCCATCTTTGAAACATAACTTTCTTAGCTGTGAATGGTAAGTACCTTGAAGAATTTTTGTTGGAATTAAATGAGATAATGCATGTAAAGGCCTTAGCGGAGTGTCTGGCACACAAGAAATGTTCATTAACGATTTGCTATTACCACCTTTATCCTAGTTTATGAAACTGATTCGATCCCAGTCACTGTCACCTTAACAACAGTAACAAAGAACGTGGGCGAAATAAAGTTAAATTTCACTGCTCAGTTGTGCCTCAGTTTTCAGAAAGTGATTTTATTTTAGACACACTGTTCCGCCAGACCCTCATTGACTTCAGTAGGGATAGCACCATGTGTGAGGGGCTGGCAAAGAGATTCAGAGCCAGTGAACGAGACTTAGGGGCTGTGGCTGTTGTTGTTGCTGTTGTTGTTGTTGTTGTTGTTGTTGTTGTTGAGACAGAGTCTCGCCCCGTTACCCAGGCAGGAGTGCAATGGCGTGATCTCAGCTCACTGCAACCTCTGCCTCCCGGGTTCAAGCAATTCTCCTGCCTCAGCCTCCTCAGTATCTGGGATTACAGGCGCACACCACCACGTCTGGCTAATTTTTTTTTTTTTTTTGTATTTTTAGTAGAGATGGGGTTTCACTATGTTGGCCTGTCTCAGCCTCCCAAAGTGCTGGGATTACAGGCGTGAGCCACCATGCCCAGCCAAGACATAGGGTTTATTGAAGGGACTCACAAACTCACAAACAGGGCAGTCCAGTGGCAGTGGGCTGGGCAGGAGAACCACAGTTGCTTGTAAAAAGCATGCAGTTCGGCTGGGCACGGCAGCTCATGCCTGTAATCCCAGCACTTAGTGAGGCCGAGATGGGTGCATCAATTGAGGTCAGGAGTTCAAGACCAGCTCGGCCAACAAGGCAAAACCTCATCTCTACTAAAAATACAAAAATTAGCCAGGCGTGGTGGTGCATGCTTGTAGGCCCAGCTACTCAGGAGGCTGAGGCAGAAGAATCACTTGAACCCGGGAGGCGGAGGTTGCAGTGAGCTGAGACTGCGCCACTGCACTCTAGCCTGGGCAACAGGGCAAGAACCTGTCTGGGAAAAAAAAAAAATCATGCAGTTTATACAGCATTTTCACTTAGTACCCCCCCACCAGCAATCTCCACCAGGCAACACTTTATTTAACCCAAAACAACGGGCCTTGATCCCCTGTACAACCTGCATTCCACAGGAAGCGCTAGGGATTCAGATGTTCCTCATAGATAGAGAATGATCTGTCCAAAATAAAGCCTTCACAGAAAAAAACAAAGAGAATGAATCCCCGGGTTGGCCACTCCTGGATCTCCTAGTTCAGAGCTCAGAACACACATTCTTCTTAGAACATACAGTCATTCTCCGGGTATGTTTAAGTTAAGGTATTGGTGTCAGCTGTGCTTGACACACACACACACACACACACACACACACACACACACTCTAATTCTCTCTCTCTCTTCCTCCCACACCTTAGAAATACGAAAGTGTAAGTTACGTGAAAAAAACACTCAGCATTACTAATAATCATTTGCAGAGAAATGCAAATTAAAATTACAATGGGATATCATCTTATACTAGTCAGAATGGCTATTATTAAAGCAAAACAACAGAATTGGCGTGGATTACACACTGTTGGTGGGGATGTAAATTAGTTCAACCTCTATAGAGAGATTTCTCAAAGAACTAAAAATAGAACTACCATCCAACCTAGCAATCCCATTACCGGGTATCTAACCAAAGGAAAAGAAATCATTATATTAAAAAAAACCTGTACCCACTCATATGTTCATCGCAGCACTATTCACAATAGCTAAAAGTCATGAAACCATGACCTAAGTGTCCATCAACGGTTGACTGGATAAAGAAAATATGGTACATATGCACCATGGAATACTATGCAGCCATAAAAATGAACAAAATCATGTCCTTTACAGGAACATGGATGAAGCTGGAGGCCATCATCCTAGGTGAACTAAAAAACAGAACATCAAATATCACACGTTCTCACTTTTAAGTGGGAACTAACCAATGGGTACACATGGACCTAAAGATGGAAATAATAGAGACTAGAGACTCCAAAAGAGGATGGGACGGGGTGAGAGTTGAAAAATTGCCTATCAGGTACAATGTTCACTATTTGAGTAATGGGTATGCAAGAAGCCTAATTCCCATGGTACACAATATACCGATGTAAATAACATGCACATGTACCCCTAATACAAAATAATAAATAAAATAAAACACAAAGTGCAAGTAAATCCCCAAGAGATCAAAGCAACAGAGTACAGACCAAAATGAGAACAATCTAAGCATGACAGGTGATGTCTTCTTTTATGACTATGTAACTGCAATTGTAAGAATGTATTTCGTGTCAGTATTTTTGGATGGATGAATAATTTTTTAGGTTACTGAAATCTAAGATCTTAACTCAAGTAAAACAAGGTTTTTAAATAAAATTTGATCCTTAAGCTCATTCTATGTTGCCAAGACAACTCAGCATTAAGCATAACATTTGCTTTTCAAAAAGCATATCACTAACTATAATCCCCACCATGAGCAGCTGAGTAGAAAGGCAGGTTGAACCTGAACTCCAAAACCAACCTAAAACTCAGGAAGTGGAAGGAGCATCGGCTAGGCCCTGGCCACTGGGATTCAGATGCACCAGGTTCACACTCTAGCTCCACCGCGAAGGTAGTTTTATATCCTTGGTCAAGCCTCTCTCACCCTCTCCAAGCCCATTCCCCGATCTTTAAAATGGATTTTACACACACACATACAGCTATTATAACAATTAAATGAAATAAGCTACATGAAATACTTAATGGGGTGCCAGGCCCAGCACATACACATTCAAAACGTGCTAGCTGCAAATGTTTTTATTCTGTGAACTGAAAAATAAATTCAATTATTATTATTTATTTTTTTTAGACAAGGTCTGCCTCTGTCACCCAGGCTGGAGTGCAGTGATGTGATCAAGCTGACTGCAGCCTCAATCTCCTGGGCTCAGGTGACCCTCCCACCTCTGCCTCCTCAGGTGCTAGGACCACAGGCATATGCCACCACACTTGGCTAATTTTTTTTAAATTTTTGGTAAAGACGAAGTTTTGGGCTGGGCGTGGTGGCTCACGCCTGTAATCTCAGCATTTTGGGAGGCTGAGGCGGGTGGATCATGAGGTTAGGGGTTCGAGACCAGCCTGACCAACATGGTGAAACCCCATCTCTACCAAAAATATAAAAACATTAGCCGGGCATGGTGGCAGGTGCCTGTAATCCCAGCTATTCGGGAGGCTGAGCCAGGAGAATTGCTTGAACCCAGGAGGCGGAGGTTGCAGTGAGCCGAGATCTCACCACTGCACTCCAGCCTTGGCAGCAGGGTGAGATTCCGTCTCAAAAAAAAAAAAAAAAAAAAAGAAGAAGGTGATAGGCACGTGGAGAAGAAAAGAAAGAGCAGGGCAATGAAGATGTGGGGTGCCAAGAGGAAAAAGAGGCAGGCTGACCTGTCAATCAGGCTGGTCAGGATAAGTCTTGCTGAAAAGGGGAGTGTAGCTGGAGGAGGTGAGGGAGTAGGCCAAGAGGGCAAAGACGGAAGAGCATTCCAGTCGGAGGAAAGACCCCAAGGTGGGAGCCTGCCTGATTATGTCTAGGGAACCTGAGTCACATGGGTAGCCAATGCAGGATTTTGAGAAGAGGGTGGCATAAACTAATTTTTGTTTTAAGTAGATCACATCGGGTTCTCCGTTGAGAACAGAGGGGCAAGGAGAGAGGGTAATCTGCCGACAGACTATAATATAATACAAAAAGGAAATGGTGGCTTGGACCAAGGTGGTGACACTGGAGGTGGCACGATACTGGAGGTGGCAAAGTCAATCAGCTGGCTCTACTTTCAAGGTATCATCAAGAGGGATTTTCAAATGGATTGGATGTAGGCTATGAGAGAGCGAGAGGGCTCAATGATTTCTACAAAGTGTTTGGCTCCAGCAGCATGGCTGCCATCAACTCAGACAAAGCAAGCATTGGGGCTAACAGGACAGGGAGGAGGACCACGGACTGACTCCTACAGCACTCACAGTTCTGGGGAGAGGAAGAGGGATCAACAAAGGGTACCACCACGGAGCAGCCAGGGAGGACAGGAGGAAACCTAGAAGCAAAGACACCAAAGCCATCCTTTCCAGAAAGCTACAAATAAAAATATCATAATCATATTCCCCCATTTAGACAATCACAAAAACAAACAAAATACAAGACAAAAAAAATTCTTGATGATCAACTTTTTAAAGTAATGGATTCTTAGATTTTAAAGTTATCCTGATTCTCTCACAAGTAAGATATTGAGAAGCTTATGTAAAACCTTGGTTCTCTCCTTCATAAGAGCATGTTTCTATTTCTTGCTCTCTGCCAGAGTCTGTTACACTGGTCCTCCCAAAAACAAAGCCTCAAGGACTCCACTTCATGTCTTCTTGCACTGGCCTCAAGGAAATATGACAGAAATTGAAACAGCCTCTAAATTTCTTTTTTATTATTATTATACTTTAAGTTCTAGGGTACATGTGAGCAATGTGCAGGTTTGTTACATATGTAAACATGTGCCATGTTGGCGTGCTGCACCCGTTAACTCGTCATTTACATTAGGTGTATCTCCTAATGCTATCCCTCCCCCCTCCCCCCAACCCATGACAGGCCCCGATGTGTGATGTTCCCCTTCCTATGTCTAAGTGTTCTCATTGTTCAAATTCTCACCTATGAGTGAGAACATGCGGTGTTTGGTTTTCTGTCCTTGCGATAGTTTGCTCAGAATGATGGTTTCCAGCTTCATCCATGTCCCTTAAAAAAACATGAATTCATCCTTTTTTATGGCTGCATAGTATTCCATGGTGTATATGTGCCACATTTTCTTAATCCAGTCTATCATTGATGGACATTTGGGTTGGTTCCAAGTCTTTGCTATTGTGAATAGTGCTGCAATAAACATACGTGTACATGTGTCTTTATAACAGCATGATTTATAATCCTTTGGGTATACACCCAGTAATGGGATGGCTGGGTCAAATGGTATTTCTAGTTCTAGATCCTTGAGGAATCGCCACACTGTCTTCCACAATGGTTGAACTAGTTTACAGTCCCATCAACAGTGTAAAAGTGTTCCTATTTCTCCACATCCTCTCCAGCACCTGTTGTTTCCTGACTTTTTAATGATCACCATTCCAACTGGTGTGAGATGGTATCTTATTGTGGTTTTGATTTGCATTTCTCTGGTAATAGCCTCTAAATTTCTAATGGAAAGGATTCCTGGAGAAGAAAGAAAGAGTCCACATGAGACACAGGACATTTCAACAGCAAATCGATAGTGCTGTTTCCCATTATCTCACACTCACACACACACACACATGCACACACACACACGCACACACACACAGGCACACATACACGCACATGCACACACACGATCTGTTCTCTTCATGGTGCCCAAATCTTAACCCTTTCACAACTAAACTCTGCTTTGTTATTCTAATTCTTTGGGTTTTTTGGTTAAGCAAGTTTTCTGACATTTTTCTTATTCTGAACACCTTTCTGATCTTGGATAATCACAATTACAGTCAGCAGAGTAACTAACAAGCGGACTTCATCTCATTGAAAGATGACAAAGCCAGAACTTAAGATCGTAAAATTTTCATTCTAATGTCATAGCGATAAACCAAATAACACACAAATAAACATGATGTAATGCTCAGTATATTCCTATTTCTAAAGTTTGGGCTGATCAGAAATAAAACATTCTCTTCTTTCTTCTCATAACAATGCAGTTCCGGGCCAAAAATCTTCCCAACAACCTGTCCTGACTAAAAGTCATAAATAATACCTGTTTGATATAGATACTCCACTTGAGGTTTTTCATAAATTAGTTTCTGAAAACAATTAACAGGTGGTGTTCTCTTCCCCACCTTCACATTTTCTTTATGATGTATATGTTAGCATACCTAGCTTGTGAAAACCATCTGTTGGAGATCTTTTATTTCTTGCAGTACTTTGCTTCTAGCCTAAAGCATAGGTAAAAACACCTAGCAATAAATGATGTCTTTTTCATCTTTGCAGCTTTAGTACCGAGGACGTTCCTGACAAAGACGGTGCAATCACTTGATGTTTGCTGAACGGGTGGAAAACTGAGCTAAAGAAACCTCAGCCCCATTTTCTGGGAACTATTTCTCCCTGCCATGGTAGTACTTAGAAGGAGGCAGGCAGCATTTTGAATAGACGCTGAGTGGCACTGAAATTCTGACCCACTTTTAATCAATGCAAAGTTAATTTTGTATGTATATAAGAGGAAAGCTAATAAAGGTCAGGAAAAGAAAGATTTTTTATAACTCAGTGAAATAACTGAAAAGACAATGATTACCCTCAGAATTAAGAACACAAAAGACAAGCATTGAAAACATCAGGAATTATCTTCCAAAGCTACTCAAGACTGGCCACTTAGCTCCAGTTGGGGAACTCAGACAATAAGCAACAATCCCCACGGCCAGTTCCACCTTTCACACAACTGAACCAGACCCAGGACAGACGGCAGGCATTCTTTGTCATGGGGTGGGAACTCACACTAGAAAGCAAAGGACTCTCCAAGCCAGAGTGAGGTAAATAATTAATGAGCATTCCTGTCTCAAGGCCACGCCTTCCACCTGCAGTGGAGTCTTCCGCACCCAGCGCTTCGACCTTTACCAGCAGGCCTCCCCACCAGATGCCCTGCACTGGATACCTAAGCCTTGGGAATGGACACGGCCGCCACCTCGAGAAGGGCCCTCCCAAAAGGCAGAGGAGCCTGGGTCCCGAGGGGACAAGGAGCCTGGTTTGCCCCCACCCCACTGAGGGAGTTCCTCTTGCCCCCTACCCCCAGGGCTTGTATATAGATTATAAATATATAAGGGGGAAAGGGGTGGCGAGGGAGGGGTTGTGGGGCTGGGGCCTCACTTCCCCTCCTTCCCTTTCCCCTGGTCCCCTGTCCCTGGGGCTATTTGTTAAAAAAAGAGTAATAAAAGGATTTAAAAAAAATAATAATTAATGAGCTAAGAGTGGACCTCCAAAAAGAGGCCAAAGTGGAGATACCAGGAATATCACAAACTACGAAGGAAATGCCTTCAAGCCTTTGAAATTGACTATAATTGCCATTTATACAAGAAATCTGTTCGTAAGCATTTCTGTTTAAGCCTGAAATTTGTATTCCCATAGATACAATATTATTAAAATGAAAATTAAGGCCAGGTGCAGTGGTTCACACCTATAATCCCAGCACTTTGGGAGACTGAGGCTGAAGGATTGCTTGAGCCCAGGAGTTCGAGATCAGACTGGGCAACGTAGTGAGACACCCCATATCTACAAAAATGTTTTTTAAAATATTAGCTGAGTTTGGTAGCATGTGCCTGTAATCCCAGATATTTGAGAGGCTGAGACAGGAGGACCGCTTGAGCCCAGGAGGTTGAGGCTGCAGTGAGCTATGATCATGCCATTGCATTCCAGCCTGGGCAACAGAACAAGACCCTATCCCTTTATGGTCTTTTTCAGTTGAAATTACTTGCTGCCAAGAGAACAGAAAATATAATCAATATTCTGAAGTACTAAAATTCTATAATGCTGTCAAAGTTATCATTTTAAAAGAAATCACATAACATTTTTTTCTTTGAAGTGTTACAGACTACCACCAGTTTTCCAGAAGGGCTCTGGATTCTTACAAATTATGCACTTTACCCTTTACTAATTAGGGTTTTTTTTTTTCTTTTCTATTATCATAATTTTACAGCAAGATTTACTATGACTATTATAGCAATAAGATGGATTTTCAAAAATAATGGCTTGTTTAACCTAACTTAGAACACAGAAAAAAGCATTAAACAAATAGTCACCAGGGCTCCAAAATTACAAATTAAGGGATCTCTCATTCATTGTGAAAATGTAAAACAAATGAGAGCCAGGCACGGTGGCTCATGCCTGTAATCCCAGTACTTTGAGAGGCCCAGGCAGAAGGATCATTTGAGCCCAGGAGTTCAAGACCAGCCTGGGCAATATAGGGAGAACCCATCTCTATTAAAAATTTTTAAATTAGCTGAAGCGCGGTAGCATGCATCTGTAGTTCCGGCTACTTGGAAGGCTGAGGTGGGAGGATCACTTGAGCCCAGGAGGCAGAGGTTGCAGTGAGCCAAGATCGTGCCACTGCACTCCAGCCTGGGCAACAGAGTGAGACCCTGTCTCCAAGCAAATAAATAAAGTAAAATAAAATAAAAATAAAACAAATGAGGCTCCCTTATGCCTACGTGCTGACCCGTCTACACCCTCCACACCTTCAAACATGCACCTGTTTTCTACTAGCTTCAAGAAAAACTGCTTTGCTAACCTGAAGAGCATCAATGCACAAATATCAACCAGTTCCACTCTGAAAACCCTTCCAACAAATTTGTTGCTGATTAAATACACTGATGTTTTCCTGACATGGTAACATGTTATCAAGTCAATCCATTCAGATATGAAAAAAAAATCCATTGTAGGAATTACCAGGGTAAAACAGATACTGTATAAATACCATTTTTAAGAATGAAATTGGTGGCAGTTGCTGAATTTCTGGGGATCATTCCTTCTGTCTTACGCATTCTAATGCCTACTCAGGATTCATGCATCCATAGACGTGCTCTATTCTTTCTCTCTGCTATCCTGCATCCTATCATCACTCAAGAGAATCTAAATTTTAAAACTCTTTTGTTTTCCTCACATCGTAAGAACCCATAGACAAACCATTTGAGATGCCTGCTGATTAACGTTAAGCCTAAGGTCACTACTGGACACCCCTTTCTGCACAGGACAGGACCCTCAACAGGCCCAGCAGACAATGAAAAACACGTGCTCACGGAACTCACCTAACACATTTTATTAACATCAACAAAGTCTACCTCATGGTTTATTCATTACATATTTCCATCTAAAGTGCATTTGCAAAAACGCTCCTGTCAGAAAAATTACTATCCAAACTCAGATCATCATTCTGTAGGAAGGACATTTCAGCATAAAGAAATGAAGGTGCCTATTCTTCAGGGCAGAGCTGATTCCTCCTCACACAAACTGCCCGAGACACAGTTCATTCAGGGAGACTCCAGGATGTCCAGGAAACACACATCCTCAGTCATCGTCCCATTAGCTCCTTAAGCACTAACTCAAAAATCAACTTCACATAAAAATAAAAGTACTGGCATTTCCTGCTTCTGATATTACTATCTGTGATGGTTAATTTTATGTGTCAACCTGTCTGGGTCACGGCGTCCAGATATTTGTTCAGCCATTATTCTGGATGTTTCTGTGGAGGTGTTTTGGATGAGATTAACATTTAAATTGCTGGGCTTTCAGTAATGTAGATTGCCCGTCATAATGTGGATGGACCTCATCCAATCATTTGAAGGCTTTAATATAAAAAGATTGACCTGTTCCAAGCAAGAAGGAATTCTGCCAGGAGAATGCCTTTGAACTTGAACTCCCACTCTTCCCTGAGTCTCCAACCTGCCAGTCAACTCAAGAGATGTTGAACTCACCAAGCCTCCACAAATACATGAGCCAACTCCTAAAAATGAACAAATGAATCTCAATCTCAGTCTCTCTGTCTCTCTCTCTCTCCCCTCACACACGCACACACATACACATACACATCACACGTACATACACACATACCCATTGGTTCTGTTTTTCTGGAGAACCCTAACACACTCTCCAAAGGAAAATACGACTTTGCCTTGAAATTAAAAAGACACATAGCTTACTTGAAGATCAACAATCAATTATTAACTAAACCAACAATGAGTCTAGGAAAAGCCAGTCAAATTCCAGATGTGGAGCTTACTAGTTCTTTACCAACAGTTTCATTTAATTTTCCAAAACACTGGTAAGAGACACTGCTTTATCCAAGTATAAGAATGTAATTTGTACCCCTACCTCCCACCATCGAAAAATGCTTGAAACTAAAAATCAAGAAGAGAAATTAAAATAATCATTAGCATCTTTGTAAATGTACAAAAAAAAGTCAGCCTACCTACAGATATACACAAATATGTACAGGTCAACTTTCCCTAGAAAATTCATAAAGAATGAAAGTATAATTATTGACTAATTTTTTTTTTTTTGAGATGGAGTCTCACTTTGTCACCCAGGTTGGAGTCCAGTGGCGTGTGAACTCAGCTCACTGCAACCTCTGCCTCCCGGGTTCAAGCGATTCTCCTGCCTCAGCCCCCCGAGTAGCTGGGATTAAAAGGCACACACCACCATGCCTGGCTAATTTTTGTATTTTTAGTAGAGATGGGGTTTCACCATGTTGGCCAGGCTGGTCTCAAACTCCTGACCTCAGGTGATCCGCCTACCTCAGCCTCTCAAAGTCCTGGGATTACAAGCGTGAGGCACCGTGCCGAGCCTACTGAATAATTATCTTTTATAAATTACTACTGATCTTGAACCATTATTTGCATGACTTTTCTCCATTTCTCATAAGAATGAGAAATAAGTATGAGCCCATTTTCATACTGCTATAAAGAACTGCCGGAGACGGGGTAATTTATAAAGGAAAAGAGGTTTGATTGACTCGCAGTTCAGCATGGCTGGGGAGGCCACAGGAAATTTACTATCACAGCGGAATGCAAAGGGGAAGCAAGGCACCTCCTTCACAAGGCAGCAGGAAGGAGAAGTGCAGAGCAAAGGGGGAAGAGCCCCTCATAAAACCATCAGATCTCGTGAGAACTCACTCACTATCACGAGAACACCATGGGGGAAATGGCCCCCACGTTTCAATTACCTCCACCGGTCTCTCTCGACGCATAGGAATTATGGGGATTATGGAGATAACAATTCAAGATGAGATTTGGGTGAGGGGGACAAAGCCTAACCATATCAAGTGGTAAGGAGTATTATAATATTATGAATGAGTGGCCAGAACAGAACAAATTTCCTTACGTGAAAGAATCACCTGATCTTCAGAATGCTAATTACTGAGGTTTCTAAAGACTCCCATATGTGCTATTAATACCTTAAGAGTGTCTATATTAAAACAGTCTTGGCTGGGACTATTTTTTAATGGTTGCATATGACGGAAAAGAAGAATACAGGAGAGAAGGAGTCACCAGTGGTAGGTAGAGACCAGAGCATACAGATTCAACAGGGAACCTAACAAATTCCAATTCATCACCTACAGCTGTTGCTTTATGAAGCCATCACATGTACAGTAGTGGTTCTCAAAGCGTGGTCCCCAGTTGAATAACATCAACACCAACCAGAAACCTGTTAGAAATGCACATTCTCAGGTGGCTCACACCTGTAATCCCAGCACTTTGGGAGGCCAAAGCGGGCAGATGGCTTGAGTCTAAGAGTTTGAGACCAGCCTGAGCAACATGGCTAGACCCCATCTTCACAAAAAATTAGCCAGGCGTGGTGGCCAGCGCCTGTAGCCCCAGCTACTCAGGAGGTAAGGCTGAGGTGGGAGGATCATCTGAGCCTGGGAAGTGAAGGTTGCAGTGAGCCAAGATAGCACCACATACTCCAGCCTGGGTGACAGAGTCAGATCCGGTCCAAAAAAAAAGAAAGACAAAAAAGCATACTCTTGGGCTTACTGACCCAATCTCTGGGAAAGGAAACCAACAATCTGTGTTTTAACAAGCTCTCCAGATGATTCCGATGCATGATAAAGTTTGAGAACCAGTAACCTCCAGTGAAGTCAATATTTGTTAATATGAGACAGAATTAAATCAGGAAATTCAAAAAAATGGAGTGGCTGAATTTTTACCACATTACTGTGCATTAGATGGAAGAAACTGTTATTTATATTATCCCTCCTTTTTTTTAAATAAGGAATTCATTCAAAACCGTTTTCCCATCACTAACTAACATTATTTAAGACTTTCCACTAACCTAAAACTTCCAATCCATTCAAAAGGCTGCTCAGCTCAACGAGACAGAACAATAGCAAATGTTTCTAGGAAGATTGATGGTACATTCCCAGGTAAATCTTTCAAGTTGAATGCAGCATATTATAAGTTGCTAAACTTTTTATTTATTTATTTATTTCTGAGATGGAGTTTCGCTCTTTTTGCCCAGGTTGGAGTGGAGTGGAGAGATCTCGGCTCACTGCAACCTCTGCCTCCCAGGTTCAAGCAATTCTCCTGCCTCAGCCTCCCAAGTAGCTGGGATTACAGGCAACCACCATCATGCCCAGTTAATTTTTGCATATTTAGTAGAGACGGGGTTTCACCATGTTAGCCAGGCTCATCTCGAACTCCTGACCTCAGGTGATCCGCCTGCCTCGGCCTCCCAAAGTGCTGGGATTAGACAGGCGTGAGCCATCACACCTGGCCAAGTTGCTACATTTTAAATTTTTAGTTCTTCCATCATATGGGAAGTAAAAGCTAAAAAGGCAAAATATATATAATATTCCTACAAAGTTTTCACTTCCTCAGAGGAAAATTTGCCAGTGGGGACAAAATCCTACCAAAGAGGCAATTCTTCTGCCAGTCTGATTCAGACTATTAACAGGTATTAGCATTCCTCTGTAGAGGGAAGATAAATACCTTTAAACTGCTTAATCATGTTCTGATGGTTTTCAATGGCTTCCTTCAAGATCATTTCAGGCTGGTCCATCTTCCACCGCCATTCAGTGCCCACGGGGTTGTTGTGGTGCCTAGGAACAAGACGCAAAGTTCTAAAAGACCCTTCTGTAATAAGATCTGGGCTAGTCATTTATGATGAAGTCGTCCATTTTTAAAAATCACAAAATCAGGACTGGTTTCCTCCTAAGAGTTCAACCACGTATAGTGGTATTTTCCAACTTATTTTAAATCGTGACACCCAACAGAGAGGGGTGAATAGAGAAATCATTCAACTCTTCCCAGAGATGTTGGGCACCTAATTCACTCAATTCCAGTTACAGGTTGACAGAACACTCTCTGCTGCTTTAACCATGTTAACTATGAATGTACACAAACAAGGCAAACTGTCATCACCATGTTACTGTCATCTACGTCGACACTTCATAAAGTGAGTGAGGACAGCTGGAACACTTGCTTGGAAATCACACTGACAGGGCCTGAGAATGAGTTTCTCCTGATGCAGGCCTGGGGAAAGGACAAGAACCTCCACCTGGGACCCAAGCAGCTACAACACAATGTCATTTTGAGAGCAAAACCACTGCTAGAGTGTATCCTGCCCTGGGAGCCAAAGCCCCTGTATCTCCATATTCCTGAGGTTCTACTGCCATCACTCCATGGCCATATAAAAGATTACAATGCCATAACCCAAGCTATACCTAGCAGTACAACCATATCCAAGCACCTGAGCCCATGCAGAACCTTGTAATCCAAAAAAACAGGCAGCACAGTACAGCAAGGAGACCACCCCCAAGACAGACACAATGCCAGAGCCCAAGGACCAGCTCCCCAGTGTCCACCACTGCCAACCATCTCACCCTCCCGACAGGCAGAACTACCGTGTGCCCTACAGGCCCCTCAAGGCCCAAGGATCATTCTGCCCAGAAACCAGCACCACTGAAGACACTACCCCCATAAGCAGCAGAGCTGCCAGAAATAGTACAAGCTCCCCTAGGGTCTAAGAACCAGCAAGCCCAGCAACACCGACCCTAGCAAAGCCATGCCACTGCCTCCACAAACACCCACAGTCCAGGCCAGTGAGGCACTCACAGGAACCACAGGCACCGATTATGGCCAAAGAAATCACATGTACACTACTATACTACTACACTACTGTACCCGTCTAGAGGACAAGTCAAAGCACCCCATTCAACCAACACTATAAAATACTTCTCCAGGAAAGTCTTTCCCTATGAAAACTACTCCATAAAAATGGAAAGGGTGACTGTTATACCAGATGTGCAGATACCAATGTAGTAAAAAACAAAAACATGAACTAGCAAGAAAACATGACACTCCCAAAGAAACATGATAATTCTCCAGTAACAGACCTGAAAGAAAGGAAAATCAAGGCCTATAACAGAATTTAAAATAATGATCTTAAGGAAACTCAAGAGAGATACAAGAGAATACACATAGACAATTCAATGAAATCAGGAAAAGAATTCATGATCTAAATGAGAAATTCAACAGAGATAGATATCACAAAAAAGAGCCAAACAGAAAACTTGAAGGTGAAGAATTCGATGAATGAAATAAATACAACTGAGAGTTTCAACAACATATTAGATCAAGGAGAACAAACAATGTCTGAATTTGAAGATAGGACTTTTGAAATGACCCAGTCAGACCAAAAAAAAAGGAAGGAAGAAGAAAGAAGAAAAGGCAAAAAGAAAAAGAAAAGGAAAAGAAGGAGGAGGAGGAAGAGGAGAAGAAGAGGAGAAAAAGAAAGAAGAAAAGAAGAAGAAGGGAGAAGGGAGAAGGGAGAAAGGATAGAGGAGAGAGGAGGAGGAAGAGCAGGAGGAGGAGCAGCAGCAGGAGGCGTAGGAAAAAAAGCCTGCAGGAATGATGGGACACCATTACATGAACAAATGTTTGCATTTAGGAATTCCAGAAGGAGAACAGGTGGGAAAAGGCATGGAAAAGTTAACAGGTTTTAATGAAATAAAAGCTGAAAACTTCCCACATTTTGGAAGAGATATGGACATTCAGATCAAGCAAGCTAAAAATTCCTAAAATGGATTAAATGCCAAAAAAAAAAAAAAAAAAGCCTCCTTGAGACACATTATAGTCAAACTGTCAAAAGACAATGACAAAGCGAATTCTAAAAACAGCAATTGAAAAGCATCACGTCACATGTAAGGAAACCTCCATAAGAATAACAGCAGATTTCTCAGCAGAAACCTCACAGGCCAGGAGAGAATGGGATGATATATTCTAAGGGCTGGAAAAAAAAAAAAAAAAGACCACCAAGCAAAACTGTCCTCTGGAAATGAAGGAGAAATAAAGCCTGTCCCAGACAAGTAAAAATTGAGGGAATTCATCACACTAGACTGGCCTTAAAAGAAAAGCTTAGGGAATCCTACATCAGGAAGTGATTATTACCATCATGAAAATACGCAAAAGTATAAACTCACTGGTAGGGCGGATATACAAATGAGATTTTAAAAAGTATTCAAATGTTACCACTATGGAAGACCACCAAACTGCAAAAAAAAAAAAACAAGAGAGTAAGAAAGCAAAAACAATATACAAAACAACATGAGTAAGTTATCATCTACCATGAATAACCTTGAATGTAAATGGATTAAAGTCCCTTGTTAAAAGATATAAACTGGCTGAATGAATTTTTAAAAAACACCCAACTATTTGTTGCCTACAAGAAACTCACTTCACCTGTAAAGATATACACAGACTGAAAGTGAATGGGATGGAAAAATACATACCACACAAACCAAAACCAAAAGCAGCTGGGTGTGGTGGCTCACACCTGTAATCCCATCACTTTGGGAGGCTGAGGCGGGGAGAATCACGAGGTCAGGAGTTCGAGACCAGCCTGGCCAACATGGTGAAACCGCATCTCTACTAAAAATACAAAAATTAGCCAGGCGTGGTGGTGGGCACCTGTAATCCCAGCTACTTAGGAGGATGAGGCAGGAGAATTGCTTGAACCTGAGGCGGAAGTTGCAGTGAACCGGGATTATGCCACTGCACTCCAGCCTGGGCAACAGAGCAGGACTCCATCTCAAATAAAAAAATTAAAAAATTTAAAAAAACCAAGCACGAGTAGCTATCCTTGTATAAGATAAAATAGACTTTAAGTCAGAAACTGTAAAATGACACCAAGGAAAAGGTCATTGTGTAACGATAAAGGAATCACTGCAGCAAGAGGATCTAACAACTGTAAATATTTATGTACCTAACACTGGAGCACTGAGATATAAAGCAAACATTATGAGATCTAATGGGAAACATAGACTCTACTACCATAATAGTCGGGGGCATCAACATCACACTCTCTCAGAATTGGACAGATCACCTAGACAGAAAATCAGTAAAGAAACACCAGATTTAAACCATAGGCCAAACTGACCTAATAGACACTGACAAAATATTTCATACTACACCTGCAGAATACACAATCTTCTTATCCATACATAAAATATTCTCCAGGGCAGACCATATTTTAGTCTCAAAAAATGTTAAAAAATCAAAATCCTATCAAGTATGTTTTTGGACAATGGAATAAAACAAGAAATCAGTCATAAAAGGAACTTTGGAACCTATACAAAGTAATGGAAACCAAATAGCACACTCTTGAACAGCCTATGAGTCAATGAAGAAAGCAAGAAGAAAATTTAAATATGTACTAAAACAAATGAAAGTAGAAGCAAATGTCAAAACTTAAGGGACAGAGCAAAAGCAGTACTAACAGGGAAGTTTATAATAATAAACAACTATATCAAAAATGTAGAATGATTTCAAATATCAATCTAACAATGCACTTCAGGGAACTAGAAAAGCAAAAACAAACCAAACCCAAAATTACTACAACAGAAAAAAATAATAATCAGAGCAAAAATAAATGAAGTTGAGACTAAAAGAACACAAAAATCAACAAAACAGAAAGTTCATTTTTTAAAAAGATAAACATCGACAAACCATTAAACTAACCAAGAAAAAAAAAGATCCAAATAAATATATCAGAAACAAAAAAGAGACATTACTACTGATACGATAGAAATACAAAGAATCATTAAAGACTGTTATAACCAACTGTACACCAACAAATTGGAAAACCTAGAGGAAATGTAGAAATTCCTGTACACACACAACCTACCAAGAATAAACCAGGAAGAAAGAGAAAACCTGAACAGATCATCAACAAGATTAAATCAATTATAAACTCTTCCAACAAAGAAAAGTACACGGCCAGATGGCTTCCCTGGTAAATTCCACCAAACCTAAAACACACACACACACCTCTCACACTAATACTTTTCAAACTATTTCAAAAAATTAAGGGGGAAGAAATTCTTAGAAACTCAGTATTATATGAGGCCAGTATTACCCTGAAAACAAAACAGGACAAAAACACAACAAAAAAGAAAAGGAAAATAGCATGCCAATATCCCCGATGAACAAAGGTATAAAAATCCTCGGCCGGGCCCGGTGGCTCACGCCTGTAATCCCAGCACTTTGGGAGGCCAAGGCGGGCGGATCATGAATTCAGGAGATCAAGACCATCCTGGCTAATACGGTGAAACCCTGTCTCTACTAAAAAAATACAAAAAATTAGCCTGGCGTGGTGGCAGGCACCTGTAATCCCAGCTACTCAGAAGGCTGAGGCAGGGAAATCGCTTGAACCCAGGAGGTGGAGGTTGCAGTGAACTGAGATTGTGCCATTGCACTCCAGCCTGGGGGACAGAGCGAGACTCCGTCTCAAAGAAATAAGAAAGAAAAAAAAGAAAATTGCATATCACTGAGGAAAGAAATTGAAGAGAGCACACACACAAAAATGGAAAGACATCCCATGTCCATGGGTTGGAAAAATAAATATAGTTAAAGTTATCATACCACCCAAAGCAATTTACAGATTTGATGCAATCCCTACCAAACCACCAAAGACATTTTTCACAGAAATAGAAAACAATTCTAAAAATCACATGGAACCACTAAAATCCCCAAATAGCCAAAGAAATCCTATGCAGAATGAACACAGCTCAAGGCATCACAGTACATGACTTCAAAATATACTATAGCCAGATGCGGTGGCTCACACCTGTAATCCCAGCACTTTGGGAGGCCGAGGCAGGCAGATCACAAAGTCAGGAGTTCAAGACCAGCCTGGCCAACATAGTGAAACCCCATCTCTAATAAAAATACAAAAACTTGGCCAGGAGTGGTGGCAGGCGCCTGTAATCCCTGCTACTCGGGAGGCTGAGGCAGGAGAATCCCTTGAACCAGGCAGGTGGAGGTTGCAGTGAGCTGAGATCACATCATTGCGCTCCAGCCCAAGCAACAGTTTAAAACTCCATCTCAAAAAAAAAAAAAAAAACACAACAAAAAAAACTATAAACCTATTGTAACCAAAGCAGCATGGTATTGATATAAGAACAGACACATAGACTCACAGAACAAAATAGAGAACCCAGAAATAAATCCAAATATTTATAGGAAACCAATTTTCGACAAAGGTGCCAAGGTCATGCAGTGGGGAAAGACAATATACAAAAATCAACTCAAAACAGATTAATGACATACACGTAAAACCTGAAACTGTGAAATTACATATCGTGAAAACACAGAGGAAACACTTTAGGACATTGGTCTGGGCAATGATTTTATGAATAAAACTTCAAAATTACAGGCAACAAAAGTAAAAACAAATAAATAGGATGATATCAAACTAAAAAGCTGCTGCACTGCAAAGGAAACAATCAACAGGGTGAAGAGACAACCTGCAGAATGACAGAAAATATTTCCAAACCATTCATCAAACAAGGGATTAATATCCAGAATATACAAAAAATTCAAACAACCCAACAGCAAAAAAACCCACAAATAATCTGATTTTTAAAAGGTCGAATGATGTAAATAGACATTTCTCAAAAGAACGTATACAAGTAGCAAACAAATACATTTTTAAATGCTCAACATCACTAATCATCAGAGAAATGCAAATCAAAACCGCAATGAGATTCCATCTTACCCAAGTTAAAATGACTATTATCAAATAATAACAAATGCTGACAAGGACGTGGAGAAAGGGAACTCTTATACACTGTTGCTGGCAATGTAAACTACCACAGTCATTATGGAAAACAATATGCAGATTCCTCAAAAAACTAAAGCTAGAACTACCATATGATCCAGCAACCCCACTACTGAATATACATCCAAAGGAAAGGAAATCAGTATGTTGAAGAGACAGCTGCATTCTCATGCTTATTGCAGCACTATTCACAATCACCAAGATACAGAACCAACCTAAGTGTCCATCAGCAGATAAATGGATAAAGGAAATGTGATATATATTCACAATGGAATATTATTTAGCCCTATAAAAAAGAATGAGGCTGGGCATAGTGGGTCACGCCTGTAATCCCAGCACTTTGGGAGGCTGAGGCCAGTGGATCACTTGAGGTCAGGAGTTTGAAGCCAGCCTGGCCAACTTGGTGAAATCCCGTCTCTACTAAAAATATAAAAAATTAAGCCAGGCGTGGTGGCACGAGCCTGTAATCCCACTTATTCAGGAGGCTGAGGCAAGAGAATCACTTGAACCTGGGAGGTGGAGGTTGCAGTGGGCCAAGATTGTGTCACTGCACTCCAGCCTGGGCAACAGCAAGACTCTGCCTTAAAAAAAAAAAAAAAAAAAAAAAAAGGCCAAGTGCAGTGGCTCAAGCCTGTAATCCCAGGACTTTGGAAGGCCAAGGGAGGCAGATCACCTGAGGTCAGGAGTTCAAGATCAGTCTGGCCAACTTGGCAAAACTCCACCTCTACTAAAAATACAAAAATTATCTGGGCTTGGTGGCATGTGCCTGTAATCCCAGCTACTTGGGAGGCTGAGGGACAAGAATCGCTTGAACCTGGGAGGCAGAGATTGCAGTGAGCTGAGATCAGGCCACTGCACTCCAGCCTGGGCAAAAGAGCGAGACTCTGTCTAAAAAAAAAAAAAAAAAATTCACATACCATAACATTATCCTATTTAAGGTTTATAAATCATTGGCTTTTGCTATACTCACAGAGTTGTGCATTGTTAGAAATGCTTGCTCCCCAGTGCTACAAAGAAATAGCAACTGAACATAAATTTAATTTTCTCAGCAAGGCCATTTTTTTACTTTCTGCAGAAAGGGTACACTCGCCAGCACTTCTGCCACGAGAATACACTGAACAAAGGAGACAGGGACATTTATAACCTGACACATTCACCCTACTGCTGTTACCAGTTTCCATTGGCTGGAATGGGACCTCACATTCTGTATTTGTCCCAATTGGCTAGCAACTTAGAACTTTTCAAAAGAGGCAAAGGCAGAGAACAAAGGAAGGAGGAAGTAACTTGTGGAATGCTCAGAAAGGTAAAAACACCTCCAAAAAAGAAAGAGGAATAGGCTACGACCTAATGCTTGCTTGGACCAGTATAAGCATGCCAGGGCAAATATTTAGGCTAAATTGTGGGAGCTAAGAATACAAAGTACATTGATTTCTTTATTACGGCTAGCAGATATCTAAGAATGTTAGCACAGGTCTTTGAATAAATTTTGCTTCTAAGAGAAGTGACTATTTATTCTTAATTAGATGGGGAGGAAAATCTCTTTGAAGAGGAGCCTCTACTTCACTTTTTACATGCATCCATGACCAAAATCCATTTTAAACGTTTTGTCATTCCCAAAAAGAAACCCCATCCCCTCGGGTATTGCTCCTCAACTCCCATATTCCCTCCGGCCCTAGGCAACCACTAATCTACTTTCTGTCTCTACAGATTTGTCTATTCTAGGCAATGCACAGAAATGCAATCTTACTATAGATGCAGCCTGTTGTGATCGGCTTCTTTCACTTAGTATAATATTTTCAACATTAATCCATGCTGTAGCATGTATCAGTACTTAATTTCTTTTTATTGACAGATGACATTCCTTGGAATGGATACACCACATGTTGTTTCTCTGTTCATCAGTTAACGGACATCTGGAGTATATCTACTTTTTGGATATTATGAATATCTTTTTGAGGCACAAGAATCGCTTGAACCCAGGAAACAGAGGTTACAGTGAGCCAAGATCACACCACTGCGCTCCAGCCTGGGTGACAGCGAGACTCCGTCTCAAAAGAATAAAAAAAAACCCACTGTCATATACAGAACCTCACTCAAGCAATTAAGCCTTACAGCAACCCTGTAAGGAAGGTATGTTGTTTTATTCTACAGTTGAGAAACTGAGGCTCAGAGGCTATTTTAAGAATCCACTGCAAGAAAAGGACAATAATAAAAGCATTTATGTAACATTTAAATCAATTTTCAATGAACCTTTTCTGAAATTCTTGTTATATATTTCATGGAAACAGATGGCAAATTCTAATTTTAAAAGCTCATATATTAGTCCTTCTTTACCAGAAGCCATGGTAAATGAAATATCTCCATTTAATTCGACCTTTCTAAAAATCGCATTAAGGAATGTGTTAATCATACTGTTTGTTTTCCAAAACTCTGGGTAAATGTACTGCTCAAGAAACTGAAAGACTGCATTGTTGGCTATGAACAGGAAATTAAGATTGAGGAGCACTACCCATTAGATCCTGTTATTTCTTTTGAATTTTGACCTGTAAAAAAACCAACTACTTATGCCAACAATCTTAAGAAGAGATTAGGATTTATACTTAGTGTAAACTGTGAAACAAGAAAAACTAGAACACAAAATACTTGATTATTTGTCCTACAACCTCAGTATGATGTGATCCCAATACTTCAGTCTACATAATCATATGGCTAACATACTTTTGTCTTGCAAGCGCTCACCTTATAATATCTCAAACTCTGTAAGCACATACTCTATTCCTAAAAAGTGGTTTTTTGGTCACATTTTACTTCTCTTTTTTTTTTTTTTGAGATGGAGTAGCCCAGGTTGGAATGCAGTGGCGTGATCTCGGCTCACTGCAAGCTCCACCTCCTGGGTTCACACCATTCTCCTGCCTCAGCCTCCTGAGTAGGTGGGACTACAGGCGCCCGCCACCACGCCCAGCTAATTTTTTCTATTTTTAGTGGAGACGGAGTTTCACCCTGTTAGCCAGGATGGTCTCGATCTCCTGACCTTGTGATCTGCCTGCCTCAGCCTCCCAAAGTGCTGGGATTACAGGCGTGAGCCACCGCACCTGGCCATATTTCTTTCTTTTTTTTTTTTTTGAGGAGTCTCGCACAGTCACCCAGCCTGGAGTGCAGTGGCGTGATCTCAGCTCACTGCAACCTCCACCTCCTGGGTTCAAGCAGTTCTCCTGCCTCAGCCTCCCAAGTAGCTGGGATTATAGGCGCCTGCCACCAAGCCCAGCTAATTTTTTGTATTTTTTTAAGTAGAGACGGGGTTTCCCTCTGTTGGCCAGGCTGGTCTTGAACTCCTGACCTCGTGATCCGCCTGCCTCAGCCTCCCAAAGTGCTGGGATTACAGGCATGAGCCACTGCGCCCGGCCTCGTCACATTCTGTTTCAATGCTGCCATGTTCCAGCAATACCATTCACTGAAATAGTGACTGTAGACCATGGCGCACAGGTTATTTCAACCTCAGCACAATTGCCATTTTGGACTAGATAATCCTTTGTTGCGGAGCACTGTCCTATGCATTAGGGAATGCTTAGCAACATCCCCAGCCTCTACCCACCAGATACCAGCAGCACTCTCCTTGGTTCTAACAATAAAAAATATCTCGAGACATTGTCAAATGTTCCAAATCTCTGTGTGGGACAAGAAATAGCAATTTTGCCCCCAGTTGAGAACCACCGATTTAACAGGATGACCTAAGAGATACTTTTAGTGTTTTGTTTTTTGTTTGTTTTTACCACATCTCTAGATAACTAAAAGAGGAAATACATGTAAAAGAATATGGTATAGTAGCCCACGCCTATAATCTCAGCACTTTGGGGGGCTAAGAGGGGAGGATTGCTTCAGGCCAAGAGTTCGAGACCAGCTTGAGAAACATAGCGAGACCCTGTCTCTATCAAAAAATAATAATAATAGTAATAAACTGGATAGGCATTGTGGCACAAGCCTGTAGCTGGAGTTACTCAAGTGGCTGAGGCAGGAGGATCACGTGAGCCCATGGGTTCAAGGTACCAGTGAGCTATGATTGCACCACTGTACTCTAGCCTAGGTGACAGGGCTTAATATGGGATGATAGTATTGTGGCTACATTATTTTTTAACAGATCTTATTATTTACATTTTACATGATCTGTCAATTGAAGTATGTACAGATAAAACAATATGATGGCAAGGATTTGTATTAAAATAGGTAAATGGAATATGATTATCCATATGATGATAAACGTTCACCAAGGTTTAATATACTATTCTCTCTCTGCTTACGTTAAAAAAACTCTATAATAAGAATTTTTTTAAAGTGGGTAGAGAGGGGTCAGGCGCAGTGGCTCACTCCTGTAATCTCAGCACTTTGGGAGGCCAAGGAGGGCAGATCACGAGGTGAGGAGTTCAAGACCAGCCTGGCCAACATGGTGAAACCCTGTCTCTGGTAAAAGATACAAAAAATTAGCAGGGCATGGTGGCATGCACCTGTAATCCCAGCTATTCAGGAGGCTGAGGCAGGAGAATGGCGTGAACCCGGGAGGCAGAGGTTGCAGTGAGCCAAGATCGTGCCATTGCACTCCAGCCTAGGTGACAGAGTGAGACTCCATCTCAAAAAACAAAAAAAAAGTGGGTAGAGGGGTTAACAAAGGTCTCAGTAGGTACATGAACAATTTGCTGTTAAGAAAAAAATTATAGTTGAGGTAAACAATACATAGCTGAATGCCTGGGAAGAAGAGCTAGGCACCAAGGCTAATGTGGTGAACTGGAGCACTGAAAAGCACCTGCATGCTCCTGGGATTTAGAAAGGCACACTGGACAGGAGACATGCTAAGAAGCGGCCTAGGAAGAGTCTAAACTTTCACCTCTGCCCGATCTTTAGGCTCAGCACAAGCAGGAAGCAAAGGCTAAGGCAGAGTTGTAAATCGCCTGGCTAAACATTAAAAGAGTGTTCCAGGCCGGGTATGGTGGCTCAAGTCTGTAATCCCGGCACTTTGGAAGGCCAGGGCAGGTGGATCACTTGAGGCCAGGAGTTCGAGACCAGTCTGGCTAACACAGTGAAACCCCGTCTCTACTAAAAATACAAAAAATTAGCCGGGTGTGGTGGCGGGCGCCTGCAATCCCAGCTACTCAGGAGGCTGAGGCAGGAGAATGGCATGAACCTGGGAGGTGGAGCTTGCAGTGAGCCGAGATTGCGCCACTGCACTCCAGCCTGGGTGACAGAGCGAGACTCTGTCTCAAAAAAAAGAAAAAAAAATTAGCCAGGTATAGTAGCACACACCTGTAATCCTAGCTACTCAGGAGGCTGAGGCATGAGAATTGCTTGAACCCAGGAAGTGGAGGTTGCAGTGGGCCAAGATTCCACCACTGTACTACAGCCTGGGTGACAGAGCAAGACCCTGTCTCAAAAGGAAAAAAAAAAAAGCGAAAGAAATGTTCCAAGACAGAGTCAATCTGCAAAGACTGGGAGAAGCTTTTTTTTTTTTTTTTCCCCAATTTTTTTCCTTTGGCTCCATGAGCTCAAGGAAATCTCTGTCAAATCATTAGCTGACCCCTGAGCTTAAGATACAGACTTCAGAGATAATATAAAACAAAGAATAAAATCTTTACAAGTATAGTTTAGAAAACTCACTAAACAAACAAAACCCAGAGCAAGCAATAAAAAACAAACCCTGAAGAGTGAGAAAAATCTGACTTCCAGAGTTAACACATTCTAATAATTAAAATATGCAGTTTTCTTTTTTTTTTTTTTGAGACAGAGTCTTGCTGTGTTGCCCAGGCTGGAGTGCAGTGGCGTGATCTCGGCTCACTGCAAGCTCCACCTCCCGAGCTCACGCCATTCTCCTGCCTCAGCCTCCCGAGTAGCTGGGACTACAGGTGCCCACCACCACGCCCAGCTAATTTTTTGTATTTTTAGTAGAGACAGGGTTTCACTGTGTTAGCCAGGATGGTCTCAATCTCCTGATCTCGTGAGCTGCCCACCTCGGCCTCCCAAAGTGCTGGAATTACAGGCATGAATCACCATGCCAGGCCAAAATATGCAGTTTTCAACAAAACATTTCTTTGCATACAAACCATGCAAAGAAACAAGTGTGGCCCATTCCCAGCATGTATTAGCAAAAACTCTCCCTGAGGAAGCATAGACATTAGACCAACTAAAAAAATACTTTAAGCCAACTATCTTAAACATGCTCAAAGAGCTAATGGAAACCATGTACAAAGAGATGAAGGAAACCAAGAAAACAATGTCTAAACAAATCCAGAATATCAATGAAGAGATACAAATGATAAGAAGGAACCAAACAGAAGATGTGAAAGAATAATAACTGAAATGAAGACTTCACTAGAGGGTTTCAACAGAAGATTTGAACAGGCCAAAGAAAAACCTCAGTGAAGTGGAAGACAAATCCATTTGGAATTATCTTGCCTAAGTAGAAAAAAAAAGTGTGAAGAAAATTGAACAGAGCCTTAGCACACCATCAAATTGAAAAGAGCTGGGGGACACCATCAAGCATACCAACATATGCATAATAAAAGTTCCAGAAGGAGATAAGAAGGAACAGAAAGAATATGTGAAGAAATAATTATTGAAAAAATCCCCAAATTTGGTAGAAGACTTGAATTCACAGAACTAAGAAGCTCAACAAACTCTAAGTAGTACAAACACAAAGAGATCCATACCAAGATATGTTATAATCAAACTGCTGGAAGAATAAGACAAAGAAAGTAACTTGAAAGAAGCGAGAGAGAAAGCACTCATCACGTATAAGGGATCCTTAGTAAAATTAAAAGCCAATTGCTCAGCAGAAACCATGGAGGCCAGAAGGCAGTGGGAGAGTATATTTAAAATGTTACAAGAAAAAAACTGTCAGTCTAGATTTCTATATCTAGCAAAACAATTCTTCAGAACTGAAGGAGACATTAAGACACTGACAAATAAAGGCTGAGGGAGTTCACTGCTAACAGACCTGCCCTACGATAAATGCTAAAGGGAGTCCTTCAGACAAAAATGAAAGGACACTAAACAGACCCATATCATACAAATATACAAAGAACAACATAAAGGTAAAATACATAGGTAAATACAAAAGTCACCACGGTTGTATTTTTGGATTTTTATTTGTTTGTGTTTGTTTTTCATTTGTTTGTTTTGAGACAGGGTCTTGCTCTGCCACCCAGGCTGGAGTGCAGTGGCACAATCAAGGCTCATTGCAACCTCCACCTCCCAGGCTTATGATCACCCCCACCTCAGCCTTCTGGAGTAGCTGGGACCTCAGACATGCACCACCATGCCCAGCTAATTTTTGCATGTTTCGTAGAGACAAGGTTTCATCATGTTACCCAGACAGATCTTGAACCCCTGGGCTCAAGTGCTCCACCCACCTTGGCGTCCCAAGGTGCTAGTATTACAGGCATAAGCCACTGCACCCGGCCAGTATTTTTGGATTGTAACTCCTCTATTTTTTCTCTTGATGACGTAAAAGACAAATGTATAAAACAGCAATTATAAATCTATGTTAATGGGCATACAGTATATAAAGTTGTAATTTGTGACAATGACATAAAGGAGGCGGGACAGAGCTGTTTATGGGCAAAGTTTTTGACTATTATTGAGTCAAATAATATCAATTCAAAATAGTGTTACTAATTCAAAATAGTCAATCCCATTAATAACTGATTTCATATTTGTAACATTGTCTACTTGCTAAAATTTATTTGTAATCCCCAATAATCATAACAAAATAACCCCCAAATCAAGTTATTATAAGCATTTATAATAATCAAAACAATATTTTTAATAACTGGAAAAAAAAGAATTATAACTCTTGTGCCAATATGGAGATAAATTAAGAGATGACATTGACTAGAAAGTATTAAATCATTTTGGTTGCTAAAGGGAGAAATAATGAGAATCTGAAACATAATCAATAGAATTAGATAAGCAAATGGATATAGTGGGTTTGAGAAAAAGAGAAGAAATGTCTAGTCTGGGCCATCAGATGGCTAATAGTGCCATTACCCAAAACAGAACAAGTTAACACAAGCCTAATAAATTCCATGATAAATACATTAAGCTTGAAATGACTGTGGATGATCCAAGAGAAGACATGCAACAGGAAATTGGAAATGGAGAAGGAAAACTCAGAAAAGAGACTGAGACTGGAGATAAAGTATTTAAAGGTGTCAAACTACAGGTAAATGAAGCCACGGAAATGGTTTACTTCTCCTACCATCATAACACAGAGTCATAAAAGACAGCTGAAGGACAGAAGCAGAAAGAAGAGCTAACAGGGGAAACTGAAAAGAAACTGACAAGGGTGGGTGGGGTACTAGAAGAGACTGGTATCTCTGAATCCAACAGAAGGAGTGGTATCCCCCTTCTTTCCTAGCATGCCTCACTGGAGTTCAACTAAGATAAGAATTAAGTAGCTTCTATTAGATCTGATAGTAAGGAAGTCATTAGTGACCACAACAAAATGAGCTGCTATGAAGACATGAGTTGGCATAGAGAACTAGGAGTTGAAGAGTAAGCAGTTGTAAGTGAAGGAAAGAAATGGGTTAGTAGGCTGGGTGCAGTGGCTCATACCTGTAATCCCAGCACTTTGGGAGGCCGAGGTGGGCGGATCACCTGAGGTCAGGAGTTCAAAACCAGCCTGGCCAACATGGTGAAACCCCATCTCTACTAAAAATACAAAAATTAGCTGGGCATGGTGATGCGCACCTGTAGTCCCAGCTACTTGGGAGGCTGAGGCAGGAGAATCACTTGAACCTGGGAGGCAGAGGTTGCAGTGAGCCGAGATGACGCCACTGCCCTCCACCCTGGGCAACAAGAGCGAAACTCCATCTCAAAAAAAAAAGAAAGAAAAGAAAAGAAAAAGAAATGGGTTAGTAGCAAGCACCACCACCCCCAAAAAGAGAGAGGCAGAATTGTGCAATTTAGCCATTTTCTTTCACTTAAACTATTCCCAATTGCTGTAAAGACTCAATTCTGCATACAATGGGCTGTAACCAGCTGAAACACAACATTCACTGTTTGTATTTCCAGCAAGATAAACTGAAAAGCCTCCAATAACAAGACACCCAAGCTGATACCTTAGCATAAAACTAGTCGTAGATAGAAAAAAAAGAAAACAATGTAGGAGAGCAAGATAAACAGAAAGCACAAAAGGATAGAATAAAAATAAATTTTTATCACTAATGTATCACTATTTATCGATAATCACTATAAATAAGACAAACTAAACTCACCAGTTAAAAAAGACAAACTGTCCAAATGGATGTTTACAAATCCAGCAATTCCTCACAGTGTTTGTCCAAGAGAAACAAAAATATTTGTCTACAAAATTTTTATACACTAACATTCACAGTGAAAAAGATTAATCACCAAGACAGCAGAGCTCTTGGGTAAGTCTGAGTGTGAGCTGGGCAGATTGATTACCACAGCTCATTACATATTCGATCACCATGACCTTTCATTTTTACTTACCGCCAACAGAAGACACATTTATTAGCACACGCCAAGCTCGGGGTGGTTTCCATGCAGTGATGGCTCTCAATTCCATAGAATGTGTGTTTGTAACAAGCTCCTCTCCCTCGGAGCATCGACTATGACAAGTAAACAAATCACAATTTGAATAAAATCGTCAAAGAACAGAAACAAACCACCAAGGCATCATTTTTAAGAGAAACCATGTGTTTCGTAACCATGAACACTCCTACTAGTATCTGCATGACGCAGGAAATTCGCATCAGAGCATTTTAGTGTTTTGGCAGTGCTTTGGGTTTTTACTAAAGCCCAATGAAATAAACCTATGATTCATTAACTCTGAAAACTCTACAGGGAGAACCACTAATGCTTTCATTTTCAAATCCATCAGACTCCTTCAAATAATATTAGTACAATAGTATATAATGCTAGGAAACAGATAAAACAGACTCCTAAAAAATGGGGGCTGTCTGGCTATGCAAGCATATCCCTGCTCTGAATAAAGAAGGATGGATAAGGGAATGCATCCTGGAGTGTCATTCTTTTGTTTGTTTTGTTTTGAGACAGGGTCTTGCTCTGTTCCTCAGGCTGCAGTGCAGTGGTGCAATCATAGCTCACTGCAACCTCCAACTCCTGGGTTCAAGCAATCCTCCTGCCTCAGACTCTCAAGTAGCTGGGACTATGGGTGTGAGCCACCATGCCTGGTTATTTTTTAATTTTTTGTAGAGATGAGGTCTCACTATGTTGCCCAGGCTGGTCTTGAACTCCTGGTCTCAAGCGATCCTCCCACCTCAGCCTCTCCAAATGCTAAGATTACAGCTGTGAGCAAGCCACTGTGCCCAGCCCTGGAGCATACATATTTGAGACATTGTGGAAGCAAGCAGCAGGTATACAAGAAATACATTATTCCCATTTCCAAAAAGATCACTATTTGATGATGCAAGGGATAAAAACAAATATCACGAGTCATATAAGTTGGTACATGTAGTAAGTAGGTAATCTAAAGAAATATCTAGATCAACTAGGGATGGAATCAAGATAATATCAAGCTTTAAAAGGTAAAACCAGATCTGTCCAGAGCTCTGGGTAAGATGAGCTTGATTTCAGTACAAGTGAAAGCAGTGAAGCCTGGGAGGAGGTTATGTCAGACAGGTAATGATGACTTTCTCCTAAGATCAGTGGAACGGGTAGGTTACTAAAGAAGTGAAATCAATGTCATTCCCCACTGAGGGGCAAAACAGAGGAAGTCATCCAAAATAACTGATTTTGAGGCCAAGTGACTGAAATAATATGGAATTAACAATACCAACAACGAACAAGCAGAAGGAAAGCGGAGACACGAATGAGTAGCCTTTACACATGTATGGGGGGGGGGGTGTTGTGTGTGTATGTGTGTACTACTTTTTTTTTTTTTTTTTGAGACAGAGTCTCACTCTGTCACCTAGGCTGGAGTGCAGTAGTGTGATCTTGACTCACTGCACCCTCTGCCTCACAGTTCAAGTGATTCTCCTGCCTCAGCCTACCAAGTAGCTGGGATTATAGGCATGTGGCACCACGCCTGGCTAGTATTTGTATTTTTTGTAGATACAGGGTTTTGCCATATTGGTCAGGCTGGTCTTGAACTCCTGACCTCAAGTGATCTGCCCGCCTCGACCTCCCAAGGTACTGTTATTAATATAAGCCTGTCCACAGTGAAAGAACATTACATAAAAGTCTACTAGCTTATTTACTGTCAGTTGACCATGATGCCTTTTAACTATTTTTTGTTCTAATTTTAAAAAAAAAAAGTTTCCCTGTCTATCTTAGTACTGCATTTGAAAAAAAGGAGTGAAGGGAAAACCTGTGCCTACAAACCTCTTCCAAGTTCCTAATAAAATGTACAAGGCAGCAAACAAAACATTCAAATCTTGTAAATAGCACTGAAAACCGAAATGTCCAACAAATGCTAGTCACAGAGTAATTTCCACAAAATCTCATGCCACTAGAGAAACAAAGTTGAAGAAATGTCCACTTCAATCACTATTGATTAAGAAGTTAATACGCTTTGTTCTGAACTGCCCTATGCTCCCCTGTCCCATTCAGGTTGAAGTCCTAAACCTCAATGCAATGCAATGGCATGTGGATACAGGCTCTTTAATGAGGTATTTAAGGTTAAGTGAGGTCAGGTGAGTAGGACCCGAATCTAACAGAACTACTGTCCTTATAAGAACAGGAAGAGAGACCAGAGATCTCTCTGCACGTGCACAGAGGACAGATCATGTAAGAACTAGAGCCCATAAGATGGAAGAGCAACTAAGGTAGCTTCGCGAAAGGACCAGTGAGAGCTTCCCAGAGGTGTGCGGTCCAAATCCAATACTGAAGGACTAAAAGGATTTTTCAAAAGGACTCTCTAACACACAGGCATAGAAGCATGTGAGAAGAGGACAGAATGTTTTTCGTTTTAAAAAATGATGTCTCCAAATGTTTAAGTCTGTGATCCATTTTGAATTAATTTTTATATAAGGTGTGAGGTTTAAGACACTCTTTTTTGTAATTTGTTGGGAGGAGCAGTATTTGGGTCTTTTATTTTTTTCTGTTGGTTTTGGCCTATGGATATCTAATTGCTCCACCAGCATTTGTTGAAAATTTCAACATGGAACTTGATATGGTTTGGCTGTGTCCCCACTCAAATCTCAACTTGAATTGTAGCTCCCAGAATTCCCACGTGTTGTGGGAGAGACCTGGGGAGGAACTGAATCACAGGTGCCGGTCTTTCCTGTACTATTCTTGTGATAGTGAGTAAGTCTCACAAGATCCGATGGGTTTATCAGGGGTTTCCACTTTTGCTTCTTCATTTTCTCTTGCCACCACCATGTAAAAAGTACCTTTTGCCTCCTGCCATGATTCTGAGGCCTCCCCAGCCATGTGAAACTGTAAGTCCAACTGAACCTCTTTTTCTTCCCAGTCTTGGGTATGTCTTTATCAGCAGCATGAAAACGGACTAATACAGAATTGCTTTTGCATTTTTGTAAAAAAAACAGTTAAACATATTTTGTGAGTCTATTTCTGGGATCTCTAGTCTCTCCCTTGATTTATGTCTATCTCTCTACCAGTAGTACCACACTGTCTTGAAAACTGTGACAGCATAGTAAGCTACAAGATCAGAGTGAACTATTCCTCCCAGTTCTTTCTTCTTTGTCAACATTGTTTAAGCTATTCTAGGGCCTGTGTCTTTCAAGTCTTGAGTAAGTTTGCCTATTTCTACAAAAGTCTTATTGGTATTTTTGTAAGAACTGCATTCAACCTACAGAATCAATTTGGGGAGAAATGACAGTTTATTATACTGAGTTTTCTAATCCATGAACATGCTATGTCTATTTGTTTAGATTTTCATTTATTTTTTTATCAGCATTTTTAAAATTTTCAGCATCCAGTCCTGTGTATGTTTTGTTAAATGTAAATCGAAGCATATTACTTTCGTTGGAGTCACTGTAAATGAAATTTTTAATTTTGGTTTTCACATGTTCATTGTTAATATGTAGAATACAGCCGGGCACAGTGGCTCACGCCTGTAATCCCAGCACTTTGGGAGGCCGAGGCGGGTGGATCACAAGGTCAGGAGATCGAGACCGTCCTGGCTAACATGGTGAAACCCCGTCTCTACTAAAAATACAAAAATTAGCCGGGCTTGGTGGCGGGCGCCTGTAGTCCCAGCTGCTCGGGAGGCTCAGGCAGGAGAATGGCGGGAACCTGGAAGGCAGAGCTTGCAGTGAGCCGAGATCGCGCCACTGCACTCCAGCCTGGGTGACAGAGCGAGACTCTGCCTCAAAAAAAAAAAATACAGAATACAATTGATTTTTGTGCTTTGCTATGGTATCCTGTGACCTTGCTGAACTCAGGTTCTAGGAAATTTGTCATTTCCTTGAGATTTTCTACATAACAATCACGTCACCTGCAAAACAAGACAGCTTTATTTCTGCCTTTGCAACCTGTATGCATTTTCTTTTTCTTGACTTATTCCAGTGGCTAGAATTTACAATACTATGTAAAACAGGAGTGGTGAACACAGACATACTTGTCTTGTTCCCAATCTAATGGGAAAAGCATTTACTCTTTCAAATTAGGTATGATGTTAGCTGTAGGAATTTTGTAGATACTCTTTATTAAGTTAATATTCGTCTATTTCTAACTTGCTAAGAGTTTTTAATGATGAAGGGTTAGACTCTGCCAAATGCTTTTTCAGAATCAATTGATATGACTGACTGATATTTTTCTTCTTAGCATGTTTGATATGGTGGATTGCTTTGGTTTTTAAATGTTGAAGCTGCCTTGCATACCTGGGAAAAATTCCACTTGGTTATGGCATATAATTCTTCCTATACTTGGCTGAATTCTATTTGCTCATATCTTGTTGAGGATTTCTACATCTAAATTCCTGAGAGATTAGTCTTTAGTCCTCTTTTAGTGCATTGTCTTTGTCAGGTTTTATCGGGTTAATATTGGCCTCATAAAATGAGTTCAGAAATGTTCCCCACCTCTTGTATTTTGGGGAAGATATTAAGTAAAACTGGCATTAATTCTTCATTAAATATTTGGTAGAATTCTTCAGGAAAACCACTGAAAACTAAGATTTCACTTTGGGGAGGCTTTTAATTACAAAATCAGTTTCTTCAATGATTACAGGATTATTCCTATTATATATTTTGGTTGAGTTTTGATAAGTTACAGTTTTTGAGGAATAGATGTATTTCACCTAAGTTGCCAAATTTATCAACATAAAATTGTTTGCAGCACTCCCTTATCATCTTTTCAATGGCTGCAGGACCTGTAATAATATTGTTTCATTCCTGATATTGATGACTTGAGTTTTCTTTTTTTCGAGATGGTGTCTCGCTCTGTCACCCAGGCTGGAGTGCAGTGGCACGATCTCGGCTCACTGCAAGCTCTGCCTCTTGGGTTCACGCCATTCTCCTGCCTCAGCCTCCTGAGTAGCTGGGACTACAGGCACCCACCACCAAGCCCGGCTAATTTTTTGTATTTTTAGTAGAGACGGGGTTCACTGTATTAGCCAGGATGGTCTCTATCTCCCAACCTCGTGATCTGCCCACCCCGGCCTCCCAAAGTGCTGGGATTACAGGCGTGAGCTGCCGCACCCATCCTCTTTCAAGTCTTAACTAAAGATTTATCAATTTTATTGATATTTTCAAAGAACTAGCTTTTTGTTTTATAGTGATTTTTTATTACACTATTTTCAGTTTCATTGATTTCTATTCTTCACTTCCTTCCATTTTCGTTTTTTTTTTACTTGGCTCTTCTTTTCTGTTTCTTGAGGTAGGAACTTAGATTGCTGATTTGAGACCTTTCCTCATTTCTAATGTAAGAATTTAATGTTGTAAATTTTCTTCTGAGAACTGCTTGAGCTGCATCCTACAGATACGTTTAATTTTCATTTTCATTAATTCTATGTTGGTTTTTTTTTTTTTTTTGAGACAAGGTCTCACTTTGTCACCCATCATAGCTCACTGTAGCCTCAAACTCCTGGACTCAAATGATCCTCCCACCACAGCCTCCCAAGTAGCTGGGACTACAAGACACGTGTCTGAACACCTGGTGGGGGGGTGGGTATGTGTATAATTTTTTTTTGAGATGGGGTCTTGCTATATTGCCCAGGCTGGTCTCAAACTCCTGACCTCAAGTAATTGGCCCACCTCAGCCTCCCAAAGTGCTGGGATTACAGGCGTGAGCCACTGCACCCAGCCCTGAATTCAGCTTGAAGAACTTTCTTTAGCCAATATTTAAGGGCATGTCTGCTAGCAACAAATTCTTTCCATTTTCCTTCATCTGATAATGCCATTATTCATCCTTCATCCTTAAACAATATTTTGCTGCATATGAAACTCAAAGTTCATCGTTCTTTTCTTTCAACACTTGAAATCCTATTGTGCTACTCCCTTCTTGCTTCCATGGTTTCAGATGAGAAACGTGCTGTCATTCAAATTGGTGCTACCTTATAGGTAATAGATTGTTTCTCTCAAGGTGCTTTACATATTTTTTCCTTTTTCAGTTTTTAGATGATTAGTTATATAAAGTATTGGTATGGATTCTTTTGGTTTTATCCTGTTTGGGGTTCCCTCAAATTCATGAAGCTGTAGGTTGATGTCTTTCATCAAATTTGGGCCACTTTCAACCAATTATTTCTTCAAATACTCTTTCAGCACCACTCATGAAATTTCACTCTCCTTCTGCAACTCTGATGACATAAATATTGGATCTCTTACCACAAATTAAGCATCCCTTATCCAAAATGCTTGGGACCAGTAGTGTTTCAGATTTCAAATTTTTTCAGATATTCGAATATTTGCAATATACTTACTGGTTGTGCATCTTTAATCCAAAAATCCGACATCCAAAACATTCCAATGAGTATTTCCTTTGATCATCATGTCAGTGCTCAAAACATTTTGAATTTTGAAGCATTTCTAACTTCAGATGTTTAAATTAGGGATACTCAGCCTAAACTGCCACGCAATCTCTAAGGCTGTACTTAATGTTCTTTTCAAGTCTACTTTTGTCTATGTTGTTCAGATTGGGTAAATTCCCTTTTTTTTTTTTTTTTTGAAACAGAGTCTAGCTCTGTCACCCAGGCTGAAGTGCGGTGGTATGATCTTGGCTCACTGCAACCTCCACCTCCTGGTTCAAGCAATTCTCCTACCTCAGCCTCCCAAGTAGCTGGGATCACAGGCGTGCGTCAGCACACCCAGCTGATTTTTGTATTTTTAGTGGAGATGGGGTTTCACCATGTTGGCCAGGCTCGTCTTGAACTCCTCACCTCAGGTGATCCACCCACCTCGGCCTCCTAAAGTGTTAGGACTACATGCGTGAGCCATCACACTCGGCACAGATTGGGTAAATTCTCTTGTTCTGTCCTATTCACCAATCGTGCTATTGATCTGTTAAGGTCACTGATTCTATCTTGTCATCTCCACTTGACTACTGAGCCAATCAATCAGAGATACCTTTATTTCTCTTACTGTACATCTCAATTTTAAAATTCCCTCGTTTCTTTTATAACTTCTTTGTCTTTGCTGATATTTCTTTTTCATTTGTTTCAAGACAATTTGTAACTGATGGCTGAAGCATTTTTATGACAGCTACTTTAAAATCCTTGTCAGTTAATTCCATCATTTGATTTATCTGGTGTTGCTGTCAGTTGATTATTCTTATTCAAGGTATGATTTTCTTGTTCCTTGGTATGGCAAGAGATGTTTTCTTGTGTCCTAGACATTCTGTCTATTATGTTGGAAATTCTAGACCCTGGTTCATTCATTCTTTTATTTTAGTACATTATTTCAATTTAGCATGCAGGTCCTGGCCTACTTCTATGTGCTATGGTTCCAATGGCAGTTTAATTTTCAGAACCTTTGCAGTGTAATTTTTCTTAGATTCCCACTGGTCCCTGCTGGAGCTATCTGAGGGGGAGGGAGGGGCTCCTCCAGACTGGCCCACTGGGAGTCTCTCAGTGGAGAAGGAGAATGTCAGGCCAGCTGACTTCCAAGGCCAGGCTGCTTTTGTGGCAGCTTGTCTGGCCTATGCCCTCTGGCAGCCCCAGTATCTCTGGGTAGAGAGGGAAGTCTCAGACCCACAAGGACAAAGAGGGTCCCCCAGCTGGGCCACTTGTGGTGGTGGGGTCCCTCTTGCTAGTGCCACCCAGCCAACATCGTAACTCTTGGTGGGGAAGAGAGTCTCAGGCCCAGCAGGGATCGACAGCATTTCACAGGCCAGGCCACTTGAGGGGGCTGCAGGCTGGGGAGAAGGATCGTGTCTCTCTAATTAATATACAGTGACAGAAAGCAAATCAGTGGTTTCCAGGAAGTAAAGAGAAATTTGGATTATAAACTAAGAACAAGGAAATTTTTGTATTTTGGAAATACAAAACATTCTGTATTAAGGAAATATTATCTTAACTATGGTGATAGTTTCACAGGCATATACCTGTATAAAAACTTATCAGGCAGAGCAGGGTGGCTCAAGCCTGTAATCCCAACACTTTGGGAGCCCGAGGCAGGTGGATCACTTGAGGTGAAGAGTTCGAGACCACTCTGGCCAACATGGTGAAACCCTGTCTCTAATAAAAATTAAAAAATTAGCCGGGCATGGTGGCAGGAGCGTGCAATCCCAGCTACTCGGGAGGCTGAGGCAGGAGAATCTCTTGAACCTAGGAGACAAAGGTAGCAGTGAGCCAAGATTGCACCACCGCACTCCAGCCTGGGGGACAGAATGAGACTCCGTCTCAAAAAAAAAAAAAAAAAAAAAAACTCATCAACTTGTACACTTTAAATATGTTCAATTTCTCATATGTCAATTATACAGCAATAAAACTGAAAACATTTTAAAATTTAAAAATAAGACACAGGAATCCGCTGAAAAATGTCCCACCAGCCAAAGTGTGAAAATTTGATGATCAAAACAGAAAATAACTGTAATGGATGGAGTTGATGAAAATGCATCATTACATTCAAAAACAAGGGAAAAAGTCACCATTTGAAGCTTCAAGTAAAACAACTCCTACTTTGAAAATTGGTAATTTAAGAGAAAACAAATCAGGCATTTATCATGCCATATCAATAGGAACTGTATTTCAGAGTAACTAAATATTCTTGGTTGATTAAAAAAAAAAAAGAAAGAAGAGCTCACCTTTACAGAATAATGCTAGCTAGTAAATGCAGAATAAATGACAGAATTAAAAATATGATTTTACAAACTCTAATTAGATATTATTTCAGGGAAGTATTAGTATTATCAACTGGTGGGATTTTTTTTAAGACAAACATTCGCTTAATGGTTGACAGAAAACTAGATGTTATAATAATTCCATAATAAAGTTCTAAAGACATAGAAGAAAGCATAACTGAACAAAGGAAGCAGTAGAGTATCATTACCGTGTTTCAACTGTCAATATTAGCATCGCAAATGGTGGGCTGACCAGCAAAAAGACTATGACTCGCTGAAGGGTCAGATGATCATTAGCAATTTTTTTTTTTTTTTGAGACAGAGTCTTGCTCTGTTGCCCAGCCTGGAGTGCAGTGGCACAATCTTGGCTCACTGCAACCTCTGCCACCCGGGTTCAAGCGATTCTCCTGCCTCAGCCTCCAGAGTAGCTGGGATTACAGGTGTGTGCCACCACGCCTGGCTAATTTTTGTATTTTTAGTAGAGACGGGGTTTCAGCACTTTGGCCAGGCTGGTCTTGAACTCCTGACCTCGTGATCCACCCATCTCAGCCTCCCAAAGTGCTGAGATTACAGGCGTGAGCCACTGCATCCGGCCCAATCATTAGCAATTTTAGAAATAAAGTATATTTTAATTAATTATGATTTTTTAAATTACTTTTTTTTTTAGACATAATGCTATTGCATACTTAACAGACATGGTATAGTGTAAACATGACTTTTATAGGCAATGGGAAACCAAAACATTTGTGTGGCTCACTTTACTGTGATATTTGCTTCATTGCAGTGGTCTGGAACGAAACCTGAAATATCTCCAAGGTACGCCTGTCATTTGTTGGCATGCTAGCCCTACTTCAACAAGGGTTATTTCCCTCTCTTATCACATATAAACAAGCCTGTCTTGATATTCTTGTAAAAAAATAATAACAATAACCACTAGTCCCTCTACTTCTGTTGTTTGTTTTTTTGTTTGTTTTTTGTTTTGGTTTTGAGATGGAGTCTTGCTCTGTTGCCCAGGCTGGAGTGTGGTGGCACGATCTCGGCTCACTGCAACCTCCGCCTCCCGGGTTCAAGCAATTCTTCTGCCTCAGCCTCCTGAGTGGCTGGGACTACAGGTGCCCGCTGCCACCACGTCTGGCTAATTCTTCTATTTTTAATAGAGACGGGGTTTTACCATATTGGCCAGGCTGGTCTCCAACTCCTGACTTCGGGATCTGCCCACCTCGGCCTCCCACAGTGCTGGGATTACAGGCGTGAGCCACTGCACTAGGCCTGTTTTTTTTGTTTGAGACAGAATCTTGCTCTGTCGCCCAGGCTGGAATGCAGTGATGCAATCTTAGCTCACTGCTACCTCCGTCTCCCAGGTTCAAGCAATTCTCATGCCTCAGCCCCAACAAGTAGCCGAGACTACAAGCACATCCCACCATGTCTGGCTAATTTTTATATTTTTTGAAGAGATGGGGTTTCATCATGTTTGCCAGGCTGGTCTCCAACTCCTGACCTCATGTAATCCACTTGCCTCGGCCTCCCCAAGTGCTGGGACTACAGGTGTGAGCCACTGCAGTCAGCCACTTTACCTCTGTTAAAGCTAAACTTACCCATTATAAGATGGTGCAAATAGCTAACTGCTTCTTGACACCTTCTAATGTAGTAATGCCAGACTATGTTTGTACAGAAATATATAATATTTAATATAAAGGACTTCCCTTTTTCTCTCATTATCTTATAGTTTGGGCAAAACACAAATTTTGTAAAATTATGTATGTGATATTATATTATCCGTAAATTTACTTTAACAATAGTATAGAGTATGGTATAAACAAAAGGCACTGAGTCTGATATTACTGAAAATCACTATATTGGAAAGAAGAAACTTGGGATATGCGAAGTATTAAAAATAAATAAAATAAAGTGACAGGGTTTAGCACATTGCTATCAAGAGTAGATGGAATAACAGAAGTGTCATCTGGCGGGGCACGGTGGCTCACACCTGTAATCTCAGCATTTAGAGAGGCCAAGGCAGGTGGATCACTTCAGTGGAGGAGTTCAAGACCAGCCTGGGCAACATAAGGAGACCCTGTCTCTACAGAAAAATTTAAAAATTAGCCAAGCATCGTGGTGCACACCTATAGTCCCAGCTACTCAGGAGGCTGAGTTGGGAGGATCACTTGAGCCAGGGAAGTCAAGGCTGCAGTGAGCCATGACTGCATTACTGCACTCCAGCCTGGCCGGGCATGATGGCTCATGCCTGTAATCCCAGCACTTTGGGAGGCGAAGGTGGGCAGATCATGAGAGTCCAGGAGTTCAAGACCAGCCTGGGAGACATGGTGAAACCCCATCTCTATAAAAAATACAAATGTTAGCCAGGCGTGGTGGTGCATGCCTATAATCGCAGCTACTCCAGGTGGATCACTTAAGCCTGGGAGGCTGAGGCTGCAGTGAGCCGAGATCGTGCCACTGCACTCCGGCCTGGGCGACACAGTGAGCCTGTCTCAAACTGAAAAAGAAGGGAAGTGTCGTCTGTCAGAATATTCCTGCCCCATAGGATAAAGCCAGAGGAAAAGGAGTGAAAAACCGGAAGAAGAGTTTCTCAAATATCCACAAATAATAGCAACAGGCCTGTGGAGCAGATTGTACTAAAAAGATTCAACAGAGAAATCTGGAGAATGTTATTTTGACAATGGCAGAGGCTAAGAATCGGGTTCTTTATTAGGAAGGACCACCAAGGTAAATGAAGTATCAAGCAAAGATCAGGTGTGGATTGTGAAAACGGGCAGGGGCAGTCCCAGAGAAAAATAAAGACAAAGGGATGTTTCCTGCAAAGCCCAAGACGGCACAATGGAAAAGGCTGGCACAGGGAGAGACAGGGCTCACACTGGAAGGAGCATGTAGAAATGGAGAGTGAAACATAGTCAGCAGAAGGGAACATAAGTATGAACCCAGGATAGAAATGTTTAAGAACAGTAATAAAGAATGTAAAAAGTCAAGCATGGTTGGAGAAGAAAAGTTGGCTTAATTAGAACTGCCACTTTATTATTTTTTTATTTTATTTTATTTTACTTTATTTTATTTTTTGAGAAGGATCCTGGCTCTGTCACCCAGTCTGGAATGCAGTGGCACAATCTCAGCTCACTGCAACCTCCGCCTCCCGGGTTCAAGCGATTCTCCTGCCTCAGCCTCCCAAGTAGCTGGGATTACAGGCATGCGCCACCATGCCCAGTTAATTTTTTTTTTTTAGTAGAGACGGGATTTCACCACATTGGTCAGGCTGGTCTCGAACTCCTGACCTCAGGTGATCTGCCTGCCTCGGCCTCCCAAAGTGCTGGAATTACAGGTGTGAGCCACGACACCCGGCCTAGTACCGTCAGATTTGAGCTAACCAGTAACAGTAAAGAGACTGAGTTTTGTATGGGGAATCTTGCTAGGGCAGAACAGGCTGAGAAAAGGTCTGGCAGACAGGACTGGAGGTGCTTCGTCACCAGGAACTGAGTTACTGGTAGCCTGCGGTCACTCAGCTCCTGGAGATACAGCCACAAACAGTGACAAGAGATGCAAATCAGGTACCTGATAAAGAGCCCTTAGCCAGAATATATAAAGAACTTTTACAATCCAACAACAGACACATAATCCAATGTAAAAATGGGCCAAGGATTTGAAGAGACGTTTCTCTAAGGAAGATATACAAACATCCAATTTGCAAGTGAAAAGATGCTCAACATCACTGGTTGTTAGGAAGATGCAAACCTCTAAGAGATACCATCTGACATGCCCTAGGATGGCAATAATCAAAAAAATGAACAATAACAAATGCTGACAAGGCGGAGGAGAAATCGGAACCCTCATACACACAGGTAGGAAATGAATGAAAACGTATCTCCATGCGAAAATATGTACATATAACAATGTCGGCCACGCATGGTGGCTCATGCCTGTAATCCTAGCACTTTGGGAGGTTCAGGTGGGCAGATCACCTGAGGTCAGGAGTTCGAGACCAGCCTGACCAACATGGTGAAACCCTGTCTCTACTAAAAATACAAAAATTAGCCAGGCATGGTAGCGCGCGCCTGTAATCCTAGCTACTCAGGAGGCTGAGGCAGGAGAATCGCTTGAACCTGGGAGGCGGAGGTTGCAGTGAGCCGAGATCGCACCACTGCACTACAGCCTGGGTGACACAGCGAGACTCCGTCTATGGAAAAAAAAAAAAAAAAAACAGAAATGCAAAGAATTAAGAAGAGTGGAAGTAATCTTGGCTATAAAAAAAAACAACGGAGAACTTATACTACATAATTTCAGACTGACTACAAAAGCTCACATAATCAAGACAATGTGGTATTGGCACAGGATAGACAAATACATCAGTGGCACAGAATTTGGAGAGACCAGAAATAGGCCTGCCCATATGATGGACTGACTGTCTACAATGGCCTAGAAAGCAATTCGATGGAGAAAGGAAAGTATGAAGTTATCAGAATCAATATGGAGTTACTGATGTTAAGAAAGCCCTGACAAACAGAGCTGGGGAAGGGCATGAAGAGAGGGCTATCATGCTTGTATGCCTGATAACAAAAAAAGATTCTACAAAAGCCACAACCTTGAACAAAGGCCATCACAACCTTACACAGAAATACTTCTGTAAGGACATCAGCCCAGCAACTGCCTGTCCAACCTTCAACAGCATCACCCTTGTTATTGATCTTTGTAGCTAAGAATAATGACTTCAAAACAATTCTGTAACACTCCTCATTTTTTCCTTTATAGCTGGGTGTAGGCCGGGCGTGGTGGCTCATGCCAGCACTTTGGGCAGCCGAGGTGGGCAGATCAGTTGAGGTCAGGAGTTCAAGACCAGCCTGGCCAACATGGCGAAACCACATCTCTACTAAAAATACAAAAAAATTAGCCAGTCGTGGTGGCGTGCGCCTGTAATCGCAGCTACTAGGGAGGCCGAGGCAGGAGAATCCCTTAAACCCGGGAGGCAGAGGTTGCAGTGAGCCAAGATTGCGCCACTGCACTCCAGCCTGGGTGACAGAGGAAGACTCTCTAACAACAACAACAAAAAAGCTGGGTGTAGTAGGTACAATAGTTCCAGCTATTTGAGGGGACAAGGCAGGAGGATCACTTGAACTCAGGAGTTCAAGTGCAGCGTAACAAGACCTGTCTCTTAAAAAACAAACAAACAAACAAAACCCATTGTCTTCCTGAAAGTGGACCTAATTTATTATGTTCCCATTGCTATGTTCTATTCCCAAATAAACATTTTTTTCTCTCTCTGTTTGTTATCTGGTTCACATAATTGGTGTCAGAAATGGGACCTGAAAGAGAGCACTAAGAATTGCTGATTCTTGGCACCACTGCAGTACTCACTTGAGCCCTTGAGCTCTCCACCACCATGATTCACCTTTCCTGCCCTGGTATGTCTTCTCTCAGTCTGAACCTCCTTCCTTTTAGTAGAGGCTTTTTTACTTTATTTGGAATGTGGTTTGGATAAGGCCACCTTAATAATGAATCACACATCCCTCTTGGGATGATAGACTTTTTACCTTTTCTGGAAAGTATTTTCTAGTATACAGAAAAGTGTCTTTCTGGATTAAGTACTCTTGGTTTCTACAAAATCGACATTCTGTCTGGGAGGCATGACTTCTCTGGTTTGTGTGCCTCATTTAATATCTCATTTGATCTGCATGCCTAGGTTAAAATGTTTTTGAACACTCTTATCTTGGGTTATTTTCATTTGGTTTGACTCTTTTCCCATGCTTCTTTCGGAAAACTTTCTGAGACCAAAATAAATGTTCTGGATAATGGGCACAGAATGGCTAATTAAAAGCCACTAGGTGGCCAGGTGCGGTAGCTCATGCCTGTAATCCCAGCACCGTGCGAGGCCGAGGCAGGCAGATGACTTGAGCTCAGGAGTTCGAGACCAGCCTGAGCAACATGGCGAAACCTCGTATCTACCAAAAAATACAAACAATTAGCCAGGCGTGGTGGCACACACACCTGTAGTCCCAACTACTCAGGAGGCTCAGGTGGGAAGATCACTTGAGCCCGGGAGGTGGAGGCTGCAGTGAGGTGAGATTGCACCACCGTAATCCAGCCTGGGTGACAGAATGAGACTCCATCTCAAAATTTTAAAAAAGCTACTAGGGTGGTTGCCACCATCTAAAACAACAGTCTGAATTCCTCATGGAATTTACAGAATTTTCTTTGCTCTCGAGAGATTAATAAGAAATGGAATAAGATTCTCAAACATTTAGGCATGCCAGGTTTCCCGGGACTATAGAAGGCTATATATTATGGCCCATTCTTCTGCACATTTTTCAATTGATGGGCAAATTACAAGGAAAATTCAGAGCACTAAGGATCATTATTCAAAAAGACCTGCAACTATGGAGTTAACATGTTGAGTCTTCTAACTCACTATCTCTCTATTTGTTTTTCTGCCTACTTTAAATCTGCTGACTTTTCTATTGGTGTTGAGATGAAACTCACTGCTTATGGCATTCCAGCCAAGATATTTTTAAAAAGAGAGAGAGAAGTCTTTTAAAGGGCTTTCAAATTAATGCCTTTACGAATTACAACAGCTCCATGGTAACCAACAACTTTGACACCTTTTAGAAATATAAATTTAGGTTTGCCTAACTAGCAACTGTGTATGGTGATGAAACACTTAATTGAAAAATTAATCTCTAAAAGAAAAAGAACTAGATAGATGTTTATAATGCTAGACACTCAAGTCAAACAGGTCAAAATCTTGAGCTCAGAGCAATAATAAAAGGTATGTCTGTCCAGCATATACACACACAAAAAATCTTGCTTTTTCCGGCACACAGAGGCAAAAAGAAAAAGCCAAAACAAAAAAACCCTGCTAAAGTTCTTCCCTGCCTATATTTGCTAATTAAGCAAACCAGACAGGCAAACAAAAGATAGATCTGTTACTAATCCAAGGCTACCTGGAGATTTTATTTTACTTATACAATTCAACCAGTCCTAGCTATTATGTAAATGTTGAAAATTTAAGCCTAAATTCATCTGAAACTACAAAAAAGTGGCAGGGGTTGGGGGATGGTATAAAAGATGTTTTAAAAATCAAAGTGCATGAAAACTGCTGTACCCAAAATTTTGGCCCATGGCCTTCATTAGATTAGCTATTGAGGCAAATAAAGTTTAGCCATATGAACAGGTTCCAGTTTTGCCAGAAATATAATTTGGATCCAACCGTCTTATAAACCAGTGAGTTTGTATTATAATCTCATGATGAAAATTCAAAAATGAAAACTATAAGATCTTTATTTGTGTGCATATTTATGTGTTTATACATATGCACATGTATTGTATGTTGTGTCTACATTGTATAACTTGGCATAGTTAGTTGGCAAGAAGTCCCTTAAAGAGAAAGGAGTGCTCACATAAAATATATACTAATTAACCCAAATGCCTTTCAGTTCACATGACTTATGTAAACCTTTAATCAATAAGCTGGTTTTAAAGTTATTGGTAAAATAAAAATTAAAATATCTTCAAATTTGTCAGCAGGCATCTTTGCCTAGGTTTACTGCTCAGACAGTTTATATTTGTCTCTACTAGACATTTTAAGACATCAGGGTTTCACAACAAGGTTATAAAACTATAAACCCAGCCTACAACAGAATGATCTTCGTTTGTGTAATGTTTTGATACATAGGACTAATTTATCACTGTTGGTTGAAAAAAAAAAAAAAACAGGTGTATATCCTGAGTTATTGGACACCGGATATTCACAGGCTATAAAAATGATTAATAGAGAAATAACTTGAAATGACAACTAGCTTTGTCTAATATCTCAATTCTCATAAGAAATCTAGGTAAATTGTTAAAAAATAAATTACACCAATGTAAATGGGATAAATGCTTATAAATAAAATTTTCAAGTAATTTGAAATCTTAAAGTTATGTTCAATTAAATAATAAATACTCATTAAATGTATGGGTTATTTCCAACTAAGCTTTTTAAAATTATGTTACAGGGAAAGAAACTTCTAAAAATTATAAAATGGTTCTCATCTATAAAACAGTTATAAGTGAAAAACAATTCAAGATCTTGCTTTCTAGGTTTTCACTAAAAGTAAAGGTTACGAACAGTTAAAAATTCTAATGAATATGTATAATTCTATATATAAAATGTGCCTAAAATATATAAGGTATGTTTTTAATAGGAAAAAAGTATAAGATGGGCATAAAAATGTGTTCCTTATTGAGAAAAGAATGATTTTGAGTCAGACACAGTGGCTCATACGAGGGAGGCTGAGGTAGAAGGATCACTTGAGGCCAGGAGTTTGAGGCTGCAGTGAGCTATGATTGTGCCACTGCACTCCAGTCTGGCTGACAGAGTGAGACCCTGTCTCAAAAAAAAAAAAATTAAAGTTTTTTTTAATTTAAAAATTTTTTAAAGAATAATTTTGTCTAACGTAGAGGTTATTTAAAGGCTATTTCAAAATATGGATATGGAAAGAAATAGAATACCGAAAGGGAGAGAGAGAGATGTGAAAAAAGTTATGGATATGAAGATATATTTTTTAAGAAAGGTTACAAAGAAAAGAATAACTTTGTATGAGAAAGAATCTCGTATGATACATTTTTGTTCTAAACTAAAATGACTGCTTATTTAAGTTAAGGAAGTGTAGGATAAAGCAGAAAGTCCCAGCACATCAACAATGATCTGAGAAAAGTCATGATAAGGTTCATGAAAACACAATTCATAAAAGGAATTTTGCACGTGATTAAGTTGGCTATAATTAAAAGAGATTGTTTATATTTAGTCTTTCTAAAAACTGATCTATTATGCTAAAAATACACTAATACAAAAATTTTAAAATTTGGTTACCTATATTAAAACAACATGGTTTACCTAAAGTATTTGCTTTTAATAAAATTGCAAGAGGTTTTGATTTTTAATTCTGAAATCTGTTTCTTTAACACTCATCTTCTAAACTATTTCTATTTCTTCCTGAGATGTAATTAATTTTCCTACTCTCAGGTTGGAGATGTAGTGTTTTTCATTTCACTTTGTGAGGAAAAGTTCTTTCTTTTTGAAATTTCTCAAATTTATATCAGAAGTTCAACCTTTGCTGTACCCTCACTGCAAATGATTTGCAGGTCACACATCATTGCCTTCTGTTCTTTCTCCTCTTAAAAAGGTATATACCTTTTTGCTTGGCTGGGGTGATAACTCTCTCCTTCAACCTTTTTGTCAACTCCTGTAACTTCTGTTTTTCCTAGTTCTAACTCTGCTGTTAGGGCCTGAAACTAACATGTTTATCTTAAAAGCCTAGAAAGCAATGTTTTCCTTCAGTATAATTTGATTCTGTACTCTTGGCTTTTCTTGATATGTCTGAATTGTTCCCTGTAATGAGGAAACTTCCCATGTTGTTACTAAGAGTCATGTATTCCTCTACTCAAGGTACTAGGGTGTTTTATGTTTTGTTTTTCTTTTTAGACAGTGTCTCACTCTGTCACCCAGGCTGGAGTGCAGTGGCATGATCTTGGCTCACTGCAACCTCCGCCTCCCTGGTTCAAGCAATTCTCCTGCCTCAGCCTCCTGAGTAGCTGGGACTACAGGCGCACCCCACCATGCCCGGCTAATTTTTGTATTTTTAGTAGAGATGGCATTTCACCATGTCGGCCAGGCTGGTCTTGAACTCTTGACCTCAAGTGATCCAGCTGCCATGGCCTCCCAAAGTGCTGAGATTACAGGCGTGAGCCACCACACCCAGCCACAAGGTACTAGTTTTCTTTTACATTTCTCTATAATATAGTATACACTCATGACCCTCGATATGCTCTTTCTGTTTCTGATTAAATTCAAGTACACTTTTAATCAGGTTTGTCTTCCAGGTTACCTAAATGGGTTTCCCATAAAGAGAGGCAAACACACCACAAAAAGTTTTCTTTGCATTTTTGGTAACTGGCCTTTAAAAAAAAAACCAAAAGATTTTATGTTTTATCAAGATAATTTCCTATGCTATCTTTATTAGATTTTCGATTACTTGGGAAAACTGAGCTTTAGAGGGTTAAGGTTTTGTTTTTTCTTTTTTTTTTTTTTTTTTTTTTTGAGATGGAGTCTTGCTCTTGTCGCCTAGGCTGGAGTGCAGTGGCGTAATCTCGGCTCACTGCAACCTCCGCCTCCTGGGTTCAAGCGATTCTCCTGCCTCAGCCTCCTGAGTAGCTGGGATTACAGGCGCCCACCACCACACTCGGCTAATTTTTTGTATTTTTAGTAGAGATGAGGTTTCACCATGTTGGCCAGGCTGGTCTCAAATTCCTGACCTTGTGATCCACCTGCCTCGGCCTCCCAAAGCGCTGGGATTACAGGCGTAAGCCACCGCACCCTGCCAGATTAAGGTTTTTCTATCTATGTAAATTTCCATATTGCTTTTGACGTATTTTAATTATCACTCTGATTAAATGAGTAACTACTATTTATGAGTGACCTATGATTCTGTTTTGATCAAGTGTTTTGAACCTTTTGGCATCTCTGGCAGGTTTCCACAGAATCAAAATCCAAAATTGTTTCTGACCTAAAATTAACTTTGGCATTGTCCAGTTAGGCCCCTGAAAAGCTTCAAAGAATGTATGTCACATCTTATAGAGATATTAAATTATTTGTCTTACTTGGAAAATTATATGGAATGCATTGACAAATGGTAAGTGATATTAGATCTTCTTTCAGTTATTTTTGTGGGTATGTTATTGATATAAATATTCTAAAAAGTATATAAATTCATTAAAATATGTTATCAGTCATAATTGATTCTTTTTTAAAGTTATATTTGTATGGGGATATGTTATTAATGTGAATATTCAAAAGATTATATGAAATTTATAGAAGTCTGATGGCCCTATGATCCTGGTTGTTATCTTAAAATACTGCATGTAAGAAATAACTAAATTCCTTGTCATCTGGGAAATTTCATCGGATCTTAACCATGGCTTTCCTAAGTTGTTGTTGTGAACCACTGTTACTGTTCTGAATTATTCTCTGAAAACAACTGCAATCAGCTACATTCCAAAACTGCTTTTTATGGAAATGACTTCAACAAGCACTTTTTTTTCTTTTAAGACAGAGTCTCTGTCGCCCAGACTGGAGTGCAGTGGGGCGATCTCGGCTCACTGCAACCTCTGCCTCCCGGGTTTGAGCGATTCTTCTGCCTCAGCCTCCTGAGTAGCTGGGACTACAGGCGCCCGCCACCATGCCCAGCTAATTTTTGTATTTTTAGTACAGACAGGGTTTCACCATATTGGCCGGGCTGGTCTCAAACTCCTAACCTCGTCATCCGCCCACCTCGGCCTCCCAAAGTGCTGGAATTACAGGAGTGAGCCACCGCACCCGGCCCAACAAGTACTCTTGAACACATTTCTGATAATTTTAAGATCAATGGACTAAATGACAACTTCCAGGACTCTAATATGTTAAAAAAACTGATTGGTGCATAAAACTGTTAATGGCCAACCTCACAGTACAACGGTACTGCGTCTGACTCCATAAAACTGCTAATCAAGATCAAGCAAAACTAAAATTTAATGACTTCAAATTAAGTAATTAATGACGATGATGTGTTTGTGACTTTTCATTTTTGGTTCTTTACTTAAATATTTTGTCTTACAGATTTAAGACACTTTTCTCACATAAGCTATCTATAGTATACAACAATTTGGTAAAGTATACTTTTGTGAACAAAGATGGAACCATTTGCTTTTCCTTCCTATTGGATTCCTCCCAAAATTCACAAACATTACTATTCTTATTTTTATTTATATAAATTCAATAAAAATCTGCTCTCAAGTAGGATACAATTGGAAATATAAACATCGGTTATATACCACCAAGGCTTTGGCTGAAATGTCTTATTTGAAAATGTGCATTGAATGCCTGGCTTCCAGAGTTCCCAGACCTCCAGTGAGTCAGTAAAAATGGTCACTTCCTGGAAGGCTCACGATCCTTAAGATTGTACGTGAGATCTAAAATCTGCCCTGGTTTGGCTTCCTAGCTCAGGAGGTTTTTAAATGTGAGATTCCTGTGTGATCAATGTGGGAAGAAAAAGTTATGTCTCTATAGAAAAACTATAATATACCTATTCTTATTATAGATTGTAGCCCCATGCACTGTTTTAAAGTTCTTGTTATCTACGTGTAGACTGGACTAGATTCTGAATTCTTCTAATTTCCTCCAATACTTGGTCACGGTTCTCCAGCTGGCTTAAAAAGCTTTATTAGCTGAAACTAGATAATTTTTTTTGAGATGGAGTCTCACTCTGTCGACCAGGCTGGAGTGCAGTGGTGCGATCATGATTCACTGCAACCTCTACCTCCTAGGTTCAAATGATTCTCGTGCCTCAGCCTCTCGAGTAGCTGAGACTACAGGCACACACCACCACACCCATCTAACTTTTTTCTTTTTAGTAGAGACGGGGTTTCACAATGTTGGCCAGGCTAGTCTTGAACTCCTGACCTCAAGTGATCTGCCAGCCTTGGCAGATTGGTACCAGTGTGACCAACTGGTACCTGGCTGAAACTGGATAAATTTTAAGAAACAAGCCTCATGTCTGATTTATGAACCACAAAAAAGGTTCACTCAACTGCCCAATGTCATGACCAAAGATATTCAAACTACAAACCGGAAGAAAAAGTTGCTATTTTCACACTGTAAACAACTTTCTCCAAGAGGCTGGAATAAGACTTCATATCATAATGAGACTTTTACTCCTCTTAATGCTACTTTTCTCACTTGGCAGACTTGTAATTGAAATTTTACAATCAACAGCCTCTGCTGGTAACTTAACAAAACCTAACTTAAGAAATACTTTTGTATGGATTAATTAAATAAGAAAATGTCTGTGCTATTTCTAATATTACAAGCTGTACCTGGATAAATTCCTCTGGGAAAGCTGAAACCCATATACACAAAACAAAACAGCTCATAACGTTACAGCAGGTCTCACGTAATTCCCTGTGGTGATTTAACTTATTCAATTGGTTCTTTAAGCCTAGATTCACGACTCAAAGCCATTATGCAAACTGACATTGTCATATTAAGTTTACCTTTTATTTTCCCTTTTTAAACTTTGAATCTGGGCCAGGCGCGGTGGCTCACGCCTATAATCCCACCTTTGGGAGGCCAAGGCGGGCGGATCACTTGAGGTCAGGAGTTCGAGACCAGCCTGGCCAACGTGGCAAAACCCTGTCTCTACTGAAAATATAAAAATTAGTTGGGAGTGGTGGCACTTGCCTGTAATCCCAGCTACTCCGGAGGCTGAGGCAGGAGAATCACTTGAACGCAGAAGGCAGAGGTTGCCGTGAGCCAAGATCACGCCACTGTACACCAGCCTGGGCAACAGAGTGAGATTCAGTCTCAAAAAAAAAAAAAAAAAAAAACATAACTACAGGGCCGGGCGCAGTGGCTCACACCTGTAATCCCAGAACTTTGGGAGGTCAAGGCAGGTGGATCACTTGAGATCAAGAGTTCAAGACCAGCCTGGCCAACAAGGTGAAACCCTGTCTCTACTAAAAATACAAAAATTACCCAGGCGTGGTGGTGCATACCTGTAATCCCAGCTACTCAGGAGGCTGAGGCAGGAGAATTCCTTGAACCCAGGAGGTGGAGGTTGCAGAGAGCTGAGATCACACTGCTGCACTCCAGCCTGGGTGACAGAACAAGACTTTGTCTCAAAAAAATAAATAAATAAAAATAACTACAGGATGAATGATCAGTCATGCTTTCTGAAAAAGATCTTGATCAAAAGGAAGAAATGTAAAAGTTGTCAAAATCAAAATGGAGTCACTAATGTTAAGAAAAACAGAAGCAGGGAAGACCATGAGGAGAGTTATCTTGTGTGCCTGAAGACTCTACAAAATGAAAAAGACTCTACAAAAACCACAACCTTGCACAAAGGCTACCACAACCTTACACAAAAAAATGCTTCTCTGCCAACGTCATCTGCCCAGCAACTGCCAGCCTACCCTCAGACTGCCGTCACCCCTGTTATTGATCTTTGCAGCCAAGGATAATTATTTCAAAACAATTACATAATCCTCCTCAATTTTTCCTTTAAAAATCTTTGTCTTTGGCCAGGCACGATGGCTCACATCTGTAATCCCAGCACTTTGGGAGACCAAGGTAGGTGGATCACGAGGTCAGGAGATCGAGACCATCCTGGCTAACATGGTGAAACCCATCTCTACTAAAAATACAAAAAAAAAAATTAGCCGGGTGTGGTGGCGGGCGCCTGTAGTCCCAGCTACTCAGGAGGCTGAGGCAGGAGAATGGTGTGAACCTGGGAGGCGGAGCCTGCAGTAAGCTGAGATCACACCACTGCACTCCAGCCTGGGTGACAGAGCAAGACCCCGTCTCAAAAATAAAAAATAAAAAAATAAAAAAATAAAAAAATTTAAAAAATCTTTGTCTTCACTGACTTATAGTAACTCATAAAAAATTAAAAAGTAAACTTTGTCTTCCTGTACCTCCCCAAAAACACAGTTTACTGTGGCTATCCATATTGGCAGAGGTGGGATAAATCTTAACCTTTACCTCACACCATTCATAAAAATTAATTCAAGATGAATCACAGGCCCAAACATAAAAGTTAAAACTACATATGGGGCCAGGCACAGTGGCTCATGCCTATAATCCCAGCACTTTCAGAGGCCAAGGCAGGCAGATCACTTGAGTCCAAGAGTTCAAAACCAGCATGGGCAACATGATGAAACCCTGTCTCTACAAAAAACACAAAAAAAACTTTTGCCAGGCATGGTGGCACACTACTTGGGAGGCTGAGGAGAGAGGATCGCTTCAGCCCAGGAGGTGGGAGGCTGCAGTGAGCCGAAATTGCACCACTACACTATAGCCTGGATGACAGGGCAAGACCCTACCTCAAAAAAATAAACAATTTTTAAAAATGGCTTCTTCCACACAGGTTGCTTAGGAGGAATCCGCCCAAGCAACTCTGTCCGCCCCCTCGGCCACTGACCCCCTGAAGAGCTCCTGCCACCGCTCTAGGAATACAGACATTGAAGTTTGGGGACAATATGTTTATCTAATTTCTGTATCAAAACTAAAGACCTGCTATGGCAGTGAAAAAAGAAACTGAATTTGTCATTTTCACCTAAAGAAAAACGACAGACAAAAATCAAACCTGTAGGCCAGGCGCAGTGGCTCACGCCTGTAATCCCAGCACTTTGGGAGGCCGAGGCGGGTGGATCACGAGGTCAGGAGATCGAGACCATCCTGGCTAATATGGTGAAACCCCATCTCTACTAAAAATACAAAAAATTAGCCAGGCATGGTGGCCTGTAGTCCCAGCTACTTGGGAGGCTGAGGCAGAAGAATGGCGTGAACCCAGGAGGCGGAGATTGCAGTGAGCCGAGATTGCGCCACTGCATTCCAGCCTGGGCAACAGAGCGAGACTCCATCTCAAAAAAAAAAAAAAAAAAAAAAAATCAAACCTGTGGTGCAGGACAGGATCCTGTGCCCTATATGATTTCTCTGATTCACAAACTCTAAGAATGGTTTACTGTGGAGCAGTTGGAAGACTATTTGAATTTTGCAAACTATCTCTTGTGGGTTTTTACACCATTAACATTTCTAATACTTCCTTACTTTACTATCTTTCTTCTCTACCTTACTATTATTTTCCTACACATTTATAAGAGAAAGAATGTATTAAAAGAAGCCTACTCTCATAATTTATGGGATGGTGCAAGGAACACGGAGGCAAGTCTGTGGGATGGGCATGCAGCAGTTTGGCATGGTAAGCGAGGATGCTTTCATCTCTGTGTTGCCGTTCATGTGTGCTGCATTGGAACTGTGTTACCATGCCATTTTATTGACTGAGAAGATACTGAAAAATATAACAGAAGTGATATTTACTATTCCCTGTTATCTGTTTGCATGCATCGTGCATATGTATGTGTCTTCCTTAAAATGAGTTTTCCCACAGAGATTAGTTTCCATTAAACAGAGAACCACGCAGCACTGTAGACTATAAGCTGACATGTGAAAATGTATATTTAGCACATCTAAAAGAGTAAGAGACTGATTAATTAAAACTATAGAAAACTGCTTTAAAAAATTAAAACTACATACAAAGCTTCTAGAAGAAAATCTAGAATATCTTTGTGACCTTGTGGTTGGCAGAATTCCTGTCCTGCACCACAGAAATACAAAAAACACTAACCATAAAAGAAAAATATGATATAGTGAACTGTATCCAAATTAAAATTTTCAAAAGATACCTTTATGGAAATAGAAAAGCCACAGTCTAGAGAAATATTCACAATGCACATTCAACAAAAGATTCACATCCACAACATATAAAGAACTTCTAGAAATCAATAATATAGAGTCAAACAACTGAGTCTGAACAAAGATGTGAACAGACATTTCACAAGTATAAACAGCCAATACGCACAACACAAGATGTTCTTGGCTGGGCATGGTGGCTCACGCCTATAATCCCAGCACTTTGGGAGGCTGAGGCGCGTGGATCACTTGAGGTCAGGAGTTTGAGACCAGCCTGGCCAACATAGTGAAACCCTGTCTCTACTAAAAATACACTAATTCAAAACTTAGCTGGGCGTGTTGGCACATGCTTGTAATCCCACTTACTCAGGAGACTGAGACATGATAATCACTTGAACCCAGGAGGTGCAGTGATCTAAGACTGCACCACTGCACTCCAGCCTGGGTGACAGAGCAAGACTCTGTCTCAAAAAAAAAAAAAAAAAAAAGTTCCCAATCATCAACCATCACCAGCAAAATGTAAATTAAAACCACCATGAGGGCCAGGCACGGTGGCTCAAACCTGTAATCCCAGCACTTTGGGAGGCCGAGGTGGGCAGATCACGAGGTCAAGAGATCAAGACCATCCTGGCTAACATGGTGAAACCCCATCTCTACTAAAAATAGAAAAATTAGCTGGGCGTGGTGGTGCACACCTGTAGTCCCAGCTACTCGGGAGGCTGAGGCAGGAGAATCACTTGAACCCAGGAGGCAGAGGTTGCAGTGAGCCAAGATTATGCCACTGCACTCCAGACTGGGTGAAAGAGACTCTGTCTCAAAAAAAAAAAAAAAGAAAAAAGAAAAAACACAATGAGGTACCACTTCACAACCATTTCACAACCATAAAAATGCCTAAAAGACAATACCACATGATGGTGAGAATGTGTAACAAATGAAACTTTCATAAATTGCTGAGCAAGTATAAAGTAGTACAACCACACTGACAACAGTTTGGGAGTTTCTTCTAAAGTTAAATATATACCTACTCTATGACTTAACAATTGCACTTCTAGGCATTTACCCAAGGAAAACTGAAATGTACATTCACAAAGTCTTGTGAAGAATGCACATAGTACTTTTTTTCATAATAGCCAAAAATTAAAAGCAGACCAAATGTCTATTTACAGCTCTTTAAAAACTGGTATATTCATACAATGGCATACTACTGAGCAATAAAAGTGAATGAACTACTATGAACTACTGATGCATGTTACATGATACGACACGGATGCATCTCAAAAATATGTTGAGTTTAAGAAGCCAGTTGCAAAAGACTGCACATTACATGATTCCACTCATATGAAATTCTTTTTTTTTTTTTTTTTTTTTTTTGAGATGGAGTCTCACTCTTATCACCCAGGCTGGAGTGCAGTGGCACGATCTGGGCTCATTGAAACCTCTGCCTCCTGGGTTCAAGTGATTCTCCTGCCTCAGCCTCTCGAATAGCTGGGATTACAGACGCCCACCACCACACCTGGCTAATTTTGATATTTTTAGTAGAAACGGGGTTTCACCATTTTGGCCAGGCTGGTCTCGAACTCCTGACCTCAAATGATCCGCCCACCTGGCCTCCCAAAGTGCTAGGATTACAGGCGTGAGCCACTGCATCTGGCCACTCATATAAAATTCTAAAAAGGCAAAACTAAGTAACAGTAATAGCAATTAGAACAAGAATTCCCTAGGGAAAAGGAGCTATTGACTAGAAATGGGCACAATAAATTCATTGGGGTGGGGATAATAACTTACATCTTAATTGGAGTTGGTGAATATAGGTTCTACATCTATCAAAATTTGCTGAACTCATTTTAAAGAATCATTTAAAATTCTGTGCATATTAAATGTAAATTATACCTCTAAATAGTAAATTTATTGACAGTGTATAATAATAGCTATTTAAAAGTTGCATGTAATAGACATACTGAATAAAAAAAAAAAAAAACCTGCAAAGCTTCACCCCTGAGTGGCTCCCAATCAACTGATAACCTGAGTGGAAAAGCAGGGAACACAAAGTTGGACTGATCCAAAGCGTCATATCAAAAAGTAACATTAAAATTTAGCAAAATTTTTTTTTTTTTTGCTAAATTATTGCAGTCAACCAACCCATGGCTGGAAACATTAAAGATTTAATTCAGCAAGATGAGAAAACAATTTAAAATCTACATGTATCTAATAATATAGACTCAAAATACATAAAGAAATGATTTTTTGTTTGTTTGTTTTTAAAGACAGTCCCGCTCTGTCACCTAGGCTGGAGTGCAGTGTCTTGATCTCAGCTCACTGCAACCTCTGCCTCCCGGGTTTAATCGATTCTCATGCCTCAGACTCCCGCGTAATTGGGACTACAGTTGTGCTTCACCCTGCCAGGCTGATTTTTTTGTATTTTCAGTAGGAATGGGGTTTCACCATGTTGGCCAGGCTGGTCTCGAACTCCTGTCCTCAAGTGATCCATCTACCTCCACCTCCCAAAGTGCTGGGATTACAAGCGTGAGCCACCACACCCAATCATGAAACAATAAATTAATCCAAAAATTATACGAGGAGATTTTAACCTGTCTCTAACAGATCTCATAGGTAAAAACTCGGTAAAGCTCTAAAAGATGTAAGCAACACAACACATAAACTTGACCAAAAACACACAGAGCCCTGCACTCATCAACTACAGAATTTACATTCTTTTCATGGACCAGTGAAACATTTATAAAAATGAACGGTATGCTGGACCATAAAACAAAAGTAATGATATATTTCAAATGAATGAATGGGGAGCTATCATCAGTAATCTTTGAAAGAAGATGAAGAACCAGATGTCAGTGGGAGATTAAAACAAAGTAATGTTGACCCAAAGAGAGAAAAATCAAATTCTAGGAACTACATCTTAAACGTGAATTCTCAGTAGCACTATAACCTGTCATTTCAAATTTTTGAGCTACATAGGACATGAAAAGCATGGAAAAAGCCAGGCCAAAGTAATCTCATTTCCTTTTTAAACAAACTAGTAGTACAAACAAGTAGTACATTCTGATTTCAGAAAGCATTCAATACCATTTCTCATGAGGCTTCAGGTAATAAGCCACAATTATCATGAGTCACTCTCACAAAAAGACTCTTGCAGGCAAATAAGGCAAATGGAGAAATACAGTCTGGATGACGGCATAAGTGGATCAGTGGCTGGTTAAACATCCATATTCACACTGTGATGATTATTGGAGCAATGTCAATTTGGATTACAAGTCTCCAGAGGTAACATTTACAGGGCTTTGTCTTGTATCCTCTTCTGTATTTATGTAAACATCTTGCATATAAATAAACAAAGGACTGCTTATGTATTCGAAGGTGGAACTGAGTCCAACTGAATAACTCATCTCTGATACCAAATATGCATTTAAAAGATCCCCAGAGGAAATTCTAGTTCCTCTCTTGGAATTCCATATTATACTGTTCATACTATCATAGAAATCATCCTCTATTAACTCTTTATATTTTTCTCTCCCAAGATACACAGGTTTCTATAAATTTTGCATTTAGGTAAAGAAAAAAACTGTACATTACAGAATGGAGAGATCTGTAGTTGACCACAGCACAAATATAAGCCAACAGTGTACAGTTGCTGAAAATCATAGTGTGGAATTCTACTTCTAGCCAAGATGGAGTAACAGAGAGGATTTACAATCCTACTTGAAATACCAAAAAATGGACAAAATATATGAAACAACAGATTTCAGAACATGAGACATCAGGCAACAAAAGATGGTGATCCCATAGAGATAGGAAACACTTAAGGTGAGCCCTCCCATTACCTCGGCTTACTGTCTTGAAACCTTCCAGGCCATGTAGCAAAGAGAGACTACCCAAGTGAAGCCCAGTGGACTCTTGAGTTTGGAAAATGCAACAGAGCCTGGGGAGACAAAGGTGGCTACAGTTTGCAGGATTGAAAGCTAGAGAGATGAAACCTACAAAGAGACTCCAAGAGTCTACAGGGGATTTCTCTCAAGTATTTGCCCAAGTACTGTTCAGCACATTCACAAGAGAAACACTACCCAAGGATGGGAAAGAACCATTTTTGGAAGACTAGACATTTAGAGAAGAAACAATTACTGAACTTGAAGACACAGTGATAGAAACTATCCCAAATGGGACGGGCATGGTGGCTCACACCTGTAAATCCCAGCACTTTGGGAGGCCAAGGCGGGTGGATCACCTGAGGTCAGGAGTTCGAGAACAGTCTGACCAACATGGTGAAACCCTGTCTGTACTAAAAATACAAAAATTAGCCAGGCGTGGTGGCGCATGCGTGTAATCCCAGCTACTCGGGAGGCTGAGGCAGGAGAATCGCTTGAACTCAGGAGGAGGAGGTGGTGAGCCAAGACCACACCACTGCACCCCAGACTGGGCAACAAGAGTGAAACTCCATCTCAAAAAAAAAAAAAAAAAGAAAGAAACAAAGAAACTATCCCAAATGAAAAGAGGGAGAGAGGAAGGGAAGGACTGGGGGTAATGCCTGATGCTTACAGCAGGCTGAGAATTGTACCTGTTTCTGCCAGTCAGACTAGAAATCTAAAGATGCACAAGGCATTAGGTAGACTACATAGAAGTGTTTTGCCTCAACAGTGAAGAATAATTAGCCCTATACTGAGCCGGCTCTTGTCTCATCTAAGAAGCCATAAAAGTGAGATATAAAGCTCATATTATTTCAAAGTAACTTAACCTTGTCCCAGGGGAAAAAAAAAAAAAAAGCTTAAAACTGTTTATAAGAGTGTTTATATAAAAATATTCAGGCCAGGCACCGTGGCTCAAGCCTGTAATCCCAGCACTTTGGGAGGCCAAGGTGGGCAGATCAGGAGGTCAGGAGATAGAGACCATTCTGGCTAACACGGTAAAACCCTGTCTCTACTAAAAATACAAAAAATTAGCCAGGCGTGGTAGTGGCACCCAGTTACTCAGGAGGCTGAGGCAGGTGAATCACTTGAGGCAGGAGAATCGCTTGAACCCGGGAGGCAGAGGTTGCAGTGAGCCAAGATCACGCCACTGCGCTCCGGCCTGGGCAACAGAGTGAGACTCCGTCTCAAAATAAATAAATAAATAATAAAAATAAAAATACCCAGTACCTAATAAGGTAAAATTAGGTCTGACATCCAATCAAAGATATGAAGCATGCAAACAGACAGGAAAACATGATGAATGAGGGAAAAAATCCATCAATCCAAGCTGATCCAAAAATGACAAAGACATTAGCAGATTAGGACATTAAAACAGTTATAACTGTATTCTATAGGCTCAAAAAGGTAATAGATGTGGAAAATATAAAAAGACCCAAACTGAACTTCTAGAAATGAAAACTACAATGTCTAAGTTGAAAAACATATTATATAGGATTAATGGAAGATGAGACATTACAGAAGAAAAGATAACTGAACTTGAAAACATAGCAATAGAAACTATCCAAAATGAAAAGTGAGACAGAAGAAAGAACTTTTTTTAAATGAATAGAACATGAGTGAGTTGTGGGTCAAATTCAAGCAGATTATTACATATATAACTGTAGTCTTCTAGGAAGCAAGTGGGTGGGTGGGGAGGAGAATATTTGAAGAAATAATGGCCAAAATTTGTCCGAATTTCATGAAGACCATAAATCCACAAAACCAAGACACTCGACAAAACCCAAATAAAAGAAACATGAAGAAAACTAAACTGAGGCACATTATAATTAAATTGCTCAAAATCAGCATTAAGAGAAAATCTTCCAAGTAGCAGGAAGGTTGGGAAAAGGAGGATCCTATTTAAAGGAACAAACAAAAGGATAACTGATTGCTGAACTCTAATCAGAAGCAATGTGAGCAAGAGGACAGTGCAGTAACATCTGTAAAGTACTGAAAGAAAAAACAGTTGTCAACCTACAATTCTATATCCAGCAAAAAATTACTGAACTTGAAGACACAGTGATAGAAAATGAAGGCAAAGTAAAGCCATTTTCAGATATATGAAAGCTGAAAGAATTCATCACCAACAAACCTGCACTATGAGAGATCTTCAAAAAGTCCTTGGAGTCGCCACAGGTAAGTTTAAATTAGAAAAAAAAAACACAAAAAACAAGTAGTCCTTCAGGCAGATGCAAAAGGATACCAGACGAACGCAGACCTACATGAATAGAACATGGTAACTACATGAGTACTGAAAATGGTAACTACATAAGTAAATATGTGAGATTCTAAGATTCTAAGTATATAAATCTTTAGTACATAATTAAATAGATGTTTTGATTGAGTTAGATATAAAAATAGATATTTTTGTTGAAGAAAAAATAATAAAGTGTAGGCTTTAGAGCATACGTAAAACACTCAGTGTGGTGGCTTACACCTGTAGTCTCAGCTATTCAGGGGGCTGAGGCAGGAGGATTCCTTGAGCCCAGGAGTTCAAGGCTACAGTGAGCCATGATCATACCACTGCACTCCAGCCTAGGCAAAAGAGCAAGACCCGACTCAACCAAAAAACAAAAGTAAAAGTAAAATGTGTGATAAAAATTACATACAGGTTAAGAAAGAAATAATGGAAGTATCGTACTGTACGGTTCTTCTACACATTAAGTGAGATAACATCACTCAAAGATATACTATGAAATGATAAAGTAGTATGGTGTAGGCCAGGTGCAGTGGCTCACACCTGTAATCCCAGCACTTTGGGAGGCTGAGGTGGCAGATCACTTGAGGCCAGGAGTTCAAGACCAGCATGGCCAACATGGCAAAAAAATTAGCTGAGCATGGTGACATATGTCTCTAGTCCCAGCTGCTCAGGAGGCTGAGGCAGGAGAATCACTTGAACCCAGGAGGCAGAGGTTACAGTGAGCCAAGATTATGCCACTGCACTCCAGACTGGGTGAGAGAGACTCTGTCTCAAAAAAAAAAAAAAAAAAAAAAGGAGGTATAGTGTAAAACCTTGGGCAACTATTAACAAAAATGTTATTGCTAGTAAGCAAACAAAATATAAAATAGAGTCATTTTTAAAAAATGAATTAATTCGAAAGAACACAGAAAAACAGGAAAAGGGAAATCAAAAAGCAGATGAAATAGAAAATAGCAAGATAAATTTAAATCTATAATGAAATCACATTAATATAATCTACCCTAATTAAAATATAGACATAGATATTAAAATACAAATATATATATATTTCTCTAGCGTACCAGACCGACAGTTTCTTGAAGCAGATATAGTTTCCTGTGTTTCTCTGCATTGCCAGAACTGTCACATAAAAGGCCTCTCATAAATATAGAGGGGAAGTGGGGAGGGGGAAGAAGGAAAGGAGGTCGGTCTACTGATTCCCATTTTACTACTCTTTCCTCCACAGGAAACTAATATTATTAATCATTCATGCAACTATAACCTCCTTAATAAGGTAAGACCACAAAAATCCAGATATGATACCTCTACATAAACACTTCTAATTAACCCAGTCTCATATCATATAAGCTTTTCTATGCATTTTTAATAGCTTTCCCAATGACAGCACTTTTGATCTGTGAACTTGACCCACACTGATAGTAATATCCCAATAAACCAAGAAAAAAGGTAACTCATTGGTGCAGGCAGCCAACAGAAGCGATCCACAGAAGTAAGAAGGTAAATCTTTAGACTGTTATATCTGCCACTATGAACAGCTGCTGAGCTAATTAGAGAGAGACTTCATTCTAGGTATCAAATGAGAATGCCTAAGACTATAGTCATATAACAACAATTCTTGAAGATTTTCACCTTGTTTAGTAAGGGCTTCTCGGAGAGCAGGAGTTATCATAGCTCTTCTTTCACCATCTTCATTCCTCCCCATGTTCCTGAACAAACCAGACTTCTCTTCCTGCTGTTCCTTTTCTCTCTGCATTAAAATAAAAGAATGAAATCCAGAATTGGCAATGTGCAATGTAAATAACAGCACAATCATGAACACCTAGCATCAATAAAAAGGTCCATTATGAGGCCGGGCATGGTGGCTCACGCCTGTAATCCCAGCATTTTAGAAGGCCAGGGTAGGCGGATCACCTGAGGTCAGGAGATCGAGACCAGCCCGGCCAACATGGCGAAACCTCATCTCTACTAAAAATACAAAAATTAGCCGGGGATGGTGGCTCACACCTGTAATCCCAGCTACTCAGGAGGCTGAGGCAGGAGAATCACTTGAACCCGGAAGGCGAAAGTTGCAGTGAGCCAAGATCACACCACCATACTCCAGCCTGGGCAACAGAGAAAGACTCTGTCTCAAAAAATAAATAATCATAAATAATTTTTAAAAATTGTTTTAAAAAAGGGCTGTTATGAACCATGGCCCACAAAACCCATCCTCTCCAAAGTGAACACAATCCCAATGAGACAACAATCTAAAGACATGCCAGGATGCTCTTTTGTTAAGTAACTATATACTCAAACATACACATCCAAAAACCATAAATCTACAATTCACTTAACTAAGTGTCAAACATTTTCAGCAATCTGAGTACAGATAGCTGCCTAACTTTAGCAAGTTGTTTATTTTCTCTGAATTTCAATTTCCTCACCTGAAAAGGGGGAAAAATAATAATAGCAATAGAGAAGAAATATGTTGAAGGTTAAATGAAATAAAATCACAGCACAACCCCTGATGTACAATAGGCGTTCAACAAATTATAGCTGCTGCTGGTATTACATCTCTAAACCCCAAAAACAAATAAAAAAAGTAATCTAAGCCACGCTGAGAGCCATCAGCTCAGAGACCAAGTTACCCCACTACCACCAACAGCCATTCCAATGGTTCCCTGTCCCTTATTTTATTTTTTGAAACAGAGTCTTGCTTTGTCGCCCAGGCCAGAGTGCAGTGGCACGATCTTGGCTCACTGCAAACACCACCTCCCGGGTTCAAGCAATTCTCATGCCTCAGCCTCCCAAGTAGCTGGGACTACAGGCGTGCACCACCATGCCTGGCTAATTTTTTTTGTATTTTTAGTAGAGACAGGGTTTCTCCATGTTGGCCAGGCTGGTCTGAAACTCCTGGCCAATGTCTACTTCTAGAAGATCCTATGCAGGATATTTTTCTTCAGTGATAGAAAAAGAAACACTTAAGAAATCCAAAGGATAATATAAAAATAATTGTGTTTTCTGTTGACTTTGGCCACCAGGAAATTTCACCAGCACACCTTTAATTACTGTTACAAAACCTTGCAGCATGCTGGTCTTCTATTCATTGTAACTGGCTTGATATGACAAGATGACCCTCATTCACTCTTTCCACTGATTTCTTCTTCTCTTTTTAAAAGTTTATTTGTGTATATTTTTAAGGATATCTCCCTATCTTTTTGGGAATGGCAGAGTGCTGAGTAATAATTTCAGAGACAACACACAAGATCTGTGTTACACTTTAGGGGAGATACTCATCAAATCTTACTGACAGCTGCAGAAATTCACAATAACTCATCTTGGCAGTGGCCCTACCACCAAGCCCCAGACCACCCTTGGTCCCTGTCTATTTTAAATGTCCAGCCATCCAGCCCCCAGGTGAATAAGTGAATGGACTCACTGTAACACCATTTCTACTTTAACATGAGAATATCTCACAGATGAGGTCTGACATTTGCTTCAAACTAAAACAGAAAGGGGTATACAAAGGGTACCTAGGGGAGGATGGCCCATAAGTTGCTGGTTGATGAGGCCAGGCAATAGGTAATAAGAATTCACTATATCACTCTGTGTACTTTTGAGAACATTCGATGTCCCCCATATATAAAACAGATTAAAAATTTTAACACATGGCCGGGCACGTTGGCTCATGCCTGCAATCCGAGCACTATGGGAGGCCGAGGCAACTGGATCACCTGAGGTCAGGAGTTTGAGACCAGCCTGGCTAACATGGTGAAACCCTGTCTCTACTAAAAATACAAAAATTAGCCAGGCATGGTGGCAGGCACCTATAATCCCAGCTACCAGGGAGGCTGAGGCAGGAAAATCGCTTGAACCCGGGAGGCAGAGGTTACGGTGAGCCAAGATTGTGCCACTGCACTCCAGCCTGGGTGACAGAGACTCTGCCTCAAAAAAAAAAAAAAAAAAAAAAATTAACACTCACAGAAACTAAGTGAAATTTGGAGTCAATATCTCTACATTCTCTGTTACTTCAGGGACTTGCTCTGAAATAGGAGATCAGTGAAAAAAGTACTTTAGAGAATCAAATGTACCAAATGAGAAAAAAAAAAAAGCCGCATTAAGTCCTATCTGTCCTAAAAGTCAGCATTCCAAATTACTAAATATAATCAAAATGCAAGGCAAATGAACATTTTTGCTTCCAGTAATAGGGTTCTTAATTACACATTACTGGATGGAGCTGAAAAAATTCATAAACAAACATCAATCATGTGTTCTTATAATAAATGTAATTAGCTTAATGCTAGGCCTTTTATACAAATAAAAAGGCTCCAGTTATTATTTTGTTAAGATAGTTTAAAATAGAAGGAATCCTTTGCCTTTTGTTTTCTGAGATGAGGTCTCGCTATGTTGCCCACGCTGGTCTCAAACTCCTGGGCTCAAGCAATCCTCCCGCCTCAGCTACCCAAGTAGTTTGCTTTGTTTTTTTTAATCTAAAAGCAAAGGTGTGAGCTTGATAAAGAAGTCTTGTGGTGAAGCAAAATGAACAAATCTCAACCTTGAAAGCATTTGAATTCTCTGAAGCAATTCTATAGCGAGTCTCTATAATTCCTCTACAAATCATGTAAAAAATTGATAAGACATGGCAGTATTTGCCCTCAAAAGCCTTGTCACCACAAAACATCACAAGCTTATTTGCTTAACCCAAAGGCCAGATAAATCCAAAACTGGACCGAGGTCCATGACACTGGCCTCTGACCACTATGCCCAAAGCTCCACAGACACCCTCTTGGGGTTTTAAACAGAGACTTCTGGCCCCTACAAAATGAACAGACTCCAAAGGACGGCCATGGAATACTGTCTCTGTCCCTTCACTAGAGAAAGTATAAAATGTGAGTGTTGCAACCCCAGAGTCAGTCATAAGGGCTATGATTAAAGGTCTTGAGCACTCAGGACAAACAAAATTCATCACTCCTTCCCACTAAGGCAGCTCACTCCTAACCTCCATATGCAGTAGTAATTTCGTTTCTGAAAAGAAATGTAATGGTTTATAACACTCCGCAAGGGAGTTTAATGCACCATTCAAATTCTAACTCTAATCTGCTAGGTGCAGACATTGTTTACTCTCTGCCCAGAATGTAACAATATAACAACCATGTAAGATCCATATATTTTTGTGTATTTATTCATTTATAGCTGTTACATGGCCTAAACAGAAATAAATAAGATCCCAGAATCAGCCAACCTTGATTTCTTCCTCTCCTGTACCATCCCATTTAAAGATGAGTGGCCAAGTTCTGTAACCACATAACTAGCCCAATCTGGTTCAATTATGTGCAGTAAACTAGTAAGTTGTATTTCAGTTGCCATGAACCCCCAGGTTGTAGGTCAGGTAACTCGAGCACAGATGAACCCAGTGTGCCCAACGCGTGATACCAGAGGCAATCAGAACTAAAAAGTCAACCACAAGCAGAACCAAAGGGCTCCGATCAGGGAAAAGAAAGAATTAAGAAGCAAGCCTCGGCATCACCTCAGGGCATGAGCCAATCAGATCATGTCTTGGCATCACCCCACGGCATGCTCCAATCAAATCACACCTCCTGGCGTCACTTTGTTGCAAGATCCAATCAGATCACGCTTCACTAATTATATTGCCTCATGGTAATCCCTCTGCCTATAAAACCTGCCCCAGCCTCCAGCTCAGGGAGACAGATTTGAGTGTTTCTTCCTATCTCCTTGCCAGTCGACTCCCAATAAAGCCTTTCTTTTTTCAAAAGCCAGTGCCACAGTATTGGCTTCTATATACATCCAGCAGTGAGCCCATTGCCCAGTAAAACAGTTCTAGGGTTTCATTTCCCAACATAACTGTTCTCTCCACCTACAATGCCACCGTTCTTGTCCACGGTCTTGCTTTCTCCTAAGGGACGACGGCAAAAGCCAAACTAAATGGCCTCCCTGTCTCCAACCTCTACTTCCACTCCTCCCATCTCCCATACCCATCACACTTGCCTTGAAAGAAAACTCATGTCCTCGCCAAGCTGCAGTGGTCTGACATGCAAACAGGAAAGTCAATTATGAGCTAACTTCCTAAGCACTTATGAAAATGGCAATGAATACACAAAACATTCTTTATAAACTGACAGGACTACATGAGTCTTATACAATAACAGGTATAAAGCAGTGTTACTAATGTTTTTTATTTGTTTTTGTTTTAAATATCATATATTACTGGTTGGGTGCAGTGGCTCATGCCTGTAAACCCAGGACTTTGGGAGGCCAAGGCAGGAAGACTGGTTGAGCTGAGGAGTTGGAAACCAGCCTGGGCAACATAGTGAGATCCCAGCTCTACAAAAAAAAATTTTTTTTAATTAGCCAGGTGTGGTGGCACGTGCCTGTCATCCGAGCCACTTGGGAGGCTGAGGTGGCAGAATCACTTGAGCCCAGGAATTCAAGGCTGTGGTGAGCTATGATCACACCACTGCACTCTAGCCTGGGTTACAAAGCAAGACCCTGTCTCTAAAAATAAAAAAATTTTTAAAAATCATACAATACCACTTAATTCATTTTGATACCATCATCCCAGAAACCACAGTACCATCCAATTTTGCCTAGGATAAAAACAAGGCCGAAAACTGATTTGCTGAAGACTTTAAGGTAAAATGCTATACAGTCGGAAACTGATAAACAGGAGTTTTACAACCAACAAGCTTTTTCTTACCAAAACATACATTTCTCCTGGGAAAGAGTCTTTCTGATTGTTTGATCCTTTTTTACCATCAGGTGATTCCTTTTCTTATCAATTCCTATAGAAAAGGTTGGCTTGGCCGGGTGTGGTGGCTCACGTCTGTAATCCTAGCACTTTGGGAGGTGGAGGTGGGTGGATCACCTGAGGTCAGGAGTTTGAGACCAGTCTGGCCAACATGGCGAAACCCCATTTCTACTAAAAATACAAAAATTAGCCAGGCATGGTGGCAAAGGCCTATAATTTCAGCTACTGGGGAGGCTGAGGCACGAGAATCACTTGAATCCAGGAGGCAGAGGTTGCAGTGAGCCGACATGGTGCCACTGCACTCCAGCCTGGGCAACAGACTCTGTCTCAAAGAAAAGAAAAAGAGAAGATTGGCTATAGAATGCCCAAATTCTCTAGAGGTCATTTTTCTAGACAGTTAACCTGGCTAGACCTGGAGCCATGCCAGCACAGGATGGGCATTCAGTAAATGTTGGCTGAATAAATGAAGAAATGCCTCAAAACTATCAGACAGCTATTTCTAGACCCAGACATTTAGACCACATTTCTTTCAGTAACTAATTCTAAACCTGGTAACTTTCAATATTAAAAACTCAGGTCGGACGTGGTGGCTCACGCCTGTAATCCCAGCACTTTGGGAGGCTGAGGCGGGCAGATCACTTGAGGTCAGGAGTTCGAGAACAGCCTGGCCAACATGATGAAACCCATCTCTTCTGAAAATACAAAAATTAGCTGGGCGTGGTGGCATGCGCTTGTGGTCCCAGCTATTCAGGAGGCTGAGGCAGAAGAATCACTTGAACCTAGCAGGCGGAGGTTGCAATGAGCCAAGATCACACCTGGGCAACAAAGCAAGACTTCATCTCAAAAAAAAAAAAGAAAAAGAAAGAAACTTTTATTCATGTTTAATTATACATGAAGTAGAGTTTTAATATTAATCTAAACTAACAAAAATTATATCACTGAAAAGGAGTCACGGTAAAAAAGTTAAGTAAATTATTAATATTTAATAACTTTTGCTGCAATTTAACCCCACATTTAGATTCCTATTTCTTTAATAAATGAATCTCTAAGATATCACTCACTGGTCACGGTTCAGTTTTAAAATGACCAATTTTCACCATTACTCAAAGCTTTTGTATATACTGAGTTCTAAAAATGCCTTTTGAACTGGTGGAAAAGCAGCGTGCCCAAGCACGTCAAGAGCTTTACTCTGACACCGTAATTCTATTTTGGATAACCTACCTTAACAAGACAACATGGGGACTCATTGTTAAGTGCTCCTAGCTACAGAGACCATGGTGAGTCAAGATGGTTTAAGGGCAGCGTATTGGGGTTGAAAGGATATCACCTCTTGTTTCTAGGTGAAGTAAACACTCCAAAGCCTTAAAAATAATTCTGAAACTAGCTTCCTGTTATTCCACTGCAATACCAACAGAACTTTATAATCAGAACTGGACATACTGAGATCCTTCTGCAATTTAAATAGCTGGCAAATGGAAATGTTTCTCCAGTGAGTAACTGTCAAGCATTTGCCATTTATTTCCAAAATTAATGATGCTGATGTTAGTGTTTGTCTGCTTAGCCAGAACATTGCTGTGGGGAGTATTTAGCAACATTTATTTACTGCAGAAAAAAAAAAAAAAAAGTAGCAATAGGCTTTACATTTACAAATCACAACATAAGAGAAAGAGAAAATAAACAATATAAAAATTATCAGGCTCCTCCTGACTCATGGTTCTCTAAACACTACAGCTTCTCTTCTGAGAACCACTCCTCCCTGGGGAAGCAGCCAAGAGGAGTGACACAGACAGATGGAGTCCAGGCTTGAGGCTGTCAACTTACCAGCCATCTGATGATGGACAAATTGCTTAAACTAAGCCTCAGTTGCTATCTGTTAAATGGTAAATAGCAGATGATTATAGTTTGATCATCTCAAGGTCACTGTGAGGATTGAGTGAGATAATCTAGTTATGTATTTTGATTTCTCCTTTTTTCCTTTATTCTTTGAGACAGGGTTGTCTCAGGCTGTTGCCTAGGCTGGAGTACAGAGGCGCAATCTCGGCTCACTGAAACCTCCATCTCTCAGGCTCAAGCGATTCTCCTGCCTCAGTCTCCCGAGTAGCTGGGATTACAGGCATGTGCCACCACATCCCGCTAACTTCTGTATTTTTAGTAGAAATAAGGTTTCACCATGTTTGCCAGGCTGATCTTTAACTCCAGACCTCAGGTGATCCACCAGCCTCAGCCTCCCAAAGCACTGGGATTACAGGCATAAGCCACTGCGCCCGGCCTCCTAATATTTTAAACCTACACTGGAACTCTCCTCTCTCCCCACACCCCCTAACCCATTCTCCAATTCAATCAAATCACATTGCCTCCCACTGCCTTCAGGAGAAAGCTCAGCCCCCTCCACTGCAGGACTTGAGAAGCCTCTAGGATCCTACCCCATCTTCCTTCTCTATGTCACAGCTCCAAATATCCCTACCCCCCAGTCAACTCTAGGCACACCAAACTGTTTACGGTTCCCCAAACATGCCACCCCTAACACCCCATTCCCCCCATATCTCCATCTGTCTCCCTAACATTCCAGTGTTTCAAACTTTAGTGCTCTAGTTCTTAGAAACCACTCTCATACTTCAAATTATCTTCAGTCCTAGAAGAAGTCTTAGATAGTACTACAGAGAGAGGGAGGTAGAATACCAAGGTGGTGTTTTGGTAGGACCAAATCTATCCTATTTGAAGACATATTCTTATATAAGTTAATTATTAATTATTATAGTTAATATATTCTAATTCTAATTATATTGGAATAGTTAATATATATTCTAATTCTAATTATATATATATTAATATATAATTATATTAATTAAAGTTATATTCTAATTCTAATTATATAATTCTAATATAATAATTATATAATTAATCCTAATATAATTATATATTAATTCTAATATAATTAGAATTAGAATATACTATTATTATATTAAAAATATATTAACTACTATACAAGAAAATACAGTGTGGCTGGATTAACTTCTTTAATCTACATAAGAACTTTATAAGGCAGATACTGTTATCTCTCACATTCCAAATGAGAAAACAGAAGCACAGAGGGGTAAAATAATTTGTCCAGATACACAAGCTGAGATGTATGACTCCATGAAAGTTAGTGAATATTACTCAAAAACCAGTCTTACAATGACAGTGCTTCGGCCCAACTCTTAAGCACTGGCACATACTACTTCCCTCGACAGTAACAACTAAGGCAATTTCATGTGGTGTGTCATGGATGATCATTCGGAAAGCACTCAGGGAATGTGTGAGCCAGCCCCAAAGAAAATGCCAGAAAAAGCCAGGCTTAGTGGCTCGCACCTGTAATCCCAGCACTTCGGGAGGCTGAGGCAGGTGGATCACCTGAGGTCAGGAGTTCAAGACCAGCCTGGCCAACATGGCGAGGCGCTGTCTCTACTAAAAATACAAAAATTAGCCGGGCGTGGTGGCGGGCGCTATAATCCCACCTACTGGGGAGGCTGAGGCAGAACTGCATGAACCCGGGAGGCAGGGGCTGCCATGAGATGATATTGTGCCACTGCACTCCAGCCTGGGCGACACAGCAAGACTGTCTAAAAAAAAAGAAAAGAAAAAACAAAATGCCAGAAAAAGAAAAAGAAAAGCCAAGCAGTAAAAACCTTCATTGCCAAGTTTAGTATCCCATATCCCCTAGAAATTGAAAACAAGATCTATTTGAACACTCTGCTGTAACCTAACAATCATGAAAAACGAAAACTGGTAGCTTATTTTTGTGTCATACTAAAATTGGGAAAAAAATAGGTATCTTTCCCAAAGATCTGATGATTTTATGAGAGATTTTTATGAGAAAGCTGAAATATCATAAACCAGCTGCTTAAAGCTCATAAAGCCCAAAATCATTTCATTTCAAAAAAATAATGTACATGGATGTCTGAAATCTTCATTAGTGTTTTCTCCAGTGCCCTCTAATGGCCATAAGATGAAAAAGCAAAGAAAAATACATACCCACAAATTATCGCAAACTCTTCACCCACTATAAACAAAGTTTTTAAATTCTTTTTTTTTTTTTTTTTTTTTTTTTTGAGATAGGGTCTCGCTCTGTCACCCAGGCTGGAGTACAGTGGCGTGATCTCGGCTCACTACAACCTCCGTCTCCCGGGGTCAAGCAATCCTCCCACCTCAGCCTCCTAGCAGCTGGGATTATAGGCACGCACCATCACGCCCAGCTAATTTTTGTATTTTTTGTAGAGACAGGGTTTCGTCATGTTGCCCAGGCTGGTCTCGAACTCCTGAGCTCAAGCGATCCACCTGCCTAGGCTTCCCAAAGTGCTGGGATTACAGGCATGAGCCACTGCGCCCTGCCAAACAAAGCTTTTAAATAAAGCTTAACCTGGTAGAAAATACAAAAATCTCTCAATCAGCTATCACATGCATCATTTTCAGACAATTTCACCAAAGAAAATTACTCAGATTTTTAATTAAGAGTCATAACATTACACATTCACGTTGACCCAGTATATCAATATGGGGAATGTGTAAATGTAGGAAAACATTCATACATTTTTCAAAAGTAAGAAAGGTCTCAGACCAGTGTTAATTATAAGAGCAGAAAACTTGAAAGCACATCAAATGACCAACTCTAAGAAAATGTATAAGCAAATTTAAAATGTCTAAGCAAGACCAGGCCCGGTGGCTATCCTAGCACTTTGGGAGGCCAAGGTGGGTGGATCACTTGAGATCAGGAGTTCAAAATCACCCTGGCCAACATGGTAAAAACCCCGTCTCTACAAAAAATACAAAAATTAGGCAGGCATGGTAGCACATGCCTGTAATCCTAACTACTCGGGAGGCTGGGATGGGAGAACTGCTTGAACCCAGGAGGCAGAGGTTGCAGTGAGCCAAGATTGCACCACTGCTCTCCAGCCTGGGCGACAGAGTGAGACTCCATCTCAAAAAAAAAAATAGGCCAGGCATGGTGGCTCACGTTTGTAATCCCAGGACTTTGGGAGGCCAAGGCAGGTGGATCACAAGGTCGGTGGATCACAAGGTCAATGGATCAAGACCATCCTGGCCAACACGGTGAAACCCTGTCTATACTAAAAATACAAAACTTAGCTGGTCATGGTGGCGCATACCTGCAGTCCCAGCTACTCGGGAGGCTGAGGCAGAACAATCACTTGAAAGAGGGAGGTAGAGGCTTCAGTGAGCCAAGATCGTGCCACTGCACCCCAGCCTGATGACAGAGTGAGACTCCATCTCAAAAAAAAAAAAAAAGTAATTAAAAAATAATAAAATGCTCATTTCAATGTCTGTCGGGCTTTTCAAGATTATAAAGCACTTTCATATACAACAACTCTATGTTCCTCAGGAAAGGAGATTAAAGCTAGGGAAGGTTAAACTGTACCTTTAGATCACCAAGTTATAATCTCGCTGGACCAGACCTTGTACCCATATTCCATCTACTTGTCATTCTTTTTTTTTTTTGAGATGGAGTCTCACACTGTCGCCCAGGCTGGAGTGCAGTGGCACGATCTCGGCTCACTGCAAGCTCCACCTCCTGGGTTCACGCCATTCTTCTGCCTCAGCCTCCCGAGTAGCTGGGACTATAGGCGCCTGCCACCACACCTGGCTAATATTTTTGTATTTTTTAGTAGAGATGGGGTTTCATTGTGTTAGCCAGGATGGTCTCGATCTCCTGACCTCATGATCTGCCCATCTCAGCCTCCCAAAGGATTGGGATTACAGGAGTGAGCCACTGCGCCTGGCCTCCTTGTCATTCTTAATAGCTCCTCTTCCCGGGCTTCAAAATACAAAAGCTACTGAAAATGACAAAGACCACATGGCCACATGGAAGTACAAGTTGCGTAGCTTTAGCTGAAATGCTTAGGGGATCAGAAGTTTTTCAGATTTCAGAATTTTTTTTTAGATTTTCAAATACTTGCATTATGCTTACCAGTTGAGCATCCCAAATCTTCGAAGCCAAAATCTGAACTGCTCCAATGAGTATTTCCTTTGTTTTGTTTGTTTTGTTTTGTTTTTGAGATGGAGTCTTGCTGTGTTGCCCAGGCTGGAGTGCAGTGGCACAATCTTGGCTCACTGCAACCTCCGCTTCCGGGGTTCAAGCGATTCTCCTGTCTCAACCTCCCAAGTGACTGCGACTACAGGCATGCGCCACCATACCCGGCTAATTTTTGTATTTTTAGTAGAGACGGGGTTTCGCCATGTTGGCCAGGTTGGTTTCGAACTCCTGACCTCAGGTGATCTGCCTGCCTCAGCCTCCCAAAGTGCTGGGATTACAGGCGTGAGCCATCATGCCCGGCCACATGTTTGTATTTTTGAGACAAGGTTTTACTCTGTTGCCCAGGCTGGAGTGCAGTGGTGTGATCATAGCTCACTGCAGCCTTGACCTCCCAGGCTCAAACAATCCTCCCACCTCAGCCTCCCAAGTAGCTGGGACCACAGGTACCAGCCACCACGCCCAGCTAACTTTTTATGTTTTGTAGAGACAAGGGTCTCACTATGTTGCCCAGGCTGGTCTCAAACTCCAGGGGTCAAGAGATCCACCCACCTCAGCCTCCCAAAGTGCTGGGATTACAGGAATGAGCCACCAAGCCCGGCCTGGTGCGGACGTGAATTTATTTTGAGACAGTCTCACTCTGTCACCCAGGCTGGAGTGCAGTGGCGTAATCTAGGCTCACTGCAACCTCCGCCTCCCAAGTTCAAGCAATTCTCCTGTCTCAGCCTCCTGAGTAGTTGGGACTACATGCATGTGCCACCACGCCAGGCTAATTTTTATATTTTTTTAGTAGAGACAGGGTTTCACCATGTTAGCCAGGCTGGTCTCGAACTCCTGACCTCAGGTGATCTGCCCCCCTCGGCCTCCCAAAGTACTGGGATGATAGGCATGAGCCACCAAGCCCGGCCCAAGTATTTCCTTTGAATGTCATATCAGGACTCAAAAAGTTTCATATTTTGAAGCATTTTGGATTTCAGACTTTTGGATTAAGGACACATGACATGTATTAGGAAGTAAGTAACAAAATGCTAAAACAAGAGAAAGATGCTAATTTTAAATTTAGAAAATAACTATAATGTTATAGTTAGAGTATTATATTCATCACAGTATTTTTTAAATTTTTTTTATTAATAGAGACAGAGTGTTGCTATGTTGCCGAGGCTGGTCTCAAATTCCCGGGCTCAAGCAGTCCTCCCACCTCAGGCTCCCAAAGTGCTGGGATTACAGGCAGAGCCACCACACCCAGCCTGGAATATTTTTTTATGATAAGCTTTACAAAAGAAACCAAATAATCCAATATAAAAATAGATGAAACACAGTGTACAATAAAGAATAAGATGTCTAGCCTTTGTCCCCAGCTCCTGGAAAATTAACCTCTAAATCCTTGAACATTCTCAAGTGATAGGATTATCTTTTTTTTTTTTTTTTTTTTTGAGACAGAGTTTCACTCTTGTTGGCCAGGCTGGAGTGCAATGGTGCAATCTTGGCTCACTGCAACCTCCACCTTCTGGGTTCAAGGGATTCTCCTGCCTTAGTCTCCCAAGTAGCTGGGATTACAGGCATGCACCACCACGCCTGGCTAATTTTTTTTTTTTTAATTTAGTAGAAACGGGGTTTCACCATGGTGGTCAGGCTGGTCTCCTGACCTCAGGTGATCCACCTGCCTCGGCCTCCCAAAATGCTGGGATGACAGGTGTGAGCCACTGTGCCCGGCCAGGAGTATCTTTGTTACTCATGGTGAGCCCTTCAGACTACATCTGATATTTTATGTTAATTAGGTGTCTCATGGCGGACCCCTAGGGCAATGTGGTATCAGCCCAAAATTCAGGAGGAAGAGGGGGTGCTCAAGACTGAGCCCTACCACAGAGGCAATCAATTAATCAATCATGCCTAGCTAATGATAGCTCAATAAAAACTGGGCCAGGCACAGTGGCTGACGTCTGTCACCAGCTGCTGGTCTGCCCCACTGGGTCTGGCAGCCCTCCCAGGATGGGCCCACACCCTCCTCCTCCAGTCCCTGCCCAGCAGCTGCACTTGATCCCTCTGTAGTCTCTTTGCTTCTGGCTGGTAAATGATGTCAACCTGCTGCCTTGGCTGCCAGACCCTGTACACAACTCAACTTCTGTTGTGTGACCAGTTCATGGTTTATTCTCTATTTGTCTCTCATGTCTTCCTTTTCCCCTGAAGAATCCTGTCTTCTCTTTGGCCATCTCAAATTGAAATCCTAAACTATTCCTGCAGAACTGCCTGGCTGGCACCCACAAGCAATACCTCTTGTTCCAGCACGACCAAGGGAGCCAGCCTCCAGTGAGTGACTCCAGCAAGTGCGGTCACCTCTCCCTTGAGGGTCTGGGAGCCTGGCCCCAGCAAGGGGCCCTCCTGACATCTGGCTCTAGTGAAGCTGAATGTCCTCACTTTATGGGTCACACTCTTTCCATTTCTGTAAAGAATCTTGGCACACCTGGGGCTTACCAGTGGCCCAGGTAATTTTTGTTTCATGGACTATGGACTGTTTCAAAGGGATCTGATCCTTTTGAATTTTGCACAGCCCTAGATATAATCTCTTTTGATAAAAGGGTCTTTGCTTCTGATTAGAGGAGCGCTATGGAACGTCTGTAAACATGTTTTTTATAATCCCATGTATAATTGGTATGCACTCACATAATACCAGTCCCCAGCAGCCGCTCTTCTCTGTATAGGGCCATAATAGGATTCCAAAGAAACCTTGGGGAGGGAGGGGGAGTTGGAACAAATGTCTATTCCCTGGAGCCCAGTCTGGTGCTCAGACCTTTAGACTTATTATAAGTTGCCACTGCCAACATGACACCAAAGTGTGTGAGTTGTCAATGCAGCGCGACAGCATTAAAGACTGATGCTAAACCTCAAAAAAAAAAAAAAGGAAATATCAAAACTATTCTGAACTGAGGACAATGGGAGCCTTGGACTTAAGAACAATAGAACAGGACGGGCACAGTGGCTCACGCCTGTAATCCCAGTACTTTGGGAGGCCAAGGTGGGCGGATCATAAGATCAGGAAATCGGGACCATCCTGGCTAACACGGTGAAACCTCGTCTCTACTAAAAACACAAAAAATTAGCTGGGCATGGTGGCATGCACCTGTAGTCCCAGCTACTCGGGAGGCTAAAGCAGGAGAATCGCTTGAACCTGGAAGGTGGAGGTTGCAGTGAGCGAGATGGCGCCACTGCACTCTGGCCTGGGCAACAGAGAAAGACTCCGTCTCAAACAAACAAACAAAAAGAACAATGGAACTTCCCAGGCATTGCCTTGTGCATGTCTTCCCTTAGCTGATTTTCTGTATCCTTTCCTCACAATGAACTATACCCTTGAGTATAAAAGCTTTCAGGGAGCTCTGTGTGTTTCTCTAGCAAATTATCAACCTGAGGATGGTCTAAGGACCGCAACAAATCTGTAGCTGGTGTCAAAAATGGGAGCAGTCTTGGAGACTGTGGTCTCAGACCTTGCAGTTTGTCTAATTTCAGGCAGACAGAAAGAAATGATTCAGGCCAGGCGCAGTGGCTCACGCTTGTAATCCCAACACTTTGGGAGACCGAGGCGGGTGATCATTTGAGGCCAGGAGTTTGAGATCAACCTGGCCAACATGGTGAAACCCCATCTCTATAAAAAATACAAATTAGTTGCGCATGGTGGCATGCATCTGTAATCCCAGCTACTCGGGAGGATGAGGCAGGAGAATCACTTGAAACTGGGAGGCGGAAGTTGCAGTGAGCCGAGATCACACTACTACACTCCAGCCTGGGCAACAGAGCAAGACTCCATCTCAAAAAAAAAAAGAAAGAAATGTTTCACAGGAAAAGAAAAAAGAAAGAAAAAATGCAAATGAACAATAAACACAAAATGCATCCAATCTCACTCAAAATTTTAAAAATGCAAATTAACACAAAGCTACTATTTTTCAGATTGACAAGATTTGAAAGATTGATAACATCTCAGATGTAGAGAACAGGTACTCTCATTTCTCTTCTACAATGGAAACAGAAGAGAAACTTTTTGCAACTTTTACAAGGCGATTTGGAAATATCAAAACTACAAACTCCCTTTGATGCCGGAATTTCAATTTTAGGAATTTATTCTTCAGATAAGTTTATATCAGCCACAAAAAATATGAGCAAGAGTATCCATTACAAAAATGAGAAAACACCTGAATGTTAATGAACAAGAGCCAAATAAATTGTGGGCCATCATTACGAACTACCTTAAAATGAACCTTACATTGAATTCATCTAATATGACAGGACCAGAAAGCTGTCATGTTAAAGCGAAAGAAAAGCAGTCTGTAGACCAGGAGTACAAAATGATCCCATTTGTGTAGCCAAAAAACAAAATTATACCAAAACAAATGTGTTTATAAAAGGCAATAAAATACCTGCAAGAATATTGTCAAACTGAAAACTGTGGTTACTATGAAAAGCGGATCCAGGAAAAACAGGAACAGAGGACTGCTGTCTGTGAAATTTTAAAACACATGTCAACAGGGTTTTAAATTAAAGGAGGCCGGGCACGGTGGCTCTCAACTGTAATCCCAGCACTTTGGGAAGCCAAGGCAGGTGGATATCTTGAGGCCAGGAATTTGACATCAGCCCAGCCAACATGGCAAAACCCCGTCTATAGTAAAAAAATACAAAAAATAGCCAGGTGTGGTGGCACACGTCTGTAATCCCAGCTACTCGGGAGGCTGAGGCAGGAGAATTGCTTGAACCCAGAAGGAGGAGGCTGCAGTGAGCTGAGATCGCATCACTGCACTCCAGCCTGGGCAACAGAGCAAGACTCCATCTCAAAAAAAAATAAAAAATAAAAAAAAATAAATTAATTAAATGAAACTACAAAGAGAAGATCAGATCAAGTTAAAAATTTTCGAAGAAATATCTGAGAAACAGTTTTACAACATTAAAAATGGCTCCCCTGGCCAGGAACGGTGGCTCACGCCTGTAATCCCAGCACTTTGGGAGGCCGAGGTGGGCAGATCACAAGGTCAGGAGTTCAAGACCAGCCTGGCCAAGATGGTGAAACCCCGTCTCTACTAAATCTCTACTAAACATACAAAAATTAGCCAGGCATGGTTGCAGGCGCCTGTAATCCCAGCTACTCGGGAGGCTGAGGCAGAGAATTGCTTGAATCCCAGAGACGGAGGTCGTATTGAGCCAAGATCACACCACTGCACTCCAGCCTTGGCGACAGAACGAGACTCCGTCTCAAAAAAAAAAAAAAAAAATGCTCCCGCAGATCACAGAGATGAAAGAGTAGAGAGCATGGAGGTAATGAGAGAGGGTTTTTGAAGATTTCTCTAGAGAATGTTGGTAAGGTACTTTAAGTTCTCTCCACTCCCTCAAAAAGAGAGAGGCTAGAGGGAGCTGTCAGCCTCTTACCTCTAGCCCCACAAAACTGCCAATCCAGCCTCTCAAAGAAGTTGCGCTGTATCCCCCGCCCTCAGAGGATTACAGATTGACGTACGGCTGCTGCCTAGGAAATTCAGAAGCAAACGGATCAGCTACTTGCATTAGCAAGTGAGCACTGCTGCTGGGTAGGAATTGGCCTGTCCCCTCCAAATAAAGAACTCAGGAGTGTTCCCCTGACAGCAGGATGGGGGCAAGGGAGATCTCAGATCTTGACCCATTGGTCAAGTAGAGCAGAGAGCAGGTGACAGACTTCAAAAGAGAAGCCAGAGGGACAGGGCACAGAGGAGGAACTAAGCAGCCATCAGTATACTTCTTGGCCAGGTGCAGTGGCTCACGCCTGGAATCCCAACACTTTGGGAGGCTCAGGCAGGAGGATCGCCTGAGGTAAGGAGTTCAAGACCAGCCTGGCCAACATGGTGAAACCCCATCTCTACTAAAATTACAAAAATTAGCCGGGCGTGGTGGTACGCACCTGTAATCGCAGCTACTCAGGAGGCTTACACAGGAGAATCGCTTGAACCTGGGAGGCAGAGGTTGCAATGAGCTGAGATTGTGCCACTGCACCCCAGCCTGGATGAGACAGCGAGATTCTGTCTCAAAAAAAAAAAAGGTATACTTCTCTGCTGCCGGAAAATGGGCTCAAAAAAGAAGGAAAAAGAAAGACAAAGTACACTTCTCAGCTTCTCAGAGTACATTTTGCTCAGCGCAAGGGACTTGCCAGGGAGATGGTCATGGAAGATATCTCCAAAGAAGCCATGAAAACATTCCCTGGAAAGAGAGTCAACTCAAAACACATGACTAGGAGAGTGAGCACAAAGACCTCTATGACAGCAGTGATCAAGTAAGAACTTCCCCACTTTTCTTTTTCTTTTTTTTTTTTTTTTTTTGAGACAGGGTCTAACTCCCGTCGCCCAGACTAGAGTGCAGTGACACGATCTCGGCTCACTGCAACCTCTGAATCCCAGGCTCAAGCGATTCTCCTACCTCAGCCTCCCGAGTAGCTGGGATTACAGGCGCCATCACACCTGGCTAATTTTTGTTTTTGTATTTTTGGTAGAGACAGGGTTTTGCCATGTTGCCCAGGCTGGTCTCAAACTCCTGGGCTTAAGTGATCCATCCGTCTCGGCCTCCCAAAGTGCTGGGATTACATGTGCAATTCAGCACGCCCGGCCTCCTACTTCTGTTTATCTGTCCTGCCTCCCCCCAGCTGCTCCCAAACCCTACGGAGATCCAAAACAGCAGCTAACAAATAGGCTGGGTGACAGAGTGAGACCCTGTCTCCAAAAAAAATAAAATAAAAATAAAACAAAAAAATCCACTGCAAATTTCCCAAAATGTCCAGACAATGGTCTTTTCTCTTTGATCCAAGACTAAAATTTACAAAATGCTTTTGGGGTTTTTTTCATTGTCTCTTTTAATCCTAGAACGGTTATCGCCTCGCCATGTTTTTTTGTTATTGTTTATGATATTGACATTTACAAAGTCTAAAAGGCTTGTGGCAAATACTGGATTTGTCTCATTGTTTCCCCATGATGAGATTCAAGCTAAACATTTTTTGACGCGAAACTACAGAGATGATCATGTGTGTGTATCTTGCTACACATCATATCGGGAGGAACATGGGTGAAATTTTACTAGAAATGATGATGCTAAATTTAGTTGCTTGGTATAGGTGGGAATCACCTGATCTCTCCATTTGTAAAGGCACATTGTTCCCTCTGTAATTAGAAACTAGTATGTGGGGGGTTTTCCCCACTCATTCCTCATTTCTAGTTGGTTTCGTTTGTGGGATGATATTTTGAGACACTGAATATCTATTCCCCAAAGACATTTCACACAATCCTTGCTTAAATCAATTTGTTCTGTTTTGTTTTGTTTTTGAGAAGGAATCTTGCTCTGTTGCCTACGGTGGAGTGCAATGGTGCAATCTCAGCTCACTGCACCCTCCGCCTTCCAGGTTCAAGTGACTCTCCTGCCTCAGCCTCCCCAGTAGCTGGGACTACAGGTGTGTGCCAACACGCCTGGCTAATTTTTGTATTTTTAGTAGAGACGGGGTTTCACTATGTTGGCCAGACTGGTCTCAAACTCCTGACCACAGGTGATCCGCCCACCTCAGCCTCCCAAGGTACTGGGATTACAGGCGTGAGCCACCACACCCGGCTGAATCCTTGCTTAAATCAATTATTACACTAGGAATTGCAAACAGCTGATTTTCTAATTCTCTCATGCCTTACATAGTTAGTATCTAGAAGCCTTCTCCTACACAACACGCCTCCTGTTTGAGCAGCACACAGACTGATTTTTTTTTTTTTTTTTTTGAGATGGAGTCTAGCTCTGTCGCCTAGGCTGGAGTGCAATGGCGCAATCTCAGCTCACTGCAAGCTCCGCCTCCCGGGTTCAAGTGATTCTCCTGCCTCAGCCTCCCGAGTAGCTGGGATTACAGGTATGCACCACCACGCCCAGCTAATTTTTAGTCAAGACAGGGTTTCACCATGTTGGCCAGGTTGGTCTTGAACTCCTGACCTCAGGTGATCCACCCACCTCAGTCTCCCAAAGTGCTGGGATTACAGGCATGAGCCACTGCGCCCGGCCAACTAATTTTTTTTTTTAATTTGATGTAATATAATCTATTACATTCATTAATCTTTTTGAAGCTCAAATTGTTCCAAGTTTGGCCTGTAAGAAACCCTTCGAGTTGGTTCCTATGTCTTTTTGGCAGGTCTCCATAAGTCTCTGAGGCCCCACTTGTTCAATAAGATGTCCCAGGGCTCATCTGTTAACCCTTCTTTCACCAGTCCTGAAACCAGCCATTTATCATAAGGAATGCTATTCAGAAAAACAAGATCTGAGTGCTTAGTACATTGATTATTTCTGGGTCTGCGGCACAATAAAGAATATATCTGGGCCAGTCATGGTACAATGGTGCAATCTCAGCTCACTGCAACCTCCACCTCCCAGGGGTCAAGCGATTCTCCTGCCTCAGCCTCCTGAGTAGCTGGGATTACAGGCACGTACCACTATGCCCAGCTAATTTTTGTATTTTTTTAATAGAGATGGGGTTTCATCATGTTGGTTAGGCTGGTCTCGAACTCCTGACTTCAGGTGATCCGCCTGCCTCAGCCTCCCAAAGTGCTGGGATTACAGGCATGAGCCACCACACCCAGCCATATATATCTGGTCTTTGACCCTGGTTCTTGGTACACAGCTTCAAAAAACCTTGGCATTTCATAAGTAATAGATTCAGGATGAAAGCTGATCACCAGAAAGAAACCATGTGATTAGAGGATTAGAATTTAGGGCCAGCCTGACCTTTGAGGAAAAGAAGTATACTGGAGATTGAGCTTAATCAACTGCCCAATGATTTAACCAATCATGCTTGCATGATGGGATACCAATAAAAACCCTGGACACTGAAGCTCAGTGGGGCTTCCTGGTTGAGGAACACACTGATGTGCCTGGATTCCAAGAGGACAGGACACAGAAGTTCTGTGTCTCTCCCTCATGCCCACTCCCCAGAGTATCTCTTCCTTGCCCGAGAGTATCTCTTCCATTTGACCGTTGCTGATCTGTGGCCTTTATAATAAAACTGCAACCTAGATCGGCCTGGGCAACATGGTGAGACCTTGTCTCTAGAAAGAAATTTAAAATGACCTTTGCATGGTGGTGTATGTCCATAGTCCCAGCTACTCAGGAGGCCAAGATGGGAGGATCCCTTGAGCCCAGGAGTTCAAGGTTGCAGTGAGCCGTGATCACACCACTGCACTTCAGTCTGGATGAAGGAGTGAGACCCTGTCTCAAAAACATCAAAAAACAAAAAACAAACCTGCAATCTTAACTATAGTGCTTTCAGGGAGTTCTGTGAGTCATTCCGGCAGAAAAGTAGGTAGCCGTGAGACTTCCAGCAGGTATCTGAAGTCAGGGCAGTCTTCTATAGGACTCTGCCCTAAACCTGTCCAGTCAGACACTAACTCTGGGTAGGACATATCAGAATTGAATTGAACTACAGGATACCCATTTGGTGCCACAGATCGATGTCAGAACATGCAAAGTCTTTCAGTGAACCCAGCTAGAAAATACTATTTATATATATACACACACACACACACGCACACACACATATATACATGCATATTTAAACTAAGTTTGCAAATATAAATGCACATTTTTTTAAATCTTAAGTCCGTCTCAGCCGGCCAGGTGCGGTGGCTCATGCCTGTAATCCCAGTACTTTGGGAGGCCGAGGCGGGCAGATCACGAGGTCAGGAGATCGAGACCACGGTGAAACCCCGTCTCTACCAAAAATACAAAAAATTAGCTGGGCGCAGTGGCAGGCGCCTGTAGTCCCAGCTACTCGGGAGGCTGAGGCAGGAGAACAGCGTGAACCCAGGAGGCAGAGCTTGCAGTGAGCCGAGATCGCGCCACTGCACTCCAGCCTGGGCGACAGAGCAAGACTCCGTCTCAAAAAAAAAAAAAAAAGTTGATATCAGCCTCCAAATAAAATCCAACACCACTTGGAAATCACATTAATGCATATCAATCCACCATAGTATTATTCAGAGCCACACAACAATATTCCATTGTGTGGATATACCATGCTTTTTACAACCAGTATTCGACAGAGTTGTTTGCTATGTATGCTGCAATGCATAAGCCTGTGGAAATGCTGTTTTGCATTAATGAAGCCGTATCTTTAAGGCAAATTCATACAACTGGGCCTGCTGGATCATGGATAAATGCATATGTGATTTTGGTAAAAACTGTCAAAAGCCCTTCCACACAGGCTAGACCATCCTGGACTCCCACCTGCAAGGTATGAGTGCCTGTTTACTCACAGCCTCGCCTAACTGAGTATGTCATCCAGCTTTGGAGTTTAGTTATTATATTCTGAAAGGTGAGAAATGTTTATCAGTGTAGTTTTCATTTGTATTTCTCTTATTATGAGTAAAGTTAAGCATCTTTTCATGTTTAAATCTCTCTGTAGAGCCATTTCTGAGAAATTCTTATTCATGTGTTTTGCCAACTTTTTCTACTAGGTTTTTGGTCAGCTGGAATTACAGGCACGCACCACCACACCCAGCTAATTTTGCATTTTCAGAAAAGACAGGGTTTCACCATGTTGGTCAGGCTGGTCTCGAACTCCTGACCTCAAGTGATCCACCTGCCTTGGCCTCTCAAAGGGTTGGGATTACAGGCATGAGCCACGGCACCTGGCCGGGTCTGCCTTTTTTTTTTTTTTTTTTTTTTTTTGAGACAGAGTCTTGCTCTGTTGCCCAGGCTTGAATGCAGCGGCATGATCTTGGCTGACTGCAACCTCTGCCGCCAGGGTTCAAAAGATTCTCGTGCCTCAGCCTCCCAAGTAGCTGGGACTACAGGTTTGCGCCACTATGCCCGGCTAATTTTTTTTGTATTTTTTAGTAGAGATGGGGTTTCACCATGTTGGCCAGGCTGGTCTCGAGCTCCTGACCTCAAGCGATCCACCCACCTCGGCCTCCCAAAGTGCTGGGATTACAAGCATGAGCCACCACACCCAGTCAGGTCTGCCTTTTTTTTTTTTTTTGAGACGGAGTCTCGCTCTGTCACCCAGGCTGGAGTGCAGTCGCGCGATCTCGGCTCACTACAAGCTCTGCCTCCCAGGTTCACGCCATTCTCTTGCCTCAGCCTCCCAAGTAGCTGGGACTACAGACGCCCACCACCACACCTGGCTAATTTTTTGTATTTTTAGTAGAGACGGGGTTTCACCGTGTTAGCCAGGATGATCTTGATCACCTGACCTCGTGATCTGCCTGCCTCGACCTCCCAAAGTGCTGGGATTACAGGCATGAGCCACCACACCTGCAGGTCTGCCTTTTTTTAAAAGAGTTCATTGTATAGTAAAAAGATTAACACCTTGTCTGAGATATAAGGGGCAAATAGTTCCTCCTGTTTTGCCTTTTGATTTTCCTTATGGCCATGTAAAACACTTTAAAGTCATTCATAAATTTAATTTTTTTTATTGCTTCTAGATTTTGAATCATACAGAAAAGCTTTCTCCAGGTTATACAATAATCCATCTGATTCTACTATGGCCACGTAAAACACTTTAAAATCATTCATAAATTTAATATTTTTTATTGCTTCTAGATTTTGAATCATATAGAAAAGCTTTCTCCAGGTTATACAATAATCCATCTGATTCTACTATCTATATAATTTTTTCAACATTCAGCATTTAGCTCGCTCATCCATTTGGAAATTATTCTGACATATATACAAGCTAACAGATGTTTCACATCTTTTTTTTTTTTTTTTTGAAACAAGGTCTCCCAATGTCATGCAGGCCGGGGTGCCGTGACATAATCACAGCTCACTGCAGCCTCAAACTCCCAGGTCCAAGCAATCCTTCCACCTCAGCCTCCCAAGCAGTTGTGACTACGGGCACATGCCACTACATCTAGCTAATTTTTTTTATTTCTTGTAGAGATGGGGTTTCACTATGTTGCTGAGCCTGGTCCCAAACTTCTGGCCTCAAGAAATCCTCCCATCACGTCAGCCTCCCAAAGTGCTGGGATTACAGGGTGAGCCACCGCACTCAGCCAACATAATTTATTTTTAGAGTCCCTTTTAAACTCCAGGTCTTCAGAGTCCACCTTTAATATATATGAAATTCCTACATATTCTTAGAATTTTATTCTGTTGCAAGGGTCTTTGTCTCATCATGAGCCAGTACTACAGTTTTAATTAGAGATACCTTGTGGTATGTTTCAATATGTGGGAGTCTTGACAGAGCAAGACTCGAAAAGTCTCAAAAAAAAAAAAGGCAGACCTGGCTGGGTGTGGTGGCTTATCCTTCTCATCACTACTTCCACCAGGGTTTTCATAACTATTATTCCATGTTTATTTTTTCCACATGACTAGATCAATCTAGATCTAGGAGGCTAGAGGACCTACTAGAATTTTTATTGGGATTCCATCAAACTTATATATTAAGAGAACTGACATGTTTACCATTGAGTCACTCTACCTAAAACAAGGAATGTCTTTCCATTTGTTCGAGTCCACTTTGATATCATTCAGGAATGTTTTAAAGTTTTCCAACGTAGGTTTAAGACATTTCTTTTTAAATTAATCTGTAGGTAGGCCAGGTGTGGTAACTCATGTGTGTAATCCCAGCACCACAGGAGGCCAAGGCGGGCAGATCACCTGAGGTCAGGAGTTCGAGACCAGCCTGGCCAACATGGTGAAATCCCGTCTCTACTAAAAATACAAAAATTAGCTCAGCGTGGTGGTGTGCACCTGTAGTCCCGGCTACTCGGGAGGCTGAGGCAGGAGAATCACTTGAACCCAGGAGGCAGAGGTTGCAGTGAGCCGAGATCCCACCACTGCACTCCAGCCTGGGTGACAGAATGAGACTCCATTTCAAAAAAATAAAAAATAAATTAATCGGTAGGTAATTATTGATCCTTTATGTAGCTAGTCCAAATGAGGTATTCTCTTTTACTATAGCTTCTAACTGGTTATTGTTTGGAAATATAAAGTCTATTGACTTTCTACATTGTGATATCCTGCTAACCTTACTGAGTTCATTTGAATTTGTATAGGTTTTAGCATTGATTTTCTTGGATTTTCTAGTAGCTTTTTTTTTTTTAAGGCTTATGGACTACATATAATTTTAATTTAGGGGAGTCTCATTTTCCAAAACTCACAGTTAAATTGAGGCTGTTATTTTTATAGTATAGTATGTACAATACTACTTCAATTTTAGATCACTGGAATCTGCATGAAATCCTACTGCATCGTACAGTCTCACATTCATCTAGTCACTGAAACAGTCACATCCCAGATTGGTATTTCCTGGATTCCTAGGGGCCCCACTCATGCTGATCTCCACACCCACAGACCAGGCTGCCATCCTTAAGCCCCAACACCACTTAGTCTATACAGCAGAGAAGCAAATTTACACTGGAGTTTCACTTGGAATCTCAACCATAAGTCCTATCATGCTGTTCATCTTCAAATAGCCCTGAATAAAATCTTTCTAACCATCTACAACAAGCTTGTCCAACCCACAGCCCACTGGCCCAACACAAATTTGTAAGCTTTCTTAAAACATTATGAGATTTATTGTGCAATTTTTTTTTTTTTTTAGCTCATCAGCTATCATTAGTGTATTTTATGTGCGGCCCAAGACATTTTTTCTACCAATGTGGCCCACGAAAGCCAAAAGATTGGACACCCCCGATCTACAATGTCCTCAGTCCTTGTTCTCAAATCTCCTGCTTATCCTCTGATGAGCTGACTTTCACAGGCCTGAGAGGGGAGATGCTCACCACGCTCATGAAAAATGGCAAAAAAATTATAAAACTCTCAAGACAGAAGCTAGAGAAATGAAACTCCTCTTGTGAGCTCAGATGGACTACACAGTAATAAAGAAATACTAAATGTTAACCAACTGCGGGAGCCAAGTGCAACATTTCCCAAAGTAATGGTACCTTTTCTTTCTTCACATGATCCATAATTTTGCCCAAATCTTCAACATCAACAATGGAATTTAGGCTCTGACGGTCCTCACCACCAAACTCTTCTTCACTGGAGCTCTCGAAGGGTTCTTCCTCCTGGCAGAGAAATGCTTCAGAAATACATTGTTCAAAGGGGCAAAGGCAAAGTTCTCTTACCCTCCCTCCCACACTGAGAATTCACTATGTCTCTAAATTCTTTTTTTTTTTCTTTGAGACAGGGTCTCGCTCTGTCGCCCAGGCTGGAGCGCAGTGGCGTCATCTCGGCTCACTGCAACCTCCACCTCTCAGGTTCAAGCGATTCTCCTGCCTCAGCCTCCCAAGTAGCTAGGATCACAGGCGCCTACCACCACGCCTGGCTAATTTTTGTAGTTTTAGTAGAGACAGGGTTTCACCATGTTGGCCAGTCTGGTCTCGAACCCCTGACCTCAGGTAATCCACCCACCTCAGCCTCCCAAAGTGATGAGATTACAGGCGTGAACAACAGCGCTCGGCTGTCTATAAATTCTTACTTTAAAAATAAAATCTAGGCTGGGCATGGTGGCTCACACCCATAATCCCAGCACTTTGTGAAGCCAAGATGGGAGGACTTTGAAACCTCAGGAGTTTGAAACCAGCCTGGGGAACATAGCAAGACCACATTGCTACAAAAAATGTATACAATTAGCCAGATGTGGTAGCACATGCCTATAATCCCAACTACTTAGGAGGCTGACGCAGGAGTGTCACTTGAAGCCAGGAGTTCAAGACCAGCCTGGGCAACATAGTGAAACTCTCATCTCTACAAAAACAACAACAACAATGAAGAAATAAATCTTAAGTCTTTAGCATCAGAGTAACAACTGTGAAAGTGCATGACGGAGTGGGAACAACTAACACTTCACCTGCCCTCTCACGTCACAGTGACATGAGCTGGGCTCAGGGGAACGAGACACATGCCAAGCAGAAGTAGAGGAAATGTGACATCACTGGGAAGACACATTTGCTGAGTATCTACTACGTACCCCAACACAATGTTCATATACCCATTCATTTCATCCTTAACTACTTATGATGTAGACAGGTTCAACATCATCTCATAGATGAGGAAATTAAAGGTAGAGAAGTTAAGAAATCACGGCTAATACGTGGCAGCCTTCATCCCTTTCTCCAATGAAGGATAAGGCAGAATCAAACGTTAGAGAGATTTTTTTGTTTGTTCTTTGTTGTTGTTGAGTCTCGTTCTGTCACCCAGGCTGGAGTGCAGTGGTGTGATCTTGGCTCACTGCAACCTCCACCTCCTTGGTTCAAGCAATTCTCATGCCTCAGCCTCCAGAGTAGCTGGGACTACAGGCATGCACCATCACACTCGGCTAATTTTTGTACTTTTAGTAGAGACAGGGTTTCACCATGTCAGCCAGGCTGGTCTCAGACTCCTGACCTCAGGTGATCCGCCTGCCTCAGCCTCCCAAATTGCTGGGGTTACAAATGTGAGCCACCGTGCCCAGCTGATAAAGAGATTTTTAAGAGGTGAAGTAGTTGTTTGTTTTCAACAGCAGGTACTTTCTCAGTAACTCAAGGGTCACTTTAAAAGAAACAGGCTGGACACAGTGGCTCACTCCTGTAATCCCAGCACTTTGGGAGGCCGAGGCAGATGGATCACCTGAGGTCAAGAGTTCGAGACCAGCCTGACCAACATGGTGAAACTCTGTCTCTACTAAAAATACAAAAATTAACTGGGTGTGGTGGCGTGCGCCTGTAGTCCCAGCTACTCCAAAGGCTGAGACAGGAGAATTGCTTGAACCCAGGAGGTGGAGGTTGCAGTGAGCTGAGATCGTGACCCTGCACTCCAGCCTTGGCAACAGAGCAAGACTCCATCTCAAAAAAAAAAAAAAGAAAAAAATTAAATTAAAACAAACAAAGTGTCAATAACCATATGCTGGCCAATATGCCCCACAGTATAGCAGAGAGATGTCATATAATCAGATGCTGCTGATCAAGTGTTCAATACAAAATAAAACAGCCCCTCTTAGGCGAGGTCACGCCTGTCCTGCGCCAGATGATAGGATTATCACGGACAGCTATGACAATACATAAATGAATGAGCATGGCTATGCTCCCAAAACTTTTATTTTAAAAAATTAAAAAACAAGCTGGGTGCAGTGGCTCACATTTATAATCCCAACACTTTGGGAGGCCAAGGCAGGAGGATCGCTTGAGCTCAGGAGTTTGAGACCAGCCTGGGCAACACAGTGGGACCTCATCTCTACAAAAAATTAAAAAAACTTAGCTGGGCATGATGGTGCATGCCTGTAGGCCCAGCTACTCAGGAGGCTGAGATAGGAGGATCACTTGAGCCCAGGAGTTAGAGGCTGCAGTGAGCTATGCACTACTGCACTCCAGCCTGGGGGACAGACTAGCCCGTCTCAAAAAAAACAGGCAATAAGCTGGATCTGGCCAGTGAGCCTGTTTGCTGATCCCTGTCCTAGACTCTCCTTGATAACTTCTCCTTAGACTCAAGTTTCTAATGGAAAGACTCATGTCGAGAATTTACTTTTTCCAAAAGGAACCTATTTCGTCTTCACATCAAATCAAATCAAAACTGCTAACTTGGTTCTGCGACCTTGGGAAACTTCAAAAGTTATCTTGAACACTGCATATACTCATGGTAGCCAGTAGTGCTTGAAAATTAATTCGACACATTCCCCTGGTCCTCACAAAGATTCCAATCCAGTAAGAGACACACAGATACTACATCAAAAGGGGCAATGCTTTAATGAAAGGGTTTAGGAATATGAAAAGGAGCCATGCAGTGGGCTCCAAATCCACGGGTGGCTGCCTGAATGAGACGATACCTGAGTCAAATGTGAAGGGTAAGTAAACAGGCCTGGCCAGGGAAAGACATGTGGGAACGCTGTTGGAAGGGGATGGGCAAAGTCACTTAGGCAAGCACCAGGAGGCATGCAGCTACTATCAGTCACTCAGAAAGTTCCAGCAGATGGAGAATAAAGCACACGACATGGGGAGAAAATGTAGCAGAGAAAGATGTGGGCCGGACTGCAAAGGATCTTGCCTGTCCTGGAAAGAGAGAAGGAGAAGTGTCTAACATGGTCTGAACAGAGAAATAACACAGACCTGCATTTCAATAGCTCACTCAACTGGGAAGACAGAAGGTAATTTAAGGGAAACAAGACTATAGACAAGGATAAATCTGAACAACGTACGACAATCCCCTAGGGAAGAAAAGATGTTGGCCTGAACTAAAGAGTAACAGGTGAGCAGAAGGTTGGATATTCAAACTCATTTGACAAATTTGTTTTTTATTTTTTTTGGAGACAGCGTCTCGCTCTGTCACCCAGGCTGGAGTGCAGTGGCGCAATCTCGGCTCACTGCAACCTCCACCTCCCAGGTTCAAGCGATTCTCCTGCTTCAGCCTCCTGAGTAGCTGGGATTACAGGTGCCTGCCACCATGCCCAGCTAATTTTTGTATTTTTAATAGAGACAGGGTTTCACCATGTTGGTCAGGCTGGTCTCGAACTCCCGACCTCATGATCCGCCCGCCTTGGACTCCCAAAGTGCTGGGATTACAGGCATGAGCCACCGCGCCCAGCCTTGACAAATATTTTTAGAACCAAGGAGACCACATGGCTAGAGGCTGGAGAGGAAGAGAGAGAATAATAGGATGACGATGGAGAAATTCAAGAGTCAGATTAGGTGCTAAGGTCACACTAAGCAATGAAGTTTTTATGAAAGCAGCAATGAAAAATCACTTTTAAACAGGAGGGTAACATGGTCTGATTTGTACTTTTAAGATTACTTGGCCGGACACAATGGCTCACGTCTGTAATCCCAGCACTTTGGGAGGCCGAGGCGGGTGGATCACGAGGTCAGGAGATCGAGACCATCCTGGCTAATGTGGTGAAAGCCGGTATCTACTAAAAATATAAAAAATTAGCTGGGCATGGTGGTGGGCGTCTGTAGTCTCAGCTACTCGGGAGGCTGAGGCAGGAGAATGGTGTGAACCTGGAAGGCGGAGCTTGCAGTGAGCCGAGATCGCGCAACTGCACTCCAGCCTGGGAGACAGAGCGAGACTGTCTCAAAAAAAAAAAAAAAAAAGATTGCTCTGAGGCCGGGTGTGGCGGGTCACCACTGTAATCCCAGCACTTTGGAAAGCCAAGGCAGGTAGATTGCTTAAGCCCAGGAGTTTGAGATCAGCCTGGGCAACAGAGTGAAACCCAGTCTCTACAAAATATACAAAAATTAGCCAGGCACAGTGGTGCACACCTGTAGTCCCAGCTACTCAGAAGGCTGATGCAGGAGGATCGCTTGAGCCCAGGAGGCTGCTGCAGTGAGCCAACAGTGTGCCACTATATTCTAGCCTGGGAAAGACTCTGTTCCCCACCCCTCGCCCCCAAAAAAGACTACTCTGAATGATAGATGGAGAAGAGATAGAAGGACAAGATAGGTGGCTGCTGCAGTAGTCTGGTCAAGCAATATGGCTTGAACTTGCAGGTTAGCAGTAGAGATGGAGGGAATTGGACAGATGTGAAATATTTTAAGCCAGAGGTCTGCAAACTATGGCCAAATCCAAGCAGCCTCAGGCCAGATCTCAACATGACAATTCATTTACATGTCGCCTATGGCTGTTGTCTTGACACAATGGCAGACTTGATAGTTTCAACAAAAACCATGTGGCCCACAATGCTGAAAATATTGACTAACTGGCCCTTCATAGAAAGTTTGTTTACCTCTGTTTTAGACAAAGAAGGAACCAGACTTACTTAGGAATTCAATGCAGGAATGAGGAAAAGGAAAGAATCAAGTACAGGTCTTAGGTTTCTTTTTAAGCCACTGAGATGGTGGGAGTGTTTCTTGAGATGGGAAACACGACAGCGGAACAGAACAGAAGGGTGGAGATAAAGAGCTCCATTTTGGATTTGTGAAGCATCAGATATACAAGAATAAATTATAAAAAGGCAGCTGCATATATGAGAAGAGAATTCAGGGTTGACCCTGCATCTGGAAATACAAATGTGGGAATAACTGGCACATGGACAATGTTTAAAGTCGTGAAACTGGATGAGATCACCCAGGAAGAAAGTGTCAATGCATAATCCAGCACCAAACCTGAATCACTCCAACATGCAGAGGCTAAACAAAGAAAAGGAAAAGACCCCAAGTAAAAAAGGAGAAACTCCATGACAATGACGTCATGAAAGTCAGGAGGATAGATTCAAAGAAGGAATCAACTATGACAAATGCTGTTGAGAAGTCAAGTAAAATAAAAACAAATATCCATGAGACTTGTAGATCTAAAAGGAAGAAGGTGAGACACAAAACATTATTTTCTTTTTAATTTTTTTTTTTTTTGAGATGCGGTTTTTGCTCTTGTTACCCAGGCTATAGTGCAGTGCCACAATCTCGGCTCACTGCAATCTCCACCTTCCAGGTTCAAGCAATTATCCTGCCTCAGCCTCCCCAGTAGCTGGGATTACAGGCACCCGCCACCACACCCAGCTAATTTTTTTTGTATTTTCAGTAGAGACAGGGTTTCACCATGTTGGCCAGGCTGGTCTCGAACTCCTGACCTCAGGTGACCTGCCCGCCTCGGCCTCCCAAAGTGCTGGGATTACAGGCATGAGCCACCATGCCCAAACCCTTTTTTAAATTAGAGACAGTGTCTCACTATGTTGCCCAGGCTAGTCTCTAACTCCTGGCCTCGAGCAATCCTCCCATCTTGGCCGCGGACAGCACTGGGATTGGGATCACAGGGGTGAGCCACTGCACCTAGCGAAAATATGATTTAAAGGGTTTATTTGAGCCAAAATGAGGGCAGCTGCCTCAGACACACTTTGCAGCTGAAGGGACTGCTCCATTAGCTTTTCTTACAAGCAGGTTTTTAAAAGCAAAGGGAACAAGGAGAGGTCGATACCAAGTTGTTGGACAGAAATTCTCATTGCTTTATAGCGATAATATTGATTAGTGATTAGCTATGCACTGTTGAATGACAGGATATGAGGTATGGTGTGCAATGCAAATAGCATTTTATGGCTACCTGGAGTCAGTCAGTCTGAGTCAAGCCCACAGAGCAGATGGCTTCAAGAGATAATTATTTAGCTCAACGGGAAGTGATATGACAGATGTTTCATTCCAATTTCATTTCAGTCCAAGCTATGACTGCAATGAAATTGGAATGAAACATCAATTTCAATTCAGATTATGGGTCCCATAACTTAAAGAGCTTGCAGCCAGTGTGGAGGCTCATGCCTCTAATCCCAACACTTTGGGAGGCCAAGGTGGGTGGGAGGATCGCTGGAGGCTAGGAGTTCAAGATCAGCCTGGGCAAAATAGTGAGACCCTGTCTCTACAAAAACAAAAATTAAAAGTAGACAGGATGGTGGCTCAGGCCTGTAAATCCCTGCTACTCAGGAGGCCAAGGCAGGAGGATCACTTGAGCTCAGGAGTTCAAAGCTGCAGTGAGCTATGATCACTCCATGACACTCTGGCCTGGGCAACAAAGTAAGACCCTGTATAAAATAACATAATAAAATACAAATAAGAAGCTTTCATCTCTTAAATAAAATCTATTTTCCTTTGTAAATCCCCCTCAGGCTTGATGACATGAAGTCCCGTGGGTGTAGAAAAGAGCAGTTCAGGGGGAGAGAAAGCCAAACTGGAGTAGCTGAGAGTTGACAGAGACTTCTGTTCCCAGCCATATAATAGACTGCACACTTTCAACAACTCTCCTGCAGAAAACAACACAAACTAAATAAGGGTTGTTTGTTTGTTTTTTTCCTGAGACAGAGTCTCGCTCTGTTGCCCAGGCTGGAGTGCAGTGATGCAATCTTGGCTCACTGCAACCTCTGCCTCCCCGGTTCAAGGATTCTCCTGTCTCAGCCTCTGGAGTAGCTGGGACTACAGGCGCGTGCCACCACACCTGGGTAATTTTTGTACTTTTAGTAGAGACAGGGTTTCACCATATTGGCCAGGTTAGTGTCGAACTCCTGACCTCAAGCGATCCGCCCACCTCGGCCTCCCAAAGTGCTGGGATTACAGGCGTGAGCCACTGCACCCAGTCTGATTTTTTTTTTTTTTTTTTTTTGGATACAGAATCTCACTGTCACCCAGGCTTGCAGTGCAGTGGTGAGATCATTGCTCACTGCAACCTTGACCACCTGGGCTCAAGCAATCCTCTCACTTCAGCCTCCCAAAGTGCCGGGATTACAGCTGTGAGCGACTGCACCCAACTTGTTTTTTGTTTTTTTTTTAAGTTTGTTTAAACACATATAATTCCAGGGCGTGTTTATAAATTTATGGAAACAATCTAGTAGAGAGAAGAAATGAATGATACAGGAGAAGAGAAGCAATCAATGAAGGAACCCAGTCCTTGATTCCACAGCATAGACAGATGTAGTCTGGGACAGGAACCAAATACTTGGTCTTCTGAGCCAGGAGAGGTAGTAAAGATCTGGAGATGGGCTGGGGAGACACTGAGAGAGCTCCCCTCTGATGGCTTCAGATGGGAGCTGGGGGAAGGGGTGGGGAGGAAATGAGTATGAAACAGTCAACTTGGAGAGTAAGAAGGGGAATCTGCAAGGGAAGTTGTGAGCCTGTAGAGCACTTCTGCCTGTGGTCATGAATCTGTAATCAAACAATCAGCAGCAGACACAGGGAAGGCTGATGTGAAGGGGATGGTTTCAGCCTGGCTTGGGGTTTGGCCAATCGGGTTACAAGAGTGAGTGAGAGGTAAAGCAACTGAAAAGGTTAAGGCTGGGCACGGTGGCTCACGCCTGTAATCCCAGTACTTTGGGAGGCCGAGGTAGGTGGATCACCTGAGGTCAGGAGTTTGAGACCAGCCTGGCCAACGTGGCAAAACCCCATCTCTACTAAAAATACAAAAATTAGCCGGGCATGGTGGCACACACCTGTAATCCCAGTTATTCAGGAGGCTGAAGCAGGAGAATCCTTGAACCCAGAAAGCAGAGGTTGCAGTAAGCCAAGATTGCGCCACTTGACTCCAGCCTGGGCAACAAAGCAAGACTCCATCTCAAACAAAAGAAAAAAAAATTGAAGAGATTTATAACAGAGTGCGGATAAAACTCAAAATGGAGTTTAAGGAGGGAAATAAAGTAAGTAGTTTCTACTACTCAATAAAAAAGGTATAGGTTCAGATGGGATCAAAAGCTTTTTTTTTTTTTTTTGAGATGGAGTCTTGCTCTGTCGCCCAGGCTAGAGTGCAGTGGCGCAATCTGGGCTTACTGCAGACTCCACCTCTTGGGTTCAAGAGATTCTCCTGCCTCAGCCTCCCGAGTAGCTAGGATTACAGGTGCCCGCCACCACGCCCAGCTAATTTTTGTATTTTCAGTAGAGACGGGGTTTACCATTGTTGGCCAGGCTGGTCTAGAATTCCTGACCTGGTGATCTACCCGCCTCAGCCTCCCAAAGTGCTGGGATTACAGGCGTGAGCCACCACGCCCGGCCAGATCAAAAGAATTTTAAAGGCCAGGCACAGTTGCTCATGCCTATGATCCCAGCATTTTGGGAGGCCGGGCCAGGTGGATCGCTTGAGCCCAAGTGTTCAAAACCAGCCTGGGCAACATGGTGAAACTCCATCTCTGCAAAAAATAGACAAATTAGCTAGGCATGGTGGCACATGCCTATAATCCCAGCTACTTGGGAGGCTGAAGTGGGAGGATCACCACTGCCTGGGGAGGTTGAGGCTGCAGTGAGCCATGATCATACCGTTGTACTCCGACTGGGGGTGACAGAATGAGACCCTTTCTCAAAAAAAAAAAAGGAATGTTGTTAAAGTAGAGGCCACAGAATGAGGTCATAGTAAGCATGAGAGGAACTTGAATTTCAGATGTGCCTATGTAAGGGAGAGACCAAGGTCAGTGGAGAAATGGTTGCTGGAGGTGTGAAGGCCAAGAAACTGCAGGCCAGGGTGCTAGACAGATCATCCGCAAGGATGCCACAGCCTCAAAGAATAATGATAGGAACAGGGATGGAGAGAGAAACAATGAGTCAGAATGTAAAGTTGCTGCTGAATTATGCAACTGACCAGGTGGCCAAAAGATAACAGCTGTGAAGATGACAGGAGTGTTACAGCCTGAAGACAGGAGCTTCAAAGGAATTGGGGTATTTAAAGAAGGAAGCAAGAGAAATGCTCAGAATGTGAGGGAAAAAGCGGAATCTAGGATGACTTGCAGCCTTCAGTTTCAGTGACTAATGGAGTCACTGAAGTCAGGAGGTATGTGTGATCTCAGGATAATGAGACGTGAGCTCAGGCTGGGACAAATTTAACTTCTCTGTGGCTCCGTTTCGCAACTTGCAAAATGTGGTAAAAATCTACTTGACTCTAACAATGCAAGGATTAAAGAAGAGATTTTGGTTGTGTGTGGTTTTTTTTTTTTTTTTTTGAGACTGAGTCTCACTCTGTCACCCAGGCTGGAGTGCAGTCGCGTGATCTCAGATCACTGTAACCTCCACCTCCCAGGTTCAAGCGATTCTCATGCCTCAGCCTCCCGAGTAGCTGGGATTACAGGTGCCCGCCACCACACCTGGCTAATTTTTGTATTTTTAGTAGAGGTGGGGTTTCGCCATGTTGGCCAGAATGGTCTCGAACTCTTGACTTCAAGTGATCCACCCACCTTGGCCTCCCAAAAGTGCTGGGATTACAAGTGTGAGCCACCATGCCCGGCCTAAAGAAGAGATTCTGGAAAGCATCTAGCACGATATGGCTTAATTTCTAAGGCCTCTCTCTCTCTCTGAAACACCACCACATGAGTTTCACATCTTCCTTCTTTTTTTGTTATTTTTTCTGTCTTTGTTTTTGGGGCAGGGTCTCACTCTGTTGCCCAGGCTGGAGGGCAGTGGCATGATCACAGCTCACTGCAGTCTCAAATTCCTGGGCTCAAGCAATCCTCCCAACTCCACCTCCTACGTAGCTGAGACAACAGGCATGCACCACCATGCCTTGCTAAATTTAAAATTATTGTGGTAAAGATAGGGTATTGCTATGTTGCCCAGGCTGGTCTTGAACTCCTGGACTCAAGCAATACCCCCACCTTGGCCTCCCTAAGTGTGGGGATTACAAGTGCGAGCCACTGCACTCAGCCAGATCTTCCTTCTAACCAGAAGCCAACGAGATGGTTTATTAAGGAAGAGCTCAAGCTCGAGATCTCCAAGCAGAGGGGGAAAGCCTCAAGAGATGAACACACAGGCGGTATACCTTGGTGTCCCTGTGATGCAATTCGTCCTGCTCTTGAGATCCTTCCTCCCTCTCCTCTGAGCCATGTTGGTGAGATTCACATTTGCCTTTCTTGCAGTGGCCGCCACAGGACTTCTTTCTCTCCCCTTTCTGAAGTGCCTGCAGCTGGGAGATGAACTTGGTCTTCCATGCTCTGAAGTTGGCCTCAATGCTGCCGTGCTTGCTTTTAACCACGTCGCAGTCGCCCTCCCCTCGACTCATCACACGATGCGCACCAAGCATCCAGAGCCACTTGTCAACATTTTTGCCAACCTGCGAGGAAAAGATAGATAGGCTAAAAGCACGGTTCTCTAAATCAGGGTTTTCCAGACTGCTCTGCAAAAGCCCAAAGTCTTTCTGGGGCCCCTGGTCATGGGCTGCCACTAAGAAAGAGGAAATTGCTTGGCAAAATGACCTTCAAGCCTTCAAGCTCCAGCCTTGACCCAGAAGAGCTGCATTTAACGTATTCTACTTTTCTGCCTTAGATTTATTTTTTTAAACAAAAGGACAAACAAACCCCCTTTATCAAATGAAGGGTTAATGACTAAAAAAAAATTTGAAACTTACCATTCTATATCATGATAAGAACAAAACACGAGTTAACAAAATAAATGAGTTCCAAAAATGTAACAAAGCCTATGGGGCCTAAGCCTATTCCGTTATAAAATGAAAATGTAATCAATTTGGCAAGATTCGTAATTTCCTAAACTCAGTAATTTATTTCACTGTGATATGAAGCAATTAAGCTGAGGAACAGGGGTTATCAGAGGCATAGTTAAGAGTTCAAAAACTTAATAAGCTTCCTGAGCGGCAAGGCATTAAACAAAATATTTACATATCTACGCCAGGCGAAGTGTCTCACGTCTGTAATCCCAGCACTTTGGGAGGCTGAGGCAGGCAGATTGTTTGACGCCAGGAGTTCAAGAGAATTCCTTGAACCCTGGAGGCAGAAGTTGCAATGAGCCGAGATTGTGCCATTGCACTCCAGCCTAGGCAAGAGAGTGACTCTGTCTCAAAAAAAAAAAAAAAAAAAAATTTACATATCTGAATTTTCCCAATCATAGTCTAATTTATTTGAAAATATGGGGAGAGGCCAGATGCAGTGGCTCACGCCTATAATTCCAGCACCTTGGGAGACCGGAGTGAGAAGAATGCTCAAGCCCAAGTTCAACACCAGCCTGGGCACCAAAGTAAAACCCCATCTCTACAAAAAATACAAAAACTAGCTGGATGTGTGGTGGGCGCCTGTGGTCCCAGCTACTCAGTAGGCTAAGGTGGGAGGATCACCTGAGCCCAGGGAGGTCGAGGCTGCAGCAAGCCACTGAACTCCAACCTAGGCAACATGGTGAGACCCTGTCTCAAAAAACACATAATCAAAAATGTTTTTAATGAAAATATGGAGCAAAATCTACATAACAATAGAATGAAAACAGCTTTTATTTTACTTTTTTTTTTTTTTTGAGACGGAGTTTCACTCTTGTTACCCAGGCTGGAGTGCAATGGCACGACCTCGGCTCACTGCAACCTCTACCTCCCGGGTTCAAGTGATTCTCCTGCCTCAGCCTCCCAAGTAGTTCGGACTACAGGCATGCGCCACCATGCCCGGCTAATTTTGTATTTTTAGTACAGACAGGGTTTCTCCATGTTGGTCAGGCTGGGGTCGAACTCCCGACCTCAGGTGATCCGCCCGCCTCTGCCTCCCAAAGTGCTGGCATTACAGGCGTGTGCCACTGCGCCCGGCCGTAAACAGCTTTTAAAGAAAACTCCCCACCTCCACCGTCACTCACACTCCACCAGAGACAGACAGCTAGGCAGGGCCCATCCCTAGGAAGAGGTACACAATGCAAATGACCAAGAAACTGAGAGGCTCCATCGTTTCATTTTTTCAAGTGTAGAGAACAGGATGAAAAAGGAGCCAAGTTAATTTTTTCCTCCATTTCCCTTGAAAAATTCATGATTTTTTTTTTTTTTTTGAGATGGAGTCTCACTCTGTCGCCCAGGCTAGAGTGCAGTGGTGAGATCTCGGCTCACTGCAATCTCCGCCTCCCAAGTTCACGCCATTCTCCTGCCTCAGCCTCCCGAGTAGCTGGGACTACAGGCGCCCGTCACCACAGCTGGCTAATTTTTTTGTATTTTTAGTAGAGACAGGGTTTCACCATGTTAGCCACGATGGTCTCGATCTCCTGACCTCGTGATCTGCCTGCCTCGGCCTCCCAAAGTGCTGGGATTACAGGCGTGAGCCACCAGGCCCAGCCGAAAAATTCATTTTTTAAAACTGAGCTCAGGCTGGACACATTCATGCCTGTAATCCCAGAAATTTGGGAGGCTGAGGTGGGTAGGACTGCTTGAGGCCAGGAGTTTGAACCAAGCCTGGGCAACACAGTGAGACCCTCATCTCTAAAAAAATTGAAAGATTAGCCAGGGGTAGTGGTGCACGCCTATAGTTCCAGCTACTAGGGAGGCTGACTTGGGAGGATCCCTTCAGCCTAGGACTTCAAGGTTCAGAGAATGCTGATCAGGTCACTGCATTCCAGCCTGGATGACAAAGCAAGACCCTGTCCTGAAAAAAATAAACATAATTTTAAAAAAAAATTTTTTTAAGAGTTCACCTGCATAAAGAGCTTGGGCAGGCTGGGCATGGTGGCTCACACCTGTAATCCCAGCACTCTGGGAGGCCAAGGTGGGTGGATCACCTGAGGTCAGGAGTTCAAACAGCTTGGCCAACATGGTGAAACCCTGTCTCTACTAAAAATACAAAAAAATTAGCCAGGCATGGTGGTGGGTGCCTGTAATCCCAGCTACTCAGGAGGCTGATAAATGAGAATCACTTGAACGCGGGAGGCGGAGGTTGCAGTCAGCTGAGATCACGCCACTGCACTCCAGCTGGGGGATAGAGCAAGACTCTGTTTCCAAAAAAAAAAAAAAACACAGAAGAGGCCGGGCACAGTGGCTCACTTTGGGCAGATCACATGAGGCCAGGAGTTCACAACTAGCCTGGCCGGCATGGTGAAACCCCGTCTCTAGTAAAAATACGAAAATTGGCCAAGCGTGGTGGCACATGCCTGTAATCCCAGCTACTCGGGAGGTTGAGGCAGGAGAATCACTTGAACCCGGGAGCTAGAAGTTGCAGTGAGCTGAGATGGTGCCACTGCACTCCAGCCTGGGCGACAGAGCAAAACTCTATCTCAATCAATCAATAAATAAAATAATAGAAGAAATGTATTTATTACTAGCTACCAAAGTTTGTGGATTATTTCACATACATGTGTTTATGTGTGTGTACGTGTGTGCACGTGTGTGTGTTTGTGTGTACGTGTGTGTGCGTGTGTGTGTGTGTTTATGGGGAGAATTTATTCCTATAATTCAATATAGACCTACCTTGTGGAAGTGGCTAGCATAGGCAGAATTTCCCAGGCCAAATACCGCATCTCTCATACCCTTCAGGTAAGTTTTGCCAAATCGAAAATCAATGGATGCTTCCTCTAACCATTTGCAGAACCACTCTGCACTTTCGGTTGGTAGGCCGTCAGTGTATGTCACAACCAGGAAGACACAGACATTTTTACTAGTCACCTAACCAAGAAAGTAATTGTTTCAGTGGAACATACAAGGCATAAATTATCTCAATGAAGAAAATCCTTTGAAAAAAAGCATACTCATCTCAAAGAACAAAGGGCACCTTCATAAACATGGCTCATTTTCGAAAGTGAAGGGCATGACTAAGAAACACAGCAAGAACAGCTTGCACAGGGGAGAAAACCCAGTCCCTTGCTCCTGCCAATATACCTCCTGGTATATTTCATCATATACGCCATTCCATTATCCAGACTATACATTCTCATCATTGCTGATTTGCCACAGTGGAAACAAAATCCAAATCAATCAAGAAAAAATACAGGCCGGGTGCGGTGGCTCAAGCCTGCAATCCCAGCACTTTGGGAGGCCGAGGCGGGCGGATCACAAGGTCAGGAGATCGAGACCATCCTGGCTAACACGGTGAAACCCGGTCTTTACTAAAAATACAAAAAATTAGACAGGCGTGGTGGTGGGCGCCTGTAGTCCCAGCTACTCAGGAGGCTGAGGCAAGAGAATGGCGTGAACCCAGGAGGCAGAGCTTGTAGTGAGCCGAGATCGCGCCACTGCACTCCAGACTGGGCGACAGAGCAAGACTCCATCTCAAAAAAAAAAAAAAAAAAGAAAAAAGAGAAGAAAAAATGCAGAGAGATGGCCAGGCACGGTGGCTACTAATGGAAGAACACACCTGGGGAAAATAAGGCACCTGAGTTTCAAACCTGAACAGAAAACAACAGCTCATGTTCCTGCTTCCTTAGAGTGGAAGCTGCTCTGTGGTGTCAGAAAGACGAGGAATGTGGTGACCTTGCTTATCCAATAAGAGTTGTATTTGGTGTTTGAGATTGTTTTAAATCTCTGAAATCTCCAAAGAATAGGGGAACCATGTTCTCGGTTCATTACCATCTCCTCAGGCAGGAAGCTGTGAATATCCATATCAAGGCAGTGGATGTTGGCTGGGCCCAGTGGCTCATACCTGTAATCCCAGGACTTTGGGAGGCTGAGGCGGGTGGATCGCTTGAGGTCAGGAGTTCAAGACCAGCCTAAGCAACAGAGTGAAACCCCGTCTCTACTAAAAATACAAAAACTAGGCAGGCGTGGTAGTGGGTGCCTGTAGTTCCAGCTACTCGGGAGGCTGAGGCAGGAAAACTGCTTTAGCCCATGAGGCAGAGGCTGCAGTGGGCCACCATCACACCACTGCACACTGCACTCCAGCCTGGGCAACGAAGCGAAGACTCCATCTCAAAAAAAAAAAAAAAAAGGAAAAGAAAAGAAAAAATACAGAGAGATCTCTAAAAAATTATCTAATAAATTAAAGCAATAAAAATTTTTAAACATTAAGTAATTTAACACTTGGCACCATTATATAAACAGAACTGTTGCAAATTCCAGGGAAACAAAATACAGGCTGGGTATCCGTTATCCAGAATGTTTGGGATGGGAAGTGTTTTGGATTTTAGAGGTGTTTTTTTTTTTTTTTTAAATCTGCATATACATAATGATGTACCTTGGGGATGTATCAAGTCTAAACACAGAATTCCTTTGTTTCATATACACCTTACACACATAGCCTGTAGATAACTTTATACAATATTTTTGACAATTTCATATATGAAACAAAGTTTCGACTGCGTTTTGACCTTGACCCATCACAGGAGGTCAGGTGCGAAATTTTCCACTTGTGGCCTCCTGTCAGTGTTCCAGAAGTCTAGATTTTAAAGCATTTCCAATTTGCAGTTCAGGGATTCTCAACCTGTGTATCCTTAGTCTTGATAGCCTGGTGTTTGAATTCATCTTAAGAGTTCCAAGTCATGAGGTAAGTTACAAGTAATCTCTTAGTTACAAGTATCAAAGTTTGCTAATAATTTTTCACAAATAATTTAGAGCACATTCAAGCTCACTCATGTGCACACCAATACGTTTTCTTGGGGGACAAAGAAATGCACAGAGTTAAAGCTAGATATTTAACCACTAAGACGGGGCCGGTAAACTACAATCCACGAGCCACATCTTGCTTGCTGCCTTTTTGGGTTTTTTTTTTTTTTTTGAGACAGAGTCTCACTCTGTCACCCAGGCTGGAGTGCAGTGGCATGATCTCAGCTCACTGCAACCTCCACCTCCCGAGTTTAAGCAATTCTCATGCCTCAGCCTCCCAAGTAGCTGGGACTACAGGCGTGCACCACCATGGCTAATTTTTCTATTTTTAATAGAGACAGGGTTTCACCACATTGCCCAGGCTGCTCTCATATGCCTGAGCTCAAGCGATCCACCAGCCTTGACCTCTCAACTTGCTGGGATTATATAGGCAAGAGCCACCCCGCCTGGCCTCTGTTTTTTTAAAGAAAGTTTTAGTGGAACACAGCCATATTCATTCATTTACATATTATCTATGGCTGTTTTGTGCCTCAGTGGCAAAACTGAGTAGCTGCCCAGCCCACAAAGGTGAAGATACTACCTGGCCCTTTACGTGAAAGTTTGTCAACCCCAGCTCTACATACTTCTTCTTTTTTTTTTTTTTTTTTTTTTTGAGACAGAGATTTGCTTTTGTCGCCCAGGCTAGAGGGCAATGGCGCAATCTCGGCTCACTGCGACCTCCACCTCCCAGGTTCAAGCAATTCTCCTGCCTCAGCCTCCCGAGTAGTTGGGATTACAGGCACCCACCACCAAGCCCAGCTAATTTTTGTATTTTTAGTAAAGACGTGGTTTCACCATGTTGGCCAGGCTGGTCTCGAACTCCTGACCACAGGTGATCCACCTACCTTGGACTCCCAAAGTGCTGGGATTACAGGCGTGAGCCACCACGCCCAGCCTCTAACTGCTTCTCTAACTCTACCTGCGTCAGCATCACCAGGAGCATTGTTTAAGCTCTACAGTGCAGCTAGGCTAAGACCTGAGATTCTGCATTTCTAGCAAGTTCACAGGAGATGCTGATGCTGCTGGCTCAGGGGCCACACTTTGAGAACCACTGCTGTAGGGTGAAATCCCCTAACTGGGCATGACTGGAGAAAAAAGGGGAGGAATATTTTTCAGATGAAGAAATTAAATCTTCATAGACATTAAGTAATGCGCCCAGGCACAGTGGCTCATGCCTGTAATCCCAGCACTATGGGAGGCCGAGGCAAATAAATCACCTGATGTCAGGAGTTCGACACAAGCCTGGCCAACATAATGAAACCCCATGTCTATTAAAAATACAAAAATTAGCCAGGTGTGGTGGTGGGCACCTGTAATCCCAGCTACTCAGGAGGCTGAGGCAGGAGAATCACTTAAACCCTGGAGCTGGAGGTTGCAGTGAGCCAAGATCACACCATTGCACTCCAGCCTGGGCAACAAGAGCAAAACTCCATTAAAAAAAAAAAAAAAGATATTAACCAATGCACTGAGGTCACACAGCTAATAAGAGATTTCTCTGATTCCGAAACCCATACTCTCTGCTCTTGACCTTTTGGTTGGATCGCCCATCGTCTACCAGCATAGCACACTGCCATCAATAACAACCCTTCCTTGATTAAGAGATTCGAAATACGGGGGAAGGCTGGGCATATCTGTAATCCTAGTACTTTGGGAGACTGAGGCCAGGAGTTCCAGACCCGCCTGGGCAACACAGTGAGACCATATCTCTATAAAAAATCTTTTGGCCGGGCGCGGTGGCTCATGCCTATAATCCTAGCACTTTGGGAGGCCGAGGCGGGCGGATCACGAGGTCAAGAGATCGAGACCATCCTGGCTAACACGGTGAAACCCCATCTCTACTAAAACTACAAAAAATTAGCCGGGCGTGGTGGCGTGTGCCTGTAGTCCCAGCTACTCAGGAGACTGAAGCAGGAGAATGGTGTGAACCCGGGAGGCGGAGCTTGCAGTGAGCCGAGATCGCGCCACTGCACTCCAGCCTGGGTGACAGAGCGAGACTCCGTCTCAAAAAAAAAAAAAAAAAAAATCTTTTAAAATTAGCAGGGCATGGCAGCACATGCCTATAGTCTCAGCTACTTTAGGAGGCTGAGGAAAGAGGATCACTTGAGCCCGGGAGGTTGAAATTGCACCACTGCACTCCAGAGCCTGGGTGAGAGAATGAGAGCCTGTCTCAATAAAATAAATTTAAAAAAAATAAAAATAGTAGGGATCAGGCACAGTCGCTCACGCCTATAATCCCAGCACTTTGGGAGGCCAAGGCAGGTGGATCACTTGAGGCCAGGAATTTGAGACCAGCCTGGCCAACGTGGTGAAACCTCAACTCTAGCAAAAAAAAAAAAAAAAAAAAAAAAATTAGCTGGGCATGGTGGCGCATGCCTGTAAATCCCAGCTACTTGGGAGGCTGAGGCAGGAGAATCACTTGAACCTGGAGACAGACACTGCACTGAACTGAGATTGCACGACTACACTCCAGCCTGGGTGACACAGTGAGACTCCATCTCAAAAAAAAAAAAAAGAAAAGAAAATTGTGGGAAGGAGTGAACTTCCAACCACCCAAGCTTTCTCACCTCTAGCCCTGCCCCAGGAGAATTTAACACACCTGAAGAACAAGCCCCACACCACGTGAGAATCAGTGAACCTCACCCCACATTCAGTTCTCTGATTCACACTGGAATTCAACTAACTGAAATCCCTTAGCACGAAAATTAAATTTATTCTGAAGATTCTAGTTATCTAATTAAATTTACTGTGAAGATTGCAGATCAGTTAAATTTGAGAGTTTTGATTGAAGAAAAAGACAATTACCAACCTCTTCTATCAGATGATCATCTGGATCATATTCTTTTAGATTAATAATGGCCACAGGCAGATCCAGGGACGTAACTGCTTCAGCAAGAACTGTTGCAAATCCCTAATAGGACAAAAAAAAAACATCAAATAAAGTCTTCAATGAGCCAAATATAGCCCTCATTTACCCCTGTTGGCACAAGAATGTGGCATTCCTCATGAAAAATGTTTTCAGTGACTGATATGAACCCAAATTCTATCCGCACTCTTACCATTTTCTTGGGCACCATTACCGAGATCATTCAATTGTGTTGTTCTCACCCGATCAGGGTTTACATAGGACTGAATCTAATTTGGCTTTGGATGATCAATCTGCCTTGCCCTACTAGAATAAACATATCAGCCAGGCAAGATGGCTCATGCCTGTAATCCCAGCACTTTGGGAGGCTGAAGTGGGAGGATCACTTGAGGCCAAGCCTGGGCAACAAAGTGAGACCTCATCTTTATAAAAAAATTTAAAAATTAGCCAGGTGTGATGGTACACACCTGTAGTCCCAGCTACTCAAGAGGCTGAGACGGAAGGATCCCCTGAGCCCAGGGGTTAGAGGATACAGTGAGCTATGATCACACCAATGCACTCCAGCCTGGGCCACAGACTGAGATCCTGTCTCATAAAGAAAATAACATATTAAAAAACAATAAACACAAAGAAGTGCAAAAAGAAATAGTGAAGAATGGGCTGGGCACAGTGGCTCACACCTGTAATCCCAGTACCTTGGGAGGCCGATGCGGTTGGATCACTTGAGGTCAGGAATTCGAGACCAGCCTGACCAACATGGTAAAACCCCATCTCTACTAAAAATACAAAATTAGCCAAGCGTGGTGGCACACACCTATAATCCCAGCCACTCGGGAGGCTGAGGCAGGAGAATCACTTGAATCCAGGAGGCAGAGGTTGCAGTGAGCCAAGATTGCACCATTGCACTCCAGCCTGGGCAACAAAACTCCATCTCCAAAATAAATAAATAAAGAAAAGAAAAGAAAGAGTGAAGAGTGAAAAGAATGGGAAACATGAAAAGAAGCCAGTTGACAGACAGGAAAAAGCCCTAGGGAAGAGTTCACAGGGCTGTCAGAACCCCAGAGAAGCTCTGGGTTGGGAGCAGCCACTACAACAAAAGATGGAATGAATATCTTTTGTACGCTAATGAGATGACTTACTGGGGCGAGGCCTCAGGTAGCTTCAGGACAGAGGCTCATTGCCAGAGAAACTGATGAGAGGTTAAACTCAGCACCTCCTACCCCAGCCCCAACAGGGAACACTAAGGAAAGAAGAGGGGCTGGAGATTGAGCTTAATCACCAGGGCCAATAATTTAATCAATCGTGCCTATGTAATGGAGCCTCCAAGAAAAACCCCTGAACAATGGAGACTGTTGACTTGGTGAACATACCAACGTGCTGGGGAGAAGACACGGCCAGAAACGGCCTGGAAGCCCTGCTCAACCCCCACCCCTCCATAGCTGGCCCTGTGCAGCTCTTCCATTCGGCCGTTCCTGAGTTGCATCCTTTATAATAAACCAGTAAACATAAGTCAAGCAACTTCCTGAGGTCTGTGAGTCATCCTATAGAACCTGAGGAGGCAGTGGTGTGGAACCCTAAATTTAAAGCTGGGACTTGTGACTGGTGTCTGAAGTGGGGGCAGTCTTGTGGGCTAATGATAACTCCCAATAGTAAGCATGAGAACTGGTATAGAAAAAGGACAGGTTGGCCGGGCGTGGTGGCTCACACCTGTAATCCCAACACTTTGGGAAGCCGAGGCGGACAGATCACCTGAGGTCAGGAGTTCGAGACCGGCCTGACCAACATGGTGAAACCCCATCTCTACTAAAAATACAAAAATTAGCCGGGAGTGGTGGTGGGCACCTGTAATCCCAGCTACCTACCTGGGAGGCTGAGGGAGGAGAACTGCTCGAACCCAGGAGGCGGAGGTTGCAGTGAGCCGAGATCGTGCCACTGCACTCCAGCCTAGACAACAGAGCGAGACTCCATTTCAAAAAAAAAGAAAAAAGGTATTTGGGGGTCAGAAAACAGTACTGCAGCAGGCCTCAAGGACTGATATGGTTTGGATATTCGTCCCCTCCAAATATCATTAACACGTAATCTCCAGTGTTGGAAGTGAGCTCGAATAGGAGGTGTTTGGGTCATGGGGGTGGGTCCCTCATGAGTGGCTTTGTTACCAGTGGAGGGTCTTGACTAGGAGCTGTCCAGGTTCTTCACATGTTGAACAAAGAATTGAAAAAAATGCACAAGTGAAGCAACAAAAACACAGATTTATTGATGGGAAGGTACACTCTACAGAGAGGAGGCAGGCTTGAGCAAGTGGCTCAAGAGCTCCAGTTGTAATGTTCCTTGGGTTTTTATTAAGCTAGAAGTATTTGGTAACACCCCCAGGTACCCTTTGGAGGCTTCCAATTGGTTACACCCTATGCAAATGAAGAATTGGCTCATGGCCAATCACAGGCTGCAGTGGAGTTACACCCTCTGCAAATAAAGAATTAGCCCACAGCCAATCAGAGGCTAAAGCTTTCCTTTCAGTTTAATTCAAGGAAGTCAGCCACAGGTTGGCCTTAGGCTCTGTCTCCAGACTCTACTTTCCTACCTCAGCTTGCCGCCCTCCCCTTGGTGTTGAGTTCTTGCCCTATTAGTTCATAGCTGGCTGTTTAAAAAAAAAAAAAGCCTCACATCTCTCCCTACTCCTTTGCTCCCTCTCTCACCATGTGGTACCTATTCCTCCATGGGTGGAAGCTTCCTGAAGCTTCGCCAGAAGCCAAGTGGATGTTGGCACCATGCTTGTACAGTCTGCAGAACCATGAACCAAATAAACCTCTTTTCTTTATAAATCACAGTATTAGTCCATTCTTGCATTGCTATAAAAAAATACCCGGCCGGGCATGGTGGCTCATGCCTGTAATCCCAGCACTTTGGGAGGCTGAGGCGGGTGGATCACTTGAGGTCAGGAGTTCGAGACCAGCCTGGGCAACATGGTGAAACCCCATCTCTACCCAAAATACAAAAAATTAGCTGGGCGTGGTGGCATATACCTGTGGTCCAGCTACTTGGGAGGCTGAGGTGGAAGGATCGCTTGAGCCTGGGAGGCAGAGGCTGCAGTGAGCCGAGACCACACCACTGCACTCCAGCCTGGGCAACTGAGCGAGACTCCATCTCAAAAAAAAAAAGGAAAAAAGAAATACTTGAGACTGGGCAATTTATTAAAAAAAGACGTTTAATTGGCTCACAGTTCTGCAGACTATACAGGAAGTGTAACGACATCTGCTTCTGAGGAGGCCTCAGGGAGCTTCCAATCTTGGTGGAAGGCAAAGGAGGAGCAGGCACATGACATGGCAGGAACAAGAGAGAGAAGGAGGAGGTGCCACACACTTTTCAACAGCCAGATCTCATGAGAACTCACTCACTGTCACGAGGACGGTACAAGGGAGATGGTGCTAAAACACTCATGCGAAATCTGCCCTCAAGATCTAAGCACCTCCCGCCAAGCCCCACCTCCAACACTGGGGACTACGATTCGACATCAGATTTGGTGGGGACACAGATCCAAACCATATCAATTACCCAGCTGCAGGTATTCCTTTATGGCAATGCAAAAGAGACTAACACAAGGATAAAGTGAGATTTGAGCCAAAGCTGAAGGAACTGGGAGAACCATGAGGTTATCCCAGGTGGCAGGAACAGTGAACTGCAAAGGCCCAGTGGAGGTTATTAAGACTGAAAAAAAGGGAACCAAGGAGATGGGGTAAGAGAGTTAACAAAGAGCCACACGTGTAGGATCTCTGGGCCACTGTGAGGACTCAAGCATTGACTCTTGAATGAAGGGGTCAGCGCAGGGTTTTAAGCAGAGGGATGACATGATTTCACCTAAGTTTTCAAACAGTCATGGAGGTTGCTGAGTTGAGAGTATACTAGAGTCAGAAGAGGGCCGAGTGGTACTGAATCAGAAAGACTGTCTTAGTCCATTTTGCTATAAAGGAGTACCTGAGACTGGGTAATCTATGTCTTTTATTTTTTTGAGAGAAGGTCTCATTCTGTCGCCCAGGCTGAAGTGCAGTGGCACAGTCACGGCTTACTGCAGCCTTGACCTCCTGGGCTCAAGCAATCCTCCCACTTCAGCCGCCCGAGTAGCTAGGACTACAGGCACACGCCACCATGCCTGACTAAATTTTGAATTTTTTGTAGAGATAGAGTTTTGCCATGTTGCACAGGTTGGTCTCGAACTCCTGGGCTCAAGTGATCCACCTGCCTTGGCCTCCCAAAGTGCTGGGATTATAGGCGTGAGCCACTGTGCCTAGCCCAATCTATGTTTTAAAAAGGTTTATTTAATGCAGAGAACCCCAGTGAGATATTACATAAGATGGCCATCCCCAAGACACAAAATCATCAGATTCTCCAAAGTCGAAATGAAAGACAAAATGTTAAAGGCAGCTAGAGAGAAGGGGCAGGTCAGCTACATAGGGAATCCCATCAGGGTAACAGTGGACCTGTCAGCAGAAACCCTACAATCCAGAAGAGATTGGGGCCTATATTGAGCATTCTTAAAGAAAAGAAATTTCAAGCAGGGCATGGTGGCTCACATCTGTAATCCCAGCACTTCGGGAGGCCAAGATGGGTGGATTACCTGAGGTCAGGAGTTAGAGACCAGCCTGACCAACATGGTGAAACCCCATCTCTACTAAAAATGCAAAAATTAGCCAGATGTGGTGGCGCACACCTGTAGTCCCAGCTACTCGGGAGGCTGAGGCAGGAGAATCACTTGAACCCGGGAGGCAAAGGTTGCAGTGAGCTGAGATCGCACCACTGCACTCCAGCCTGGGTGACAGAGAAAGACTCTGTCTCAAAAAAGAAAACAAGAAATTTCAACCAAGAATTTCATATCCAGCCAAATTAAGCTTCATAAGCGAAGGAGAAACAAGATCCTTTCAGGCAAACAAATGCTAAGGGAATTTATTACAACCAGACCTGCCTTACAAGAGGTCCTTAAGGAAGTGCTAACTATGTAAAGGAAAAACTGTTATGGGCCACCATAAAAAGGTTTATTTGGTTCACAATTCTGATATCTGAAAAAGTTCAAGATTGGACATCTACATCTGGTGAGGGCTCCAGGCTGCTTCTACTCCTGGCAGAGTAGAAGTGAAAGGGAGCTGGCAAGCACAAAGATCACACAGCAAGAGAAGAAACAAGAGTGCAGGAGAGGTTCCAGGCTCTTCTTATCAACAAGCTCTCTTGGGAACTAAGACAGCAAGAACTCACTCACCCCTCCCCCAGGGATTCATCTATTCAGGAGGGATCTGCCCCCAGGACCCAAACACCTCCCATTAGGCCCATCACCAATGCGAGGGATCAAATTTCAACATCAGTTTTGGGGGAACAAACAACAAATTATAGCAGAAGTCAATGGTGAGATGACTGTCCGAATCCAGACAAAATATCATGGCAGTGTCAAAGCTGTGAGAATCAACAACATGGAGTTACTTATGCGAAAATATCCCTGACAGTAAGAGCTACGGAAGACAAAGAATTAGCACACTTAGATTGTTTTTTTTTTTTTTTTTTGAGACAAGGTTTCACTCTGTCCCCCAGGCTGGAGTGCAGTGGCGCCATCTTGGCTCACTGCAACCTCTGCCTCCCGGGTTCAAGTGATTCTCGCGCCTTAGCCTCCCATGTAGCTGGGATTACAGGCATGTGCCAGCACACCAGGCTAATTTTTGTATTTTTTAGTACAAATGGGGTTTTGCCATGTTGGCCAGGCTAATCTCAAACTCCTGACCTCAAGTGACCCACCTGCCTCAGCCTCCTAAACTGCTGGGATTACAGGCGTGAGCCATCACACCTGGCCTCACACTCAAATTCCTGATAATGAGAAAGATTCTACAAAAAATACAACCTTGCACAAAGACCACTGCAACCTTACACAAAAAATACTACTGCAAGGACATCTGCCCAGCAACTTCATGTCCAACCTTGGATTGTGTCACCTTTGTTATTAACCTTTGTAGGCAAGAATAATTATTTCAAAACAATTCTGTAATCCTCATTTTTTCCCTTAAAAATCTTTGCCTTCCTTTACTTCCCTGAATACATGCAGTTTACTATGGCAATTGTATCCCCATTGCAATGTACGTGCTATTCCCAAACAAACATCTTTTCTTTTGGAGAGCCTCTCTATGGTATTTAGGTTGACAATGGCATGGACCAGGGGAGTAGCAGTGAAGGTGGTAAGAAGTGATTGGAAACTGAATCTATTCTTAAAGTAGAACAAACAGAATCTGCTGACAAACTGGACATGGGTTGTATAAAAAGAAGTCAAAAGGTGTTTTGGACCAAGCAATTGGAAGGATAAAGTTGTCATTTACTGAAATTGTAAGGATTACAAGTAGAGCAGGCTTGGGCAGAAAATTGGGAGTTCAGTTTTGAGCAAACTGATGTTAAGATGCTTACTAGACATTCATATGATGCTCTAAGAAAGGTAACTCGATATGAAAGTCTGGAGTTGAGAGAAACAGTTAAGATTAGAAACAGAAATTTAGGGCCAGGCACGTGGCTCAAGCCTGTAATCCTAACACTTTCAGTGGCCGAGGCGGGTGAATCACTTGAGGCTAGGAGTTTGAGACCAGCCTGGCCAACATGCAGAAACCCCGTCTCCCCTAAAAATACAAAAATCCCAGCACTTTGGGAGGCCAACACCACTGCACTCCAGCCTGGGTGACAGAGTAAGACCCTGTCTCAAAAAAAAAGAAAAAAAAAAAGAAGAAGAAGAAAAAAGAAGAAGAAAAAGAAAAAGTTACAAAAATATAAGAGAAAAGATCTGAGACACAGAAGACGATCCAAAAGGTAGAACATCCCACAGGAATCCCAGAAAAAAAGAAAAGGGAAAAAAAATTCATCCAAGAAATATTAACAGAACTAATGCACACAAATCGTCAAAATGCATACAAATTGTCAAAACAAAAAAAATCAAGTATACAGAACAATAGCTGAAAAAGATCCAAATAGTCACCTTCCCATAAAATTTCCAGAAATCAAGGACAAAGAAATGATCCGAAAATCTTCCAGAAACAAAATAATCAAGTCATCTACAAATTTGCCTTCTCATTAGCAATACTAACATGCTGGAAGACAATGAAGTTATGCCTTCTGAGGCAAAAGTTTTTAATAGTCTTCTATACACGACCAAATCCGAATCAATCAAATCCAACAGCAGAATGAAGAAATATTGAGATGGGCTGGGCACAGTGGCTCACACCTGTAATCCTATCCTGTAATCCTAGCCCAATATTGAGATGGGCTGGGCATGGTGATTCATGCCTCTAACCCTAGACAGAAGGATCGCTTGAGGCCAGGAGTCAAGACCAGCCTGGGCAACATAAGGAGACCCCATCTCTACAAAAAAAAAATTTTTAATTAGCCCAGCATGGTGGCACAAGCCCATATTCTCATCTACCCAGGAGGGTGAGGCAGGAGAATTGCTGAAGCCCAAGAGGTCGAGGCTGCAGTGAACTAAAATCATGCCACTGCACTCCAGCTTGGGTGACAGAGCAAGACCCTATCTCTTTTTTTCTTCTTTCCTTTTTTTTTTTGTTTGAGACAGGTTCTCACTCTGCCACCCAGGCTGGAGTGCAGTGGTGCAATCTAGGCTCACTGCAACCTCCACCTCCCAGATTCAAGCAATTCTCCTGCCTCAGCCTCCCAAGTAGCTGGAATTACAGGCGTGCACCACCACGCCCAGCTAATTTTTTGTATTTTTAGTAGAAATGGCGTTTTGCTTTGTTGCCGAGGCTGGTCTTGAACTCCTGGCCTCAAGTGGTCTGCCTACCTCGGCCTCCCAAAGTGCTGAGATTACAGGCGTGAGCCACCACGCCGGGCCAAGACCTCGTCTCTTAAAAAATAAAAATAAAGGCCGGGCACGGTGGCTCACGCCTGTAATCCCAACACTTTGGGAGGCCAAGGCAGGCAGATCACGAGGTCAGGAGTTCGAGACCAGTCAGACCACCATGGTGAAACCCCACCTCTACTAAAAATACAAAAACTAGCTGGGCGTAGTGGTGGGCGCCTATAGTCCCAGCTACTCAGGAGGCTGAGGCAGAAGAATCGCTTGAACCCGGGAAGCAGAGGTTGCAGTGAGCCGAGATCGCGCCACTGCACTCCAGCCTGGCGACACAGCGAGACTCCATCTCAAAAAAATAAATAAATAAAAAATAAATGAAATAAAATAAATAAAAATAAATTCAGATGGCGCAGCTTTAAGATGGAAGATGGCTATCTACCCCAAAATCAACTATGATATGGACAGCAACATTAAGCCACTGAGACTTGAGGGCTGTTTGTATAAACTAATTAATATAGTCAATAACTTTTGTGTAATGTTGATAAATCTAGAAACGCAGCATAAGCATCAGAGGAACTAAAAATAGAAATAGTTAAAAGGTTTCTGGAGAGTACATTTCATTATTAACTTTCTGTACACCTGGATTTGTTACCATCTGCAAGTATTCGTTTGATCTTTTTGATCATTTTTTTAAAAAACGTAAAAACATGCATAAAGAGGCTCTGAAAAAGGTTTTTTATGAGTAACATTAAAAGGACTTTGCTTTGGCTGCTCAGACACCTTTTTGCTTTTTTTCAGGTTTCCCACCTCCATTGCTTAAGGTTTAACTTAACAAGTGACCTTCGACTGTAAAATGAAGCAAAGTATCTGCACTCAAGTAGTGAAAACCTAAGAAGTACTATTCTGCGCAATTTCCACAAGAGGGCAGTAGAACCCTCTGAAGTAGTCCACAAAAATAACAGACCTTGATTTTTCCCCTAATTTATTTTCATGCTAGCCTTCCTTAAAATCTTTTCCTAGAAAGCACTAACTACCTGTGACCTGGCTAGGCCTGGTGGCTCATGCCTATCATCTCAGCACTTTGAGGGCCAAGGTGGGTGAATATCTTGAAGCCAGGAATTCAAGACCAGCCTGGACAAGATTGCAAGATCTTGTCTCTACAAAAAAATAAAATAAATTTTTTGGCTGGGAGCGGTGCCTCACGCCTGTAATCCCAGCACTTTAGGAGGCTGAGGCGGGTGACTCATCTGAGGTCAGGAGTTCGAGAGCAGCCTGGCCAATATGGTGAAACCTCGTCTCTACTAAAAATACAAAAATTAACCAGATGTGATGGCAGGCACCTGTAATCCCAGCTACTAGGGAGGCTGAGGCAGGAGAATTGCTCGAACCCAGGAGGCGGAGGTTGTGGTGAGCCGAGATCACACCACTGCACTCCAGGCTGGGGGACAGAGTGAGATACCATCTCAAAAATAAAATAATTTTTTTTAAATAGCTGTGACCTTGTAACACAGAAACAGGTAGCATCTAGATATAATTAGAGAATGGGACTGGGCACGGTGGCTCACGACTGTAATCCCAACACTTTAGGAGGCCAGGTGGGCAGATTGCTTGAGCCCAAGAGTTTAAGACCAGCCTGGGCAACATGGCAAAACCCCATCTCTACAAAAAATACAAAAATTAGCTGGGTATGGTGGCATGCACCTATAGTCCCAGATAGGAGGCTGAGGTGGGAGGATGCCTTGAGCCCGAGAGGCAGAGGTTGCAGTGAGTGAAGATGGCACAACTGCACTCCAGCCTGGGCAACAGAGAGAGACCCTGTCTCCAAAAAAAAAAAAAAAAAAAAAAGCAAAAAGGAGAAATCAAAGTACATACCAGATAATCTCACTAAATCCTCACTAAGACCTACTTGCGCTGCATGTGCCATTAAGATATACGGGGTTTAACCTGTAATTTAACTTTGACAAAGTTATGAAATGGTTTTTCTAATATCTTTTTGAAAAAGTCATGGAGGCCATGGGGTTGGCTTGAAACCAGCTTTAGGGGGTTCGATTCCTTCCTTTTATGTCTAGATTTTATGTATACGGGTTCTTCAAATGTATGGTAGGGTGGGGGGCATCCATACAGTCATTCCAGGTTTGTGGAGGGTTCTTCTACTATTAGGACTTTTCGTTTTGAAGCGAAGGCTTCTCAAATCATGAAAATTATTAATATTACTGCTGTTAGGGAAATGAATGAGCCTAAGGATGATAGGACATTTCATGTGGTGTATGCATCGGGGTAGTCCGAGTAACGTCGGGGCATTCCAGATAGGCCAAGGAAGTGTTGTGGGAAGAAGGTTAGGTTTACGCCAATGAACATGATAGCAAATTGGATTTTGGCATAGGTTTGGTCTAGGGTGTAGCCTGAGAATAGGGGAAATCAGTGAATGAAACCTCCTATGATGGCGAATACAGCTCCTATTGATAGGACGTAATGGAAGTGGGCTACGACGTAGTATGTGTCGTGTAGTACGATGTCTAATGATGAGTTTGCTAGCACAATGCCGGTTAGGCCACCTACGGTGAAGAGAAAAATGAACCCTAGGGCTCAGAGTACTGCAGCAGATCACTTCATATTGCTTCCGTGGAGTGCAGCGAGTCAGCTAAATACTTTGACGCCAGTGGGAATAGCGATGATTATGGTAGCGGAGGTGAAATAGGCTCGTGTGTCTACGTCTATTCCTATTGTAAATATATGGTGTGCTCACACAATAAACCCTAGGAAACCAATTGATATTATAGCTCAAACCATGCCTATATATCCGAATGGTTCTTTTTTTCCGGAGTAGTAAGTTACAATATGGGAAATTATTCCGAAGCCTGGCAGGATAAGAATATAAACTTCGGGGTGGCCAAAAAATCAGAATAAGTGTTGATATAGAATAGGGTCCCCTCCCCCGGCTGGGTCGAAGAAGGTGGTGTTGAGGTTACGGTCTGTTAATAGTATGGTGATGCCAGCAGCTAGGACTGGGAGGGATAGAAGTAAGACTGCTGTGATTAGGACGGATCAGACGAAAAGGGGTGTTTGGTATTGGGTTATGGCAGGGGGTTTTATATTAATGATTATTGTAATGAAGTTAATGGCTCCTAGGATAGAGGAAATGCCTGCCAGATGCAAGGAGAAGATGGTTAGATCTACGGAAGCTCCAGGGTGGGAGTAGTTTCCTGCTAAGGGAGGGTAGACTGTCCAACCTGTTCCGGCGCCGGCTTCTACTATGGCAGATGCAAGCAGAAGTAGGAGAGAAGGGGGTAGGAGTCAGAAGCTTATGTTGTTTATGCGGGGGAATGCCATATCGGGGGCACCGATTATCAAGGGAACTAGCCAGTTGCCAAAGCCTCCGATTATGATAGGCATTACTATGAAGAAGATTATTACAAACGCATGGGCTGTGACGATGACATTGTAGATGTGGTCATTACCTAGAAGGTTGCCTGGTTGGCCTAGTTCAGCCCGAATAAGGAGACTTAGAGCTGTGCCCAGGACTCCAGCTCATGCGCCGAATAGTAGATATAGTGTTCCAATATCTTTGTGGTTTGTAGAGAATAATCAGCGGTCGGCGAACATCAGTAGGATAGGGTAAAATGGCTGAGTGAAGCATTGGACTGTAAATCTAAAGACAGGGGCTAAGCCCCTTTTTACCAGCTCTGAGGTGATTTTCATATTGAATTGCAAATTCGAAGAAGCAGCTTCAAACCTGCCGGGGCTTCTCCCGCCTTTTTTTCCTGCGGCAGGAGAAGTAGATTGAAGCCAGTTGATTAGGGTGTTTAGCTGTTAACTAAGTGTTTGTGGGTTTAAGTCCCATTAATCTAGTAAGGGCTTAGCTTAATTAAAGTGGCTGATTTGCATTCAGTTGATGCAGAGTGGGGTTTTGCAGTCCTTAGCTGTTGCAGAAATTAAGTATTGTAACTTACTGAGGGCTTTGAAGGCTCTTGGTCTGTGTTTAACCTAAATTTCTATAAAATCATTAGTATGAAAGGGGAGATGGGTAGAAGCAGTGTGGTAAGGGTAATGAGTGTAGGGAGGAAGGGGGTAGGTTTTGTATGTTCAAATTGTCATTTTATTTTTACGTTGTTGGATATAGGAAGTAGTGTAATTGAGGTGGAATAGATTAGGCGTAGGTAGAAATAGAGGTTGAGGAGAGTGATGATGGCCATGATGGTGGGGATAATGAGGCTATTGTTTTTTGTGAATTCTTCGATGATAACTCATTTGGGCAAGAAGCCGGTTAGTGGGGGTAGGCCTCCTAGGGAGAGGAGGGTGGATGGAATTAGAGGAGTTAATCATGTTAGCTTGTTTCAGGTGCGAGATAGTAGTAAGGTTGTGGTGCTGGAGTTTAAGTTGAGTAACAGAAATGCGGTAGTAGTTAGGATGACGTAAATAGTTAAATTAAGAATGGTTATGTTGGGGTTGTATGGTAGAACTGCTATTATTCAGCCTATGTGGGTGATTGAGGAGTATGCTAGGATTTTGCGCAGCTGGGTTTGGTTTAGTCCACCTCAGCTGCCTGCTATAATGGATAAGATTGAAAGAGTGAGGAGGTGGTTTACGTTCAGTGATGAAGAAATTTGGTATATAATTGAGATGGGGGCTAATTTTTGTCATGTGAGGAGGAGTAGGCCGGATATTAGGGGGGTGCCTTGGGTAACTTCTGGAACTCAGAAGTGAAAGGGGGCTATTCCTAGTTTTATTGCCATGGCTATTATAATTATTAATGATGAGCACTGATTAGTAGTATTGGTCATGGTTCATTGTCCGGAGAATATGTTGTTGGAGAGGATAGCTATCAGGAGAATTATGGACGTGGTTGCTTGTGTGAGAAAATACTTGATGGCAGCTTCTGTGGAGCGAGGGCTTATTTTTTTGGTTAGAACTGGGATAAAAGCTAGCATGTTTATTTCTAGGCCTACTCAGGTAAAAAATCAGTGTGAGCTTAGCGCTGTAATGAGTGTGCCTGCAAAGATGGTAGAGTAGATGATGGGTTGGGCTAGGGGATTAATTAGTACGGGAAGGGTGTAACCAACATTTTCGGGGTATGGGCCCGATAGCTTATTTAGCTGACCTTACTTTAGGATGAGGTGTGATAGGTGGCACGGAGAATTGTGGATTCTCAGGGATGGGTTCGATTCTCATAGTCCTAGAAATAAGGGGATTTGAACTCCTATTATTTACTCTATCAAAGTAATTCTTTTATCAGACATATTTCTTAGGTTTGAGGGGGAATGCTGGAGATTGTAGTGGGTATGGAGACATATCACATGAGTGATGCTAGGGTGAGTGGTAGGAAGTTTTTTCATAGGAGGTGTATGAGTTGGTCGTAGCGAAATCGGGGATATGCTGTTTGAATTCATAGGAACAGGGAGGTTAGAAGTAGAGCTTTGGTGACAAAATATGTCGTGTAGAGTTCAGGGGAGTGTGCATTGTATGTTGTTCCTAGGAAGATTGTAGTGGTGAGGGTATTTATTATAATAATGTTTATGTATTCGGCTATGAAAAATAGGGCAAAGGGGCCTGCGGCATATTCGATGTTAAAGCCTGAGACTAATTCAGATTCTCCTTCAGTAAGGTCGAAGGGGGTTCGGTTGGTTTCTGCTAGTGTAGAGATAAATCATATTATGGCCAAGGGTCATGATGGCAGGATTAGTCAGAGGTGCTCTTGTGTTGTGATAAGGGTAGAGAGGTTGAAGGAACCACTTATTAGTAGTGTTGATAATAGAATAATGGCTAGAGTGACTTCGTATGAGATTGTTTGGGCTACTGCTCGTAATGCGCCGATCAAGGCGTAGTTCGAGTTTGATGCTCACCCTGATCAGAGGATTGAGTAAACGGCTAGGCTAGAGGTGGCTAGGATAAATAGGAGGCCTAAGTTAAGGTTGACTAGGGGGTTGGGCATGGGAAGGGGGGTTCATAATAGGAGGGCGATGGTGAGGGCTAAGGTTGGGGCGGTGATGTAGAGGGTGATGGTTGAAGTGGAGGGTTTTAGGGGTTCTTTAGTGAAGAGTTTTATGGCGTCAGCAAAAGGCTGTAGTAGTCCGTAGGGACCTACAATGTTGGGGCCTTTGCGTAGTTGTATGTAGCCTAGAATTTTTCGTTCGGTTAGCATTAGGAATGCTATTGCGATTAGGATAGGTACAATGAGGAGTAGGAGGTTGGTCATGGGTATATTGTTAAGAAGAGGAATTGAACCTCTGATTATAAAGTTTTAAGTTTTATGCGATTACCGGGCTCTGCCATCTTAACAAACCCTGTTCTTGGGTGGGTATTGGTGTGGTATTAAATTGAGATGATATCATTTATGGGGGAAGGCGCTTTGTGAAGTAGGCCTTATTTCTCTTGTCCTTTCGTACAGGGAGAAATCTAGAACAGATAGAAACCGACCTGGATTACTCCGGTCTGAACTCAGATCATGTAGGACTTTAATCGTTGAACAAACGAACCTTTAATAGCGGCTGCACCATCGGGATGTCCTGATCCAACATCGAGGTCGTAAACCCTATTGTTGATATGGACTCTGGAATAGAATTGCGCTGTTATCCCTAGGGTAACTTGTTCCGTTGGTCAAGTTATTGGATCAATTGAATGTGGTAATTCGCTTTAACTGGTGAGGTCTTAGCATGTATTGCTCGGAGGTTGGGTTATGCTCGGAGGTCGCCACAACCGAAATTTTTAATGCAGGTTTAATAGTTTAGGACCTGTGGGTTTGTTAAGTATTGTTTGCATTAATGAATTAAAGCTCCATAGGGTCTTCTCATCTTGCTATGTTATGCCCGCCTCTTCACGGGTAGGTCAATTTCACTGGTTGAAAGTAAGAGACAGCTGAACCCTCGTGGAGCCATTCATACAAGTCCCTATTTAAGGAACAAGTGATTATGCTACCTTTGCACGGTTAACCATGCTATTACCATCTGAGATAACCATACTATTACCATCTGCAATTTACCATTTCACAGATAAGCAACTGAAGCTTAGATGGCACTACAGCCAGACACTGTTCCCCCCCAAAAAAGAGAGAGAATGGGAAGCATCTTTCAACTAGATATCAGCTGTATTTACTTTAGTGTCTACCTTTAACACTTTTAGCACTATTAGAAATCAAAACAAGTTTCATTACATAGATGTGTGACGTGAGGCCAGGTGCAGTGGCTCACGCCTGTAATCCCAGCACTTTGGGAGGCCGAGGCAGGCGGATCACCTGAGCCCAGGAGTTTGAGAGCAGCCTAGCCAACGTGGCAAAAAACCATCTCTACTAAAAATACAAAAATTAGCCAGGCGTGGTAGCAGGTACCTATAATCCCAGCTACTCGGGAGGCTGAGGCAGGAGAATCGCTTGAGGTGGAGGTGGAGGTTGCAGTGAGCCGAGATCGTGCCACTGCACTCCAGCCTGGGTGACAGAGTGAGACTCTGTCTCAAAAAACAAAATAAAAAATAAACATAGATGTGTGATGTGAAAGTCAGGCCCATATTGGAACTATTGGTGCCATCCTTTTTTCCCTATTCCCTACTTCCATACCCATGGGCATCGATAATGGACTCACAACTTTCTCTAGCCTGCTGAGGCAGAAGCAAGCTTCAGAACAAAGGCCCCCTCAAGACAGTGACCACCAGACACCACCAGTCAGCTCTAACTGGGCACGGGAGATGAAACCCGCCTACCATCGCAGAAAGGAAAAATATTTGAGAGGAAAAGGCTGGGAGAAAGAATAAAGAAGGTTAGATGACCAATTCAGTTCACTGCTAAAGGACAGTTCACTGCTAAAGTTCACTGCTAAAGGGATTTTCTTAAAGTGTCAGGAAACCAAAGGAAAAGCATCATATAAAGTTCTTACCTTTGCTGTTCCAGTCTGAGAATCATAAAAAATCTTCACTCCAGACACAAAAATGTCTTTCTCTCGAAGGGAGACATAACCATTTGTCATCAAATCCTGAGCTGCTTTTGGAACAGATTTTTCCTGTTAAGTTCCTGCCCTTGAAGACAAATAATTACACAAAATCCATCAAGTCTAAATCGTTTCCCAACTTCAGCAGGGATGAAAGTTAGCACAGATACTGACACACTTTATTTTTCTCTTAATCTGACACACCTGTATTTTTCTCTTAAATCTTTCTGGTTGTATTCCTCAAATATTAGCCCCTTGGTATAATAAGGTCCTTTAATAGGCAGGACCCACATTTTTAAGGCTCATGATTTCCTTTCCCTCCAAGAAAAAACTTTACATACTTTTATCCTATAAGGTATTTTAGTAGAATAATAGTAGGAACTTATTTTCTGATCCTTAATGGAAAGGAAAGAGAGGACTACTGACCCTTAAAGGTATAAAACAAATTTGTTTTTCATATAAAAGGTTCACTTTTCATTACAAAAATCTTCCTGTATCTTAAAAATGAGACACACCTATCAAAGAAAAAGTAAATAACTTAATCCAAGATAACTTAGTCTCCAAAAACTTAGAGAAGAAATTTATTTTAGGCATTTCATTAAAATGTCTAAAGACCAAACACAAAAGTAATTAAAGGTTCCTTTTAGTGTTTAAATCCTCTATAAAATCTGATGCCTAAATACTCTATTAAAAAAAATAACTCCACTTACCTGCATCTTGATGACAATCTGGACACAAATCCAAAGGCTAATGCTAACAGCAAAGCCCAAATAAATGTAAAACCTGTTTATCCACAATGATATTAAAGGTGAGGAGAGGTCCCATGTATCCGCAGAAGGATCTAAATTTAAAATGACACACACAGATAATTTCATTTAAAGCTACATATACAAAGATATCCTTCCCGATTTTAAGAAGAAAATAAAACCAACCTTACATTCAACAACCCAGCTAAGAAATCTAATTTAAAAATCAACTGTTGGCCGGGCACAGTGGCTCATGCCTGTAATCCCAGCACTTTGGGTGGCTGAGGCGGGCAGATCACCTGAGGTCAGGAGTTCGAGACCAGTCTGGCCAACATGGTGAAACCCTGCCTCTACTAAAAATACAAAAATTAGCCGGGCATGGTGGCGCGCGCCTGTAATCCCAGCTACTCGGGAGGCTGAGGCAGGAGAACTGCTTGCACCTGGGAGGCAGAGGTTGCAGTGAGCCAAGATTGCGCCACCGCACTCCAGCCTGGGCGACAGAGCAAGGCTCCATCTCGGGGGGGGGGGGGGGGGAATCAACTGTAATAAAAATAACACACTATGTAGTAACGTAATAAAATTATCATACTGTTAACACTAACTCAAAGAAAAAACAGAATATAAAATTGTATCTTCACTTCGAAATGAGCATTTAGAAGCAAGAGAAGGAACATAAAGTAAAAATACTTAATGTGAAATTAAGTTAATTGTTTTGTTGTGCTTGCTCCTTAAAAAAAGCTTAAATAGTAAAAGTACTCTTTTTACTAACTGTACTTTCAAAGGCTCACGGTTAAACTTGTAAAAGATTCTCAAGTAACTGACCTTACGCCTCATTTTTTTTTTAAGAGAGATATGGAAGGACCTGGCTTCAAACGTTCAACCTGGGAGCAATTTCAAAAGTCGAAGCCTGAAATTTAGGCTTTACAGGTGCAAAAGTCCTAATACACGTGGGTAAAGTGGGAGGGGTAGTTTTCTGTCTAACCCCCTAGCCTCAAAAGGCAAAAAGCCAGGTCAAAAGTAGGGATCAGTCCTCCTTGCTCTCAGCGGCGGCTAGCCGGTGCTGTCAAGTGCAACAGTCTCCGAAGGAAGGGGACCGAGGACGCCACTCCGCCCGGAGAGGGTCTCAGTAAAACGTTTACCTCCCCTGCCGCCCCAGGGTCCTTGCCCGCCGAGTGCCCTTACCCATCCTCCTCAGAGCCGACAGGAGACTACGATCTCGGACCTGGAGAGCCCGAAGGTTCGCATTGGTACTGCGAGACGCACCGAGCTACCTCGCCGCGTTAGCGGCGTACCGAGTGCCTGCAGAACTGTGGGCAGCTATGACGCTGCCAGGCCGGTCCTGATTGGTTCAGAGGACGAAGAGGTGGGCCCAGAGGAAAGCCCGGAGCTCCGGGAAAGGAAGCCAGTGCACGGTGCGCTCTCGACCCTGCTCCGATTGGCTCAGAGGGGAAAGGGGGCGTGTCCAGAAATAAGCACCGCCCGGAGTTCCGGGCGATGAAGGCGGAGCGCTTCCGCCTCCGTTTGGATTGGCTCAGACTGGGAAAAGGCGGGTCCAGAGAGAAATGATTGGCATGGGAAAATTAAAAGAGGAAAGGAGTGGGGAGCGGGGGAAATGCTATGTGGGCCTGTTTGGATCTTAATTGAAATAAACAGACTGTAGAAAGGCATTATTTTTGGGAAACCCGAGGATGGACTTGCTATTAGATGATATTAAGGAATTGTAGTTAATCTCGTCGCGTGTATCTGTTAAGGGCTATAGGCTGAAGTATTTAATGCTGAAACCATATGATGCTTTCTTTAAAATACCCCCAACCGGCCGGGCGCTGTGACTCAAACCTGTAATCCCAGCACTTTGGGAAGCCGAAGCGGGAGGATCGCTTGAGCCCAGGAGTTCGAGACCAGCCTGAGCAACATAGTGAGACCTCGTCTGTACAAAAAAATTTTTTTAATTATTTATTTAATTAAATTAGCTTGGCGTGGCCGCTCACACCTGTAGTCCCAGCTACTTGGGAAGCTAACGCTGGAAGATCGCTCGAACCCAGGAGGTCGAAGCTGCAGTGGGGCCATGACCCTGCCACTGCACTCCAGCCTGGGTGACAGAGTGAGACTGACTTTAAAAAAAAAAAAGTAAATAAAAAAGCAACAAAAAAATGAAAAAAGAATAAAACAAGGATGGCAAAATGTTGATAGCGCGGTGATGGGTACATGGAAGGTTCATTACACTTTTTTGTCTACATTTTATGTTAAAATATTTCTATTATAAAAGGGTGAGTAAATAAAAATATTTATCATAAAATAATTCTATTATTAAAAAATTTCTATTATAAAGTGGGTCTGGCCCTTGAATTCCGCGGAACGAGGTGGTGCCAACGCTGTGTTTCAACCCGGTCACTAAACATCCGCGAGCATCCTGTCAGAGCTCTCAGCTCATTGGCGAAAGTAAAACGCCAAGGAAAAGCACCTCCCTTTTTGGGCGTGGAAAGATGGCATAAAAAGCCACAATGCGCAGGCGTCATCGCTCACTTTTCCCCTCCCGGCTTCTGCTCCACCTGACGCCTGCGCAGTAAGTAAGCCTGCCAGACACGCTGTGGCGGCTGCCTGAAGCTAGTGAGTCGCGGCACCGCGCACTTGTGGTTGGGTCAGTGCCGCGCGCCGCTCGGTCGTTACCGCGAGGCGCTGGTGGCCTTCAGGCTGGGCAGCGCGGGTCAGCCCTGGTTCGCCGGCTTCTGGGTCTTTGAACAGCCGCGATGTCGATCTTCACCCCCACCAACCAGATCCGCCTAACCAACGTGGCCGTGGTACGGATGAAGCGCGCCGGGAAGCGCTTCGAAATCGCCTGCTACAAAAACAAGGTCGTCGGCTGGCGGAGCGGCGTGTGAGTAGCCCCCTCCCTCGGGCCTGGGCCTGGGCCTGAGCCGTCACCTCCGAGGCGGCCTGTCTCTGCCCAAGTCGAGTGAATGGGCCAGGCTGGGGTGTTTGTTGGCCGGGGAGGAAATGGAACATTCCGGCTGTGAGCATGAGACGTCGCTGTCCGAGCTTGGCGCCTAAGCCAAGGGTTTCTTTATTTGGTTGGTTCCGATTGGGTTGTTGGTTTGGGGTTTTGTTTTGTTGGTGTCATAAAAGCTGCAGCCAAGAAATCTCATAATTGTGGTCCTTTTCCTAGAATAATGATGGCTGAGAACCTAGTGTTCCGAATACTGTCATAGATCTCAGTAGCCCTAGCAGTTTAAAGTGCGTAGTGTCTTCACTGCTGCCATCTAGGGACTGGCATTCCGTGGCAGCAGCTGTCTGCACCCCACCCTTGTGTTTCTTACGTCCTCCCATGACATTTTTCTCCAGTGAGCAAATGGTAGGGCAAATACAGTTCTGAGTTTTGAAAATGTTCCCTCAGGCCGATGCGGGCAGATCACTTGAGGCCAGGAGTTCGAGGCCAGCCTGGCCAACATGAAACACCATCTCTACTAAAAATACAAAATTAGCCGGGTGTGGTGGCGCATGCCTGTAATCCCAGCTACTCAGGAGGCTGAGGCAGGAGAATCACTTGAACCCGGGAGGCGGACGTTGCAGTGAGCCGAGATCGCGCCATTGCACTCCAGCCTAGGCAAAAACAGTGAAATTCCATCTAGGGGCGGGGGTTGGGGGGGAAGAAAAAGAAAACTGCCCTCTACACTAAAGGTCATCAGGGGGATTTGTTGTGTCTTGCCGTTCATGTTGTTGCCATCTCGTATTTAAATGTAAATGCATGTCCAAGTTTCAAGTATATTCACATAGGACTTTCTCTCCTGCCCTCACAAGGGAAAAAGACCTTGATGAAGTTCTGCAGACCCACTCAGTGTTTGTAAATGTTTCCTAAGGTCAGGTTGCCAAGAAGGAAGATCTCATCAGCGCGTTTGGAACAGATGACCAAACTGAAATCTGTAAGCAGGCGGGTAACAGCTGCAGCATAGCTAACCCTAATAACCATTTATAACGTATTTGTAGATATATTAAACATTAAAGGCTGTTTTTCTGGAGGAAAGACTAACCAAGCAATAATGTGAACTGCACAATATCACTTCTAATAATAAAGAACTTGGTGGTTTTGTTTTTTTGTGTTTTTTTTTTTTTTTTTTTTGCCAAAACCTCCTGAAATCAGATTTTCTACTAAATTACCTCATTTTTCTATAAATTACCTCATTTATAGAATGTGGTATACCTGAAAACTGAATTTGTTTTCAAGTATTTCATCTTTCAGACCCTTTTATTTTTTTGGCGGGGGACAGAGTCTTGCTCTGTTGCCCTTGGCTGGAGTGCAGTGCACTTCACTGCACTCAGCTCACTGCAACCTCTGCCTCCTGGGTTCAAGCGATTCTCTTGCCTCAGCTTCCAGGGTAGCTGGGATTACAGGTGCCCACCACCCTGCCCGGCTAATTTTTGGATTTTTAGTAGAGATGGGGTTTCACCATGTTGGCCAGGTTGGTCTCAAACTCCTGACCTTGGGTGATATGCCCACCTTAGCCACCCAAAGTGCTGGGATTACAGATGTGAGCCACTGCGCCCAGCCAAAAGATTCTTGCATCTTTTGGGCAAAGCTCAAACCATTACTTACATATTAATAGCTGGAGAGGATGAAATTTAATTTTCTCCCCAGTTACTCATTTTTTGTCGTCAGTTAATAAATAGTGTGTGATAAAGAAAGATAGTGATTTCTTAACTGTGTTGGCATTTTTTTAGATTTTGACTAAAGGAGAAGTTCAAGTATCAGATAAAGACACACACAACTGGAGCAGATGTTTAGGGACATTGCAACTATTGTGGCAGACAAATGTGTGACTCCTGAAACAAAGAGACCATACACCGTGATCCTTATTGAGAGAGCCATGAAGGACATCCACTATTCGGTGAAAACCAACAGGAGTACAAAACAGCAGGTGAGTGGTCTCTCATGTCATCAAAATATAGCCATGGAAATCAGTTTTCTCTGAAGAAATCATTAAAATAGTGGGTCTGGGGCCAGGCACAATGGTTCATACCCGTAATCCTAGCACTTTGGGAGCCAAGATGGGAGGATTGCTTGAGGCCTGGAAACAGCCTGGGAAACATAGGGACGCCCCATCTCTAAATTTTTTTATTTATTTATTGTTTTTTTTTTTTTTTGAGACAGAGTCTCACTGTGTTGCCCAGGCTGGAGTGCAGTGGCACGATCTCGGCTCACTACAATCTCCACCTCCCGCATTCAAGCAAGTCTCCTGCCTCAGCCTCCCAAGTAGCTGGGATTATAGGCACGTGCCACCACACCCAGCTAATTTTGTTATTTTTAGTAGAGTTGAGGTTTCACCATGTTGGCCAGGCTGGTCTTGAACTCCTGACCTCAGGTGATCCGTCCACCTTGGCCTCCCAAAGTGCTGGGATTACAGGCGTCAGCTACCGTACCCTACCTCTAATTTTTTTAATATAAAAAATTAAATTTAAAAAAATGGGTTTGCATGGAAGCAAGTGGGTAGAAGTTTTGTGGAAGAGATGGAGGAAAAGGATGGGGTTGTAAAGATAAGTAGTTTTTTTTTTCAAGTAAACACAAATATGTATATAGGACTTTCTTCTTCCTATCCAAATCAAACTTTTAAAGACAAAACTTGAGTTTTTAAAGGGTCATTTTAACACCTCTTTTTGAATTTTTTAATTTACATATAATTCACATACAATAAATTTCACACTCATAAAGTGTGTACACTTTAAGTGGTATATTAACAAAGTTTGGGAACCTTCCCTGCTACCTGGTTTGAGAACATTTTCATCACCACAAAAAGAAAGTCAGTGTCCATTAGTAGCCATCCCCCATTTTCCCCCCACAGGCCCCTCCCAACCACTAATCTCCTGTCGTTATGGACTTGTCAATTCTGGACATTTCATATAAATGGAATCATACAATATATGGCCTTTTCAGGGTTCATACATGTTGTAACCTGCATCAGCATGTCATTTCTTTTTTATGCCGGAATAATAGCCCACTGTATGGAAAAAAACATATTTTGTTCATTCATTTATCAGTTGATAGACATTGGGTTGCTTTCACTTTTGAGCTATGATGAGCAATGCTGCTATAAAATTTCTTGTATGTTTTTGTGTAGACATATGTTTTCATTTCTGTATACCTGGGGACTACCAAACCTATTTCTAAAACAGCTGCACCATTTTACATTACCACCAACAGCGTTTAAGAGTTCAGTTTCTCCGCATCCTCAGTAATACTTGTCATTGTCTGCCTTTTTGATGATGGCCATCCTGGTGGTATCTTGTCGTCGTTTTGATTTGCATTTCCTTAATAATGATTTGAGCATATTTCCATGTGCTTATTGGTGCCTCGTCTGTCTGCTTTTGAGAAATCTCTGTTCAGGTTCTTTGCTCCCTTTTTTTTCTTGCTCTGTCACCCAGACTAGAGTGCAGTGGCGCGATCTTGGCTCATTGCAAACTCTGCCTCCCGGATTCAAGCAATTCTCCTGCCTCAGCCTCTTGAGTAGCTGGTACTACAGGCGTGTGCTACCACACCCGGCTAATTTTTCTTTTTTTGTATTTTTAGTAGAGACGGGGTTTCACCATGTTGGCCAGGCTGGTCTCGAATTCCTGACCTTGTGATGCACCCACCTCGGCCTCCCAAAGTGCTGGGATTACAGGCATGAGCCACCACACCTGGCCTTCACTTTCTTCATAATTTTTTTCTTCTTGATAAGTCCAATTTTTCTATTTTTTTTTAACGGTCACTTATGTTCTTAATGTTATACCTAAGAAACCATTACCTAATCCAACTACATGGAAACTACTTTGTTTTTGAAAACCTTATGAAATAATATAGTAGAAGAAATTGCATTCTCGATTTTGTCTTGGTAGGCTTTGGAAGTGATAAAGCAGTTAAAAGAGAAAATGAAGATAGAACGTGCTCACATGAGGCTTCGGTTCATCCTTCCAGTGAATGAAGGCAAGAAGCTGAAAGAAAAGCTCAAGCCGCTGATCAAGGTCATAGAAAGTAAAGATTATGGCCAACAGTTAGAAATCGTAAGAGTCAAATATTTTCTTTGCTTCATGTTACCTAAATATTGTATTCTCTAGTAATAAATTTGTAGCAAACATTCAGACGTTGTAAACAGTCAGATATTTTCTTTTTTTTTTCTTTTTTTTTTTTTTTTTTTTTTTTTGAGATGGAGTCTTGCTCTGTTGCCCAGGCTGGAGTGCAGTGGCGCAATCTCGGCTCACTGCAAGCTTCGCTTCCCGGGTTCATGCCATTCTCCTGCCTCAGCCTCCCGTGTAGCTGGGACTACAGGCGCCCGCCACCACGCCTGGCTAATTTTTCGTACTTTTTAGTAGAGATGGGGTTTCACCGTGTTAGCCAGGATGGTCTTGATCTCCTGACCTCATGATCCACCTGCCTCGGCCTCCCAAAGTGCAGGGATTACGGGCGTGAGCCACTGTGCCCAGCCAGATATTCTCTTAAGACTAAAGGTTGGTCAGCCTTGTTTACCACAAATCCTTTTATTTTTTTCCCAGCATTTATTTTTGTCATATATTATGCATAGTGTTTTAGATACATGATTTTAGCAAATTTAGCAACTATTTTAAAATAAGCCACTTAAAAATTGCTATTTTAGTGGAAGATTGATAATTCCAATTACCTGAAAAATTTTGCAAAAATTAGTACAAAGCACACTATGGGAATTTATATTGAGTTTTCAGAGATAGCTCAATTGCGTGCTTTACTCCAGTGCTGATCATAATCCTAAAAGGCAATCCCAAATACCACAATCCCAATGTTGAAATCATAAAAAAATCAAAATCTCTAAAGTCCAAAGCCTGAACTTCTAATATCTTGAAAATCACAGTTCCAAAAGATTGAATCCTGGCTCGGCGCAGTGGCTCACGCCTGTAATCCCAGCACTTTGGGAGGCTGAGGCAGGCGGATCACCTGAGTTCGGGAATTCGAGACCAGCCTGACCAACATGGAGAAACCCTGTCTCTACTAAAAATACAAAATGGTCAGGCGTGGTGGCACATCCCTGTAATCCCAGCTACTTGGGAGGCTGAGTCAGAAGAATCACTTGAACATGGGAGGCAGAGGTTGCGGTGAGCCAAGATTGCACCATTGCACTCCAGCCTGGGCAACAAGAGCGAAACTCCATCTCAAAAAAAAAAAAAAAAAAGATTGAATCCTGAATGATGAAATTCTGAAAGCTGAATTCTGGCAAAAGGATTAGCACTCTTTGAGTTGTATGCAGGATAGTCGCGTCTGGTTAATTGCATCATGTGAGGAAAAGCTAGGACCTTGTTATTGTCTTCATTTGAAAATTAAAAATGGTTTAAAGAGATGAGTCTGGGTGCCAAGTTGATAAGGGGTGGAATTGTGGATGTAATTTTAGGTGTCAACTTGACTGGAAAGGAATCCCTAGAAGCCTGATAAAGCATTATTTGGGGTATGTCTGTGAGGGTGTTTCCAGAGGATATTAGTGTGTGAACCTGGTGACACTAAACACAGAACATTTTAAAGAAGCAGCGAAACCATTATGTCCTTATGACCTCACCCCACAGCTTCAAACACAGTGTAAATTCAGCTGTCTACAAATTCATGTTTTCAAGGCTTTGCAGCTTATTCATTTATTTATTTATTTATTTATTTATTTATTTATTTTTGAGACAGAGTTTCACTCTCATTGCCCAGGCTAGAGTGCAATGGTGTGATCTCAGCTCACTGCAACCTCTGCCTCCTGGGTTCAAGCGATTCTCCTGCCTCAGCCTCCCGAGTAGCTGGGATTACAGGCATGTGCCACCTCGCCCAGCTAATTTTGTATTTTTGGTAGAGACAGGGTTTCTCAATGTTGGTCAGGCTGGTCTCGAACTCTTGACCTCAGGTGATCCACCAGCCTCGGCCTCCCAAAGTGCTGGGATTACAAGCGTGAGCCACCGCGCCCTATCTGCAGCTTCTTTTTAAAAGTAAATGACCTGTAGAGAAGTGTTGAGTATGTGAGTATCCACTGTAGATGTGAACTAACCCATCTGACACTACTTGAAGTTCTAAAATCTTTGCAAAACTGTACACGTGGGCCAGGCACAGTGGCTCATACCTGTAATCCCAGCACTTTGGGAGGCCGAGGCGAGCAGATAACACGGTGAAACCCTGTCTCTACTAAAAATACAAAAAATAAGCCAGGTGTGGTGGTGGGCGTCTGTAATCCCAGTGTCTTGGGAGGCCGAGGCAGGAGAATCACTTGAACCTGGGAGGCGGAGGCTGCAGTGAGCCGAGATCACACCACTGCACTCTATCTCAAAAAAAATTTTAAAAAAACATACACATGGTGTCTACATAAGTCTTCACATTGCTTTTTCTCCTTCATACGTGGAGGTGACTTTACTGAGCTATAAAATGTAATGTTAAATTTTAGTATGAGAAGAATCAGAGTTTTCTAGTTTGTCCCTTCCATTTACAGCTGAAGAATCAGAATAAGTGTTTAAACATAGGGATTAATGCCTTGTCACAGGGGGCTACATGGATACTTGAGGGCAGAGGCTGAACTGGAACCCAGTGTGCTGCCCTACCCATTGTCTTATCTATTGCACCATAGAACTGTGGTATTATTAGAGATCTGGACAGCATTGTGCTTGCCTCAAAGGAAGTTAAGGCTGAGTTTATTCTGTGTCTTGCTCATCCTCATGTGGTGAACTGCTACGTTAAATGTTTCAGGTATGTCTGATTGACCTGGGCTGCTTCCGAGAAATTGATGAGCTAATAAAAAAGGAAACCAAAGGCAAAGGTTCTTTGGAAGTACTCAATCTGAAAGATTTGGAAGAAGGAGATGAGAAATTTGAATGACACCCATCAGTCTCTTCACCTCTAAAACACTAAAGTGTTTTCGTTTCCGACGGCACTGTTTCATGTCTGTGGTCTGCCAAATACTTGCTCAAACTATTTGACATTTTCTATCTTTGTGTTAACAGTGGACACAGCAAGGCCTACCTACATAAGTATAATAATGTGGGAATGAGTTGGTTTTCATTATAAACTGGGGTCTAAATCCTAAAGCAAAATTGAAACTCCAGGATGCAAAGTCCAGAGTGGCATTTTGCTACTCTGTCTCATGCCTTGATAGCTTTCCAAAATGAAAGTTACTTGAGGCAGCTCTTGTGGGTGAAAAGTTATTTGTACAGTAGAGTAAGATTATTAGGGGTATGTCTATATGACAAAAGGGGGGTCTTTCCTAAAAAGGAAAACATGATGCTTCATCTCTACTTAATGGAACTTGTGTTCTGAGGGTCATTATGGTATCGCAATATAAAGCTTGGATGATGTTCCTGATTATCTGAGAAACAGATATAGAAAAATTGTGCCGGACTTAAATAATTTTCGTTGAACATGCTGCCATAACTTAGATTATTCTTGGTTAAAAAATAAAAGTCACTTATTTCTAATTCTTAAAGTTTATAATATATATTAATATAGCTAAAATTGTATGTAATCAATAAAACCACTCTTATGTTTATTAAACTATGGCTTGTGTTTCTAGACAACTTCCTAACTCCCTTTCTTTTCTCTGCCTGTGTCTGTGGTAGGGTTAGGGAGTTGTTAGGAGAACTAAATAAGTCCATATGAAGAGTGCTTAGAACAGGGCCTGTACTTGTAAACGCCTGAAAAATTTTTGCTAACACTTGGGATGTAACTGAAGTATTATTTTAGTATTTAAACACGTAAATGGACAAGGTGCAAGCTTTTAAAAATCTACTTCAAGGCCAGGGAGGTGACTCACACCTGTAATCCCAGCACTTTGGGAGGCTGAGGCAGGCGGATCACCTGAGGTCAGAAGTTCGAGACCAGCCTAGGCAACACAGTGAAACCCCGTCTCTACTAAAAATACAAAAATTAGCCAGGCATAGTGGTGCATGCCTGTAGTCCCAGCTACTCGGGAGGCTGAAGCAGGAGAATCGCTTGAACCCAGGAGGCAGAGGTTGCAATGAGCTGAGAACGTGCCGCTGCACTCCAGCCTGGGTGACAGAGTGAAATTTGGCTCCAAAAAAAAAAAAAAAAATCTATTTCAAAAGAGATACATTCTAGAATATAAATCAAATTCACTCAAAATAAATATACAGATGTATTTCTGGACAGCAGTTTTTATTTTAACTGAAAACAGGCTTCTGGACTTGAAAAGGTACTGATTGGTTTATAAGTCAAGAAGCCTGTTGACTTATAAGCACACAGAACTCCCTGCTAATACAAGCTCTCAGAAATGTTCCCTTAGTTTAAAATAATTGAGATTATAAAGTCAAAATTTTTTCTTACAGTGTTAAAATATATTCTTGTTTGATAACATGGGAATGAACTCTTTTTCTGTTAATGCTAAAGCTAGGCTGCTGTTTTGATACAGCTATTTGTTTAATATATCAATAGCTCTATCTATCTTAGTAAGAAAATATAAACATTTAATGAAACATTTCCTTAAGATTTTCTGGGGCCAGGCGCAGTGGCTCACACTGGTAATCCCAGCACTTAGGGAGGCCAAGGCGGGTGAATCACTTGAGCTCAGGAGTTCAAGACCAGCCTGGGCAACACAGTGAAACCCCATCTCTACCAAAAATACAAAAAATTAGGCACGGTGGTGTGCACCTATGGTCCCAACTACTTGGGAGGCTGAGGCAGGAGGACCACTTGAGCCCGGGAGGCGGAGGTTGCAGTGAGCTAAAATCACCCCACTGCACTCCAACCTGGGCAACAGAGCCAGACCCCATCTCAAAACAAAGATTTTCTGATTCTGAATATTCATTTTTTTCTAAAAAGCTGGAACTTCAAGAAATGTCAAATGTAGATCACATCTGAGGCATCATCTAAACTTATTTTTTTAATTTTATACTAATTTCATTATCAAAGAACTTAACATTTTTGGTTCATGATCATCTTCCCAGTACCACAGCCATAATGGATTATTTTAACGATTGATTGATTTGACTTTTTCAGTGCAAGCTGATGGTGTGTGCATTTGGTCACAATGACATTTCAGACTTAGGCCTCTTCTTTTACCACAGTTCTTTTCTCTGAAGCTTCCCTTGTACCCCATACAGAAGTATTTGCTCCAGTTGCTGGAACCCAGTACTCTACTTAAATTCCTTCATGGGTCTAGATTTATTCAAACTTGTATTAGAGCTGCTTAATTATCTGCCTTCAGGCTAGACTGTGAGCTCCTTAAGGGAAAGGGAGTTAGCAATGTGTGTGTATATCCCACCATGCTTTGGACCTAGTAGATGTGGAGTAAATGTCTGAAATAATAAACATGTGGGCCAGGCACAGTGGCTTATGCCTGTAATCCCAGCACTTTGGGAGGCCAAAGCTGGTGGATCACTTTAAGTCAGGAGTTCAATACCAGCCTGGGCAACATGGTAAAACCCTGTCTTTACTAAAAATACAAAAAAAAAAAAAAATTATCTGAGCATGGTGGTACGCGCCTGTAATCCCAGCTACTCGGGAAGCTGAGGCAGGAGAATCTCTTGAGCCCAGGAAGCGGAGGATGCAGTGAGCTGAGATTGTGCCATTGCACTCCAGCCTATGCAACAGAGAATAGACTGTCTCAAAAAAAAAAAAAAAAAAAAAAAAATGGCTAGGAGAAAATATGTGCGACAGGTAAGACAGGTAAAATGCCAATAACTTATGACCAACCAAGAAAAAGGTCTAATATTCACCCCTGAGCATGGGGAAAATTGGTACATTAATTTAAAATTAAATGCAAAATAGGATATTCAACTTCCCTTAGAAATGCTAAACAATGAGAAATCATTTTCTACCCATCATATTGAAGAAAAGGCAAAAGATTAATTGTGATATTGGCAAGTAAGTGAAGGAACAGGCACTTTCATGCATTTACTGATAGAAGTATAACTGGCTCTAACCTTTCAGGAAAGTAATTTGGTGGTATCTTTTTTTTTTTTTTTTTTTTTTGTGATGGAGTTTCCCTTTGTTGCCTAAGCTGGAGTACAGTGGCACGTTCTTGGCTCACTGCAAACTCTGCCTCCTGGGTTCAAGCGATTCTCCTGCCTCAGCCTCCCCAAGTAGCTGGGATTACAGGCGGGTGCCACCACGCCCAGATAATTTTTTTTTTTTTTTTTTTTTTTTTTGTATTTTTAGTAGAGACGAGGTTTCACCATATTGGCCAGGCTGGTCTCAAACTCTGTTTTTTTTTGTGGTTTTTTTTTTTTTTTTTGAAATGGAGTCTAGCTCTGTCACCCAGGCTGGAGTGCAATGGTGTGATCTCGGCTCATTGCAACCTCCACACAGTGGCACGTTCTTGGCTCACTGCAAACTCTGCCTCCTGGGTTCAAGCAATTCTCATGCCTCAGCCTCCCCAGTAGCTGGGATTACAGGCACTCGCCTCCATGCCCAGCTAATTTTTGTATTTTTAGTAGAGACGGGGTTTCACTGTGTTGACCAGGCTGGTCTCAAACTCCTGACCTCATGATCCGCCTGCCTCAGCCTCCCAAAGTGCTGGGATTACAAGCATGAGCCACCATGCCCGGCCAGGTCTCAAACTCTTGACCTCAGGAGATCCACCTGCCTCAGCCTCCCAAAGTGCTGGGGTTAAGGCATGAGCCACTGCACCTGGCCTGGTGGTATCTTAAAATTTTTAAATATGTGCACTTTTTTTTTTTTTTTTTTTTTTTTGAGGAGGAGGGTCTTGCTCTGCCGCCCAGGCTGGAGTGCAGTAGCAAGATCACTGCTCACTACAAGCCTCAACCTCCTGGGCTCAAGTGATCCTCCCACCTCAGCCTCCTGAGTACCTGGGACTACAGGCAGTCACCACCATGCCCGGCTAATTTTTTTTTTTCGTACATGCAGAGCCTTGCTATGTTGCTCAGGCTGGTCTGGAACTCCTGGCCTCAAACAATCCTACCACACCGACCTCCCAAAGCACTGAGATTACAGGCATGAACCACTGTACCTGGCCATGTGCACTATTTGATACAGCAATTGATTGCTCTTTAGGCATCTGTCTGCCAGAAATAAAATTACCTAAATTCTAAGGATATGTGTACAATGTTATTTTCTGCTTGTATTAGTAAAAACTGAAAATGGCCATCAACAGCAAATACAGGCTGAGTATCACTTCATTCCAAATGCTTGGGAAAGAAGTATTTAAAATTTCAGATATTTTTTCAGATTTTGGCATATTTTCATGCCTAATTCAAAAACTCAAAAATCGGCCGGGCGCGGTGGCTCACACCTGTAATCCCAGCACTTTGAGAGGCCGAGGCGGGTGGATCACGAGGTCAGGAGATCGAGACCATCCTGGCTAACACGGTGAAACCCCGTCTCCACTAAAAATACAAAAAATTAGCTAGCCTGGTGGCGGGTGCCTGTAGTCCCAGCTACTCCGGAGGCTGAGGCAGGAGAATGGCGTGAGCCCGGGAGGCGGAGCTTGCAGTGAGCGGAGATGGCGCCACTGCACTCCAGCCTGGGCGACAGAGCGAGACTCCGTCTCAAAAAAAAAAAAAAAAATTCAAAAATCAAAATGCTCAGGGACCATTTCCTTTGAGCATTATGTTTCTAATTTGGGGGTTTTTCGGATTAAGGATACTCAACCTGTAGTTAAATGAATTGTAACATCTCCTTATTGTGGATTTTTCTTTTTTTTGAGATGGAGTCTTGCCCTGTTGCCCAGGTTGGAGTGCAGTGGTGCAATCTTAGCTCACTGCAACCTCCAACTCCCGAATTCAAGCGATTTTCGTGCCTCAGCCTCCTGAATAGTAGGGACTACAGGTGCGCACCACCATGCCTGGCTAATTTTTGTATTTTTAGTAAAGACAGGGTTTCCCTATTTGGGCCAGGCCAGTTTTGAACTCCTGACCTCAGGTGATCCGCCTGTCTCAGCCTCCCAAAAGTGCTGGGATTACAGGTGTGGGCAACTGCACCCAGCCTATTGTGGAATATTAAGTATATTTTAACAAATGAGACATCTTCCCGTATGTCCTATAGGGATGTCCATGGTAATAAGTGGAGGAGGGGTAGAGATGGAAGAGGGAATAAAACTACGGAGGAACGTATTATGGTGTGATCCCATTTTTGTCACTTTTTTGGAGGAAAAACCCTAAATATGTGTGTACAGGTTTATATACGGTTGAAAGAGCATAGAAAAATCTGTGGAAAAATACACATGTAACCTACACAAGCATATTACAACCAGCATGATTAGTTTTGAAATAAAGTTTTCAGCCAGTCACGGTGGCTCACACCTGCAATCCCAGCACTTTGGGAGGCAGAGGTAGGCAGATCACCTGAGGTCAGGAGTTCGAGACCAGCCTGGCCAAAGTGGTGAAACCCCATCTCTACTGAAAATATAAAAATTAGGCCAGGCGCAGTGCCTCATGCCTATAATCCCATCCTTCTGGGATGCCAAGGCTGGTGGATCACTTGAGGACAGGAGTTCAAGACCAGCCTGGCCAACATGATGAAGCCCCACATCCACTAAAACACAAAAAATCAGCTGGATGTGGTGGCGGGCACCTATAATCCCAGGTACTTGGGAGGCTGAGGCAGGAGAATCACTTGAACCAGGGAGGTGGAGGTTGCAGTGAGCCAAGATTGCGCCATCGCACTCCAGCCTGGGCAACAAGAGCGAAACTAGCGAAATCTGTCTCAAAAAAAAAAAAATACAAAAATTAGCTGGGCATGGTGGTGGTGCCACCTGTAATCCCAGCTACTCAGGAGGCTGAGGCAGGAGAATCGCTTGAGCCTGAAAGGCAGAGGTTGCAGTGAGTCGAGAGCACGCCACTGCACTCCAACCTGGGTGACAGAGTGAGACTCTGTCTCTAAATAAATAAATAAATAAAGTTTTCAAAAGCATATGAAAATACTAATTTAATAAGCTTTTTGGAAAATTCAAAGTGAAACTGCACTTTTATTCTCATTCAGATTCACTTTCAAAGATCTCTTCTGCCCTGCCCTTTAAAAATTGTGAGAGGCTTCCCTGGGTCTTGGAAGTTGAGATCTTGAACTTTTTCCCTAGCATGACCAGTGCTGTTGCCAAAATGCCGGGGGTTTGGTGTAGGTCCTGCCGCTTGCTGCACAGAAAGCCAATCAGTAGTGCCAGGGAAGAAGGCTTTAATTGGGTGCTCCAGCCAAGGAGATGGGAGATCAGTTTCAAATTCGTCTCCCTGACCAACTAAAATTAGAGGTTTATACAGGAAGGAAGAAATGTAACTACATGCAGTAAAACAGGAATTAGGGAGGGGTAAGGAAGAGGAGTTGATCAACAGGCAGCAGGTGGTCTGTTAGGCCATTATGACAGATGAGGGGTCCCGCATCTCCTTGTCCAAATGCAGTGATCTGGTAAGTTTCAGTTCCTTGATACCATCTGGGAGGCCTGATGGTTGATTTCCTGAGAAAGGAACTCAAATAAGGCAAATGTCACTTTCTCAAATTTCAAGACTGGAAAGGTCAATTTGTTTCTCTTTTTGCTTTTGCTTTTGCTTTTGTTTTGTTTTGAGACAGGGTCTCACTATGTTGCCCAGGCTGAAGTGCAGTGGCTGTTCACAGGCGTGATGCCACTGCTCATGAGCATGGGAGTTTTGACCTGCTCAGTCTCTGACCTGAACTGGTTAACCCCTCCTTAAGCAACCTGGTGGTCCCCCACTCCCAGGAAGTGGATGCTAAACTTAGTGCAGACACCTGATTGGCATAGCGCACTACAGCCCAGAACTCCTGGGCTCAAGGGATCCTCCCACCTCAGCCTCCCAAGTAGCTGGGAATACAGGCACACTCCACCACACCAGGCTAGAAGGATCAATTTCTATGTTTATTCAAAAGAAACCATAAACATCTGCTCTATGAAAGAACTGAGTCAGTTTCAGTACCTTAGCAGGTGACACAGACTCTGTTGTGAGAACGGAAAGCCCAGGAAAGAATTGCAGATTACTGGTTTCAAGCTGTCTTATACCTACCTCAGGCACTAGGAGGCATGGAGAGTTTGCAAGGAAGTGATGAGGAGATTTAAAAAGAAAAGGCAGAAGAGATGGAGAGTGGATGGAAAGCTCCCAATAAAGAGAGGCTGGCCGGGCATGGTGGCTCATGCCTGTAATCCCAGCATTTTCGAAGGCTGAGGCAGGCGGATCACCCAAGGTCAGGAGTTCGAGGCCAGCCTGGCCAAAACGGTGAAATCCCTTCTCTACTAAAAATACAAAAAATTAGCTGGGAGTGGTGGTAGGTACCTGTAATCCCAACTACTAGGGAGACTGAGGCAGGAGAATCACATGAACCCAGGAGGCACAGGTTGCAGGGAGCCGAGATCGCACCACTGCACTGCAGCCTGAGCGACAGAGTGAGATGAGAGAGAGAGAGAGAGAATAGGAATGTTTTGAGCAGAGCAGTTACTTCTTGCTGCAGTTCCTTTTCCCCAGAACAGTCAAAATGTGCTGGCCCTTACTTTTCTTCATGTCCCTCTCCTCCTAGGCTGGGATCCAGCAGCCCCAGGACTTCGTGCCACTAAAATAACTGCCACATTTTTTTTTTGTCCTTGAGTTTCATGGCATGGATCGCAGATTTCAGCTTTGAATCTTTGAATGTTTTGAATGTTTCAGCTTTCAAATGTTTTGCTTTTCTCCAATAGCCTAGGCTATAGTGAACCATAGAAGGGCAAATGAGCAAGCCATCATCCCCAAACATTTCTAAATCAATCCATTTTCCATCATGACTCAGTACATGTATACATCTGTAACAGAGTGCAGTGGCGCAATCATAGCTCTCTGCAGCCTAGAACTCTTAGGTTCAATCAATCCTCCTGCCTCAGCCTCCAGAGTTGCTGGAACTACAGGCTTGTGCCACCACGCCTAGCTAATTATTTTAATTTTTTGTAGGGACAGGGTCTTGCTATGTTGCCCAAACTTAATCTACTATTTTCTTTGTTTGTTTGTTTGTTTGAGACAGAGTCTCACTCTGTTGCCCAGGCTGGAGTGCAGTGGGGCGATCTCTCCTCACTGCAATCTCCGCCTCCTGGGTTCAAGCGATTCTCCTGCCTCAGCCTCCCAAGGTAACTGAGATTACAGGCGACCCCTGCCATGCCCGGCTAATTTTTTTTTTTTTTTTTTTTTTTTTTTTTTTTTTTTTTTTTTTTAGTAGAGACGGGGTTTCACCACAGTGGCCACGCTGGTCTCGAACCCTTGAACCCAGGTGATCCACCCCCCTCAGCCTCCCAAAGTGCTAGGATTACAGGCGTGAGCCACTGTGCACGGCCTTAATCTACTATTTTTTGTGGCAATAATTAGATGCTTAATTCTCTAAGTAAAAATTAAATTCAATTCCAAGGTTTGCAAAGCATGCTAAGTATACCCAAACATCTTCAGAGAAACTATGCTGAGCAATTTCTTTACCGTATTTTGCCCAAACACAGTAATGAATACAGCTGAATATTCCCTGCATGTTTTGCTAATTTCATACTTTCCGTCAGTACACAGAACATGGCAACTGTGTGTCTCAAGTGTTTTTCAGACATCATCTGACTTACCGTAACTGTCTGCAAAGTAGACCTGGTATTATGCATCTTACACAGATGGAGAATTTGAAGTTAAATACAGGCCCAGGTGCACAATTACATTTCAGGGCCCAGAATTTAGGTATAAATGTTGGACTTAAAGAGTGCTGTTTTATTTTTAGAACACTAATTCAGTAAATAAAGCAGCAGACATGGGCTTATGATTCATTCACCTTATTTGTGAAAAGAAAAACCTAATAACCTCAGCTTCTTTGTCAAGTGGTTTAGCAAGTCACATAAAGAGAAAAGGAAAGCACTGGGTGCGGTGGCTCATGCCTGTAATCTCAGCACTTGGGAGGCTGAGGCAGGCATATCACTTGAGGTCAGGAGTTCGAGACCAGCCTTGCCAACATGGTGAAATGTCGTCTTACTAAAAATTCAAAAATTAGCCAGGCGTGCTGACAGGCGCCTGTAATCCCAGCTACTTGGGAGGCTGAGGCAAGAGAATCGCTTGAACCTGAGAGGTGGAGGTTGGAGTGAGCCAAGATTTTATCACTGCACTCCAGCCTCGGTAACAAAGCAAGACTCGGTCTCAATTTAAAAAAAAAAATTTAAAAATAATTTTTTTTAAAAAAAGAAAAGAAGCAGGGAAAAAATTAAATGAGACCGTAAAAGTTACTAAAAATTAGCCCAAACCTTTTAACAAAAGAAGCTTTGAGGCCAGGCGGTGGCTCAGGCCTGTAATCCCAGCAAGTTGGGAGGCCAAGGCAGGCGGATCACCTGAGGTCAGGAGTTCGAGACCAGCCTGACCAACATGGAGAAACCCTGTCTCTACCAAAAATACAAAATTAGCTGGGCATGGTGGCGCATGCCTGTAATTCCAGCTATTCGGGAGGCTGAGGCAGGAGAATTGCTTGAACCCGGGAGACGGAGGTTGCGGTGAGCTGAGATCATGCCATTGCACTCCAGCCTGGGCCACAAGAGTGAAACTCCATCTCAAAAGAAAAAAAAAAGCTTTGAAAAGCAGGGAGGGAGAGAAATATTTCATTACTATTTATTGCAGAGAAGCTCTCCAACAGGCTGCCACATGTGGTTGCACAGGCTGAGCACTGCACAACTTCCACGGCTGCCATACAACAGCTACTCCTGAAGTGCAATGGCCCAGCTATCAAGATAGCTCTTTATGGCAATAACAGGCATTTTCTGCATTGAAATCATTTTTAAAAATAAAGATGGGGTCTCGCAATGTTTCCCAGGTTAGTCTCAACCTCCTGGGCTCGAGCGATCCTCCTGACTTAGCCTCCCAAAGTGCTGGGATTACAGGCGTGAGGACCACATCCACCCGATTGAAACACTTAATTTTTTTAAATTAAGTGTTAAAGTACTTTGCATTAGAAAGAAAGAAGAACTAAAATAAATCTTATTTATAAAGGCAAACGTGGGGCCAGGTGCAGTGGCTCATGCCTGTAATTCCAGCACTTTGGGAGGCCAAGGTGGATGGATCACCTGAGGTCAGGAGTTCGAGACCAGCCTGGCTAACACGGTGATGAGAGAAGAGAGAGATCCTCTCATATTGTTTTATATTGTTTTATACTCAGTACCTGTTTTAAGAAAAAACAACAAGGAAGTAAAACCAAAGACAGGCAGCCCAGCGCCATGCCCAAAACCACGCCTGGGCCTGCCTGGTCTAAACCCAGTAGTTAAAAATCAAATCATAACTTAGAAACCGATGTTATTCATAGATTCCAGACATTGTATAGAAGAACATTGTGACACTCCCTGCCCTGTTCTGTTTCTCTCTGACCACCGGTGCATGCAGCCCCATCACGTACCACTGCTTGCTCAAATCAATCACGACCCTTTCATTGAAATCTTTAGTGATGTGAGCCCTTAAAAGGGACAGAAACTGTGCATTCGGGGAGCTCGGATTTTAAGGCAGTAGCTTGCCAATGCTCCCAGCTGAATAAAGCCCTTCCTTCTACAACTCGGTGTCTGAGAGGTTTTGTCTGTGGCTCGTCCTGTTACAGTGAAACCCTGTCTCTACTAAAAATACAAAAATTAGCTAGGCATGGTGGAACATGCATGTAATCCCCGCTACTCAGGAGGCTGAGGCAGAAGAATCGCTTGAACCCCTGAGGCGAAGGTTGCAGTGAGCCAGGATCAGGCCACTGCACTCCAGCCTGGGTGACAGAGAGAGACTCCGTCCTGAAAATAAATAAATACATAAATAATAAAGGCAAACAGAACTTTTTATTACAATTATTCCCCCCCCCCCCCGCCCCAATTCTAAAATGTTTTGGACAAAGACCCCAATCTTTTTTTTTTTTTTTTTGAGACGGAGTTTCGCTCTTGTTGCCCAGGCTGGAGTGCAATGGTGTGATCTCAGCTCACCGCAACCTCCGCCTCCCAGGTTCAAGCGATTCTCCTGCCTCGGCCTCCGGAGTAGCTGGAATTACAGGCATGTACCACCATGCCCGGCAAATTTTGTATTTTTAATAGAGATGGGGGTTTCTCCATGTTGGTCAGGCTGGTCTCGAACTCCTGACCTCAGGTGATCCCCCTGCCTCAGCCCCCCGATGTGCTGGGATTACAGGCGTGAGCCACCGTGCCCGGCTGACAAAGACTCCAATCTAAGTAATTAAATCAACGTGAAGAAATAGAGAAAAATTGGACTCTCTGCTTTAGGAAGTTTATACAATAAGCATGTATTGATCACCTGCTAGTTGTGAGGCTTTGCGTTAGGGGATGTATTCGTGACTTTGGCTTCTTCTAGTTAAGTAGTTCTCAAAGTGGGGATACACCATTAGGATCGCCTGCCTCCGCCTCCCAAAGTGCTGGGATTACAGGCGTGAGCCACCGCGCCTGTAGCTGCACTAGACCAATCTGGTTCAACTTTTTTTTTTCTTTTTTTTTTTTTTGAGACAGAATCTCGCTCTGTTGCCCAGGCTGGAGTGCAGTGGCTCAATCTCCGCTCACTGCAAGCTTCGCCTCCTGGGTTCACGCCATTCTCCTGCCTCAGCCTTCTGAGTAGCTGGGACTACAGGCGCCCGCCACCAGGCCGGCTAATTTTTTGTATTTTTAGTAGAGACGGGGTTTCACCGTGTTAGCCAGGATGGTCTCGATCTCCTGACCTCGTGATCCGCCCGTCTCGGCCTCCCAAAGTGCTGGGATTACAGGCATGAGCCACCGCGCCCTGCCTGGTTCAACTTTTATGTAACAAAGTTGTTAGTTTATCAGTTGCCTGGAACCCTCAGATTATGTAACCTGAGCATGCCCAGACGAACCAAGCCTGCACCCACAGGGGGAACCTAAGTGCTAGGATCAGGGCATGCGGACTAAATTAAGAAGCAGACACAGCCCACCAGGATCCAGGATCCAATCAGATTGAGCCCTGGCATCACCCCATTGCAGCATCCAGTCAGATCACACCTCCTGGCCATCACCTGACTACAAGATCCAATCATATCATGACTCATTAGCCTAGGCTTATAAAAGCCAACCCAGCCCCCACTCTCCAAGTGGCAATGTTTTGGGAGCTGTCTGTAATCCACCAAGCGACTGAACTCATCCACTGCGTAGGTAACAAGAACTTGTTACAAATGCAAAGTCTTGGCCAGGCGTGCTGGCTCACGCCTGTAATCCCAGCACTTTGGGAGGCCGAGGCAGGCAGATAACCTGAAGTCAGGAGTTCGAGACCAGCCTGGCCAAAATGGCGAAACCCCATCTCTACTATAAATACAAAAATTAGCTGGGTGTGGTGGCTCACGCCAGCAATCACAGCTACTCATGAGGCTGAGGCAGGAGAATTGGTTGAACCTGGGAGGCGGGGGTTGCAGTGAGCCGAGATCGCACCATTGCACTCCAGCCTGGGTGACAGAGCGGGACTCCGTCTCAAAAAAAAAAAAAAAAAAAAGAAAAATCTTAAACCTCATTCTAAACCTAATCAATCAGAGACAGGGCCCAGCAATTTTTAAACTCAATAAACTGTAAATCTATAAGTCAGTAAACTCTCCAAATGACTCTGATGCGTGCTAAAGTTTCAGAACCACTATTCTAGTTTGTAGATCAATATTTTAAGGTAAGAACAGGCATTTAGACAGTTCAGAGCTGGGGGCGTAGGGAGGAACACAACAGAAATGCCGAGAGATCAAACGTACGTAAGACTTCAGCCCAGCAAGATCTGCCGCAGATTTTCTCAAACCCTGGTGGTCCTTTTGGTGAGATGGGATGTTTCAGAGGGATATGGCTATAGATGTGATGGCCCTCTTGAGAGGCTGACAGAGACTTAAAGTATCAGGCCAGGCGCGATGGCTCACGCCTGTAATCCCAGCACTTTGGGAGGCCGAGGCGAGTGGATCACGAGGTCAGGAGATCAAGACCATCCTGGCTAACATGGTGAAACCACGTCTCTACCAAAAATACAAAAATTAGCTGGGCGTGGTGGCGGGCGCCTGTAGTCCCAGCTACTCGGGAGGCTGAGGCAGGAGAATGGCGTGAACCTGGGAGGAAGAGCTCGCAGTGAGCCGAGATTGCCCCACTGCCCTCCAGCCTGGGTGACAGAGCGAGATTCCATCTGGGGAAGAAAAAAAAGTATCAGATTTGTTTTAAAATATTATGGAAGTGGGAATAGCCCAGCCAGAGGTGTTTGTTCGTTCATTTGTTTGTTTCTTTGTTTGTTTTTGAGACAGAGTTTCACTCTTGTTGCCCAGGCTAGAGTGCAATGGGGCGATCTCAGCTCAATACAACCTCCGCCTCCCAGGTTCAAATGATTCTCCTGCCTCAGCCTCCCGAGTAGCTGGGATTACAGGCATGCACCACAATGCCTGGCTAATTTTCTGTTTTCAGTAGAGATGGGGTTTCTCCATTTTAGTCAGGCTAGTCTCAAACTCCTGACCTCAGGTGATCCGCCCCCTTCAGCCTCCCAAAGTGCTGGGATTACAGGCGGGAGCCACCTCGCTTGGCCTGTTATAGTGGTTTTTTTTGTTTTTTTTTTTTTTGAGACGGAGTCTTGCCCTATTGCCCAGGCTGGGGTAGTCTCGCTCTGTCACCCAGGCTGGAATGCAGTGATGTGACCTCTGCCCACTGCAACCTCTGCCTCCCGGGTTCAAGTGATTCTCCCTCCTTAGCCTCCTGAGTAGCTGGGATTACAGGCGCCTGCCACCACGCCCGGCTAATTTTTGTGTGTTTAGTAGAGACCGTGTTTCGCCCTGTTGCACAGGCTGGTCTTGAACTCCTGACCTCAAGTGATCTGCCTGCCTCAGCCTCCCAAAGTGCTACAATTGCAGGTGTGAGCCACTGCGGCTGACCAGTCCAGAGTCTATTTGAAACAGAGTTGGAAAGACAGGAATTTAAACCTTACTAGTTGTGTAAAGTTGGTATGCAGCAGGCACATTTTAGGGTATCTGCCCAGCCCACGATTCTTCCATTTCTTCTCTAGAATCTCTGTCTCTCAACACAAGGGGGAAGAAAGAGAGAGAGAGAGAGAGACAGACACTTATGCAACCACATAAAATGAATAACCTTTGCTAAGAAGATACAATTGTCTAAGGAGTTTAGCATATGGACAGAACAATAATCATGGATTTTCGCAGATGGCTGAACCTGTCTTCTGTGACTCCAGGAGTTGTGGGGCAGCCATGCTTCGCTACAAGGATACAGATGCCAAAAGAACCCATTCTGCACGTGGAGAAAAAGAGGACTCTGGGGTCTGTCACCTGAGTTTCCAGCTCTCTCCTGAGCCAGGTTCAGCACCTTCCTCTGTCTCATAGCAAATCAGCCCCTGGATTCAGCGAGATATCCTGAGAGCCTACAACTACCTTTGGCTGCCCACCTGTATTCTTTTTCTTATTTGTTATTATTATTTTAATTTATTTTGAGACAGAGTCTTGCTCTGTCGCCCAGGCTGGGGTGCAATGGCGTGATCTCGGCTCACTGCAGTCTCCACGTACCCGGTTCAAGCAATTCTCCTGCCTCAGCTTCCTGAGTAGCTGGGACTACAGGGGCCCGTCACCACGCCTGGCTAATTTTTGTATTTTTAGTAGAGACAGGGTTTCACCATGTTGGCCTGGTTGGTCTCAAACTCCTGACTTCAGGTGACCCACCTGCCTTAGCCTTCCAAAGTGCTGGGATTACAGGCGTGAGCCACTGCGTCCAGCCTAATTTTAGTATTTTTAGTAGAGATGGGGTTTTGCCATGTTTCCCAGGCTGGTCTCAAACTCCTGACCTCAAGCAATCCACCCACCTTGGCCTCCCAAAGTACTAGGATTACAGGTGTGAGCCACTGTGTCCAGCCCCACCTAACAAATCATAAAAGCAAGGATCAAAATGTTTCCAAGTTACTTAGCTGTATTCCACAAGAAATGTCATGAATATAGGATTACAAAAAATCTGGCATTTAGGCCGGGCGCGGTGGCTCACGCTTGTAATCCCAGCACTTTGGGAGGCCCAGGCGAGTGGATCACGAGGTCAGGAGATCGAGACCATCCTGGCTAACACGGTGAAACCCCGTCTCTACTAAAAATACAAGAAATTAGCCGGGCGTGGTGGTGGGCACCTGTAGTCCCAGCTACTCGGGAGGCTGAGGCAGGAGAATGGTGTGAACCTGGGAGGCGGAGCTTACAGTGAGCCGAGATCGTGCCATTGCACTCCAGCCTGGGCAACAGAGCAAGACACCGTCTCGAAAAAAACAAACCCGGCATTCAATAAGATAAAATGTACAATGTCTTGCAGCCAATCAAAGAATAGAAAGCTTGCAAAGAAGCAGGAAAACAGAACCCATCATGAGAAGAAAAGCCAGTCAATTGAAAATGACCCAGAACTGACAAATATATTCAAATTAGCAGATGGGGACATTAAAATATTTATTATAATTATATTCTTTTTATTGTTGTTGTTGTTGTTGTTGCCCTTTCTGAGACAGACTCTTGCTCTGTCTCCTAGGCTGGAGTGCAGTGGCACGATCTCAGCTCCCTGCAGCCTTCACTTCTCAGATTCAAGCAATTCTCCTGCCTCAGCCTCCTAAATAGCTGGGACTACAGGCGCCCCACCACACCCAGTTAATTTTTTCTATTTTCAGAAGAGAAGGGGTTTTGCCATGTTGGCCAGGCTGCTCTCAAACTCCTGGTCCCAAGTGATCCACCTACTTCGGTCTCCCAAAGTGCTGAGATTACAGACGAGAGCCACCACGCCTGGCATTTTTTCCTTTTCTCCTTTTTTTGAGACAGGGTCTCACTCTGTTACCCAGGCTGGAGTGCAGTGGCATGATCATGGCTCACTGCAACCTCCACTTCCCTGGGCTCAAGCAATCCTCCCACCTCAGCCCCACAAGGGACTACAGTGGGACTACAGGTACATGCCACCATGCCTGGTTATTTTTTGTATTATTTTGTAGACACGCAGTCTTGCCCCGTTACCCAGGCTGGTCTTGAACTCCTGGCCTCAAGTGATCCACCTGCCTGAGCCTCCCAAACTGCTGGGATTACAGACATGAGCCACCATGCCCGACCTATATTCTTTAAGTTCAAAATGTTAAGTAGAGACATGGGAGATATTTTTTTAAGACTCTAGAGATGAAAACTACAATGTTTAAGATGAAAAATACAATGGATGAGATTAATGGCAGATTAAACATGGCAGAAGAAAAGAGCAATACATACACTTGAAGATTTAGCAAGAGAAATTATCCAAAATAAAACACACAGATTAAAAAAAAGAATTTTAAAAAGCTAAGAGGCCGGGCATGGTGGCTCACGCTTGTAATCCCAGTACTTTGGGTGGCCAAGGCAGGTGGATCACCTGAGGTCAGGAGATTGAGATCAGCCTGGCCAACATGGTGAAACCCCATCTCTACTAAAAGTACAAAAATTAGCCGGGTGTGGTGGTGTGTGCCTGTAATCCCAGCTACCTGGGAGGCTGAGGCAGGAGAATTGCTCGAACCCGGGAGGCAGAGGTTGCAGTGAGCCGAGATTGCACCATTGCACTCCAGCCTGGGTGACAGAGCGAAACTCCATCTCAAAAAAACAAACACGAGGCCGGGCGCGGTGGCTCACGCCTGTAATCCCAGCACTTTGGGAGCCCGAGGTGGGCAGATCACGAGGTCAGGAGATTGAGACCATCCTGGCTAACACGGTGAAACCCCATCTCTACTAAAAATACAAAAAAAATTAGCCAGGCATGGTGGCAGGTGCCTGTAGTCCCAGCTACTTGGGAGGCTGAGGCAGGAGAATTGCTTGAACCCGGGAGGCAGAGCTTGCAATGAACCGAGATCTTATCACTGCACTCCAGCCTGGGCGACAGAGTGAAACTCTGTCTCAAAAAAACAAAACCAAAAACAAAAAAACACCTGAAAACAATGTATTGTGAAGTTTATAGCATATGTAAAAGTAAAATATAGGGCAGCAATCACATCAAAGTTGAGGGAGGAGAAATGAAAGTACACTATTGAAAGGTTCTTATCCTCTATGTGAAGTTGTATAATGTCGCTTGATGTATTCAATAAACCCTGAAGCAACCACTAGAACTTTTTTAAAGTTTTAGAGCTAATGAGTCAATGAAGGAGGCTGAAATAGGATTATTCAAAAATACTCATTAGGCCAAAAGAAGGCAGAAAAAATGAAAAAAAAAAATAAAGGAACAAAGAGTGGATAAGACAGCTAGACAACACATAGCAATAGTACAGATATAAACCTAACTAAATTATCACATTAAATGTAAATTGCTCTAAGCCAGGTTTGGTGGCTCAGGCCTGTAATTCCAGCATTTTGGGAGGCCAAGGCGGGCAGATCACTTGAGGTCAGGAGTCCAAGACCAGCCTGGGAAACATGGTGAAACCCTGTCTTTACTAAAAATACAAAAATTAGCTGGGTGTGGTTGTGCACGCCTGTAATCCCAGCTACTCAGGTGGCTGAGGTGGGAGAATAGCTTGAACCAGGAAGGCAAAGTTTGCAGTGAGCCAAGATTGCACCACTGTACTCTAGCCTGAGCCACAGAGCAAGACTACATCTCAAAAAAAAAAAGTGAATTGCTCTAAATATCTCAAAAGGCAGAAGTAGTTAGAATGGTTAAAAAGAAATCAAAACCTAAAAAAAAAAAAAAAGACCTAATGATATGCTGCTATTAAATTGTACTTAAATATGAATAAATGAAGACATATACATTTTTTAAATAAGCAATTTGAAAATGTTGTATCATATAACAGTAGCAAAAAAAAATCTAAAATGGCTCTATTAATATTGGCAAAGTAGATTTCAGAGTGAAGATTACCAAGAAGGTCTCATTATGATACAAAGATCAATTAAGCAAGAGGACATAGCAATTCTTTTTTTTTTTTTTTTTTTTTTTTTTTTGAGACAGAGTCTCACTCTGGAGTGCAGTGGCGCAATCTCGGCTCACTGCAACCTCCACCTCCTGGGTTCAAGTGATTCTTCTGCCTCAGCCTTCCAAGTAGCTGAGACTACAGGCGCATGTTACCATGCCCAGCTTATTTTTGTATTTTTAGTAGAGACGGAGTTTCACCACATTGGCCAGACTGGTCTCAAACTCCTGACCCTGTGATCCACCTGCCTCAGCCTCCCAAAATGCTACGATTACAGTTGTGAGCCACTGTGCCCCGTCAACATAGAAATTCTTAAATGAGAATATACCTAATCATAGAGCTTTAAAATACATGAGCAAAAACTGAGAGATCACTAAGAGAAATCAGCAAATCCACAATTACAGTCAGAAAATTCCATGCCCTTTCTCTTAGTAACTGATAGAATAAGTAGACAGAAAATCAACAAAGACATAGTAGAGTTGAACAATATTAATTTAATCTGATTGGCATTTGTAGACCACATCATCCAACAATAGCAGACTGCATATTATTTTCAGGGGCACAGAGAACATTTATTGAGATAGATCATATTATGGGCCATAAAAACACATCACAATAAATTAAAGGGACTGAAGTCATGAGGAGAAGATATCAGAAATAAGTGAGGTTATATTACTACATATTCAACAGATATTACAAAGATAAAAAAGAAATATTAACAACTTCATGCTTATAAATGCAATTGCCTAGATCAAATGGACAAATTCCTTGAAAATCACAAAGCTTACTCAGGAAAAATTGAGAACCTGAACTGTTTATATCAAAAAAATTAAATTTGTAGTTCAAAAACTTTACACAAAGAAACTGCTAGGCCCAGGTGGCTTTTCTGTTGAATTCTACAGAAATTTAATGAAGAAATAAAACCAATTCTACTCAATCTCAACCAGAAAATTTAACAAGAGGGAATAATTGTCAACTCATTCTATGAATTCAGCATTACTTTAATATCAAAACTAGACAAAGACACTAAAAGAAAATAAAATACAGCTCAGTATTTCTCATGAATATAGATGCAAAATTTTTTAACAAAGTTTAGAAAATTGTGTGACATAAAAAGGATATATCATGACCAAGTGAAGTTTAGCCCAGGAATGCAGGGTTGGTTTAACATTTGAAAGCCAATCATGGAAATCACCATATTTACAGACTAAAAAAGAAAAAACATACCATCATCCCAACAGATGCAGAAAAGCATGTGAACAATTCTAACTTGATAAAAAGTCACAGCAAATTAGGACTAGAGGGAAACTTCCTCAACCTGACCAAGAGTATCTACAAAATACATGTAGTATTTTGCCTCTAGTATTGTATTTAAGAAATCTTTGTCTAACTCAAGGTCACAGAGGTTTTTCTCCTTGTTTTCTCTTAGAGGTTTTGTAGTTTTGGGTTTTATATTTAGGTCTCTGATCCATTTTGAATTAATTTTTACATATAGAGCTAGGTATGGATCAAACTCCACTTTCCTTTCTCTTTCTCTCTTTCCCTCATCACCTCTGCATATAAATATCCAATTGTTCCAGCATCATTTGTTGAAGAAGCCAGGCCCCTGCCCCCTGGCAAAACAAACAAACAAAAAACAAGAGTACATACTGTATGATTGATTCCATTTATGTAAAACTCCAGAAGATGCAAACTAATCTTTAGTGAAAGAAAGCAGATCACTGGATAGGGCAGGGGAGGGGGAATGAAAGGAGGAATTATAAAGGAACACAAAGAAATTTCACTGGTGGGGGTGATGCACCTGTCCACTATCTTGATTAGGGTGATAGTTTCATGAGTGTATACATATGTCAAATGTATCACTTTGTATTTTAAATATGTGCAATTTATTATAGGCCAGTTATATCTCAATAAATTCATTGGTAACAACAACAAAGTTCTCACTCCAAAGTCTGGGGTCCTCTCCTGGAGTCTGAAGTACTCAGCAAGCCACTTGGCTATTAGCAAGTGGCTTCTTTCTGCCTTGAGACATGAGAGAAGTTGTTGCTTGATTGGTGCAGAGTTCTGTGGCTTCCAAATAGGTTGCCCATCATGTTCTCAAAGTGGAGGGAGTGACAGACCTGTTCAGAAAACCTAGGCTCCTGGTTTTGCCTTAGACCTGATAAGCAGAATGTGCCAGAAATCCGAGGGATTTGAGCCTTTGTCACACAGATAATGATGGAAGTAACTGGTATATGGGTTTGGAGAAGAGGGAACAGAAGCTCAGTAAGCAGTTTTAACTGACTCTATGCTCCCCATACCAGGACCAGGACATGCCGTAACCACCAAAACAGCCCAATTCAATTCAACTTTGTGTAATAAAATGGAGAGTTTTCAGTTGCCATGTACCTCCAGGTTAAAGGTCACATAATCTGAGCATGCCCAGACGAACCAACTGTGCAACCATGAGCAGAACCTAAGTGTCTGGCCCAAGTAATGAGGACTGAATTAAGAAATGGACATCACATGTCAGGATCCAATCAGATGAATCCCTGGCATCACCCCATGGCAGGATCCAGTCAGATCACGCCTCCCGGTATCACCTTATCACCTCATTTCAAGATCCAATCTGATCACACCTCATTACCCTATGCTTATAAAACCTATCCCAGCTCTCAGCTCAGGGAGGCAGATCTGAACGTTTCTTCCTATGTCCTTACCAGTCCTTACTTGCTTTCCTTTCCTCAAAAGCTTGTCCCGTGGCATTGGCCACTCTGCACATCGAGAAACAAACCCATTCATTGCCTAGTAATGATGGAAACTACTGGAAAAGATTTATTTCAAATCTTCAGTGATTTCATCTCTGTAAAGGTGTGCTCCCCTGAGTGTGGTAAGGTCCTCATCACTAGAAGTATTCAGTTATGAACTGGACAACCATCCGGTTAGGATTCTTTAGAAATAATTGAAACACTGGTTGGGTATTTCTGGGATTTTGAAAATCTTTTCAACCCATTGAAGTCTTTACTTTTCTACTTAAAACCTCTACATGTTTGTGTGCGTGTGGCTACTCACATGGAGGAAGGAGAATTTGCCTCTGAATTAATCCTCCCTTGAGCCTGATCCATATCAGATTTTTTTTTTTTTTTTTTTTTTTTTTTGAGTTGGAGTCTTGCTCTGTCACCCAGGCTGGAGTGCAGTGGTACAATCTCAGCTCACTGCAACCTCTGCCTTCCGGGTTCAAGTGATTCTCCTGCCTCATCCTCCTGAGTAGCTGGGATTACAGGTGTGCACCACCACACCTGGCTAATTTTTGTATTTTTAGTAGAGACGGGGTTTTACCATGTTGGCCAGGCTGGTCTCGATCCCCTAACCTTAGGTGATCCACTTGCCTCGGCCTCCCAGAGTGCTGGGATTACAGGCATGAGCCACCTCACCCGGCCCCATATCTGATTTAGAGGAGAGATGAGATTTTAGACTTCAGACATTTGAGTTGATGCTAGAATGAGTTATTAGGTTGGTGCAAAAGTAATTGAGGTTTTTGCCATTGAAAATAATAGCAAAATCTGCAATTATTTTTGCATCAACCTATAAGACTTTTGGGGCTATTAGGACGGAAGGAATGTATCTTGTAAACCTATTCCCTAATATGATAGTGGGCCTTTGGGAGACAATCACTGATTCACCAGAGAAACTTCCAGTCCTGCAAGCTCCATTCATGACAAGTGCCCTAGACAGGTGTACCATTTTAATCTTTTTTTCTTTCTTTCTTTTTTGAGAGCAGGTCTCACTCTGTCACCCAGGCTGAGTACAGTGGCATAATCATGGCTCACTGCAGCCTCAGCCTCCCAGGTTCAAGTGATCCTCCCACCTCGGCCTCCTCAGTAGCTGGGACTACAGGTATGCACAAACACGACCAGCTAATTTTTTTTGATTTTTTTTGTAGAAACAAGGTCTCACTGTGTTGCCTAGGCTGGTCTCAAACTCCTGGGTATCTCAAAGTGCTGGGATTACAAGCGTGAGCCACCATGCCCGGCCCATTTTAATCTTTTATACCAAATTTTTACTGGACATTTTCTACGTTTTGTTTTTTGTTTTGTTTGTTTTGTTTTGGTTTGGTTTGGTTTTTGTTTTTTGAGACAGTTTTGCTCTTATTGCCCAGGCTGGTGTGCAATGGTGTGATCTCAGCTCACTGCAACCTCCGCCTCCCCAGTCCAAGTGATTCTCCTGCCTCAGCCTCCTGAGTAGCTGAGACTAGAGGCGTGCACCACCACATCCGGCTAATTTTGTATTTTTAATAGAGACGGGGTTTCACCATGTTGGTCAGGCTGGTCTCAAATTCCTGACCTCAAGTGATCCACCCACCTTGCCTCCCAAAGTGTTGGGATTACAGGCGTGAGCCACCACGCCTGGACAACATTTTCTATGTTTAGATATGTTTAAATACACAAATATTTACCATTGTGTACAATTGCTTCCAGTGTTTAGTACAGTAACATGCTGTACAGGTTTGTAGCCTAGGAGCAGGAGGCTGTACCAAGCAGCCTGGGTGTGTAGTGTGCCATACATATGATCTAGGTTTGTGTAAGTACACCCTGTGATGTTTGCACAATGATGAAATTACCTAACGACCCATTTCTCAGAACATAATCCGGTTGTTAAGTGATGCATGACCCTACTCAATGTGCTGAATACCTCACTCCAAACCATTTCAGAAAATTCAGATATTATCAACCCTCATTGCACTGCCTTCCATTAGAAACATGGGAAGTTGTTTTGGAAAAGATGTACCTGCCCCTCAACCAGGCCCAGGCACCTGCTGAGCCTACGACAGAAGTTGCTACCCCTACCCCAGGTGAAAGTACAGCAGGACACTCTTTCCAAGTTTATCATGAGAAACTAAGCAAACCACCATCCGATACCCAACCCAGGCCCCTGTTCTACATAGAAGACAGATAGGAATATTCACTCAGATTGATAAGAAAAGCATCCTGCACATCTCAGGATGGTCAAACCTCCATGATTGCTATAACTCTTGAATGACACCTTCCCCCGGAGAAACAGACAAGAGGAAATGGATTGAAATTGATGATAGGCCGGGCATGGTGGCTCACGCCTGTAATCCCAGCACTTTGGGAGGCAGAGGCAGGAGGAGGATCACTTGAGGTCAGGAGTTCAAGATCACCCTGGCCAACATTGCAAAACCCCATCTCTACTAAAAATACAAAAATTAGCTGGGCGTGGTGGTGGGCACCTGTAATCCCAGCTACTCAGGAGGCTGAGGCAGGAGAACCGATTGAACCCAGGAGGTGGAGGTTGCAGTGAGCCCAGATGGAGTCACTGCACCCCAGCCTGGATGACAGAGCGAGACTGTCTCCAAAAAAAAAAAAGAAAAGAAAAGTTGATCATAAAAAGGAACACAATTCTCTTGGTTTTCCTTTAGAAATAACTCAATGCCTTTCAATGAATTTATAGAATCCATCTATTTATGACAAAATAGAGGAGACTCTCTCTCAAGGATGTGCTTCGGTTTCTGTGCAGAAAGGAAAGAGACCAAATCCCTCATTAATGTTTTCACATTTTGTTCTGTGGCAATGATGAGACGATGAGATTGAGAGGCTGTCGGGACTCAAATCAGAAAAACATGAACTAATTCTAGGGCATGTTATTCCATCTAATTTCCATTTGTACCTGAACAAACATGGAACATTTTATCAGCCTGAGAGAGTGAAACCATCAGAGGAAGTTTCCAGAATCAGAGAGAGAAGTGAGTGGCTGCCCAAATCTAAGGGTGGCCTTGGAAGGGCCCTCCTAGGCTGAGGGCTTCTCCTCCCACGGTCCACAAGGACCTCATGACAGCTGGGGCAGCGAGCTGGCTGGCCACTGGCGAGGCTGGAATAGGCATGTTGTACCAACAGCTCTGTGCATGGACTTCTCGGGTGCCCCCTAAAGCTCAGTCAAAGGACTCTCCCCTCAGCATTGCCTAGCATGACAGTTCAGTGCAAATCTGCCATGCAAGTTTGACTTGTATGTGTTTTGAAGGTTTTTTGTTTGTTTGTTTTTTGTTTCTTTTTGAGATGGAATCTTGCTCTGTCACCCAGGCTGGAGTGCAGCAGCACGATCATGGCTCACTGAAGCCTCAGCCTCCCAAACACAAGTGACCCTCCCACTGCATCCTCCCTAGTAGCTTGGACCACAAGAAAGTGCCACCATGCCTGGCTTATTATTTCTTTCTTTTAGGAGATGGGGTCTCACTATGTTTCCCAATATGGTCTCAAATTCCTGAGCTCAAGTAATCCTTCCTCCTTGGCCTTCCACTGAGATTACAGATGTGAGCCACTGCACCAGGCTGAGAATTCTGCCTTGCAGAAGAGTACTCCAGGCAGGTGCGATGGAAGTTCAGCCCTGCCTGCTAGAATGGGACCTCCCCTGCCTACCTCCTGGCACCCATTTCCCCTTTTTTTTCTTTCTTTCTTTCTTTTTTTTTTTTTTTGAGGCAGAGTCTCCCTCTGTTTCCCAGGCTGGAGTGCAGTTGTGTGATCTTGGCTCACTGCAACCTCCGCCTCCCAGGTTCAAGCAATTATTCCTGCCTCAGCCTCCCAAGTAGTTGGGATTACAGGCACCTGCCATCACCCCCAGCTAATTTTTGTATTCTTAGTAGAGATGGGGTTTCACCGTGTTGGCCAAGCTGGTCTCAAACTCCTGACCTCTGATGATCTGCCTGCCTCAGCCTCCCAAAGTGCTGGGATTACAGGCGTAAGCCACCGTGCCTGGCCTAGGCACCCACTTTCTTTGGGATTTGTTTTCCAACCCTCTCCTCCTGCTCCAGCTGCTGGTGAGAGTCTGGCTGAAAATGCATGACCCTCAGTGCACAACATCCAGTCCTCTGTCCTCTGAGGCTTCCGTCCTCAGCTGTGTGTGCCCCTGCCTCATGGGGCCTGCTCCGATGCTAGGGAGTGGCCCAGCTCTGGCACTGCCATGCCTGCAGACTCCTGGGGGCCAGCCTTGGGTCTGCTTCTGGCTTCTCTCCCCAGCTGCAGGCCCATGTCACGGAGTCCCTCCTGTGGTGCCTCAAAGCCAAGCTTGCAAGAATAGGGTACGTGTGCAATGGCACAGGCACAAGTCACTTCAACCATCAGAATCAGGTGCAAGCATGGAAAGTTATAAGGCCGTTGATTTCCACAGCCCAGGATTGAAACTTCTTTCTTATTTATTTGTTTTTGAGAGGAAGTCTCACTCTGTTGCCCAGGCTGAAGTGCAGTGACACGATCTCAGCTCACAGCAACCTGCACCTCCCGGGTTCAAGCGACTCTCCTGCCTCAGCCTCCTGAGTAGCTGGGATTACAGGTGCCCACCACCACGCCCAGCTAATTTTTGTATTTTTAGTAGAGATGGGGTTTCACCATGTTGGCCAGGCTGGTCTCAAACTCCCGACCTCAGGTGATCCACCTGCCTCGGACTCCCAAAGCGCTGGGATTACAGACGTGAGCCACCACACCCGGCCTGAATCTTCTCTTTTAAAATATCCAGGTATATCTCTTTAGTGAAACAAAAGCAATAACCAAAACCAAGTCTTCCACGTAAGAAGGGAAGAATGATTGATGCCAGCCCCTGGCAGAGACGTGGACTGTTTGCACTGGTTTTAATTTAACAACCTCAGAGCACACATGATTCATCAGAATGCTGGGGGCTGGCCAGGTGCCGTGGCTGATACCTGTAATCCCAACACTTTGGGAGGCCCAGGTGGGAGGACCATTTGAGGCCAGGAGTTCAAGGCCAGCCTGGGTTAACAAAAAAAGACCCCATGTCTACAAAAAATATATAAAATAAAACATAAATTAGCCAGAGGTAGTGGCGTGCATCTGTAGTCCCAGCTTCTTGGAAGGCTGGAGGCAGGAGGATTGCTTGAGCCCAGGAGTTGGAGGTTGCAGTTAACCATGATTGTGCCATGGCACTCCAGCCTGGGTGACAGAGTGAGACCTTGTCTTTAAAAAATTTTAAAAATAGACGGGCACAGTGGCTCACGCCTGTAGTCCCAGCACTTTGGGAGGCCGAGGCAGGTGGATCACCAGGTCAGGAGATCGAGACCATCCTGGCTAACACAGTGAAACCCCATCTCTACTAAAAATACAAAAAATTAGCCGGGTGTGGTGGTGGGCGCCTGTAGTCCCAGCTACTCAGGAGGCTGAGGCAGGAGAATAGCATGAACCCGGAAGGCCGGAGCTTGCAGTGATCCGAGATTGCACCACTGCACTCCAGCCTGGGCGACAGAGTGAGACTCCATCTCAAAAAAAAAATTTTTTTTTAAATAACTTTTGCTGGGTTATGATGTCTGTCATGTCGCCTCACGTGCCATTGGCCATTGGCAAGTCAAAAAGCCATCCCTTACACCAATGGGATGAGAAGAAAGTACACCACATTCTAGGGGAGGCAGCAGGGATGGCACAAGTGATTAGTCCAGAGAGGGGCAGTGAATATTTGGGACAAATTATCTAAACTACACTACTGCAGGCCAGGCACAGTGGCTCACACCTGTAATCCCAGCCCTTTGGGAGGCCGAGGCAGGAGGCTCACCTGAGGTCAGGAGTTCGAGACCAGCCTGGCCAACATGGCAAAACCTCGTCTCTACTACAAATACAAAAATTAGCTGGGTGTGGTGGTGAGTGCCTATAAACCCAGCTACCCGGGAGGCTGAGGCAGGAGAATTGCTGCAACCTGGGAGGCAAAGGCTGCAATGAGCCAAGATTGCACCACTCCACTCCAGCTTGGGCAACAGAGCGAGACTCCATCTCAAAAAATAAATAAATAAATAGCCAGATACGGTGGTGCACCCCTGTAATCCCAGCTACTCAGGAGGCTGAGGCAAGAAAATCACTTGAATCAGGAGGCGGAGGTTGCAATGAGGTGAGATCACACCACTGCACTCCGGCCTGGGTGACAGAGTGAGACCCTGTCTCAAAAAAATAAAAATAAAAATAAAAATAAGCTACACTACTGCAGATCCTGGGGAACCTTAGACATCTGAAAGGGGGGCCCTGGTCTGCTGACATCACATCACAGACAAAAATATCAAAGATACAAAAATAATTTGAATCCGCTGGAAGAAAGCTGTGATATAGATATTATGACTCATTCCAAAATGTTCTCGTGGCAGATTAGTATACCTTAAAAGGATAAATCAATCCTGCTCAAACTCAGAAAACCATTTAGGGCCTTTCAAAACCAAAGGAGGTGCCAAGGCATTTTGAAAGGGACCATTAGTGAGAGACATGGCAAGTTACCTCTGACTTATTAAAAAAGCAAATGATTTTATAAATGAGCCCATTACAAAGTATTCATGAGATATTAGAGCTCTGAGAACTGGCTGAATAGGAGGGAATGGAGGACAATTAGGGCAGTTAGAAATCTGTTATTTTGGGAGTTTGCCAAAGGAAATAATTCCTACATTTGTTCTTGGGCAGATAGTTATGATGGCTTTGCAGAGGGCCTGAGTGACAAATCTGGCACTGAAAGAAAAAAAAAGTGGTGATGACACTGTCCCTGACTCAGGGACTCACATCTGGGTTGGGGAGGGGAAGCAAATATTTACAGCAGTAAACCGCAATACCATGTGCTATGGTAATACTAGAAATATGGGCCAGGTGCAGTGGCTCATGCCTGGAATCTCAGCTCTTTTGGGAGGCCAAGACCAGCCTGGGCAACATAACAAGGCCCCCATCTCTACAAAAGCCTACAAAAGTTAGCTGGGCGTGGTGGTGTTCACCTGCAGTCCCAGTTACTGAGGAGGCTGAGGTGGGAGGATTGCTTGAGCCCAGGAATTGGAGGCCTCAGTGAGCTATGATCGCGCCACTGCACTCCAGCCTGGGTGACAGAGTGACACCCTTTCTCTATTAAAAAAAAAAAAAAAAAACGGCCAGGCGTGGTGGCTCATGCCTGTAACACCTGTAATCCCAGCACTTTGGGAGGCCAAGGCAGGCGGATCAAGAGGTCGGGAGATCGAGACCATCCTGGCCAACATGGTGAAACCCTGTCTCTACTAAAAATACAAAAAATTAGCCGGGCATAGTGGTATGCACCTATAATCTCAGCTACTCGAGAGGCTGAGGCACGATAATCGCTTGAACCTGGGAGGAGGAGGTGGCAGTGAGCTGAGATCGTGCCATTGCACTCCACCGTGGGTAACAAGAGCGAAACATCATCTTGAAAAATAAAGAAGTCCGGGCGTGATGGCTCACACCTGTAATCCCAGCACTCTGGGAGGCCAAGATGAGTGGATCACGAGGTCAGGAGTTCAAGACCAGCCTGGCCTAGATGGTGAAACCCTGTCTCTACTAAAAATACAAATATTAGCTGGGCATGGTGGCACGCACCTGTAATCTCAGCTACTCAGAAGTCTGATGCAGGAGAATTGCTAAAACCCAGGAGGGAGAGGTTGCAGTGAGGTGAGATCACGCCACTGCACTCTAGCCTGGGTGACAGAGCAAGACTCCGTCTCAAAAGAAAGAAAGAGAAAGTAAATTCCCCAGGGAAGTACCTTGGCTTATTTCATGAAGAGGTACTGAAGGAAGCAGAGGCATGTAGAGGACTTCCCCACCTTGTGCAGCTATTTGGGCCATGGCATCTGAAATTTATTATTTCAGAGTCACCTCTTTGATGACCTTGGCAGTGGACTGCAGTCATCTGTTTAGGCCTTTCCATGGCCCACGTCAATGCCAGTATTTCTGTCTGTTGCACATTTGATTTCCTTGTTGTTGGCATTTAGAAGGCCCCCTGTTTCCCAGATCACACCACAGGCATGGACCGCAGAGATTGCATCTTGGGAGTCTGTAGAAACGGTCAAGTCCTTGTCCTGTCTTAGGTCCAGAGCTCAGGTTAATGCAGATTTTCCCGGCCTTCTGTGCTGAAGTCCCTGCAGGGAGGCTCTTGGCTGGTTTCCCATAGGTAGACAGCTACACATCCTTGCCCTTCATTGGCGTCTTTTCATGAAGCTCCTGCCGTCTACAAAACATGTCTCCCTTTTCTTCTTGAATCACATCTCTGTTATTGAAACTCTAGAAGTCGACTGGGCATGGTGGCTATGCCTATAATCCCAGCACTTTGGGATGCCAAGGCAGGCGGATCACCTGAGGTCAGGAGTTCTAGACCAGCCTGGCCAACATGGCGAAAACCCGTCTCTTATACAAATACAAAAATGAGCCAAGCATGGTGGCCACTGTACTCCAGCCTGGGCAACAGAGCAAGACTCCGTCTCAGAAAAAAAAGAAAGAAAGAAAGAAAGAAAGAAAGAAAGAAAGAAAGAAAGAATCATGCTTTTATGAGTTCTGTGAGTTGTTTTAGTGAATTATCAAACTTGAGGGCACGGTGGGAACCTCCAAATTTGCAGCCAGTTGGTGAGAAGTACTTGTGGTCTGAGGACACCCAAGCCTGCAGCTGTGTCTAAAGCGAGGGCAGCCTAGTGGGGGCTGGTGGCCTTGACCTGTGGCATTTGAGGTAACATCAGGGAGTTGACATCAGAATTGCATCACACAGGCTGGGCGTGGTGGCTCACGCCTGTAATCCTAGCACTTTGGGAGGCCGAGGCGGGCAGATCACGAGGTCAGTAGATCGAGACCATCCTGGCTAACACAGTGAAACCCCGTCTCTACTAAAAATACAAAAAATTAGCTGGGCATGGTGACGGGCGCCTGTAGTCCCACTCGGGAGTCTGAGGCAGGAGAATGGCGTGAACCCAGGAGGCGGAGCTTGCAGTGAGCCAAGATCGCGCCACCGCACTCCAGCCTGGGTGACAGAGCGAGACTCCATCCCCCCCCCCCAAAAAAAAGACAAAAAACAGAATTGTGTCACACAGGCCAGATGCAGTGGCTCATGCTTGTAATCCCAGCAATTTGAAAGGCAAGGTAAGAGGATCGCTTGAGCTTGAGTCTGAGGCCGCAGTGAGCTATGACCACACCACTGCACCCCAGTCTGGGTGACAGCACAAGACCCCAACTCCAAAAATAAAAAAGAAAAATCACAAAGAATTGCATGGCAGAGTGCCTGTCTTTCACAGCTTTAACTGCTGCAGGAACTTTCTTTTTTTTTTTGAGAGGGGGTGAGGAGACACAATCTCTGCTAGTGATTCTCCTGCCTCAGCCTCCCAAATAGCTGGGATTATAGGCGTGCACCACCACGCCTGCCTAATTTTTGTATTTTTAGTAGAGACAGGGTTTCACCATGTTGGCCAGGCTGGTCTCAAACTCCTGCTGGGATCATAGGCGTGAGCTACCACACCCGGCCACCTTTAGAGTTTTCTTACCGCCTGGTTTTCCTCTCTCAATATCTTTCTGTCATTTCCTGGCTTAAAACTCTAGCTTGGCATCTGGGCGCGGTAGCTCATGCCTGTAATCCCAGCACTTTGGGAGGCCGAGGTGGGTGGATCACTTGAAGTCAGGAGTTCGAGACCAGCCTGGCCAACATGGTGAAACCTTGTCTCTACTATTTTTACAAGTTAGTCGGACATACAGACTGGTGCCTGTAGTCCCAGCTACTTGGGAGGCTGAGGCAGGAGAATTTGTTTGAACCCAGAGGTGAAAGTTGCAGGGAGCCGAGGTTGTGCCACTGCACTCCAGCCTGGGAGACAGAGGAAGACTCTATCTCCAAAACAAACAAACAAACAAAAAAACCCTGTAGCTTGGGATCAGCCTTCTCTTCTATTGTTTTTCTTTAAAAAATAAAAATTAAAAATAGATGTAGATGCTATGTTGCTGAGGCTGGCCTCAAACTCCTGGCCTCAGGTGATCCTCCTGCCATGACCTCCAAAACTGCAGGGATTGTAGGTGTGAGCACTGCACCCAGCCTTATGTTTTTTTCTACATAAAAAACAGCACAGGATTATCTTCCAGAGCTAATAAATATGTTCAAATAACCACAACCCGATTAAGGAAAAATATCACTGGGCAGAAAATAATCAATCCAGACCAATATGATCACAATTGCTGTGAAGGTGAGAAAAGTTCATTTTTATTACGTTTCCCCAAGAGACGCACTCTATTGTTCTCTTGAAAACACACAGCTCATGTCCTCCTTTAGAACACACATCCTCTTTAAAGTAACATACAAACATGCCAAAACAAGGTAAAAAATTACATCTAAATTATCACATTTCAAATATACACGAAATATCAAATAAAAATTTATTTTTACAAGAATTTAGGGGAACTACTACATAGCTATAAATGTAATATATATGTTAACTAAGTATCATAGATAAAAACCATGCTCTCTTCAGCAGCACGTGTAATAATAGATACAAAGATTGAAAGGTAAAAGATTTAGGATGAAAATAATCCTCTCTTAAAAAGGAAAACAAAATTATATGTATGTGTATACAACAGTTATAACACCCATCACACAGCTTTATAGAAACAGCATCTATTCAAAAATACCAGTATTTCCAAAATATTTAAAATAATATTTAAAGTAATAATATTTAAATAAAGAAATATATTTAATAAATATTTAAATAAATAAAATAATATTTAAATAATTCTATGCCCATGTTTTTCAAAATAAACCAATAAAATAGATAGTATATATTAGACATGTTAGTGTATATATCTGAGACATGTTAAAAATCACAACTGAATTCTCACAATTCAGTCACAAACCTAAACAGCAAATAAAAATTTCTATGAGCAGAATTTGGGGGAACTACCAATAGCTATAAATAGAAGAGATTATTATGGAAGTATCATAGATAAAAAGAGTGCTTGCTTCAGGAGCACATATAATAATACAGAAACAAATTTAAAGATAATAAAATATTTAGGATAAAAACAATCGTCTCTTAAAAATGAAAAGAAAATTATGTATATATAACAGCTATAACTCTCATCAAAAAACTACAGGAACAGCATGTTTTCAAAAGTACAACAATTTCCAAACTATTTGAAATAAATCTATGAATAATTCAATGGCCAACATTTTCCAAACAAACCAATAAAATGCAGAGTGTGCATGAAACTATCTGTTACAATCTGTGGCACTGATATTTCGCAAAGAATTCTGTGCCAATCTGAGCCCCTGCCCTGTGCCTTCAAATGCTCCTGGACTGTGGCAACCAAGTCCGTAAGAAAGAGGACCTCCAGGTTCTGCCCCAAGGAGGTGGGCATTCAGCAATATAAAAAGGGTGGTGGTGCTGCCGCAGGAAAGGGTGGAACTGGAAATACTCCTGGTTTCTTGCTTTTCTCCAAGGACTCCTAGAAGGACCCCACCCCCTTCCCCCTACCCCTGCTCCTAGGAGGACAACATGATCACTGTATTCAGCTCCATCAAGAATGGTCCAGGTTCTTCTAGATGATCTGCACAAATGGTTCCTCTCCTCCTTCCTGGTGTCTGCCATTAGCATTGGAATAAAGTTCCTGCTGAAAATCCACATCTCCCCTGGGTCCGGTGTTCTGCAAGTGAGAGAGACGATGTCACACTTCAAGGAGGCAGCTCTCTAGACAGGAAGGTTATTCACATCCCATGTCAAGTCTAGAGTTCAGAGCAATTGAGAAATGCAATTTTATCTCCTGCCTTTCATTCTATACCCTGCTTCTGAACCATCGTGTTCAACTGTGAAACTCACACTTTGGTGACCATGACTCCAAAACTCACTTAATACACCCAAGGTCAGCCCCAGTGATCTGCTTCATAGCAAGGACTTTGGGTGGGTCTGCCCAGGGAGTAGGGCACCCTCAGAGAATGTGGCTTTGGACTTCATCACAGCTGGGGCCTTTTGTGTCACTTAAGATCTAAACTTGTAACCATGCTAGATGTGTTTCTAATGTGATAACATCACAAACCACAAGTCCAGAAGCCTAATCCTTAATCCTACCTCCTCATGATGAAGTCTCATGCTCTGTGCTCACCGTGGTTAGCCACACAAGATGTAAACCAAAGCTTCACTGAACCCTCGACCCAAATCGGTAACTCAAGTGCATCAATCATAATGAACCTCCCCAATCTCAGTATTTATGATTATTTTTGAGGCAGGGTCTCACTCTGTCACCCAGACTGGAGTGCAGTGGCAGGATCAGGGCTCCGTGCAGCCCTGACCTTCCAGGCTCCAGCGATCCTCCCGCCTCAGCCTCCTGAGTAGTTGGGAGTAGAGATGCGTCCCACATCGCCTGGCTAATTTTTGTATTTTTGTGGAGAGGGGATCTCGCCATGTTGCCCAGGCTTGAAGCCGGATCAAGCAATTGGGTTCCTCGGATTTCCAAAATAGACCCCAATATTCTGCCTTTACCCCGGAGGATGCAGATGTACCTTCTCTCAGGCCGATGACCTCAGGCCTCCACGGTCCCTGGAGCTCTAGGAAAGGTGAGCGCGATCTCGCGCCCACACCCAGTGCTCTGGGTCATAAGCCTGGATCTGGAAAAACAAACGCCCTTTGAGAAGACGGGGACTCGCCAGGATACCCCTGTCTCCCCTCATCCAGCCTCCAGCCCACCCAATTCCTCCCCACCTCCTCCACCTCCCCAGGCCCCACTCACCTCCTCCAACTCCTCCGGGGAAACCCAAGCCCTGCCGCTCATGGAACAGAAGAACTGGAACCGAAGTTTCTGGAACAGGGCTATCTGAGAGCGGTTCTTCCTGGCCCTCGGGTTCATGCAACGGCATAACTGGAACCGACGCTTACGGAGCAAGGGTATGCGAGAGCGGGTCTTCCCATACAGGAAGTAGAAGATGTTTTGTTTGGGGTCCTCGTCGTCTTCCTCCATGTCATTGGCCAGGTAGCTGAGGACAGAAATCAGGTTGCTGCTCAGAGGCACCACCAGGAGAGACCTCCGGCTGAGGTCAGCTTCCCAGAGAGGAAGGTAAGGGACCGTCCCTAGCTCAGGACTGGCACCCACCATGCAGAGAGCCACGCCTTCCTCAGGAGGGCTCTGCTGGACAGAGACCTGATCAAGGGCGTCTCCCACTCCTTCAGGATGGAGACAAAAACCCAACTGGTGGCCGAGAGTGGTGGCTTACGCCTGGAATCCCAGCACATTGGGAGGCCAAAGCAGGAGGATCACTTGAGGCCAGGAGTTTGAGACAGGCCTGGGCAACATAGCAAGACCCTCGTCTCCATTAAAAATATAAGAAATATGCCAGACGCGGTGGCTCATGCCTGTAATCCCAGCACTTTAGAAGGCTGAAGCAGGTGGATCGCTTGAGACCAGGAGTTGGAGACCAGCCTGGTCAACACAGAGAAACCCCATCTCTACTAAAAATACAAAAATCAGCCTGGTGCAGTGGCACACCCGTTAGGCCTAGCTACTCAGGAGGCTGAAGCATAAGAATTGTGTGAACCCAGGAGGCGGAGGTTGCAGTGAGTCGAGATTGGGCCACTCCATTCCAGCCTGAGAGGCAGAGCAAGACTCTGTCTCAATAAACAGACAAACAAACAAACTGTCCAGGTGTGGTGGCACAGCCCTGTAGTCGGAGCTAATAAAGAAGCTGAGGTGGGAGGATCGCTTGAGCCCAGGATATGGAGGCTGCGGTGAGCTATGATCTCACCACTGCACTCCAGCTTGGGGGACAGGGCAAGTCTGTCTCAAAAAAATAAAAGAAATTGAATACATTGATATTTTGCCAGGACCCTGCCTTCTACAGGCATCTAGTCTAATGGGACTGGGAGTAATCAAGGCAGATGACCTAATCCCAGTGTCCAGGATGTAACTAGAGAGCTACGGGCATGCAGAAGTTGGAAGATGAGGGAAGGCATCACAGAGGCTGTGGGGTGAACTGACTTCAAGGAATGGGTCCTTCCCTTCAGAGCCACATGTGTGCGGGACACCCAGACAGAAAACACAAACACAAAGTCGAGTGGAGGGCATTTGGAAGGAGCAGTGAAGCCGAGCCAGGAAATACCAAGATGGTGAGCCAATGTGCTTGTAGACATTGTAGAGAGGGTAGAATTGACACTGTGGACCCTGGCCTCGATAGAGAAAGGCATCAGCTAAGGAAGTTGTTCAGGTGGGCAGTGAGGTTGTCGTGCTTTGGAAAGATGTTCAGGCTGCACTAGGAAGCCCCCTGGCTTGGGGAGAGACTCCAGGAGACCCCAGCAGGGAGCATTTGACAGTGGATTCGAGTGATGCGAGGGGGACCTGAACTGTGGCCTCTGTCATGGGAACCCAGAGGAGGTCGATGGCGTTTGTGGTTGATGTGGGAAGGAGAGAGAGAGAAGAACCAGAAATGTCTGCTTGCTGGAGGATGCGGCATGTCCGCTCCTCCACTCCTTTTCTTTTCCCCTTAGGAGCGGTTTATGGTTCCTTTTGTTTTATTCTTTTATTTGTACACTGGCATTGGAGTTTGTTTTTTGGCTTTTTTTTTTTTTTGAGAAAAAGTCTCACTCTGTCACCAAGGCTGGAGTGCAGTGGCTCGACCTTAGCTTACTGCAACCTCCACCTCCTGGGTTCAAAGGGTTCTCTTGCCTCAGCCTCCCGAGTAGCTGGGATTACAGGTGCACACCACCACGCCCAGCTAATTTTTCTAGTTTTAGTAGAGACGGGGTTTGGCCATGTTGGCCAGGCTGGTCTCGAACTGCTGACCTCAGGTGATCCGCCTGCCTCAGCCTCCCAAAGTGCTGGGATTACAGGCATATGCCACTGTGCCCAGCCTGAGTTTCTTTTTAGAAACACCAGTCTATGATAGTATAATCCTCTCTTTTTTGTACACAGAGTAAAGAGGACAAATAGGTGAAAGAATAAATGAAAGGCTGGAATCCCACTTCCTCCGCTGTCCCAGGGCATTGGATATTGATGGATAGGAGGCAGCAAACCACTCACAGAGCCAGGAAGAAATGAATGCGTTGGTATTGCCAGGAGGGGAGGCCGGCCCAGCTGAAATACGCTATGACCATAGCCAGGAGATACTGATGGAGAGAAAGGAACACAGAGAGGGAGAGGTCACATCTTGGAAGAGGAAGATTGTGGAGAGGGGGAATGAGGGTCTGGGGAGGGGCTGCCCATCAGAGAAGGGACCTCAGTGTTGGGGTGACTGTACTCATTTGGAAATTGCGGGATGGAGGGGTATTCGAAGGTCAGATGCAAATCCGAGAAGCCAGAGGAAGGGTTTTGGGTGATGCTCCCAGGATGGTGGGCTCCGATGGGATCTTTGGAGGGGGTGTGTCTAGGTCGGCTGGTGTCAGGAGGGTCTTTTGTGTGCCAGGCAGAGAACTGTCCGAAGAGCTGAGAGTAGAGGGGCCAGGAGCTTCAAGGCTGCGGCCAGACTGTGGCCCAGAGCTCAGATCCCAAAGGACCCATAGGAGAGGCAGGGGCCACTCATTCACTCTGCAAGAGACCAGCAGAATCCTGAGGGAGATGCTGGCAAATCATAAAAAGACCAAGAATAGCTCGGAGTGGTGGCTCAAGCCTGTGATCCCATTACTTTGAGAGGTGGAGACAGGAGGATCACGTGAGCCCAACAGTTTGAGAACAACCTGGGCAACTAGTGAGACCCTGTTTCTACAAACATTTCAAAAATTAGTTGAGCATGGTGGCATGTGCCTAGTCCCAGCTCCTCAGGAGGCTGAGGAAAGAAGATTGCTTGAGCCCAGGAATTAGAGGCTGCAATGAGCTATGATCATTCCACTGCAGGCCATCCTGGGGAACAGAGCTAGACTCTGTCTCAGAAAAAAAATTTGTGGGTGCCAAGACTCAAGACCATGGGAGCTGGTCGGGCACAGTGGCTGACGTCTATAATCTCAGCATTCTGGGAGGCCAAGGCGGGTGGATCGTCTGAGGTCAGGTGTTCAGGACCAACCTGGCCAGCATGGCAAAACCCCGTTTCTACTAAAAACACAAAAATTAGCCAGGCGTGGTTGTTCATGTCTGTAATCCCAGCTGCTTGGAGGCTGAGGCAGGAGAATCACTTGAACCCGGGAGGCATCGGCTGCAGTGAGTCAAGATCGAGACACTGCCCTCCAGCCTGGGCAACAGAGCAAGACTCTGTCTCACAAAAAAAAAAAAAAAAAAAAAAAAAGACTGTAGGAGCATCTGGTGGGAGGTGGTGGAGGGAGAACTGTGGGTTTGGAAGCTGCGCCCTCCCCCCAGCCATGCGTTGGAACAGGAACAGTTACATGGAGAACAACCTTACCTTGTCCGACACCCTCAGATCTTTGTCCCAGGCCAGGAATCTTTTAATGACAGGATCCTCTGTGATTAGAGAGCAGATGTCAGTGTGAGAAGGACAGGGTTTCCATGGGAGCAGCAGGGCAGCGAGGAGAAGTGTGCCTCCCGGGGGGAAGTCTCAGGATTGTGGCCGAGGTTAAGGTGGATGGGAGAGGGGAGAATGACTTTCACTGGGCAAGGGAGAGAGGCTCCTGCTCTGAGACTCCCCTGAGAAGAGGCCGAAGGAGGCCCTGGGTGTGAGAATCTACAGGATGTAGAGCTGGGAATCAGCCAGGACCCCCTCCAGCAGACACGGAGGGACCGCTGCAGAGTCATAAAGGAATTCCCATCATTTCCTCATGAGACAGTCACACATCAGGGTGTGACCATGGCCTTGGGATCCCCCACTATGGATGGAGACACTTAGGTTTAGAAAAGTCGGTAAGAGACATTAAGTTCCAGAGGGCACAGCTGAAACCACTTTCTTTGTTTATTGGTTTTGTTTTTCTTTATTTGATTTTTATTTTTATTTATTTATTAATTTATTTTGAGACAGAGTCTTGCTCTGTGGGCCAGGCTGGAATGCAGTGGCCTGATCTTGGCTCACTGCAACCTCTGCCTCCCGGGTTTAAGCGATTCTCCTGTCTCAGCCTCCCGAGTAGCTGGGATTACATGCATGAGCTACTGTGCCCAGCCTTGGTTTTTCTTTTGAGATAGGGTTTTGCTCTGTCACCCAGGCTGGAGTGCAGTGATGTAGTCATAGCTCACTGCAGCCTCAAAGTCCTGAGTTCAAGCAATCGTCTTGCCTCAGCCTCCCAATGTGCTGGGATCTCAGGCGGGAGCCACCGCGCCTGGCCCGAAACCAAGCTTTCTTATCCCAAGCGCTGACCTTTATCAAGTTGACCTAATCCTTTATCATCTCCTAAGTGTCCCTCATGAGTGATCACTTCACATTCCTCCCACATGGAGAGCTCACCCACTGGGGCATATTTTTCCCATTGGAAAAGTGTGGTTATTGGAAGTTTCCTGTTTTTGGAAAGAACAGGATTGGAGGTGCTCTCTGGGGTGTCCTCCTACCAAGCAGCCTGTTGAAGGCCTCGTGGTGCTCAGGGAGCACGAGCGACACTCGCCGTCGCTTCAGCTTCATCTTGAGGCCACACAGCATCTCCGCCACCCAGATCTCCTCAGGCTCAGGGGCGAGCACCTTCTGTGGCTCCTCCTCCAACGACTCCTCAGATTCGTCCCACCACTCCATCTTCCTTTTCCAGCAAAAGGACCTATGCGGGGGGCTGGGATCTACCCCAGGGGCTGAGTAAAGAAACCAGGCCACGGTGTAATGCTTCTGCAGTTGATCACACTAGAGCCCGACCCAAAACCCCAAACCACTCTCCATCCTCCCCAGCCTCGCAGACTGCTGGCTTCTCCAAGCCATCTTTCCTTCTGTCTGTCTCCTCTGCTGAGCTCCATGTGCCGCTCCTTCTCCCCATTCTCCCGTTTCTCTGTCCTCAGAACACTTCCTCATACCCTTCCCTGGTCCCTGGCTCTCTGAGTCCCTTTTTTTTGTTGTTGTTGTTGTTGTTGTTGTTGAGAAACAGTCTTGCTTTGTGGCCTAGGCTGGAGTGTAGTGGTGCGATCTTGGCTCACTGCAACCTCTGCCTCCTGGGTTCCAGTGATTCTCCTGCCTAAGCCTCCCAAGTAGCTGGGATTACAGGTGCCCACCAGAACGCCCAGCTCATTTTTGTGCTTCTAGAAGAGACAGGGTTTCACCATGTTGGCCAGGCTGGTCTCCAACTCCTGGCCTCAAGTGATCTGCCTGCCTGGCCTCCCAAAGTGCTGGGATTACAGGTGTGAGCCACTGCACCCTGCCTCAGTACCTCCATTCTTCCCACACACCCTCCTCACGTGCTCCTTCCTGACTTCTGGGCCCTTCCTTCCTTCTTTTTTTTTTTTTTTTTTGAGACAGCGTCTCACTCTCTCACCCAGAATGGAATGCAGTGGCGCTATCTTGGCTCAAAGCAGCCTCTTCCACCTGGGTTCAAGCGATTATCCTGTCTCAGCCTCCCGAGTAGCTGGGATAACAGGCATGCCTGGCTAATTTTTGTATTGTTAGTATAAATGAGGTTTCGCTATATTGGTCTGGTTGGTCTCAAACAACTGACCTCAAGTGATCCACCCATCTCAGCCTCCCAAAGTAACGGGATTACAGGCATGAGCTACCACACCCGGCCTTCGTTTTTCTTTTGACACAGGGTTTTGCTCTGTCACCCAGGCTGGAGTGCAGTGGTGCAGTCATAGCTCACTGCAGCCTCAAAGTCCTGAGTTCAAGCAATCCTCTTGCCTCAGCCTCCCAACGTGCTAGGATCTCAGGCGTGAGCCACTGCACCTGGCCCGAAACCAAGCTTTCTCATCCCAAGCGCCAACCTTTATCAAGTCTAGCCTAGTCCTCTATCGTCTCCTAAGTGTCTCTCATGAGTGATCACTTCTGAGTCCTCCTGCGTGGAGAGCTCACCCACTGGGGGCGTATCTTTCCCATTGGAAAAGTGTGGTTATTGGAAGTTTCCTCTTTTTAGAAAGAACAGGATTGGAGGTGCTCTCTGGGGTGTCCTCCTACCAAGCTGACTGTTGAAGTCCTTGTGGTGCTCAGGGAGGATGGGTGACACTCGCTGTTGCTTCAGCTTCATCTTGAGCCCACACAGCGTCTCCAGTACCCAGGTCTCCTCAGGCTCAGGGGCGAGCTCCTTCTCCGGCTCCTCCGCAGATTCATCTGACCACTCTCTCTTCCTTTTCCAGCCAAGGGACCTACATGGGGGGCTGGGATCTACCCCAGGGGCTGAGTAAAGAAACCAGGCCACCGTGTAATGCTTCTGCATCTGATCACCTTAGACCCCGACCCAAAACCCCAAACCACTCTCCACCCTCCCCAGACTCGCAGACTGCTGGCTTCTCTAAGCCATCTTTCTGATTTTCTCCTCTGCTCAACCCCATGTGCCACTCCTTCCCCTCCCCATTCTTCTCTCTCTCTGTCCTCTGAACACTGCTTCATGTCCTTCCCTGGTCCCTGGCTCTCTGAGTCCCTCCTTTTTTGTTTTGTTTTGACACAGAATCTTGCTTTGTCACCCAGGCTGGAGTGTAGTGGTGCAATCTCAGCTCACTGCAACATCCATCTCCAGGATTCCATTTATTCTTCTGCCTCAGCCTCTCAGGTAGCTGGGATTACAGGTGCCTGCCATAATGCCCAGCTCAATTTTGTACTTTTAGTAGAGACAGGGTTTCACCATGTTGGCCAGGCTGGTCTCAAACTCCTGACCTCAAGTGATCCACCTGCCTTGGCTTCCCAAAGTTCTGGGATTACAGGTGTGAGCCACTGCACCCAGCCTGAATTTCTCCATTCTTCCCACACACCCTCCTCAGGTTCTCCTTCCTGACCGCTGACCCTTCTTTTCTTTTCTTTTTTCTTTTTTTTTTTGGAGTGCAGTAGCGTGATCTCAGCTCACTGCAACCTCTTCCTCCCAGTCTCAAGTGATTCTCCTGTCTCAGCCTCCTGAGTAGCTGGGATTACAGGTGTGCACCACTACCACTTGGCTAATTTTTATACTTTTAGTAGAGATGGGGTTTCACTATATTGGCCAGGCTGGCCTTGAACTCCTGACCTCAGGTGATCCGCCCGCCTCGGCCTCCCAAAGTGCTGGGGTTACAGGCGTGAGCCACCGCACCCGGCCCCCTTCCTTCGTCTTAGTCAATCCTATCCCACCTCTTCTTCCACCAGTCCCCTCACCTGATGGTCCCAACACTTCATCATCCACCACCTCCTGGAGGGGGTACCCCGAGGTGCTCCGCTGGGGACTCTGCTCATTCTGGGGGTGCGGTTGACGGCTGGTCGTGATCTTTCCCGTAATCTGTCCCCTCTTACGGAACCTAGTCTCCGTTCTGTCCATGGCCTTCTTCTGGACACTGCTAGGATCCAGAAGACTATGTTATCAATTCTCAAGCCTAGGAGAAGTCAGGAGTGGAGAATAGCTCTGAGAAGATACTGTTGTCCAACTGATCTCCAGGCACCACGGAGTCCGGTCCCTCCAATCAGGAAGGTCGGAATCTCTGATGTCATGGCTCATGCCAACCTGGCAACCAGTTTGAAAAAAAACACATGTAACTGCCAGGCTGATCTCTTGTCCTGGAGATCCTGGGTGAATGGTATCTCCTGCCACTGTCCCAACCTCAGACCATTGTCCAAAAGCATCTTCAGGGACTCCACATCCCTCTGTTCCCTGTCCCAGCAGAGGCTGTGTCCTCTCCACTCAAAGCCTGAAGCATGTTGGGGTCTCTTCGTCTCTGTACATGCCCATTTCAGAGTCCAGTCTGGTGGGAGAGGGAACAGAGTGGGAAAGAAAACTAGGGTAAGCAGAAACGATGAAACCTTATAAGAGTGAGATTATCATGTACAAGAGTGAGATTATCATGTACAAGAGTGAGATTATCATGTACAAGAGATCCCAGGAATACTGACTTGATGAAAAAGTCACATCAGAGCACTCAGTTTGGCAGAGGTTTTCTGCCGAATGTTTACTCACATTCACTGTCCGAGATTCTATACTGGGGGTACACACGTCCTCTGCCCTAAGGCAATTTTGAGTCCAAGAGACATTTTGAGGCCTAAAAATCATAGGAAACTGCCCCTGAGCTCACACATATTTCCAATGGTGTCCCCAATTTCAGGGAATCCATGGATTACCTAAGCCAGCCCCTCCAGTTCGGCTAAGAAACTCTAGTCTATATATCAAGTTTTGTATCATATGTATTGCTCTGAACTCAGAAATTTCCCTTCCATTTATGGATTCTATGAATAAAATATCACATGTACAAAAAGACTAAGTCAAAAAATTTCAGCTGTGCACAGTGGCTCATGCTTGTAACCCCAGCACTTTGGGTGGCCAAGGGAGGAAGATTGCCTGAGGCCAGCAGTTCAAGACCAGTATAGGCAACATAGCAAGAGCCCATCTCTAAAAAAACAAAACCAAACCAAATTAGCCAGGTGTGGTGGCTGGCACCTGTGTTCCAACTACTTGGGAGACTCATGTGACAGGAAGATCACTTGAGCCCAGGAGTTAGAAGCTGCAGTGAGCCATGATCTTGCCACTGCACTCCAGTCTGGGCAACACAGCAAGATATTGTGTCAAAAAAATTTTTTTTGATAAAAAATGAAAGAGTTACATGACATTCAGAGACCATCCAAAAAACCTGTGGGTTCCCGGCTGGGCTCAGTGGCTCATGCCTGTAATCCCAGCACTTTGGGAGGCCAAAGTGGGTGGATCACTTGAGGTCAGGAGTTTGAGACCAGCCTGGACAACATGGTGAAACTCCATCTCTACTAAAAATACAAAAAATTAGCCAGGCATGGTGGTGGATGCCTGTAATCGCAGCTACTCAGGAGAGGGCGCTGGAGAATCATTTGAACTCATGGTGCGCAGGTTGCAGGGAGCCAAGATCGCACCATTGTGCTCCAGCCTGGGCAACAAGAGCAAAACTCCATCTCAAAAAAAATAAAGAACCTGCGAGTGAGTTCCCACACATTTTCCTAATGGGCTGCTGCTTTCCTAGGAGTCTCTCGCTCATAGAAAAGGCACACACTGAAAGAGGAAGCCGATCCCATTGCTGTGGAAGTCCCATTGTTAGGAAGCTCTGCTTTTCTGGAGTTCAAATTCGCATTCATGATGCTTTAAACCGTCAGAGCTGGGTGGGTCCTCCTACAACAAAATAGTTTGCTCTCTCTCTCCTAGTTAACAGGCTTTCAAATATTAGAAGATCAACGTTCTGACCCCATTAAAATTTCTCTTTTGTGGAATGAAAAGCTCTGATTTAACCCATCTTCAAGCCTGGTTTGCATATTCCTCTCTCTTCCGGCCACCTTGTCTAGACACACTACACTGAGGCTGTGCCCATCGTAAATGATGTTGATACGTTGTCAAAAAATTGGCAAACCAGGCGCGGTGGCTCATGCCTGTAATCCTACCACTTTAAGAAGCAGAGGCAGACAGATCACCAGAGGTCAGAAGTTCGAGACCAGCCTGTCCAACATGTTTAAATCCGTCTCTACTAAAAATACAGAAAAAATGAGCTGGGCGTGGGGGTGCACATCTGTAATCCCAGCTACTTGGGAGGCTGAGGCAGGAGAATTGCTTGAACCTGGAAGGCAGAGGTTGCAGTGAGCCGAGATTGCACCACTGTACTCCAGCCTGGGTGACAGAGTGAGACAGCATCGCAAAAAAAAAAAAAAAAAAAAAAGGCTAAACAGCCCAGATTTGGTCTGATATGTTCAGAAAAAAGCAAAACAGTCACCTCTCACCTTTTCTTTTCCCGCAGTGATGCAGTTGAATACAACAATGGCTGTAGGTATGCTGCAGAAATGTCATTCAAGTGAAACAGAAGGGTTTCCTGGCCAGACACAGTGGTCACTCCTGCAATCTCAACACTTTGGTTGGCTAAGGTGGGAGGATTTCTTGCGGCCAGGGGTTCAAGGCTGCAGTGAGCTGTGATCCACCACTGCATTCCAGGCTGGGCATCAGAGTGAGGCCTCTCTCTAAAAAAAAACCCTTCACTCCCCAAAAAAAGGGATTTGCAAATACCAGCCTTTCAGCATGAGGATCACATGGAGGAACGTTAAGATACAGATGCTGGGACCCAGCCCTATTGATTGTAATTCAAAAACTGAGGTGGGGCCTGATTTAGCTCCCTCATTGGAATCCATTCAGATTTGAAACTCTCTGGGTTGGACAGTGCAAGAGAGATCCTAAAGAAAGCAAAATCACTATGGACTGAAATGAGCAGACAAGGTTTTCTGAGCATGGTGAAATATAATCTGGGCCTCACTTGGGAGGGCTGTGGCCAGGCCTTGAGTGCTTGGCTCAGTGGGACCTTCTGAAACAGCCTCGAAGCCACACCCCCTCTTCATTTTTTAGTGGATGACCCCCTCCAGTGGCTTTGGTGCTGATGAGAATCAGTCGACCTGCAGCGGAAGTTCAGTCCAAGTCTCAGCCCAGCAGCCTCCCCACACCTGTCCAAGGTCTGGTCATGCTGCCATCTCTGCGGTTCTCTGTGGAGTCGTGGTTTCTGTACCTTGAAGAGAACTTCCCCTTGTGGGACCCAGAAACCCAGTGAACCCTCAGGAAAAAAGGGAATGAAATTACCGAAGACAACTCTCTGGCAGGGAGAGGGAAAAGAGGCTCTTTGTTTTTGTTTTTTATTTTTCATTTTTTTATTTTTTGAGACAGAGCTTCACTCTTGTTGCCCAGACTGGTTTGTAATGGCTCAATCTCAGCTCACTGCAACCTCTGCCTCCCATGTTCAAGCACTTCTCGTGCCTCAGCCTCCAGAGTAGCTGGGACAATAGGCACACACCACCACACCCAGCTAATTTTTGTATTTGTGGTAGAGATGGGGTTTCACCATGTTGCCCAGGCTAGTCTCGAACTCCTGCCTCAAGCAATCCACCTGCCTTGGCCTCCCAAAGTGCTGGGACTACAGATGTGAGCCACCATGCCCAGCCCTCACTGTATGGATTTTCTAAAAAAAAAACAAGATTACATTTGTCTTACTTGCCAAAAGGGAAATTAACCTTATCTCCTCTCCTTTTTAAAGAGTATTTCCTTGATAAACCTTGTAATATAAATAACTTCTTTTGTGCCTTTGATATGTATTTAAATCTTTTAAAAAGGTAAATGAACTTCTTGCCAACATTACAACCCAGGAATTTTTTTTTTTTTTTTTTTTGGAGACAGAATCTCGCTCTGTCACCCAGGCTGGAGTGCAGGGGTACAATCTTGGCTCACTGCAACCTCCACTTCCCGGATTCAAGCAATTCGCCTGTCTCAACCTCCTGAGTAGCTGAGACTACAGGCACCTGCCACCACACCTGGCTAATTTTTGTATTTTTAGTAGAGACAGGGTTTCACCTTGTTGGTCTGGCTGGTCTTGAACTCCTGACCTCAAGTGATCCACCAGCCTCGGCCTCCCAAAGTGCTGAGATTATGGGCGTGAGCCACTGTGCCTGGTCACAAACCAGGAATTTTTTTCTTAAGAGCCTAAGACTCTTGTCTTTGAGATGTAAACCTCGAGGAAGGTAGTGTCCCTATCTTCCTGTTGCCTAGGGAGTTTAGCCCAGGCACCTTGAGCTGTTACTACCTGCTTGTCAAGGAGATGTGAGAAGTTTTATTTTTTCATTGGATACAGGTAATTAACTAGCATGGATGGCCACGTTGATTTCCAGGTGAATTTAGGATGAATGTTTAAGAATGCATAGCAGGCCAGGGGCGGTGGCTCACACCTGTAATCCCAGCACTCTGGGGGACTCCGAGACGGGCGGATCACTTGAAGCCACACAGAAATTGAAAGAAGGAGTTTGAGTCCAGCCTGGCCAGTATGGCGAAACTCTGTCTCTACTAAAATACAAATATTAGCTGGGCATGATGGCACATGTCTGTAATTCCAGCTACTCGGGAGGCTTAGGCATGAGAATAACTTGAACCCAGGAGGTGGAGGTTACAGTGAGCCAAGAAGATCACACCACTACACTTCAGCCTGGATGACAGAATGAGACCCTGTCTCAAAAAAAAAAAACCACAAGAAACAAACAAAAAAAACTGCATAGCAAGTCCTTTTGCATGAGGATGAGTTACTATTTATCTTGAGAGCGTGTATGTAATGGATTGTATCTGCCAGGCTATATAAAAAGGATGCTTTGGCCGGGCGCCATAGCTCACACCTATAATCCCAGCACTTTGGGAGGCCTAGGCGGGCGAATTACGAGGTCAGGATTTCGAGACCATCCTAGCTAACATGACGAAACCCCATCTCTACTAAAAGTACAAAAAATTAGCCAGGTGTGGTGGCACGTGCCTATAGTCCCAGTTACTTGGGAGGCTGAGGCAGGAGAATCGCTTAAACCGGGGAGGCAGAGGTTGCAGTGAGCCGAGATCGCACCACTGCACTCCAGCCTGGGCGACAGAGCAAGATTTTGTCTCAGAAAAAAAAAAAAAAAAAAAAGGAGGGTTTATTTCTCTTTGCATCTCATTAATGGATCACCTGTGATGGGCATCACAGTCTGGTTTAATGCTTATTCAATAAACAATAAAATTGTTTTCTTTATTCTCTGAATTTGTGGAGAGAATATTCTGGGTTAACAGAATAATCTATTTATCTATTTATAAATAATCTATTTATTTATTTATTTATTTTGAGATGGAGTCTTGTTCTGTTTCCCAGGCTGGAGTGCAGTGACCTGATCTCGGCTCACTGCAATCTCCACCTCCCAGGTTCAAGTGATTCTCCTGCCTTAGCCTCCCGAGTAGCTGGGATTACAGGCACGCGCTACCACACCCAGCTAATTTTTGTATTTTTAGTAGAGACAGGGTTTCATCATGTTGGCCAGGATGATCTCTATCTCTTGACCTCGCGATCTGCCCGCCTCGGCCTCCCAAAGTGCTGGGATTACAGGCGTGATCCACCACGCCCGGCTACAAATTCTATTTTCTTTTTCTTCCTTGGAAAGCATCGCTGGGCATTTATCCTGTCCTAGTATTTGAGTGAAACTTCTCAGCATTTCAGAGCAGTGACCATGATACACCCTTTCCTTTCCTTCTCCTTATGGGAAACTCGGTTCTGACCCAGAGGACTTGGGCTCCAGGACCCAGTAACGCAGCCCTGGACTTGACCCTAAAAGGGAGTAAAGACAAAGGTGAAGTTCAGTCCGGGGTTCAGGGCTGCCAAAGCCCATAGCCTGGAGCTCCTTAACCTTTAAGCGGGGTAGAGACATTTAAAACGGCCCCTAAACTTGGAGTGCGCGTAAAGCTCGTAGGCTGGAGCTTCTTAACCTTTAGGCAGGGTAGAGACATTTAAGACGGCCCCTAAACATGGGGGGCGCGTAGCCTCATGGGAAATAGAATCCATTACTTGTCCCGGGACCAGCGGTGGGTGTCCTGGGAGGCGGACTTCCGGTGCACTCCTGCGCGTGTGCACCTCTCCCTGCGTGCGTGTTCGCGCGTGCGTGCTCGTACATGCGCGCCACCTCCGCACTGCCCTCACTTCCTGCGCGTCTTCAGGTCATCGCTTGCTCTCGTTCCCAGGCTTTGGCCTCTAGTGGACGAGAATCACCGAGTCTGCGGGGCTGGACGCTGACCGCCCGAGCCAGCACCTAGGCGGGCGGGAGCTGTGCGGCCCAGGGTTCGCGCGGGCCGGGTAGAAGCTCGAGCCGGGACCCCCGAGCGTGAACCCCGGAGCCGGCGGCGCTCGGGCCAGAGGGGCTGGGCGGGAGGTGGCGAAGGTGGCGGCGGAGGCGAGGGGGTGGCGGGACCTGGGCCTGGCCCGTGTGTGTGTCTTCGGCGGCCTGGCCCCGGCCGTCGCTGTACGGTGAGCCCCAGGGAGGCGGATCTGGGCCCCGAGAAGGACACCCGCCTGGATTTGCCCCGTAGGCCCGGCCCGGGCCCTTCGGGAGCAGAACAGCCTTGGTGAGGTGGACAGGAGGGGACCTCGCGAGCAGACGCGCGCGCCAGCGACAGCAGCCCGCCCCGGCCTCTCGGGAGCCGTGGGGCAGAGGCTGCGGAGCCCCAGGAGGGTAAGTCTTGGGTTTTCGGGCTGGAGCGAGAAAGGCCTGGGTGAAGTCACCGTGTGTTGGGGACCTTAGAGTGTGGGGCAGAGGGAGGGTCCCGATTGCTCGCCGGAGAGACGTGTGTTGGGTTTGAGGGCAGGGTCGGGCTGCACCGAACAGGCGCTGCATGGGAAGATCTGGGAGGACGAGGCTTACGGGGGCGTGGAGGGTGTCACCAGCCTCAGCTGCGGACGTCGTCTCCACTCCCCCTAACCCCTAACAGTCCTTCCTCCTCCTCTCCGTGCTCCAGATTTCGACCGCCTCTAAACGTCCGTCAGCACTTCTATTCTCTCACTTAAGTGTCTGCTGATTCCCCCCTTAGATCTGCCCTAGGAGAATCTTAGTAATGCAGGAACAGTCTGCAGGGATTCTCTCCTGCTGCCTCAGTTGCTAGGGGAAGAGACTGGGCCTTAGCAGGTGGGTGACTTGACCAGGTCACCAGCTTTGTGGGTAGAGCTGCTCACAGTAGAACTCAGGAGTCTTATCTCCCAGGCCAGTGTTCTATCTCTCGTATCCTAGTTTTCTTAATAGAAGATTATTAGGTGCAGCAATAACCAAGTTCAGTTAGATAATTTAGAAACAAAACCATATTTTATACACATTCATTTCATTTCATTTCTGAGAGCTCACATACTCAATTCCTATGGCTTATTTTATTTTAAGCAGTTTAAAGAGACAATAAGAAAATGTGGGCGGGATGCAGTGGCTCACACCTGTAATCCCAGCACTTTGCGGGGCTAGGGCAAGAGTATCCCTTGAGACCAGGAGTTAGAGACCAGCCTAGACAACATAGGGAGACCCTGACTACAAAAAATACAAAAGTCGCCAGGCATGCTGGGATGCATCTGTGGTCCCAGCTACTCAGGAGGCTGAAGTGGGAGGATGGATGGAGCCCAGGAGGTCGAGGCTGCAGAGAGCCGTGAATGCACCACCGCACTCCAGCCTGGGTGGCAGATTGAGACCTTGTCTCAACCAACAAACCACAAAAAACATGAGCCGTATAATGGGAATCTTTTTTCTTTTTGCACCTTGTATTTGATGATGATGGCAGACTATTTGTAAAAGGAGTCGTGTTACCCATGAGAGTCTAACTCATCTAATTACTACCTGATAATCTTAGAGTTACAGGCCCATGCTTCCCCTATCAATCTTTTTTTTTTTTTTTTTTTTGAGACAGTGTCTCTCACCCAGTCTGGAGTGCAACAGCGTGGTCTCGGCTTACTGCAACTTCCACCTCCCAGGTTCAAAGGGTTCTCGTGCCTCAGCCTCCTGAGTAGCTGGGACTACAGGCATGTGACACTATGCCTGGCTAATTTTTTTGTTATTTTTAAGTAGAGACGGGGTTTTGCCATGTCGGCCCAGGCAGGTGGATCACTTGAGGCCAGAATATAAGACCAGCCTGGCCAACATGGCGAAACCCTGTATCACTCTTTTAGACCCTTCTGAGTGTTTGCAGGTTGAGTGTTCACAGGGTGTTAGCCTATTGAGCTTTCTTTTGTGGTTCTTATGCAGGTGATTTCTGCCTTTGCAGGCCGGAGCCCTCATGACTTCAGTGACCTGCTTCTGCTCCTCTAGGTCTATCAGCCACAGTCTCTGCAAGTTTTCAAGAGCAGCAGAAAATGAACACATTGCAGGTGAGTTTTCCTACTTGTGTATATGTTCCTCAACTTTATTTTATGATGCATTTTAAGAGGTTTGTACGGATTCATACTTTTTTTTTTTTTTTTTTTCGAGATGGAGTCTTGCTCTGTTGCCCAGGCTGCAGTGCAGTGGCATGATCTCGCTTCACTGCAACCTCCACCTCCTGGGTTCAAGTGATTCTCCTGCCTCAGCCTCCCGAGTAGCTGGGATTACAGGCGTGCGCCACCATGCCCAGCTACTTTTTTGTATTTTTAGAAGAGATGGGGTTTCACTATGTTGGCCAGGCTGTTCTCAAACTCCTGACCTCAGGTGATCCTCCCGCCTCAGCCTCCCAAAGTGCTGGGATTACAGGCATGAGCTGCCGAGCCCAGCCAGGATTCATACTTTAAAATGGGAATGTGGAAATAGACATTATCCTGTAAAATGTAGTTAGTGTGGCAGATCAGCACCAAAAATGATTTGTGAAGCTTGTATGTATGGGTAGTATATTTTAAGGCTGTTGAAATTGAGCTGCACCCAGGACTGATATTCTTGGCAGTCATCACAAAAGGAAAATGCCATCTGTATTAGTCCATTCTCACACTGCTATAGAGAAATAACCAAGACTGGGTAATTTATAAAGAAAAGAGGTTTAATTGGCTCACGTCTGCAGGCTCTATCATAGGAAGCGTGGCTGAGGAGGCCTCAGGAAACTTACAGTCAGGTGGAAGGTGAAGGGAAAGCGGGTGCATCTTCCATCACCAGAGCAGGAGGAAGAGGGAACATTGGGGATTACAGTTGAACGTGAGATTTGGGCGGCGACACACACCGAAACCATATCACCATCCATGACATCGTTTGCATTGATTATAAGGAGAAACCAGTTTTGTTACTTGTGGATTTAAAAGATTTTCTAGGACTTGGAAAAATTTCTTCATTCAAGTTGATATAATTGTGGATAGCTTTCCTAATAACAACCATTAAATTACTGTAACTTATGGCTTATTCTTGGTGCTTATGTAAGCAGAGGGCCTGCTGCCCAAGGAGAACTTGGTGCATATAATTTTTCCAGGGACGGAAATACCGTGATCCAAGTAAACAATTCTGTTTTTACTGTTGAGTCCTAGATCATGGGGGGAATGAATGACGTGATCATCCGTCAAATATTTGTTCGTCTTTTTGTTCGGGTTGCACAGCAAACAATACAAACAGTTACTCTCTTGTGAAGATTTCCTCATTTCTGTTTCTCATTTCAGTTCTCAGTGTTTTCGTTTTGTCCTTTTCACTTTGCTAAGTCAGTCAGTAAAGATGACCAGTGATTTAATTGCAGTCAAATCCAGCGGGCATTTCCTAGCCCCTTCCTCACAGGACCCTTTGTCTGCCTTTGACATCCGTTACTTTCAAACTGATAGTTGCTCCATGGAGTCTCTCTTTTCTTGGCTTTTAAAAAGATTCATCTGTAAGTATTTGTTTGTCTTTAAATGGTGAAGTCTGTTTTGTTTTGTTTCTTTTTTTCTTTTTTTGAGATAGGGTCATGCTCTGTCACCCAGGCTGGAGTGTAGAGACGTGAACACAACTCACTGCAACCTCAATCTCCCGGGCTCACACGATCCTCTTGCCTCAGCCTCCCGCATAGCTGGGACTACGGGTGCACGCTGCCACGCCTCGCTAATTTTTTTTGTATTTTAGTAGAGACTGGCTTTCACCGTGTCATGCATGTTGAACTCCTGAGCTCAGGCAGTCTGCCCGCCTCAGCCTCCCACAGTGCTAGGATTACAGGCGTGAGCCACTGCTCCCGGCCTAGAAATGCATTCTCACTGTATTGCTCAGGCTGGTCTCAAACTCCTGGCCTCAAGCAGTCCTTTCACTTTAGCCTCCCAAAGTGGTAGGATTACAGGTGTAAGCCACCACACCTGGCCAGTAAGGAATCTTTTTAAAAGGGGCTAGGAATAACCCATAATACTGTCTTCCTTAATACACGTGGCAGTTGCGTTAAATCTTTTAATAGTTCCCATAGTATGTCTCCTGCGTGCTCATTGTTTTGAAGAAACTGGGTTGGTTATCCTCAGTTTGGATTGTGTTACCCTTGTTTCACCTTTAGCACATTTTTAAAAAATATCTTGTATGCCTTGGTAAAATTGGTAGTTTGATCTGGAAGTCTAATAAGGTTTATGTTCAGTTCTTTTCACACAACTATACCATACGTGGCATTTGTCTACTTCTGGAGGCACGTGTTACCTTCTTTGTTTTTGTGAAGTTAAGAACTATTGACTGTTGATGATTGCTGTGATTTACTATTGCTGTGATTTGCCTTCATTAGGAGAGGCAAAATGGTGATCTGCTAATTCTACCATTTCTTCTTTATTTACTAGCCAAAATACCTTTCTTTTCTTTTTTTGGAGACAGAGTCTCACTCTGTCGCCCAGGCTGGCACGTTTATGGCTCACTGCAGCCTCAAACTCCTGTGCTCAAGTGATCCTCCCACTTCAGCCTCCCAAGTAGCTGGGAGTATAGTCATATGCCACAATGCCCAGCGGATTTTTTAATTTTTAGTAGAGACAGGTTTCTCTATGTTGCCCAGGCTGGTCTTGAACTGGGCTCAAGTGATCCTCTTCTTTGACCTCCCAGTGTTGGGATTATAGGCATGAGCCACCACGGCTGGCCTAGAATACTTTTCTAAAGATAAATTTCTATTCTCTATTTGTTTATGTAATTCATGCAGGAAAGACAGTTTCTAAAATATTGAGTAGGCTTTTAAGCAGGAGGGTATTTTGTTTTGTTACCATCATGAGCTCATGGTTTAAACAGATAGTAAATATTTCAGTACATAGAAGTTGTGATTCTTTTTGAAAATTAAGTGGTTCCATCTTTGGCCAGACGGAATCCCTTTAAGTTGGTTTCTGAGTCCTTTTGAAATATATTTGATATATATGATAGCAAATATATACATATAATATATATTTGATAGCAAATGTATACATATATTTAATAGCAAATGTATACATATATTTGATAGCATTATTTTCTATTTAGCATTTTATTTTGAAATCATTTCAGATTTTCAGAAAAATTGCAAGGATTTTACAAAGAAATCCCAGATACTTCCTTTTGTTCAGATACTTCATTCTTAACATTTTCCCACATTAATAATTTATATGCCTATATACATATGTGTATATATATATATTTATATATATATTTTCTGAACTATTTGAGAGTGGGTATAATATGTCATGCCTCTTTACCCTATAAAGTTTTAGATTATAGCTCATAAAATCAAGAACATTCTATTAAATATCCATAGCACAGTAATTGAATTCAGGAAATTTATCGTTGATTTAATACTTTTATCTAAACTATAGTTCATTTTCCAGTTTTGCCAATTTCCCAATAATTTCCTTTATAGCAATTTTTAATTTTTGGTAGAAGATTCAGTCTAGGACTGTTAATTGCCTTTAGTTTTCATGCTTTTTAAGTCTGTTTAATATGGATTTGTTCCTCAGTGCCATTAAAATATTTGAAGAATACAGGCCAGTGATTTTATAGAAGTCTTTAAATTTAGGCTTCCCTGATCTTTCTTCATGATTAGATTTAGATTGTGAATTTTTGTCTGGAATGCTACATGGAACCTCTTAAATTTATGGCTCAGAATAGGATCTGTCTTGGGAAAATTCTGCGCATGCTTGAGAAGATGGCTTGTTCTGCTCTGGTTGGGTGGAGTGTTTGATAAATGTTAATGAGATCAAGTGGGTTGGTTCTGTTGTTCAGGTGTACTATATCCTTGTTGATTGTGTGCCGACTTGTATCAATTGTGGGGGAGAGGGGATTGAAATCTGCTGCAGTTGTGGTTCTGTTTCTCTTTGCAATTTTACCACTTTTTGCTTTATGTGTTATATTAGATACATAAATGTTCAAGGTTATTACGTCCTGTTGATTAATTAACCACTTTGTAAAATGGCCTTCCTTATCCCTGCTAATATTCCAGGCTGTGAAATGTACTTTGTTATTTATGTAGCATTCTTTTGAGTAATGCATGCATGGTATATCTTATTCCATCCTTTTACTTTTAACCTATTTGCATCTTTATATCTAAAGTATTATTTCTTATAGGAAGCAAAATTTGGATCTTGCTTGTTTTCATCAGTCTATTTCTGTCTCATAATTGGGGATGTATAGACCGTTTACATGTAATGTGATTATTGATGAAACAAGTTAGGTTATAGTCCATTGGCTTTGCTTTCTTTTAGTCTCATCTTCGTTTCTTTTTAAAATGTCTCTGTTTGTCTTCCTTCCTTTTGATTAGTTGAGAATTTTTTATGATTCTACTTTATATCTTTTGTTGGGTTTTTAGCTATCACACTGTTTTGTTATTTTAGTGAGTTAGAATTTGTAGTATGCAACTTTAATTATCATAGTTTATTCTTAAGTAATATCCATTTTTCTTAGAGTAAGAGAAGCTTACAATAGGATACTTCCATTTCTCTCCTCTTGGTCTTTACACCGTTGTTCATTTTATTTTTACAGGTGGTATCAGTGCCACACACTATCTATTACGTTGTTAATTAAACAGTTATTATTTATTTATTTATTTATTTTGAGACAGAGTCTCACTCTGTCCCCCAGGCTGGAGTGCAGGGGTGCTATCTTGGCCCACTGCAACCTCTGCCTCCCGGGTTCAAGTGATTCTCCTGCCTCAGCCTCCTGGGTAGCTGGGATTACAGACACCCACCATCACGCCCAGCTAATATTTGTATTTTTAGTAGAGATGAGGTTTCGCCATGTTGGTCAGGCTGGTCTCGAACTCCTGACCTCAGGTCACCCATCTGCCTCAGCCTCCCAAAGTGCTGGGATTACAAGTGTGAGCCACCACACCTGGCCCAGGTATCTTTTAAAGAGATATAAGTAATGAGAGAAAATACACAGTTACCATTTCTGGTACTCTTCATTCCTTTGTGTAAATCTAAATTTTTATTTGCTGTCATTTTACTTCTGCCTGAAGGACTTTCTTTAACATTTCTTCTAGTTGATGATTAATTATTATATGTCTGCAAATGTCTTCATTGTGTCTTTGCTTTTAAAGGTGTTTTTGCTGGATTTTTCTCCACAGTGCTTTAAATATGTTTCTCTGTTGTCTTCCTGCTTGCATTTTTTTCTAAGAGAAATCTGATCTCATACTCATGTTTGTTCCCCTATATATAACATATCTTTTTTTCTTCACCCCTTACTGTTTTAAACTTTTTGTCACTAGTTTTGGACAGTTTGATTGCAATATGTCATGGTATCATTTTTTTCATGTTTCTGTTTTGGGGATCATTGAACTTCTTGGATCTTGGGTTTATGGTGTCATCACTTGGGGAACATTTTTATCATTATCTCTTCAAGTACCCACCACCTCCCCTCCATTGATTCTTGTTGCCTGTATATTAGGCCACTTGAAATTTTCCCACAACACACTGTTGCTCTTTATTTGCTTTTAATTCTTTTTTCTCTGTTTCATTTTATGTAACTTCTGTTGCTGTCTTTATATTCTCTAATCTCTTTTTTCCACGATGCTGTTCATCTTTTCCAGTATAATTTTCATCTCAGATATTGTACTATCTGTAGAAGGTTAGCGTGGGTCTTTTTTACATCTTGCCTGTCTTGATTTTTTTGAACATTTGGAATAGAACGATGAACTCTCTCAGTGCTCTGTGCCGGTTGTGAACTCTGTGTCAATTCTGGGCCAGTTGTGATGGACTGATTCTTTTCTTCCTTATGGGTTGTAATTTCCTGCCCATTTTCCCATCTCACAACTCTTTCTCCTCACATCTGCCTCTGTTCTTCTTCCCTGCTCCATGGCCTGGAAACGCTCAAGGCAGAAGTTGATTGGTTCACCTTGTTTATTTCCCATCACTCATAGATAACTCTACTGCCTGATAATCAGTGCCTTGAAAACCATTGCTTCAGCCCAGGCGTGGTGGCTCATACCTGTAATCACAGCAACAACAACAACAAGGCTAAGGTGGGCGGATCACGAGGTCAGGAGTTCAAGACCAGCCTGGCCAACATGGTGAAACCCCATCTCTACTAAAAATATAAAAATTAGCCGGGTGTGTTGGTGCACGCCTGTAATCCCAGCTATTCGGGAGGCTGAGGCAGAAGAATTGCTAGAACCCAGGAGACAGAGGTTGCAGTGAGCCGAGATTGTGCCATTGCACTCCAGCCTGGAAGACAAGAGCAAGATTTCATCTCAAAAAACAAAAAACAAAAAAAAATCATTGCTTCATATATGTTCTCCGTTTTATTTTTCTTTCTGTTTTTGATTTTGTTGTTCTTTGGTGTGTGCTGTTTCAGGTTGGAGGGTATATCCAGTACCTGTTAATTTGTCACACCTGAGGGCAGAAGTCCTCATGTCTCTCTATATATGTTTTTTCTAATATATATATTTTTTTCTTTGTAGAGATAGGGTCTTGCTATGTTGCCAAGGCTGGTCTCAAGCTCCTGGCCTCAAGCAATCCTTCTGGCTCAGCTTTCCAGAGTGCTGGGATTACAGGCATGAGCCACCACACCTGGCCTGGATCCAGTTTTATCCATGTCCAAATGTTTTTTTTCCCTGAGCTGTTTTTGGTTTTCTTCCACCTCATATGAACTGTAGTGTCAGCTTATCTAGTTCCAGGAAAAAGCTTTTTGGTATTTTTATTGGGATTGCATATTTATAAAGTAATTTAGGGAAACTGATATCTCTGTATTATTAAGTTGACCTTAATAATACAACTAATGTTGTTGTTGTTGTTGTTTTTGGATTTTTAGTAGATATGGAGTTTCACCATGTTGACCAGGCTGGTCTTGAACTCCTGACCTCAGGTGATCTGCCCGTCTCGGCCTTCCAAAGTGTTGGGATTACAGGCGTGAGCCACTGTGCCCAAGCACTTTTACTTTTTCTTAGTTATATTCCTCTAATTGTTTTCTCTTCTCTAATTGTAGATAATGAGCATTTTATTAATACCTTGTTCTTGATCTTAGTGGGAAGATACGTAGTTTTTCCCTGTTAAGTAAAATCCTGACTTTCGGACCGAGAAGACTGAGGCATAAGAGTGTATGTGTGTGCGTGTGTGTGTGTGTGTGTATACACGCAAACTGTATATATGTGCTTGTGTGTAATTGAAATACATACGTCACATATCATACGTACTATTGCATATTAGGGTGTAATATTTATATTTGTGTATATAATAATATTGATGTTAATGAAGTATCCATCAGTTTCTATTTTCTTTAGTTTGTTTTTTTAAATCAGCTTTTTCTGTCAAGCTTTTTCAAGTATCTTCATGGATACAAGATTTTTCTTTTTTGCTGTGTTACAGTGGCTTATCATATTAATAGATTTCCAAATATTAAACTAGTCTATATTATTGGAATAAGTCCTATTTGTCTGTTGTATATTATGTTTTTAATCTGGTACTGGATTTTGTTTGGTTATGTTTCATTTTGGGTATTTGTATTGATGTAAGTGGTATTGACATGTAATTTTATGTTATTTATTGGCTGATCAGTGTTCTAACCCCTACCACCTCCTTGCCTTCTGGACTAACTTAAACCAGAAAGTTATTACTCTCTCTCGGTGATTTTATCAGCTCCTGTGGCCTGCCTGTGGATAAGCTTGGATGTTCTGCTTTAGTTTCTCAGCCCACCAGCCTAGCAGCTCTGCCTCTGCTATCTCTTGGGATCTACATGGTCCTAGCTGTATCACTGGGTTTGAACCCCTTGTTGATATGTTCTTTATAAATAATAGGATAATGCAACGTGCTTACTGGGCACTTCCTTTTTCTAAACTACAAGTTTGGGCGGGGCATGCTGGCTCAAGCCTGTAATCCCAATACTTTGGGAGGCCAAGGCAGGTGGATTGCTGGAGCCCAGGAGCTTTGCATTTTTCTTTTTTTTTTGAGACAAGGTCTTGCTCTGTTGCCTAGGCTGGAGTGCAGTGTTGCATTCACAGCTCACTGTAGCCTTGACCTCCCAGGCTAAAGCCATCCTCCTGCCTTAGCCTCCCAAGTAGCTGGAAGTACAGGCATGTGCCATGATGCCCAGCCAATTTTTTAAAAAAATTTTATTTTTAGCAGAGATGAAGTTCTTACTATGTTGCCCAAGCTGGTCTCGAACTCCTGAGCTCAAACGATCTTCCCTTCTCGGCATCCCAAAGTGCTAGGATTATAGGCATGAGCCACCATGCCCAGCCCCAACCTCTTAAAAATTGAAGCTGCTTCATGTTTGCCATTGGTACTTTTACACCTCATCATATTCTTCCTCCCCTTCATCCCATAGAATACACAATTCATCTTTAAGGACTTCAAGTTAACTGAGTCTGTGAAGCCTAATCTGATGGCATAAAGTTAAAATAATTTGATCCTCTTTTGTTAAATCATTCTTCACCTTGTCTGCATTACTCTAATAACAGCTTTGGGCATTCATTCATTTAACGAATATTTATTGCTGTGAGATTGAGATGTTTGAGATAAAATCAGTCATGCAGATAGCCAGAGGCCACTGGCTATGAGAATAAACGAGCCAAAAGAACAAGGAGCTGAAACTAGGTGAGAGCCCCAGAGCAGTGAGTTAGGAAGAAGAAGACCAGGAACTGAGTGGTGGGCACTCCAACATGAAGAGGTCCCGGAGAAGGGGAGGGCCTGGCAGCGAAGAAGACTAAAAGAAGTGACAAGGAGTAAAATGCTTGTGTTTGTTTACATGTTTATCTCCTTATTAGGTTGTCTGCTTTCTAAGAGCAGGCATGGTGTTTCACTCATCTCATATCCCCAAAACGCAGTTGAGTTGCAAAATAGGAGCTCAGTTGTGTTTTGGGTTTTTATTTTTGTATATATATAAAGGACCCCAAAGGATATGTGTTTCCAATATGATTTCCCTTCCATAATCTGTAACATAAAATAAGGTATACAATGTTCATGGTTAACTTCACCGGTGAGCTTTGTAAAATGTTATCCCCCTATCCCTTTTCCATATCTCCCAATTCTGATCATGTTGCCATTACAGGGGCCAGTGTCATTCAAAGATGTGGCTGTGGATTTCACCCAGGAGGAGTGGCGGCAACTGGACCCTGATGAGAAGATAACATACAGGGATGTGATGTTGGAGAACTACAGCCATCTAGTTTCCTTGGGTGAGGATAGCTTGCTTTCTGAATGCTCTCAGTTGAATGGGGTTTTATGCTCGAGTTTGAAGAAATAAGCGACGACACCATTTAATTCCTTGTGGGCACTAGCTGCAGTGTTTATATTATTCTTCATTCTAAGGTTCTAACTTTGATTAGGTAAAAAATGGAGCATTTCTGTTTTGCAGCTTATGAGGTGGCAACATCTTGTACTTCGGAGATTCTGAAGCCGAGCAACTTGCCCAAGTCCTTCTTCTTTTCCCATTAACAAGATATAATATCACCAAGCCAAATGTCATCATTAAGTTGGAGCAGGGAGAGGAGCCATGGATCACGGGAGGTGAATTTCCATGTCAGCATAGTCCAGGTAAGTTAGTAGAGTATCAAATGTTAAAAAATGCTCATCCCAGACCTTTGGGAGTGACTAAGGAGTTGTTTATATGTATTTGGTACCCTCAGTAACACCTCCCAACCCCCAAATATCACTTTCCTTCCCGCACACATACATGAACTCTTTTGTTTATTTTATATTTGATTTACATTGGTAGGGATTTTTTCATTCTAACCTATACTGGGGACCCATTCACTTCCTCTTCCTCCAGCATTATTGGTCACTTATTTACTCCCTCGCCATTACAGAATTGTTGTGGGCTGTTTGTTTGTTTTTTGGAGACGTAGTCTTGTTCTGTCACCCAGGCTGGTGTGCACTGGTATGATCTCAGTTCACTGCAACCATCGCCTCCCAGGTTCAAGCAATTCTCCTTCCTCAGCCTCCTGAGTAGCTGGGATTTCAGGCACATGCCACCAAGCCTGGCTAATTTTTGTATTTTTAGTAGAGACAGGGTTTCACCATGTTGGCCATGCTGTTCTTGAACTCCTGGCCTCAAGTGATCCGCCCACCTCAGCCTCCCCAGGTGCTGAGATTACAGTCCTGAGCCACTGCTCCCGGCCTTACAGAATTGTTTCGTTTTGGGGCATTCAGAAGTCTGACATAAAAATTAACTTGAGACTTTTATGTTCATTCTTTTTATCTTCCATTTTCTTTCCTTCCTTGCTTTAAAAATACCTTGGACTTATTTTCTGCCCTCGATTTTATTTATTTCTTTAGGCATTCAGATACCAAAACCTCGTCCTCCACCTGTGCTTGTGAATTGAGTCACAGCTTGTGGTGTACCTTATTTCCCCAAGTCCATGCTCAGTTGATGTGATGATATAGTGCTCCCTCAGCTTTCCCCTCTTTCCCCAGTGATCATTTATGACCTGTCTGTGTGTTCATTTCCCCTTCCCCATAACTGGAATCATGCTCTGTCCATAGTAGACATTCAGGAAGTGTGAATTTCATAAGTGAATGTCGGTTCCTTTTCTTGCCTTTTCAGGAGTGTCCTCCTAGAACCCATTTTCCACTTTTTTGGTTTTATTTGTATCCCGTAAAAGAGTTTATCTAATCTCAACTTCTAAGACCTTTTTTCCTGTGTATTTTTGCAGCTTGCCTCCAAATTGATATGTCTGACAGTTTTAACCTAGTTGAATATTTTACTTGACAATATAGCAGTACCAGTGAGATAGTTCACTTCCTTCTTTCTCAGAATGTCTGATGATAAACTGTGCACATTCCAAAATCATGAATTCTGTCTACCTTCCTCACCTCCCACTATTTGATTGTGCTAGTCTTCTCTCCATGGTTTGTGTTCTTTGTCTTCTGTGAAATGCCTTGCAGATCGTCAGCACATTCTGTTTCTTTTGACATTAGTGTTCAGTATTCTCCCATACCTGGATTACAGTGGATCCATCTTCCATTCAAATGATCATTGTCCTTTTCCTTCATCTGCATTTTACTTGCCCAGATAATACATATTTTCCCTTCCTTTCTTCCTCTCTTCCCTCTCTTCCTTCCTCTCTCCCTCCCTCCCTTCCTTCCTTGCTTCCATTTTGAGATGGTGTCTCGCTCTTGTCACCCAGGCTGGAGTGCAATGGCATGATCTCGGCTCACTGCAGCCTCCCCCTCCCAGGTTCAAGCGATTCTCCTGCCTCAGCCTCCCAAAGTAGCTGGGATTACAGGTGCACACCACCATGCCTGGCTAATTTTTATATTTTTAGTAGAGGCGGGGTTTCAGTCTGTTGGCCAGGAGTTCACTCTGTTGAACTCTTGGCCTTGTGATCTGCCCACCTCAGCTTCCCAAAGTGCTGGGATTACAGGCGTGAGCCACTGCACCTGGCCCCCTTCATTTAATTTTAAATTGTGGTTAAAAAAACATGTAACATGGCCAGGCATGGTGGCTCATGCCTGTAATCCCAGCACTTTGGGAGGCTGAGGCGGGCGGATCACGAGGTCAGGAGATCGAGACCATCCTGGCAAACACGGTGAAACCCCGTCTCTGCTAAAAATACAAAAAAATTAGCCGGGCGTGGTGGTGGGCGCCTGCAGTCCCAGCTACTTGGGAGGCGGACCTTACAGTGAGCGGAGATTGCACCGCTGCACTCCAGCCTGGGCAACAGAGCCAGACTCCATCTCAAAAAACAAAAACATAACATACAATTTACCGTCTTAACCATTTTTAAGCGTACAGTAATGTTAACTGTATTTGCATTGTTGAGCAATAAACTTTAGCGTTGTGCGTTGTGTGTCGGTTTTGTCAAGCACGTGACAGCACGTAGTAGGTGTGGAGTGTGGCTCGTCAGCAAGTGCTCTGGCAGGTCGTGCTTTCGCCATCTTCATCCCTACTTACTGTGCTCCCGCTCCCTTGGGTCCCAGGATCCCACTCCTTCGATGAAACTCAGTCTTCCATCTCTGCCTGGTGCTCCTGCCCTGGTTTCTGCTCAACTCGGCGCCGTGTCTCTGTTCCCCAGAGTTCTGTTTCTGTTCTGTGCTGCCCCCTCCCCGTACCCCCGTTTTGTCTTTTTTAAGAGACAAGGTCTCGGTCGGGCTTGGTGGCTCACACCTGTAATCCCAGCACTTGGGGAGGCTGAGGCGGGCGGATCACCGGAGGTCAGGAGTTCCAGACCAACCTGGCCAACAGAGTGAGACTACTAAAAATACAAAAATTACCTGGGCGTGGTGACACACGCCTGTAGTCCCAGATACTTGGAGGCTGAGGCATGAGAATTGCTTGAACCCGGGAGGCGGCAGTTGTGGTGAGGAGAGAACGCACCACTGCACTCTGGTGCAGAGCCTGGGCGACAGAGCGAGACTCTGTCTTAAATAAATAAATAAATAAAGACTCTTTCTAGGCCAGGGATGGTGGCTCACGCCTGTAATCCCAGCACTTTGGGAGACCGAGGTGGGTGGATCACCTGAGGTCAGAAGTTCAAGACCAGCCTGGTCAACATGGTGAAACCCCGTCTCTACTAAATATACAAAAATTAGCTGGGCATGGTGGCAGGCGCCTGTAATCCCAGCTAGTCAGGAGGCTGAGGCAGGAGAATCGCTTGAACCTGGGAGGCGGAGGTTGCAGTGAGCTGAGATCGTGCCATTGCACTCCAGCCTGGGCAACAAGAGTGAAACTTCATTAAAAAAAAAAAAAAAAAAAACTTTCTAGAGAGAGAGAGAGAGAGAGATCTCCATCCCTGTCGCCCAGGCTGGGAGTGCGGAGGTGCTATCATGGCTTACTGCAGCCTCCAACTCCTGGACTCAAGAGATCCTCCACCCCACCTTCCAAGTAGCTGGCACTACAGGTGCACACAGCTGACCATGCCTGGCTAATTTTAAAAGTTTTTGGTAAAAATGGGATGTCCCTATGTTGCCCAGGCTGGAGTGCTGTGGCGTGATCATAGCTCATGGCAGTTTTGAACTCCTGGGCTCGAGCAACCCTCCCACCTCAGCTTCCACATAGCTGGGACTACAGGCCTGCCCACCACGCCCAGCTAATTTTTAAAAATTTTCTATAGAAGTGGAGTCTTGCTGTGTTGCTCAGGCTGGTCTCCAACTCCAGACCTCAAGCCGTCCTCCCACCTCCACCTTCCAAAGTGTTGGGATGACAGGCATGAGCCACAGCACCCGGCCTGTCTGTTCTGGACACTCTTGGAGCACTTCTTGCTCTTCCACACCATCTCAATGACCAGGGTTGTCCAGATGGCTCCTAAAGGCTCCCAACAGGGCATAACATGTGAGGACTGCATTTCATCTGTTTGTAGGACAGTTGTATGTACCTTTTTCATACCTCAGACCCTGTCTAAATCTGAAGTGGTGGTATTTGCTTCCTCTCCCAGCCTTTCACCTCCTGTGCGTTCACTAAATTCACCAGTCACTAAGGCATGAAACTGACAGATTTTACTCTGAACGTCCTTTTCCTTCTGGGAGGTGCCGGGTCCTAGACAGCTGTCTCCATTTTTCTGTTCTTTGCATTCTCACTGCTCTCCCCTGGCCCCTCCTTCTGTACTTTTAAGTATTAGCTTGCCTATTGCAGCAGTCTTCTCTTTGATATTCCTGATTGCCATCTTCTTCTGTCATTGTTCAGTCTACCCATTCTCTTGAGACTAATCTTCCTAAAGCATGGATCTAAATATATCATTTAGGCCGGGCGCAATGGCTCACACCTGTAATCCCAGCACTGTGGGAGGTGGAGGCAGGTGGATTATCTGAGGTCAGGAGTTCGAGACCACCCTGGCCAACCCGTCTCTACTAAATATAGAAAAATTAGCCAGGCGTGGTGGTGCACCCCTGTAATCCCAGCTACTCCAGAGGCTGAGGCAGGAGAATCACTTGAACCCAGGAGGCAGAGGCTGCAGTGAGCTGAGATCGCGCCACTATACTCCAGCCTGGGTGACAGAGCAAGACTGTCTCAAAATGAATAAATCAATCAATCTATCATTTACCTGCTCAAAAACTTTCAGTGGCTCCCAACTATGGTCGGTTTAGATGCTTAGCTCATTAGAATGCCATCCAAGCTCTAGATCTGTGGCTTTCAAGCTGGGCTTTGAGATGCATCATGAGTTCAAACGGGAGAGTAAGGGGAAGAAGCTGAATTGCGGATTTCTGGTTTTCTAGCCCATTGTCAATCTTTGGGTTTTATTCCTTTTTCAGATTGTGCTTCCATTTAAAAAAATGAGTTCCAGTTTAAAAAAATATATATATGCTGGACTGGGCATGGTGGCTTATGCCTGTAATCCCAGCACTTTGGGTGGTCGAGGTGGGCAGATCACTTGAGCCCAGGAGTTCGAGGTCAGCCTGGGCAACATAGGGAGACCCCATTTCTACAAAAAAATTTAAAAATTAGCCAGAAGTGGTGGCATGCACTTGTAGTCCCAGCTATTCAGGAGGCTGAGGTGGGAGGATTGCTTGAGCCCAGGAGGTCAAGGCTGCAGTGGGCTGTGATAGTGCCACTGCACTCCAGCCTGGGTGACAGGGTGAGACCCTTTCTCAAAAAAAAGAAAAAAAGTTAAATTAGCTGGGCATGGTGGCACGCACCTGTAGTCCCAGCTACTTGGGAATGTTGAGGTAAAAGAGGATTGCTTGAGCTCAGAGTTCTCAGGTTGCAGTGAGCTATGATTGTACCACTGCACTCCAGCCTGGGCAAGAGTGATACCCTGATTCTGTAAAAAAAGAAAGAAAAGTGCTTGAAAACCATTGCAGTAAATGATCCATTCTAAACTATTTTTGGCCATGACTCCCACTGTTTACCCATCCCACGAAGTGTTTATTTCCTACTTCTATTAGAACATGTCACATTCATTCACAAAATATGTACTGATCATTAACTGTTTGCCTGCCACTGTTAAGCACTGGGAATAAGATAGTGAACTGAACACATTACCCTAATAATTTTACACTTTATTGCAGGAAAAGATGGACACTAAAATATATGTGTCAAGGCTGGGCGTGGTGGCTCATGCCTGTAACCCTAGCACTTTGGGAGGCCGAGGTCAGGAGTTCGAGACCAGCCTGGGTAACATGGCAAAACCCCATCTCTACTAAAAATACAAAAATTAGCCAGAAATCGCTTGAACCTGGGAGGCTAAGGTTGCAGTGAGCCGAGATCGTGCCACTGTACTCCATCCTGGGCAACAGAGCAAGACTCTGTCTCAAAAAATAATAATAATAAACAAAATAAAATATATGTGTCAAATGGTGACAATTACTGTGACGGGAAAAAAGTTCCTTGGGAGTGGAAGTGATTACTTTTTATAAGATGGTTGAGAAAGGCCTCACTGATAAGATACTTAGAGAGCTGAAAGAGGTGGAGAGAGAGCCATGCTTACCTCCAAAGGAACAGCATTCCAGAGAGGAATATGCATGGCATGTTTAGAACAGCAGAAAAAGCCAATGAGGCTGGAGTGAAGTTCAGCAAAGGCAAAGGTGGAGAGAGTTGAGATCCAAGAGGGAGCAGGGAGTCATGTCACGCCTTGGTGAGGATCATAAGGATTGTCTTTTACTCTGAATAAAATGGGAATCTTTGCAGGTTGAACAGAGGACTAATGAGATTCAACTTAGTGTTTTTAAAAAGATCTCTCTGGCCTCTCTGTTGAGAACAGTTCATAGGAGAACTCTGGTCAAAACAGGGGTCCTGGTTATAAGGCAGCACTCCAGGCAAAACAAGCCAGAGGTATGGATGAGAGAGGCGGCTGCAGATAGAAGTGGTCATATGCAGGATGTATTTTGAAAGTAGACCTGGCCAGGTGTGGTGGCTCAGGCCTGTAATTCCAGCACTTTGGGAGGCCAAGGCAGGAGGATCACTTGAGCCCAGGAGTTCAAGGCTAGCCTGGGAAACATAGCAAGACCCTGTCTCTAAAAAAATAAAAAATTAGCTGGGTTTGGTGGTGCGTGCCTGTAGTCCCAGGGACTTGGGAGGCTGAGGTGAGAGAATCGCTTTAGCCTGGGAAGTCACGGCTGCAGTGAGCTGTGATCACGCCACTGCACTCCAGCCTGGGCAACAGAGCAAGACCCTGTCTAGGAAAGAAAAAAAAGAAAGTAGACCCAAAAGATTTGCAGATGCTTTGCATGCAGTGTGTAAGAGAAAGAGAGGAGTCAAGGATGACTCCAGGATTTTTGTTAGGTGAACTTTAAGAATGGAGTTGTCATTTATTGAGTTGGCAAAGACTGCGGGAGAAACCAGTTTGGTGGGAGAGTGCGAAATTGGGAATTTGGTCTTGCACGTGTTAGGTTTATTTTTTTCTTTAAAAACAATTTTTAATGTTTTAAAAATAAATAGACAGATGGGGTCTCACTAAGTTGCCCAGGCTGGTCTCAAACTCCTGGGCTCAAGCGATCCTCCCGTCTTGACCTCCCAAAGTGTTGGGATTATAGGCATGACCCACTGCACCTGGCTTTGCACATGTTTAGTTTGAGGTGTTAGTTAGATATCCAAATGGAAACATCAAGTAGGCAGTTGCATATGTTGGTTTTGAGTTTAGGGATGAGATTGAGATGAAGATAAAAATGCTGGAGTCAGTCAGGCGTGTTGGCTCACGCCTGTAATCCCAACACTTTGGGAGGCCAAGGTGGGTGGATCACCTGAGGTCGGGAGTGTGAGCCCAGCCTGGCCAACATGGCGAAATCCTGTCTCTACTAAAATTACAAAAAATTAGCCAGGTGTGGTGGTGGGCGCCTGTAATCCCAGGTACTCGGGAGGCTGAGGCAGGAGAATCACTTGAACCTGGGAGGTAGAGGTTGCAGTGAGCCGAGATTGCACCACTGCACTCCAGCCTGGGCGACAGAGTGAGACTGTCTCAAAAAAAAAAAAAAAAAAAAAAAATGCTGGAGTCTTCAATGTGGAAACAGAATTTGGACTTAAGAAACGGGATGAGATACCTGGGAAGGCGTTGTATAGTTTGTCTCCGACTGGCGAGGGTGAATTCTTTGAGAGGAGAGGCTCTGTTTTATTTTGTGTTTCTGTGTTTCTTTTTCTTTTCTTTTCTTTTTTTTTTTTTTTTTTTTAGACAGAGTCTCTGTTGCCCAGGTTGGGGTGGAGTTGTGCCATCTCAGCTCACTGCAACTTCTGCCTCCTCAGTTCAAGCAATTCTCCGGCCTCAGCCCCTGAGTAGCTGGGGATTATAGGCACCGACCACTACACCTGGCTAATTTTTTTGTATTTTTAGTAGAGATGGGGTTTCATCATGTTGGTCAGGCTGGTCTCAAACTCCTGACCGCAGGTGTTCTGCCCACCTTGGCCTTCCAAAGTGCTGGGAGTACAGGCATGAGCCACAGTGCCCGGCCTATTTTGTGTGTTTCTGATACCCCCTAGCACAGTTCCTCACACATAGGTAGGTGCTCAATGAGTGCTTATTACACTGAGCAGGGACTTTGTGATGCAAATGACTGTATCCCCAATACCTAGCACAGAGTGATTGGTACCCAGCAAATATTTGACAAATAAATGTGTATTTGAATAAAGTGGAAAAATGTTAACTGCCATGGGAAATGTCGGAGACGGGTGTTCCAGATCATGATTTCTCTCAAGAGCATTCACCCGGTCACCATCACAGGATTTATTCTGCCTGCTTTATATTACTTTTTTTTTTTTTTTTTGAGACAGAATCTCACTCTGTCGCCCAGGCTGGAGTGCAGTGGCGCACTCTCGGCTCACTGCAAGCTCCGCCTCCAGGATTCACACCATTCTCCTGCCTCAGCCTCCCAAGTAGCTGGGACTACAGGCATGTGCCACCACGCCTGGCTAATTTTTTTCTATTTTTAGTAGAGATGGGGTTTCACTGTGTTAGCCAGGATGGTCTCAATCTCCTGAACTCGTGATCCACCCACCTCGGCTTCCCAAAGTGCTGGGATTACAGGCGTGAGCCACCACGCCCGGTGCTTTATATTAAATTTAAACATATTTGAGCACCAGATTTTTATGCTTTTCTCTACAGTCGTCATATGAGTGAAGGTGGTAATGTGGGACACAGCATTTTCTAAACCTGGCCAAGCAAGAGAACCATCTGTTGAGCTTTTGGCATTTTCAGAATATTAGGCATCACTCCAAAACGTACTGAATCAGAATCTCAGGGGTTGTGCCCTGGAGAATTATTTTTTAAAAGCTCACTAGGTGCTTCTGATTTAGCTCGTTCTCTGATGGCATTTGGATAATCAGTCCTAAGGCCCCAGGCCCTGCTTTGTCATTGACTGTCATTTTGAGTGAGTCATTTGATCTCTGGGTCTTTTTCCCACTTATAAAAAATGAGGGTGGGAGCTGGGTGCCTAGATTTGTTTGTAATATTTGATCTCATTTTGATGCATGCAGGGTCTGTGCTAATAGCCTCCCTTTTATTCCTGATGCTGGTCATTTGCATCCTCTCTCTTTGCTTTTTTTTTTTCTTTGATTAGTCTGGCTAGGGATTTCTTATTTTTAATTGATCTTTTTGAAGAGCCAACATTTGGTTTAATTGATTTTTTAAATGTTTCTATTTTAACTTCACTGATTTCTACTCTTACATTTTTTTTTTATTTTTATTTTTTGAGATGGAGTCTTGCTCTGTCACCCAGGCTGGAGTGCAGTGGCGCAATCTTGGCTCACTGCAACCTCCACCTCCTGGGTTCAAGCGATTCTCCTACCTCAGCTTGGGAGTAGCTAGGATTACAGGCACATGCAATCACGCCTGGCTAATTTTTGTATTTTTAGTAGAGATGGAGTTTTACCATGTTGGCCAGGCTGGTGTTGAACTCCTGGCCTTAAGAGATCTGCCCACCTCAGCCTCCCAAAGTGTTGGGACTAGAGGTGTGAGCCACCCCCCCCCCAGCCTGCTCTTATATTAATTCTATTTCCTTCTTTCTGTTTGTTTTGTGGTTATTTTGCTCTTTTTCTAGTTTCTTAAAATGGAAGCTCAGATTCTTAAGTTTTTTTTTTTATTATTGCTTCTTCTGTAAGCATTTAGGGCTATGAATTTACCTAAAGTTTACTTTGGCTGCATCTCACAGAATTTGGCATTGTTTTTTAAGAGATGGCATCTCCCTTTGTTGCCCAGGTCAGACTGCAGTGGTGCAATCATAGCTCATTGAAGCCTCAAACTCCTGAGCTCCAGGAATCCTCCCACCACAGTCTCTCAAATACTTGGGCCTACAGGTATGCGCCACCATGCCCTGCTGACAGGTTTTTATATGTTTTATTTTTTTTAATTGAGGTGAAAGTCACGCACCTTTTTTTTTTTTTTTTTTTTTGAGACAGGGTCTCACTCTGTTGCCTGTGCTGGAGTGCAGTGGTGTGATTATAGCTCTCTGCAGCCTTTAATTCCTGGGCTGAAGCAATCCTCCCACCTCATCCTGAGTAGCTAGGACTCAGGCTAATTTTTTTTTTTTTTTTTTTTGAGACAGAGTCTTGCTCTGTGGCCCAGGCTGGAGTGCAGTGGTGTGATCTCGGCTCACTGCAACCTCCACCTCCTGGGTTCAAGCGATTCTCCTGCCTCAGCCTCCAGAGTAGCTGGGATTACAGGCGCCTACCACCGTGCCCGGCTAATTTTTGTCTTTTCAGTAGAGACGGGGTTTCACCATTTTGGCCAGGCTGGTCTCGAACTCCTGACCTCATGATCCACCTGCCTCGGCCTCCCAAAGTGCTGGGATTACAGGCATGAGCCACTGTGCCCGGCCCGACTCAGGCTAATTTTTTATTTTTATTTTTTGTAGAGATGGGATCTCACTGTGTTGCCAGGCTGATCTTGAACTCCTGGTCTCAAGCGATCCTCCTACCTCAGCCTTCCAAGGTGCTGGGATTACAGGCAGGCATGAGCCACCACACCCAGTCCACATACCATTTTAAAGCATACAATTCAGGCTGGGCACGGTGGCTCACATCTATAATCCCAGCACTTTGGGAGGCCCAGGCGAGCAGATCACCTGAGGTCAGGAGTTCAAGACCAGCCTGGCCAACATGATGAAACCCCATCTCTACTAAAAATACAAAATTAGCCAGGCATGGTGGCGCATGCCTGTAATCCCAGCTATTTGAGAGTCTGAGGCAGGAGAATCACTTGAACCCAGTAGGCAGAGGTTTCAGTGAGCCGAGATCGCGCCATTGCACTCAAGCTTAGGCAACAAGAGTGAAACTCATGAAAAAAAAAAAAAAACCATGGACAGGATAGTTTCATCTACCTGTCTTCGTGTGTTCAGTGATTTCCATCTGCTCAAATGAATTCAAAATAGTCTGGTGAATTTTTCATTTCCATTTTTATACTTTTCTTTTTCTTTTCTTTTTTTTTTTTTTTTTTTGAGATGGAGTTTCGTTCTTGTCACCCAGGCTGGAGTGCAATGGTGTGATCTTGGCTCACTGCAACCTCTGCCTCCTGGGTTCAAGCAATACTCCTGTCTCAGCCTCCTGAGTAACTGGGATTATAGGCACCCACCACCATGCCTGGCTAATTTTTGTATACTTTTCAGCTTCAGACTTTGATTCCTTTCAATAATTTCTATTTTTTTCCTTTTTTATTTTTTTCTGTAAGCTTTAGTTTGTCTATAATACATTCTTTTCTATTTTTTTGAGACAGGGTCTCACTCTGTCACCCAGGCTGGAGTGCAGTGGTGCAATCTTGGCTCACTGCAGGCTTGACTTCTCACACTCAGGCAATTCTCCCACCTCAACCTCCCAAGTAGCTGGGACTACTTGCTACCACACTTGGCTAATTGTTTGTATTTTTTGTAGAGGGGGGGTTTCACCATGTTGCTGAGGCTGGTCTTGAAATTCTGGCCTCAGGTGATCTGCCCGCCTCAGCCTCCCAAAGTGCTGGAATTACAGGCATGAGCCACTGCCCCTTACCTGTCTATAATATTTTCTATTTCTTTATCGATGTTCTGCATTTTGTTGAGACATTGTTCTCCTTGTATCCTTTAACTCTTTATTCATCGTTTCTTTTAGCTTTTTGAGCAGATTTCAGACAGCTGATTTAAAGTCTTTGTCTAGTACTTTCAATGTCTGTGCTTCCTTAAAGACAATTTGTTTCTTTTGTGAATGGGCTGTACTCTTTTATGTCACTGCATGGTTTGTAATTTTTTTTTGAAAATTGGAGTCAGGCACAGTGATTCACACCTATAATCCCTTTTCCCCAAAAAAAGAGAAAAGTAAAATTAAAAAGAAAAAAAGGGGCCAGGCATAGTGCCTCATGCCTGTAATCTCAGCACTTTGGGAGGCCGAGGTGGGCAGATTGCCTGAGGTCTGGAGTTCAAGACCAGTCTGGCCAACATGGTGAAATCCCATCTCTACTAAAAATCCCAAAACTTAGCCGGACATGGTGGTATGCGCCTATAATCCCAGCTATTTGGGAGGTTAAGGAAGGGGAACTGCTTGAACCAGGGAGGTAGAGGTTGCAGTGAGTGGGATCACACCACTGCACTCCAGTCTGGACGACAGAGCGAAGACTCCGTCTCAAAAAAGAAAATCAGATATTTTGAGTATTATAATGGGGTAACTGGAAATTATTTTATCCTCCCCACCATCCCTGGGTTTGCTTTTGCTGTGGGCTGTAGCTGTTTGTTCAGTGACTTTCTAAACCATTTTTGCAAAGTGTGTCTTCTTTTACATGTGCAATCTCTGAAAGTCTCTCTGCCATTAGCTTGTGTTCAACTAGTGTTTTAACAGAGATTTCCTTGAATGCCAGGAGCCAAAAACGAGAAAAAAAAAGAAAAACCCAGCTCTTTCCCTCTTTGTGGATTGCCACTGTGCTGGGGCACTGGAGCAGTCCTTCAGGGCTTAGCCAGTCTGTGTACAACTTTTTATTTATTTATTTTTTAAGATAGAGTCTTGCCCTGTTGCCTAGGCTTGAGTGCAGTGGCACGATCTCAGCTCACTGCAGCCTCTGCCTCCCAGGTTCAAGTGATTCTCTGCCTGAGCATCCTGAGTAGCAGGGATTACAGGCTTGTGCCGCCACACCTGGCTAATTTTCCACCACACCCGGCTAATTGTTGTATTTTTTAGTAGAGACAGGGGTTCCACCATGTTGGCCAGGCCGGTCTCGAACTCCTGGCCTCAAGTGATCTGCCCGCCTCGGCTTCCCAAAGTGCTGGGATTACAGGCATGAGCCACTGCACCCGGCCCAGTCTGTGTACAGCTTTGCCCTAGGCTTTACTCCCTCCCTGCAGGGAGGATGGAGAGGAGCCACAGATGAAAGCTCAGCATCCTTTCTCAGGTCTATTCTGAGAATGTGCTCTGCACTCAGCATGTGCATGGCTACTGAAATTCCATAGTACACATGGGCAGGTCCAAATTTCAGTACCCGAATTTCCCATAGAAACTCCACAACTTCTTCTCCCATGCTGTTAGCACACCTCTAGTTTGCCTCAACTGTAATCTTTTGCCTAGGCATCAGTGAGGTATGCATTTGATTTACAGTGTTTTCAAGGAATACCCTCTGTGTGGCCACTTTTCTGCCCTGCGTGAGTTCTGGGTTAGGTGAAACAAAGGCAGATCAGTCCTTTTGGCAGCCCTCGGGCAGCTGAGAACAGGAAAACACAATGCTTTGAGAATAAGGTCTGCTCTGCTGCCTTCAATACCAGAAACCATGCTGGGAATGTGGGCTGCCATCTTCAAGGCTCCCACTGAACCATGGAAGGTTGTGGGGCAAGGGCAAGTAAAAAAACCCAGTTTTCCTACCATTTTGAAGTTGCTTTTTTCTTGATTCAGTGTTCATTTGGAGTATTAGTCAGTTTTCACACTGCTGGAAAGAATTGCCTGAGCCTGGGTAATTTATAAAGAAAGGAGTTTTAATTGATTCACATTTCCACTTGGCTGGGGAGGTCTCAGGACACTTAAAACCATGGTGGAAAGCTAACAAGAAGCAAGTACCCTCTTCACTGGCTGGCAGGAGAGAGGGGAGAGTGCAGGGGAAGTTTAACTGCCACTTAAAAACCATCAGATCTCGTGAGAACTCCCTCACTATCACGAGAACAGCATAGGGCGAACCGCACCCGTGATCCAGTCACCTTCCACCAGGTCCCTCCTTGACCCCTGGGGATTACAATTCAGGATGAGATGTGCTTGGGGACAAAGAGCCACATCAGATGATCTGGTTATTGTAAACCTTTGATTATTTTTCTACAGTTCTCATGAAGTTGATTCAGACAGTTTTGCTTGGTTTATCAATGTTTCTGTGGGGGGATGGGGACTTGGAGCTACCTACTCTGCCATTTTTGCTGAGACCAGTCAACATGTTATATTTTCACTTTTAAATAATTCAATATGTTTTCCAGTTTCCCTTGCGACTTACTCTTTGACCCATGAATTATTTAAAAGTGTATTTAATTTCCATGTGTTTAGAGATTTTCTGGTTTCTTTTTTAAATTGATTTAGTTTAATTCTTTTACGGTCACAGAACATATTTTGTATGATTTCACTTATTTTACATTTCTTAAGATTTGTTTTGGCTGGGCATGGTGGCTTACACCTGTAATCCCATCACTTTGGGAGGCTGAGGTGGGCAGATCACCTGAGGTCAGGAGTTTGAGACCAGCCTGGCCAACATGGCAAAACCCCGTCTCAAAAATAAAAAAATTCACCAGGCGTGGTGGTGCATGCCTGTAATCCCAGCTACTCGGGAAGCTGAGGCAGGAAAATTTCTTGAACCCAGGAGGCGGAGGTTGCAGTAAGCCAAGATTGCACCTCTGCACTCCAGCCTGGGCGACAGAGCGAGATTCCATCTCAAAAAATTTATTTTATGACACAGGTTCTGGTAAATCTTGCTGAATCTTCTATGGGCGAAGAATGTGTACCCTGCTGTTGCTGTGTGAAGTCTCCTGTAAATGTCAGTTAGGTTCCATTGGTCGATGATGGTGTTCAGTTACTGTATTGTTTGCTGATTTTCTTTGCTGTTTTTTTCCTGTAATGGTCTAAGCTTCCGTATATCCTGTTTCTTTGTATATTTTATAGTTTTTTGTTGAGAACGTTGCATTTTAAGTGTTACAATGTAATGACCCTCAAAATGTGATTCTCTCAGTCACCTGGGATTGCTGGGTTTTCTTGTTGAGGTCTGGAGCTCTCCGTTTGTTACTTTTCCAAACTATTTTTGCAAAGCGTTTCTTCCTTGTGTTTGTGTGGTCACTGAAATTTCTGTGTCATTATCTTTGCAGTCAGCCAGCCACCTAACATGGATTTCCTTAAATAGGTGGCTTTAAATGGGGTGGGGCAGAGGAGGATTTTGTCTCTTTAATAAAATCTTCTGAAGGGTGTCCCTGGGGAAGCCACTGTTGCTGAGAGGGCCAAATAAACCAAGGCAAGCATCCAGGCTGGTCCTCAGAGACCCATTGGACCCACCAAGGTGCAGAACCCACGGTTTTGGAGGACAGAGTTCCGCTGCTCACCCTGGCATCAGCCAGCTGCTTCGGGAACTCAGGCTCAGGAATGGGGGAGTGTTGGCTGGTTGGCACATGCCACTCACTGGTGAAGATCAGCAGCCTCTCTCTTCATTGTTTAAGTATGTCTCTGGTTGTTAGGAGTTTCTGGTCATGTTTCAGAGTTCCAAAAGAGCTGATTCCAATCACTCTTTCTAGCTCAGTGGTTGCTTCAGTGAAGGGACTGATCTCTACACTACAGCTTCCTACTCTGCCATCTTATGTGACTATTGATATTTATTTATTTATTTATTGAGACAGAGTCTTACTCTGTTGGCTGGAGTGCAGTGGTGCAGTCACGGCTTACTGCAGCCTTGACCTCCTGGGCTTCAGTGATTCTCTCACCTCAGCCTCCCGAGTAGCTGGGACTATAGGTATGTGCCACCATGCCTGGCTAATCTTTTTTTTTTTTTTCTTTTTGTAGAGATGGGGTCTCACTATCATGCCCAGGCTGGTCTCAAACTCCTGAGCTCAAGTGATTCCCCCCGCCTCGGCCCCCTAATGTGCTGGGATTACAGGCATAAGCTACCACACTTGGCCATGAGTCATTTTTAAAAAAACAGATTCCAACAACCTTTTTGATTGCTGTGTTTAGAAGATTTATACTTAATTTTAGATGGGTTTTTATTATCTCTTTTCTAAGTTGTTCCCTCAGGGTTTTTTTATACCTGTTTGCCTTTTCTTGCCTTTTTATGGGGTATTTAGACATTTCTTAGTATGCCATTTAACTTCATATGCCATGCTAAATCAATTCAGTATGCCATTTAGTATATATTTTTGTATAGGATTTTATAGGTGGCTGTAGAGATTATATTATACATACTTATGATCGTTGGCTAGTATCAACCTTTTACCAGTTCAAGTGGAATGTAGAAACTCTACTGCTTTCTAGGCCCCTCTGCCCTTTTTTATGGTGTTGTTGTCTTGAATATCACCTCTACATACGTTGAGAACCACGTGAGATAATGTTATGATTTTGCTTTCGCCCATCAAATATAATTTCTAAACTCAAGAAATTATATTCACCCAGATATTTACCCTCTTATTGCTTTTTTAAATTTCTTTTTTAAAATTTAATTTGTATACTTTTCCTTCTGAAAAAAATCTTTCTGGATTTTTCTTCATTGCTTTTTTTTTTTTGAGACAGAGTCTCACTCTGTCGCCCAGGCTGGAGTGCACTGGTGTGATCTCAGCTCACTGCAACCTCCACCTCCCTGGTTCAAGTGATTCTCCTGCCTCAGCCTGTTGAGTAGCTGGGATTGCAGGCATGCACCTCCACGCCTGGCTAATTTTTATATTTTTAGTAGAGATGGGGTTTCACCATGTTGGCCAGGCTGGTCTTGAGCTCCTGACCTCAAGTGATCCTCCTGCCTTAGCCTCCCAAAGTGCTGATATTACAGGCGTGAGCCACTGCGCCCAGCCTCTTCAGATGTTTTTTGGGCACTGCACTCTTTCCTCTCCTTCTGGGAATTCAGTGACATGAATGTGAGAGCTTTTGCTGTTGTCCCATTGTTCTTTTTTTGTGTGTGTGTTTGTTTTCTCTCTGTTGGTCAAATGGGATTATTTCTATGTAATTTTTTTTCTTATGGCAAGATTGTCACGATACAGATTGAATCATTTCTGCTGCTCTATCATCAAGGTCACTAATTTTTTTCTCTGTTGTAGCTCCATTCTGCTATTGAGTTCACCCATTGAGTTTTTTACTTAGTTATTGTAATTTCTAGTTCTGAAATTACAATGTAGTTCTTCTACATATCTTCAATGATGTCGGGGGAACCCGCCCCCGATAATTCAACATGAGTCCTTTTCTATTTTCCCTAAGTGTCAGCCAGTCTGAGAAATAAAGGGAAAGAGTACAAAGAGAGAAATTTTTAAAGCTGGGTATCCGGGGGAGACATCACATGTCGGCAGGTTCCGTGATGCCCCCAAAGCTGCAAAACCAGCAAGGTTTTATTAGTAATTTTCAAAAGGGGAGGGAGTCTATGATGAGGGTGTGGGTCACAGAAATCACATGCTTCACAAGGTAATAAAATATTACAAGGCAAATGGAGGCAGGGCGAGATCACAGGACCGGGGCAAAATTAAAATTGCTAATGAAGTTTTGGGCATGCATTGTCATTGATAACATCAGGAGACAGGTTTGAGAGCAGACAACCGGTCTGACCAAAATTTATTAGGCGGGAATTTCCTCGTCCTAATATGCCTGGGAGCGCTATGGGAAACAGGAGCTTATTTCCTCCCTTATCTGCAACCGTAAAAGACAGAGGTTCCCAGAGCGGCCATTTTAGAGCCCTCCCCCTAGGAACGCATTCTCTTTCTCAGGGCTGTTCCTTGCTGAGAAAAAGAATTCAGCGTTATTTCTCCTGTTTGCTTTTGAAAGAAGAGAAATATGGCTCTGTTCCACCCAGCTCTCAGGCAGCCAGACCTAATGGTTATCTCCCTTGTTCCCTGAACATCACTGTTATCCTGTTCTTTTTTCAAGGTGCCCAGATTTCATATTGTTTAAACAATTTGTGCTGTTAACGTAATCATCACAGGGTCCTGAGGCGACATACATCCTCAGCTTATGAAGATGACAGGATTAAGAGATTAAAGACAGGCATAGGAAATCACAAAAATATTGATTGGGGAAGTGATAAATGTCCATGAAATCTTCACAATTTATGTTCAGAGATTGCAGTAAAGACAGGTGTAAGAAATTATAAAAGTATTAATTTAGGGAACTAATAAATGTCTATGAAATCTTCACAGTTTATGTTCTTCTGCCATGGCTTTAGCTGTTCCCTCTGTTCGGGGTCCCTGACTTCCTGCAACACAGTGAGACTTTATATTTTTCAGTGTGTTTCGAGAGTGTTCATAATTACTTCTTGGGCCATTTATAAGATAGCTCATCTAAAATCCCTATGCAATAATTCCAACATCTTTGTCATCTTAGTGTTACCATCTGTTAATTGTCTTTCCTCATTCAGATTTTTTCTGGTTTTTAGTATGAGGAGTAATTTTTCTGGGTTCAGATTTTTCTGGTTCTTGTATGAGGAATAAGTTTTAATTTTATCCTGGACACTTTGAGTGTTATGTTATGAGGCTGTATGTAGTTCCTGTATAAATATTCTATATTAGCAGGCACTCAACCTGTTTAGATTCGGGTTGCACTTTCTGTGGCCAGCAGGGCTCTGGTTCTAAGATCAATTTAGTTTTCTAAGTTTTTGCAGAGCTCTTCTGGCCTCCCACACCTGTGTGCAACCCAGAGGCCAATTTGTTTTTTTGTTGTTGTTTGGAGACAGTGTCTTGCTCTGTTGCCCTGGCTGGAGTGCAATGGCCCAGTCATAGCTCACTGCAGCTGTAACCTCCCAGACTCAGTCACTCCTTCTTCTCAACCTCCTGAGTAGCTGGGACCAGAGGTACACACTACCACGCCCAGCTAATTTTTTATATTTAGTAGAGACAAGGTCTCACTCTGTTGCCCAGGCTGATCTTGAACTCCTGGGCTCAAGTGTTCCTCCCATCTCCGCCTCCCACAGTGTTGGGATTACAGGCATGAGCCACCGCACCCAGCCCTGGAGGCCAGTTTGAAACCTCAGAGTATTCCACATTGCCGTTGAGCTCTCAAAGCTTTTGCTGTGTTGATCCTGGTTGTTTTCACACATGGGCACTTGGAGGGCATGGCCAGGACTTCTACACATATTTAACCCATTTCCCATTTAGGAAAAAAAAAGTGCAGCTTGCTGCTAGCGTTCATTTAATTTTGCATAAACACACTTTTGAGCCTGAAGTAAATCTGACTGATTTTCAATGCGAAAATAAAATATGAAAACTGGGTTTGGCCTTCTTCCAAGTGTACTTTCCTTCCCTTCCTTCCTTTCTTTACTGCTTTAAAGCTTTTTAATATACTTTCACTCCTGTTCTAAAAGAAAAAAATATATATCAACTGTTCTTGGAGTTATTATTAAACAGAACTTGTCTTTAATCCGAATGTAACAGAAATGTACACGACGTTATATTAGGATTAGAGAGGAATATTCTGCGGCGGGTGGGACGGGGAATGGGAAATGGGTTGGAGAATCCTTGCTTCTAGCTCCTCACTGTCTTTGAGAGAGGATGGGGTGCCACCTTGTTACTGTGGTTCAGTCTTGTGCAGGTTGTGGATGGTCAGCAGGGCCCTTCCACACAGTCTTGCCAGTGCTTGGTGGAGAGGGGAGAGATGCCACCTCTGCTTGTGTTGGCCCAAGGTGGGGAGGGTCAACAGGTCTTTGTTCCACAGTCTCTACAGTATCTGGGGCAGGGGAAGGTGCAGCTTTTTTCAGGCTGTTTTCCTAGAGTAGGGTGTGTGTAGTCAAAAGGGCACTGTCCCACAGGGCCGCCCTCTTTGCTGTCATTTGGCTCGAAAGATGAGGCTCCTTTTGCGGGGGTTGGGGGATGAAGGGGGCACTGGGATTTCCTGGTTGTAGACTCTGCTCTAACAGATAAGACAGGGTATATAGGAGGCCAAAGAACAAACCATCAAACCACCCTGGGAACTCACCACTGGGTCAGCCCTTCTCTTCTCTACCTTTCCAGAATTTGTTGGTTTGATTGATTGGATCGTTGCTTCATGTATGTATTTATTTGTTTTTAATTGAGATAGTCTGTCTATGTCCCCCAGGTTGGAGTACAATAGCGCAATCTTAGCTCACTGCATTCTCCACCTCCTGGGTTGAAGCAGTTCTGCCTCAGCCTCCCGAGTAGCTGGGATTACTGGCGCTCGCCACCACACCCAGCTCATGTTTGTATTATTAGTAGAGATGGAGTTTCACCATTTTGGCCAGGCTGGTCTCAAACTCCTGACCTCAGGTGATCTGCCTGCCTCGGCCTCCCAGAGTGCTGGGATTACAGGCATGAGCCACCGTGCCCAGCTGCTTCATGTATTTTGAACAGGGTTTTTAGTTGTAATTAGAAGAGAATGTAATGGGTGTGCTTATTCCATCTCCTATGGAACTGGAAACAACATTTGGCATTGAAAATTGTTGTCTTGATAACCTTCAGGGTGTTACTTCTCATTTTAGCGGCAATACATTTTGCTTCCGTGTGATGAAACATCCTACCCATTTGCATGTTGATTGTGTCTCATGTCCCATCTCGCAACAGGCAGTAAAACCCCATCTCCAGCCCAAAGCACCTTGCTAAAGAGCCTGCACCGCAGCCACTGTGCCTTTGCGCTCTGGCTCGTGCGACCTCTCCAGATCTTCTTCCTCATTTCGTCTGTTCACTGGGGCCCTCTTCTCCCTGTGACTCGCCTCAGCCTTTTCACTCCTTGCTGGACATGGAGTAGGACTATTGGGAGGATGAAATAGACAAATGTGTGGCAAGCATGTAGGAGAGCCTGCGGCACAGAAGCAGCACTCGGTACATGGTGCTTGTTGTTATATCCCTAGTTTTGACATAGCCTCAGCCTCAAGTAAAAGATAACCCCAACTCCCACCAAAGTACAAGAGTCAGATTCCTGTTCACTTCTGTTTATAAATGAACCTTCTATTTTTTTAAGAGCAGGGTTGCACTCTGTCACTCAGGCTGGAGTGCAGTGGAGCGATCATACCTCACTGCAGCGTTGACTTCCTGGGTTCAAGGGATCCTCCTGCCTCAGCCTCCTGAGTAGCTGGGACTACAGGTTCACGCCACCATGCCCAGCTAGTTGTTGTTGTTGTTTTGGTACAGACGAGATCTCTGCTATGTTGCCCAGGCTAGTCTTGAACTCTTGGGCTCAAGCAGTCCTCCCTCTTTGGCCTCCCAAAGTGCTGGGAGTACAGGCATGAGCCACTGCGCCTGGCCTGGATGAAGTTTTTCCTCATGCAGTACTCTGCACACCTTTAGTGAGTGCTCGCCATGCACCATATCCTACGTGAGGGATCAAAAGATAGGCGAGATACAGCCCATGTCTTCAAAGAGCCCACAGGCCAGAGTGGGAGAAATAAGACACGCAGCACAGTGCAGTAAACTGATAGGAATGTAATGAAAAGAGACACGGGAGAGAGGGGACCCCAAAGGGAGGGTGGCCATATGTTTGGGACTGAGGACAGGTTCCCAGAGGTGGTGACAGTTGGGCTGAATCTTAAAAGATAAGTGGGTTTTCCGGCCTGGCGTGGTGGCTCACACCTGTAATCCTAGCACTTTGGGAGGCTGAAGCAGGTGGATCATGAAGTCAGGAGATCGAGACCATCCTGGCCAACATGGTGAAACCCCGTCTCTACTAAAACGCGCACACAAAATTAGCCGGGCATGGTGGTGCATGCCTGTAGTCCCAGCTACTTGGGAGGCTGAGGCAGGGGAATCGCTTGAACCCGGGAGGCAGAGGTTGCAGTGAGCCGAGATCGCGCCACTGTACTCCAGCCTGGCAACAGAGCAAGACTCCGTTTCAAAACAAGATCTAAGTGGGTTTTCCCAAGTTGAGTCAGGGCATTTCCCGCAGAAGCAGAATGAGCAAAACTTGACAGCCACAGACCAGCACGGCGGGTAATTCAGTGTCCGCGTCATCAGTGGTACATGCCTACGGCCATGTCGAAATTGTGTCTGGAGAAGCACATGACCCAGACTCTCCCTGATTTACAAGGCTCTTCATCATCAGGTCCCTACTTAACTCTAATTTCATCTCTTGTCTTATCTATTATTTAGTCTGATATCATGCATTAATTATATATACTGTACATTGATACATAGCATTTATTTGAAAGATAAACCTCTTGGATGTGACTCTGGAGACAAGACCAGAAGCTCGAGACCATTCAATCCAAGGTATAAAATGGGAGAAAATCAGCTCCATCATGGTCTGAATTGAGGATGAGGCAGAAGAGCAGAGAATAGCGGATGCCCAGGTGGCAGCAACTTAACTCTTTTCCTGTGGACTTGTGGGGTCTCCCCACCGCCACTGCGTCGGGACATGCTGTGTGCCGTCTCTTTATCCATAGCTGCCTCCGGCATCAGCAGAGAAAGTCATGGGCAGATGGAGCCATGGATTAGTTCTTTTTTCCAGTCTTCCTTTACTTTACCTGGATAAGATTGGGCAGATTGAATTTGATCTTCTATACTGGGGCCAGGGAGCAGGGTGGATCTAGACCATGCAGCTTTTCCCCACTGTCACCAGTTTGGGAGCAGGGATTGGCTGCCATTGTCCTGTCCAGCCTCCGTGTTCCTGGGACACCGCTGACTGGAGGCTGCTCCTCTTCTAAGGGAGTCTGGCATAGAAGACACGACCCAGAGCACATGGCACCTTCTCTCTTCTCCTGCACCAGTCTCCTTGCCCCTCTGTATTGTCATCATACTGAAGCAAACCATCCAACTCACCAGCCTCTCTGGACTCGTCTCATTGATTCCTCTCCCTGAAACTCTTCCTCATTCTCCTTTTAGCCCCTCACATCCTCAGCCGAAGATCTCACTTCCTCCCAGAGGCCTTTGCTGACTGACCCCTCAGGTAGGCTAAATCCCCATCCTGTGCTACCATGACAGCCTGTAGCAGATGCTGTTTTCTGCAGGTGGCCACAGCCCTATCTCCCATCCCACACACTCCTCTCATAACATGACCTTGTCACTTCTTCCATCGCATGGTCGGGGTTATGTCTCTTTTCTTTGAGCCTATGCACATCTTTGTGATTGCCCTGACCAATAAATAAAGTAGGACAGAAGCGACGCTATGAGATTGCCAAACTGCACTGTAAAACTGCCATGCCCTTCTGCTGTGTTGTCGTGGAATGCTTGCCCTTAGAAGTAAGCTGCCGGACTGTGATGAAGCCCAAACCAGCCGAAATGGGGAGACTGCAAGGAGGGGCCACATGGACAGGTTCCACATAGGTCAGTTGAAGTCCTGGCTGACAGCCAGTATCAGCTCCTGGTTTTGTGAATGAAGATGCCTCTAAATGATTCCAGCCCCCTCCCATTGATCACACTTAAGACTCCATGTCTTCCCAGCTGAGGCCCCACATGTCGTGGACCAGAGACAAGCCAGGCCTGTTGGAATCACAGAATCCCTGATGATGATAATTGTTTTTTGCCACTATGTTTTGGATTGGTTTCTGGTGCAATTAGTAACTGAAACAGACTTTACTTCTTTATACTCATTAAGGAATGAGACTGTGTCTTTTTTTTTTTTTTTTTAACTTTTTGTGGAGATAGGGTCTCGCTGTAGAGATAGGGTCTCGCCGTATTGCTGAGGATGGTCTTGAACTTCTGGCCTCAAGCGATCCTCCTACCTCAGCCTCCCAAAGTGCTGGGAGCACAGGCGTGAGCCACCATGCCTGGCCTGACACTGTCTCCAGTGTTTATTGGTGTTTCCTGTGTTGCACAAAGCAGGTGGTGGTAGTAGGTGCACTGTCAATAGTGAGTTTGCGAGTAGAAGGTGTGTGTTTCTCCTTTTCCTGTGGGTGTCACACAGTTGGTGTCTGCACGCCTGGAAGCACACACCTGTTTCTGCTTCCAGAGTTGTCTCTGGCCTGCAGTTCTGTGCTTCCCAGCTTGATCCGTTCCTCTCCAGGAATCTCCTCTCCCTCCCCACCCTGACCCACCTGTTGGTGAGATGCAACTGACTGTTTCTGCCACATTTTTTACTTACAGGTGGTACCTGTATTATTCCCTCCACCTCTACAGGGAAGAGGGTGAAGAAATGAGAGGCTTAGGGGCTCCAAACACAAACTTGACCAGTTTTACAATTTTGTTAGCAACAATCTTGAGAGAATCAATACAAACTTTAGGTAGCTTGGTACTTTGCCCTTCAGGACAGTTCTTCCCTGGTAATGTTAGATTGTTGGGGTTAACCATTACTGTACCATTACAGATGAGCTTCGGCTGCCCTCTAGTGGCAGCAGCAACCTGGATCTCAGGAACAAAGATCATTCTAGCATTGGGACCAGCTCTGCGTCATGAGTATGTCATCAGTGCCTAGCATATTACCTGGCATCTATTCAGAGCTAATAACTAACTAATATTGATTAACAAACTAGCCAACATGCACTGCTTTTTGTTTGTTTTTGAGACTAGTCTCACTCACCTAGGCTGGAGTACAGTGGCACAATCTCGGCTCCTCCTCCGCCTCGCACCTCCCAGGTTCAAGCGATTCTTCTGCTTCATCCTCCCTAGTAGCTGGGATTACAGGTGTGCACTACTACACCCGGCTAAATTTTTTGTATTTTTAATAGAGACAGGGTTTCCCCATGTTGGCCAGGCTGGTCTTGAACTCCTGACCTCAGGTGATCCACTTGCCTTGGCCTCCCAAAGCACTGGGATTACAAGTATGAGCCACTGCGCCCAAGCTTTTTGTTTGTGTTTTGAGACAGAGTCTCACTGTGTTGCCCAGGCTGGAGTGCAGTGGCGTGATCCAGGCTCACTGCAACCTCCGCCTCCTGGGTTCAAGAGATTCTCCTGCCTCAGCCTCCCAAGTAGCTGAGATTATAGGCGCCCACCACCATGCCAGGCTAATTTTTGTGTTTTTAGTAGAGTAATTTAGTAATTTTTGTATTTTTAGTCTTGAACTCTTGAGCTCAGGTGATCCACCCACCTTGGCCTCCCAAAGTGTTGGGATTACAGGCATGAGCCACTGTGCCTGGCCCTTTGCCCACTTTTTGATGAGGTTGTTTGTTTTTTCCTTGTAAATTTGTTTAAGTTCCTTGTAGTTTCTGGATCTACAAGAATCTACAAGATCTGGACCTGACCTTTGTCAGATGGGTAGATTGCAAAAATTTTCTCCCGTTCTGTAGGTTGCCTATTCACTCTGATGCTAGTTTCTTTTGCTATACAGAAGCTCTTTAGTTTAATTAGATCCCATTTGTCAATTTTGGCTTTTGTTGCAATTGCTTTTGGTGTTTTAGTCATGAAGTCTTTGCCCATGCCTATGTCCTGAATGGTATTGCCTAGGTTTTCTTCTAGGATTTTTATGGTTTTGGATTTTACATTTAAGTCTTTAATCCATCTTGAGTTAGTTTTTTATAAGGTGTAAGGACAGGGTCCAGTTTCAGCTTTCTGTATATGGCTAGCCAGTCTTCCCAGCACCATTAAATAGAGAATCCTTACCCCATTGCTTGTTTTTGTCAGGTTTGTCAAAGATCAGATGGTTGTAGATGTGTGGTGTTATTTCTGAGGTCTCTATTCTGTTCCATTGGTCTATGTATCTGTTTTGGTACCAGTACCATGCTGTTTTGGTTACTGTAGCCTTGTAGTATAGTTTGAAGTCAGGTAGCGTGATGCCTACAGCTTTGTTCTTTTTGCTTAGTATTGTCTTGGCTATACAGGCTCGTTTTTGGTTCCATATGAAATTTAAAGTAGTTTTTCTAGTTTTGCGAAGAAAGTCAGTGGTAGCTTGTTGGAAATAGCATTGACTCTGTAAATTATTTTGGGTAGTATAGCCATTTTCACAATATTGATTCTTCCTATCTGTGAGCATGGAATGTGTTTCCATTTGTTTGTGTTCTCTCTTATTTCCTTGAGCAGTGGTTTGTAGTTCTCCTTGAAGAGGTACTTCATGATTTGTGAGAGTTTTTAAAAAGTTTTTGTCTGCTAAGTCCAACGTCTGGGCTTCCTAAGGGCTGATTTCCATCAATTTATTTTGTTATTTTGGATACGTTCCTTCGTCTTGGCATGATTTGTGACTGTCATTGAAACATGGACATTTGAATATTGCAAGGTAGTAACTCTGGCATTTAGATGATACTTCTCATTGTTTGCTATGTGTCTGTGAGTGAGTGTGTTTTTAATCATTGAAGGCTGTAGTAGTACATACATTTAGTGACTTCCAAACTATTTTTGCAAAGATTTATCATTTTCATGTGTGGTCACTGAAGTCTCTGATTCTTTTAGCTTGTGTTCAGCTCACATTTTGATAGAGATTTTCTTGAATACTAGGAGCTAAAAATGGAAGAAAACACCTCTCCCAGTCTTTGAAGTTTGCCTTTGCACAACAGCTTTTCTTCAGCACTTAGCTAGGCCTGCACTGACCCTCGTAATCAGGCCAAGGTGAAAGCTTAGGTCTTTCTGAGCGAGCATCCTGCCCTGGACAAAGCCCGTGTAACACCTGAGTGCTTGTGACTGCCCTGCTTTCCCAGAGGAATTCTCCCCAGCTTTTCTGCTTTCCCAGAGGAATTCTCCCCAGCTTTCCTTCTCGGATTTAGGAAGTCTGTATTAGTTTGCTCGGGCTACCATCACGAAATGCCACAGACCATGTGGCTTCAACAGCTGGAAGTTATTTTCTCACAGTTCTAGAGGCCAGAAGTCAAAGATCAAGGTGCCAGCTGCAGGGACCAGCCCCACAGGGTCGGTGGGCTTCTCCCTGTGTGCAGCGACGAGAGAGTGTAGAAAGAAAGACACAAGACAAAGAGATAAAAGAAAAGACATCTGGGCCCGGGGGACCACTACCACCAATGCGCAGAGACCGGTAGTGGCCCCGAATGTCTGGCTGCGCTGTTATTTATTGGATACAAAGCAAAAGGGGCAGGGTAAAGAGTGTGAGTCATCTCCAATGATAGGTAAGGTCACATGTCCACTGGACAGGGGGCCCTTCCCTGCCTGGCAGCCGAGGCAGAGAGAGAGAGAGAGAGGAGACAAAGAGAAAGACAGCTTACGCCATTATTTCTGCATATCAGAGACTTTTAGTACTTTCACTAATTTACTACTGCTATCTAGAAGGCAGAGCCAGGTGTACAGGATGGAACATGAAGGCGGCCTAGGAGTGTGACCACTGAAGTACAGCATCACAGGGAGACAATTAGGCCTTCAGATAACTGCGGGCAAGCCTGACTGATGTCAGGCCCTCCACAAGAGGTGGAGGAGCAGAGTCTTCTCTAAACTCCCCTGGGGAAAGGGAGACTCCCTTTCCCGGTCTGCTAAGTAGCCGGTGTTTTTCCTTGACACTTTTTGGTACCGCTAGACCACGGTCTGCCTGGCAACAGGCGTCTTCCCAGATGCTGGCGTCACTGCTAGACCAAGGAGCCCTTCTGGTGGCCGTGTCTGGGCATAACAGAAGGCTCGCACTCTTGTCTTCTGGTCACTTCTCACTGTGTCTCCTCAGCTCCTATCTCTGTATGGCCTGGTTTTTCCTAGGTTATGATTGTAGAGCGAGGATTATTATAATATTGGAATAAAGAGTAATTGCTACAAACTAATGATTAATGATATTCATATATAATCATGTCTATGCTCAAGATCTAGTATAACTCTTGTTGTTTTATATATTTTATTATACTGGAACAGCTCGTGCCCTCGGTCTCTTGCCTCGGCACCTGGATGGCTTGCTGCCCACACCAGCAGGGCTGACTTCTTCAGAGTCTTCTCTCGTTGGCTTGCAGATAGCTGCCTTCTTGCTGTGTCCTCATGTGACCTTTTCTCTGCACGTCTCTGGCATTTCTGCTTGTTTCTTCTGTGTTTTTTTGAGATGGAGTCGTTGCTCTGTCTCCAGGCTGGAGTGCAGTGGCGCGATCTCGGCTCACTGCAACCTCCACCTTCCGGGTTCAAGCGATTCTCCTGCCTCAGCCTCCCTAGTAGCTGGGATGACAGGCACCCGCCACCACACCTGGCTAATTTTTTGTATTTTTTTGGTAGAGACAGGGTTTCACCGTGTTAACCAGGATGGTCTCTCTCTCCTGACCTTGTGATCTGCCCGCCTCGGCCTCCCAAAGTGCTAGGCTAATTTTTTATTTTTAGTAGAGGTGGGGTTTCACCATGTTGGTCAGTCTGATCTCGAACTCCTGACCTCAGGTGATTCACCCGCCTCAGCCTCCCAAAGTGCTGGAATTACAGGTGTAAGCCACCATGCCCAGCCTTTTTTTTTTTTTAAATGTTTCTGTTGGGTGATGGGAGCTTGGAGCTGTCTTACTCTGCCCTTTTGCTGATATCATTCCTCAATTATATTTTAAAGAGATTTAAAAAGGAAAAACAGGCATATATATTTACCCAGGTAGTTACCATTTTCAATGCCTGTCATTCCTTTCATTCCTTTGTGTAGATCCAGATTTCCATCTGGTATTTTTCTTCTGCCTGAAAGACATCCCTTAACATTTCTTATAGTGTTTGTTGGTGATGAATTCTTTCAGCTTTTTATTTATTGTTTGAGACAGAGTCTTGCTCTGTCACCCAGGCTGGAGTGCAATGACACAATTATGGCTCACTGGAGCCTTGACCTTCCAGGCTCAAGCAAACCTCCCAGGCTCAGCCTCCCAAGTAACTGAGACTCCAGGCGTGTGCCACTATGCTTGGCTAATTTTTGTATTTTTTTTAGAGACAGGGTCTTACTATGTTGCCCGGGCTGGTCTCGAACTCTGAGGCTCAAGCGATCTGCCCACCTCAGCCTTAAAGTGTCTTCCAGCTTTTATGTGTCTGAAAATATCTTTATTTCACTTTGCTAAAATATATTTTCATCACACATAAAATTCTAGGTTTGCAGTTTTTGCCTTCAGCCCTTTAAAGATCAAGTTGCACTGCTGTCTTCTCACTTGCACTATTTCTGACAAGAAATTTGGTATCATTCTTATCTTTGTTCCTGTGTAAATAACATGTACTGTTTTCCCAGCTGCCTTCAGGATTTGATCTATATCATTGGTTTTGAGCAATTCGATTATGTGACTTGTTACAGTTTTCTTTGTATTTCTTGTACTTGATGTTGAGCTTTGGGTCTGTGGGTTTATATTTTTCATTATGTTTGGAAAATGTTTGGCCATTATTTCTTCTAATATTTTTCTATGTCTCAACTTTGTAAACATGTGGGATATAGTTAAAATTAATGTCTTTCTCTGCTTATTTTAATATGTGTCAGTTTGGGGTTAGTTTGGATCAAAATAAGGATTGATTGGTTGTTCTTATTATGGGCTGTGTTTTCTTGCTTATTTATATGCCTAGTAATAGGATGTCAGGATGCCACACATTGGAAATTTTACCTTGTTTGAGTAATGGTCTTTTTTTTTTTTTTTGAGTTGGAGTCTGGCTCTGTCACCCAGGCTGGAGTGGAGTGGCGCAATCTCGGCTCACTGCAAGCTCCACCTCCTGGGTTCACGCCATTCTCCTGCCTCAGCCTCCCGAGTAGCTGGTACTACAGGCACCAGTCACCATCACCACGCCCAGCTGATTTTTTGTATTTTTAGTAGAGACGGGGTTTCACCATGTTAGCCAGGATGGTCTCGATCTCCTGACCTCATGATCTGCCCGCCTTGGCCTCCCAAAGTGCTGGGATTACAGGCGTGAGCCACCGTGCCCAGCCAATTTTTTATTCCTATATACATTTTCTTGAGCTTTGTTTTGGGATGTATTTAAGATCATTGGAAAGTTGGATCCTTTCAGGTCTTGTTTTTATGATTCATTAGGTGGGTCCAGAGCAATGCTCAATCTAAGACTGATTCTTTCCCATTCCTGCGGTGCTTGAGTACTCCACACAGAGCCCTATAAATTGTGAGTTTTTCCAGTCTGACTTGTGGTGGCCCCTATCTCTACAAAAATTCAAGAGGCTGGGCACAGTGGCTCATGCCTGTAATCCTAGCAGTTCTTTGAGAGGCCGAGGTGGGCAGATCACCTGAGGTCAGCAGTTTGAGACCAGCCTGGCCAACATGGTGAAACCCAGTCTCTACTAAAAATACAAAAAAGTAGCCGAGTGTGGTGGCGGGTGCCTGTAATACCAGCTACTCTGCTGAGGCTCAGGCAGGAGAATCGCTTGAACCTGGGAGGCGGAGGTTGCAGTGAGCCCAGATCGCGCCACTGCACTCCAACCTGGGCAACAAGAGCAACACGCCATCTCAAAAAATAAAAATCAGTAAATAAATAAAGAAAAGACTACCTCATCCAGAAATGCCTTTATAGACACACCCATAAATAAATGTTCAACCAAGTATCTGTGCACCCCGTGGTCCCTTCAAGTTGACACATGAAATTACCCATCACTCCAGCCTTCAGCCGTGGGTTTGTTTCATATATAGATTTCTAGAACTCCCTCTTTGCATAGTGCCCTCCTTTCTTTTTTCTGCCCCATTTCTCTGCCATTTCAGCCATCTCAGCCTGATCTCTGCCTCCTCAGCCCAGTGAGATCTCCCTACTCTGCTCAGACTCCAGCTCTCTGCACTGCAGTTGGGAAATTATCCCCAGGTAGAGGAACTAGGTGACTTTGGGGCTCATCTCACAAGTTTCCTTACACTTAGGGATCAGTCTTTTGCTTCCTGTTGTCCTCTGCCTGAAAGTACTTGCCAAGTTGTACCGTTTTATATATCCACCACAGCATGCGTTAAACCAAAGTCTGGTTCAGCAGACTACCAGATTTTTTTAACAGCTTTATTAATCAATACATTTTGTCCATGTCTACAGTTGTTTATGGTGGGAGGACTAACCTATAGCTGGAAAGATTAATTTTCAGCTGCTCTGTAGTATTTTATTATATGAATTATACCAGTTTGCCCATCCTTGTGTTGATAAACATTACCCATGAAGTGTGTTCGAATTGTCTGTGATACAAATAATGCTTCAGTGACTATCTACCCAGAATGGGATTGTGGGTTTATAGGATACATACTTCTTCACCCTTATTTTTTACTAGATATTGCCAAATTGCTTTCCAAATTGTGCTGTTTCATATATCCACAACGGCATGAGTTCTGTTTGTTCCACATCCATACCAAGACTTGATCTTGTTAAATTAATTTTTCTAGTGTGTAAATGAGTGCAAAATCCTGTTACTTTAGTCTTTACTAGATTACTAGTGAGGTTAAATGTATATGTGTATGTATATATATGCACATATGTGTATATTAGGTATTTGTGTTTCCCATTCAATAGCTTTTTTGTATCAATTGTCCTTTTTAAAAATTGGGTTATCTTTTTGTTATTGATTCTTTGGAGTTCTTTTTAAATTCTACTTACTAATCGCTTTTTGGTTATATGTATTAGAGTTGTTTTTCCCAGTCTTGGCTTGTCTTTTAGATGCATATCTTGTCTTTTCCCATATAGAAGTATTAACTTTTTTTGGGGGGACGGAGTCTCACTCTGTTGCCCAGGCTGGAGTGCAGTGGTGCGATCTCGGCTCACTGCAACCTCTGCCTTCTGGGTTCAAGCGATTCTCCAGCCTCAGCCTCCTGAGTAGTTGGTACTACAGGCACGTGGCACCAGGCAAATTTTTTTTTTTTTTTTATCAGAGACTGGGTTCCACCATGTTGCCTAGGCTGGTCTCGAACTCCTGAGCTCAAAGCGATCCGCCCACCTTGGCCTCCAAATGTGCTAGATTATGTGTAAGCCACCATTCCCGGCCCAGAAGTGCTAACTTTTAATGTAGTCATATTTATCTATATTTTCCTAAATGATTTGTGCCCTTTGTGTGTTCATCTCTTTAACTCTAAACACAAGAGTGCCCCGAGGGCTCAGGCTATGGCTCTCTCTATTTACATTAATTCTCAATCATCTTGCTTGGTTTCAGGAGATCTGTACCCTGACGGCTTTCACGTGTAGCTCCTCCACTTAACTCCAGCCATATACAATAATTTAAAGAGCCCCTACTGACCTAGATACTATGTTTCTTCTTCCCCTGTTACCCAAGTTTCTTGAGTAGGGAGTCTGCAGTCACTGCCTCCATTTCTTCACCTTCCAGTCACTGTTCAACCCACAGCAGCCTGGCTTTTGTCCCACTAGTCTACTGATAGTGAGATTTTTTTCTTAAGCAACACAGCTCCCCCCAACCCCCCCCCCCGCCTTTTTTTTTTTTTTTTCAAGTTAAGTCTTATGTGAAATCGCAGTATATTAAATAGAAGCAGAATTGCTTTGGGACTGGGTTGGGGAGGATCTGGAACCCAAACTGCGCTTTCTTCTCATCTCTCTGTGTTGCCCCAGAGGCATCTATACCTTTCCAACTTTTCTATCCCCCTAAACACCCTAATCTCCAGCGATACTGAACAATTCCATCTCTGGACTTCTGCACAGTGCTCCTTCATCTGCCTTGAACCTGCCAGACCTCTCAGCTCCAGGAGCACTTCCCTGTCTACCTTCCCCTTTATCATAACTTTTTTTTTTGAGACGGAGTCTTGCTCTGTCGACAGCCCAGGCTGGAGTGTGCAGAGGCACGATCTCGGCTCACTGCAACCTCCACCTCCCAGGTTCAAGCAATTCTCCTGCCTCAGCCTCCCGAGTAGCTGGGACTACAGGCAGGCGCCACCATGCCCAGCTAATTTTTGTATTTTTAGTAGAGACGGAGTTTCACCATATTGGTCAGGCTGGTCTCAAACTCCTGACCTCAGATGATCCGCCCACCTCGGCCTTCCAAAGTGCTGGAATTCAGGCACGAGCCACCGCGCCTGGCCTTCTTATTTTTTTCCCGTTATCACACTGATAACACTGAATTGCAATTTTTTTTTTCTTTTTTTGAGACGGAGTCTCGGTCTGTCGCCCAGGTTGGAGTGCAGTGGGGCAATCTCGGCTCACTGCAACCTCCGCCTCCCGGGTTCACGCCATTCTCCTGCCTCAGCCTCCCAAGTTGCTGGGACTACAGGCGCACGCCGCCACGCCCGGCTAATTTTTTTTTTTTTTTTTGGTATTTTTATTAGAGATGGGGTTTCACCATGTTAGCCAGGATGGTCTCGGTCTCCTGACCTTGTGATCCGCCCACCCCGGCCTCCCAAAGTGCTGGGATTACAGGCGTGAGCCACCGCGCCCGGCCTGAATTGCAATCTTCTACTTACACATCTTCCTAACTAAACAGTTTCTAAAGATCAGAGATCCTATATTTTCCCCCTTAATCTCTTTAATGTACATAAACAATGGAATGAATAAATCAATGAATGAATGGCTGAGGAAACTGAACTACACCAAAGTGTATTGGCAGACTACCAGACTTTTTAAACAGCTTTATTAAGATATAATTCACATACCATGCAAATCATAGGGTGGTGCAATCACCACCACAATCTAATTTTAAACTATCTTTATGGTGCTACAAAAAAGCCTATAACCATGAGCAGTCACTTTCTATTCCCCACCCCCAAACCCACTCCCTAGCCCTAGGCAACCACTAATCTACCTTCTCAGACCGTTAACTTTAGCATAGGTATAAGTCGATCACAGAGCCACGAAATCCACCCGATATCTGGGCCATGATGTGAAATTTGGTAGGTAATCGTCCCACGTTTTCAATTTGTAACATAGAAATGGAGGGGGTAGGGACTCACAACCGCTAGTAGCGTTTGTGAAAAGTACCTGGTAACAGGCTGTGCTGGAGGGGAATTCAGCCCCCATAAAAGATCACGGATTAGGAATTACGTAAGCATAGGTCTCGGGCCCTTTTATCTTGGACGCGATCCTTCCACGGGATCGCTTCCGGATGGATGTGGCGCTGGGAGCCACGCGGAAAACCTCAAGAGTCAGAAACAGGCGTTAAAGGCAGGCGGCATTTTCCAAACCAGTTGGGTCTCGGGCGCTGCCGGGCGGTAGCGTCTCCCGGAGTCGCGCGCGCATGACGTAGAGGGCGCGCGATGACGCGACGCGCGGCGCGGTGCACGCTGGGATATTTAAGTCTCCTCCGCGGCGCGGAGCCGCGATGTCTCCGGCGGCTGCGGCGGCTGGAGCAGGCGAGCGGCGGTGGCCCATAGCGAGTGTCAGGGACGGCCGGGGCCGGGGCTGCGGCGGGCCGGCCGGGACGGCGCTCCTGGGCCTGTCGCTGGTTGGCCTCCTACTGTACCTCGTGCCGGCTGCGGCTGCACTGGCCTGGCTGGCCGTGGGGGCTACCGCGGCCTGGTGGGGACTGAGCCGCGAGCCCCGAGGTTCGCGCCCCTTGTCCTCCTTCGTTCGGAAGGCGCGTCATCGGCGCCCCTTGTCCTCATTCGTTCGGAAGGCGCGTCATAGTCGAACACTGTTCGCTTCGCCTCCGGCCAAGTCGACAGCCAACGGAAACCTCCTAGAGCCGCGGACCCTGCTCGAAGGACCTGACCCTGCGGAACTGCTACTCATGGGCAGTTACATGGGCAAGCCCGGGCCGCCGCAGCCCGCCCCCGCTCCGGAGGGCCAGGACCTGCGGAATAGGCCTGGCCGCCGCCCACCCGCCCGCCCGGCGCCGCGCTCCCCACCGCCCTTCCCGCCGGCCCATCGCGTTCACCACGTTTACCCCTCTCTCCCTACTCCTCTTCTCCGACTCTCCAGGAGGCCTTCCCCACGGTGAGATGCGCTGATTTTGTCAGATCATCCTCTGGCTCGGCTGGCTTGAAATCGAGGACTTGACTTTTAAATCCGATTTGCTTTTTCATCAAGTCCCAAGGGGATTGTGTGTGGTTTTGCCCTCCTTAACACCTTGGTGTGTGCCAGCTGTCTCATGGCCTCTAACTCTTGGAATGAGATGTTGTGTTGCCAAAACGATTCTCTTCTTTCCAGTTCTAAAAACTCCTCGAATTTTAGTGCAGCCTAGATGTAGTCTAGATTTAGATTTTCCCTCTCAAACTGTTGAAATCCATTGTTGAGATAGCTGTTAAGCAGCTGTCACTCTCTGGCCTTAGATGGAATAAGGGAAAGTTGCCATAAAAACACCGTGTTCTGTGTTGCTTAGAAAGAGACTTAAGTTCTTTGGAAAATGTCTGAACTGGTGGGTTTTTAACCGTTTAAAAATTTGACATTCTTTTATGCTTTGGTTCCGTGATTTGTCTCGCATTCTCTGCAGGGATCGTGGGACTTTACCAAATCGGTTTGTAATAACACCTCGAAGACGCTATCCGATCCATCAGGCCCAGTATTCCTGTCTGGGGGTACTTCCCACAGTGTGCTGGAATGGTTATCACAAGAAGGCTGTGCTGTCCCCTCGCAACTCCAGGATGGTGTGTAGCCCAGTGACTGTGAGGATCGCCCCTCCTGACAGAAGATTTTCGCGTTCTGCGATGTGAGTATTATCGTTGGAAGAATACTCTCCCTTTTCGTGTCCACTTTATTCTTCTCCAGTTGTTCCTATGACAACATGACTACAACGCAGCAAAGAAAGGACGAAGCTGCTTATTTTATGAGAAATACCAAATTCTAGTAAACCCTTTTGTTTTTCACTTTTTGCCCTTAACGAAAAAGTAGCTTTACTTGCTAACGGGAACTGCTGTGAGTGTATAAATTATACTTTGGCCTGTTGGTTAGCTTCTGATTTCTTGTTTCTGAAGTCTGTGCTATATGGCATGGGAATTAAAATATCTTACAGCTAGAATCTTGTCTTTCATTGTAGACCAGAGCAGATAATCAGCTCAACACTGTCCTCACCATCAAGTAACGCCCCAGACCCATGTGCAAAGGAGACTGTACTGAGTGCCCTCAAAGAGGAGAAGAAAAGGACAGTGGAGGAAGAAGACCAAATATTCCTTGATGGCCAGGGAAATAAAAGAAGGTAACAGGCTCAGGAGAGTACTAAGCCGGTTTCGCGCTTGGACTCCTATGGGATGAGATGTAGACATTCCCATATAGATACAGAGGCCATCTCCAGTTTATGAGCCTTCGTAGGCCCCCTTCTTTGGCTTTCATGGAGGAATCTAATAACAAGGGTTTTAATGCTGCTCTTTTCAAGGCACAGGTTAGATCGCTGTTGTAATTTACCTTTTCCATGAGTAGTAGAGATAAGCTGACTGCTATTAGCCACGCTACCCTCATACTTTTGTAGAAATGTGTTAAAGTGTATTTTCAAGAAAGAAGGCTCTAAGTCTTCCCGTCGGAATTTTGTGGTGTTCAGTTACTTGGGTAACCACCAGTTCCATGTTCCAGTGTCTTAATTGTGCTGAAGGAAATGCTTGTGAAAGAAAAATGAAAACTAGAGTTTGGTAGATTTATCAGTAATGAGGTTAAAACCAATTTCCTGGCAGGGCAAGGTGGCTCAGGCCTGTAATCTCAGCACTTTGAGAGGCCGACGCGGGTGGATCACCTGAGGTCAGGAGTTCGAGACCAGCCTGGCCAACATGGTGAAACCCCATCTCTACTAAAAATTCAAAAATTAGCTGGATGTGGTGGTGGGCGCCTGTGATCCCAGCTACTCGGAAGGCTGAGACAGGAGAATTGCTTGAACCCAGGAGGCGGAGGTTGCAGTGAGCCGAGACTGCCACCACACTCCAGCCTGGGTGACAAAGCGAGACTGTCTCCAAAAAAAAAAAAAAAATCCTTATGTGGTTTATAGAATAAGCTAATGAAAATGGAATAAATAAATAGTTTTCTAAGTATAGAAAGAAAGGAAGTTGAAGTGGCTGAGCATTTATTGAGCACCCACTGTGTATGGGACCCTACTCCAAGTGCTATGGATAGAGTGGTGGACAAGAGAAAATCCCTGCTCTCATGGGACTCTTGAGGGAAACACCATTTTATAAGGCTGGGTGTGGTGCTGCACGCTTGTACTCCTAACACTTTGACAGGCCAAGATGGGAGGATCGCTGGAGCCCAGTTGCTCAAGACCAGCCTGGGCAACATAGTGAGACCTCGCCTCTACAAAAAGTTAAGAAATTAGCCAGGTGTGGTGGTACATACCTGTAGTCCCAGCTACTCTGGAGGCTGAGGCAGGAGAATCGCTTGAACCCAGGAGGCAGAGGTTTGTTGCAGTGAGCCAAGATCGTGCTATTGCACTCCAGCCTGGGCAACAAGAGCGAAACTCTGTCTGAAAAAAAAAAAAATTTACCTTTCAGAAGCTTAGGGATTTTAAACAACCATTTTCTGGTCTAGCATGGAATCTGTGCTCCATAGAGATAGTATAAGGTCCCAGAAATATGAGAATACACTTTAAAGGGACAAAAAAAGTCATGTCATTTCATTGAGACTTTTTTGATTTGTCGCAGGTGCCATGATAGCAGTGGCAGTGGACATTCAGCATTTGAGCCCCTGGTGGCCAATGGAGTCCCCGCTTCTTTTGTGCCTAAGTAAGTGCGAGTCCATCCGGATGAAATACCAACTGTTTGGAAAAAGGCCTGATCAGAGCTGTTGCCCTATAGATTTTCCTCTTTGTTTTTTGCATTGCTTAATTAGTTCAGGTTCACGTCTTTGAAATTAGGAACGTTTTGAGTAACTTGCCACAGTTAACTGCCTTCTGTCTAATTCCTTTTAATGTTCTTACATTAATATGGATGAAATATGCTGAGACTTAAGAGGTTTTATAAATATATTTAATAACCAAGCACATACACAGAAGGATTGCAAAGTTTGTGCAGTGGATAAAACAGTATGAAACTTAAATGTTAAATTTCTACATATCAGTTTAAAAACAAATTGGAGGAAGAATTGGGTGGAAAGGAAAGTGGCTCAAAAGTATGTGTGGAAAGACTTAGGATACCTTAGGTACCTCATCTGAGTCAGCAGTGTGATGTGGCCGCCAGGAAAGCTAAAGTGCTCCTGGTCTGTGCTGTTAGAAGAAAGACTAGAATGAGGCAGGTGGATGGTATTCCTGCCTTCCGTAGTTCTGCTCACTGTCCGTGGAGCACTGTGGTCAGATAAGTGTACTGCACTGCTAGGGAGGATGTACACAAACGGAAATTCATTCCCAGTGAAGCAACGAAGATGTTAAGGAGATTTGCAACAGCCCAAAGGGGTGGTGGTGGATGATGGGGTTTTGGAGGTATGGAAGTATTAGCCCAGAGGAGAAAAGTCTCAGGGGGAATAAAGAAATAAGTGAGGGAAGGACAATGGTCTCCAAAAAACCAAAGGACTGTCCCTTGAAAGAAGCAAAATAACTTGCTCTGTTTGACTTCAAATAGGATCCGTGGGTGAAAGAGGAAATACACTGTAATCCACTGTAAGAATAAACTGGTTCATGGTTGACGTGGGTCACTCTAGGAGAGAGTTGTCTATATTGTAACAGGTTGGATGACTGTCCTACAGAAAAGATGCGTAGGAGATTTCTGTTTCCATTGGAGGTTTAGTAAAATGATGGGTTCCTCTTAACTCTGATTTTTTTTTTAACAGCTTTGTTGAGGTATAATTGACATAAAATAGACCGTACTTGTTTAAAGCATGTGACATTTTGACACACATACACCTGTGGAACCATCCCACCACTAAGATAATGAACATCCATCACCTCCAAAAGTTCCCACATGCCTGTAATCCCTCTCTTTACTTCCACCCCTGTTCCCAGGCATCCACTGATCTGTCTTCTGTCACTGTAGATAGGTATGCATTTTCCAGAATATTCTATAAATGGAAATCATACATTTAAGTTTTAAATATTTGGCTTTTTTTACTGACTTTGTCAGATAGATTTGGCCAGATTGTTAGCAGTAAAAATTAAAAGCATTATTCTCTTCCCTTCATGTTATTAAGAAAGATGTCATGACCGTGGATGAAATCGTAAAAGAATTTTGCCTTCAATAAAGCATCTAACTGTCTTCTCTTTTATTAGGCCTGGGTCTCTGAAGAGAGGCCTCAATTCTCAGAGCTCAGATGACCACTTGAATAAGAGATCCCGAAGCTCTTCCATGAGCTTCTTGACAGGCGCTTACACAAGTGGCATCCCTAGCTCCAGCCGCAATGCCATTACCAGTTCCTACAGCTCCACTCGAGGCATCTCGCAGGTAGAGGTACAGCTCTTGTAATGTGGGGGACATGAATTCCCAGCGTTCATTCATTGATTAGGGCCAGACATGGTAGCTTAGCCATGTAATCCCAGCACTTTGGAAGGCCAAAGCGGGAGGATTGCTTGAGCCCAGGAGTTCAAAACCAGCCTGGGCAATATAGTGAAACCTTGTCTGTACAAAAGAATTTTTAAAGAAAATTTTTTAAATAAAGTAATTGATTAGCAAAGGTTTACTAATCACCTTCTATCTGTCAGACATTAGAATTGTCTTTAAGCTAATAGAAAATACAGATCATTGAGTGATCAATATAGGCCAGCGGAAGGGAGTAGAAAGCCCAGAATGTAAAGCAGTGCATGTGTGCGAGCTGATTCGAGACAGAGCTGTGTTGTAGATAAACGGACAGAGGGTGATTCGAAAGGTAGACTGAGTCCAGCTTGTATTGGGTCGTAAAAGAGATTTATCTTATAGGCGTTTAGAATTGAGCGCAGGGTTTTTAAACAAGTGGTCATGATTTTTTGGAAAAGGGATTATCGCATAGTATAGGGAACAGGGCGGGCTTTGCTGCTGGACAGACTTAGATTCAAATCTTGGCTCTGAGGCTGGGCGGGATGGCTCATGTCTGTAATCCCATCACTTTGGGAGGTCAAGGTGGGAGAACCTCTTGAGTCCAGGAGTTCAAGACTAGCCTGTGCAACAGAGCGAGACTGTGTCTCAAAGAAAAGGAAAAAAATGCTTGGCTCTGACATCTAGTAGCTATAAGGTCTTGGGCAGACAATCACATAACATCTGTTTTTCTTATCTCTGAAGTGCTGTTGCAGTGATTGAGGGTAATATTTAAAAAGCACCTATTACAGTGGCTGTCAGTAAGTGGGTACCCAGTATACAGCAGCCAGACAAAAAGATGTAAAGCATGTATGGAGAAATGTTTTTGAGAGGAGGAAGATTTTGAGACGAGTTCATCAGCCCAGAAGGCTCTGACAGTCATATAAATGAACATTAATGACCGTAATATCATTATCCCTCTTAATAATTTAAGAGGGATAATTAATATTATTTAATATCTAGTTATTATTTTTGATATGCAAACTTTTCCAGCTTTGGACTATGGGTTCCAAACTGGCTCCTGTATCCTTTATTTTGATCCCAGCAGTCTTTGACAGACAGCTTCATTGCTTTTTGCCCACCTTCCCAAAGTCCATTTTTAGCCTATACCGAAGTTGGGTGTTTCTTCAAAAAGCTTTGGTTTCTTCCAGTTAGAACTGTAGAGACTACAGTCTAAGTTTTAGGAGAGATAAGATAGACAGATCCTCTAGAAAGGGGAATGTAAATAATTCATAATATTCCAAATTCAAATTTATGATAGTAGGATTTTTTATGTAATTTATTTGATTTTATATTTTTATGTATTACACCAAAAATGTCGGTTTATAATTACTTTGATCCTAGTAACACGCAATTTCTTTTTTTTTTTTTTTTGACAGAGTCTTACTCTGTCGCCCAGGCTGGAGCACAGTGGTGCGACCTTGACCCACTGCAATCTCCGCTTCCTGAGTTCAAGCGATTCTCCTGCCTCAGCCTCCCAAGTAGCTGAGACTATAGGTGCCCGCCACCATGCCCAGCTAATTTTTGTATTTTTAGTAGAGACGAGATTTCACCATGTTGGCCAGGCTGGCGAACTCGTGACCTCAGGTGATCCACCGACCTTGGCCTCCCAAAGTGCTGGGATTACAGGCATGAGCCACCATGCCTGGCCCATGCAATTTCAAAATAGCAGTATCAGTGTCATTGTTAACACTGTCATTATTAAGATGGCTGAAGTCAGTTTAAGAATTGTGATTCATTTGTCTTTATATCCCTGTGTGAATCCTAGGGACATGTAATCAATATATCGTGTTTTAAAGTAATGTTAATTGTCCTTTGGGTACACCAACTTTATATACAGTGAGGTTCGTTTGTTCAGTATGTTTGAAAGTTACAGGGATTTCCATGTTTTCCTTTTTGAAATAGTTCTGTTTTAAATTATGTAAAATCTTTGAAACAATAAGTTGTTTCAAAAAAAATACACTAAAACAAGATACACTCAAAAATTCAGTTTCCATCCCTTTCCACTCTACATTTTTCCTTCCTCTCCATTTTTATTTTTTGATTATCCTTTATTGTTTTTTAAACGATATGCATATCAGTGTATCTGAAAACCACCACCTTCTAACATTTAAGGTAGTAGACAGTATATACAGATTTGAACCTTGCTTTTTCACATAATAGATAGTTGAGGTCATTCCATAGCAGTACACAGAAACTCATCTTTGGTCTTACAACTGCATAGGTACTTTAGTCCTCTGTTGACAAATGTTGGGTTGTTTCAGTCTTCTGCTATCACAAATAATGCTGCAAAGAATACATTTGTTCATATATCATTTCACCCTTGGCAATTTTGCCTCTGGAAAGTTCCTAGAAGTCAGATTTCCCAGGTCAAAGGTTAAATGCGCATGTAATTTTGCTGGATATTGTTAAATCCCCCTACAGAGCATGCACCACTCAGCATTCCCCTCAGCGTTGTATGAGAGGGACCATTTCTCCATGGCCTCACCAGCAGATTTGGTTATTGTAGCTCTGGGCTTTTACCAATTTCACAGGTAAAAAATAGTATCTAAGACAGGCGTGGCAGCTCATGCCTGTAATCCCAGCACTTTGAGAGGCCGAGGAAGGCAGATCACTGGAGGTCAGGAGTTCGAGATCATCCTAGCCAACATGGTGAAATCCTGTCTCTACTAAAAACATAAAAATTAGCTGGGCATGGTGGCACATGCCTGTAATCCCAGCTACTCAGGAGGCTGAGGAAGGAGAATATCAGGAACCTGGGAGGCAGGGGTTGCAGTGAGCAGAGATAGTGCCACTGCACTGCAGCCTGGGCGACAGAGTGAGACTCCGTCTCAAAAAAAAAAAAAGCCAGCCGAGCTTGGTGGCTTACACCTGTAATCCCAGCACTTTGGGAGGCCGAGGCAGGTGGATCACCTGAAATCAGGAGTTTGAGACCAGCCTGGCCAACGTGGCAAAAACCCGTCGCTACTAAAAATACAAAAAATTTAGCCAGGCGTGGTGGTGTGTGCCTGTAATCCCAGTTACTTGGGAGGCTGAGGCAGGAGAACTGCTTGACCCTGAAAGGCAGAGGTCAAGTGAGCCGAGCTCACGCCACTGCCCTCCAGCCTGGACGACAGAGTGAGATTCTGTCTCAAAGAAAAAAAGGTATCTAATTTTTGTCTCTTATGAGTAGTTTGATCACCTGTTCATATGTTGAATGATTATTTTCAGTTCTGTTTCCGTGAGTCTTAGTTCATATCCTTTACCCATTTTTCTGAAGGGCTACCAGCCAAATCTCATGTTCAAGAGTTTTTCCTATAGTAGAGAAACCTATTCCAAATGAAGCAAAGTTTTGAACGTAAAATAGAAACCATAGAAGTGCAGTGTTAGAAGAAACAGGCTCCTCACGCGTTGCTGGTGGGAGTGTCAGTTGGTACAGCTCTCTAGAGGGCTTTGTGACAGGAATTGTCCACATAAGAGATACATGCACCCTTTGATCAAGCAGCTTTACCTTTAGGAAGTTATCCTACACACATACTGGGAAATGGATATAAGGATTTAATGTAACATTGTTTTAATAATAGCAGCTTGGAAACAATGTACATGTTATCTTTTCAGGGAGCTGATTGAATAACTTACAGTATTGGTGTAAGTTGGAATATACTATGTAACTATGAAAAAGAATAAGGCAACTGAAGAAGTACTCATGAGAATGATCTCAAAAAGCAATTACATAAAAACAAGGCTCAGAACTGTATAGTATCCTCTATTATTCGGGCTTTTAAAAATCTTTTAATATGCATAAAATAATTCTTACAGGATATATTAAAAACTGGCAATCGTTACTGAGATAAAAAGGAAATTTACTTTTTGCTGTACAGTCTTTTTTTTTTCTTTCTTTCTTTTGAGACAGAGTCTCGCACTGTCGCGCGGGCTGGAGTGCAGTGCTGTGATCTTGGCTCACTGCAACCTCCACCTCCTGGGTTCAAGCAATTCCCCAGTCTCAGCCTCCCAAGTAGCTGGGATTACAGGCACCCACCACCACGCCCGGCTACTTTTTGTATTTTTAGTAGAGATGGGTTTTCACCATGTTGGCTAGGATGGTCTCGAACTCATGACCTCAGGTGATCCATCCGCCTTGGCCTCCCGAAGTGCTGGGATTACAGGCGTGAGCCACCACACCTGGCCCCAAGTTGTTGTCTTTTTCTTAGAGATTTGAATACGCTCTTTATATATTCTAGATACAAGCTGTCTGTCATGTATGTGTTGCAACAAAAAAGTGTCCTGCTCTTGCCATTCTACTTCCTTGTGGTTAGCATACTTTGTGTAGTATTCAGGAAATCTTTGCCTACCTAACCTAAGGTCATGATAATTTTCTTCTGTGCTACCTTCTAGAAGCTTTATTATTTTATTATTACTTTTATATGTAAATCCATAAACCACCTGAAATTAATTTTTGTATATGGTGTGAGGTTGGGATCAAAATTAGTTTTTTTTGTGTTTGGTGGTGTTGGTGGTTTTTGTTGTTGTTGTTGTTTTTTACTGTAGAAATACCCATTTCTCTTAGCAACATTTATTGAAAGGACCATCCTTATTTCTCTGCAGCACCGTCTTTGTCTAATTTAAGTGTCTGTATATATGTGGGTCCATTTCTAGACTCTGTTTTGTTCCATTGGTCTATTTTTCTACCTACCCTTGTGCCAGTCTTTGTTTTACCCCTAGCCTTATACTTTAAGTCTTGATAGAGTCAGTCATCCCACTTTCTCATTTCTCTTCAGGACTGTCTTGTATCTTGGCCTTTTGCATTTTCATATAATTTTTAGATCAACTTGTCAGTTTCCACACACACAAAAAAAGTTCTGAGATACTGATTGGGATTGCCTTTCATCTACTGATTACTTTGGATGGAATTAACATTGTTATAATATTGACCTTGTTTACTTCTAATCTATGAACATGGAATGTCGTTCATTTATTTATTTAACTTTTGAGACAAGGGGTCTTGCTCTGTGGCCCAGGCTGCAGTGCAGTGACATGATCATAGCTCACTACTGCCTTGAACTCCCAGGCTCAAGTGATTCTCCTGCCTCAGCCTCTTGAGTAGCTGGGACCACAGGCATGCATCACCACACCTAGCTAATTTTTAAAAACTTATAATAGAGACACAGTCTCACTATGTTGCCTAGGCTGGTCTCAAACTCCTGAGCTCAAGCAATCTTCCCACCTTGGCCTCCCTGAGTGCTGGGATTGTAGGCGTGAGCCACCATGTCCTGCCTCCTTCATTTATTTACATCATCTCTAATTCTTCTCTGTAGAGGTTTTACTTCTCTTTTATTAGATTTACAATCTCAGCTCACTGCAACCTCCACCTGCTGGGTTCAAGTGATTCTCCAGCCTCAGATTTGCGAGTAGCTGAGATTACAGGCACATGCCACCACACCTGGCTAATTTTTGTTTTAGTAGAGACAGGGTTTCACCTTGTTGGCCAGGCTGATCTCAAACTCCTGACCTCAGGTGATCCACCTGCCTCTGCCTCCCAAAGTGCTGAGATTACAGGCGTGAGCCACGGCGCCTGGCCCTAGGTATATGCTATTCTAAATAGTGCCTTCATATATGCTATTCTAAATAGTGCCTTCAAAATGTGATTGACTGTGCTGGTGTATAGAAATAGAACTGATTTTGTATTCAGACAGTTTGCTAAATCTGTATGTTCTTTAGGATTTTAGTACATACACTCATGTCTATGATAATGAGTTTTTCCTTTCCTTTGCAATCTTACTCTGTTTATGTCTTGCTGCACTTGGCTAGGACTTTAAGTTGAATAGACATGATAATAAACATCCTTGTCTTGTTAGATCTGAAATGAGTGTGTATGTACAGTCAATGAAGTAGAGGAGTAATACTTTTTTCCCCTAATTGTTAAACGAGTTGTTCAGTTGTCTTCCAGTCCTAGCTAATCATTACAGTCTCCTTTGGCATTTCTTTTTTTTCTTTATTTTTTCTTGGTAGAGATGAGACTTCACTATGTTACCTAGGCTGGTCTCAAAACTCTTGGGCTCAAGTGATCCTCCGACCTTGGCCTCCCAAAGTGTTGGGATTACAGGCGTGCACCACCACACCTGGCTAATGTTTGTATGCCTTTTTTTTTTTTTTTTTTTTTGAGACGGAGTCTTGCTCTGTCTCCCAGCCATTCTCCTGCCTCAGACTCCCAAGTAGCTGGGACTACAGGCACCTGCCACCACACCCGGCTAATTTTTTGTATTTTTAGTAGAGACGGGGTTTCACCATGTTAGCCAGGATGGTCTCAATCTCCTGACCTCGTGATCCGCCCACCTTGGCCTCCCAAAGTGGTGGGATTACAGGCGTCAGCCACCGCGCCCAGCTTGTTTTTGTATTTCTAGAAGAAATGAGGTTTCACCATGTTGGCCATGCTGGTCTGGAATTCCTGACCTCAGGTGATCCTCCTGCCTCAGCCTCCTGAAGTGCTAGGATTACAGGCGTGAGCCACCTCGTCCGGCCCCTTTGGCATTTCTGACCCTTGCTTGCTCAGTGATGTGTATCCCTCAGTGTCTGGAGCACATTGTGAAGAAAAACGTAAGGTTTATGGTTTTTATTATTTTAATTTTATTACTTTAACTACAGGTAAGGTCTTGCTATGTTGCCCAGGCTGGTCTGAAACTCCTGGGCTCAAGCAGTTCTCCTGCCTCAGTCTCCCAAAGTGCTAGGATTACAGGTGTGAGCCACCGCACTAGGCCATCTATGTGCTTTTAAAGTTCCACAGGTGGCTAGGTGTGGTGGCTCACGCCTGTAATCCCAGCGCTTTTGGAGGCCAAGGCAGGCAGATCACGAGGTCAAGAGATCAAGACCATCCTGGCCAACATGGTGAAACCCTGTCTCTACTAAAGATACAAAAATTAGCTGGGTGTGGTGGCATGTTCCTGTAGTCCCAGCTACTCGGGAAGCTGAGGCAGCAGAATCACTTGAACCAGGGAGGCGGAGGTTGCAGTGAGCTGAGATCGCGCCACTGCACTCCAGCCTGGTAACAGAGCAAGGCTCCGTTTCAAAAAAAAAGAAGTTCCACAGGTGACTGAGCCGTCCTTTGAGAACCAGTGAGGTAGTGTCAGGGATCTGAAGTGATTGAAAATGCCGCTTATATATTCAATCCTTGGATCCTTTGATGAATTTTTGTATTCTGCTCTTTTATATGCCTGTAATCCCATGTTTTTTAAACCATTGTGCTCTGGCCTTTCTTGCTGTTTGAGCGTAACTTCAACTGTTATTGCCGTGAGCAGTCTTCTCAAGCTCCTCCTGGGCCCGGCTTCCTGATGGTGGCCTCACTGAACTGTTCTGCTGCTTACCACTTGTCTGAAGCTTCCTCTTTTCCCTTTTTGAACTCTTATTAAGCATTGTTGGCTTCTTGTTTGTACTTATATGATGTAGCTGGTACTGGGTAAGAAATCACTAGCAGCTTTTCAAGTAGGAAAGACGGTCTGAGGTGACAGTTTAGTGGCTTTGTAATTAGGCTCAGCACTTACGAGACTATTTGCAGTGTCCGCTCTGTGCCATCTACTTTGCTGCTGGTCTGTGGAGGAAGCAGAGATGAAAACACCGTCTTTGCTGTCAAGAACTCACCTGGTGGAAGAGGCAGATGTATGGATAATCATCACATATGATAAATGCCATCGTTGTTGCAAAAGTCATAAACATTACGACAGCATATTTTTAAAATGAAGTTAGTAAATTAAAATAGAAAATTTAATAGAAGCAAGACTAAATTAGTTTACTGGGTTATCTTCTTTAATTTACTTCTATCCTTTCCGTAGACAGTCTGGCACAGGTTTGAATGTGTCCTGGCTCTTCATTACTGAGGCTAACGTTCCACCTAATATATGCAAAAGTGTGTCCATCCCTTCTACCTTTATTCACATTCCATTACTTTTATAGACTTTTCTTCTTTTGCTTTCATAATTAATACTGGCAGTTGACTTTCTTTTCAGGGGTCTTTCTTCACAAACAAATTTTTTTCATTTTCTTTTCTTTTCTTTTTTTTTTGAGACAGGGTCTCACTCTGTCACCCAGGCTGGAGTGCAGTGGGGCAATCTCAGCTCACTGCAGCATCCTGAGTAGTTGGGACCACAGATGCAAACCACCACACCCAACTGATTTTTCAGTTTTTTTGTAGAGACAGGGGTCTCGCTATGTTACCCAGGCTGGGCTCAAATTCCTGGGCTCAAGCGATCCTCCCACCTTGGCCTCCCAGCATGCTAGGATTACAGGCATGACTAACCATTTAACCATAAAGAATGTTTTTTTAGTCACTTGAAAAGAGACTTTGTCGTGTTGAGGGTCAGATGCTAAGTTATCAGCAGGCTCAGTCATGTCCCTCTTGATTTTTAGCTCTGGAAGAGAAATGGCCCCAGTTCATCACCCTTCTCTAGCCCAGCCTCCTCCCGCTCCCAGACACCGGAGAGGCCAGCAAAGAAAATAAGGTACTTGGCATTCTCCTGCAGTTTTCATTTGCTGCGTGGACAGACGGGGGTGAGGAAAGGTGGGAAACGAACCTGGCTCTTAGGCTTTGTGCTGCTGTGACTTGGAGAATCAAAGAAACTAAGTCCCTGAGAGGGACAATGCAGTACCCACCCGAAGTGCTGTCATCCCTACAGTCTTGGATACTGACTCCAGTGGCCTCTGGCTGTCGCCTCCCACTCCAGCATGAGGGATCGGGTGCAAGCACAGAGGCCATGCAGAGTGGAGAGCAGAGAGAGTCAAGTCAGCGGGCAGTCGCCTTCAGGTTCTTGACTCGAGCTGACCCCCTAGGTGCTTGCAGTTGGCTGGAATGCCACTCCCTCAGGGATCACGTCTGTGTCTAGAACTCCCAGGGACTTGGTAGGTTGTAAGTAAGGTCTGAAGATTATTGTTTTGTGCTTGTTTTAAGACAAAAGCTGTCTTCATGGCCTCTGTGAACAGCCTCCCTTCATTCTGTTGGAATTTCCTGTTGACTTTTTTTATCCTGGCATACTGAGATCTTAAATGATGGTTGTTTTAGACATTGGCCACTTGGTAGTTAGGAGGGTGTGAGAAATTATTTAATACTTCAGCCAAGAAGTCTTTCTAGACTAAATTGTTCCTTTTTTCCTGACAGAGAAGAGGAGCTGTGTCATCATTCCAGTTCTTCAACTCCATTGGCAGCAGACAAGGAGTCCCAGGGAGAAAAGGGTAGGTTGCTGAGCCAGGAGGAGGGGCTGCTGTTGGTGGTGGAGGTGTTTGTGGAGGATGTAGAGATTAATACCTATTGAAAAAAGGTCTTGAGCATTGCTATGTCTAAGGCATGTTAGATACAAAGAGAGAGATTTCCTCTCCTTCAGAAGTTTATAGTCTGATGAGGGAGAAAGGCTATAGACGGGGGCTAACGATTGGATAGAGGTAAGCTCAGTTTGAGTCACCTGTGGGTGATCCCAGTAATTACTGCACAGTAAGCGGTTTGTGTGCGCGCCTTAATCTTGCAAACACCATCCAAGCAACCAAACCATAGAAGATTGAATCTTTTCAGAGATACCCATTGAAAACTCAGTGTGAAATGCCAAGTGGGTAGACACAACCATCCATTTCCGGAAGAGGGAAGGAAGCAAACGAGTCTTGATTTCTTTCTTTAGCTGCAGATACAACCCCAAGGAAGAAACAAAACTCGAATTCTCAGTCTACACCTGGCAGCTCTGGGCAGCGTAAGCGGAAAGTTCAGCTGCTGCCTTCTCGGCGAGGGGAACAGCTGACCTTGGTATGGTCTTGTCCATCTACTCCTGCCCTCCCCGGCTTAGCTCTCCTAAGTATTAGGAACGCTAAGGACAAGTTTCTTCTGTTTTTTTTTTCTAATTTATTTTTGTTTTTGTGTTTTGAGACAACATCCCTCTGTCACCCAGGCTGGAGTGCAGTGGCTCGATTTTGGCTAACCGTAACCTCTGCCTCCTGAGTTCAAGCAATTCTCCTGCCTCAGCCTCCCAAGTAGCTGGGATTACAGGCGCTTGCTACCACGCCTGGCTAATTTTTTGTGTTTTTAGTAGAGATGGGGTTTCACCATGTTGGCCAGGCCGGCCTCAAACTCCTGACCTCAAGTGATCCAGCTGGCTTGGCCTCCCAAAGTGCTGAGATTACCGGTGTGAGCCACCATGCCCAGCCTTCCCGTTTTTTCTGATTGGCCTGACTTCTTCTTTTTCTCTTTGGTAGCCTCCACCTCCCCAGCTTGGCTATTCGATCACTGCCGAGGACCTAGACTTAGAGAAGAAGGCTGCATTACAGTGGTTCAACCAGGCCTTGGAGGACAAGAGCGGTAAGGAGCACAGATCGTTGCACACTCGAGAGGTTTCAGGTGTCTGTTTTCTTTGGTTTTATTTTGGTGTTTGGAAAAATGGGTTTCTCTGGGAAAATCCCAAGTAGGGTTCCATGTTTTCTTGTGGTCTTTCTCACCTGAGATATCCGTGTTGGTCTTCACGGGAACTGGACAGCAGGGACCACTGCAATTGAGGGCAGGCATTCCTCCATGAGCTGTGCTGAGAGTCTGCTGTCCGACAGGCATGTGGAAAGAAGTCCCAGACAAGCCAGGACTGCTTCACCTTTCTTTCTTTCTTAGATGCTGCCTCGAACTCTGTCACTGAGACCCCACCTATCACTCAGCCTTCATTTACCTTTACCCTGCCTGCTGCTGCAACTGCCTCCCCACCCACCTCCCTCCTGGCCCCAAGCACCAACCCACTGTTAGAGAGCTTGAAGAAGATGCAGACTCCCCCGAGCCTGCCACCCTGCCCAGGTGAGCTGGAGTGGGGCCGTGGATCCAGCCTTCTGAGCAGCATCCCCGGCTTGGGGTGGAATAAGGGCGTCGTGCCTGTCAGTCGCTGGAGATTGCTCTGCAGGCCGAACGCACCCTGGCTCAGCACACTGGAGCGGGCTCACGTTTAACAGCGCCGGAGCCCGCATCAGGAAGTGTTAGAGAAGGGGTGCTGCGGCGCTCAGGATCTGAAGCCTGGCTCGTAGCTGCCCTGAGCCTCGCCTTCCTCATCTGTCAGATGAGAATGATCTTCCCGGTGCAGCACCTCTGAAGTGTGAATGTGGTGGCGTGGTCAGGATATCCTTGACTGTCAGAACCACCGGTCCAGAACAGCACTGCTTCCTTTCCCTCCAGCACTTCGAGGGCTGCTGGTGTTCCCGGCCCAGGCCTTCACGGCACTGCGCGCGCACACCTCTTTATCAGACAGATCAGACAGTAACCTGGGGTTCGTACTCACCCTTCCTGCTCAAGGGCAGAGACTCCCCCATTCATAGTTGCGTGCTCTTAGCGCCTGGCAGGTGAGCTTAGTAGGCAAATAAAGTGTATCTAGATTCATACATGAACTTCAGAGTTCAGACAATTGGACTGTCTTAGTCTCTACACATTAGGCCCCCATTTAGGCCCCATTTTATCCCCTTCTGTCTGATGATCTGTGAGGTAGAAATAATGAACACTTCCTTGATTTACTGTACAGGCCTGTAGTGTAGACTTAGCTGAGTTTATTGACTGACTCTTGGATCCCAGGCTCTGTGGTAGGCATGGGGAGGACACTGAAATACTGAATACCATCATCTTTGAAGTGTTTATTCCAATTTCACATTTTCTATTCTTCTTCCAGAATCTGCTGGAGCAGCAACCACTGAGGCCCTCTCACCTCCAAAGACACCCAGCCTCCTACCCCCGCTGGGTTTATCACAGTCAGGGCCGCCAGGGCCACTCCCCAGCCCCTCCTTAGACTCCAAACCCCTGACCACTTTGCTGGGGCTGATCCCTGCTCCATCCACGGTACCAGCCACTGACACCAAGGCACCTCCAACCCTTCAGGCAGAGACGGCTACCAAACCCCTTCAGGCAGAGACGGCTACCAAACCCCAAGCCACATCTGCCCCGTCCCCCGCCCCCAAGCAAAGCTTCCTGTTTGGAACACAGAACACCTCACCTTCCAGCCCTGCCGCCCCTGCTGCATCTTCAGCATCTCCCATGTTCAAGCCCATTTTCACGGCCCCACCCAAGAGTGAGAAGGAAGGCCTCACACCGCCTGGCCCTTCAGTCACAGCCACAGCGCCCTCCAGCTCCTCCCTCCCCACGACCACCAGCACCACAGCCCCGACCTTCCAGCCTGTCTTTAGCAGCATGGGGCCACCTGCATCTGTGCCCTTGCCTGCTCCCTTCTTCAAGCAGACAACTACTCCCACCACTGCTCCCACCACAACTGCCCCGCTCTTCACTGGCCTGGCCAGCGCCACCTCTGCTGTGGCTCCCATCACCTCTGCCAGTCCATCCACAGACTCTGCTTCAAAGCCTGCGTTTGGCTTTGGCATAAACAGTGTGAGCAGCAGCAGTGTGAGTACCACGACCAGCACCGCCACTGCCGCCTCACAGCCTTTCCTCTTTGGGGCGCCCCAGGCCTCTGCTGCCAGCTTCATCCCGGCCATGGGCTCCATATTCCAATTTGGCAAACCTCCTGCCCTGCCCACAACCACCACAGTCACCACCTTCAGCCAGTCCCTGCCCACTGCCGTGCCAACGGCCACCAGCAGCGGCGCTGCCGGCTTTAGCGGTTTTGGCAGCACCCTCACCACCTCCGCCCCGGCCACCAGCAGTAACACGAGCACCCCCACGTTCAACATTCCCTTTGGCTCAAGCGCCAAGTCCCTGCTCCCATCATATCCGGGAGCCAACCCCCAGCCCACATTTGGGGCTGCTGAGGGGCAGCCACCAGGGGCCGCCAAGCCGGCCCTTGCCCCCAGCTTTGGCAGCTCTTTCACTTTTGGAAACTCTGCAGCCCCGGCTGCTGCACCCACACCTGCACTTGTGTCCATGATCAAGGTCGTGCCTGCGTACGTGCCTACGCCCATCCACCCTATCTTTGGTGGTGCCACGCACTCGGCGTTTGGGTTGAAAGCCACGGCTTCGGCCTTCGGCGCTCCCGCCAGCTCACAGCCCGCCTTTGGTGGCTCCACTGCTGTCTTCCCCTTCGGTGCAGCCACCAGCTCCGGCTTTGGAGCCACCACCCAGACCGCCAGCAGCGGGAGCAGCAGCTCAGTGTTTGGCAGCACAACACCATCACCCTTCACGTTTGGGGGTTCGGCAGCCCCCGCTGGCAGTGGGAGCTTTGGGATCAATGTGGCCACCCCAGGCTCCAGCACCACCGCCGGAGCTTTCAGCTTTGGAGCAGGACAGAGTGGGAGCACAGCCACCTCCACCCCCTTCGCAGGGGGCTTAGGTCAGAACGCCCTGGGCACCACCGGCCAGAGCACACCGTTTGCCTTCAACGTGGGCAGCACACCTGAGAGCAAACCTGTGTTTGGAGGTAAGGAGGGGCGTGGACTTGGGCTACCGGGCCGGACACTGAAAAGCTGTGCCTGCGAAGCCTGTGTTCTCGGGGAGCTTATGCTGTGGCAGTGAAGAGACAGGCACTGAATATAGAACTCAGTGAGATGCCAGGGCACGATACATGTTTTGCTAATGTAGTAATGACTGGAGGAGCCATTGTGGATTTAACTGGTCAAAGGCCTTCTGAGTAGGTAACAATTGTAAGCTGAAGGTTGGGCGTAGTGGCTCACGCTTGTAATCCCAATATTTTGGGAGGCCAAGGAGGGTGGATCACTTGAGGCCAGGAGTTCAAGACCAGCCTGGACAACTTGGCGAAACCCTGTTTCTACTAAAAATACCAAAAAATTAGCCGGGCATGGTGGTACCCACCTGTAATCCCAGCTACTCGGGAGGCTGAGGCACAAGAATTGTTTGAACCCAGGAGTTGGAGGTTGCAGTGAGCCAAGATCATGCCACTGTACTCTGGCCTGGGTGACAGAGCAAGACTCTGTCTCAAAAAAACAAACCGTAAGCTGAATATGGGGGTGGGGTGGGGGTGGGCACAGCACAAGTGGACATGCCTTTCAGGCCCAGGATGGCGCATGCAAAGGCCTAGAGGCAGAAACATGTTTGGTATGTTGAAGAGCAGAACAAAGACAAGCATGGCAGGAGGGCAGGAGCTAAAGCAGTGGTGTGGAAGGAGGCCAAGAGGCAAGGATTGTTTGTGGCCAGGGTTGGGTGTTTGGGTCTTAAGTGTTCAGGAAAACCATTGCAGAATCAGGCAGAAGGATGCAGTGATGGTTCCTCCCGTGTGGAAGATGAGTGTAGATCCATGGCTTCTGTTTGCTTCGTGAAGTAGAGAAAATCTGGGAGAGAGAGGATCAGGATAAAGTGTATTAAAAAAGGGGTCTTTTGAAATAGTCATTTTGGACAGTGGGGGAAAGGAACATCATATTAAAAAGTGTGATCAGTTTCCAGGCAGTTTGTGGGCTGGAAAATTGTGATTGTGAAGTTAAAGTGAGGCCAGTTAGCATGGCGTGTGTTTCCCAGCGACACTGTGGGTGTAGACCTAAGGTCAGCAGACAGCTGGTGCCACCCGGCTGTGGAGACCCCAGCAAGCACAGCAGGAGGGGCAGCGGGTCAGTGCCCTGATGCAGCTCAGGGGGTGCAGGAGCGGAGAGTGGGTGAAGTCAGCTGCAGGAGGGGTGGTGCCTGCAGGAGATTCGGGAGCCGGAGCAGTTGTGGTGACAGTGTGGCTGCAGGAGTGGTGGCAGGGGTCGGGGAGCGGAGGTCATGGGGGTGGCAGGGTCGAGGGGCTGAGAGGACCATCAGTCAGCCCCACAGGGCGAAGTCACCGTGAGTGGTGATGGGGAGGAAGCCAGTGAGCCAAGGGTCCTCTGTGAATCAGGGAGTGACCTGGCAGTTGACAGGTGACATGAGAACATGGCAGATTAAAGTGATCTGAACTTGAGTTACAGTATTTAGGAAAGGAAGAGAAACAGTGTGGAAGCAGCGTGGGAGCACAGGGAGCTTCCCCTTGTCCGGGCCGGAGGCCAAGCCCTGAGAGCAGCCAACCCTGCAGAGGGGCTGCCAGAGAGGGCCTCGGGCAGGCAGCCAGAGCCAGTCAGTGCAAGGCCGGGGAAGGGAGGGGACCACGGGGCATCACAAAAGACGCGGGACGGACAAACCAGGCTTCAGAGGGGAGGGGACGGTGGCTAGGGGGAAAAGGCCTGAACAGAGGAGGTGGCCAACCCAGGTACGCTAGGAGGCGGGGGCCCCAGAGTACTCCCCTCTGCAGCAATGGTCAGGAGGCCCACGAGGTGGCTGCGGGGCAGGGGGGCTTTTTCTCTGCCCTGGCGTGGCCATTAGCGGGTGGGAGAAGCAGGCTGAGCTGGGGCACCAGGCATGAAGACTCGGTTGTCTGGCTCAGCTGCTGATGGAGGAGTGCCCCAGAAGCAGAAGTGGGGCTGAGGGTCCCGTGGGAAGTGCCCTGCGGAGCACAGGCTCCTGCCCGGCTCCTCGCCTGCCTCCGCCCTCTGCTCACTGGCCAGCTCTCTGTTCTCTTCATTCTAGGCACCGCCACCCCCACCTTTGGTCTGAACACCCCTGCGCCTGGAGTGGGCACATCGGGCAGCAGCCTCTCCTTTGGGGCATCCTCAGCACCCGCCCAAGGCTTTGTTGGTGTTGCACCTTTCGGTAAGCAGCAAGCCACCCTGTGGCCCTGCTCGTCTGTCTGAGTAGGGGTTGGGCGGGGTGGCAGGCTCCTGGTCCTCTGAGGCCCCGTGAAGATGAGGTTCAGCACAGGAAAGACATTTTGGGTTAGGAGTCCAGCACAGCCCAGGCATGGGAGTTGGATGGCAGAGATCAGAGAGGAGCTGTCCGGGGTGGAAGTTTGCCTCCCATGGGAAGCCAGGTAAAAATGGATTCGTGGGCCTCGCTCTGAGACTCTCTGGGAGTTTGCATTTCAGGAGGCTCCTCTCGTACAGTGTTTCTGATGCAGCGGGGAAAGCCCTATTGAGGCACCCTGTGTTTTATTACTGGCCTGGCCTTCCAGAGATTTGGGCACCCAGAGTCAGAGTCTCAGGTAGCAGCTGCCCTGATGAGGTCTTGTTGAATCTTTCCAGGATCGGCAGCCCTTTCATTTTCCATTGGTGTGGGATCCAAGACCCTAGGGGCTCGACAGCGACTGCAGGCCCGAAGGCAGCACACCCGCAAAAAGTAGCCTTTGTCCCCTGTCCCTGTTCCCCCCACCCCTTCCCTAAATCTGGACCTTGGCACCTGCTAGGAAGAGCCTTGGACCCTTCCAGTTGCGTAAAGCAAACCTACCCCGGATCTCTGGCTTCAGCTGCCAGGGGGTAGTGGCAGCCCTGGGGCCCTTTCCCTTCTCCTGGAGGAAGCACAAGCCTCAGGGATGGGGAAGCAGGATGCGGAGGGCCGAAGCCCGGGACCTCTACTTGAACAGTTCCACTGGGGAGGCTGGAGAACTAAGGAAACACCTGTACATAGTGTCCGCTGCCCTGACTCCGGCTTAGCACACCCTTAGGCAGGCGCCCCTTCCACCTTTCCCCGAGAGCCGTCGTCGCTGGAGGGTGCAGGGTCCAGCCCGCCTGGATCGGTGGTGTGCACCTGATGGGATTTGGGAAATGGGTTATCCCTAAAGCTTTATCTTGCTTGGCTTAGCTGTGAGAAGTGGTTCTTTTCCTCTGGTCCCTTCTGGGGACTCTGTTTCCCCATTTCTTGCTGCTGTGTCCCTCACCGGTTCCTTGCAGGATTCCTTCGTTTTTAAATGCCCTTGAATCTAGCTTTGCCTTGGAGACCCCAGTGGGTGCTGCTCCTGCCGTTTTCTTCCTGCCAAGCCTGAATCAATGTTTCATCTCCAACCCTCTGCCAGTTTGGCCCCTCAAAGCTTGGTGGCTCAAGACTGTTAGCCTGGCAGAGCCGGGGGTGAAGGGAGAAGCTCTTGGAGCAGGCAGGATGCCCACCGCTGCTTTAGCTGCCTCCTTGCCCAGCTACCCTTTGGCCCCATGTCTGCCTCTCCAGGATTGTATGTTTCAAGCCTTGTCCTGTGTTCCTTTGTCTGATGCTCAGTGTATTGCTTTTTGAATCGAGTTTGGAGGAAGAGTTGAGTTGTATGAGTGGCGGCATGTTGGTAGTGCCGGACTTCCTGTTTCAAGTTTTCTGGGGCCTCGCTAATTGAATGTGGAAAGTAGCACCACTTGACGGCTACAAGTGCCGACTCCTGAATTTTCCCATGGTGTTCTGACTTCAAGGGCTGGCAGCCAGGGAGAATGGGCCCAGGGGAAGCAAAGACCTCTTCCCTCTGCTGTTTCTGTCCCACTTAACTGACCTCACTGGAGGCTACATCACCCAAAGTAGATGTTAGAAAACCTAAATTAATGAACCATATTTTTAAAATCCTATTTTTCCCAAACAGGGCCCTCTGCAGCTCATCCTTTCCTTCCGTCCTTCTGAAACCACATACCCCAGGCCCAAGCGCCTTGCTGCCACGCCCAACCTCTTTGGGAGAAGTATGAATGCGTGTGTCTAAATTAAAATAAAAAAATATTTATTTAAACATTTTTTAACAAAAATTTATTTTTGTATTTAAGCTAAATTGCCTTTTAAACTCCTTCAAGCTTGGTTCATTGAGGTGGTTAAGTATAAATGCTATTAACTAGGAATTAGCTGTATAGTTAAGTTATGCCTGTGCAAAGAAGAGGCTCAAATGCTGTCCCCGGCAGCTTTCCTGGGGGACTAGAGCTCCTTCTGGCCATGTTATATGAAATGTAATTCTTATTTTATAAATAATGTGATGTAAATGTAACTGGTGCCCCCTCCCCGATGTGACTGAGGGTGAGTGAGTGGTGGCGGGGCTGCTCCTTCCCACCCCTCAGAACAGCTCTGATCCTCGTTAATACCTGGCTGCGTGTGCAGCTGAGGAAGGAGTGAACCTTAAGCCTAAATACCTGTTAGGATTGGAGGGTCAGGGTGGGCCTGGGCCTAGCAATCAAGCTTCTACCTGTACCTTACGTAAGGTAGACCCTCCTAGTGTCAGTACCTGAGCTAGTTTACCTCAGTTCCGCAGGCAGGACAGCCAGTCCGGGAACCCTGAGTGAGTGTGAGTGTGGATGTGTACAGTACACGCACTGGACGGCAGCGGGAGGCTGGGACTTTCCATTACAAATAGAGACTTCATTCCTGTTGAGTCTAGTTGGAATTTTTAGTATGAATGTGAGATTTTTCTCCTGCTTGTGACATTAAGAATAAAAAACTGTGATCTATCGTAGAGTACGTTCTGCATTTTATTTTTGCAGGCAACACTTTGCTCACCAGCAAGAACACAGCCCGAGGAAGGGACCCAATAACCTTTCAAAACCCAAACTGCTGCCTGCGGTGAGGGCCCAGGGTCCTCCACGGAGAAGACAGGCATCTTCCTTTCCCACCAGGAAGGAGTCAGCCTGGAGCCTCTGCTATGTGCAAGGCGGTGTGCAAGCACCGGCTGCGGCTCTTTGCTGTCTCTTCTTTCTCTTTGGGGCTGGGCTGGGTGTGCGTTCTGGTGCTGATGCTTTGGCCTGTGAGGCTGAGCTAGAGAAGTGTAGATGTTAGATGTGCCGGTGCCATCCTGCGCCTCCCAAGCACGCCCCCACTCACTCACCTCGGCACCTCGACCCGTTCAATTACAGCAACGAAGAAGCCACCGCTGAGCGTGGTCTCAGGGGAGGCCCGGAGGCAGTGCTCGGCACCCGGGAACGTGCTCAGGCCTCGGTGGGGCCAGGCAGGCAGGGCAGGAGCTAGCCTGCAAGAGAAACAGCCCCAATGCTGGGTAAGAGAGCAGCTCACCCCGTCCCCCACTCCCCACGACCCTGGCGCACGCCCTGTACCTGAAGGCGCCCGGGTTCTGCTGCAGCGCATCTCGCACCACGTCTTCATTCTCCTCCTGGCAGAGGGAGCACGTGGAGTAGACGAGCCGCTGCAGGGAAGGGAAAGTGAGCGCGTGGCACAGGGCTCGCTGCTGGAACCCTGCCAGGGCATGCAGACGCACCGGGCTAGGTGTGCCTGCCCCGGGCTCCTCCAGCTGTCTGCTCGGCATACCTAAGGAAAAGCGTGTCTCGGTTACACAGCTTCACAGGCTGCCTCAGTCCTGAAATCCTCGCTTCACAGAGGAGAACTTTTGTCCCAGGGTCCCAAGCCCATTAGTGTCAGAACTAAGACCAAAACAAATGACTCCAGGTCTAAGCTGCTGTGGACCTGCGAGTCCCTCGGCCACGCTTTCTCGCCATCTCACCCGAGCCACTGCAGGAAGGATCCAGCAGGATGTAGTGGACCTCACGGTAGCGCGGATCCGAGGGGGAGACCGCCAGGAAGTCCTCCTCAGCCAGCTCACAGCAAGAGACGCCAGCCCGGGCCAGCAGCGTGGCCATGGATGCCAGCCGCTTGGCATCCAGGTCAAAGGCAAAGATCTTCCTAGGGCAAAGCAGGGGTGAGCTGAGCATGCATGGAGCAGCTAAGGGCCTGTCACAGCCAACCAGAACATGCAGGTTAAGCCAGGACACACAATATTGAAATGGCCTATGTTTAAAGGGCTCACAGTCAGAGGTAACTGGCCTGGGGTCTCTGCCCCAAGGGCTAAGGGATCCACATCTCACACCTACAGTGGGGAAAGCAGCTTGGGGCAAATACCGTGAACTGCTTTGGTGCAGCAGGAAAGACTTAAGCGAAAGTCATCCTTTCAGCCTTTACCCACTGAAAGGCACAGAATCAAACCCCATGTCCTCCTCCTGCTCCTGACTGTGGCACTCACCCTTGGTTCTTCAGAAGAGCAGCCAAGTGACTGGTCTTATTGCCTGGGGCGGCACAGGCATCGATGACATGGGAGCCTGGCGGGGGGTCCAGCAGCATGGCTGGGAGACAGCTGGCCTGGCAGGCAGAGCACAGGGGCCAGGTAAACAGAGACCCCAGGCTAGGCCCTTCCCGTGCCTACACATTCTTCCCTTTTCTATTCCTCTTGCCTACCCTGTCCTGCAGAATGAGGTGTCCGGCCCGGTACAGTGGGTGTTCATGCAGATCTGTCTGGGCGGGAAACACCAGCAGCTCCGGCATCAAGGAGTCCAGGAGAAAATGCTTCCCCTTGAGGGCTCGTAAGTCATCGAGGCTGCCAGGGAAGAACCATTCATTCATTTCCTGAATTTCTCCCTGCCAGGCCCCATTTCAACGGTCCATTCATGCAACAAATGTTACCACAGCTACGGAGAAATCAACAGGGTGATAAGCTAGAGACGGCAGAATCCGCAGTTGAGGGAATGGGTTGTCAAGCCAGACTGATGGGTCAGGAGCCCCCTCTACTGTTTACCAGCAGTGGGAGCCTGGGCAAGTGATTCAATCTCAAGCCCCACTAGCATCTCTGTAAAATAGTAGGTGTGGGGATTCAATGAGCCAATATATTCAAGATACTTATTTGGCACAAATTAATAAATGTTAGCTATTCCTGTTGAAGCATAACCTTGGAGAAAGGTTACTTTACAGGGGGGTGAGGGGATGCGGGGAAGTGAGAGCTGAGCTCATTCTTGATGGATGAGGAGTTAGTCATGTGAGGCGCTTAGGTTAAAACTACATTCACTATAACTCAGTAAAGGAGTCCCGCCCACTCTCCCCGACCCATGCAGAAATGGGCCTAGAGAGTCACATCTCTCAGTTAAGAAATCTATCAAAGCGGCAGAGCTGGAATTCAAACGCAAGCAGCCGTTCTCTGCTATTCCACCCTGGTGTCCAAGCAACATGGTAGAGGCAGAAGGAAGAGGATCTTACTAAGAGTGGGAGAAAGGGAGAGGGGCAGAGGCTGCTTCTCAGAGCCAACAAAGGACAAAACGAGACAGGTGTGAGCCCAGTGGAGGAGGCACGGGGCAGGGACCAGCCACTGTTGCTGGCATGCTGGTGCACGTAGCACCGTGGCAGATGGACCTGGAGAGGAAGCAGGAGGGACAGCACAATGGAGCCAAGAAAGGACTTAGCATGGCCGGGCGCGGTGACTCACACCTGTAATCCCAGCACTTTGGGAGGCCGAGGCGGGCAGATCACCTGAAGTCAGGAGCCTCGAGACCAGCCTGACCAACATGGAGAAACCCCGTCTCTACTAAAAATACAAAATTAGCCGGGCGTGGTGCTGCATCCCTGTAATCCCAGCTACTCAGGAGGCTGAGGCAGGAGAATTGCTTGAACCCAGGAGGCAGAGGTTGCAGTGAGCCGAGATCGCGCCATTGCACTCCAGCCTGGTCAACGAGAGCAAAACCCTTGTCTCAAAAAAAACAAAAACAAAAACAAAAACAAACGCTTAGCAGAGGAGTAACAGCATCAGATCTGGCTTTAGAGCTTCCTACAGTCAACCTCAAGGAAAATGCAGTGAGACAGTCTGGAAGCAGAGAAACCAGTCTGGGAAGTTCTTGTGGTCATCCCAATAAGAAATGAGTGCTTAACCTAGGCAGTGTCCGAGGGGCTGAAGAGAAAGGAGTGGAGGCCAGATGTGGTGGCTCACGCCTGTAATCCGAGCACTTTGGGAGACCAAGGCAGGCAGATCACCTGAGTTCAGGAGTTTCAGACCAGCATGGCCAACATGGTGAAACCTCATCTCTACTGAAAATACAAAAATTAGCTGGACATGGTGGTGGGAGCCTCTAATCCCAGCTACTCAGGAGGCTGAGGCAGGAGCATCGCTTGAACCCGGGAGGCAGTGAGCCAAGATCATGCCACTGCACTCCAGCCTGGATGACAGAGTGAGACTCAGTCTAAAAAAAAGAGAGGAGTGGAGCTGAGAAAGATGCTCAAGGTAGGGGAGTAAATGATTGGAGGGAGGAGAAGGAAGCACCTAGGATGACTCAGTTTCTGGCTTGACCAAATGGGTGGAAGATGGTGACATCTGTTAGATTTAACTGGGGATGTACTAGGTGTAAAGTCTGAGAGGAAAGATGACAAATGCATCGACTGTTAGCATCTGTGGTGCGTTCGTATGAACCTGAGGAGGGAAGAATGCAAGAGGGAAGTCTACACTGGGTGGTGAGAATCACCAGGTGGGAGGCAGGAGTTAAAGCTAGAGAAAAAACAGAGAGATCAAGAAGAATGTAGGATGAGGCTCCTAGGAGTTCGATGTTTAAGGGATGGCAGGAAGACAAACCTTGGAGATGGAGAAACTGCTGGAAAGGTAGGAAGAAAGCCCAGAGAGCAAAGTCACAACTGTCCAGCCACTTCTCTTCCCAGTACCCCAGACACCTCCCTAAATGAGGACAGCCAGGGCTCTAAGCTCTCACCTGGAAGCCCGACCCTGATAGGAGAAACCTTGTCTCTTGAAATAATCAACTACATCATCGGAGCAGGTCTTGAGAGTGTTCACACGCACAAATCGAGGCAGCTGGGAGGCTAGGTAGGACGCAATGAGCAGTGAGTAGGCAGGAGCAAAGTTCCCCACCTCCCCCACCCCCCAGCTCCTTCCAGCTCACCTGGACCAGGCCTGGATCCCACTTCCAACAGGTCCTCATTCCGGCTCACACCCCGATGAACCTTGAGCCGAGCCAACTCAGCCTTGAGCCTCGCCTGGTGCCGGCCCAACAGAGCCTTCCATCGGCCCCCACCCCCTCGAAAGCCCTTTCCCAACAACAACTCATACACTAGCACCTGGGAATGAGGGAACAAAAACAAAAACCCCCTAAGCATGAAGCATGAATGCCTTAGAACTAACTCTAATGGAGCCCCGGCAATGGAATGGCTAAACAGATCACCTGACAAGATACAGGTGGGATACCTTATCCAAGATCACACCAGAAATTAACTACAGAACAGGATCGGAACCTGGCGTCTCGCTTCCCAGCCTTAGACCCTTTCTCCACCGATGTTCACCAGTAGACCTCTGCACCCAACTTCTTGCCAACATTACCCTTTCGTGCGTGTGGGTTTGGGGTTTTTGTTTTTTTTTAGAATGGGGTCTAGCTCTGTCGCCCAGGCTGAAGTGCAGTGGCCAGATCATAGCTCACTGCAGCTTCGACCTCCTGGGCTCAAGTGGTCCTCCCCCCTCAGCCTCCCGAGTAGCTGGGACCACAGGTGCGCGCCGCCACGCCCGACTTCCTTACAGTCTCCGCCACTACCACTTTGTACTTCGGTTATTTAATCCTTCAGAACACTCAAAGTTAAAGCATTTTCATCCCATCTTAATTCGTAAACCAGGGAAGGTCGGCTCATACTCATTTCAGATGAGCGACTTGCTCCAGTCCCGCCGTGCACGGCAGCAGAGCTGAGACCAGATGACAAAGCGCTGACCGTCGGGGTTCACTTCCCCGTCCCTCCCCTCCGCTCACCTTGGCCAGGTGCGGCCGCAGCTTCTTCTCCGCACGGAGGAGGCCGGCGCTGGCGATCACAGCATCCAGCACGGCGGAGTAGCGCTGCGTTTCGCACACCAGCGCGTACAGCTGCTTCACGTTCTGTGTGGCCGAGGAAGACAAGCTGGGTCGGGGGCTCCCCCGGCCCTCCTCGCCGGGCCCCACCTCCCGACCCCACCCGGGCCCGTCCCACCCCAACCCGGGTTCCTCACTCCCCACCCCTACTACTCGCGCCCGGGCCCGCTACCTGGAAGTTGCTGGAGTACACCAGCCCCTTGATAGAGCCCTGGCGGCTCTCCACGCCGGCCAGCACGCCTGCAGCTGCAGCGTACAGCCCCATGTTCCCGCGCGCCTTTACGGCTCTGTGGCAAAACGCACCCGGCTCGGCGCCCGCCCGGACTTCCGGGGTCAAAAAGCACGACCTTCCGGGACCGGAAGTGCCGGTCGAAGTCACCCTGCCAGGCGTGTGTGTGATCGCGCACCTGCCGGGGTAGGGAGTGCGACGCTGCAAGCCCGTTTCGCCACTTCTTCTCTAGTTCTTAAGTTTTTGCCAATCTGATGGGCAAATAATGGGATTTTACTGCTGTTTAACTGAAGTTACTGAGGTTAAATATCTTCACGTGTATTAGCCATTATATATATATATATATATATATATATATATAATTTTTTTTTGACACAGAGTCTCACTTTGTCGCGCAGTGTCGCAATCGCGGCACACTGCAACCTCCGCCTCCCGGGTTCAAGCAATTCTCCTGCCTCAGCCTCCCGAGTAGCTGGGACTACAGGCCCACGCCACCACACCTGGCTAATTTTTGTATTTTTAGTAGAGATGGGGTTTCACTATGTTTGCCAGGTTGGCCTCGAACTCCTGACCTTAGGTGATCTGCCCACCCTGGCCTCCCAAAGTTCTGGGATTACAGGCATGAGCCCCCGCGCTGGCCATAATTTTGTGTCTCCGTTTATTGTCTTATCTTCCTCTGCCATGTGTCATCCAATGGCTGTGTTCTCAGGGAGGCTTCTGTGTAATGGCAAAAAAGGTCCTAGCAACTCTAGGTCCACAATGTGGTTTACAATACCTGCCATTCACCCTGCACCAGTAACCACATTAGTCCCAGAGCCAAGCAAGAAAGCACGTGGGGTATTTGGGTACCTGAAATGGGCTGGTTTGGCCAAATTAAGTGATGTAGGTATGATCCAGGCCTCAAAGCCACAATAACGGTTTTGTTTTTGTTTTTGTTTTTGATGAGGTCCCACTCCGTTACCCAGGCTGGAGTGCAGTGGCACCGTCATAGCTCACTGCAGCCTCAAACTCCAGGGCTCAGGCGATCCTCCCACTTCACTCTCCAAGTAGCTGGGACTACAGGCATGCACCACCACTCCTAGCTAATTTTATCTTTTGTAGAGATGTGGTCTCACCATGTTGCCCATGGATGGTCTCGAACTCCTGGCCTAAAGTGATCTTCCCACCTCGGCTTCCCAAAGCAGTGATTACAGGCATGAACCACTGTGCCCAGCGAGGATTTTATTCTTTTATCTTGAAAGAAATGGTAGTCCTCTTAAGGTTTTTAAGTCATGGAGTGCTGTGCTCACATATACTTCTTTAAAAGATCAGTCTGGCCAGGTGCGGTGGCTCACACCTGTAATCCTAGCACTTTGGGAGGCCAATGCAGGCAGATCACTTGAGGTCAGGAGTTCAAGACCAGCCTGGCCAACATGACAAAACCCCGTCTCTACTAAAAATACAAAGATTAGCCAGGCATGGTGGCAGACACCTGTAATCTCAGCTACTTGGGAGGCTGAAGCAGGAGAACCATTTGAACCTGGGAGGCTGGGGTTGTAGTAAGCTGAGATTGTGCCACTGCACTCCAGCCAGGGGGATAGAGCAAGATTCTTTCCCCAAAAAATAAATAAATAATCAGTCTGGTTACAGTGTGGGGATATAGGATGGAGGGGGCAGAGTTGAGGCAGGGAGAGACCAATGGGGGTCATGGGAGTCACCTAAACAAGAACTGGTGGCCTGGACTGAGTTGGTGGCAGTGGAGTTAGGTTGAAGTTGGCAGTGTGACCGCTAAGTTAAATCCACACAACTTGCTCAGGAAAAAGGACAGGTTGAGAATAACTCGTAGGTTCTCAGTTTGGGCAGTTGACACAATGCTGCTGTGTCTTTTGGTAGGATGGGGAAACCTGGGGTGGTGGAGTGAACAACCGCCACCCAGAGAGAGCAGGTCCTAATTCCTAGAGCCTGGAAATGTCACCTTCTATGGAAGAGATCTGTAGGAGTGATCAGGGGAAGGATTTGGAGAGAAGGTTATCCTGGATTATCTGGGCAGGTCCTGCATGGCATCACAAGTATCCCTATAAGAGAGAGGCAGAGGAAGGCCTCTCTTATAGGGAGAAGCGCAGTGGGTCACACCTGTAATCCCAGCACTTTGGGAGGCTGAGGCTGGTGGATCCCTTGAGCCCAGGAGTTCACAACCAGCCTAGCCAACATGGTGAAACCACGTCTCTACTAAAAATACAAAAATTTGCCGAGTGCACGCCTGTAATCCCAGCTACTCAGGGGGCTAAGGTAAGGGAATTGCTTGAACCTGGGAAGCGGTGGTTGCAGTGAGCCGAGATCACACCACTGTACTCCAGCCTGGGCAACAGAGTGAGACTCTGTCTCAAAAAACAAAAAATAAGAGAGAAGCAGAGGAAGATTAGACCGGCACATATAGAAAAGGCCACGTGAAGACGGAGGCAGAGATTGGAATGATGCAGCCACAGGCCAGGAAACACCAGGGCATGGCAGCCACCACCTGAAGCTGAAGAGGAAAGGGGCAGGTTTTCCCCGACAGTCTCCAGAGGGAGCGCGGCCTTGCCGTCATCGTGATCTTGGACATCTGGCCTTCAGAACCATGAGAGATTAAATTTGTTTGAAGCCACCAAGTTTGTGGTCATTTGTTACAGTAGCCACAGGACACCACAGCCACAGGATAAATCTCAGGGATGGGGGAGTAGGAAGATCATGAGTGCGGTTTTGGACATGCCCTTGATGTCCAGGCGGAGCTACTGAATGGCTGGAGCGCTACTGGATGTGGCATGTAAGGGACGGGTCTCCTGGAGAAGGAACTTCTGAGTCATCCCTGTGGAAGTGATGACTGGAGCTGTGGGTGTGGAGGGGTAGACAGCCAGAAGAGGAGCCTGGAGGTCCTCGGGCCATGAGTGGCCAGGAGGAGAGGCTGAATCCTCGAAGGAGACTGAGGAGAGGAGGGAGGAAAGTCAGGATTGTGGGGAGGCTGAGGGTTGCTGTTTGCCCCAGCTAGTCTCCCTCAGGCCCTCTTATTGGTCTGTGCACCCAGTTTGACTTCCAGTGGCCAGAGCCAGCATCTTGGTTAGAGGACTACCCCGGAGCTTCCAGGACCCACTTAGCCTGTGGGTATGGTGAGTCAAAGGGGTATGAGAGCCTAGGCACAGTGGCTCACACCTGTAATCCCAGCGCTTTGGCAGGCCAAGGTGGGAGGATTGCTTGAGGCCCAGACCAGCCTGGGTAACATAGCAAGATCCTGTCTCTACTAAAAATTTAAATATTAGCTGGGTATGGTGGCAGACACTTGTTGTCTCAGCTACTCAGGAGGCTGAGGCAGGAGGATCACTTGAGCCTGAGAGGTCAAGGCTGCAGTGAGCTACAGTTGTGCCACTGCTCTCCAGCCTGGGTGACAGAGCAAGATCCTGTCTCTAAAAGTAAAGACTCGAGGCTGGGCACGGTGGCTCACGCCTGTAATCCCAGCACTTTGGGAGGCTGAGGCAAGTAAATCATTTGAGGTCAGGAGTTCAAGACCAGCCTGGCCAACACAGCGAAACCCCATCTCTACTAAAAATACAAAAATTAGCTGGGTATGGGGCACACGCCTGTAATCCCAGCTACTCGGGAGGCTGAGGCAGGAGAATCACTTGAATCCGGGAGGTGTAGGTTTCAGTGAGCCTACATCGTGCCACTGCACTCCAGCCTAGGTGACAGAGAGAGACTCCATCTCAGGAAAAAAAAAAAAAAAAAAGACTGGAGCATAAAGCAGTATGTATAGCAACTAATATTTGCAAATCATTTAAAGAGAAAGAAATAATGTCAAATTTATTATCCTTGATAGTAGTTGAAAGTTCACAGTAATATGGAAAAGGTATACATGGGACTATTTCTGCCCTCGGAAGCGTCTGCGCAGATAGCATGGTTAGCAAGTGGCAGGAACCATGGGGAGCTCAGTGTGTCCCTGGCTGCCAAGGCCTGGGGGCCGAAGTTTACAAATACACCCTTGGCTGAGGGGAAAGGGACTGGGGTCCTGTTCCCTATCATTACATGTTCCAGGGACACACAGGCCTGAAGACCTTCCTAAACAGTGACGATATCACCTCAGGCGGGACCCAGCAGAAGCCCGTGAGTCCCCGGTGCCCCGCCGGGATGGGCCTGTGGGCCGGCAGGACTCCGGGCGGCCCTACAGCTTGGTGGGCTGCTCGGGGCTGAGGGGGCCAGGCCCGCTGGGCGGGGGCAGCACCATGGGCAGCGAGTTGCTGCCCCTCTCGTGCCAGCAGGTGTCCAGGATGGGGTAGAGCTTGCCCTGGAAGTCGGCCTGGAAGGTGTAGAGCGGCCGCAGGTCATCGGGGCGGTCGGCGTCGAAGAAGGTGAGTTCGCCCTGCTCATAGTGCAGGTAGAGCCCGATGCGGTGGGGGTGGCCGGCCACAGGCAGGGGTACCCGGGGGCAGGCAAAGGCTTCGTACACCCGGCCCTCCTTCAGGCCGATCAGCCACACGCCGTGCTCGGGGGACCTGTTCAGCTTGCCCTTACGGCTGGCTGTGCCCTTGATGACCCCCAGGCGCCAGTCGCTCTTGCTGCCCACCACCACCTCCCAGTAGTGGCGGCCGCAGGAGAAGCCGCAGCTGGCCAGGACGCAGGTGCTGTAGTCAAAGCGCTCAGGCTGGCTGGCTCGCCGCTGGGCCAGGAGCCCGCACTGCACCACCGTGTTGCCCTTGGAGAGCTCCAGGAGTGGGTGGGCAGTGGCAGGGTCCAACTTGAGAGGCTCCGGGGCTGGGAGGGAGATCACAGAGGGTCTGTGAGGCCACGTGGAGGGCAGCAGACCCGGCCCACAGAAGCTGATGGAGGCCCTGAACTCCCCAAGGAGAGGGGCTGTGTCTTCCTCATCTCTCTAGCCCCAGGGTCTAGAAGGGGCCAGTACAGGGCTGCTCCCTGAATGAATGAATGAATGAATGAAGTTTTACATAAGGAAGATCAATCACAGACTGATTGCATCCACCCAAGGCAAAAACAGTGTTTATATAAAAGGGAGCGGCTTGATGGGCTGTGGGGGGCTGAGGTGGCTGGAGAAAGAAATGGACACTGGGCTCGGGGTTCTGGCCTGCCTGCCTGACGCAGAGGTGTTGTGGAAAGGACCCGGAAGACACCTGTCCCGTGAGCCTATAGCTCAGCCCTCAGGGATTTCTGGAGAACCCATAACAACTGCAGCTGTTGGATTTGCTAGCCTAGTCAGCCTATTCAAGGATGAACTAGCCCACCTGAGCTTTTTGCTAGTTACCAGCTGATCCGTTTACCCCAGAAATGTGAGATGTGCTCCCCCCTGCCCGCCTCCCACCCCTTCCCGCCACCCAAGTTGCCGCAAGGAAAGAAGGCCAAGGGGAAGAAGGTGGCTCCGGCCCCTGCTGGCGTGAAGAAGCAGGAGGCCAAGAAAGTGGTTTATCCCGTTTGAGAAAAGGCCTAAGACTTTTGGCACTGGACAGGACTTCCAGGCCAAAAGGGACCTCACCCACTTTGTGCAATGGTCCTGCTCGGTCAGGGTGCAGCGGTGGACAGCCATCCTGTATAAGTAGCAGAAACTGTCTCCTGCTATTAACCAGTTCACCCAGGCCCTGGACCGCCAAACAGCTATTCAGCTGCTTAAGCTGGCCCAGAAATACAGACCAGGGGCAAAGCAAGAGAAGAAGCAGAGACTGTTGGCCCTGACTGAGAAGAAAGCTGCTGGCAAAGGGGACGTCCCCACTAAGAGGCCACCTGTCCTTGGAGCAGGAATTAACACCGTCACCACCTTGATGAAGAACAAGAAGGCTCAGCTGGGCCAGGCACAGTGGCTCATGCCTGTCATCTCAGCACTTTGGGAGGCTGAGGCGGGTGGATCACTTGAGGCCAGGAGTTTGCAAGCAGCCTGGCCAACATAATGAAAAACTCCGTCTCTACTAAAATACAAAAATTAGCCGGGCATGGTGGCACACGCCTATAGTCCCAACTACTCAGGAGGCTGAGGCAGGAGAATCACTTGTACCCGGGAGCCGGAGGTTGCAGTGAGCTGAGATCACACCACTGCACTCCAGCCTGGGTGACAGAGACTCTGTCTCAAAAAAAAAAAAAAAAAAAGGAAGGCTCAGCTGGTGGTGACTCCACGCAACATGGGTCCCATCAAGCTGGCTGTCTTCCTGCCTGTGCCTGTGTTGTAAACTGGGGTCCCTGACTGCATCATCAAGGGGAAGGCAAGACTGGGATGTCTAGTCCCCAGGAAGACCTGCACCACTGTCGCCTTCACACAGGTTAACTTGGAAGACAAAGGAGCTTGGGCTAAGCTGGTGGAAGCTACCAGGACCGATTACAACAACAAATGTGATGAGATCCGCCATCACTGGGGAGGCAGTGTCCTGGGTCCCAAATCTGTGGCTCACATTGCCAAGCTCAAAAAGGCAAAGACTAAAGAAACTACCACTAAACTGGGTAAAATGTACACTGTTGAGTTTTCTGTACATGAAAATAATACAAATTTTCCTTCAAAAAAAAAAAAAAAGAAATGTGAGATGTACAAACAGGATTCACAGTTCACAAACTGCAATTTTTTTCCTTCTTTCCTTTCCTTTTTTTTTTTTCATTCTTTTCTTTTTTACTGATGAGGTCTCCTCTGTCACCCAGGCTGGAGTGCAGTGGTGCAATCATAGCTCACTGCAGCCTCCCAACTCCTGGGCTCAAGCAATCCTCCTGCCTCAGCCTCCTCAGTAGCTGGGCCCACAGGCACATAACACCACACCCCACTAATTATTTTTTGTAGAGATGGCGTCTCACTATGTTACCCAGGCTGGTTTCGAACTCCTGGCCTCAAGCAGTCCTCCCACCTTGGCCTCCCAAGGTGCTGGGATTGCAGGCGTGAGCCGCCGTGCCCAGCCCCTTCTTTTATATAAACCCTATTTTTGCTTCTGGTGGATGAAATCGCTCTGTTAGCAGTCTCCCTTATGTACAAGACAGCATGCTAGTAATAAAGGAATGAAATGTGTTTGAGTTGTTTTTGACAGAGAACAAGAACTAATAGGTTGGTTCAAAAGTAATTGTGGTTTTTGCCATTACTTTGAAGACCACTTGTCCTTTGAGTAGGAAGGACATTTTTAAAAGGATATTACTTTTTTTTTTTTTTTTTTTTTGAGACGGAGTTTTGCTCTTGTTGCCCAGGCTGGAGTGCAATGGTGCGATCTCAACTCACTGCAACCTCCACTTCCCTGGTTCAAGTGATTCTCCTGCTTCAGGCTCCTGAGTAGCTGGGATTACAGGCGCACACCACCACGCCTGGCTAATTCTTGTATTATTAGTAGAGACGGGGTTTCACCATGTTGGCCAAGCTGGACTTGAACTCCTGACCTCAGAAGATCCGCCCTCCTCAGCCTCCCAAAATGCTGGGATTACAGGCATGAGCCACTGTGCCCAGCCAAAAAGTACATTACTTTTAAAAGTAATGGCAAAAACTGCAATTACTTTTGCACCAACCTAATACCATTTATGAAGCACTAAGCTGCAACACACATATGTCTATATACAAGCTCTGCAGCCTGGCCGGGTGGGTGCTAATAGCCCTACTTTACAGATGAGGAACCTGGGCTCAGAAATGACACAACTTGCCCAGCCAGCAGCTAGGAAAGGAAAGAGTAAGCAGGAACCCAAGCTGTTCGGAAACTCAGTCCCATGCTCTCACTAGACCCTCCACAAACCTCCATCTGAGTTCTCTGTAGCTTATTATCTCTCTGATACAATCGATGAACTGCCACCTGCCCTGGGCGGCAGCCCTCAGGAAGGAGGACGGGTCAGGGCCTCACCTGGCAAAACTTTCCGGAAGAGCCTTTTCCACACGGTCAGCTTGATGTCAGCCTGGTGGAGGCCTGGCTTGAAGGAGATGGGGCTGAATGCGCCTTCTAAGGGCCGGGCCTGCGGCATCTCTGCTCTGCAGGTGACAGTTCACAGTACAAGAGAGTGAGGTATCACGTAGCCCACCCCACCCCTCCATCCTATCTATGTCTGCCCAGCCAGATCCACAGTGCAGGACTGCAGTCACAATGCCCATCAATGCCCATCATCCCCTCCCCTGCACAGCCCCTTCAGGGAGGACCCATCTCCTTCCTAGAAGGGGAAACGCTCTATAGCAGTGCTTCTAGAGTGCAGGTTTGGGGACCAGCAGTGTTGGCTGGAAAATGGTCCAACCCCTTCCCAGTAGAAAGTCAATGGTCCACCTGGGAAATGGTCAGAAATGCAGGTTCTTAGACCCCACACCAGACCTGCCAATCAGAAACCAATTATGGGGGCCAAGTAATGTGTCTTTTTTTTTTGAGTCAGAGTTTCACTCTGTCACCCAGGCTGGAGTGCAGTGGCATGATTTCGACTCAGTGCAGCCTCAACCCCCTGGGCTCAAGTGATCCTCCCACCTCAGCCTATCTAGCAGCTGGGACTATAAGCATGTGCCACCATGCCCAGCTAATTTTTTTCTATTTTTGGTAGAGACAGTTTCACCATGTTGCCCAGGCTGGTCTTGAGCTCCTGAGCTCAAGCAATCCACCCACCTCGGCCTCCCAAAGTGCTGGGATTACAGGTATGAGCCACCATGCCAAGACTTTTTTTTTTTTTTTTTTTTTTTGAGATGGAGTCTTGCTCTGTCGCCCAGGCTGGAGTGCAGTGGGGTGATCTCAGCTCAGTGAAACCTCTACCTCCCAGGTTCAAGTGATTCTCATGCTTCAGCCTCCCCAGCAGCTGTGATTACAGGTGCCCGCCACCACACCCAGCTAATTTTTGTATTTTTCATAGAGATGGGGTTTCACCATGTTGGCTGGGCTGGTCTCGAACTCCTGACCTGAAGGCATCCTTCTGCCTCAGCCTTCCAAAATGCTGGGATTACAGGTGTAAGCCGCATGCCCAGCCTCTGTCCCTTCATTTAAACCCATGTCTTCTGACCAAATTGTCTCTAAGACTAAAAGAAATGTGAGAAACACGGAGTCTCCCATAAACAGGGAGTGAGGAAGGCTTGGGAACTGCACGTGTTCGTTTGTTGGGTCTAGAACATGGATCCGCTCTCTTCCCACAATCTGCAGAGCAAGTTTCAGGCAGGGCTGATACTGCCTGCTGCGCAAGGGTGAGGACGGTAAGCAAGGGATGCCCGGTGCTCCTGGATGTTGCTTCTGGCCATTTCCCACCTCTCCCAGCTCTGACTCCTGGTGATATCCTGCCTTACACCCAGCCACCCTGAACTCATAACCAGAGTCCACATGCCTCTCCCCCTTTTACAGGACCGTTTCCTCGGCTTGCCTGGCAAACTCAGGTCCTGGGTCCTTCTCAGCCATCAGGCCTGTGCCCCTCTGCCAGGTCCCCCAGACACCTGCTCCTCCTCTAGCGTTCTGTTTTGTTTTCTGAGACAGGGTCTCGCTCCGTCACCCAGGCTGGATCATGCAGTAGCATGATCACGACTCACTGCAGCATCAAACTTCTGGGCTCAAGCAATCCTCCCGCCTCAGCCTCATGAGTAGCGGGGACTACAGGCACATGCCACCATGCCCAACTAATTTTTTTATTTTTGTATTTTTTGTAGAGATGGGGTCTTACTACATTGGCCAGGCTGGTCTCGAACTCCTGGCCTCAAGCAATCCTCCTGCCTTGGCTTCCCAAAGTACTGGGATTGCAGGCATGAGCTACCCTCCTCTAGTATTTCTGTAGCTTGAGTGAACTTCTGCTGTTCTAGGTACCCACAGTTCACCATCTGCCTCCCCACCTGTCTACGAGACCCTTGAAGGCAGGGACGTGACTTTCCTCTGTCTTCCCCAGGCTCAGTTATAGAGCCAGCTGTGGGCAGCTGCTTGGGAGGCGCTGGTTAAACCGAATGGAGGAACCAGTGGAGCTGAGATGCCCGTGCCCGCAGCCACCAGACCCTGGCTGAGCTCTCTCCAAGGTTATTACCTGGAGGCCATGGAGTGGAACTTCTGGAAGGCAAGAGAGAGGGAGGTTAAGGCTAGAAGGTGGGAAGCCAGGGCACTGTTGGGAAGGGGAAGGCCCTGGCGGGTACGGGGATGGGACACCTCCCTGTCCACTCACCCGGATGAACTCGTGGTGGTCCTCATTGCCGAACTGTTCCAGCACACACTCGGCTTGGGCCAGCCGCTCCCGGGTTCCCTGGGCCTGCTCCAGCTGCATGTCCAGGGAGGCCACCAGGCCACGGGTGTGACCCCCTATCCCCTCCAGGCAGCGGGCCTTCTCCTCATCCACCAGGTGGTGCAGCTCCTGGAACTCGCGGCGGATCACCCAGCTGAAGACATCCGACTCATTCTGGGACAGGGAGGGCTGGTCACTGCAGAGTCACAGCCTAGCTGCCAGGCTCTGTCTGGCTGGCCTCGGTGTCCCCAGGGCCTTCCTGACTGGGCTGGTCCTGGGATCTGAGTCTCAGGGGAGGCTGCATGGCCTGGCGCCGGGCAAGGAGTTCACCCCATGCATGGGGAGCCCTGGCGGTGGCCGTGGGGAGGGTGACCCCAGCTCCCGTTTCAAATGGAGAGGCTCTGTTTTGGCCTGTTTTAATTTTTTTTTTTAAGAGACAGGGTCTCACTCTGTTGCCCAGGCTGGAGCACAGTGGCATGATCATAGCTAACTGTAGCCTTGACCTCCCAGCCTCAAGCAATCCTCCCGCCTCAGCCTCCCGAGTTGCTGGGATTACAGATGCACACCACCACACCCCACTTTGCCTATTTCAGCTATTAAATGTGCATATCCCAGAGTTCCACAACTGAAGGAAAGCAGGAAGGCCCTGGGCGAGCAGGCTTTGCTGTGAGGGAGCCAGAACTCCCTGCAGAACCCTGAGCTCCGCCTCCACCAGGCAGGGCTGGTACCGCCTGCAGCGCAAGGGTGAGGAGGGTAAATGAGGGAGGCCGAGTGCTTCTGGATCTTGCTCGGCTCCTGTTTCTGTTTCACAGCCACCTCCAGGGCCGGGGCACTATGCCTCCCAGCCCCATGTGCCTCTCATTTCGGGAGATCAGCCAGGGCCCAGGGCTGCCAGCCTCTCCAAGCCTGCGCACCCAGGTACTGGGAGGGCACCATGACAGGCTGGCAAGGTCAAGCAGACACAGGTGGCAAAGGGGCGGAGGAGTCACGCCCATGCTTTGAGCTGTTTACCCCCTGAGACTCAAGTCCTGGGTTATCTCAGTCTCAAGGACACAGAGGGCAAAAGCCAACTTGGAGCCAGTCCTAACGACAACTGGGTTGAATTCCCCTGAGAGGATTTGCGCTTTCCCCACCCCGCCCCGGAATGCTTTGAGTTCTGGCTTTATATGGAAGGCATGGTTTTCTGTAAAGGACCAATGAGAACTGAGCTCTACAGGAAAGTGAAGGTGGCCGGTCCCAGGCAGGGGCAGAGGAAAGGGGCACTCACGACGATTCGGGTCCGGTTGTTCACCAGTTTGGCGATGAGCTCATCCACCTTTTTCTGCTCCTGCTTCAGCTCAGCGATGAGGGCTGCGAGCTCCTCCTGGAGGCAACAGGCCATGGCCCCATGAGCCTCTGATCCCTCCCCTTCTCAGCTCCTTGGATCACCTTCTTGGGAGTATCCCAATGGCCACAAGCACTCCCAGGGAAACCAGGGCGGGAACCAGAGCCACCCAGGTACCCTTGAGTCCAAAACAGGTTAAATTGTTCAAGAATAGTCCAGGCGCAGTAGCTCACGCCTGTAATTCCAGCACTTTGGGAGACTGAGGTGGGACTTCACTTGAGGTCAGGAGTTCGAGACTAGCCTGGCCAACATAGTGAAACCCCATTATCTATTAAAAATACAAAAATTAGCCAGGCGTGGTGGCACACACCTGTAGTCCCAGCTACTTGGGAGGCTAAGGCACGAGAATCGCTTGAATCTGGGAGGTGGAGGTTGCAGTGAGCCAAGATCATGCCACTGCACTCCAGCCTGGGTGACACAGTGAGACTCTGTCTCAAAAAAATAAAAATAAAAAATAAGATAAATTAATTCAAGAATATTCTAGGCTGGGCGCAGTGGCTCACGCCTGTACTCCCAGCACTTTGGGAGGCCGAGGCGAGTGGATCACCTGAGGTCAGGAATTCGAGACCAGCCTCAACATGGAGAAACCCTGTCTCTACTAAAAATACAAAATTAGCCAGGCGTGGTGGTGCATGCCTGTAATCCCAGCTACTCAGGAGGCTGAGGCAGGAGAATTGCTTGAACCTGGGAGGCGGAGGTTGTAGTGAGCCGAGATCGCGCCATTGCACTCCAGCCTGGGCAACAAGAGCGAAACTCCATCTCAAAAAAAAAAAAAGGAATATTCTAGGCTGGGCACAAGGGCTCGTGCCTGTAATCCCAGCATTTTAGGAGGCCAAGGTGGGAGAATCACTTGAGGATAGGAGTTTGAGACCAGCCTGGGCAACACAGTGAGATCCCATCTCTAATTTTTTTTTAAAGAATATTCTGCATTGACAGCAGGAACTTCCCAGGCATAAGAGGGTCTCAATGTCACCGCTCTGCATGACATGGAGAGAGTCACTAAACGTTACAGCTACCAGAAGTCACCATGTGATGCTGGCACTTCCTGGATTGAATGCTGCCTGTAGGGGACCCATCAGGTGAACTCTGTGGTCACCAACAGATCCAGAATTAGTGGGTACTTAATCAGGAGCCATCACAAAAAGGCCGGCGCCAGGTGAGACTAATTCTAGGGCCAGTGGTGCTCACACGGGCCTGGGTTAAACCTGGTGAATCCCCACACCTGTGAACACCTGAATCCATTCCTGGTGGGCTTGGACACAGCACGGATTTGCGACCTCCCCAAGCTGACATAAATGCACTTCTCCTGGACTGCCCGGGCCCCAAATCTGACCTAGCCTTGGGGATGCCAACCGGGACCCCTGGACCACCATCTACTGCACGATTTGACCAGAGCCCCCATCGGTTTGTACCCATGCAATATACAGAATTTTTGGCTTGGATCGTGCCCAAGCACCAGAGAGCTGCAAGGGGCCTTCAGGAAGGGAGTTGGGTAAAGAATCAAGCACTTGGTGGCATAAACGGACAGAGTCCTTGCTCTGGAGAACGAGGCATGAGAATATTTCACAGCGGCCCAAGAACGACATTCCAATGTCACTCTCCCCAGGCAGACAGACGTGACTCATTCCTTCCCCGTGAGAGGAACTAAGTTATGCAAATCAATGCACCCATCAATCGAGCATCTCAAAATCTCAATAAACAGGGGGCAACGGGAACACCTAAAAGAGGGCAATAAAGGAGTGCAATTTAGTTGTATTCTGTGTTGCAACAGAGAAGAGCCTCGGGATCATCAAACCCCAAATCTGGCCGGGTACAGTGGCTCACACCTGGAATCCCAACACTTTGGGAGGCTGACGCGGGTGGATCACGAGGTCAGGAGATCGAGACCATCCTGGCTAACACGGTGAAACCCCGTCTCTACTAAAAATACAAAAAATTAGCCGGGCATGGTGGTGGGCGCCTGTAGTCCCAGCTACTTGGGAGGCTGAGGCAGGAGAATGGCGTGAACCCGGGAGGCGGAGCTTGCAGTGAGCCGAGATCGCACCACTGCGCTCCAGCCTGGGCGACAGAGCGAGACTCTGTCTCAACAACAACAACAACAAAATTAAGCCCAAATCTAAAACAGGGACCCAAGCTGGGCTGCTGGATCCTAACCACAAAGGACAGATAAGCTCCCAGCCTGTTTCCCTCCCTCCTTCCCATTAACTAATAAAACATAAACTCGGCTTCCTCACCTGCAGTCAGCTTCCACCTTCCATACTCCCCTAAACCTGCTCTTGCCAAGATAATCAGTTCTTACTGCTACATCTAACACTTTTCAGTCCTCAGAGACATTTCACACACGTGATCTCCTCCTTCAGTCTCTGTCTCTCTGATTTCCGGGAGGCCACACTCAGCTGGTGTTCCCGCTCTGAGGATTCTTTCTATCCCTTTTTTCAGGGCTCTCTCTCAATCCAGATTTTAAGTCTGGTACCCCTTGGGGTCATCATCAGTGTCTTCCCTTATCACTATGTAGACTCTCCTGGGTTGGTCTTCTCCACCAAAGGGGACTTCAGTGACCACCAGGAGGAAGGACCCTCCACACCTCTTGCCCTGAGCCCCACCGCTGTCCTGGTCTGCACACCCCTCGACCCGACTGCACATATCCAGGCACCTCCGGCTCCACCTGCCCACGCTGGATCCTCCCCTGCGATCACTTCCTCTGTGCAAGGGGGAATTACAGAGCTGGAGTCAACCTTCCCGTCCCTCACCCTCCTTGCCACACACAGTTGTCAGGGTTTTTTTCTGTTTGAAATTTGTCTTTGGTCTGCCCCAGGCCTTTGTCCTAGTTCCCATCGACTTAGGTCCTGGCACCCTCATCTCTCACTGTCCTTTTGCCTCACCCTCAAAGCTCCCCTCTGCCAGAGAGATCTGAGCATGTCATCACTGGCTTAAAACCCTCCAGCCTCCGCCTTGCTCCCTCATCCTGTGAATAAACTCCAAATCCATTCCCGGGTCACACTGGCCTCTCCATGCCCCGGCCGCAGCTTACCTCGCTGGCCCTATCTCACCCCCACCGATGTTCCCTCCAGCCTTATGCTGGGATTACAGGAGTGGCCACTGTGCCTGGCCAACAAGGCTAATTTTGAAACTTTTGTAGAGGCAGGGTCTCACTATGTTGCCCAGACTGGTCTCAAACTCCTGGACTCAAGTGATCCACCCACCTCGGCCTCCCAAAGTGCTGTTATTATAGGCATAAGCCACCCAGTCACGTGTTTTATAACAGGTGTTTTATATATATAACACCCAGTCAGGTATTATTATTACTCGTCTTAAAGAATGATCTGCTAGGTTTGGTGATGGCCTATAAAGGCAGGAATTCACTGATTCAGCATTTTGGACATTTACAATGTGCCAGGCATGGCTCCAGGCACTGAAATACACCAGGGGACAAAATGAAGTCCCCACCCTCATGCACCATAGAGTGCAAACGGGAGTGTCCAGACACAAACAAGGGGCCTAGGGCAGTGGTGCATGCCTATAATTCCAGCACTTTGGGAGGCCCAGGCAGGAGGATCATTGGAGGCCAAGGAGTTCAACACCAGCCTGGGCAACATAACAAGACCCCATTTCTACAAAATATGAAAAATGAGCTGGGCATGGTGGTGTGCACCTGTAGTCCCAGCTGCTCGGGAGGCTGAGGTGGGAGGATTGCTTGAGCCTAGGAGTTGGAGGCTGCAGTGAGCCATGATCACACCACTGCACTCCAGCCTGGGCAACAGAGTGAGATGCTGTCTCCAAAAAGAAAGAAAAAAAAGAAAGGAGAGAGGGAGAGGAAGAGGGAAGAGGGAAGGAGAGGGAAGAAAAGAAAAAGGAACAAACCAGAACTGCAAATAAAAAAACAGGAAGGGGTGAGCACGTGACACCAGGGAGCTCCCATCCTGTGCGTGTGGCTTCAATCCCCGGCACCTGGGTTGAGCTGCAGCTCAAACGCTAAGGAATGAATGCGCCAGGGCACAGCTGCAGGGAAATTGAGGATAGCTGGATCCTTTTGGTGCCAGGTGATGGCACCAGAGAGCACAGGATCTGGTCCCCGCGGGCCTCTCCAGCCCCCCCTGCACCCTCACTCCCCACCTTCATGCGGCTGTAGACGGTGGAGACGGGCGTGACCGGGTGGTGTTGGTGGGAGCCCAGCAGACCGCAGAGGCCACAGATGAGCTCCTGGTCCTTCTCGCAGAAAAGGCTGAGCGGGTTCCGGTGGTGCACGCAGACCTTGGGCTCCGGGTCCCCAGGTAGCCTCAGGGCTTCAATCACCCGGGCCAGGGAGACGTTGGGCGGGGAGCTGCTGCCGTCCACCGCCTGCCGGCACACGGGGCAGCGCAGCTCGGCATCCAGGTGGCAGGACAGGGAAACCAGGCAGCCCTTGCAGTAGGAGTGGCCGCACTGTAGCATCAGGGGTTCCTTGAAGACCTCCAGGCAGATGGGACACTGAAGCCGGTCCTCCAGCTCTGGCAGGCTCACCTGCCAAGCCATCCACACTCACTGCCCGGGCTGAAACACAGGCATCCGACCTCAGTCCTGTCCCCTCCCCTCCCCCTGTCCAGCACTCATCCACCACCCTCAACCCTAAGGAGCACCAGAATTTTAGAGGAAACACTTTGAGTCCTGGATCCCAGTCCTAACCCACATGACCTTGGGCCCCAGTTTCCGCAGCTGTAAAACAAAAGACTGCAGTGAAAAAAACTGGTCCCTTGAAGATACGTGTGTGTGTGTGTGTGTGTGTGTGTGTCTACATTTTTTACTCAAATTTGGAGACAAGCATGAAAGGGGCCATCTGCAGGGTCATTTGCAGTGACACTAATAATGCAAGGTCCAGCCCCAGCATGCATCCGGACCTAGAACTGGACAGCAAAACCCAGGCAAGCTCCCCACCTTCTAGATCAGTTCCCAAACTTTCGGGAAACTGTTGAAAGCATAGGTGTAATAGAGATTCTAGAGGCCCACCTTCAAAGGATCTTCTTCAGGGGGTCTCCAGTGAGACCCAGAACTCTACACTTATAGGTGACACTCCCAGGTAATTCTAGAGAGCCTGGAACCTACAAGGCCTCTACCCTGATCTCCCATCTGCTCCCCTATGAAAGCTTGTCAATGAGACAGAAGCAGCACCAGCAGCCCCCGGGGGAGCCCGACATTGGAGTACCTGGCTTCTCACAATCCGCTGGGCCTCCCACTACAGCCTCAAGCCAGCATCACTGGCTTTCCTTCTTCCCAGCAGGGAACAGCAGGCACAGAGTCAGAAGTGGGAAATGCAGCTGGATGCCTGCACCACTGCCTGGTCTCTGCCCCTTCTCTCCTCCCCTTTCCCAGCAACACCCCTGTGTCCCCAAGGTCACCAGAATCAGGTGGAAACTGGGTTACATCACGGGACTGGGGAGGCAGCCTTTGTTGGGCCTGCTCTGATAACATTCAGGTGCTGGCCTTGGCCACTGTGGAGGAGGGGCAGAAACAGAGGGACTGGGTACACCGTCCACACCTCATGACCCCAACAGGAGCAGATAGGTGCTGGGAAACAGTTCTTTCTGAATCTCAAACTCTTGCTCTTACTCTCCTTTTTTTGGGCAGGGGGGCTGGGGGGTGGGGAAAGACAGCTTCTTGCTCTGTTGCCCAGGCTGGAGTGCAGTGGCGTGGTCATAGCTCACTGTAGCCTCCAACTCCTAGGCTCAAGCCATCCTCCTACCTCAGCTGCCTGAGTAGCTGGGACTACAGGTGCATGCCACCATGCCAAGCTAATATTTAAAAAATTTTTTTAGATACCGGGTCTTGCTTTGTTGCCCAGGCTGGTCTTCAACTTCTGGGCTCAAGCAATCCTCCCACCTTGGCCTCCCAAAGTGCTGGGATTACAGGCGTGAGCCTTACTGCACCCAGCCTTCCCTCTCTCTCTCTTTTTTTCTAATACAAACTGGCAGATGATGATTCAATCTCTCTATTTTTTTTCATTTTATTGTTTTATTTATTTTAGTAGAGACAGGGGTCTCGCTTTGTTGCCTGGGCTGGTTTTGAACTCCCGGCCTCAAGCAATCCTCCTACCTCAGCCTCCCAAAGTGCTGGGATTATAGGTGTGAGCCACCAAGCCTGGCCTCTTTTTTTTTTTTTTTAAGATATTCAAAGGTATCCTTATTTACTTAGATTTTTTAAATCAAGGTATAACATATACAAGTGTGCAAATCTTAACCACACAGCTTGATAAACACTTGATGTATATACACCCACTCTCAAGAACAAGATGTAGAGTGTTTCCAGAAAGCTCCCTCCTGCCTCCTCCCAGTCATAACTCCTAACAAGGACAGCCACTGTCCTTATTACCATGTTGTCATGTGGACTGTTTTTGAATTTCACATAAACAGCATCATATAGAATGTACTCTTTTGTGTCTGGTTACTTTCACTCAATAATATTGAATTGTGAGTTTTTTTTTTAATGTGAAGTCTTTCAACGTTTAGAAATTCAATGATACTCTGTTATACAGGTTTTGTTTGTTTGTTTTTTGAGACAGAGTTTTGCTCTTGTTACCCAGGCTGGAGTGCAGTGGTGCAATCTGGCTCATTGCAACCTCCGCCTCCCGGGTTCAAGTGATTCTCCTGCCTCAGCCTCCCAAGTAGCTGGGGTTACAGGCGCCTGCCACCATGCCCGGCTAATTCTTTGTATTTTTAGTAGAGATGGGGTTTCATCATGTGGGGCAGGCTGGTCTCAAACTCCTGACCTGGAGCAATCCACCGGCTTTGGCCTCCCAAAGTGCTGGGATTACAGGTGTGAGCCACCGCGCCTGGCCTATTATACAGTTAATGAATATTATGGTCATAATATACTGCTGTGGTTTGAATGTATCCTCCTAATTTCATGTGTTGGAAACTTAACCCCCAATGGGGCAGTATTGAAAGTTGGCTGTAGCCTACGCCTATAATCCCAGCACTTTGGGAGGCCAAGACTGGAGGATCACTTGAAGCCAGGAGTTCAAGACCAGCCTAGCAACAAAGCTACAAACCATCTTTCCAGCAAATTAAAAACTAAAAAATAAATTAGCTGGGCCTGGTGGTGCAGTTCTGTCATCCCAGCTACTCGGGAGGCTGAGGCAAGAGGATCTCTTGAGCCCAGGGAGTGGCGGCTGCAGTGAGCTGAGATCCATCACTGAACTCCAGCCTGGGCTCAGAACGAGCCTCTGTCAATCAATCAATCAATCAATCAGTGTCTTGTCTGGGCCTAAATTCTCTAGAACACAATGGAAGAGAGAAAGTGAAAGAAGGTGGAAGTAACCCACAGCTGGGAGCCCTGAACCCTGCTGGTGGCAGGTGGCTCTCGTGTCCTCACCAGGTTGCCCTGCAATCACATGCTGCATCCTTTTTCCTGAACCTGCCCCACGTGCCCCACCAAGCAGCCACTCCGAGGGCTCCTTCAAGGGCGGCAGCCCTGTCACTCACGTATTCCAAAAGTGCTTCCCCTATGCCCTGATGGCCTCGCCATGTGTCTCATCATGCCCCACGCGCTCCCACTGTGCGCCCCACCTCGCACCCGTGCCCCATCATGCTCTGCGTGCTCATTAGGTGCCCCATCATTTCCCGCTTGCTCTCGTTACGTACCCAGCCTCCGGCACCTGTAAGTGCCCCATCGTGCTCTCTGTCGCTCCAGTTAGATGCCCCATCCTGCCCCGCGAGCTCCGATTACGTGCCCCCCCCACGTCCGTGCCTCATCATGACCGGCACGCTATGGTTACATGCCCCGCCTCGCGCTACCGCGCGTGCCCCATCATGCTCTGCGCGCTCCCATTACGTGCCGCCACCTCGCGCCCCTGCACGTACCCAACGTGCCCTGCGTGGTCCCGTTACGTGTGCCATCATGTTTCGTGCGCTCCCATTACTGGTCATACCTCGCACCTCACCGCGTGGCCTCTGTAGTTCCAGAGCTCGCGAGGGCCAGGGCCGTTGGCGGCGGTTGGAACGAAACGATGAGTGCCTCCTCGTGGCCCCAGAATGGAATGCCGCCGTCGGTAGGGGTCTGCCGGGCATAAAGGGGCCTTCGGAACCCCACCAGAGTCACAGCCAAGGAGGGCAGCGGGGCGCACCAGGCCGAAGGCTCACGCCACAGGGAGGGCAGCTAGGACATGGGGGGAAGCGCGTTAAACCAGGGAGTCCTGGAAAGGGACGACGCCCCCGGCCAGGTGAGGGCCCGGACGTTTCGGGGGCGTAGACGCTGAGGGGTGGCCGGGTGGGTCTGCGGCTCTGAGGCCTGGCTTTCATTCTCCATCAGTCCCTGTACGAGCGGTTAAGTCAGAGGATGCTGGACATCTCGGGGGACCGGGGCGTGCTGAAGGACGTCATCCGAGAAGGAGCTGGAGACCTAGTGGCGCCTGATGCTTCGGTGCTAGGTACGCCCTGGGGCGGTTTGTCCGCAGGATCCATGTCATCGCACTCTGTTGGGAAGAGAGAGGCCTCATTTTCAAAAAGCACTTAATGGGGTTGGAAATGCTTTGTTTGAAGTGGATTTTTGTTTTTTGTTTTTGAAACGGGGTCTTGCTCAGTTGCCCAGGCTGGAGTGCAGTGGTGCGATCATAGCTCACTGCAGCCTCCACCTCCTGGGCTCAAGTGATTCTCCTGCCTCAGCCTCCCAAATAAAGGATTTACAGGCGCGATCCACCATGCCTGGCTGATTTTTAATATTTTTGTAGATATGGGGGACTCTATGTTGCCCAGGCTGGTCTCAGACTCCTGGACCCAAGTGAGCCTCCCACCTCAGCCTCCCCAGTAGCTGGGATTACAAGCATGAGCCGCTGCTTCCGGCCTGAATTAGTTTTTTTAAGACGAAAGCTAGGGACCCCTATGTCCCCTTTGTGTGATGCTTCCGCAAAGCTCTTGAACCTCTGAGCCAAAGGGCCGGCACCCAAAATGCAGAGAGATTTATTCCTGTACCTCGGGGTGTCGGGCAGCTTAAGCTCATCTGTTCACATTGTTTCTGTGTGATCATGAGAGACTCGATATTATGGAGGCGTGGGTGTTTTTGGTCCATTTTCCTTACATTCTTTCTTCTATCCTAGTGAAATACTCGGGATACCTGGAACACATGGACAGACCCTTCGATTCTAATTACTTTAGGAAAACTCCTCGGCTAATGAAACTTGGAGAGGGTAGGTTCAGAGTGGGAGCTGGAGAAGAAGGAATTGTTTAGGGGCTAGATGAGGCACGATGCCTCAGGCTGGGAAGACTGCTCAGAGCGCAGGTTCTTTGAGTTGGCTTTGCTGAGGCTGGGTTTTGGTAACACAGCCATGTTCTCTCCCCTTGAGACCTAGGCATTTGGGAGATGGCTTAACGGGCAAGGTATAATCTTTGCACTCTGACTTAACTAACCACTGGGAATGTTTCTTTGTTCATTTATTAAGTAAAACTCAATCGAATACTTACTTCCCACAATACATGGTGAAAAGAGAGGTTGTACTCAGAAGATTAGAACATCTCCACCCTTAAGGACCTCACAATGTAGTGGAGGAGACTGACCTGCACTCAGCTCACTTGGTAGAATCGGATGAGTGCCTGGGAGGTGAAAGCAGTGTTGTGGGTGTGCTTAATGAAGGCATGATTAATTCTAGCTGGGAGGTTCAGGAAAGGCTTCCTGGAAGTGGGGGCATTTGAACTGAGCCCGGAAGTTTGAATAAAATTTCTATCAGTAGAAGCTGGGCACAGGCTCAGGAGGAAGACATTGCAGGAAGAGGGAACTGTGTGAGGGAGACATGGAGGCCAGAGTACTGCTGACTTAAGAGGGGGAAGAAACTGATAGCACTGAGCAGGATACTGAGCAAGCTTCACCCACCTTCTTTGTCCGTTCTTACAGATATTACACTGTGGGGCATGGAGCTGGGCCTTCTGAGCATGCGGAGAGGAGAGCTGGCCAGGTTTCTGTTCAAACCGAACTACGCCTATGGAACGCTGGGCTGCCCTCCCTTGATCCCCCCAAACACCACTGTCCTGTTTGAGATTGAGCTGCTTGACTTCCTAGACTGTGCTGAGTCAGACAAGTTTTGTGCTCTCTCAGCTGTAAGTTCCAGAGCACAGATGTCAGCACTTTATAGAGAGACGAATGGGTTGGTGTTATTGGTAATTCTTCTAGATGGCCTGCCCTGAGGCTGATCGTCCGCTCCAGGGTACCCCCGCGGCTCCTGTGCGGTGGCGGCGGAGTTCCTCTGCTTCCTAGTCTGTGTTTGTCTTAGTAATGGCTCTCATGTGTAGATAAATGTGCTGGGCAAGGTAAGGCTGTGAGTTTAAGGATTAGTGGTTTGAACTGATTTTCCAGTCACCCTTTGCCTAGTTCTCCCTGTGAGACAGTGAACACTTGCTTTTCATCGTTTGGTTTCCAGCAAGGCAGGCATTGGTAGCTCATAACTAGGGTGACTGAATAATTGATTGTCCAGCCCAGCACAGGTGAGAGTAAAAGGGGCTGTTCACTGGAGGGGTTACCCATGACATCGGGTTTAAACTGAGACAGTCCCAGGCAAACTGGGATGTATGGCCACTGTCCTCACCACTTAAGTCTTGCCTCCTCTTCGTAGCCTTTCACTTAACCCTGTCCCGTAGATGCAGGGCTTCTGACCCTGTCAGCGGTCACAGGCACTGTCTTTATCATGCTGTCTCACACTGACTCCATCTGTGGCCTTAGAGGTCCATGCCAGGGTTTATATCTTCACATGGAGTCTCCCCAGCTAAACTGTCAGCACTCCAAGTGAGGGAGCTCACCCTTTTTCATCATTCTGAGATTCGAGTTTCTTGCAAATGCCTCGTCCCACCTGTGGTGAACTCATTTAGGATCTGGGGGGTGGGGCCGGGACCAGAGAGGCTCTATGGGTGACTCTGAAGATGGCCAGGGCAGAGCATCATGACCATAAAGACCGCCAGGGCCCTGAGCGAACCAAGACCTGTTCAGTGTTTGGTGGCCAAATAGTGGTTTTGAGCACTGACTTCTGTGCTTGGCAAGTTCCGTCAGTTTTTGATTCCATGGGACACTGCTTCCTCAGAGAACATCAGGGGAAGACTGAAGACGTAGACTTCCTTCTGGCTCTAGGGTGTAAAATGGGACAGGTTATAACACTGGTGTGGCTTCTGTCAGATTCAGAGGTGACTCCAACACAGAAGGCTGTAAACAGAAGTGCATGATCTGAAAAAGAAGAGCTCACAGCTGTAGTAACACTTCCTTTCTTTCAATTACTATTTTTTTAAATGGAGACATGTTCTCACTATGTTGCCCAGGCTGGTCTCGAACTCCTGGGCTCACGTGTACTAACACTTCCATTGTGGCATTACTGCTTTTGGTTTCCTTGCTGAATATTCCTGTCTCTGGTCCTCAGGAGCAGCAAGACCAATTTCCACTTCAGAAGGTCCTGAAAGTGGCAGCTACGGAACGGGAGTTTGGCAACTACCTTTTCCGCCAGAATCGTTTCTATGATGCCAAAGTGAGATATAAAAGGGTGAGAATGCTTTGAAAGTTAAGTGTAAGTTTAGATCCTGAAAACTTCCTTGTTTAAAAAACACAGGTTTTGTTTTGTTGTGATTTTTGTTTTGTTTTGTTTTTGAGACAAGAGTGTCGCTCTGTCGCCCAGGCTGGAGTGCAGTGGCGCAATCTCGGCTCACTGCAAGCTCCGCCTCCTGGGTTCATGCCATTCTCCTGCCTCAGCCTTCCAAGTAGCTGGGACTACAGGCACCCGCCACTTCACCCGGCTAATTTTTTTGTATTTTTAGTAGAGACAGAGTTTCACCGTGTTAGCCAGGATGGTCTCAATGTCCTGACCTCGTGATCTGCCCACCTCGGCCTCCCAAAGTGCGGGGATTACAGGTGTGAGCTACCGCGCCCGGCAAAAAACACAGATTTTTGTCTTTCTCCCTACTTTCCATGAGCAGCCATTAAGAAAAATCTCATTTAAAAAAACCCTCATGCCAGGCCAAGGCAGGTGGATCACCTGAGGTCAGGAGTTTGAGACCAGCCTGGCCAACATGGTGAAACCCCGTCTCTACTAAAAATACAAAATTAGCCGGGCGTGGTGGTGGGTGCCCGTAATCCCAGCTACTTGGGAGGCTGAGGCAAGAGAATCACTTGAACCCAGGAGGTGGAGGTTGAGGTTGCAGTGAGCCGAGATTGTGCCGTTGCATTCCAGCCTGGGCAAGAAAGGCGAAAAAACTCCCATCTCAAAAAAAAAAAAAAATCCTCATGCCAAAGGGATAAGTACTGGAGAGGGGACTAACGGGGGGATAAGGGCTGAAGAGGGGACTCTCGGGGGGATAAGGGCTGGAGAGAGGACTCACGGGATTGGGAGGCACCTGGGAATGTTCTGTGTTTTGATGTGGTTCTTGGGTACATGGGTGTGTTCAGGTTGTGAAAAACATTTGCCTCTGTATATGTATTTGAACTAGAAGTGTTTAGAATTTCCATCTCACTGCTCTAAAACAATTCAGTTTATTAACTTTTAAAAATTCTCATCCCAGTGCTTATTAGGTCCTCCACCAACCGATTTCTCCACCCCTTTGCCATCATCATTTCATGTCTCTGACAGTGGAGGCTCGTTTGGCAATTCTAGCCTGAGGCAATTGCAGCCTCATCAAGCCTCCTGTTGTGATTTTGCTTCTTGTGTAGGTTATGCTGAGGGGTTTTCTGTTTCCTTTTTAATTTTATTCATTCAACAAACATGGCTGGACGCAGTGGCTCATGCCTGTAATCCCAGCACTTTGGGAGGCTGAGGCGAGTGGATAGCTTGAGGTCAGGAGTTTGAGACCAGCCTGGGTAACGTGGCGAAACCCCGTCTCTACTAAAAATACAAAAATGTGCTGGCATGGTGGTGGGTGCCTATAATCCCAGCTACTTGGGAGGCTGAAGCAGGAGAATCACTTGAACCCAGGAGGCGGAGGTTGCAATGAGCCAAGATCGCGCCACTGCACTCCAGCCTGGGCAACAGGGCAAGATTCTGTCTCCAAAAAAAAAAACAAAACAAAACACCACACATGCGTGCGCTGTCTCTGGAACATACTCACATAGGCCAAATGTTGCCGACCCTGTCACCCAATATCTATTCCCCCTTCTCCTAACAGAACCTCCCATTTCACTCAAAGCATCAGTGTACTAATTAAAAAACTACATCTTCCCAGCTTCCCATGAGCTTAGGGTGTCCCTGTAACAAGGGTCTAGCCAAGGAGACATAAAGGGAAACCTCTGGAGGGTCTTCCAGAAAGCTCTTAACATAACACAAGCACCAGACTCTTCTCCCCTCCCTCCTTCCCACCCAGGTGACCCCGCAATGCGTGGCCAGGGGAGAATCTCCCTGGGGCCCGCCACACAGCTCTTGTCCTGGGGCTGCCCTATAATGCTAGTTTGTGGATTTCCTGTTTTTTTCTCAACTTACTCCTTTGTTTTAACAGAGTATGTTGATGTATGTCTAAAATATTCTTGGTTTTTAAATACATATTTGTCTAGAGTTGTTATTAAAAAGTCTTTTGGCTGGGCGCGGTGGCTCATGCCTGTAATCCCAGCACTTTGGGAGGCCGAGGCGGGTGGATCACCTGAGGTCAGGAGTTCAAGACCAGCCTGGCGAACATGGTGAAACCCCGTCTCTACTAAAAATACAAAAATTAGCTGGGCGTGTTGGTGGGTGCCCATAGTCCCAGCTACTTGGGAGGCTGAGGCAGGATAATTGCTTGAACCCGGGAGGTGGAGGTTGCAGTGAGCCAAGATGGCATAATTGCACTGCAGCCAGGGGAATAAGAGTGAAACTCCATCTCAAAAAAAAAGGTCTTGTTAGTTCTGAGCTCAAAGCTAACAACAACAACAAAAAAATCTTACTACTACTTAGGTTCTTTATTCCTTTCTATGTGACCTGTTTTTTCTTCTGTAGAGACGAAGATCATTTTTCCCCGGCATTCCTAAATTTTACGGTGATGTGCCTCTGCGTGTGTGTATCTTTTCATTCAGGAAACTTTTCCTCCACTCTGGGAAACTTTCTTGAGTTATTTCTTTGATAATTTACTCTTGTTCCCTCTGCCCTCTTTGTCTGGAACTCCTATTATCAGACCTCCTGCACTGAGCTTCTGGCTGCTGTCCCTCCCCCCTCCCCACCTAGTTTCCATCTTTTCTCCTGTTTGTGTCATGTATGGAAGCTTTCCTTGACTTTTTGCCACCTCTTCTGATGAATTTTTCATTTAAAATTGGGGGGCCAGGCACAGTGACTCACACCTATAATCCCAGCACTTCAGGAGTCCAAGGTGGGAGGATTGCTTGAAGCCAGGAGTTAAAGATCAGTCTGGGCACCATAGCAAGATCCCATCTCTACAAAAAATAAATTTTAGAAAATTGAAGGGCTATTTGTTCTTCCCCTCCCTAGCATTCTGTTCTTGTTTCATATGTATATTATTTTATATATTTAGACTGTCGATTATAATTTAATCTCATTCTTTTTCTGTTTGGTTCTTCTGCATATTGGGGACTGTGTCCTTTTGCACTAAGTTTGTCAATGACCTAAAGATGGTTTATTTCTCACTCATGTAAAAGGCTAGAGTAGAGGCATGCAAGCTAGGGCCAGTTGGTGACTCTGCTCCAGATATTTTCAGATACCCAGTTCTCATTTCTGGGGTGAGACTCTGGCCTTGTAGTCCAAGATGAGGGTCTCTGAGTTCTAGCAGCAGAAGGGAAGAAAGGCTGGAGGCATGTACAGCTCTGTTAAGGAAGGTCCTTTTCATATGATGCTTCTACTGAATTATGTTTTCCAGAACCTGTTCTCCAGGCCTTGCCTAGCTGCAAAGAAGCCTAGCAAATATCTAAATTCTGGTTGTACGTGTTCCTGGCCAAAAAAAAAAAAAAAAAAGTCCTATTACTATGAAGGGAGGGCAGCTGCTGGGAGGCAGGAGGCCACCTCTTTCACAGAGGCTTTCCTCAAATGGCTGGTGATCTTTGACCACTAAGATTTAAAAGAGACATCACAAAGCTGATTGGGAGCTCCAGGTGCTTGGTGGGGCAGGTTGCAGTGTGGTCAAAGACAGCCTGCACACATTAGAGTATGTAGGTGTTTCCTCAGGGTCCACTGAGTCCTCCTCTTTCTGCCCCGTGTGTGTGCCAAGGGACCGGCATTCTGGGAGCCAAGCTGGGCAGCAGGACAGAGGTTCTCACTGTCTGTTATTGAGATTCCTTTTCATAGCCGCGTTACCAGTATACCACCTTCCTGCTGTCTGCTCCAGCCTGCCCCCAAGTCAAGGGCCTCTTTGGTTCCATTTTCCCAGAAAGGAGACCTCGTGATTGCTGAGGCCATCTGGACACATAGGGGCAGTGGACGGGGTGGGGAACATTTGACCTGACCTCCTTTATTCAGCCCCACCAGATAGCTCTAATTCCTGGTTCCATCAGTTCCTAGGTCTCTCCAGGCTCTGAGGGGCAGACCGGTCCCTTTTACATTGGCACCACTCTGCCAAATCAGTCATCACACTGCCACCCACCCTGACCCTTTGGGTTTATTGGTCCTTTTCCTGTCCTTTGCTTGTGTTGGAGTACTACCTGTCTTAGTCCCTTAGGGTTGGAGAAAGTAGGGATGTGTGTGGAGCCTGCCTTGCTGAGCCAGAGGTTTTGCACGTCTTTTCCTAGTGGAAAGTTTCTCAGTCTTTGGAGCAGCGGACTGACATTGTCAGCACCACTGTGTCTCCACCTTTTGCTCAGCATTGTCTGGGTCACACAAGTATGGGGTTTCCTGCTTTCAAGGGATTTGAATCTAGTTAGGGAGTTAAATGCAGCTCCAACAGCTAACCAATACCTATGGTCTGAATGTTTGTGTCTCCCCAAAATGTGTATGTTGAAACCTAATCATCCATGTGATATTAAGAGGTGAGGCCTCTGGCAGATGATGAGGTCATGAAGATGAAACCCTCTTGCATGGAGTTAGTGGCCTTATAAAAGAGGTCCCTGAGAGCTGTCTTGTCCTTTCCACCATAAATTTTCGGCAGGAAAAAAGATGAACAAAGTGATCAGAACCTATTCAGGCCACAGTTGGTAGATTCCTAGTCAGAAACATAGGTTACATCTAAGGAATCATAGGTGATAGGAGGCGGCCAGATTCAGGAAGACATTCAAATATGTGTGGATGGATTTGGACTTGATGAAGTGGATGGCAGGGAACCACTGAGGAAGAGTGTGTTGATAAAAGTCATATTCGGGGAAGAGGCAGTAGTTGTGCTGGAGCTCGTGAAAACTCAAAATTTCAATTGTAAAATTTTCAGGAGTTTTGTGCCCTCGTTAATGTCACTTTGGTAGTTTGAAATCAGCTCTGGGAGGAATATTTACAGCATAGGAATAGGCAAATGCTACAAACAGGGGTCCACCTCCCCCGAGAGCTGGCTATTAAACATGTACCAGCACACCACTGTGTGCAGGACATGTCAAATGACAAACTTCATTTTAATGAGGCTCTGTTTCATGTTAGGCACCGTGCTGGGTGTGCTGCGGCTGAATCTGTTAACAGGGTCCGGGAATGTGTTAAAGCAGCTGTGAGTTGTGCAAATAGAAGAAAAAGCTCTGGAAGTACTCCCACAAAATGGATGGTTAGACTTGATGACGTTGTATATGATGAAGTTGTATATATAAGAGATCAAGGAAACAGAAGAAGGGAATGACTTGAAACTTCCTGGTCTGAGAAAAAAATTTAAACCAAGGAATAACTGGGAAAGAAATGTGTTACTTTCAATTTTGATTACTCATGGGAATGAGCAGGTAAGCAGGGCCTGTAGAAAACTGTTTCCAGCTGACAACTTGCTTCACGATTTCATTTGGGTATGAGAGCAGGGTTCAGGCGTGAGGTTCCAGCTGGTGATGTGAATGGGAGCTGAATCCATTCAGAAGGTGTGGAGACAGTTGATGGGAACTTGCCTGGTGAATTCCCAGAGTTTAGAGATGGAAGGGAGGACCAAGGAAGGCTCATGACTTTCTGCCTGTGCTGCCATCTCCTGACACATTTTCTCCAGTTCTTCCATGTTCTTTTTTTTTTTTTTTTTTTTTTTTTTTTTTGAGACAGTCTCACTCTATCACCCAGGCTGGAGTGTACTGGCGCCATCTCGGCCTCACTACAACCTCCGCCTCCCGGGTTCAAGGGATTCTCCTGCCTCAGCCTCCCAAGTAGCTGAGATTACAAGCGCCTGCTACCACATCCAGCTCATTTTTTGTATTTTTAGTAGAGGTGGGGTTTCCATGTTGGCCAGGCTGATCTTGAACTCCTGACCTCAGGTGATCCACCCGCCTCGGTCTCCCAAAGTGCTGGGATTCCAGGTGTGAGCCATCGTGTCCGGCCTTCCAGTTCTTCCATTCTACTTGCACCTTCCAAATGGAGTTCCAGGGAGTGCAGGCTCTGCCTTCATCCATTTTTTTTGTTTTACTATTTTTTTCTTGTTATTGAGATATGATTCACATACCATAAAATGTGTGCTTTTAAAGTGTCCAATTCAGTGGTTTTTAGTATATTCACAAAGTTGTGCAGCCATTGCCACTATCTAATTCCAGAACATTTTCCTCACCCCGAAATGAAACTCACAATTCTTTGGCCTCAGATAGCCTCTGTTCTCCTTTGTTTCTATGGATTTGCCTATTCAGGACATTTTGTGTAACTAGAATTGCCAAATATGTGTCATTTTGTGGCTGGCTTATTTCACTTAGCATGTTTTTGAGGTTTATCCGTGTTGTAGCTTGTACAAACCTCATTCTTTTTTTGTTTTTTGTTTTTTATGAGACAGAGTCTCTGTTGCCCAGGCTGGAGTGCAGTGGCACGATCTCGGCTCACTGCAACCTCTGCCTCCCAGGTTCAAGCGATTCTCCTGCCTCAGCCTCCCAAGTAGCTGGGATTATAGGCACCTGCCACCACACCTGGCTAATTTTTGTATTTTTAGTAGAGACAGGGTGTCACCATGTTGGCCAGGCTGGTCTTGAACTTCTGACCTCAGATGATCCGCCCACCTCAGCCTCCCAAAGTGCTGGGATTACAGGCATGAGCCACCGCACCCGGACCCTCGTTCTTTTGTAAGGCTACTTTTCCGTTGGATGGCTCTGCTGCTTTTTGTCCATTCATCAGTTGGACATGTGGGTTGTTTCCACTTCGTGATTATTATGACTGATGCAGTGAGCGTTTATGTACAAGTTCTCGTGTGAACACGTTTTCAGTTTTCTTGGGTATGTGCCTAGGAGTGCAATTGCTGGATTGTGTGGGAACTGTCAAAATTTTTGAGGAACTGCCAAACTGCTTCCTACAGCAGCTGTACCATCTTACATTCCCACAAGTAATGTGCGAAGCTTCCAATTTCTCCACATCTTCACCAACACTTATTTTATATTTTTAAAGTTAGGCATCTTAGCGGATGTGAAGTGGTATCTCACTGTGGTTTTGATTTGCATTTCCCTGATGACTGATGACATTGGACATATTTTCATGCATTTAATGACTATTTGTCTGTCTTCTTTGGAAAAATGTCTATTCGGAGTCTATGCATATCTGAAAGTTGGGTCATCTGTCTTTGTACTGAGGAGTAAATGTTGCTGCTGTGCTCTGGATACTACACCCTCAACAAACACAGGATGCGCAAATGCTCTATGCTGTTCTGTGGGCTGTCTGCACTTTCTTTGCAGTGTCCATTGAAACACAAAAGTTTTACATTTTGATGAAGTCTAACTCTTTGCTTATTTGTGCTTTTGGTGTTATATCTAAGAAACCATTTTCTAATCCAGGGTCACAAAATTTACACCTATGTGTACTTCTAAAGTCTGATAGTTTTTAAAAAATATATATGAAATGCTTTATGAATTTGCATGTCATCTTTGCACAGGGGCCATGCGATCTTCTCCCTGTCTTTCCAATTTTTAGTATATGTGCTGCCGAAGCCAGCGCAGAATCTTAGAGTTTTAACTCCTACTTTTAGGGCTATGCTCCACTTTAGTTAATTTTTGCATCTAGTGTAAGGTAAACATTCTTTTGCATGTTGATAGTCTCTCGTCCCAGCATTATTTGTTGAAAAGACAGTTCTCTCCCATTGAATGGTCTGGACACCCTTATTGAAAATCAGTTGACTGTAGATATATAAGTCTATTTCTGGACTCTGTGTTCAATTTCATTGATCTACATGTCTGTCCTTATGCTGGTGCTACACTGGCGTAATTACTGTAGCTTTAGGAAGTTTTGTGTTTTTTGTTTATTTTTTGTCTTTTAGTAAGTTTTGAAATGGGAAATATGAGTTCTCCAGCTTTGTCCTTTCTCAAGAGTATTTTGGCTATTCAGGGTCCTTTGAATTTCCATGTGACTCTTCTTTTTTTTTTTTTTTTTTTTTGAGGTGGGGTCTTGCACTGTCACCTAGGCTGGAGTGCAGTGGTGTGGTCTCGGTTCACCACAACCTCCGCCTCCCATGTTCAAGTGATTCTCCTGCCTCAGCCTCCCATGTAGCTGGAATTACAGGCACCTGCCACCACACCCAGCTGATTTCGTATTTTTAGTAGAGATGGGGTTTCACCATGTTGGCCAGACGGGTCTCAAACTCCCGACCTCAGGTGATCTGCCCGCCTCAGCCTCCCAAAGTGCTGGGATTACAGGCATGAGCCACTGTGCCTGGCCACCATATGAATTATCTAATCAACTTGTCTGTGTCTACAAAAAAGGCTGTTGAAATTTTGGTAGGGTTGCATGAATATGTTGACCAGTTAGGAAAATATTACCATCTTAATATTAAGTCTTCCAATTAATGAACATGAGATATTTTTCCATTTTATTTGAATCATCTTTAATTTCTTTCAACAACATTTTGTAGTTTTCAGTGTGCAAGTCTTTCCGTTGTTTTAAGTTTATTGCTACTTACTGTATTCTTTTTGATGCTATTGTAAATGGAGTTGTTTTCTTAATTTCATTTTTGGGTAGTTCATTGCTAGAGCATAGAAATATACCTGACTTTTGGCCGGGCATGGTGGCTCACGCCTGTAATCCCAACACTTTGGGAGGCTGAGGCAGGTGGATCACGAGGTCAGGAGATCGAGACCATCCTGGCCAAAATGGTCATACTAAAATATGAAAAAATTAGCCAGGCATGGTGGTGCACACCTGTAGTCCCAGCTACTCAGAAGGCGGAGGTTGCAGTGAGCTGAGATCACTCCAGCCTGGCAACAGAACAAGACTCCATCTGAAAAAAGAAGAAAAAAGAAATATACCTGACTTTTTATGTTGATCTTGTGTCTTGCAACCTGTAACAGCCGATTTTTAGCTCTGATAGTTTTTGTGTGTGGATTCTTTAGGGTTTTGTACATAAGACTGTTACTCCTCTTGACCATCTGCCTTCCCTCTCCACAGGCCCTGTTGCTTCTGCGCCGGCGATCAGCACCCCCTGAAGAGCAGCACCTGGTGGAGGCCGCCAAGCTTCCTGTTCTCCTGAACCTGTCCTTTACATACCTGAAGCTAGACCGACCCACCATAGCCCTGTGCTATGGAGAGCAGGCTTTGATCATTGACCAAAAGAATGCCAAGGCCCTCTTCAGGTGTGGACAGGTGAGTTGGAAGCCAGTGACTTGGGAATAAACACCCAGGAAAAGGTAGTAGCAGTGCTCAACTCAGCTACTGCAAAAATGCTGTCTTTTTTTTTTTTTTTTTTTTTTTTTTAAAGACAGAGTTTTGCTCTTGTTGCCCAGGCTGGAGTGCAGTGGCGCAAATTCGGCTCGCTGCAACCTCCGCTTCCTGGCTTCAAGCAATTTTCCTGCCTCAGCCTCTCAAGTAGCTGGGATTACAGGCATGCGCCATCACACCCAGCTAATTTTTGTAGTTTTAGTAGAGATAGGGTTTTGCTGTGTTGGCCAGGCTGGTCTGGAATCCCTGACCTCAGTTGATCCGCCCGCCTTGGCCTCCCAAAGTGCTGGGATTACAGGCATGAGCCACCGTGCCCAGCCAAATGATATCTTTTCTAACTGTGCTTTTAAAGTTCTCTCCTTGGGACAGGCTTGTCTTCTCCTGACTGAGTATCAAAAGGCCCGGGATTTTCTAGTTCGAGCCCAGAAGGAGCAACCCTTCAATCATGACATCAATAATGAGCTGAAGAAACTGGCTAGGTGAGCTGTGTTTGCAGGAGCATGAAGAGAGATGGGTGGGGTTGTGACTCTGGTCTGTCCCCCAACCCCCCCCAACAAAGGACAGTCTGGCGGTGTTGCCCAGAGTGTTAGGAGGCAGCCTACAGCTGGGTTTCTGAAGTGCTCGGCCGTGCGCTGCACCAGCAGTTCCCAGCAAGCAGGTGAGACAGACTGCCAGACTATACATCTCCATCATTGCCCACCTTTCTGTTTCCCCTACCGCAAATAAACAACCCCTAGAGAGGCGGGAGGGTGTCACTTTTTTTTTTTTTTTTGAGATGGAGTCCCTCTCTGTCACCTAGGCTATAGGGCAATGGCATGATCTCGGCTCACTGCAACCTCCACGTCCCAAGTTCAGGCGATTCTCCTGTCTCAGCCTCCAAGGTAGCTGGGATTACAGGCGTGTACCACCACATCTGGCTAATTGTTTTTGTATTTTAGTTGAGACAGGGTTTCACCGTGTTGACCAGGCTGGTCTCAAACTCCTGACCTCAGGTGATCCCCCCACCTCGTCCTTCCAAAGTGCTGGGATTACAGGCACAAGCCACCACAACTGGCCCCGGTGTCACTTAAAAAGAGTCTTCTGGTGCGCTCTTCCCTGCGTGCTCCACCGAGAACCACTGCTCCTAACCAAGTGCAGAAAGGCCCCTCGTAGGTCCTCATGTGACCAGAAACAGGTGTTTCGGGTCTGACTCATACCCATGGATTGACCTCCTTGTTACCATGTGACTAAGCACACCAGTCTTTTAGTGATGTAATTTTTTCTCATTATAGAAGTTTTGTGTCCATTGTAGAAAACCTTGAAAATGTCTACCTATAAATAGGAGTCCCCCATAACTCCATCACTTGGTAATAGGTCCATGGCTTTTAAGGTATATCTTCTTCTGTAATGGTGAAATTCTCTACTTGTCTTAATATTAAACATTCAGTCCAGATTGCTAGTTAAAGCTTGCTTGGCATTAGTGTCTGAGATGTGAGTATCTCTTAGGTTACATTTCAAGCCTTTTAGGACTTGCCAGCAATTTCCTTTCTGGTATTTAAAAGTATCCTGTCAGATCTGGTCATTCTTTAGTGAGAAAATCAGGAGAGATTAGAGGCTGCTGAGGGTGAGGGGTCGTTTGGCGAGACTCAGCCCGGAGCCTGGTGGCCAGAGGCACCTGCCCTTCAAGGCAGCTGTCCTTTCCAGTTAGGGGGTTTTGTCCAGGGGCTTGGCTCCTTGGCCAGCTGTGGGAGCCTTCCCTGCCTCCCCACCTCTCCAGCTTACTTCCATCCCTCCCAACTCAGTTTGAGTCCTGATAAATTTTCAGTGTTTCTGGATGTGAGTGGAGAATTCCAGCCACCAGATGTCACCTCCTCCAAACACAGACCTCCTCTAATGAGTGTGTATTTCCCTCTCCAGCTGTTACAGGGACTATGTGGATAAAGAGAAAGAAATGTGGCACCGCATGTTCGCGCCCTGTGGTGATGGTTCTACAGCAGGAGAAAGTTGAAGGTAATCAAAGGGCCAGGGTGGCACACAGGCTTCCGGATGGAGAAGCGTGCTGCTCTCCTCCGCCCCCAAGTGAATGGTGGCTGTCTGCAGCTGAGGGTGGACGAGGGGTAGACAAGTTCCTTGCTGTAAAGAACAACACAACGGTAGTGCAGGATGCACGTGCTGCACGCCTACCTTTCCCGTGAGAAGAAAGTTCGCCCAGACCTGTGGGTTAAATGTATAGGTTCAGGGGGGCCTTGAGCTATTTATTTGTTTGTTTGTTTGTTTGTTTGAGGCAGAGTCTCACTCTGTTGCCCAGGCTGGAGTGCAGTGGTGCGATCTCAGCTCACTGCAAGCTCCGCCTCCCAGGTTCAAGCGATTCTTCTGCCTCAGCCTCCTGAGTAGCTGAGATTACAGCTGTGAGCTGTGGCGCTCAGCCTAAATTTATTTTTTAAAAAACCTTTTTTTTTTTTCATGTTTTATGTGAAACTCTCCTTGCAGTTGCTTGGAACATGAGACTGAATAGAGTCATGAATGTGATGGTTGATAGAGCTGGGCTTTGACGTGTCAAGCTTCTGTTCATCTTCTTTCTCCTGAGAACTCGAAAGCCTCCAACTTGACTGTGTCTCTAACACATTACTAAAGCAGACAAGATCGCAGGGTGGGGATGGGCTGTGGCTCTTAAATTCTGCTTCCTATTAGACTTAGAGATTTGAAGATGCTGAAAGCAACAGGGAGCGGAATATAGCATTCCTCCCAAGATCACACCTAGTAATTTTGCAGGCACAGGGCGGGAGTTCCCAAGCACATGAGATAACCCTCCAGTCTGAACCCTCCAGTCTGGTCTACTATTTAATAAAATTAATGGAAACAAAATCACCTGCCTGAAACACCTGCTTAGCTGCACAGATAACTCTGCTCTCTCAGAGAAGTTAAACAAGGAACAACAAGAAAACAGCTGCTGAACGGGCTCATGGTGATAAATCTCTCCTTTGTTGCTTCCTCCATCTCCCTACAAAAGGGGCTTGAGAGGAGGAGGCAGTGAAAAGGCCTATTCATCCCCAACATTTTCACAGCGGTCCATAAACTGCTGCTATCTGCACTTTCAGATGCGCCCACCAGCATCACAGGTAAATGTTGCCTTCGTCACTGATGCTGGCCATGTGAACCCTGGCCTTCAGGTCTTTCAGTGGCCTTTGGAGTACATATTTGCAGGTCTTCAGAACTGAGATGTGAGCCAGAGGACTTCCCTTGTTTGGTCACTTCTAGTATCCAGTAAAAATGAAGGGCAGTGACTGTTTGCCAAACATTTTGGACTGTGACCCCACAAGTCCTGTCATGAATGAAGACCCAGGTCTGCCAGGGTCCATCCCAGACAAGGGCTTGGGCAGCCCAGCTGGGCAGCAGTTTTCCTCGCCATCATGTTTGCTTCCCAGCCTTTTCAGTCTGTAGGACTGGAGGCTGCTGATCTTCAGGTGCTTTCCCCCAGATTTCCAACTCCAGCATTTATCTTACCATCAGCAATGACTGTATTTGTGTTCTAAAGTAGCCACCACTGTCATATTGCCACTGCTGTCACAGCTGTGATAAGTTTTAGCTTTTGTGTCTTTGCTCTCCCTGCTCCCCTTTTTTTCTGTAGTATTTGAGGCCTAGTCATTTAAAATAAGCTAAAAATCCGGTCATCTTGACAACCTAGTTGTCACTAACCAGGACAATTTTTTTTTTTAAGGGTCTCCCTCTGTCACCCAGGCTGGAGTGCAATGGCACAATCTTGGCTCACTGCAGCCTCTGCCTCCCAGATTCAAGTGATCCTCCTGCCTCAGCCTCCCGAGTAGCTGGGACTGCAGGTGTGAGCCACCACGCCTGGCTAATTTTTGTATTTTTAGTAGAGACAGGGTTTCACCATATTGGTCAGGCTGGTCTCAAACTCCTGACCTCAGGTGGTCCTCCCGCCTTGGCCTCCCAAAGTGCTGGGATTACAGGCCTGAGCCACTGCACCTGGCTTAGGACAATTTTAACTTTTGTTCTTTTCATCTTAGATGTTAGATACCACTGATTTGTAAGATTACTTCTGGTGGAATGAGTGTTCTCTTAAGTATTAGTTATGTGCTCTAAGCCTCTGACTATAGTAGACAGTATGCCTTTTCCATCTTTGCATTTTCTAGCTTCTGGAGCCATGCCAGGTGCACGATTGGTGCTCAGGAAATGTTGGTTGGACTAAGTGTGAAATAGCCGAAGCAATAGACCAGCCTCTAATAAAACATCCTCCAGGCTGGCTCTGGGATTGGCTGTTGGACCGTTGGTATTGCCAGGGACAGAAACCTATCTTTAGCATCAGCCAGAAAAAAAAAAAAAAAAAGATTTGCAGAAGGGGTCCTGGGAGTGGCTCACAGAGTTGAGGAGGAGTTTGGCAGTCCTTGGGCAAACAGTGACCAGGCAGCTCTGAGGGCCTTAGGGACTCAGTCTCCCCTCGGCTTTGTTTTCTCCCCCTGTAGGGAGTGCCCATACATCCCTTTCTGCAACCTCCTCCCTAATGGAGTGAGAGTTCTGTACCCTAAAAGTCCCTCCTCTTCCTGCCCCAAACATAACTCTTCAGTTTGAAAGATCCTGGGCAGGACTCCGGCCTGGTTGGGGTTATGTAGAACCCCATGAATGGGAGTTTGTGTTTTGTCCTTCCTATCCTGACATGCTGGTATCTGAGGCCCTTGTGATCATTTTACTGTGTCTGGAAAGGAGCTGTGAAGGGAGCTCTATAGCTATTTTCAGGCATTTAAATGGTTAACATACAACAGGTGAAATTTGTTCTGTGGTTTCCAAAGGTCAGCACCAGTAAGCTGACACAATAGGAAGACAGAATCTGACCTGATAGGAGATTTACCAGTCAAATGTCCTGCCATGAGTTCTCCCACCATGGAGTACACAGTGGAAGGGGCCACTTTTGACTGCTTTTGGGGAAACATCTGTTCCCGGGCCACTCCACTCTGTTCCACGGGGCTGTGGGGCATCTCGGGAGCTGGTGCAGTCCCTGTTAGGGTCTATCCGAGCAGAGCTGGAGGGCCTGAGAGGTGGGTGAAGGGAGAAATTAGATCACCTTCCTGGTCGTTTTTACCATCAGGTAATTGCAGACCTTCAAGGCAGAGGTAGCAGCTCCCATCCCCAAGGCACACAGCAGAGATGAAATATGACATCCTATACTTAGCATCAAAAAACACCACCCGAGGAAAGGAAGTAGCAGGCGGGGCCTCGTTCAAGAGCAGACAGATTTTGTTGCCTGCTGTTCCCAAACATACCAAATGCAAGGAATGGCTGCCAGAGGAAAGTGTTCCGAACGGGGGAAAGCCATGCCTGCCCTGCCCCGCGTGGCCCGCCTTCACACTGTCTCCTGCCATCCCTGTGGGGAGCCGACTGTTGGTGGGCACTCTAGATGCTATGTGGCATATAGAGAGAGTTCCAGTACCACTTCTGCAGCCCTGACCTGCAGGGATTGGGGGTCTAAACAGGGACAACAAGATAAGTCCATTAAATCACAGTGTTCAAGAGTGGGCTGTGAGGGAGCACCCCTGATCAGAAAGAAGCTTTGCTGAGCTAGGCCTGGGGGATGGGCCCAAGGGGCCCCAGGAGGGAGTTGTGAGAGGTCCTGATATTGTCCTTTCATTTGGGGCCTCCTTGGAATGTGGGTGGCATTCTGTAGGGCATTATAGAGGAGAAGACCTGGCCAGAGCTGAGCTGCTCTGAGGGGCTAAAGGGGCAGCGTGGGGACACATTTAAAGTGGCAGGTCCATCAGGTGGCAGGTGTCTGAGTAAGAGGTGATGGCAGCCTGGACGTGAACCTACTGGCAAGAGCGGAAAGGTGGCAGGAGTATGCGGCCTCCCATCTGGAACTGACAGGAGGGTATTCTCTGTGAAGAGTTCTCCTGACAAACCAGACCTTACCTGAGGGAGCATGACCATAGTGCCTGAGGGGCTGAAGATGCCCTAACCGAAGTTACTGATTGTGGAGGAGGGCAGCTTTAGTGACATGTCAGCCATCTGCTAACAGAGGTGGGTGGGCAGAGGCCAGAACCAGGAGTCCAGGGCTGGTCCCCATGTACCAGGAGTGACTGGGAAAACTCCATGAGGGGCGGCCAGAACTTGAGGGAGTCTTGGGTTACCTGGCAGGACCAGGGGTGCAGGGCGAGGTGACCACCCACACGGTCAGCTTACCTACGCGTGGCTTTCATTCTTTTGCTCTTGGTTTATCATAACATTTTTCTTCTAGGTTGTTTTGCTAGTATTGCCTAGCATTTATACTTTTTTCTTAGTGTATTTTTATTAATTTTGGTCAAAATTTTTATTAATCATATTTTAAATGCCAGGTATTCTTCTACATGTTTCACATGTGTTAATATTTTTAATGTAAGATCTGCATAATGTAGATATGATCCCCATTTTACAGTTGATGAATTAGATGTGAAGAAGCTATGTAATTGCCAAGGTTGCAGAGCTCCTAAGTGATAGAGCCGGAGTCAAACACTGCATATACACAGGGAACCCGAATTGAATTTCAGTTTCTTCTGGAGAGTCTTCCACAGGGCTCAATACTATGTTTCTATTACCATTTCTTGATTTATGTTTTGGATATTTATCTGTTGACTTCCTGCTATAATATAACTCTTTCTTCTCTTACATTACAACTTGTAGATCCTCTGTTAGATTATTATAACAAAAATAATTCAATACTGATGTTCTTGGCTTCATACAGCTAAAGACAGTATTTCTTGTGCTCCACTTTGTTTTTAGAGACAGAGTCTCGCTCTGTCACCCAGGCTGGGGTGCAGTGGCATGATCATAGCTCACTGCAGCCTCAACTTCCCAGGCTCTAGCAATTCTCCCTCCCCAGCCTCCTGAGCAGCTGGGACCACAGGCATGTGCCACCATGTCCAGCTAATTTTTTTATTTTTTGTTGCGACAGGGTCTCACCATGTTGCCCAGGCTGGTCTGGAACTCCTGGGCTCAAGTGATCCTCCCTCCTTGGCCTTCCAGAGTGCTGAAATTATGAGCGTGAGCACAGCACCCAGCCATATCTGTTTATTCTTGATTCATCTAAAATTACACAGTAGCATGTCCAGGTACTCCCTGTTGCTCAAGTCCTTTAGATAGGTCCCTTACTTCTAGAGGCTTAAGCTTTTAAGAGCCGAGAAATTCCTCTATACTATTTCTTAAATCACGTCTTCCTCGTTATTCCCTGTCATCTTGTTATGGGACACCTATTGATTGGAAGTTGGACCTCCTTCAGGGATCTCCTATTCTGTCTCCTTAAAATCTTTTTTTTTCTCCCTTGTGAAATGTTCTTAATTTTCCAACTCTTCCATCTTCATTTCATCAATCAAATATTTGAATCTAAGAGCTCTTCTCAGATTTGTCTTTTTCATAATGCCACGCCTTTCCCCCCCTTCTTTGAAAAATCTCAAAGTTACGTAACGAATAATACTAAGATTCCCCCATGTGCTCAACCTCTGGCTTTAACAGTTACCAAGGTAAAGCCAAGGTTTCCTTCTAGGCTTCTGCCCACATCCTCCCTGTATAGCAGGGAAGCCTATTTCCTTCTATACTCTCGTTCACAACACTCAGGACTTCCAGAACATTTCACTTCTGACACCAGACATGTAGGGATTTTCCCCACACCAACCAATTCTGAAAGCAGCTCAGTGTCCTCCATTTCAGCTACATTACACTGAGAGCAGCTCAGTGTCCTACATTACAGCTCTGACACTTGACCTGGACTTAGTGCATACTCCACAGGTTAAGGGCTCATTTCCACAAGACTGACCCCATTTCAGACTCCAGTCACAATTCCAGGTTGTCCCTGTGCTTCTTACTAACTGGTTATACATCAGAGGTTCCCATACCTGTTCCTTTGGGTTGAGTCATCTGGAATGGTGCTCAGAACTCAGAAACACCTACTTATAGTCACTAGTTTATTACAGAGGTTTTTAAAAGGATACAAATGGGCCAGACGTGGTGGCTGAGGCCTGTAATCCCAGCATTTCGGGAGGCCAAGGTGGGCAGATCGCTTGAGGTCAGGAGTTAAAGACCAGCCTGGGCAACATGGTGAAACTCCTTCTCTACCAAAAATACCAAAATTACCTGGATGTGGTGGTGTGTGCCTGTGGTCCCAGCTACTTGGGAGGCTAAGGCAGGAGGATTGCTGGAGCCTGAAAAGTCAAGGCTGCAGTGAACCCAGATCACGCCACTGCACTCCAGTCTGGGTGACAGAGTGAGACCCTGTCCCAAAAAAAAATTTAAAAAGGGTGGCCAGGTAGGGTGGCTCACGCCTGTAATCCCAGCACTTTGGGAGGCTGAGTCAGGTAGATCACCTGAGGTCAGGAGTTCGAGACCAGCCTGACCAATGTGGAGAAACCCCGTCTCTACTAAAAATACAAAATTAGCCAGGCGTGGTGGCGCATGCCTGTAATCCCAGCTACTCGGGAGGCTGAGGTAGGAGAATCGCTTGAACCCAGGAGGTGGAGGTTGCGGTAAGCTGCACACCACTGCGCTCCAGCCTGGGCAACAAGAACGAAACTCCATCTCAAAAAATAAATAAAAAGGCCAGGTGCAGTGGCTCACGCCTGTAATCCCAGCACTTTGGGAGGCCGAGGCAGGCGGATCACGAGGTCAGAAGATCGAGACCATCCTGGCCAACATGGTGAAACCCCGTCTCTACTAAAATACAAAAAAAAAAAAAAAAATCCAGGCGTGGTGGCGCACATCTGTAGTCCCAGCTACTTGGGAGGCTGAGGCAGGAGAATCTCTTGAACCCAGGAGGCAGAAGTTGCAGTGAGGTCAGATTGCACCACTGCACTCCAGCCTGGCAACAGAGCAAGACTCCGTCTCAAAAAAAAAAAAAAAAAAAAAAGATGAAGAGCCACATGGGGTGGCGCACAGGGCATGGTGTGAGGGAAGGGATGCGCCAGCACCCACACGTGTTCAGCAGCCTGGAAGCTCTCCAAACCCTGTTCTTTCTGGCACAATTGGTTGAATGGTTGGCCATTGGTGATTGCCAGTTGAAGGTTGCTTCAGCCCTTCCCTTGTCCCATGGTTGGTTCCCTGGCAACCAGCCCCCATTCTGAGGCTGTCCGAGAATCCCCAGCCACCAGTCATGTCATTAGCATACAAAGAAACACCCATCATTTCAGAGATTCTGGGGGTTTTAGGAACTGTGTGTCAGGAAATGGATAGAGACCAAATATATATTTCTGACTATGTCACAGTCCACCCCCTGCTGTCCGGCCACAGACCCCTTAATAGCAAAACGATGTGCAGCTTAAGAGGTACTGGCATATTACTAGAATCCCATGTAGCCATGAATAAAGAGTCCAGTCCATCGTCATGTGGGCCCAGAGTGGAAGTGTCATCCCCTGTCTTTAGTGCTTTATCATGTCTGTAAACCCACTTAACTTTCCTGACATTCTTGTGAGGAAGAATGATTGTTTCTGCCTCAGATTGGGGAAGGAGTAAAGCTTAGAGAACCAGGACCCTTTCCCTGAGGAGGCCTCTGTGTGTATAAACAACTGAGTGTTTTCATTGGATTTGAAATGTTAAGCCCCAGATGATGCCTGAAGCCTCAAACATATTCAGCTGCTGTATTCAGGTGGTGCGTGACCCCGAAGCGGCCATGCACTTTTATCCTTCTCTCAGATGTTGAGGAAATTCCCCCCTCCTTTGCTTTTTCCGTTGAAGAGAAGCTGAAGCCTTTGGGCTGTAGAGTATTGAGCCCTGCTACTTGGCCAGCCTTGGGGAAAGAGGATCTTAACAGACTAAAAACAATGTTTTCTGGAAAGTCAGGAGGCCCAAGTGGAAGTAAAGGCGAGGTTGTGGAGAGTACTCTCTGGTCGGTTGAGATTCTGGGGTTTGGTCCTGGCTCAGAGCTGGCCTGAGGTGAGCCCCGGAGCAGCGGGCCCTCAGCCCAGTGCCAACGCCGAGGCCACAGGAGGCCTCTGGGGCCAGGGGTTCCCTGGTTCCAAAATAGCCTTCCTGTGACCCGGCTGTCCTGCTCAGTTGCCAGGAAACCCCGGGAGCAGATCATCATCTCTCTCGGTATGTGACTGGATCTAGGCAGGGAATCTGTTTGATCCCCTTCTTCCCAAAGAGATTAAGAAATATCTAGTGTTGAGTCTCTCAAAGTTACTTCGTGCATCCAGTGAGACACTTCTGAGTCCTGAATAAAGACTTGTTTAAATATATTTTTGTAATTTTTTTTTTCCTTTATTTTTTTAGACGGAGTCTTGCACTGTCACCCAGGCTGGAGTACAGTGGCGCGATCTCAGCTCACTGCAACCTTCGCCACAGACATGCGCCACCACTCCCAGCTAAATTTTGTAGTTTTGGTAGAGACGGGGTTTCACCATGTTGGCCAGGCTGGTCTCGAACTCCTAACCTCAGGTGATTCATCCGCCTCAGCCTCCCAACGTGCTGGGATTACAGGCGTGAGCCACCGCACCTGGCAATTTTTGTAATTAATTTTTCTGACTTTCCTTCCCTATGCCTCTACTTTTTTTTTTCCCTTCCTCTAAATGGCGTTGCATCTTCTGCCGGGCATCTGGGCCAGGAAGGCATTCTCTTATTGTCAGATGAAGGCCATGCCCTGTTCCAGGCAAACTGTGTGACCTGGGCTCTTAATCTTCCACGTACCTGTGAAGTGCCTTTTCTCCCAGCTCTGGAGGTGTCCCTGAAGTCATCCCTTTGTTGTGTGGCTATAAATACCTCAACTTCGGTGGCTGCCTTTTCATCATACCCCTTCCTGGGAAGGCATTTCCTCTGGAAGGGTTGCTTTGGCCCTTCATTCCCTCTCCACATCCTCTCTTGGCAGCCGTAATAGGCCTCAACCCTGCTTCCTGCTAAGATTTACTGTTGTGGATTCTGTGTTCTTTGCGGATGAGGTACGAATGACAGCTACTAAGTTCAATCCTGGAGATAACTGGGTTCCTTTTGCTGATCGTCCACAATCATGGAAGTGCCCTTTATGATTCATGATGGGGTTGAAAGACAGAACGTTTGGATCCTCAGTTTCATCTCTTGCTATGACATTAGCCAAGTCATTTCACCTCTCTGGGCCTTGGTTGCATTGTCTGCAGGGTGAAGCTGAATCACTTTTTTATTTTAAGAGAGAAACAAGGTCTCCTATGTTACTCAGGCTAGAGTGCAGTGGTGCAGTTATAGCTCACTGCAGCCTCCTGGGCTCAGGCAGTCCTCCTGCCTCAGCTTCTGGAGTAGCTGGGACTACAAGTGTGTGCCAGCATGCCCTGCTGATTTTTTTTATTTTGTAAGATGGGGTCTCATTATATTTCCTAGGCTGATCTCGATCTCCTGGCCTCACGTGATCCTCCTGCCTCGGCCTCCCAGAGTGCTGGGATTCGGGCCCAGCCATGGAGCAGTCACATCTTTAAGATCACTGTGGAGTTGTTTATGCTTCATGAAGACTGTCAGATATCGGCTTAGTCTGTTTTTAATTTCTTGGGTTCATTAGGTGCATAAGCCCTGCCTCCAAGCATACATAATCCCAAACACCAACCTGGATAATTAAGTGTACAGGTAGTGAGTGAAAGAAGTGAGCCTAAGCAATAAGGAATTGACATCAAGCCAGTGCCTTGTACCTTCTAGGGAAAGCATGAGTCCCCGCCAGCTTTGCTGGCTGACCCCCATTCTGCAGGTGCTGATCCTGTTCTCAAGACCTTTGGTTGTAGCTGTTATTGACTGTCATACTTTTGATGCTCCCCTACGCTCCCAAGCAGCCACCGACCCAGGGTGAAGCTGAGATGAACTGGGGTGAGCCTCAGAGGTTCAAGAATCCAGAGAAGGGTTTTCAAATCTAATAGATAAAAGAAGTGAAGAGCTATGAGCAAAAGTTCTCTCTAGCTCAGAGGTCACTCAGACATTCACAAGGTGAGAAGAATGTGGTCTGCCGTCACTGTGAGTGCACCCACAGCAGTCATTGTCAGCATCAGTCCAAACAGAAAAGGCAGCAAGAGGCAGACAGAGGGGCATCTCCAGGATGTTTGGCATCCTGAGGTCATACAGCTTCATTTTTTTGGTGAGCTGAATATCATGGCCATGAATGCGAGCAAATCTGCACTAACTTCCTTTTGCTTCTCCAAGAAATGGCCTAGAGAGGCTGCCTGCATTTCTTGGCTAGTGGCCCCTTCCTCTTCTTCAAAGACAGCAGCATGATATCTTCCAATATTTCTCCCTCTCTCCCTTTCTGTCTCTCCCTCTCTCTCACCCTCTCTGTGAATCTCTCATTCAGCCCCTCTCTCCCCTCTGCTTCTGTCATTTTGTCTCCTCCTTTTTCTGACCCTCCTGCCTCCCTTTTACGAGGATCTGATTACATTGGGCTGACCAAGATAATCGCCCAGCTCAAGATCCTTCATTTAACCACAGAATCCCTTCTGCCATGTATGGTAATGTATTCGTGGGTTCCGGGAATTGGAACAAGGATATCTTGGGGGGCATTTTCCCATCTCTCATACTCTGTTACAGATCAGCATCTGCGAGGGACTACACATCTTGCCAATGCAGAGATAACTCAGCACTCTGCATCCTCAGCATTCTCGGCTTAATCCTTTCCATCCCAGATGAGATCATCCTGACAGCCGTCTTTCAGAACATTTCCTTTCTCGTGCTCCCTTCTGGTGGCTGGGGCCTGATGGACACAGCTCACCTCATCTTTCTGCTGTTTGTTTACTGCACTTGAGGGTTGCTGTACTGTTTACATTGTTAACAAATGCTAGGTTTGCTACAACCCCACATCAAGCAAGTCCGTTGGTGCCATATTTCCAACAGCATGTGCTGAATTTATTTCTCTGATTTACATTTTGGTAATTATCACAGTATTTCTTTTTTTCTTCTTTTTTTTTTTTTTGAGACAAAGTCTCGCTCTATTGCCCAGCCTGGAGCACAGTAGCACGACCTCAGCTCACTGCAACCTCTGCTTCCCAGGTTCAAGCAATTCTTCTGCCTCAGCCTCCCCAGTAGCTGGGATTACAGGCGTGCGCCACCACGCCTGGCTTATTTTTGTTATTTTTAGTAGAGACGAGGTTTTACCATGTAGGCCAGGCTGGTCTCAGACTCCTGGCCTAAAGTGATCCTCCTGCCTTGGCCTCCCTAAACCTTGTTTTTAAACAAGCGTGGCAGTTTGGATGGCACTTTGACCCTTCTTTGACCATGTATCACAGCACAGTGGCAGCTGGTGGTGGTGAGCTGCAGTTGTTGGAGGAAGTGCAGCAGAGCCATGCTGTGAGGCCTGGCCCCACCCCCAAAACCGGGAGGTACCTGCAGGCGCTCTCATTCCATGTCAGCCTGGAAAGGGTGGGCTCCAGACCACTCAGCTCCATGCGCATTCTCATGGGACTAGGTGGCCAGTTGTGACAGTGGGGAAGTAATCGCACTCCCTGCAGAGGGATGTGGCCAAGGGAGGAGCAGAGAGCTGGGCTGGTGGAGCACGAGGGTGGCTGCGGGAAGCTCAGCAGTCAGCATGGAGTGGCCGCCAGAGAGCCAGGGCCACACGGTGGGTGGGGAGAAGCAGGTCAGGGAGTCCCTGCAATGAGGGTTGGCTCTGAGAAGCCGCCTGGCAGGAGTGGAAGGGGCAGGTGGAGGACCCAGCAGGCCGGAGGACTGCCGCCTTGCAGGCTGGCCAGAGTGTCACAGCAGAGTCCCAAGGGGTGAGGACTCCTCAAAAAATTTTCCCCCTCAGTTGATATTTTTGGAGATATCCAGATTAGGTTCTTAAGATTGGCTGAGTAATGCATTTTGGGAAGGGGAACCAGTTGAATGGTTTCAGGAAGGTCTTTCAATCTCCACGTTTACTATGTACAGCCTTGGTTCATCTGCTGGGATTTTGAAGAGGCAGCCATAACTTTGATCAGTGTTTTTGAAGGGCTGAGTGACCCATGCAGGGTTCCAGGGTCTTCTCACCAGATGATGTTCATGGCTGAGTTTACTCTAGTTCCCCGTTGCAGGGTACAGGGAAGTGCTTGAGGCTGGGGCTGCGAGGCAGGGCTGGCACACGACACCCACCGCCACCGTGGGAACGGCACCTGCTGAGCCTTGATCCTCAGCTCTTTGTCCTCAGATTTCCGACAGAAACATCCTGGGCTCTACAGCCTCCAGCCCGTGGCTCCGCGATTACATCACTCCTCTGTCTTCTCTGTTACATTTCACACCCTTCTTTGATTACTGCTTATTATGTTGTGCGATTATGGTGGACACCACTGGCATTGCTGCTTGGGTTTCTAGTTCACAGTCCCTGTGCCTTTTCCGAGGCCTGGGGCCCGCCCGCTGTGGAAGCAGCCTGGTTCGTAGGAATGGATTCAGCTGGAGTCGGCTGTGGACCTTTGTCTGTGTTCGCTGCCTCAGCCTGACTGCCATTGTCTTTGTCGATCTCCGGACTTATTTCTCCTTGAGCCACGGATACAGCTTTTTTCTGACTTTGCACCTCTGTGCGCTACATGTATTGGGTTTTCAAAATGAAATGTGAGCTGAGCTTTCCTATGTTGGCGCATTCTCGTTTATGCTAAAGTGTTACTTTTTATTGGCTCCGATTTGAAAATTCAACTACCTGAACCTCGTGGGATCCCTTCGTCTGTAGGGAGCTTGAAGTTGATCTCCCCCCATCTGCATTCATGCCTGGAGAATATTGATTTTAGGGCTTATTCCTAAAGTCATTTCATGGGACACACCCTAGATCAAAACTTTCTTTTTTCACTTGATTATTATTAAACTTGTCATTATGGACATTTTCAAACGTCTCCAAAGGTTAAAAAAAAAATGATAACATGATCACTACCCATGTATCATTACCCAGGCCTGACAGTGAACATCTTTCTGCTGTTCCTGTACCCACTCTCCAATTTTTTGGTAGTACTTAATTTTGAATTATAAAAATGCCACATGCCAGCCGGGTGCAGTGGCTCACACCTGTAATCCCAGTACTTTGGGAGGCCGAAGCAGGCAGATCACGAGGTCAGGAGATTGAGACCATCCTGGCTAACACAGTGAAACTCCGTCTCTACTAAAAATACAAAAAATTAGCTGGGTGTGGTAGCGGGCGCCTGTGGTCCCAGCTTCTCGGGAGGCTGAGGCAAGGAAGTGGCTTGAACCCGGGAGGCGGAGCTTGCAGAAAGCAGAGATCGTGCCACTGCACTCCAGCCTGGGCGACAGAGCAAGACTCTGTCTCAAAAAAAAAAAAAAAAAAAAAAAAAAAAAAATGTGAGTGTATATGTAACTTGTCCACAAAAAGAATTATACATTTTGTACTAGAATATATTTTTATTGCATTTTGAGTGTTTTCTAAGTTAACACAAAGAGAACTATGTCGTTTTTAAGAAGTGGCTGGATAGCATTCCACCCTGTCAGAATATGGAAATGGTTTTCACAGTGATTAGTAGGCAGGTAGGTAGGTAGAGATTAGATAGACACACAGAAACATGGTCATGGAGCTATCCTCACGCCTGACTTTCCTGTGACAGTCAAAGTCCTATCACTGGTTGTGATGGGTGTGTCTTTGCCTGAACTAGGTCATGCTAAACTGACCTCTCCAGTGGCTGTACCAGTTTGCTCTTGGTAGTGTCTGAGAGATTCCATTCCGTCGCTTTGCCATCATTTGGATTGCTAGACTTTTTAATATTTGCCAGGTTGGTGTATCTCAAATAGGATCTCATTACTAGCATTAGCAGTTCCCTGACCAGGTCTCTGTTCACATGTTTCCAGACTGAGGTGGCCTCTCTGTAAATTGCCTAATTGTTTCTCTATAACCAAACACCTTTCTGATGTTTTTAAGTTATTTTTGATAACTCTGTCATTAATTCTGTGAGTTCTATCAGCAGTTTCACTGCATGCATCAGGTATGTGATACCATATGCCGGTAATGGTCATTTTGTCTTCTCCTCTTGTATCTTTTTTGTTTCCCCTCACAAGACAGAGTTTCACTCTTGTCACCCAGGCTGGAGTACGGTGGCGTGATCTCGGCTCACTGCAACCTCTGCCTCCTGGGTTCAAGCGATTCTCCTGCCTCAGCCTCCCGAGTAGCTGGGATTACAGGTGCCTGCCACCACGCCCAGCTAATTTTTGTATTTTTAGTAGAAACGAGGTTTCACCATGTTGGCCAGGCTGATTTTGAACTCCTGACCTCAGGTGATCCCCCCAGCTTGGCCTCCCAAAGTGCTGGGATTACAGGCATGAGCCACTGTGCCTGGCCCTCCTCTCATGTCTTATTCAGAGCCTGATGGTGGGGTGCATGCTTCCAGAACAGTAGCGATGGGTGTGCCTCATGACCGTAATGGAGCTGCTGCTCGCTCCACCATTAAACACCATGCTGGCTTTGGCTGAGCTGTATTTTTTTCTTATCATGTTATGGAAATGTTTGTTTTTGTTTGGTTTGGTTTTTTTTTTTTTTTTTTTTTTGAAACGGAGTCTCACTCTGTCACTCAGGCAGGAGTGCAGTGGTGCGATCTTGGCTCACTGCAACCTCTGCCTCCCGGGTATAAGCAATTCTCCCTGCCTTAGTCTCCCAAGTAGCTGGGATTACAGGCACCAGCCACCATGCCTGGCTAATTTTTGTATTTTTAGTAGAGATGGGGTTTAATCATGTTGGCTAGGCTGGTCTCGAACTACTGATGTCAAGTGATCCGCCCGCCTCAGACTCCCAAACTGCTTTGATTACAGGTGTGAGCCAATGCGCCTGGCCACCACCTCAGTCTTTACTTACTTCTGTCGCGTTGCCTGTGGTTCTGGAAGTCTGACTGGAAAGGGGTCTGTTCCTGACACCCCACCTCCTTTTCCCTCTCTCAGATGCTGGCTCCTTTGGTTGTATTGGGGTAGGGAGGAAAGAGAAGGGAAAGGGTAGCTCATGCCTGTAATCCCAGCACTTTGAGAGGCCGAGGCAGGCAGATCACTTGAGGTCAGGAATTCAAGACCAGCCTGGCCAACATGACGAAATCCTGTCTCTACTAAAAATGCAAAAAAAAGTATCCAGGCGTGGTGGTGCGTGCCTGTAATCCCAGCTACTCAGGAGGCTGAAGCAGGAGAATCACTTGAACCCGGGAGGCAGAGGTTGCAGTGAGCAGAGCCTGTGCTACTGCACTCCAGCTGGGTGACAGAGTAAGGCTCTGTCTCAAAAAAAAAAAAAAAGAAAAAAGTTTCCCAGAGCCCATCTAGTAGGGCCACACAGTGATGGCATCTGTCTCTTGGCTCCTGTGTGGTCACCGGCCATGCCCTTCCCTGACCTCAGTTGCTAGCCCTCAGCACATGTGACTGTGACGTCGTGTGGCAGCTGCTGAGTCCTGAGATGTTTTTAATGGCTGTTTGATTCCCAGGTTCTTCACCTACCAACGAGGGGAGAGAGCTGTGGTTCTCCATCGTTGGGGGAGTGGAAGGGAGCTCCCAGCGCAGCCGTGGCAGCCACCTTCCAGGAGCAGGGGCTGGAATGTCCTGTGGCCGCATCTCTCATGGACGCGGCTGAAACGTGTTTTCACAGGTGCTGTTTTCTGTTTTCCGTGTTCGTAACAGAAGGGAGGGGAAAGCGCAGCTACTGACAAGTAGAACACTGCTACTTTTTTTAAGGCAGTTTCTTGTTTTTTTAGACGGAATTAGTCCTTGGCTTCCCTCCCAGTCCCAGCCCTGCTTCCGGCTGCGAATGTCCCTGAGTCAACACCAATAGAGATTGCTTTGTGTATTTTGTAGGGTTCTCTGTTTTGAAGACAGAATTATGTTACAAATGTTTTTGTTGTAAATAAATAAAACACTTCCTTGTCCTTGCAAGATCCAGTATAAGTAAATTGCGTGGACTCAGCTAAGCTTCCAGAGTCCCCAGGTGGGCAGGCGGAGGCCATTTGCCAGTGGGGCTGGGGCTCAAGCTCTGGAGCCAGCGGTTCTGATTCGCCTGATAACGAAAGGCTGCACACCAGGCTTGGGGTTCCCTAAGCCCGCTCCCAGTGTGGGGAGCTGATGCCAGCAGCTTAATGGAAAGTTGAAGCTACTTCACCCTCCCGTACCCCGACACCCCGGGATCCCTGCCACACACAGCCCTGAGGCCACCTCACCCTCCTGCACCCCAACACCCCGGGATCCCTGCCCCACACAGCCCTGAGGCCACCTCACCCTCCTGTACCCCGACACCCCGGGATCCCTGCCCCACACAGCCCTGAGACCACCTCACCCTCCTGCGCCCCGACACCCCGGGCTCCCTGCCCCACACAGCCCTGAGGCCACCTCACCCTCCCGTACCCCGACACCCCAGGCTCCCTGCCGCACACAGGCCTGAGGCCACCTCACCCTCCTGCACCCCAACACCCCGGGGCTCCCTGCCCCACACAGCCCTAAGGCCACCTCACCCTCCTGCGCCCCGACATCCCGGGCTCCCTGCCCCACACAGGCCTGAGGCCATCTCACCCTCCTGCACCCCAACACCCCGGGCTCCCTGCCCCACACAGGCCTGACGCCACCTCACCCTCCTGCACCCCAACACCCCGGGCTCCCTGCCCCACACAGCCCTGAGGCCACCTCACCCTCCCGTACCCCAACACCCCGGGCTTCCTGCCCCACACAGGCGTCTCTGAGCCTTTCCCAGGGTCCCACGCTCCCTCATGGGGCTGAGGCAGGAGGCTCCCCTCCCCTGTTCTGCCCCACCTCTCAGCCTCCACGAGTACCCACAGCTGTGCCTCCAGGTCTCCCCCACAGTGCCCACACTGCCCCGAAGCCTTTCTCGACCCCGTGTCCCCTCTCATTATCCTCCCTGACCTTGGTCACCCTCCTTCCTCAAGGGTGCCGTCTACACTGGCTTCTCCACTCTCAGCCAGTGACTCCTTGCCCCGCTGCCGTCCCATCTCGCTGCTGATCTGCTCGGGCCATGGGATCCAGCAGGCATTTCTTTGTCCCGATCGGACCTGACTTTACTACTCTGAAACTTCCTCCTCCCCAAGACACTGTCTTCCTTGAATTTCCAAGCTTCCAGCTCCGGGATTTCCTGGCTCCTCTTTTGGGAAGGCTGCCCATTGGTTGTACTCTCTTCACTGCCTGCCTCCCGCCACCCCAAAAACACTTCAGAGCATTTCAGATGTAACCCAGCGGCGAAGGGCTGGGAAAGGGACCCATCCAGGCCATGGGTCCTTCTCGAGGGCTGGGCGTGCTGCCTGGCCTAGGAGGCCCCTGGCCTGTGCCCCCACCTTCCAGGGCCTCACCTTCTGACAGAATCGGCTTAGAGAGCAGAAACCAAGTCCTGGGGGAGCAGGCTGCACTGCCCCTCTTTGTGGAGGAGGAGGGTGGGTAATGCCACCAGGGGACCAGGGTATCATCAAGAGGCCTCCCCTGGAAGTGCCTGCCCTCCCCCAGTGCTCCCTTCAACCCGCGTTGCTGGAGTGGTGGCTCTAGAAGAGTGGCTTTCTCAGAGGTCACCAGGAACTTGGCAATGTTTGCCACATCTACACCTCCAGACCTCATGACCACGGTCTGGCTTCATCTGGCATGAGACGTCCCTTAGTCCCTCCTGATTCAGGAAGGCCCAGACCCCACACCACACTCTGCCTGCTGCTGAGCCCTGCATCAGCCACCAGCACTGTCACCTGCCCAGCTGTCTCTTTTCAGCCTTCTCTAACATGCCCATACAGCCAGAACAGTCTTTTTAAAAGTTTGTCAACCCCGTCAAAAAGTGGGTGAAGGACATGAACAGACACTTCTCAGAAGAAGACATTTATGCAGCCAACAGACACACGAAAAAATGCTCATCATCACTGGCCATCAGAGAGATGCAAATCAAAACCACAATGAGATACCCTCTCACACCAGTTAGAATGGCGATCATTAAAAAGTCAGGAAACAACAGGTGCTGGAGAGGATGTGGAGAAATAGGAACACTTTTACACTGCTGGTGGGACTGTAAACTAGTTCAACCATTGTGGAAGACAGTGTGGCAATTCCTCAAGGATCGAAAACTAGAAATAACATTTGACCCAGCCATCCCATTACTGGGTATATACCCAAAGGAATATAAATAATGCTGCTATAAAGGCACATGCACACGTATGTTTATTACAGCACTATTCACAATAGCAAAGACTTGGAACCAACCCAAATGTCCATCAGTGATAGACTGGATTAAGAAAATGTGGCACATATACACCATGGAATACTATGCAACCATAAAAAAGGATGAGTTCATGTCCTTTGTAAGGACATAGATGAAGCTGGAAACCATCATTCTCAGCAAACTATTGCAAGAACAAAAAACCAAACACTGCATGTTCTCACTCATAGGTGGGAATTGAACAATGAGAACACTTGGACACAGGGAGGGGAATACCACACACTGGGGCCTGTTGTGGGGTGGGGGGAGGGGGGAGGGAAAGCATTAGGAGATATACCTAATGTAAATGATGAGTTAATGGGTGCAGCACACCAACATGGCACATGTATACATGTGTAACAAACCTGCACATAGTGCACATGTACCCTAGAACTTAAAATATAATTTAAAAAAGGAAAGAAAAAAACATAAAAAACATCACAATTGTAAATAAGGACCAAAAAAAAAAAAAGTTTTGTTTGTTTTTGATGGAGTCTCATTCTGTTGCCCAGGCTGGAGTGCAGTGCTGCAATCTCAGCTCACTGCAACCTCCACCTCCCGGGTTCAAGTGATTCTCCTGCCTCAGCCTCCTGAGTAGCTGGAATACAGGTGCACACCACTGTGCCCAACTAATTTTTTAAAATATTTTTAGTAGAGATGTGGTTTCACCATGTTGCCCAGGCTGGTCTCGAACTCCTGTACTCAAGCGATCCTCCCACCTTGGCCTCCCAAAGTGTGCTGGGATTATCAGCATGAGTCACCACACCTGGCCCCCGGAATGGTCTTTCTAAAGTTCGGCCCCGTCATCTCTAAATGGTGCTGTGGTTACCTTCCTGGGCCTCCTCTGCCTCATTTCTTGTGGCCTGGCTCCCTGTCCCCAGCCCAGCCTCCTGCCCCACAGCACAGGCATGCCCCCTGCAGCCTGCAGTGGTGGGAGCTGACTGATCACTGCCTGCCCCCTGTCCAGCCTCCTTTCTAGGCTTTTCCTTGGAAGAGGGTTTTTGGAAGGACTTCAGCACAGAAGTGCCGTGAAGAGATGGGTGTTTCAGGAAGTCGCTCTTCTGACTTAAGAATATTAAAAATGGAAGAAAACACTGCACGCAGCACTTCTGCTCGTAGGACTCTGCCTTCAAAGACATGCACACTTGTGGACTAAGAGGATGTTCATTCATTGCACCATTGCTGATGAGGTCATAAAATTGGAGGCCGCTGTGAGGCCTTCAGAGGGACTGGTGAAAGAGACCCCAGCACAGCTGCCTGGGGAGGACTCTATGGCTTTTTTTTTTTTTTTTTTTTTTGGTGAGACAGAGTCTCGCTCTGTCGCCCAGGCTGGAGTGCAGTGGCGCAATCTCAGCTCACTACAACCTCCACCTCCCAGGTTCAAGCAATTCTCCCACCTCGGCCTCCCAACTAGCTGGGATTACAGGTGTGCGCCACCACGCCCAGCTAATTTTTGTATTTTTTGTAGAGACGGGGTTTTGCCACATTGGCCAGGTTGGTCTCAAACTCCTGACCTCAGGTGATCCACCCACCTTGGCCTCCCAAAGTGCTGGGATTGTATACAGGTGTGAGCCACCGTGCCTGGCCCCCATTACATCTTTTTCAAATTTAACACACGTGTATGTAAGGGGGGTATTCAGTGAGCACTTGAGGAAGGTACAGACCCCCTAGCCCTGCGCTGCACTGAGCTTTTGACAGCCCCAGTGCCTGGCGAGATGAAGCTGCATGGTGTTCCAAACATTTCTTCCAGTCAGTTCTTCTCTCATGATAAGTGCTTTACCTGTTACTCTGTTACCTTTGTTAAATAAAGTTAGTATGTTGCATTTTAAAAATAATAAGGGGCTGTAATCCAGCACTTTGGGAGGCTGAGGTGGGCGGATCACCAGGTCAGGAGTTCGAGACCAGCCTGGCCAACATGGCGAAAACTTATCTCTACTAAAAATACAAAAAGTTAGCCAGGCATGGTGGCTGGCATCTGTAATCCCAGCTACTCAGGAGGCTGAGGCAGGAGAATCGCTTGAGCCTGGGAAATGGAGGCTGCAGTGAGCTGAGATTGCGCCACTGCACTCCAGCCTGGGCAACAGAGTGAGACTCTGTCTCAAAAAAAAAAAAAAGAGGCTGATGCAGGAGGATCCCTTGAGGCCAGGAGTTTGAGACCAGCCTGGGCAATATAAAGACACCCTGTCTATACAGAAAATATTTTAGAAAATAAGCCAGGCATGGTGGTGCGTGCCTGTGGTCCCACTACTCGCGGGGTTGAGGTGGGAGGATCACTTGAGCCCAAGAGTTGGAGGCTGTGTGAGCTGTGACTGCACCACTGCACTCCAGCCTGGGTGACAGAGCAAGACCCTGTCTCAAAAAAAAAAAAAAAAAAAAACACGGAGACTCGTGTGTGTACACAGCACCAGAGGACACAGGCTCAAATGTACTGTCATTACGGCGAGCACAGCACCAGGAGGGGAAAGAGGTCCCGTGTTTTCTCCTGGGTGCTTCTATACAATTTGAGATGCATCCATGTATTGTTAGTGCACTTTAGAAATGAGAAGGAATGTGACTTGCCTGCCTCGTGGACTGTGGGGTTGGAGCTGGGGAGCGCAGGAGTGCGGTGGGGTCCTTCTGCCGCAGCTCGCCCGGGCCTTGTGCTGGAGGCACATGCAGGGAGCACCAAGGAGGAAGGCAAGCTGGGTGCCCCTAACCCATCGCGCAGGAGGTCAGTGGGATGGTGGTGTGCCCTGTGTCTGCCAAGGAGACGCGTGGTCCCTGAAGCACATGAAACCAAATTCCACGCTGGAGGTCCATAGACCAGCTGCCGAAGAGGCCCCCACGCAGGTCCCCAGGTGGCACTGACCTTGTCTAGGGCATCACAGTTCTCAGTCAACCTTTCCCCTGAGGTGGATTTCGGGGTTGAGTGCCCCCTTTTTAAGCTCAGATGCAGAGCATGGAGTTGATGACGCCCCACAGTCATGCACAGCACCGCATCCGTCCACGACACCCTCATTATTCTAGTCCTGTACACTCTCCCACAGGCAGCCGTGCCCACGTGCTTCGTGTATATCTTTGAGAGTGTTCTTGCAAAACGTGTCCACCGTGGATGTCCTGAAGCCAGCCAGCCTCCCGGTGGCCTGTGGGACAGTATGGTGCAGGAGTGACAGCGCCTCTGCCGGGGCTTCCCTTCATTCCCCCAGCAACACTGGAGACCACTGAAGTCTCTGCACTTTGCAAGGATGGAGGAGGCTGGCTCAGAGGGGCCCAGAGGCTTCCCAGAGACCCCCTACTTGTCAGATCCCGGCATCGGGGGCTGCCTTTCTGGCCTCACCCGGGGCATAGTGGGCTGGGTCCGCCCTGGGGGCCTGCCTTGTGGCGCCCCACCTCTCCCCGCGGTGGAATCTCCACGGTCATTTCAGAGGGAAGGTCATGAGACCCTGGGCAGGAAGGACTTGCCCCGGGGGACAGAGGCAGCGCTGAGGGAGACCCCGGTTGCAGCCTGGAGCCGCAGGCTTTTCCCACTGGGCCCTCGAGTCCTCTCCTCCCCGAACCTGGGTCCTTCTCTTGAAGAGAGGATTCGGGCTCAGGGTAGGCTGACCTTTGCTGAGCAGATCCGGCAATAGGTGGTGACATAACCCACTCCTTGCTTTCTGGGCAAGCCTGGTGGCCCCAGGCAACTTCATCACCCACCTCGGCCCCCTGCCTATGGCCTGAGCCTGGGTGCCAGGGCGCTGCTGAGAAGGGCACTTGGCCTCTCTCTGCCACCCAAATGCTAGACACAGTCCCCAGGAAAGGGCACTGGGGGCTGACACAAAGACCACCCTTGCCCTCCAAGAGTAGGAAAGGCGGCGGGCACGGTCACGGGCAGTCCTCCAGGCACAGTGGCAGGAGCCCGGAAATGTTGGCAGCCAGCCCCTCTTGTCTGCAGAGGGGAGCCCTAGGGGGCCCTGAGCCTCCGGGGAAAATCAGTGCTAGAGGCCCCTTCTTTTACGGGCTCAGGAACCGGGCTGGTGCGGAGAAGAGGTGGAGCTGCTTTCCTGGCACCTGCTCTCTCCTGGCAGGTGAAGAAGCTTCCCTTAAGCACTCTGACTGCTGTGACCACCGCAGTCGTGATAAGGTCGCAGTAATGCTCAGCAGAGGGACTTCACCCACGGCGACCGCTAAGCCAGTGTGTGTGTGTGTGTGTGTGTGTGTCCAGGAGGCAAACACTGTAGAAAGAGACAGAAATGTCAAATGTCAGCAGATAAATAACAATATATAATATATATAATATAAATATTGTAATAAACCAAAAAGTGTTTCATCTTATATGTGTGATATTCTTTAATTCCCAACCATTCAAACTGAAAGTGCAGCTGAGGCTGGGCACAGTGGCTAACGCCTGCAATCCCAGCACTTTGGGCGGCGAAGACGGGAGGATTGCTTGAGCCCGGGAGTTTGAGACCAGCCTGGGCCACAGAGTGAGACCTCACCTCTATATATTTTTTTAAATAACAAAATTTTTTTTGTTTTTTGTTTTGTTTTGAAACAAGGTCTCACTCTGTGGCCCAGGCTGGAGTGCAGTGATGCGATGTCAGCTCACTGTAATCTCCACCTCCTGGGTTCAAGCAATTCTCCCACCTCAGCCTCCCGCGTAGCTGGAACTACAGGCATGCGCCACCACACCCAGCTAATTTGTGTGTGTGTATTTTTTGGTAGAGATGGGGGGTTTCACCTTGTTGGCCTGGCTGGTCTCGAACTCGTGACCTCAAGTGATCCGCCCACCTCGGGCTCCCAAAGTGCTGGGATTACAAGTGTGAGCCACGGCGCCCGGCCAGAAAATATTGTTAAAAATAAAAATGAAAGCCAGGCACATTGGCTCACACCTGTAATCCCAGCACTTTGGGAGGCTGAGGTGGGTGGATCACGAGGTCAGGAGTTCGAGACCAGCCTGGCCAACATGGTGAAAACCCGTCTCTACTAAAAATACTAAATATACTAATTCTACTAAAAATACTAAAAAATAGCTGGGTGTGGTGGCGGGTGCCTGTAATTTCAGCTACTCAGGAGGCTGAGGCAGGGGAATTGCTTGAACCCAGGAGGCGGAGGTTGCAATGAGCCAAGATCACACCACTGCACTCCAGCCTGGGTGACAGAGCAAAACTCCATCTTGGGGGGAAAAAATGGAATTAATAAAAATATAAATGTGCTGCGGAGGGGCATTGGTGTGGGGGGGCTTGAGTCAAATCTCCATTGTCCCATCCTGCCCCTCTTCCCGCTCCCTCCTGCTGAGCTTACCCCACTGCTCAGGTCAAGGCAGAACGGCCCCTCTAGTTAGGAGAACCATTCAGACCCAGACAGTCGCCTCCCAAAAAGGGAAAGAGCTTGGGGGTGCTGGAGGTTTAGTAGCTGCTTTTGGAGAAATCCCAAAGACAGGAGCAGCACCAGGAGGCCAGTCTCTGGAAAACAAGTACAGTGGAAAAGGTAGATTCTGGAAAAGGGGCCATATGGCATTCCAGAAAGAGCCCTGAACTTTCTCCTGCCAGGTGACAGCCCCAGCATCACTGCAGTGGCGCCCATGAGGGCTGTCCCAAGGGAGCTTCTGTCACTCTGTGCTGGGCGCGCTGTGGGTGCTCGAGCAGTGCCAGTGGAGTGTGAAGTCGCTGACGCTGACCATGTGGGCTCTCACATTGAGGTAGGCGATGAGATGGAGAAGTCTCAGAGGTGGCTGGAGTCGCGGTCTGTTCCTGAACAGGCTCGCCAAACTTGGGTTGGTTGGTTTTTTTCAAAACGCCTCCTACACAGGTCAAGAGACCGCCACACACACAGTGTGGACCTCAGTACCCTCCACACAAGGTACAGGAAAGTCACTTATCAGCCAGGCATGGTGGTTCACGCCTGTAATCCCAGAGCTTTGGGAGGCCAAGGCGGGAGGATCGCTTGAGCCCAGGAGTTTGAGACCAGCCTGGGCAATATAGGAAGACCTTGTCTCTATAAAAAAAAATTGTTTTAATTAGCCAGGGGTCGTGGCGTGTGCCTGTGGCCTGGGTACTCGGGAGGCTGAGACAGGAGGGTCACTTGAGCCCAGGTGGTTGAGGCTGCAGTGAGCTATGATTGTGCCACTGCACTCCAGCCTGGGCGACAGACCGAGACCCTGGCTCAAAAAAAAAAATGGTCGTTTATCTCCACCTGCTGCCCAGCCCCTGAGCCAGACTCTGTCCTGCTGCCCCTCCTCCCCACAGCCCCATCCGACTGGTCTCTGAGGCCTTGGGCTTTGTGGCTTTAGGTACCCACTCCTCCTTTCCATCTCTCTGCCCTGCCTGGATGGGATGCTAACACTTCTCACCTAGATTGATTACTGCCAAACTGTCCCCACGGCCTCCCCTCTCCACCTGCCAGCCCTGCCTCCCGCCAGCTGGAAGTCCTTGAGTCGCCTCAGTAGCCTTTGAGACCAAGACCAAACTCTCTATTTAGCACAGAAGCCCACCCGCTACCCCCCACAACAGCTGCTCTCTGCCTTCCAGCCGCACTGAACCACTGCGGGTCCTGAATGTCCACAGCGGCCACCCCCACCCCATGCCTTCCCGCCAGCGGCTCGATCCTCCTGGACTGCATCTCCGCCTCTTTCCAAAACAGCAGAGGTCCCACAGTTCACAAGCCTCAGGGGGCAGGACCCAGGAGTCCAGGCACCATTGCCCCAGCAGCCATGGAAAAGGGGCCCCTCAGCACAGGAGTGAACTCTTACCCAGTCCAAACAAAACTACAGGAACTCTCCTCTTTGCCTGGTATTAAAATATTCCTTTCTCATGTTTTCAAAGAAATATTTTCATTTCCTTATACAAGAACCATGCATAGAAGGTAGTTAAAAATAAATGCATAGGCCCGGCACGGTGGCTCACACCTGTAATCCCAGCACTCTGGGAGGCCGAGGCAGGCAGATCACCTGAGGTCAGAAGTTCGAGACAAGCTTGACCAATATGATGAAACCCCATCTCTACTAAAAATACAAAAATTAGCCAGCGTGGTGGCATGGGCCTGTAATCCTAGCTAGTCAGGAGGCTGAGACAGGAGAATCGCTTGAACCCAGGAGGTGGAAGTTGCAGTGAGCCGAGATTGCGCCACTGCACTCCAGCCTGGGCAACAAGAGCAAAACTCTGACTCAAACATACACACACACACACACACACACACACACAAACCTGGACAGAAAAAAACAGCTGAAGCTCCACCTCCTCCTCCGGGCAGCCTTCTTTGACCACCATCCAGGTTGGTGGTGGCCCCTGGAGTGTGCCAGGTCACACTCCTGCCACGGGACCCCAGGCAGGCCTGCAGGCTGCCGTTCTGAAGACAGTCACCAACCCAGGGAAGTGCCGGGGGGCACATGGAGTGAACAAAGTCATGCTCTGTGGCTTTTCTCCACCGGGGGCAACGGGGCTCCCTCCTTTGATGCTGTTTGTGGCCCTCAGATCCGATGACACCCTCAGGTGCACCTGCGCATTGCCAGACACACAGAGGGGGTGTCGGGAGAGCCCCAGGGCCTCCGAAAGCAACCCGTTGGCTAGAAATGCAGGGAGGTTTTGAAACATAGTTGTGAATAATTGTCAGAAAAACCACAGTTGAGGCCAGGCACGATGGCTCGCGCCTGTAATCCCAGCACTTTGAGAGGCCAAGGCAGGTGGATCACTTGAGGTCAGGAGTTCAAAACCAGCCTGGCCAACATAGTGAAACCCTGTCTCTACTAAAAATACAAAAATTAGCCAGGCTTGGTGGTGCGCACCTGTAGTCCCAGCTACTCGGGAGGCTGAGGCAGGAGAATTGCTTGAACCTGAGAGGTGGAGGTTGCAGTGAGCGGAGATCACACCATTGCACTCCAGCCTGGGTGACAGAACCAGACCCTGTCTAAAAAAAAAAGAAAAATCACAGTTGACTGGAAGAATTGAAACCCTAAGCCATGTCACCTACCTCTTCTACGTCCCCTAACCAATTTGGGTCCCTAACCCAGGTTGGTTTTTGTTTTGTTTTGCTTTGTTTTTGAGACAGGGCCTCGCTCTGTCGCCCAGGCTGGAGTGCAGTGGCAGGATCTCTGCTCACTGCAACCTCTGCCTCCCAGGTTCAAGCGATTCTCATGCCTCAGCCTCCTGAGTAGCTGGGATTACAGGTGTCCGCCACCACGCCCAGCCAATTTTTATATTTTTAGTAAAGACGCGGTTTCACCAAGTTGCCCAGGCTGATCTCGAACTTCTGACCTCAGGTGATCCACCTGCCATGGCCTCCCAAAGTGCTGGGATTACAGGCATCAGCCACCGCGCCCAGCCCCCAACCCAGTTTAGAGGAGGAGCCATCACAGGGGGCACCCCTGACCCTCATGGACACTGTGCACCTCTGCCTGGGCCAGGCACCTCCATCCCCTCTTCACACACACACGTGGCCCTGCCTCCTGGCAGCAGCTCCTCAAAGGGCACTGGAAGGTCCACTTGCCCCACCCCACCTGGCATTTGGACTATAAAGCAGGCGCCTAGATGGGCGACCCTGTGTGGACACAGCCCATAGCTCACAGCCATCAATAGCACAGTGTTCCACGGTGCGTACAGAGAGCCTCACTCCGGCTCCATGGAATAGACGTGAAAGTCACCGAGGTGTGTTTCCAACCTCAGAATTACTCAGCAGCCCTTTCCTGTGTCTCTGGCTCCTTTTTGATTCTGCAAGGAGGCCCTTCCCAGCTTCCCTCTTGACGCCCACATCCCCCTTCCCTTCCAGGCAGCCCCACGCCTCTCCAGGCCCAGAGAAAATAAAAGCCACCAGGCGGGAAATAAGCCCTCCCATGGGCCAAAGACCCCTTCCCTCACACCTCCTCCTACTCCTGAATCTTCACCCACCCTCACTGCCTCCTCTGGGTCCTTGAGGAGCAGACATGCCTCTTCGTCTGTGCCAGTGACACTGGCCCCACCGGCTCCATTGCCATCCTCTACCTGCAAGCACAGCCCCGTGCCTCCTTCCAAATGTGACAGTCCTCCAAGCCTGCCTCTTCCTCTCACCCAGAGCCAGATCCGTTCATTTTATTCCACTTATTTATGTCTTGAAAATGTAATCCATTCACACAATTCAAAACTGAGGTTCAACAAGTGCCCTCCCACTCATCCTTGTGTCTCACCCATTCTAGGCCCTTCTCACTGTTAGCATTTTCTTAGTCATGCCTCAAGGAGAGTGAGTGACTTTTTTTTTTTTGGATACGGAGTTTCATTCTTGTTGCCCAGGCTGGAGTGCAATGGCGTGATCTCGGCTCACTGCAACCTCCGCCTCCTGGGTTTAAGCGATTCTCCTGCCTCGGCCTCCTGAGTAGCTGGGATTACAGGCATGCATCACCACACCCGGCTAATTTTTTGTATTTTTAGTAGAGAGCAGGTTTCTCCATGTTGGTCAAGCTGGTCTCGAACTCCCGACCTCAGGTGATCCACCCGCCTCGGCCTCCCAAAGTGCTGAGATTACAGGCGTGAGCCACTGTGCCCAACCCAATTTATATTTTTTTAATGGAGTCTAGCTCTGCTGCCCAGGCCGAAGCGCAGTGACGCAATAATAGCTCACTGCAGCCTCAAACTCCCAGGCTCAAGTGATCCTCCCACCTCAGCCTTCCAAGAAGCTGGGACTAGAACTGTGCACCACCACACCAGGCTAATTTATTTTATTTTAGTTTTTGGAGAGATGAGGTCTTGCTATGTTGTCCAGGCCGGTCTCAAACTTTTGGCCTCAAGCAGTCCTCCTGCCTCAGCCTCCCAAAGTGCCAGGACTACAGGCGTGAGCCACTGCACCCAGCTGAGAGTGAGCAATTTTTACGTGACAATATCTTTATATATTCTTCCCTATTTAAAAAAAAATTGAGGGCTGGGCGCGGTGGCTCACGCCTGTTATCCCAGCACTTTGGGAGGCCGAGGCAGGCGGATCATGAGGTCAGGAGATCGAGACCATCCTGGCTAACACAGCGAAACCCCATCTCTACTAAAAATACAAAAAATTAGCCGGGCATGGTGGCGGGCATGTGTAGTCTCACCTACTCAGGAGGCTGAGGCAGGATAATGCCGTGAACCCGGAAGGCAGAGCTTGCAGTGAGCCAAGATCACGCCACTGCACTCCAGCCTGGGCGAGACAGCGAGACTCCAGCTCAAAAAAAAAAAAAATTGAGATACTGGCTGGGCACAGTGGCTCACACCTATCATCCTGACACTTTGGGAGGCCAAGGCAGGAGGATCATTTGAGGCCAGGAGTTCGAGGCTGCAGTGAGCCATGATTGCACCACTGCATTCCAGCCTGGGCAACAGAGCAAGATTCTGTTTCAAATAAATAAATAAAATGAGATATTCACATACCCTGAATTTTACTCTTTTAAGGTATACAATACAGGGAGTGTGTTTTTTAAGTACAGTGCAACTATCACCCTATCTAATTCCAGAATATTTTCATCACCTCAAAAAGAAACCCTCGAGAGCTCCCTCTCCCCTCTCCCCGTCCCCTCCCCCCTCCCCCCTCCCCCCTCTCCCCTCTCCCCTCTTTCCACGGTCTCCCTCTGATGCCGAGCCGAAGCTGGACGGTACTGCTGCCATCTCAGCTCACTGCAACCTCCCTGCCCGATTCTCCTGCCTCAGCCTGCCGAGTGACTGCGATTGCAGGCGTGCGCCGCCACGCCTGACTGGTTTTCGTATTTTTTTGGTGGAGACGGGGTTTCGATGTGTCGGCTGGGCTGGTCTCCAGCTCCTAACCGCGAGTGATCCGCCAGCCTCGGCCTCCCGAGGTGCCGGGATTGCAGACGGAGTCTCGTTAACTCAGTGCTCAATGGCGCCCAGGCTGGAGTGCAGTGGCGTGATCTCGGCTCGCTACAACCACCTCCCAGCCGCCTGCCTTGGCCTCCCTAAGTGCCGAGATTGCAGCCTCTGCCTGGCAGCCACCCCGTCTGGGAAGTGAGGAGCGTCTCCGCCTGACCGCCCATCGTCTGGGATGTGAGGAGCCCCTCTGCCTGGCTGCCCAGTCTGGAAAGTGAGGAGCGTCTCTGCCCGGCCGCCATCCCATCTAGGAAGTGAGGAGCGCCTCTTCCCGGCCGCCATCACATCTGGGAAGTGAGGAGCGTCTCTGCCCGGCCGCCCATCGTCTGAGATGTGGGGAGCACCTCTGCCCTGCCGCCCCGTCCGGGATGTGAGGAGTGTCTCTGCCCGGCCGCCCTGTCTGAGAAGTGAGGAGACCCTCTGCCTGGCAACCGCCCCGTCTGAGAAGTAAGGAGCCCCTCCGCCCGGCAGCCACCCCGTCTGAGAAGTGAGGAGCGTCCTCCCTCCTCGTCTGGGAGGGAGGTGGGGGGGTCAGCCCCCCGCCCGGCCAGCCGCCCCGTCCGGGAGGTGAGGGGCACCTCTGCCCGGCCGCCCCTACCGGGAAGTGAGGAGCCCCTCTGCCCGGCCAGCCGCCTCGTCCGGGAGGGAGGTGGGGGGGTCAGCCCCCCGCCTGGCCAGCCGCCCCGTATGGGAGGCGAGGGGTGCCTCTGCCCGGCCGCCCCTACTGGGAAGTGAGGAGCCCCTCTGCCCGGCCAGCCGCCCCATCCGGGAGGGAGGTGGGGGGGTCAGCCCCCCTCCCGGCCAGCCGCCCCATCCGGGAGGGAGGTGGGGGGGTCAGCCCCCCGCCCGGCCAGCCGCCCCGTCCGGGAGGGAGGTGGGGGGATCAGCCCCCCGCCTGGCCAGCCGCCCCGTCCGGGAGGGAGGTGGGGGGATCAGCCCCCTGCCCGGCCAGCCGCCCTGTCCAGGAGGTGGGGGGGGCGCCTCTGCCCGGCCGCCCCTACTGGGAAGTGAGGAGCCCCTCTGCCCGGCCAGCCGCTCTGTCTGGGAGGGAGGTGGGGGGGTCAGCCCCCGGCCCGGCCAGCCGCCCCGTCCGGGAGGGAGGTGGGGGGGTCAGCCCCCCGCCCGGCCAGCCGCCCCGTCCGGGAGGGAGGTGGGGGGGTCAGCCCCCCGCCCGGCCAGCCGCCCCGTCCGGGAGGGAGGTGGGGGGGTTAGCCCCCCGCCTGGCCAGCCGCCCCATCTGGGAGGTGAGGGGCGCCTCTGCCCGGCCGCCCCTTCTGGGAAGTGAGGAGCCCCTCTGCCCGGCCAGCCGCCCCGTCCGGGAGGGAGGTGGGGGGGTCAGCCCCCCGCCCGGCCAGCCGCCCCGTCCGGGAGGGAGGTGGGGGGGTCAGCCCCCCGCCCGGCCAGCCGCCCTGTCCGGGAGGGAGGTGGGGGGTCAGCCCCCCGCCCGGCCAGCCGCCCCGTCCGGGAGGGAGGTGGGGGGGTCAGCCCCCCGCCCGGCCAGCCGCCCCGTCCGGGAGGGAGGTGGGGGGTCAGCCCCCCGCCCGGCCAGCCGCCCCGTCCGGGAGGGAGGTGGGGGGGTCAGCCCCCCGCCCGGCCAGCCGCCCCGTCCGGGAGGGAGGTGGGGGGATCAGCCCCCCGCCCGGCCAGCCACCCTGTCCGGGAGGTGAGGGGCACCTCTGCCCGGCCGCCCCTACCGGGAAGTGAGGAGCCCCTCTGCCCGGCCAGCCGCCCCCTCCGGGAGGGAGATGGGGGGGTCAGCCCCCCGCCGGGCCAGCCGCCCCGTCAGGGAAGTGAGGGGCGCCTCTGCCCGGCCGCCCCTACTGGGAAGTGAGGAGCCCCTCTGCCCGGCCAGCCGCCCTGTCCGGGAGGGAGGTGGGGGGTCAGCCCCCCGCCCGGCCAGCCGCCCCGTCCGGGAGGGAGGTGGGGGGGTCAGCCCCCCGCCCGGCCAGCCGCCCCGTCCGGGAGGTGAGGGGCGCTTCTGCCCGGCCGCCCCTACTGGGAAGTGAGGAGCTTCTCTGCCCGGCCACCACCCCATCTGGGAGGTGTACTCAACAGCTCATTGAGAACGGGCCATGAAGACAATGGCGGTTTTGTGGAATAGAAAGGGGGGAAAGGTGGGGAAAAGATTGAGAAATCGGATGGTTGCTGTGTCTGTGTAGAAAGAGGTAGACATGGGAGACTTTTCATTTTGTTCTGTACTAAGAAAAATTCTTCTGCCTTGGGATCCTGTTGATCTGTGACCTTACCCCCAACCCTGTGCTCTTTGAAACATGTGCTGTATCCACTCAGGGTTGAATGGATTAAGGGCGGTGCAAGATGTGCTTTGTTAAACAGATGCTTGAAGGCAGCATGTTCGTTAAGAGTCATCACCACTCCTTAATCTCAAGTACCCAGGGACACAAACACTGCGGAAGGCCGCAGGGTCCTCTGCCTAGGAAAACCAGAGAACTTTGTTCACTTGTTTATCTGCTGACCTTCCCTCCACTATTGTCCTGTGACCCTGCCAAATCCCCCTCTGCGAGAAACACCCAAGAATGATCAATAAAAAAGAAAAAAAAAAAAAAAAGAAACCCTCACCCCACAACAGTCACTCCCCAACTCTGACTCCAGATATACTTTTTTTTTTTTTTTTTTTTTTTTTTTTTTGATACAGAGTCTCCCTCTGTCGCCCAGGCTGGAGTGCAGTGGCGCAATCTCAGCTCACTGCAGCCTCTGCCTCCTGAGTTCCAGTGATTCTCCTGCCTCACTCTCCCGAGTAGCTGGGATTACAGGCACACGCCACCACGCCCGGCTAATTTTTTATTAGTAGTAGAGACGGGTTTTTATCATGTTGACCAGGGTGGTCTCGAACTCCAGACCTCAAATGATCCGCCCGCCTCTGCCTCCCAAAATGTTGGGATTACAGTCATGAGCCACCGCGCCCGGCCCAGATTTGCCTTTTCTATGGTTCATAGAAATGGAATCATATTTGGCCAGACGCAGTGGCTTATGCCTGTAATCCCACCACTTTGGAAGGCCGAAGCAGGTGGATCACCTGAGGTCAGGAGTTTGAGACCAGCATGACCAACATGGTGAGACCTCATCTGTACTAAAAATACAAAAATTAGCTGGGTGTGGTGTTGGGCGCCCGTAATCCCAGCTACCTTGAGGCAGGGCGCGGGGGGTTGAGGCATGTGAATCACTTGAACCCAGAGGACAGAGCTTTCAGTGAGCCAAGATTGCACTACTGCACTCTAGCCTGGGTGACAGAGCCAGACTGTTTCAAAAAAAAAAAAAAAAAAAAAATTGAATCATTAAATACGTAGACTTTTGTGTCTGGCTTCTTTCACTTAGCACAATACTGTCCAGGTTCATCCATGTCCATATGTCATTCCGTCATTCCTTTTTTTTTTTTTTTCTGAGATGGAGTCTCACTCCGTCGCCCAGACTGGAGTGCAGTGGCACGATCTCAGCTCACTGCAACCTCTGCCTGCCAGGTTCAAGCAATTCTCTTGCCTCAGCCTCCAGAGTAGCTGGGACTACAGGCGCCCACCACCACACCCGGCTAATTTTTTGTATTTTTATTAGAGACAGGGTTTCATCATGCTGGCCAGGCTGGTCTCGAACTCCTGGCCTTGTGATCCACCCACCTTGGCCTCCCAAAGTGCTGGGATTACAGGCATAAGCCACTGCACCTGGCACCCCCCCAGCTTTTTTTTTTTTCTAAGAGGGTCTCACTGTGTCACCCCGGCTGGAGTGCAATGATGCAATCATAGCAGACTCCAGCCTCGACTTCCCCGGCTCAAGCCATCTTCCTGCCTCAGCCTCCCAAGTTGCTGGGACCACAGCCACGTGCCACCACGCCCGGCTAATTTTTGTATTTTTCGTAGAGGCAGGTTCTCCCGATGTTGCCCAGGCTCGTCTCGAACTCCTGGGCTCAAGCAATCTGCTTGCCTCAGCCTCCCAAAGTGTTAGGATTACAGGTGTGAGCCACCACGCCCAGCCTGTCATTCTTTTGTATGGCTGAATAATATTGCATTATATGGCGCTACTCAACATCTTTTATCTGTTCATTCGTTGGTGAACATTTGGCATGTTTGCACTTTTTGCCTTTTATAAAGCTCCTATGAACATTTGTGTATGTTTTTATTTAAACACTTATTTTCAGGCTGGGCGTGGTGGTTCACACCTTTAATTCCAGTACTTTGGGAGGCTGAGGCGGGTGGACTACCTGAGGTCAGGAGTTCGAGACCAGCCTGGCCAACATGGTGAAAACCCCATCTCTACTAAAAATACAAAATTTAGCTGGGAGCGTTGGTGGGCGCCTGTAGTCCCAAGCTACTTGGAAGGCTGAGGCCAGAGAATCGTTTGAATCTGGAAGGTGGAGGTTGCAGTGAGCCGAGATCTCGCTACTACACTCCAGCCTGGGTGACAGAGCGAGACTCCATCTCAAAAAAAAAAAAAAAAAAAAAGGCAGCTGGGATGTTTTTTTGGGACACGACCTTGCACTGTTGCCCAGGCCGGAGAGCAGTGACGTGATTATAGCCCACTGCAGCCTCGAACTCCTGGGCTCAAGCGATCCTCCTTCCTCAGCCTCCTGGGTAGCTGGGACTACAGGCTGACACCACCACCCCTGGCTAATTTCTATATTTTTTGTAGAGATCATGTTGCCAGGCTGGTCTCAAATTTCTTGGCTCAAACAATCCTCCCACCTTGGCTCTCAAAGTGCCAGGATTACAGGCATGAGCCGCCACACCCGGCCACAGCTGGGATTTTGATAGGGATTGTGTTGAATCTGTAGATCACTTCTGAAGTAATGAAATTTTAATAATATTAAGTCTTTTAATCCATGAACATGATTTCCTTCCATTTATTTAGGTCTTCTTTAGTTTCTTTCAATGATGTTTGTAGTTTCTTTTTCTTTTGGAGAGGGAGTCTTGCTCTGTCACCCAGGCTGGAGTGCAGTGGCATGATCTCGGCTCACTGTAACCTCCGCCTCCCGGGTTCAAGCGATTCTCGTGCCTCAGCCTCCCGAGTAGCTGGGATTACAGGTGCGCACCACTGTACCCGGCTAATATTTGTATTTTTAGTAGAGAAGGGGTTTCACCATATTGAACAGGCTGGTCTCGAACTCTTGACCTCAGATGATCCGCCCACCTCGGCCTCCCAAAGTACTGGGTTTACAGGCGCGAGCCACTGCGCCTAGCCTCATCTTTTCTTCCACACAGATGCTTCGTCTTGGGTAAACTCCTCGACTCCCAAGGCCCCAGCCTCCATCTTTACCTCAGAGCCTCCTGAACCTGCTCCTCCAGCCTCACCTTCCTCCAGCCTCACCGCTCTTCCCTGGACTCTCAGCTCCGCACCCCTGGGGCCTCAGAACTACCTCTGCCGGGGCCTCAGAACTACCCCTTCCGGTTTCTCCGGCGTAACCTTCCGCCTACCTTCCTGAGAGTGGTTGGTGACAGCAGCCGGGGCTAGAAACCTCGAGCCTACTGTGCTTGAGTCCTCTCTTGCTCTTTACATCCCAAATCCCATCAGTTGTCACGCCTTGTGCCTTCTGCCTCTCAAATATTCAGAAAGCAGATCTATGCTGGGCACAGTGGTGACTCAAGCCTATAATCCCAGCACTTCGGAAGGCGGAGGCAGGAGAATTGGTTGAAGCCAGGAATTTTAGACCAGCCGGGGCAACATAGTGAAACCCCGTCTCTACAAAAAAATAAAATAAAAATTAGCTGGGCGTGGTGGTGTGTGCCTGTAGTTTCAGCTGCTGGAGAGGCTGAAGCGGGAGGATCACTTGAGCCCGGAGTTCAAGGCTGCAGTGAGCTACAGTCATGCCACTTCACTCCGGTCTGGGCAACAGAGCAAGATCCTGTTTGAAAAAAAAAAAATTGGCCAGGTGCGGTGGCTCACCCCTGTGATCCCAGCACTTTGGGAGGCCGAGGCGGGTGGATCACGAGGTCAGGAGATCAAAACCATCCTGGCTAACACGGTGGAACCCCGTCTCTAGTACAAATACACACACACACACACACACACACACACACACACACACACACACAAAGAAAGAAAGAAAATTAGCCAGGCGTGGTGGCTGGGGCCTGTAGTCCCAGCTACTCGGGAGGCTGAGGCAAGAGAATGGCCTGAACCCGGGAGGCGGAGTTTGCAGTGAGCCGAGATCGCGCCACTGCACTCCAGCCTGAGTGACAGAGCGAGATTCCGTCTCAAAAAAAAATAAATAAATAAAAATAAATTTAAACCAGATCTAAAGAGAGGCCTGGCGTGGTGGCTCACGCCTGTAATTCCAGCACTTTGGGAGGACAAGGCGGGCAAATCACCTGAGGTCAGGAGTTCAAGACCAACGTGGCCAACATGGCAAAACCCCGTCTCTACTAAAAAATACAAAAATTAGCCGAGCGTGGTGGCGGGTTCCTGTAATCCCAGCTACTCGGGAGGCTGAGGCAGAGAGAATTGCTTGAACCCAGGACGCGGAGGTTGCAGTGAGCCGAGATTGTGCCACTGCATTCCAGCCTGGGCAACAGACCGAGACTCCGTCTCAAAAAATAAGAATAATTGGCCAGGCGCAGTGGCTCACGCCTGTAATCCCAGCACTTTGGGAGGCCAAGGCGGGCAGATCACCTGAGGTCAGGAGTTCAAGGGCAGCCTGATCAACATGGAGAAACCCCGTCTCTACTAAAACTACAAAATTAGCCAGGCGTGGTGGCACATGCCTGTATTCCAAGTTACTCGGTAGGCTGAGGCAGGAGAATCGCTTAAATCTGGGAGGCGGAGGTTGCGGTGAGCCGAGATCGTGCCATTGCACTCCAGCCTGGGCAACAAGAACAAAACTCCGTCTCAAATAATAATAATAATAATAATAATTTTTAAAAATTGTAAAAAGATGTATAGAGCAGACTCTATTTGGTGCCTCCAGCACCCAATTCTGCACACTGGGTAACAAGATGGCTGGCAGCCACCCAGCCCTAAGCATCGGGAGCTCAGGTGTCAACACCTGAGGCAGGTGCAAGACCAGGGCAGGAGAAGGGGCTTCTGCAGAAAGCGCCTAAGGGAGGTGGCACACACTGAGCTGGTCTGAATCAGCAGAGAGGAGAAGGAAGCGTTTGAGTCACGATGCATGGTGAAGACGCCCAAGTGCGGGGGGTCAGGAACAGTCAGTCCTCAGGGGAGGCGGGAGAGCAGGGGAGTGAAGGTGAGAGCGGGGGGTGGAGTCAGATGAGGGGCTCAAGTTCATTCATATCCCCCCCACTGCCTGCGTGACGTGGGCTACAGTACTTCCTACTGAAGCCTCGGTTTCCTTATCCGAAACCTGAGGTGTGGTGGGGATCACCTCTATTCATTCTTTGTAAATGAAATGTGCAGGACAAGCTTAAGGGGGGCCCAAGGAGGGGAACGCATCTTACACCTTGCAAAGGCCACCAATACCAAGTCCAAGTGCCCAGGCTTTATTTTTCAGATGGGGTGACCTTCACGCAGTGAAGGTATTCGGTGGGACTTCTTTTTTATTTATTTATTTATTTTTGAGACAGGGTCTTGCTCTGTCATCCAGGCTGGAGTACAGTGGTGCCATCATAGCTCACTGCAGCCTCCACCTCCTGGGCTCAAGCGATCCTCCCACCTCAGCCTCCCCCGTAGCTGGGACCACAGGCACGCACCACCACACCTAGCCAGTTTTTTTTCTTTTTGTAAAGACAGCGTCTTGATAGGTTGCCCAGGCTGCTCTGGGACTCTTGGCCTCAAGCAATCTTCCTACCTCCACCTCCCCAGTTGTTGCTCCATGGTGCCTAGCCAAGATGGGACTCTCATTCAAACAGTCAAAAACCCGACTTAAAGTAGCTCAGACAGGCACAGAATGGATTGGCTGCTGTTGTGGACTGTCCGAGGCTGGCTCCATCTGCAGGCACTGTTGGATCCAGTACCCAAGGATGATGTCCCAGCATCTGTCTCTCTGGGATCTCGCCTTTGTCCCCTGCCCTCACTGGCTGCGTCTCATTTCTGCTTCCCTCTGTGTGGCTTCCTGTTGGTGGCAGGGTGAGGCCCCCAGGACAGCAGGCAGCCTCAGCCTCACCCTTTCCCAGTACTGAGACCCAGAAAATCCCAGGGAAGGCTTTGATTGGCTTAGCTTGACTCATCACTGCTCATCCCTGGACCAATCAGAAGCTCGGTGGTGCTCCCTGATTGACCACCTGGTTTAGTGCTGCTTCTGCGCTGGAGGTAGGAGCCACGTGAGGAGGTCCTGGAATTGGGGAGGCAGGGTCTTGGGAGGCCAGGCTGTGACCTCCTCCCCCAGGGAGTCCTGGGGATTCTGAACAGAGTGATGAACCCTCTGTGAGGGGCAGGGAGCCACAGATGGAGAGGGATGATGGCGGCGGATCTGGGCTGTGCCCGGAGAGGGGACCCTGCCAGGAGTGAGTGTCTTATGGAGGCAGGACGGGCTTCTGCAGTTCCCAAGGTGCCCTTAGGCCCCCACAGCCCCTGTCCCCAGCCTTACACAGAGTCCTGAGACTTCGGGGAAATGACTTCACTGTGCCCGTTTCACCGGTGAGGTTCAACGACTTTCCCAACATGATGGGAGTCAGAGGCCCCAGGTCGCACATCACTAGAGCACCCAGCCGCCACTCAGTCCAGGGGGACTTCTACGGGAAACCAGCACTGGGTGTCCAGGGCCAGTGGCAGAACCAGGGGCGCTTCCTTCATCACACCAATACTTTTGGGTGGGGGCGAGCTCCTCTCGCCCTAGTTGCTAGCGGGGCTGCAGGAGAGGCACAGACCTTGCAGGGGGTGGGGGAATTGGGGCCAACAGGGGCGGCGAGGAAGGCCCAGGGGTATTGCCTGTGGGAGTCCAGCGGAACCTGGGCGGGCTCCCCGGAGGCGGCGGCCTCCGAGCCCCTGGGCACCCATGATCCGCCAAGGCCTGGAAGAAAACGGATGGCACAGGAGCAGAGGGAGGGGAGACGGGCAGGGGTGCGGCCCCCACCCGGGGACTCGGGGCGCACCCGGGTCCCCGCCGCCCTCCCGGCCGCCCCGCGATTCCTGCGCGTCAGCAGAGCGGAAACGCGGAGCAGCGCCAGCCGGGGCGGGCTGGATGGGGCCTGGCAGCGCGGCCGGCGCTCCGCGGGTTCGGTTCCGCCCGCGTTTGTGTTGGCAGCGGCCCGCGGCTCGCGGCCGGGCGCATGAAAGGGGCCTCTGTCTGCGCCCCAGCCGCCCCGCTTGCCTTTCACTCTTAATATAATCTTCACTTCATTTTTAACCCAGCGGAGGTTCTCTTGGAATTTTTCCCCTTCTTCCAAAAATACATGTGCGTGCGTGTGTGTTTGCAAAAGGCCTTGACGGTGAAGGTCGGGATTGTCCCCGGGAAGGGAAGGGCGAAACCCGAGGCGGAGAGGGAGGGAGACAGAAATGTCTTTCTTTCTTCCTGTGCCCGGGCCTCCTCGGGGTCGCCACCGCCGCTGAGGGTCCCCCATCCTGCGCCCCCCCCTCCGGGGACTGGGGGTGCAGGACAGGATGGGGGTCCTCCTCCGACCACCCCCACATCCCCAACCCCGAGGTGAATGAACGGGCTTTTTGGAAATTGGGGTCAGCAGGGAGGGGTGGGCGCCTCCTCCAGGGGTCGCTCCCCGGAGCTGGTCAGAGAATGGTGTCACCAGGTGTGGCCAGCTGGGGCTGTCCTCCCAGAGCGGGTAGGAAGGGAGACAGGACATCAGTCCTGCTAGGAAAGACCCTACTCTTTTTTATTTTTATTTTTTTCTCTGAGACAGGGTCTTGGTCTGTCACCCACACTGGAGTGCAGTGGTGCAATCATAGCTCACTGCAGCCTCTACCTCCTAGGCTCAGATGATCCTCCTGCCTCAGCCTCCCGAGTAACTAGGACTTCAGGCAGTGCCACCATGCCCAGCTAATGTTTTGATTTTTTTTTTTTTTTAGAGATGGGGTCTCACTATGTTGCCCAGGCTGGTCTTGAACTCCCGGCCTTAAGCAATCCTCCTGCCTTGGCCTCCCAAATTGCTGGGATTACAGGTGTGAGCCACCGTGCCCAGCCCTATACCCTACTCTGTGCTGATGCTTGCTTGTGGGCTTAAATAGCCTGCCACAGTGTCCGGAAACTGTCACCAGTCAGCCCTTTGTTCACTTGCTGGGCAGAGGGGCGTTACACCTGAGGGAATTTTCCAGATTATACCCACGGTGGCTGTTTGGAGAGTTCTCACTTCAAACATCTCAGGGCTCATCACAGAGCTTTCCATGCATGTTCCCAGGCAAGTCTCTTGTGGTCAGGGAAGTCAAGTAAGATTATCCCCGCAGAAGGGAAAAAGAAGGCTCAGAGAAGACAACTAGCTTGTCCCCAAGTTGTGGAGCATGAGGGTGCTAGGGTAGGGATGAAAAAGCGGGTGATGGGAAGCCCAGGTTCTCCCTGCTGGATGCCTGGTTTTCAAACTGTTTTCTGCAGAGCTTCTGTTCATATTGGGGGTCCTGGAAAGTATGATTCTAACTATCTAAATATATATATTTAGGCCAGGCACAGTGGCTCATGCTGGTAATCCCAGCACTTTGGGAGGTCCAGGTGGGAGGACTGCTCGAGCCCAGGAGTTTGAGACCAGCCTGGCAACATAGTGAGACCCCATCTACAAAAGTAACCTTCTGCCGGGTGCGGTGGCTCACACCTGTAATGCCAGCACTTTGGGAGGCTGAGGCAGGCAGATCACCTGAGGTCAGGAGTTTGAGACCAGCCTGGCCAACATGGTGAAACCCCATCTCTACTAAAAATACAAAAATTAGCCTGGCGTGGTGGCACACCTGTAATCACAACTACTCGGGAGTGTGAGGCAGGAGAATCGCTTGAACCTGGGAAGAGGAGGTTGCAGTAGCTGAGATCGGCACAGCAGTCTGGGTAACAGAGTGAGACTTGGTCTCAGAAAAAAAAAAAAAAAATCTTCTTTAATTAAAAAAAAAAAAATAGCTGGGCATGGCCATGGTGGCACATGCCTGTAGTCCCAGCTACCCAGGAGACTGAGGCAAGAGGATCCCTTGAGCCCAGAAATTGGAGGAGACAGTGAGCTATGATTGTGCCACTGCACTCCATCCTGGGTGACAAAGCAAGACTCCATCTCAAAAAAATATATTTAATTTGTGTGTATATTTGGACTTCTGGTGTGAGCAATATAGTAGTAAATTCGATAGCCTGAAAACCATCCTACTCTAAACGTCTTGGTTACAAAACACCAACCACATCCTGTTTTTTGTTTTAATTCCAGAGTCGGGGTCTTGGTCTGTTACCCAGGCTGGTCTCCAACTTTTTTTTTTTTTTTGAGACGGAGTCTCGCTCTGTTGCCCAGGCTGGAGTGCAGTGGCGTGAACTCGGCTCACTGCAAGCTCTGCCTCCCGGGTTCACGCCATTCTCCTGCCTCAGCCTCCAGAGTAGCTGGGATTACAGGCGCCTGCCACCACGCCCGGCTAATTTTTGTATTTTTAGTGGAGACGGGGTTTCACCATGTTGGCCAGGCTGGTCTCAAACTCCTGACCTTGTGATCCACCCGCCTCAGCCTCCCAAAGTGTTGGGATCACAAGCATGAGCCACTGTGCCCCGCCGGTCTCAAACTTCTAATTTCAAACAGTCCTCCCACCTCAGCTTCCCAAAGTGCTGAGATAACAAGCACGTGCCACTTATTTCTTAATTTAAAATAATGCAGCTGGGAGTAGAGGCTCAGGGCTATAATCCCAGCTCTCCTGGAGGCTGAGGTAGGAGGATTGCTTGAGCCCAGGAATTCTAGGCTCCAGTGAGCCATGATCGAACCACTGCACTCCAGCCTGGGCAATAGAATGAGACCTCCATCTCAAAAAAATTAAGAGGCTGGGCATGGTGGCTCACGCTCATAATCCCAATACTTTGGGAGGCCAAGGCGAGCAGATCATTAGAGGTCAGCGTTTGAGACCAGCCTGGCCAACATGGTGAAACCCTGTCTCTACTAAAAATACAAAAATTAGCTAGGCGTGGTGGTGCACACCTGTAGTCCCAGCTACTTGGGAGGCTGAGGCAGGAGAATCACTTGAATATGGGAGGCGAAGGTTGCAGTGAGCCAAGATCGCACCACTGTACTACAGCCTGGGCAACGGAGCGAGACTCTGTCTCAAAAAAAAAACACAAACAAAAAACAAACAAAAAAAACTAAAGTAGGGATTGAAATGGTGACATCAACTAAAATGAGGCTATCCAAGCTATCCCCTCAGTGAAACAAATGCTTGAGAAAGAAGATTTTTAGGCATAGAAAGATAAGAAAGAAATTTGCCTGTCTCAACCTGAGCTGGTGGAGTTTGTTTTTTAAAAAAATCCCTCCCATAAAAGGCTGGGCACGGTGGCTCATGCCTGTAATCCCAGCACTTTGGGAGGCCGAGGCAGGTGGATCACTTGAGGTCAGGAGTTCGAGACCAGCCTGGCCAACATGGTGAAACCCCATCTCTACTAAAAATACAAAAATGAGCCAGGCATGGTGGTAGGAGCCTGTAATCCCAGCTACTCAAGAGGCTGAGACAGGAGAATCGTTTGAACCCGGGAGGCGGAGGCTGCAGTGAACTGAGATCACACCACTGTACTCCAGCCTGAGCGACAGGGTGAGACACCATTTAAAAAAAAAAACTCTCCCATATTAAAAAAGAAAAAAATTTATCCTGCGGATTTGTTACCGTGGGCCAGTGCTCACATGTTTCAGATTCAAATGAACTCCACCCTTTTCATCCTAAAACTCAGAAATCGACATAAATATTGATCCTGGACTAATGATATCTGTGTGGGGCTCCCACTGATAAAGCCCTGTTGATGTGGACAGAAGGAAGCAGGCATGACGAAAACTCGGGAGGTACACTAACAGCAGAATAAAGACCCAAGAACAATCTCATAGAGACAATGAACTGATCAAAGAAGTCAAAAACACAAGAGCGAGAACTAACACTAGGAAAGAAGAATGGGTTTGGCCGATTCTTCTTTACAGAAGAAGGCTCATGCCTGTAATGTCAGCATTTTGGGATGCCAAGGCAGGAGGATTGCTTGAGTTCAGGAGTTCAACATCAACCTGGGCAACATGGTGAAACCCCGTCTCTACAAAAAATACAGAAATTAGCTGGGCATAATGGCACATGCCTGTAGTCTCAGCTACTTGGGTGGCTGAGGCAGGAGAATCGCTTGAACCTGGGAGGCAGAGGTTGCAGTGAGCTGAGATGGCACCACTGCACTCCAGCCTGGGCAACAGAGTGAGACCCCATCCCAAGGAAGAAAAAAAGAAAAGAAAAAAGAATAGATTTGAGAAAAATCAAATGGAACTTCTAGAAATGAATAATATAGTAATTGAAATTAAACATTTGAGTGCATGGTTAAACACCACATTGACCATAGCCGAAGAGAGATTTAGTATACTAGAAGACAGATATGAGATGATTTCCCTACAAGGAAGTACAGAATTTAAAAAAAAAAGTACCCATGACAGAGAGTATGGTAGATTGCATGCAAAAATGGCCAAAATTCCACTCTGATCCCAGAGTTTGTTTGTTTATTTATTTATTTGAGATGGAGTCTTGCTCTGTTACTTAGGCTGGAGTGCAGTGGTGCAATCTTGGCTCACTGCAACCTCCAACTCTCAGGTTCAAGCAATTCTCCTGCCTCAGCCTCCTGAGTAGCTGGGATTACAGGCGCCCGCCACCACACCTGGCTAATTTTTGTATATTTAGTAGACATGGTATTTCGCCATGTTGGCCAGGTTGGTCTCAAACTCCTGACCTCAGGTGATCCACCCACCTTGGCCTCCCAAAGTGCTGGGATTATAGTCTTGAGCCACCGTGCCCAGCCTGATCCCAGAGTTTATGATCTAAGCCACTGTCACATATAGGCCACCAATACAAAGGTGTAATAAATGTCACTTTCTTATTTTATAAAATTCAGTTTTCCACCATGTGATTTTAATGCTTCTAACATCTAGAAATAGAGTCTTCTCCTCCACCACTTTGCAACTTGTTTGACCAATAAAAGTGACAGAAGTAAAGCTGAGCATGACGACTCACGTCTGTAATCCCAGCACTTTGGGAGGCTGAGGCAGGAGGATCACTTGAGGCCAGGAGTTTGAGACCAGCCTGGGCAACATGGCAAAACCTCTCTTTACAAAAAATACAAAAATTAGCTGGGCATGCTGGTGTGTGCCTGTAGTCCCAGCTACTCAAGAGGCTGAGGTGGGAGAATCACCTGAGCCCAGGGGTTCGATGCTGCAGTGAGCCGTGATCACACCAGTGCACTCCAGCCTGAGCAATAGAGCAAGACCTTGTCTAAAAAAATAATTAATTAATTAATTAATTTAAATAAAAAGATTAGCTAGATGTGGCAACACATACCTGTGGTCCCAGCAGCAGGGGATGCTGAGGCAGGAGGACCTCTTGAACCCAGGAGGTTTAGGCTGCAGTGAGCTGTGTTCAATTTACTATACTCCAGCCTGGGTGACAGAGTGAGATCCTGTCTCAAGAAAAGGAAAAAAAGAACAAAGAACAACAACAACAAAAAAAACAGAAGTGATGGTTTCTGAGCCTTGGCTGCAAGAGGCTTTGCACAACTCTGCTCATTCTCTTGAAACCCTTAGTGAGTACGTTCAGACAAGCCCGCTGGAGGATGAGAGACTATGTGAAGCAAAGAAAATTCCAACTGAGGCCAACCTAGACCAGCCAGCTCCCAGCTGACCTGGAAACTGCCTGTGTATGCATGAGTGACCCCAGCCAACCAGCCAAGAACAGAAGAACCGCCCCACTGAGTCTAGCCCAAACCAATGATCCACAGAATCATGAGATAAATAAACAGTTGTTATTTTAAGCTTGTAAATGTTGGATGATTTGTTACAGAGCAAAAGCTTGCTGATACAGAGAGAATAAAAGACATGAATAGAATGAGAAATTCCAACATACATCTACAAGGAGTTCTATAGAAGGGAGAAGAGGCAAATGGTGGAGAGGACATATCCAAAGAGATGATGTCTATGAAGTCGCAGCTTCTGTGAAAAATATCAGTCCTCAGTTTCAAAAAGTACTGGTTCTAGGTGAGATAAATATAAATAAATCCACACCTAGACACATCACTATGAAACTGTCAAACATCATAAAGATCTAAAAGGCAATCAGAAAGAAAAGACAGACTAGGCACAGTGGCTCACACCTGTAATGACAGCACTTTGAGAGGCCAAGGTTGGCAGATCACCAGAGGTTGGGAGTTCAAGATCAGCCTGACCAACATGGAGAAACCCCGTCTCTACTAAAAATACAAAATTAGCTGGGTGTGGTGGTGCATGCCTGTAATCCCAGCTACTCAGGAGGCTGAGGCAGGAGAATCACTTGAACCCAGGAAGTGGAGGTTGCAGTGAGCCAAGATCGTGTCACTGCACTCCAACCTGGAGACAGAGCAAGACTCCCTCTCAAAAAAAAAAAAAAAAAAAAAAAAGAAAGAAAGAAAAGAAAAGAAAAAGAAAAGACTGGCCAGGTACAGTGGCTCATGCCTGTAATTCCAGCACTTTGGGAGGCTAAGGTGGAAGGATCACTTGAGGTCAGGCATTTGAGACCAACCTGGCCAACATAGCAAGACCCCGTCTCTATTTTTAAAAAGAAAAGAAAGATTGCCTTCAAAGAAATGACAGTTATTCTGCCAGTAGATTCATCAATAGCAACATTAGAAGTCAAAAGACTGTCGGCCAGGTGTGGTGGCTCATGCCTGGAATCCCAGCACTTTGGGAGGCCGAGGCGGGCAGATCACCTGAGGTCGGGAGTTCGAGACCAGCCTGACCAACATGGAGAAAGCCCATCTCTACTAAAAATGCAAAATTAGCCAGGCATGGTGGCGCATGCCTGTAATCCCAGCTACTCGGGAGACTGAGGCAGGAGAATCGCTTGAACCCAGGAGGCAGAGGTTGTGGTGAGCTGAGATCTCGCCATTGCACTCTAGCCTGGGCAACAAGAGTGAAACTCTGTCTTAAAAAAAAAAAAGGAGTCAGAGACTGTCTTATAAATAAAATGTGGAATACTATTCAGCCTTTAAAAATAAGGAAATCTGGCAGGGTGCAGTGGCTCATGCCTGTAATCCCAGCACTCTGGGAGGCCGAGGCAGGTGGATCACCTGAGGTCAGGAGTTCGAGACCAGTCTGGCCAATATGGTGAAACCCTGTCTCCACTAAAAATACAAAAATTAGCTGGGTGTAGTGGTGCATGCCTGTAATTCCAGCTACTCAGAAAGCTGAGTCAGGAGAATCACTTGAAGCCAGGAGGCAGAGGTTACAGTGAACCAAGATTGGGCCATTGCACTCCAGCCTGGGTGACAAGAGCAAGACTCGTCTCAAAAAAATAAATAAATAAAAATAAAGTAAATAAAAGGAAACCCTATCATTTGTGACTACCTGGAGGATATTATATTAAGTGAAATAACGAAGCACAGAAAAGTAAATACCACATGATCTCCCTTATATGTGAAATTTTAAAAAGCAGAACTCATAGAAACAGAGTAGAATGGTAGTTACCACAGGCTGTGGGAAAGGACTGGGGAGATGTTGGTCAAAGGATACAAAATTTCAACTAGACAGAAGGAATAAGTGCAATAAATCTATTGTTCAACATAATGACTATTTTATTTTATTTTGAGACAGAGTCTCGCTCTACTGCCCAGGCTGGAGTGCAGTGGCAGAATCATAGCTCATGGCAGCCTCCACCTCCCAGGCTCAAGCAATCCTCCTGCCTCAGCCTCCCAAGCAGCTGGGACTACAGTCACACTCTACCACACCCAACTTTCTTTCTTTTTTTTTTTTTTACTTTTTGTAGAGATGAGAGTCTCACTATGTTGCCCAGGCTGGTCTCGAACTCCTGGGCTCAAGCATTCCTCCCTACTCAGTCTTCCAAAGTGCCAGGATTACAGATATGAGCCACAACACTCAGCTGTGACTTTAGTTAATAACAATGTATTGGATACTTGAAACTTGCTAAGAGCGTACGTTTTAAGTATTACCACAAGAAAATGATATGCGAGGCAAAGGATTTGTTATTAACTTCATTTAGATAGTCCACAATGTATGTATATTTCAAATCATGTTGTACACTATAAATATAGACAATTTTATTTGTCAATTACAAATAAATGAATAGCCAGTGGCATGCACCTACAGTCCCAGCTACATGGGAGGCTGAGGCAAAAAGATTCCTTGGCCCCAGGAGTTTGAGGCTGGAGGGCACAGTGGATGCACCTGTAAATGGCCACAGTAGTCTAGCCTGGGCAACATAGCAAGACCCTGTCTCAAAAGACAAAACCCAGGGCAAGGGTTGGACAGGGCACTTGAATCTCTCAAGTCACCCACTTGGCCCTCTTCCAAGTGTACTTCCTTTCATTCCTTCTCTAAAACTTTAAAAAAACTTGGCCAGGCGCGGTGGCTCACGCCTGTAATCCCAGCTCTTTGGGAGGCCGAGGCGGATGGATCACCTGAGGTCGAGAGTTCAAGACCAGCCTGGCCAAGATTGTGAAACCCCATCTCTACTAAAAATACAAAAAATTAGCCGGGTGTGGTGGCAGCTGCCTGTAATTCCAGCTACTCGGGAGGCTGAGGCAGAGAACTGCTTGAACCCGGGAGGCAGAGGTTGCAGTGAGCCAAGATTGTGCCACTGGACTCCAGCCTGGGAACCAGAGCAAGACTTGTCTCAAAAAAAAAAAAAAATTCTTTTTTAAAAATAAAGACTATCTTGAAGAATTATCTTTAAAGTGCTAAGAGAAAATAAGAATGAACTTAGAATTATTTATTTAACTAAATTATTACTGAACAGCAAAGGTAAAAATTAGATTAAGGCCAGGCATGGTAGCTCACACCTGTAATCCCAGCACTTTGGGAGGCCGAGGTGGGCAGATCACTAGAGGCCAGGAATTCGAGACCAGCCTGGCAAACAAGGCGAAACCCCATCTCTACTAAAAATACGAAAATTAGCCAGGCATGGTGGTGGGTGCCTGTAGTCCCAGCTACTTGGGAGGCTGAGGCAGGAGAATTGCTTGAACCTGGGAGGTAGAGGTTGCAGTGACCTAAGATCATGCCACTGCACTCCAGCCTGGGCGACAGAGTGGGACTCTGTCTCAAATAATAGTGATAATAATAATAAAGTTACTATCTTGAGTCATTTTCTTCACTCAATACAGCTTTCCTCCCGCTCATCTCCTTTGCACTGTTATTGGCAAATATATTACATTTCCATATGTCATAGGCCCAACAATACATACTATACAGATGTATACTTTTGCTTTTTAAAACAGTTAAGAGAAGAAAGAAGAAGGAATATGACTTTATTTTTATTTTTTTCATTTTTTTTGAGACGGACTTTTGTTTTGTTTCCCAGGCTGGAGTGCAATGGCATGGTCTTGGCTTACCGCAACCTCTGCCTCCCAGGTGCAAGTGAATCTCCTGCCTCAGCCTCCCAAATAGCTGGGATTACAGGCACATGCCACCACACCCAGCTAATTTTTTTGTATTTTTAGTAGACACAGGGTTTCACCATGTTGGCCAGGCTGATCTCGAACTCCTGACCTCAAGTGATCTGCCTGCCTTGGCCTCCCAAAATGCTGGGATTACAGGCATGAGCCACTGCACCCAGCCAAATATGACTTTATACTGTCTTTTATAGTTATATAATTGTCTTTATTGATTTTGTTTGTTTGTTTTTTATGTGATTTACTGTCTGGGGTCACTTGCTTTCAGCCTGAAGAACTTTCTTTAGTATTTCTTATAAGGAAGGCCAGCAAACAACTAATTATCCCAGTTTTTTGTTTATTTGGGAATGTCTTTATTTTGCTTTCATTTTCCAACAATAGCTTTGCTGGATATAGGATTCTTGATTGACAGATTTTTTTTTTTTTCCCTAGAGCATTTTGAATATTTTTTATCTATCTCAGTGCCTTTTGGCCTTCATTCTTTTTGTTTATTTGTTTGTTTGTTTGTGACAGAGTCTCACTCTGTCACCCAGGCCTGAGTACAGTGGCATAATCATGGCTCACTGCAGCCTAGAACTTCTGGGTTCAAGCAATCCTCCGCCTCAGCCTCTTGAGTAGCTAGAACTACAGACATGTGCTACCAGCCAATTTTTTTATTTTTCTTTTGTAGATATACAATCTTGCTATGTTGACCAAGCTGATTTTGAACTTCTGGCCTCAAGCAATCCTCCCACCTCAGCCTCCCAAAGTGCTGAGATTATAGGCATGAGCCACGATACCTGGCCTAGCTGTCATTCCTGAGGTTCCCTTATAAGTGATGAGTTGTTTTCCTCTTCCTGTTTTCAAGATTTTCTCTTTGGCTTTGGCTTTCAATATTTTCACTACGACATGCCTATTTGTGGATCTCTTTATCCTATTTGGAGTTTGTTGAGCTTCCTAAAGACGTAAATTAATGTTTTTCAATAGATTTTGGTGGTTTTCAGCCATTCTTGCTTTAAATATTTTGTTTTGTTCCTTCCTCCCTCTCCTCTCTTTCTGGTACTGCCATTGTGTTCAATGATGTCCCACATTTCTCTGAGGCTTTGTTCATTTCTCTTCACACTTTTAAAAAATCTCTGTTCTTCAGACTGCACAATCTTTATTAAGCTATCTTCAAGTTTACTAATTGTTTCTTCTGCCAGTTTAAATCTACTGCTGTACTTCTAGTGTATTTTTCAGTTTAGTTGTTGTATTTCCAATTCTAGTATTTCCATTTTTTTTTTATAATTTCTATCTCATTATTGATATTCTGTACTTGATGCAACTTTGTCATCATACGTTCCCTTAATTCTTTAATCATGGTTTTCTTTAGTTCTTGTTATAAATAAAGTTTCGGTGCTGCAAAAGAAACAGCACTCAAATATAAAATTTTCTTTTTAATTCTTAGCAAGGCAATGTACTTCTATAGAAGGGTGCACCCTTACAGATGGAGCAATGGTAAGTGCACACTTGGACAAGGGAGGGGAAGGGGTTCTTACCCCTTACGCACGTGGCCCCTGCTGCTGTGTCATTCCCCTATTGGCTAGGGTTAGACCACACAGACTAAACTAATTCCGATTGGCTAATTTAAAGAGAGTGACGGCGTGAGTGGTTTGGCGGGAAAAATTGTTATGGCAGAGCAGGAAATCGGAATGAGTCAGGGTGGAGAATGAGCAGGTAATCGGAATGATTCAGGGTGGAGCAGGTAATCAGAATGAGTCAGGGTGGAGCAGGTAATCGGAAAAGGTTGCTTTACAAGGAATTTAAGTTTAAAAGTAGAAAGCAAAGAATTGAACATACTGACATATTGATTCTTTTTTTTTTTTTTTTTTGAGACGGAGTCTCCGTCTGTCCCCCAGGCTGGAGTGCAGTGGCGCAATCTCTGCTCACTGCAAGCTCCGCCTCCCAGGTTCACGCCATTCTCCTGCCTCAGCCTCCCGAGTAGCTGGGACTACAGGCGCCTGCCACAGCGCCCTGCTAATTTTTTGTATTTTTAGTAGAGACGGGGTTTCACTGTGTTAGCCAGGATGGGTCATATTGATTCTTTGAAGAGAAATTTAGAACTCACATCTGACAGTTCTTTTAACACATTTTTAACAGCTTTTTTGAGGTCTTTGTTAAATCTGACATCTGGTCACTCTCACAGGCAGTTTCTGTTACCTGCTTTTTTCCTGGTGTATGGGTCATACTCATCTGTTTTTTTGCATGTCTCATATATTTTTGTTGGAAACTAAACACTTTAGATAATATAGTGTAGCAACACAGTACTGATCATCCACTTCCAGGGGTTATTTTTGTTACTTGCTTATTTGTTTAATGACTGGATGGATTTTTTTTCCTTTTGAGACAGGGTCTCACTCTGTTACCCAGGCTTGAGTGCAGTGGTGCAATCATAGCTCACGTCAGCCTCAACCTCCCTGGCTCAAGTGATCCTCCCAAGTCAGCCTCCCAAGTAGCTGGAACCATAGGCATGCACCACCACACCCGGATAACCTTTTTTCTTTCCTTTTTTTTTTTTTTTCTATAGAGACAGGGTCTCTCTGTGTTGCCCAGGTGAGTTTAAGCAGATCCTCCGCCTCAGCCTCCCAAAGTGCTGGGATTACAGGCATGAACAACCACAGCTGGTCTGGATGGATTATTTTAGCATAGTCTATTCCACCCTCTTCCTCTCCTAAGCGTGTGGCCTCTGATGTTGCTTCTTAGGGGATGCAGCCTTGGATATGCCCCAGTCGCCCTGAGATGACAGTGGTCTGGGAAGGTCTCTATTTGACCATCTTTTCCCCTGACCACACCCAGTTGTTAAGCTCTACTAATTGTTAGTTGATTGCTCTATTGTTCTCTCTGTCTCTCTCTCTTTCTCTCTCTCTTTTTTTTAAATAAAACCTATACCTGATAGAGCTCTATTGTTCTCAACATTCCCCTGGGACATAAATTGTCCCAATCAGACTAATCCAATAAAATTCAGGCTCATTTTTAAAGAAATAGGTCCCAAGGTCAGTGTTTGAGATTTGTTCTGACCCCAGAAGGACACCTCTCAGTGGTCTCCTTCCCTGGCTCTTTCCAGAAAACTAGCCAGCCTAAAGTTTAGCCTACCTCTCCAATGAATCTACCAATCTCTTTCCAATTATCTTTCACCACAACCTCTACTGTTTTTGAGAGCACCCTTAGGCTTCAACCTTTCTACATTCAGTTGCCAATGAAGTCAGTTCCTTTGGGAAGAGACTTGGAAATCTCTGTGCTACAGCCCACCTCACTTTCTGGGCAAAATCTCTGTGCCATTGCTGTATAGCTGGGGGATGGGACAATCTATGCTTCTCTCTGAATGACACTCCTGCTTTAGGGGCTGAGCACTCAGTGGAGGAGAAGTAGCCTCAGGTCTTTTTGGCTTGCTTCTCCCACCATAGAAACTCTGTCTTTTTTTTTTTTTTTTTTTTTTTGAGACGGAGTCTTGCTCTGTCGCCTAGGCTGGAGTGCAGTGGCATGATCTTGGCTCACTGCAACCTCCGTTTCCTGGTTTCAAGCGATTCTCCTGCCTCAGCCTCCCAAGTAGCTGGGACTACAGGCGTCCGCCACCACACCTGGCTAATTTTTGTATTTTTAGTACAGAGAGGTTTCACCACATTGACTAGGCTGGTCTCGAACTCCCGACCTCAGGTGATCCGCCCGCCTCAGCCTCCCAAAGTGATGAGATTACAGGCGTGAGCCACCGCACCCAGCCAAGTGAATTCTTACAAGCCAGAACAAAGAGGCTGAGGACCCCAATAGCCTCAGTGGTGCCATGCCCACAGCAGAGTAGGGGCTGCGTGGAAGGTGGGAGACCTCACCTCTTGGGCATGAAACTGCCTTTGCAAAATTATGACTGAGACAGTGAAAGAGATCTAACTTAATTGACTCCATCTTGCTTCTAACCTCCAAGCTGTCCTTGTTCATTCCTGGGCATAGGCTGAACTAACTTTGGGAGAAACTTAGTTTATAGTTTATAGTTTAAAACAAAGACAGTAACAGCCCTTTCCCAAGGCAGACCTCCTTCTTGTCTGAGGACTAGATTGCCTTTATAGGACTAACATTAGCTATAAGATGAGAAATTATGGTTTAGGAGTCATGCAGCTGGAGGCTACAAGATTCTGACCCCTCTCTAAACTGCTTCTAAGATCAGTGCTTGAGATATTCTGCAGACCCTGCACTTGATGGAGCAGCTGGTACCATCCAGTTCGATAAACTGGCTCATCTAATCTTGTGGCCTCCACTCAGGAACACACTCAGTGCAAGAAGACAGCTCCAACTCTCCATGATTTCATCCCTGACCAATCAGCACTCCTGGCTCACTGGCTTCCCCCTACCCACCAGGTTGTCCTTAAAAACTCTGCTCCCTGAATGCTTGGGGAGACAGATTTGAGTAATTAATACAACTCCAGTCTCCCACACAGCTGGCTCTGCATGAATTACTCTTTCTCCATTGCAATTCCCCTGTCTCAGTAAATTGGCTCTGTCTGCAGTGGGCAAGGTGAACCCCTTGGGCGGTTACAGGCATACTTGCCCAGAACAATGTTTCACCAACCAGTAGCTGGGGACAAGGTGAGAAATTCTGATTTCCTGCCCCTCCTGGGAGGAAATCTTTCCTACTGGGAGCAGGAGGGAGGGGACCTTTAGTCTGGAATGGAATTTCCATCTATTTGAGCTCAGGGGGTGGGGAGTGGGTCTTAATTTCAATACCACAGACTCTCACTGTTCTCATTAAATTTGAGTAGATTTGTTCAATAAATGTTTATTCATCTTTTGAAATGCCTTTAGGACCATTTCCAAAGGGTGTTTGAGTGCTGTGGTGAGCTTTCCACCCCCGGTGGACAAGAAGCATGAGGAAGAACTATTTCTTTGCTGTGTTAAGCTCCTTAGAGAGTTTTCGATACGACAGCAAATCTAGCTCAGTGCTTCTCAAACTTGAGCATTCATTAGAAACATCGAGAAGCCTTGTGAAAATTGGGCCCTACTCCCAGAGTTTTTGATTTGGCAGATCTGGGTTGGTGTCTAAGAATTCACATTTCTGGTCTTATTCTTTTTTGGTGGGAGGGACAGAGTCTTGCTTTGTTGCCCAGGCTGGAGTGCAATGGCATGATCTCAGCTCACTGCAACCTCCGCCTCCCAGGTTCAAGCGAGTCTCCTGCCTCAGCCTCCCAAGTAGCTGGGATTACAGGCACCCACCACCATGCCCAGCTAATTTTTGTATTTTTAGTAGAGATGGGGTTTTGCCATGTTGGCCAGGCTGGTCTCAAACTCGTGACCTCAAGTGATCTGCCCGCCTCGGCCTGCCAAAGTGCTGGAATTACAGGCATGAGCCACTGTGCCCGGCCAGAATTCACATTTCTAACAAGTTCCCAAGGGAAGTCCATGCTGGGGGTCAAGGGATCACACTTTGAGAACCACTGCTCCAGCCCATCCTCTCTGATACTGGGGGATAAATAATAGTACAATAGTGTTTATTTCATAAAACAGTTACAAGTTATTGCATTAAGATCTGAAAAGCATTTAGAATAGTGTCTGGCACACAGGCAGTCTTAGTATTGTTAATATGTCCCAAGATTTTCTTAATGTAAAGATTCGCTCTGGTTTTTCAGATTTAATACTATTTGCCCTTTTACTGGAAGAGCCCAGATGACTAGATTTTCCAGCATTTTCAGCTGTCTCTTATAAATTTTTTTTTCTTCTTTTTCTTTTTAAGAGACCGGGTCTCCTTCTATTACCCAGGCTGGAGTGCAGTGGTGCACTCAAAGCTCACTGCAGCCTCAACCTCCTGGGCTCAAGCGGTCCTCCTGCCTCAGCCTCCCAAGTAGCTGGGACCACAAGCATGCACCACCACACCTGGCTAATTTTGTGGGGGGTGGGGGCCTGTGTCTGTGTGTGTGTGTGTAGAGACAGGGTCTCACTATGATGCCCAAATTGGTCTCAAACTCCTGGACTCAAGTGATCCTCCCACCTTAGTCTCCCAAAGTGCTGGGATTACAGATGGGAGCCACCACACCTAACCTTTCTTTTATTACTTTTTGATCCACTTATAGCTCAGACCAATTGCCGAGGACAGTCAGTCATCGGGACAGGACTGTTAACTGGACACCACACTCTTACGTGCTTTTTTTTTTTTTTTGAGATGGAGTCTCGCTGTGTCGCCCAGGCTGGAGTGCAGAGGCGCGATCTTGGCTCACTAGAAGCTCTGCCTCCCGGGTTCATGCCATTCTCCTGCCTCAGCCTCCCGAGTAGCTGGGACCACAGGCGCCCACCACCACGCCCGGCTAATTTTTTTGTATTTTTAGTAGAGATGGGATTTCACCATGTTAGCCAGGATGGTCTTGATCTCCTGACCTTGTGATCCACTCATCTTGGCCTCCCAAAGTGCTGGGATTACAGGCATGAGCCACTGCGCCCGGCCTCTTACCTGCTTTTCTAAGTCAGCATGCTGGACCCCGCAGAGCTGAAAGGAGCTCTGTCCTGTTTGCATACAGACACAGGGGCCTTGCGACTATAGATCCCTCTCTTCCCATTGGGGCTGGACTAGGGGTTTTGCTTCTTGGGGAACCGACAGACCTAAGTCACGTTCCCAACATGATGCTAACGGGAAGCAAGCAGAAGGTAAACAACTGTCAAATGTCTACTTGTGAACAGATTGTATAAACAGAAATATAAAAACTGAGCCACGTCAGGCAGAAGGAGATATCTGTGTTCTCTGCTGAATCCCAAGCCCTTCTTCCAGTTGCATAAGCGTTTGGGAGGTTGTCAATTGTGGTCCCAAGGGAAACAATCTGGGGAGAAGGTCAGGGCGGGTCCTTTTGGTTTTTTTGTTTTTTGTTTTTTGAGACAGAGTCTCACTCTGTCACCCAGGCTGGAGTGCAGTGGCACTATCTCAGCTCACTGCAACCTCAGCCTCCTGGGTTCAAGTGATTCTGCAGCCTCAGCCTCCCAAGCAGCTGGGATTACAGGTGCACGCCACCACGCCCAGCTAATTTTTGTATTTTTAGTAGAGATGGGGTTTCACTATGTTGGCCAGGCTGGTCTTGAACTCTTGACCTCAGGTGATCCATCCTCCTCGGCCTCCCAAAGTGCTGGGATTACAGCCGTGAGACACTGTGCCCAGCATTGATGTTCTCTAGAATGTAAGTGCCAGGTGTACAGGGACCTTGCCTGTCCTGTCCCCTGCTCTACCCCCAACCCAGGAATAACGCCTTTCCCATAAGAGGTCCTCCATGAATGCCTGTAGAATGAATGAGAGAATTCCCAGTTTAGAACTGGATAAGAGGGGCCTGTCTGTGGGTTCTGTGCTCATCAAGTGTTGTTTGTGTTACCAGAAAGGGGTCCAGATCCAGAGCCCAAGAGAGGGTTTTTGGACCTTGCACAAGAAAGAATTGGAGCAAGTCCATCAAATGAAAGCAAGTTTATTAGAGAAGTAAAGGAATAAAAAAATGTGATGTGGTTTGTCTGTGTCCCCACCCATATCTCATCTTGAATTGTAACTCCCACAATTCCCACATGTGCTGGGAGGGACTCGGTGGGAGGTAGTTGACTCATGGGGGTGGGTCTTTCCCATGCTGTTATCATGATAGTGAATAAGTCTTACAAGTCTGATGGTTTTATAAAGGGGATTTTCTCTACACAAGTGCTCTCTTGCCTGCCACCATGTAAGACATGCCTTCCACCTTCCACCATGATTGTGAGGCCTCCCCAGCCACATGGAACTGTGAGTCCATTAAACTTCTTTTTCTTTATAAATTACCCAGTCTTGGGTATGTCTTTATCAGCAGTGTGAAAACAGACTAATACAGAATGGCTATTCCATAGGCAGAGCAAACCCAAGGGCTGCCGACTGGCTATTTTTATGGTTATTTCTTGATCATATGCTAAACAAGGTGTGGATTATTCATGACTTTTCCAGGACAGGGGCAGGCCATTCCCAGAAATGACGGTTCCTCCCCCTTTTAGACCATATAGTGTAATTTCTGGACATTGCCATGGCATTTGTAAACTGTCATGGGGTTGGTGGGAGTGTCTTTTGTATGCTAATATATATATGTGTGTGTGTGTATATATATATTTTGTTTTTGAGACGGAGTCTCGCTCTGTCACCCAGGCTGGAGTGCAGTGGCACGATCTCGGCTCACTACAATCTCCACCTCCTGGGTTCAAGCGATTCTTCTGCCTCAGCCTCCCGAGTAGCTGTGACTACAGACGTGCGCCACCACGCCCGGCTAATTTTTGTATTTTTGGTAGAGATGGGGTTTCACCATATTGGCCAGGCTAGTCTTGAACTCCTGACCTCGTGATCCACCTGCCTCAGCCTCCTAAAGTGCTGGGATTACAGGAGTGAGCCACTGTGCCTAGACACCATGCTAATATATTTTAATTACCATTAATGAGCAGTGAGGGTGGCCAGAGGTCACTTTAGTCGCCATCTTGGTTTTGGTGGGTTTTGGCCAGCTTCTTTATTGCATCCTGCCTCATCAGCAAAGTCTTTGGACCTGTATCTTGTGATATCGGACTTGCCGACCTCCTATCCCATCCTGTGACTTAGAATGCCTTAACCACCTGGGAATGCAGCCCAGCCAGTGTCAGCCTCATTTTACCCAGCTGCTCTTCAAGGTGGAGTCACTCTGGTTCAAACGGCTCTGACAGTTACACAAAGGAAGCTCAGAGAAGAGTAACTCCTCCGAGGTCTCCTGGGGTGTGGTGTGGCCAGAACCACCGCTGAAGTCCAATTAGATGAATTAAGTGCCTGCAGCCTCTGCCAGGACGAGAGCCTCTCCCCTCAGCGCCCAGGGCATGGTGATGTTCTGCCAGGCAGAGGCCACTGCCCTGGAAGAGGGCCGGACTCCAGGACTCCAGAGAGGGTGGAGAGGGCACCTTGCCACCCGCTGGTCGGGCCGAGGCTGGACGCCCACACCCTGGACATTATGGGAGAGAGACGCTGGAGGCAGCTGTGTGACAGTCCTGAGCTTGGACACAAAAGGAATTTGGAGTTTTCCACTGTGATCTAGACCCTGGGTTGTGGTTGGAGAGACCCCAGTTCAAATCCCAGTGTGTAAAAATAGAGATAATAATAGCTGCTGCAAAAACGTGTTGTGTGGATTGAATGAATGTGCTTATGAATGGCCCCTAGCAGGTCCTTCCCCACCGGCCCTTCCCAGACCTGACCCGGAGCCTGATCCCTAGGAAGGTTGCATCCCTGCACCCCCAGCCAGGAATGGATCCTTCAGAGAGAGGCTGGGACACGCGAGAACTGGGTGACCAGGGCAGAGTGTGATCATGCCCCAAATAGGTTGCTTTTCCACCCGGTCACTTTTTCCCACAGTTGTTGACCTAGAGACAGCTGGAAAACTGGCTGGCCCAAGGGGAAGGGATGGCAGGGAGGGCACAGAGGGACACCTTGACCCTGTCCCGCCTCCCACCTCCCAAGGCGCCAGTCTTCTGGTGGGGGCTGCATCAGAGTGGAGGTCGGGAGGGCCTGGGATACTTAAGGCAGGGACAGTGGCTCTTGGAGCTGCACGGGGATGGGGAGTTGTTTAAAATGTAGCTCTGGGGCCAGGCACGGTAGCTCATGCCTGTAATCTCAGCACTTTGGGAGGCCGAGGCGGGTGGATCACCTGAGATTGGGAGTTCAAGACCAGCCTGGCCAACATGGTGAAACCCCGTCTTTACTAAAAATACAAAAAAATTAGCCAGGCATGGTGGCACATGCCTGTAGCCCCAGCTACTCAGGAGGCTGAGGCAGGAGAATTGCTTGAACCCGGGAGGCAGAGGTTGCAGTGAGCCAAGATCATGCCATTGCACTCCAGCATGGGCAACAAGAGCAAAACTCTGTCTAAAAAAAAAAAAAAAAAATGCAGCTCTGCACCAGATGCAGTGGCTCATGCCTGTAATCCCAGCTACTCAGGAGGCTGAGGCAGGAGGATTGCTTGAGGCCAGGAGTTCAAGACCAGCCTGGGCAATATAGCAAGACTCTGTCTCTACAAAAAAATTAAAAATTAGCTAAACATGGCAGCATGTGCACCTGTGGGCCCAGCTACCGCGGAGGCTGAGGTGGGTGAATCGCTTGAGCCCAGGAGGTTGAGGCTGCAGTGAGCCATGATCACACCACTGCACTCCAGCCTGGGCAACAGAGCAAGACCCTGTCTCTTAAAAAATACAAATAAATATAAAATGATCAATTAAAAAAATAAAATGTAGCTCTGGCCCCAACCCCAGAGAGTCTATGTCTTGGGGGGCTCAAAGCAGGCCCTGGAGCCTTTATCATAAGGAGCCCCCCCCCAAATGACCCTGCTGCAGACCCCAGGCTACACTGGCAGAGGGGTCTCCTCCCAGCTCAACCCTGGTTCCAGGTCACCCTGAGCTCCTCCCTTCCCTTCCGCCTCAGTTTCACCTGCTGTCAGATCACAGAGGAGCGAATAGCGCACTCGGATGCTTTTTAGGGGCTTTCAGCTGAAGTCTCTCCGCCTCACAGTCCGCACCCGCTGCCGCCTCTGACTGTTTCTCCACCTTGACTTTGCCCAGGGATCTGTCCTGTCTCCTCTGCAGCTGGCCTGAGCCAGCCCAAGTCAGCCGTCACTACCGGGCCCCTCTTCTACAGCAGCTCAGTTTGGGAGGCAGCACCCGTCTTGGGAGACGCAGGGCAGGCAGTAAGCCTGGTGCTGGAGGAAGAGAAGGGGGAAGAAAAGGAGAAGGGGGAGGAGAAGGAGAAGGGGGAGGAGAAGGAGAAGGGGGAGGAGAAGGAGAAGGGGGAGGAGAAGGAGAAGGGGGAGGAGGAGGGGAGAGGGAGGAGGAGAAGGGGAGTGGGAGAGGGAGGAGGAGTAGGGGAAAGGGGAGGGGAAGAGTGAGGAGGAGGCGGGGGGAGGGGGAGGGGGAAGAGGAGAAGGGGGAGGAGAAGAGAGGAGAAGAAACCTGGTCCAGATGGGCAAATGGGGCTTGACCAGTGGGTGGGGCCTTGTTGGGGATGGGGTGCGGGTGCAGGGTTGGCTGGGCCATCTCTGCTCCACGCACAGCCACGTGCAGGATGCCATGTGGCTATTTTTACCCCTGCCAAGGAAATAGCCTGATTTATGTGAGGCATGGTCCCATTTGTTCGGGCCTGTGTTATAAATACACCTGGCCCCACACTCATGTTCACTTGGACAGAGAACTCAGGTCCTGGCCTGCACAGCCTCTCTCTGGCCTCCCTCCCTGCCTCACCCTGCTATGCAGCCTTGTTGAGAAGGCCTTCTGTTACAGTAGGGAGCTAGTCACACAGGAGCAGGGCAGGACCCCCACAACCAGGAATGTCAGGCAGCCACCAGGTGATGGTCAGATGGTTGAGTTTTTGTTGTTGCTTTTTGTTTTTTTGTTTTTGAGACGGAGTTTCTCTCTTGTTGCCCAGGCTGGAGTACAATGGCGCGATCTCCGCTCACAGCAACTTCCGCCTCCCGGGTTCAAGCCGTTCTCCTGCCTCAGCCTCCCAAGTAGCTGGGATTACAGGCATGTGCCATCACGCCTGGCTCATTTTGTATTTTTAGTGGAGACAGGGTTTCTCCATGTTGGTCAGGCTGGTCTCGAATTCCCGACCTCAGGTGATCCGCCTGCCTCAGCCTCCCAAAGTGCTGGGATTACAGGCATGAGCCACCACGCCCGGCCTGTTTTTTGTTTTTGAGATGGAGGCTTGCTCTGTTGCCCAGGCTGGAGTGCAATGGTGTGATCTTGGCTACTGCATTCTCTGCCTCCCAGGTTCAAGCGATTCTCCTGCCTCAGCCTCCTGAGTAGTTGGGATTACAGGCGCCCACCACCACACCCTGCTAATTTTTGTATTTTTAGTAGAGACGGAGTTTCACCATGTTGGCCAGGCTGGTCTCGAACTCCTGACCTCAGGTGATTGCCCACCTCGGCCTCCCAAAGTGCTAGGATTACAGGCGTGAGCCACCGCACCCGGCCTGTTGTTGTTTGACACAGAGTCTTGCTCTGTCGCCCAGGCTGGAGTGCAGTGGAGCCATCTCAACTCACTGCAGCCTCCGTCTCCCCAGCTCAAGTGATCCTCCCACCTCAGCCTCCTGAGTAGCTGGGACTACAGCCTCCACCACCACACCCAGCTTATTTATTTATTTATTTATTTATTTAGTATTTTTAGTAGAGCTGGGGTTTCACCATGTTAGCCAGGCTGGTCTCAAACTCCTGACTTCAGGTAATCCACCCACCTCAGCCTCCTAAAGTGCTGGGATTACAGGCATGAGCCACCTCACCCAGCAGTCAGGTGGTTGGTAACTGTCTCTCTAAAATAATAATTGGTTGCAACCAACACCAGGGAAAGGCAGTTTCCCAATAGATAGAAAGCACCTGGAACTGGTGATCAGCAGCTTCCCGATAAGATCTCAGGAGGTGGGCGAGTGGGCTCAAGCATGTGCACTAAGAGGCAACATGGTGGAGTTTAACTGGCATATGACCTGGGAGCATTTGACTGGTAAAGGAAGACTGCCTCAAGTGAGCATGCGCACTTCAGTAAACACGCTGCGCATGCGGCCCCTCCCGAGCGCTAGCAGGCCACTGCGCATGCGGACAGACCACCCCAAGGGAAGAATCGGGGAAAGTTAACGCAAGCCCCGGAAGGATGCCAACGTATCAAACCCCAAGTCCAAGGTCAAACAGTGCACTTGACTCTCTCAAGTCACCTGTTTGACCCTCTTCCAAGTGTACTTTACCTCCTTTCCTTACTGCCCTAAAACCTTTTGTTTGGTTGGTTGGTTTTGTTTTTGTTTTGAGATGGAGTCTTGCTCTGTTGCCCAGGCTGGAGTGCAGTGGTGTGATCTCGGCTCACTGCAACCTCCACCTCCCGGGTTCAAGCAATTCTCCCACCTCAGCCTCCCCAGTAGCTGGGATTATAGGCGTGTGCCACTATGCCTGGCTAATTTTTGTATTTTTAGTAGAGACAGGGTTTGGCCATGTTGGCCAGGCTGGTCTCAAACTCCTGACCTCAAGGGATCCACCCGCCTCGGCCTCCCAAAGTGCTGGGATTACAGGCGTGAGCTACCGTGCCCAGCACCTGCCCCAAAACTTTTTAATAAACATTCACTCCTGCTCTAAAACTTGCCTCAGTCCCTCACTCTGCCTCATGCCCCTTCGTGGAATTCTTTCTTCTGAGGAGGCAAGGATTGAGGTGAATCCATACGGATTCACCACCACTAACACTTCCCCCATATATCTCCCCACTGCTGGGCCCAGCTCACCTCAGTCCCCAAGGCCTCAGTGTGAGTGAGTTTATCAGATGCATTCACGAGTGGCAGGTGTCTGGGAGCCGATTCTGATGAGGGAAGAGAAAGAGAAGGGCTTTGAATTTGAGGTTCACACTTTCTTCAAGGAACAGGTTTAGCTGGGCATAATGGTACACCTGTAATCCCAGCACTTTGGGAGGCTGAGGCAGGAGGATCACTTGAGGCCAGGAGTTTGAGACCAGCCTGGGCAACATAGCGAGACCCCCACCTCTACCAAAAAAAAAAAAGAAAAATAAGCCAGGCACAGTGGTGTGTTCCTGTAGTCCCAGCTACTCTGGAGGCTGAGGTGGGAGGATCGCTTGAGCCCAGGAGTTTGAGGCTGCAGTGAGCTATGATAGCACCACGGCACTCCAGCCTGGGCCACAGGGTGAGACCCTGGCTCTAAAATAAATAAATAAATAAATAAATAAATAAATAAATAAATAAATAAAGTATCCCATGTGGGTTGATGTGGGTGAAATTCAGGCCAGGCTGGACAGACAAGGGCGATTTTCAGGGCAGGCAGCTACTGTCGGACATCACCCTCTCCTCTGAGGATCCCTGGTCCCTCCTCCGTGAAGTGGGGGCACAAGCAGCTGGAAACAGGTCCCCACCACTGCTCTGCCCCAGAAGGAAGGCTGGGCTGCTTCCCATTGAGCTCCCAGGGCACTCAGTTCCTTTGCTCAATTCAATGCAGCATCCAGTCCAGAGAAGTGGGTCTTCCAACTTGGCTGACCAAAGGCCGGGAAAGGTCCCTCGTAGACACTTGAAGCTTCCAGGGGCCTCAGGGTTCATTTGATTGTACCCCTCAGCCACTGCCCCAGTGAGGGTGCCTAACACACCACCCCAAAACCCAGAAGCTTAAAACAAGCATTTATCACCGGGCGAATTGGCTCATGCCTGTAATCCCAGCACTTTGGGAGGCCGAGCCGGGTGGATCACTTGAGGTCAGCAGTTTGAGACCAGCCTGGCCAATGTGGTGAAACCTCATCTCTACTAAAAATACAAAAATTACCTGGTTGTGATGGTGCACACCTGTAGTCCCAGCTACTTGGGAGGCTGAAGCAGGAGAATTGCTTGAACCTGGGAGGTGGAGGTTGCAGTGAGCTGAGATCGTGCCACACTGCACTCCAGCCTGGGCAATAGAGCGAGACTTAGTCTCAAAAAACAAACAAACAAACAAAAACAAACAAACAAACAAACAAAAACCAAGCATTTATCTCTCGCTCAAGCTTCCAGGCTTGCTCCCAGCCACGGCTGGGTCCAGGACTGTGCCACGTGCCTCTCATTCTCCCCAGGGCCAGAGGGCTAAGGAGGGGCTGGGGTGTGTGCTTTCTCTGGCTAAAGGCAGGAGCCCCGGAGGACCAGCACCAAGCACAAGCCCACTGCAAATCTCTGCTCACCTTGTCAGTTACATTCCGTTGGCCAAAGCGATTCACCTGGCCAAGCCTAACAGGAATGGGTGGGGAGGTACATTCCTCCTAGAGAGGGGAGTTTGTGGGAAAGGAGTGGTTACTGCTGAGCAATAATCTAGTCTTCTAATAATCAAACTAACTGATTTTTCCTTTTTTCTTTCTTTTTGTGTTTTCTTTTGTTTTGTTTTGTTTTGTTTTGTTTTTTGAGACAGTTTCACTCTTGTTGCGCAGGCTGGAGTGCAATGCCACAGTCTCGGCTCACTGTGAGCTCCGCCTCCCAGGTTCACGCCATTCTCCTGCCTCAGCCTCCGGAGTAGCTGGGATTACAGGTGCCCATCACCACGCCTGGCTAATTTTTTGTATTTTTAGTAGAGATGGGGTTTCACCGTGCCGGCCAGGCTGGTCTCCACCTCCTGGCCTCAGGTGATCTGCCTGCCTCGGCCTCCCAAAGTGCTGGGATTACAGACGTGAGCCACTGCACCCAGCTGAACTAACTGATTTTTCAATTGCTCCCTGCACAATGGCAGAAATTCCTGGAGATTCTCTGAAAGGGGAGGGAGAAGGAGCAGGGAGGGCTTGATGTCTCCATCAAGAGCCAGGGCACTTTTGTTTTTAAGGTGGGGCATGGGTTGGGTGCAATGGCTTACAGCTGTTATCCCAGCACTTTGGGAGGCCAAAGCAGGTGGATCACTTGAGGTCAGGAGTTCAAGACCAGCCTGGCCAACATGGCAAAACCCCATCTCTACTAAAAAAATAAAATAAAAATAAGAAAATTAGCCGGGTGTGGTGGCGGGGACCTGTAATCCCAGCTACTCAGGAGGCTACGGCAGGAGAATTGCTTGAACCCAGGAGGCAGAGGTTGCAGTGAGCCAAGATTGCACCACTGTACTCCAGCCTGGGCAACAGAGCGAGACTCAGTCTCAAAAAAAAAAAAAAAAAAAAAAAAAAGTGGGGAGCGAAGGGAAGACGCCTAATGATTCATGATTCATGACGTTTCACGATGACTGTTTTGCACTTCGAAGCCATGCCCTTCGCCTTGTCAGCCTGGAGAAGACTGCGATTTGCTACAGAGGGAACACAAAGAGAAAGAGACAATCGTGGATTTCTGACATTCAAATGTACAATTTCGCCTCCTTGATAAAGAATGGACTTAATGCCAATATCTCCCACTTTTTTTCTTTTCCTTTTTAAATTCGTTCATAAAGACAGGGTCTCGCTATGTTACCCAGGCTGGTCTCAGACTCCTGGCCTCAAGCGATCCTCCTGCCTCAGCCTCCCAAAGTGCTAGGCTTACAGGCATGAGCCACTGTGCCTGGGCCGGTATCTACCACTTTGACTCATGTCCAGGCTTCATGAACTGGAGTAGACCATAGGGTTTTCCATACAGTTTATTTATTTATTTATTTGTTTGTTTATTTAGTCACTTTGTCACCCAGGCTAGAGTGCAGTGGCGTGATCTTGGCTCACTGCAGCCTCAACCTTCCAGGCTCAGGCCAGGTGCGGTGGCTCATGCCTATAATCCCAGCACTTTGAGAGGCCAAGGTGGGAGGATCACCTAAGGTCAGGAGTTCGAGACCAGCCTGACCAACATGGAGAAACCCTGTCTCTACTAAAAATACAAAATTAGCTGGGCACGGTGGCACATGCCTGTAATCCCAGCTACTCGGGGGGCTGAAGCAGGAGAATCGCCTGAACCCGGGAGGAGGAGGTTGTGGTAAGCTGAGATCTCACCATTGCACTCCAGCCTGGGCAACAAAAGCAAAACTCCGTTTAAAAAAACAAACAAAAAACAGACAAACAAACAAAAAAAACCAAAAAAAAAAAAAACCACCAAAAACCAAAAAACAACTTTCCAGGCTCAAGAGATCCTCCTACCTCAGCCTCCCAAGTAGCTGGGACTACAGGCATGTACCTCCATGCCTGGCTAATTTTTGCTTCTTTTTTTTTTTTTTTGGTAGAGATGGGATTTCACCATATTGCCCAGGCTGGTCTCGAACTCCTGGGCTCGAGTGATCCGTCCACCTTGGCCTCCTACAGCACTGGGACTAGAGGCATGAGCCACTGTGACTTGCCTATTTATTTATTTATTTGTGTTCGGCTCGTCCAGTGAAGCAGTGGGAGTGGAGAAGGAACAAAAAAATCTGTAACTGGTTGTGATCAATTAACTGTAACCACCGCTGCACTCGGGCCAGCTCCATGTAGTTCATTATGAGGAAGGAGAGAAGAGGGGAGAACCTTCTACTTTCTAGACCCTGGGGTCTGTGGGGAGAAGAAGGCCGAGGGAGGAGAGGAAGAGATTGGATCCGGCACCCTGCTATGGGTGTCTCCATCTGGGCTGCTGCTAGAAGGGGCGGTTGTTCTTTTTTTCTTTTTTAGACGGAGTTTTTTTGCTCTGTCACCCAGGCTGGAGTGCAGTGGCATGATCTCAACTCACTGCAACCTCCGCCTCCCATGTTCAAGCGATTCTCCTGCCTCAGCCTCCCGGGTAGCTGGGACTACAGGTGCCCACCACCACGCCCGGCTAATGTTTGTATTTTTAATAGAGACGGGGTTTCACCATGTTGACGAGGCTGGTCTCGAACTCCTGACCTTAAGTGATCCACCTGCCTTGGCCTCCCAAAATGCTGGAATTACAGGCGTGAGCCACTGCACCTAGCCAGTTGTTCTCTTAAGAGGGGCAGGATTCTCTGGCCCTGCTGCCCTGGGGACCCATGGAGGAGACCCATGCAGGCTGCTGCACCATCCTGGGCTGAGAAGCATCAAAGCAGATGTGGGGCCAGCATGCTTACAGCGGGGACACCACTTCCCAACAGCCTGAAAAACTCCCATTTCACCTTAAAAACTCATCAGACCTAGCTGGGTGCGGTGGCTCACGCCTGTAATCCCAGCACTTTGGGAGGCCGAGTCAGGTGGATCACGAGGTCAGGAGTTCAAGACCAGCCTGGCCAACACGGTGAAACCCCGTCTCTACTAAAAATACAAAAATTAGCCAGGTGTGGTGGCAGGCGCCTGTAATCCCAGCTACTTGGGAGGCTGAGGCAGGAGAATTGCTTGAAACTGGAAGGCCGAGGTTGCTGTGAGCAGAGATCCAGCCACTGCACTCCAGCCTGGGCGAAAGAGCGAAACTCTGTCTCAAAACAAAAATAATTAAAAAAAAAACTCATCAGACATCTTTTCTGCAAGGCCCCCCCTCCAAAGTCTCATAGACAGAGCTAGCTGCTCCCCATTGTGGGTCCCCTACTCCATTGTCAGAGTCATTGAAAGGCCTGTCCCTCCAGCCAAGCAAACGCAGGGCAGGCAAGGGGGTCACACCCTAGGCTGTGCCAGACATGGTGTGGGGCTGTGAGAGCCCCAGGCGGAGCCTCCGCGGTCTCCTTAGGGAGCCTCTGGGAAGAGGTTCTGGACAGAGAAGACCAAGGGGCTGTGGTGGTGTCAGGGCTGGGGAGGAGAGGGAAGGGCTGCACCAGGGAAGTGCCAACTCCTCTCCCTAGAACCTTCCACCGCCCACCCCTGGGCAGACACAGTCCAGGCATCATTGCTGCAGCTGTAGGAAGGACCTGCTAGGTAAGCTCATCTCTCTGAGCACTGACTGGCAAAGGAGCCCCCTTCGTAGCTAGTGTTCCTCTGAAACAGCGATGCTATCAGAGGGCTGGCTTCAAGTCCCTGGGGCCTCACCCTTCCTGGGTACTTGCTGTTTCCCCGCCTCCTCTTTCTCTGTGTGTCCAGAGAGGAGGAACCCCTGCCTTGAGGACTGGCCCCTTGCACTGCAGGGAGAGGAGCAGGGCCCTGACACCAATGGTGGGCACCTGGTGTCTGGCCTCAGGGATCCACATGTTTTGAGAACAGATATGTCCCAACTTCAGACTGAGCCCTGCTGTTCTAAGCATATCCACATGTGGCTGGGTTGAAGTCAATATTCCAGAGAAAAAATCCATCTGTCCCTAAAATTTCGGTTTGTTTGTTTGTTTGTTTGTTTGTTTTTGAAACGGAGTCTCGCTCTGTCGCCCAGGCTGGAGCGCAGTGGCACAATCTGGGCTCACTGCAACCTCCACCTCCCGGGTTCAGGCGATTCTTCTGCCTCAGCCTCCCTGAGTAGCTGAGATTACAGGCATGCACCACCACGCCCAGCTAATTTTTGTTTTTTGGTTTTTTTTTTTGGAGACGAAGTTTTGCTTTTGTTGCCCAGGCTGGAGTGCAATGGCGTGATCTCCAGTCACCGCAACCTCTGCCTCCCGGGTTCAAGCGATTCTCCTGCTTCAGCCTCCCAAGTAGCTGGGATGACAGGCATGCGCTACCATGCCTGACTAATTTTGTATTTTTAGTAGAGACAGGGTTTCACCATGTTGGTCAGGCTGGTTGCGAACTCCCGACCTCTGGCGATCTGCCTGCCTCGGCCTCCCAAAGTGCTGGGATTACAGGTGTGAGCCACCGCACCTGGCCACCTTTTTCTTTTCTTTTCTTTTCTTTTTTTTGAGACAGAGTCTTGCTCTGTCGCCAGGCTGGAGTACAGTGGCACGATCTCGGCTCACTGCAACCTCCACCTCCCGGGTTCAAGCAATTCTCCTGCCTCAGCCTCCCGAGTAGCTGGGACTAAAGGCATGCGCCACCACACCCAACTAATTTTTGTACTTTTAGTAGAGACGGGGTTTCACCATGCTGGCCAGAATGGTCTTGATCTCTTGACCTCGTGATCCACCCGCCTTGGCCTCCTAAAGTGCTGGGATTACAGGCGTGAGCCACCGCACCCGGCCAATCTCTTTTATCTTGTTTCCAAACCAAATCATACCTGAAGACAACTTCATTCTCTTGGACGAAAGAGCACCGACCTCCAGCTGATCCTAACTCACACCTCCCACCTTCTCCATGGCTCCTGCTTAGACACCAGGACACTCAAAGCTGTGGATGCCTCGGGCCTTCCCCCATCTGCCTTTCCTGAGACTTCCAGAACCCCCAGGTCAAATTGATCACCCTTACCCCCACCCCAACATAGCCCACTGGCATCAGACATGCTTTGCTGTAGTGTACACTTCTTTTTTCTTTTTCTTTTTTTTTTTTTTGAGACAGAGCCTGGCTCTGTCGCCCAGGCTTGAGTGCAGTGGCACAATCTCATCTCACTGCCACCTCTGCCACCCAGGTTCAAGTGGTTCTCCTGCCTCAGCCTCCCGAGTAGCAGGAGGGATTACAGGCGTCCACCACCATGCTCGGCTAACTTTTTGTATTTTTAGTAGAGATGGCGTTTCACCATGTTGGTCAGGCTGGTCTCAAACTCCTGACCTCAAATGATCCACCTGCCTTGGCCTCCCAAAGTGCTGGGATTACAGGCGTGAGCCACTGTGCCCAGCCGTACACTTCTTTTAAAGAAATAAAAATGATCAGAAACCATAAATAGGCCTGGCTTGGTGGCTCATGCTTATAATCCCAGCACTTTGGGAGGCTGACGAGGGAGAATCCCTTGAGGCCAAGAGTCTGAGACCAGCCTGGGCAACATAGTGAGACCCTGTCTCTACAAAAAATAATAACGATAAACTAGCTAGGCATGATGGCACATGCCTGTAGTCCCAGCTACTCAGGCATGGAAGGAGGATCGCTTGAGCCCAGAAGTTCGAGCTGCAGTGAGCTATGACTAAACTGCTGCACTCCAGACTGGGCAACAGAGTGAGACCTCATCTCAAAAAAAAAAAAAAAAAAAAAAAATTAAAGCCTTAGTTTACAGGCATATATTATCATTGCAAAGGATTACTGCAAAAGAGAGTTCTCACTGTGACCAATCATGGGATCTTTAAAAGTTATCATTGATAAAAGATGACAGAGTGGGAGAAAAGAAAAAGGAAAGGAGGCCGGGCGCAGTGGCTTACGCCTGTAATCTCAGCACTTTTGGAGGCCGAGGTGGGCGGGTCACTTGAGGTCAGGAATTCGAGACCAGCCTGACCGACATGGTGAAACCCCCTCTCTACTAAAAATACAAAAATTAGCTGGGCGTGGTGGCCAGTACCTGTAATCCCAGCTACCTCGGAGGCTGAGGCAGGAGAATCACTTGAACCTGGGAGGCAGATGTTGCAGTGAGCCGAGATTATGCCACTGCACTCCAGCCTGGCGACAGAGCGAGACTCTGTCTCAAAAAAAAAAAAAAAAAAAAAAAATATATATATATATATATACACACACACATATATACACACATATATATATAATGAAAGAAAAGCAAAAGGAGCAGCGGGGTGGGCAGTGGGGGGGTTGGCGGGGGGTTCACCATGTTAGCCAGGCTGGTCTCGAACTCCTGACCTCAGGAGATCCACCTGCCTCGGCCTCTCAAACTGCTGGGATTACAGGCATGAGCCACCGCGCCTGGCTGAACAAGTTATTGTTGAAATAAAAATGAAAATTTCAAATCCTCAAGGAATTTGAAGATCTCTCCAAATGCATTTTCACATCCCTGTTTTGACAGCCATCCCTGGGAAATCACTCCCGCCCACACACAGCAAGACCCCAGGGTCCAGGACCACCTCATTGTGTAACGTCCAGGACAGAGCAAGCACTTGGTAAATGCTAACAGGTGATTAAGTGAAGGAAGGAAAGATCTGGAGTGCAAGCAGGGGATGAAGACACATGCAAAACGTTAGTTCAGAAGGTGCCCCTTCCCACAGTGGAGTGGAGGAATCTCCAAGGCAGGGGTCCATGGTCCCCAGCTGGTCCGTGACTTGTTAGGAATCGGGTTGTGCAGCAGGAGGTGAGTGGCAGGTGAGGGAGCATTACCGCCGGAGCTCCGTCTCTTGTCAGATCAGCGGTGGCATTAGATTCTCACGGGAGCGTGAACTCTATTGTGAACTGCGCACGTGAGGGATCTAGGTTGCATGTTCCTAATGAGAATCTAATGCCTGATGATCTGACATGGAACAGTTTCATCCCCAGACCATCTGGCTAACTCCTACCCCCAACCCCACCCCCATTCGTTGAAAAATTGTCTTTTTTGAAACTGGTCCCTGGTGTCAAAAAGGTTGGGGTGGCTGGGCGCAGTGGCTCACGCCTGTAATCCCAGCACTTTGGGAGGCTGAGGTGGGTAGATCACTTGAGGTCAGGAGTTCAAGATTAGCCTGGCCAATATGGCGAAACCCTGTCTCTACTAAAAATACAAAAATTGGCCGGGCGCGGTGGCTCACGCTTGTAATCCCAGCACTTTGGGAGGCCGAGGCAGGCGGATCACGAGGTCAGGAGATCGAGACCATCCTGGCTAACACGGTGAAGCCCTGTCTCTACTGAAAATACAAAAAATTAGCCAGGCGTCGTGGCGTGGGCCTGTAGTCCCAGCTACTCGGGAGGCTGAGGCAGGAGAATGGCGTGAACCCGGGAGGCGGAGCTTGCAGTGAGCCGAGATCGCGCCACTGCACTCCAGCCTGGGAGACAGCAAGACTCCGTCTCAAAATAAAAAATAATAATAATAATAATAAAATTAGCTGGGCGTGGTGGCACATGCCTGTAATTCCGGCTACTCAGGAGGCTGAGGCAGGAGAATCACTTGAACCTCAGAGGCAGAGGTTGCAGTTACTTGAGACTGCACCACTGCACTCCAGCCTAGGCAAGACAGCAAGACTCCATCTAAAAAAAAAAAAGAAAAAAAAATAAACTGGGGACCACTGTTCTAAGGGATAGAGGACAGGGAGGTGGAAGAAGGAAAGGGAGAAGTGTGAGGGGCATTTTGTCTGCCCTGAGCTCTCTCATACCCGCAGCCCAGGGCAGGCAGGGCTGGGTTTGGAGGGTGGAATGGTCTGGGCAGAGGTCAGTCTGAAACTTTAGCCCTGGAGGGAGCTGGAGCTAGGGCTTTATCTTGCTCTCTTTCCTTATTTTAACTTATTCTTGTCTTTATTAGTTTTATAGAGATAGGGTCTCACTATGTTGCCCAGGCTGGTCTTGAACTCCTGGGCTCAGGAAATCCTTTCACCTCGGCCTCCCAAAGTGCTGTGATTACAGGTATGAGCCACTGCACCCAGCTCTTTCCTCCTTTTAAAAACAAGAAACCTGGCCAGGCACGGTGGCTCATGCCTGTAATCTCAATACCTTGGGAAGCTGAGGCAGGCCGATCACTTGAGGCCAGGAGTTCCAGACCTGCCTGGCCAACATGGTGAAACCCTGTCTCTACTAAAAATTCAAAAATTAGCTGGGCATAGTGGCACACGCCTGTAATCACAGCTACTCGGGAGGCTGAGGCAGAAGAATCGCTTGAATCCAGGAGGTGGAGATTGCAGTGAGTCAGGGTCATGCCACTGCACTCCAGCCTGGGTGACAGAGTGAGACCCTGTCTCAAAAAAAAAAAAAAAAAAAAGAAAGAAAGAAAGAAAGCCTGAGTCACAGGGAGAGGCTTCTCCCCAGCCCCTGGGAAGCCGAAGAAGCCCTGGCCAGGCCGGCTCCCAAACTCAGGGGTCCTGCTAGGCACCTGCTGTCACTCTCACTACCGACTTGGGAGAAGGCAATGGCCCATTTATGACACTGGAGGCGAGGGCCATGCACCCCCTAAGCAGGCAGCACCTCTGGAGCCATTCTGCAGCTGGAGGTTCATTTCCTTCCTGATGTCATAGTGCTCCAAGGTGGCACAGCCAGGACGGGAGCCTAGGGAATTGTCATCCACCCTGGAGCCCCTTCTGTCTCTCAGCGGCTGTCCCAGCCCTGCACTCAGGCAATTCCTGCAGGAATCGGTGGCCCCTGGGCGTCCTGGATGGGGAACCACAGCCCCTGAGGCAGAGTGGCACAAACCCTCCAGTGGATCCCGTTCTCTTCTCCCAGGGATCAATGAAGCCCAGGGTGTGGGGGCTCAGCCTTGGTGTCCCGGCCCCTGTGGTCACATAGCAGCTATTGCTATGGGGTGGGGATGCAGGGAGGAAAAGCCCAGCGTCCCCCTTTCCACCCCAGGCCCCAACTTCTCTGTATTTGTTTATTTACCTTGGAAAAGGCCCCATGGCCCAGGCAGGAAATGGGCCAATTCCAGGAGGCCGGGCCGGCGAACAAGGAGCTACATTGTGCTCAGGCGGTGGCTCCCCACCCGGGCCTGCCGGGAGCCCAGAGAGGGGGGTCTGCACAGGGACCGGGCGGAAAGGAGGCGTGGGGTTGTGGGGCTGAGGGGCTGCCAGTGCTCCCAACCAGCCAGCGTGTGAAAAGGCTTCTGTGCAGGGGGTGGGATGGGGGCTGTGGCTCCCCGTCCCACCTGGGAATGAACAGAGGCTGGGCAGTGGGAGAGGCAGACGCTGGGCTGGGGCTGGACCCCGGTCTTGACCCAGGGCCCACCTGGCACCAATCTGCCTGCCCAAGGCAGACCCTGGCCTGGGAACCCCATCTCCTTGGGCTGAGATCCCACCCTGTGGCTGGGGAATGTTCCCGCCCTCGGCCTCCCTTCTGGGGTCTCAACTCCCGCCCGGCAGCTGGCCTGACCTCAGACTGCCCCTAGCCCAAGGCTGGGGGCTGGAGAGCCCTGTGGTCAGAGCCCTCCCCTCCATGCCCAAGCCCAGGCTGGCACTGGGGCTGATGTCATCATGGGGGCGGCTTGAGGAGGGCTGAGCTCTCCCTGACCCTAGACTCTTCTTTATTAACAGGCTAGTGTCCATATGGATGGATCATTCATTCACTCATTCATTTATTTAACACACTCCCTGTCTGTTCGACGCACACTCCCCTTCTCTCCACTTCCGGCCCCGTTTCCTCTAATCCTTCATTCCTTGGTTCCCAGAGGGTTAAATGTAGATCGATATGTCACCTCTGGCTCCAAAGGTCTCTGAAGGGCCAGGCGCGGTGGCTCAAGCCTATAATCCTAGCACTTTGGGAGGCCGAGATGGGTGGATCACCTGAGGTCAGGAGTTCAAGACCAGCCTGGCCAACAAGGTGAAACTCCGTCTCTACTAAAAACACAAAAATTAGCCGGACTTGGTGGTGGGCGCCTGTAATCCCAGCTACTCAGGAGGCTGAGGCAGGAGAATCACTTGAACCTGGGAGGTAGAGGTTGCAGTGAGCCGAGATCACACCACTGCACTCCAGCCTGGGCAACAAGAGGGAAACAAAAAAACAAAAAACAAAACAAACAAAAATAAATAATTTAAAAATAAGGGTTTCTGAAGACTTCCTGCTACTTTCTGGGTCCATGCCCCTCCTCTCCATCCTCCACTTCCCACCGGGCTCTTCAGGCTCCAGCCTAGATAACACCAGGTTAGATTTTGATCTCCCGGGGACTGGGTGTCGGGAGGGAAAGGCGGGGGGAGTGTCAGAGAGGGGATGGATTTCTCCCACCCACACTCGGGGAGGCCTCCGGATGGATGTGTCCTTCCATCTGATGGACCTCAGGATTGGGAGAAAGATCGGGGACAAGAGACGGGCACAACAGTCACCTGGTTTCTTTTTTTTCCTTTATTTTTTGAGACTGAGTCTCGCTGTATCACCTAGGCTAGAGTGCAGTGACACGATCTTGGCTCACTGCAACCTCCACTTCCCAGGTTCAAGTGATTCTCCTGCCTTAGCCTTCCGAGTATCTGGGATTACAGGCGTGTGCTGCCATGCCCGACTAATTTTTGGATTTTAGTAGAGATAGGGTTTTGCCATGTTGGCCAGGCTGGTCTTGAACTCCTGACCTCAAGTGATCTGCCCACCTTGGCCTCCCAACCTGTTGGGATTACAGGTGTGAGCCACTGTGCCCGGCCACGTGGTTTCTTCCATGACAGCTCCCTCTCTGCTGAAATAGCATTTCCCACCCCCACCCATGGCATCACTCTCCTGCTGCCATCTTCATCAAAGACTGATGTCACCTGGCATGTTTTTAGGTTTTTTTCTGGTGGCTTTTATTTTTTTAATTTTAGAGATGAGGTCTCACTATGTTGCCCAGCCTGGTCTCAAACTCCTAAGCTCAAGGGATCCACCTGCCTCTACCTCCCAAAGTGCTGGGGTTACAGGCATGCACCACCATGCCCGGACCACATTGCATGCATTTTATTTAAATTTTTTTTTTTTTTTTTTAAGACGGAGTCTCATTCTGTCACCCAGGCTGAAGTGTAGTGGCACAATCTTGGCTCACTGCAATCCCGGGTTCAAGCAATTCTCCTGCCTCAGCCTCCTGAGTAGCTGGGATTACAGGCGTGAGCCACTGCACCCGGCCTTTATTTAAGGTTTCTCTCCTTAACCATTACACCTGTAATCCCAGCCCTTTGGGAGGCCGAGGCGGGCAGATCACCTGAGTTCAGGTGTTGCAAACCAGCCAGGCCAACATGGTGACACCACATCTCTACTAAAAATACAAAAATTAGCCTGGCGTGGTGGCAGGCACCTGTAGTCCCAGCTACTCAGGAGGCTGAGGCAGGAGAATTGCTTGAACCTGGGAGGTGGAGGTTGCAGTAAGCCAAGATCGCACCACTGCACTCCAGCCTGGGCAGCGGAGTGAGACTCTGTCTCAAAAAAAAAAAAGGGGGTGGGGGCCGGATGCTGGCAGAGACACTGTTTTTCCCTAATTGACCCATTTGGTCCTAACATTGACCGTATTTTACAGCTACTATCATTTACAGATAAGGAAACTGGGCCAATGAGGAGATGAGAAATCGCTCAAGGCTGCCAGGTACAGTGGCTCATCCCTGTAATCCCAGCACTTTGGGAGGCCAAGGGAGGAGGATTAATTGAGGTCAGGAGTTTGAGACCAGCCTAGGCAACATAATGAGACTCTGTCTCTACAAAAAATTTAAAAATTAGTGGGGTGTGGTGATGCATGTGTAGTCCCAGCTACTCCGGAGGCTGAGGTGGGAGGATCGCTTGATCCCAGGTGTTTGAGACAGTAGTGAGCTACGATTGCACCACTGCACTACAACCTCGGTGATGCAATGAGATGCTGTCTCAAAAAAAAAAAAACACACACACACACACAAAACAACAAAAAAACAAATTGTTCAAGGCGAGCCTGGTGTGCCAAGCCCTTGTTCTGGGCACTTGGCTTATATTATCTCCCTTAATCCTTCCCACCACCCCATGTGCTAGATACTGGGATTAATTTAGTTGAGCTGTAATACATCAATACTGTGTGAAATGCTATGCAACATCTAAAAGGAAGACAGGTGGAGCTTTTATTTATTTTTCATTTTATTTATTTTTTGAGACGCAGTCTCGCTGCATTACCCAACCTGGAGTGCAGTGGCACAATCATAGCTCACTGTAGCCTCAACCTCCTGGGTTCAAACAATCCTCCCACCTCAGCCTCTCAAGTAGCTGGGACTACAGGCTTATACCACCAAGCTTGGCTAATTTTTTTTTTTTTTTTTTTTTTTTAAGAGATGGTGTTTTGCTAAGTTGCCCACACTGATCTCAAAATCCTTTTGTTTTTGCTTTGGAATGGTCTGGAACTCCTGAGCTCAAGTGATCCTCCCACCTTGGCCTCCCAAAGGCCTGGGATTACAGGTATGAGCCACCGCACCAAGCCCAGGTTGAGCTTTTAAGGTATTAAAGATCCACTAGGTGAAAAAATAGAGTGAAAGATACATATGCCATTTAAGGAAGCACAGGAAAACTCCTATTTTGTTTATATGTGAATAGAGGCGCATAGATGCCTAGAAAAGTGTCTGGGAGGAAATGAAACCAGATTGGCCACAAAAATCACCTCTGGAAAAAGGAAAAGAATGGGGACTTTCACTTTTTGCTTCATATGTTTCATGTACCTTTTTTTTTTTTTTTTTTTGAGATGGAGTTTCACTCCTGTTGCCCAGGCTGGGGTGCAGTGGTGCGATCTCAGCTCACTGCAACCTCTGCCTCCTAGGTTCAATCGATTCTCCTGCCTCAGCCTCCCGAGTAGCTGGGATTACAGGCATGTGCCACCACGCCCGGCTAATTTTTTGTGTTTTTAGTAGAGACAGGGTTTCTCTATGTTGGTCAGGCTGGCCTTGAACTCCCAATCTCAGGTGATCCGCCCACCTTGGCCCCCCAAAGTGCTGGGATTACAGGCGTGAGCCACTGTGCCCGGCTGTATTCAATACTTTCTTTTCCATTGCACAAGAACAGAATGCTAGGGAGGGGAAGAACAAATAGCCCTTCAATTTTCTAAAATTTATTTTTTGTAGAGATGGGATCTTGCTATGGTGCCCAGACTGATCTTTAACTCCTGGCCTCAAGCAATCCTCCCACCTTGGCCTCCCAAAGTGCTGGGATTACAGGCGTGAGCCACCGTGCCCGGCCGCTTTTTCTTTTTAAAAAGTAAAATATAACAGAGAAAACTGCACAAAACAGAAGTGTTCAAATTATTTTTTTTTTTTTGAGACAGGGTCTTGCCCTGTTGCCCAGGCTGGAGTGCAGTGGCTCATTCATAGCTCACTGCAGCCTCAAACTCCTGGGTTCAAGCGATCCTCCCACCCCAGCCTCCTGAGTGGCTGGAAGGCCAAGGGAGGATCGGTTGAGCCCAGGAGTTTGAGGCTGTGCCACCACGTGCAACTAGTTTTTTTTTCTTTTCTTTTTAATTTTTTTAGAAACAGGGTCTCGCTATGTCACCCAGGCTGGTCTCAAACTCACGGGCTCAAGTAATCCTCCCATCTTTGGCCTCCCAAAGTACTGGGACTACAAACATGAGCCATCTTGCCCAGCCCCTAGAACGTGTTATCAAATAAACACCGATGCAACCCTCACTCAGCCGAGAAGTAAAACATTGCCAGCCAATCCCTAGATGCTTCTGCTTGCTGCTTCCCAATCCTAACCAATGCCTTCTCCTGACAATTATGATGGTCATGTCTTTGCATTTCTGTAATGTTTCCCATCATGATCAAACTAGTTTTGTTTTGCCTGTGTCCAAACTTTGCATAAATGAGCAGCATGTGTCTGGTGGACCTGGCTTCTTCCACTCAACATTATAAGAAGATTGACCATTTGGTGCCCATAGCTATTGCTCTTGCATTTTCATTGCTCTATAGATTCTTACTCAACATACCTTAAAAATTTTTTTATTCTGAAATAAGAGCGGGATGCTATTAAAAAAAGAAAAAAGAGAACAAAAAAGTCCTCCAGTAAATTTAAAATATGGTAGTTAAGGCTGGGCACGGTGGCTCACACCTGTAATCCCAGCACTTTGGGAGGCTGAGGTGGGTGGATCACCCGAGGTCAGGAGTTCAAGACCAGCCCGGCCAACACGGCAAAACCCTGTCTCTACGAAAAGAATACAAAAATTAGCCAGGTGTGGTGGTGTGCGCCCGTAATCTCAGCTACTTGGGAGGCTGAGACATGAGAATTGCTTGAGCCTGGGAGGCAGAGGTTTCCGTGAGCTGAGAACTGCCACTGCACTCCAGCCTGGGTGACAGAATGAGACGAAAAAGGAAAGAAAGAACGAGAGAGAGAAAGAGAGAGAGAAAGGAAGGAGGGAAGGGAAGGGAGGGGAGGAGAGGGGAAGGGAGGAGAGGGGAGGGGAGGGGAAGGGAAGGAGAAGGGAAGGGAAGGGGAAGGGAAAGGGAAGGGAATGGGAAGGGAATGGGAAGGGAAGAAAATTAGAGATTAATTCAGGAGATTCAACATCCGCCTAATAGAAATTCCAGAAAGAGGAAGTAGAGAATAGAGAGGCCGGGTGCAGTGGCTCATACCTATAATCTCAGCACTTTGGGAGGCTGAAGTAGGAGGATTGCTTGAGGCCAGGAGTTTGAGGCTGCAGTGAGCTATGATTGAGCCACTGTACTCCAGCCTGGAAAACAAAGCAAGACCTCGTCTCTAAAAGTAATAATACGCCGGGACAGTGGCTCCCCACACTTTGGGAGGCTAAGGTGGGCGGATCACTTGAGGTCAGGCGTTCGAGACCAGCCTGGCCAACATGATGAAACCCAATCTCCACTAAAAATAAAAAAATTAGCCAGGTGTGGTGCTGCACACCTGTAACCCCAGCTACCTGGGAGGCTGAGACAGGAGAATCGCTTGAACCCGGGAGATGGAGGTTGCACGAGGCGAGATCGCATCATTGCACTCCAGCCTGGGTGACAGAATGAGACTCTGTCTCAAAATAATAATAATAATAAAGTTAAATATAAATAAATAAAAGCAAATGAATAGAATGAGTTTTATTCATTTGTTTTGTTGTTGTTATTGTTTTGGAGACAGAGTTTTGTTCTTGTCGCCCAGGCTGGAGTACAATGACATGATCTGGGCTCACTGCAACCTTCGCTTCCTGGGTTCAAGCAATTCTCCTGCCTTAGTCTCCTGAGTAGCTGGGATTAGAGGCGTGTGACACCACGCCCGGGTAATTTTTGTATTTTTAGTAGAGACGGGGTTTCACCATGTTGACCAGACTGGTCTCGAACTCCTGACCTCAGGTGATCCACCTGCCTCAGCCTCCCAAAGTGCTGGGATTACAGGTGAGCTACCATGCCCAGCACGTGCCGGGCATGGTAGCTCACTTTTTATCGTTTTTTTGTTGTTGTTGTTTTGTTTTTTTTTTTGAGACACAGTTTTGCTCTTGTTGCCCAGGCTGGAGTGCAATGATGCGATCTTGGCTCACCGCAACCTCGGCCTCACAGGTTCAAGCGATTCTCCTGCCTCAGCCTCCCGAGTAGCTGGGATTACAGGCATGCGCCACCACGCCTGGCTAATTTTTGTATTTTTAGTAGAGTGGGGGTTTCTCCATGTTGGTCAGGCTGGCCTTGAACTCCCAACCTTAGGTGATCCACCTGCCTTGGCCTCCCAAGGTGCTGGGATTATAGGTGTGAGCCACGCGCCCAGACTTTATTGTTTAAATGCATATATACTGTAATTTAAAGTTTGCACAAAACATTATGCTTGTTATTTTTAAATATGTGATTATAGGCTGGGAACAATGGCTCACACCTGGAATCCCAGCACTTTGAGAGGCTGAGGCGGGCAGATCAATTGAGGCCAGGAGTTCCAGACCAGCCTGGGCAATACAGTGAAACCACATTTCTACTAAAAATACAAAAATTAGCTGGGCATGGTGGCTTACAGCTGTAATTCCAGCTACTTGGGAGGCTAAGGCAGGAGAATTGCTTGAACTCAGGGGGCAGAGTTTGCAGTGAGCCGAGATCACACCACTGCACTTCAGCCTGAGTGACAGAACAAGACTCTGTCTCAAAAAAAAAAAAAAAAAAAGGTGATTATAAGTGAGATGTATGATATTTCTTTGTCCTTAAGAAAAGTAAGCACAAAGCCACAGTCAAGAAGGGTATAGCCAGCAGAGGGACTGTCTTGGGCAAAGGTGTGAGCCAAGCACTGGGCTTGCTGGTGTGTCTGGGCTGGGTGAGAGACACAGGTGTTGGGAACCCAGGCTCTATGAGTGGGGCTGGGAGAGCAATGGCAGGTCACTAAGGCCCAGCAAGCCCTGATCACCAGGCTGACCCGTGTGGGTATGACACTAAGAAGATGAGAGCCAGTGAAGGCTTTGGAGCGGGGTAGAGGTGATGTCGGGCATCAGAAAGACCTGACCTCTCCTACTGGGTGGCTGGGGTTGAGACACAGGGGAGGGGGCTGTAGCCAAGGCACCCCCGGCTGGCTCAGCCACCCGGGAGGGAAAGGGTAGCCTGAGCCCAGAATACTGGAGATTTCTCCTCGGCTGAGGATGTGGGAAGGACTGCAGGGCTCTCGTGGGCCAAACCTCCCACTTTTATAGGAGGAAGCATTCTTTACCCAGGTGCAGGGAAGAAGGAAGGGAATTCCAAACAAGACAGAAACTCCGGTCAGTGTGTCCGCCCACTTGGGGGAAGCAAACCTCTGTGCAGAGGGAATGAGGCTCCACCAGGCAGCCAGGGCTGCCTACCCAGCAGGCACAGGGGACACCATGCCCAGAGCCCACCACGCGCTCAGGGGCCCCCAAAGTCTGGCTTGCTCTTTCTTTCTTCCTTCCTTTCTTTCCTTCCTTCCTTTCTTTCCTTCCTTCCTTCCTCCCTTCCTTTCTCTCTCTCTCTTTCTTCCTTCCTTCTTTTCTTCTCTTTCTTTCCCTTCCTTCCTTCCTCCCTCCCTCCCTCCTCCTCCTCCTCTTCCTTCTTCCTCTTCCTCTCTCTCTCTCTCTCTCTCTTTCTTTCAGACAGAGTCTCGCTCTGCTGCCCAGGCTGAAGTGCAATAGTGCGGTCTCAGCTCACTGCAACCTCCACCTCCCAAGTTCAAGCAATTCTCCTGCCTCAGCCTCTGAATAGCTGGGATTACAGGTGCCCACCACCACGCCCGGCTAATTTTTATATTTTTTAGTAGCGACGGGGTTTCACCATGTTGGCCAGGCTGGTCTCGAACTCCTGACCTCAGGTGATCCACCTACCTGGGCCTCCCAAAGTGCTGGGATTACAGGTATGAGCTATCATGCCTGGCCCCATTTCTTTTAAAATCAGAAGGAAAAAATATATATAACTTTTAGGCCAAAAATGTCTTCATGTATATTAATAGATTCATCTTTTCCCAATGCAACCATAAATATCATTTTTAAAAATTATTATTATTTTAGAAACAGGGTCTCACTCTGACGCCCAGGCTGAAGTGCAATGGTACGATCTTAGCTCACTGCAGCCTCCAATTCCTGGGCTCAAGCAATCCTCCCACATCAGCTTCTTGAATGTGACCTCAGGCAGACGTCACCGTGCCCGGCTAATTTTTAATGTAATTTTATTTTTTTGGTAAAGATGGGTTCTCATTATGTTGCCCAGGCTGGTCTTGAACTCCTGGCCTCAAGTGATCCTCCTGCCTTGGCCTCCTAAGGTGCTGGTATTATAGGATTGAGCCACCAAGCCCGGCCCGAATATAATTTTTAATTTTTTTTTTTTTAAGACAGAGTTTCACTCTTGTTGCCTAGGCTGGAGTGCAGTGGCACGATCTCGGCTGACCGCAACCTCCACCTCCCGGGTTCAAGCGATTCTCCTGCCTCAGCCTCCTGAGTAGCTGGGATTACAGGCATGCACCACCACACCCAAATAATTTTCTATTTTTAGTAGAGACGGGGTTTCTCCACATTGGTCAGGCTGGTCTTGAACTCCTGACCTCAGGTGATCCTCCCACCTTGGCCTCATAAAGTGCTGGGATTACAGGCATGTGCCACCGCGCCCGGCCTAATTTTCTAATTTTTTTTTTTTTTTAACGGAAGAAGGAACCCAGGAAGTCAAAAGTGCCTACAACCCATGAAAGTCTAAATGAGGACAACGGAGGCTGGGCGTGGTGGCTCACTCCTGTAATCCCAGCACTTTGGGAGGCCAAGGTGGGCGGATCACCTGAGGTCAGGAGTTCGAGACCAGCCTGGCCAACATAGTGAAACCCTGTCTCTACTAAAAAACACAAAAATTAGTCGGGTGTGGTGGCGGGCACCTATGATCACAGCTACTCAGGAGGGTGAGGCAGGAGAATCGCTTGAACCTAGGAGGCGGAGGCTGCAGTGGGCTGAGATCGCACCACTGCACTCCAGCCTGGGGGACAGAGCGAGACCCCGTCTCAAACAAACAAAACAAAACAAAATGAGGACAATGGGGCTTCCAATGGCAACTCGAGACGTTAGTTTACTCCAGAGTCATGGAGACAGTGAATGGAGTGTGTGTGTGTGTGTGTGCGCGCGCGCGTGTGCGTGTGTGTGAGTGAGAGAGAGAGGAAGAAGGGAGGGAGGGAGGGTTACAGGAGTGTGGGAAAGTCAACAGGAAAAGGAGGGAAGGTTCGCTGTGAACTGACAGTAACTGTGACATCACAGGCATGTGCGGAGTCCCCGCCCCGCCAGGCACTGTGCCAAGGCCAGTACCTTCATGTCATGAGACCCTCTCAGCAACTCTGTAACCTTGTCCCCACCAGAATATTCCTTTCACAGCTGAGAAAACAACAGCACAGAGAGGATGAATTAAAAATTGTCTAACATGCTGGGCGCAGTGGCTCACGCCTGTAATCCCAGCACTTTAGGAAGCTGAGGCAGGTGGATTATCTGAAGTCAGAAGTTTGAGACCAGCCTGGCTAACATGGTTGAAACCCTGTCTCTACTAAAACTACAGAAATTAGCCAGGCGTAGTGGCAGTCACCTGTAATCCCAGCTACTCGGGAGGCTGAGGCACGAGAGTCGCTTGAATCCAGGAGGTGGAGGTTGCAGTGAACCGAGATCACACCACTGCACTCCAGCCTGGGTGACAGAGTGAGATCCTGTCTCAAAAAAAAAAAAAAAAAAATTATCTGACGTGACACAGTCGTGGGGCATGATTTGAATCTGGGCATCTGACTCTACAAGCTGACTCAGCCCTTCTGTGACATTGCTTCCCAGGGCCTGAACCCCAAAGTAGCACCTGAGGTTTTTCCTTGCATGGGTGCCCAAGGAAATGGTGATAGAACTGACTGAAAAGGGGCCGGGTATTATAGCTCATGCCTGTAATCCCAGCACGTTGGGAGACCGAGGCAGGAGGATCACATGAAGCCAGAAGTTCAAGACCAGCCTAGGCAACATCTCAAGACACTATCTCTAGAAAAAATTAAAAATTAGCCGGGCATGGTGGCGGGCGCTTATAGTAGGAGCTACTCAGGATGCTGAGGCTGGAGAATCACTTGAACCCGGGAGGCAGTCTGCAGTGAACTGAGATTGTGCCACTGCACTCCAGCCAAAAAAAAAAAAAAAAGAATTGACTGAAAAGGGGCTGGGTGTGGCAGCTCATGCATATAATCCTGGCACTCTGGGAGGCCGAGGCAGGAGGATCCATTGAGGCCAGGAGTTCGAGACCAGCCTAGGCAACGTCTCAAGACACCATCTCTACAAAAAATAAAAAATTATCCAGGGCCGGGCACGGTGGTTCACGCCTGTAATACCAGCACTTTGGGAGACCAAGGCGGGCAGATCTCTTGAGGTCAGCATTTCGAGACCAGCCTGGCCAAAATGATGAAACCCCATCTCTACTAAAAAATACAAAAATTAGCCAGGCCTCGTGGCACATGCCTGTAGTCCCAGCTACTCCGAAGGCTGAGGTACGAGAATCACTTGAACCCGGGAGGTGGAGGTTGCAGTGAGAAGAGATGGCACCACTGCACTCCAGCCTGGGCGACAGAGCAAGACTCCATCTCAAAAAAAAAAACACAAAAAACAAAAAACAAAAACCACTTAGCCAGGCGTGGTGGTGGGCTCGGGCTCTGTAGTCCCAGCTACTTGGGAGGCTGAGGTGGGAGGATCATTTGAACCTGGGAGATCGAGACTGCAGTGAGCCATGACTGCACCACCGCACTCCAGCCTGGGCAACAGAGTGAGACCCTGTCTGAAAAAAGAAAAAAGCACCTGTTTCTGCGGGGATGTCAGGGGCCTCCTTGCAGGCCTGGCCCCACCCCCAGGCCCACACCCAGGCCCTGGTTCCACAGATCATGGCACATGGCAGGCAGGAGAAGGGACAAAGAGGAATAGAGGGAGGAGGAGGCCCGGAGCTCCAGGATAATACAGTGGGGGGACAACAGAACCCCAAATGGCCATGAAGTTAGCAGATCGAGGACCCAGGTGAGTGTCTCCTCCTTGGGGTGTCCAACTCTCATTTCTAGAGGACTTCATTCAACAGATACGTACTGAGCACTGTGCTGAGGGCACGGCAATGAATTGGACCCAGCCTGGGGGACAACGGGGTGGGAGATGACAAGGCAGGTTAGGTGGGTATGCCCTGGAGGGGGTGATGACCAAGTCAAGTCCTACGACTGAGTTAGCTTGAACTAGGTTAGGTACAGCTCGGGCATACCAGGTGCAGGGGCCTCTTGAGGAGTGAACGGCAGACTTTGGGTCCTGCCCGCAGTCAGTGGGACTGGAGTACAGTTAAAGACTGGGTGTGGGATGTGCCGTGGGGAACCCCCGAGAGGCCAGATCTGCCATGTGCTGGTGTAAGGAGGACCAAGGGCTGCTGCTTACAAGTCAAGCAGGGGTCCCCGGGTGACCTGGCGATAGGGTGCAACTCTTCTTCTTTTTTTTTTTTTTTTGAGACGGAGTCTTGCTCTGTCGCCCAGCCTGGAGTGCAGTGGTGCAATCTCCGCTCACTGCATCCTCCACCTCCCCAGTTCAAGCAATTATCCTGTCTCAGCCTCCCAAGTAGCTGGGACTACAGGTGTGCACCACCAGACTTGGCTAATTTTTGTATTTTTAGTGGAGACAGGGTTCCCCCATGATGGCCAGGCTGGTCTCTAACTCCTAACCTCAAGCAATCCACCCACCTCAGTCTCCCAAAGTGCTGAGATTACAGACTTGAGCCACCGCACCTGGCCAGTTGCAGATTTTTTTTTTTTTTGAGATGGAGTCTTGCTCTGTCACTCAGTCTAGAGTGCACTGGCGTGATCTTGGCTAACTGCAACCTCTGTCTCCCAGATTCAAGCGATTCTCCTGCCTCAGCCTCCTGAGTAGCTGGGATTACAGGCGCCCGCCACCATACCCAGCTAATTTTTGTATTTTTAGTAGAGATGGGGGTTTCACTAGGCTGATCCCCTACTCCTGACCTTGTGATCCATGCGCCTCGGCCTCTCAAAGTGCTGGGATTACAGGTGTGAGCCACCACGCCTGGCCCAGGTGCAGCTCTTTTAAAGTTCCTGCTGGGCTGGGCACAGGGGCTCACATCTGTAATCCCAGCACTTTGGGAGGCCAAGGCAGGAGGATTGCTTGAGCCCAGGAGTTTGAGACCAGCTTGGGCAACATGGCAAAACCCCATTTCTACAAAAAATATTTAATACAAAAATTAGCTGGATGTGGTAGCTTGAGCCTGTGGTCCCAGCTACTTGGGAGGCTGAGGTGGGAGGATGGTTTGTGAGTCCAGGAGACAGAGGTTGCTGTGAGCCAAGATCGTGCCTCTGAACTCCAGCCTGGGCGACAGAGTGAGACCCTGTCTCAAAATAAAATAAAGCTCCTGCTGTGACCAGGTGGGGCCACTAAGCACTCATAGGAGGCTGGGAAGAACTTGGTGTAGGGCTGGGGGCAGGGAGTGGCACCCCCCACCCTAAAGATGTCCTGCAAGAGCAAGGGTAGTGGAGACAGGTACCCTTGTCCCCGCCCCGGCACACATCACTGGGGCAAGGTGAGGGGCTGGGCCAAGTGCTACCTGCCCCTTGGACCAGGGACTGACTGCTACCTGGGGGGACTGAAGGGAGACAGTAGGGAGGAAGAGGCTGTGCCAGTGGGGGGCGGGGAGGCCCACTCCTGTCCTGCACACATGTCCCAGGCTGAGAGAGGACGTGGTCTGCGGAGGCTGAAGGTCACAGCCCCACCTGCCCCGCCGTGCTGGGCTTTGCCCCTCATACCTGGAGAGGCGGGTGGGCCGGGAGCCAGGGTCCTGCGTTGGCTGCAGTGGTCCGCCTGTGGCTGGGCCAGCCAAGCAGGGTCAAGAAAGTCCCCAGAACACCTTGGGGACCATCTCTCCCAGAGCCTCACCCAGGCAGGGGCCGGGCACAGTGCAGCTTGCTGGCCTCAGGGGCTGGCCCAGGAGTCAGGTGACATTCCCTGGGGACCCCCCTGGGACCAGCACAGCCTCCGAGAAGGTGGGCTCCCGGCCCGGCCCGGGGCTGGGGCAGGGCTCTGCGCCGTCTGAGGCCCAGGCTGCAGGGAGCTGGGACCCCGGGTCCTTCCAGGTTCCCTGGCCCCTCTGTGGGCCGGACAGGCCGGCGGGAAGGAGGGTGGGGGGTGGGGGATGCTGGGGCCTCTTTCCTGGTCGCCCGGCGGCAGTTGAGGTTATTTTTTCCCCCTCGCCGCTGCAGAATTTCCCTCCGAGTTGGATAAATAAGCAGCAGAGTCCAACGTCAACGAAACAGGAGCTCGCTGGGCCGCACAAAAGCGGCTTTCAGCAGCGGCGGCGCCTCCGGGCCTGTCCCGTGGCCGGGGCTCCCCGAGCAGCGCAGAGAGCGGGACTGCCCTTGGCCGACGCTGCGATCACGGCCTCAGAGGCCTCCAGGGCTCCGGCGCTTGTCCACTTCTCTTTTTCATTTTTATTTTTAATTTAAATTGTTTTTTAAGAGATGAGGTCTCGCTCTGTCTCCCAGGCTGGAGTGCAGTGGTACAATCACAGCTCACTGCAGCCTCTACCTCCCGGTTCAAGCGATCCTCCCGCCTCAGCCTCCCGAGTAGCTGGGACTACAGCTGTGAGCCACTGGGTTTGTGTCCTCTTCTGTCCTCTCTTCTGGTCCCCACCTGCTCCCTGCAGAACCCATGCTTGCCATTTGCCCCCACAGCACTCTGTGCAGACCCTATTAAGGACTCCCTCCCTTAAAACCTGTGGCTCCGCCAGGCGCGGTGGCTCATGCCTGTAATCCCAGCACTTTGGGAGACAGAGGCCGGCGGATCACGAGGTCAGGAGTTCGAGACCAGCCTGACCAACATGGTGAAACTCCATCTCTACTAAAAATACAAAAATTAGCCGGGCATGGTGGCGCAATCCCAGCTACTCCGGAGGCTGAGGCAGGAGAATCACTTGAACCCAGGAGGCAGAGGTTGCAGTGAGCTAAGATCGTGCCATCGCAGTGAGCCAAGATCGCACTATTGCACTCCAGCCTGGGCAACAGAGCGAGACTCCGTCTAAAAAACCAAAAACAAAACAAAATAAAACAAACAAGAAAAACCTTCTAAGGCTCCTCATTGCCCGAGGGAAGATCCTGGCTTTCCAGACCCGCAGCATGAAGTGGGCTACTTCCTGTTCCTCGCCAGTGCTTTTGCAGAGGCTGGTCCCTCTGTCAACAACACCCTTCCCTCTCTTCTACCTTGCTCCCACTGGGTTTTGAGATTCAGCTCCTGCATTGTTTTTGCTGACTCCAGCCCCCACAGCTTCTCTCTCTAATCATGGGCATCAGCTGACACCAGAGTGGTCCCTGCTCTGTCTGTGACTCCAGCTGATCTTGAGCCACCCTAGGGCAGGAGCTGAATCTTTTTTTGTTTTTGAGAGAGATGGGGTCTTGCTCCATGCCCAGGCTGGAGTGCAGTGGCGTGATCACAGTTCACAGTAGCCTCAACCTCCTGGGCCCAAGCCATCCTACCGCCTCAGCCTCCCGAGTAGCTGGGACTCCAGGCATGTGCCACCATGCCCTGCTAATTAAAAAAAAAAAAAAAATGTAGAGATAGGGTCTCACTATGTTGCCCAGGCTAGTCTCAAACTCCTGGCCTCAAGTGATCCTCCCACCTTGGCCTCCCAAAGCACTGGGATTCAGGCATGAGCCACTGTGCCCGGTCCCAAATTTGGCTCATCTTGTGTCCCCAGAACCCAGTCTAGTCTGTGCTGTGTGCTGCAGAGGCACAAAAGGGCCATTGCCTGGCATGGAGTAAGTGCTTACTTAATGTCCCCTATTAAAAAGTGACATAAAATCAGGCAGAGGTTATAGTGAGCCGAGATCGCGCCACTGCACTCCATCCTGGGTGACAGAGCAAGACTCTGTCTCAAAAAAAAAAACAGTGACATAAAATCATAACATTATATTCTATATAACAAATGCAAACTAATCTGTCATGACAAAATGCAGTGCAGTGATTGGCTGCCTGACTATAGATGCAAGGAAGGGAGGGAGGGCACAAGAAAACTTCTGGGGTGATAAATATACTCACTGTCTTTTTTTTTTTTGAGGCAGAGTCTCACTCCGTCGCCCAGACTGGAGTGTAGTGGTGCGATCTTGGCTCACTGCAACCTCCACCTCCTGGCTTCAAGCAATTCTCCCGCCTCAGCCTCTGGAGTAGCTAGGACTACAGGCACGTGCCACCATGCCCAGTCATTGTCTTAAAAAAAAAAAATCCTGGCATTATCACTTGCCCAAGTTGCTTCAATTCTCTCTAAATATCAATGTCCTCATCTAAAAATGAGAATAAAAAATAACCACCAGCCAGGTGCAGTGACTTATGTCCGTAATCCCAACACTTTGGGAGGCTGAGGTGGGTGGATCACTTGAGGTCAGGAGAGGCCAACATGGAGAGACCAGCCGGGTCAACATGGTGAAACTCCGTCTCTACTAAAAATACAAAAAATTTAGCTGGGCGTAGTGGCGCATGCCTGTAATCCCAGCTACTCAGGAGGCTGAGGCCGGAGAATCACTTGAACCTGGGAGACAGAGGTTGCAGTGAACTAAGATCACGCCACTGCACTCCAGCCTGGGTGACAAAGTGAGACTCCGTCTCAACAAAAATAAATAAATAATCACCTCATAAGGTATTGTCAGGATTAAATGACATACAAATTAATATTTAATAAATGGTAGTTATGATTAAGCTCCTTTCACACTATACTGTAGTATGTACTAGTTATTAATTTTTTTTTGGACAGGGTCTCTGTGCCCAGGCTGGAGTGCAGTGGTGATTGCAACCATAGTTCACTGCAGCCTCGACCTCCTGGGCCCAAGTGATCCTCCTGCCTCAGCCTCCCAAGTAGCTGGGACTACAGGTGTGTGCTACCATACTCGGTTAATTTTTTTCTTTTTTTTGTAGACATGGGGTCTCACTTTGCTGCCCAGGCTGGAGTGCAGTGGCAAGATCACAGCTTACTGCAGCCTCGACCTCCCAGCTCAACCAATCCTCCTGCCTCAGACTCCCGAGTAGTTAGGGCCACAGTTGCACACCATTACACCTGCCTAATTTTTAAATTTTTGGTAGAGATGGGGTCTCGCTATGTTGCCCAGTCTACTCTCAAACCCCCAGGCTCAAACGATCTTCCCACATCGGCCTCCCAAAGTGCTGGGATTACAGGCGTGAACCACCAAGACTGGCCAGTTATTAACATTTTAATGTGCTACTTTCCAGTAAGATATTTGCATTTTAACTGGAATATGTTCATTATGTGGACCAATCCTGATGAAGACTGCATACATATAATCCATAGGTCAAAAATCATCAAATTGGGACAGGTGCAATGGCTCACACCTGTAATCCCAGCACTCTGGGAGGCCGTGGAGGGTGGATCACCTGAAGTCAGGAGTTCGAGAACAGTCCGATCAACATGGTGAAACCCCGTCTCTATTAAAAATACAAAAACTAGCCAGGTGTGGTGGCGCACGCCTGTCATCCCAGCTACTCTGGAGGCTGAGGCAGAAGAATCGCTTGAACCCAGGAGGCGGAGGTTGCAGTGAGCCGAGATCATGCCACTGCACTCCAGCCTAGGCAACAGAGTGAGACTTGGTCTCGAAAAAAAAAAGAAAAAAGAAAAAATGGAACAGACAGTCTAGTATAGCCCTTGATAGCTCATAAAGGGAAACTGGGTTAGAACCAGGGCTCAAGCTACAGAAGGGAAAATATTCCCTGAGCCACACCCGGGGTCTTCCCAGCCCCGCCCCTGTGCACAGCCTGTGTACCTGGGCACAGGTGCACACACAGGAGTAAACAGGCACCTGCATGGACCCTGTGTGTACACCTAACCTACACACACAGAGACACACACACACACACACAGACACACACACACACAGACACACACAGACGCGCACACACAGACACACAGACACAGACACATACACACAGAGACACACACACACATAGAGACACACATACAGAGCCACACACACACAGACACACACAGAGACACACACAGACACACACACGGAGACACACACACAGAACCACACACACAAAGACACACACAGAGACACACACACACAGAGACACACACAGACACACAGATGCACACACACACAGACACACACACAGAGATACACACACATACACACATAGAGACACACAGAGACATACACACACAGAGATACACACAGAGACACACACACAGACACACACACAGACACACACACAGAACCCCCACACACACAGACACACACACAGAGACACATATACAGAGACACACAGAGACACACACACAGAGACACAGACACACTCAGAGACACACACACACAGAGACACACAGACACACACACAGAGACACACACAGAGACACAGACACACACAGAGACACACACAGACACACACACACAGACAGACACACAGCCCCCCACCCAACACACACACACTAACTGGCACCTGCCTCCGCAGGAACACACTGGTGCTCCTGCCCATCCTGCCCCAGGGAGCAGGTGTGTCGGGTGAACCTGCTGGGTACCCCGAGACCACGGACAGCCTCTCCTGTAGGGCAGCCCAGGCACCTGAAGGAGGCGCAGGATATTCCCCTTTCTGGTCCCTGCTTACTCACACCGCCACCTCTCTCCCCCAGAATCCAATCAATACCCCTTCCCCAGCCTTAGGCCCCACAAGAGTTCAGCCATTCCAGAAGGATCTCTGCTCCTCTTCTCATTCTGACCTTCTTTAGACACAACAGATATTTATGGGGGCCCACTCCAGGGCAGGCTCTGAGACGCTGCAGAGCACAGCCAGGGCCCTGACGTCCCCAGGCTCATGGGGATGAAGGCACAGGTGCAGCATGGGGGCTGCAAGGCACAGAGGTGGGCACGAGGGTCCGCAGGGCGCTGAGTGGGGGTCATCCTGGAGGAGGCAGGAAAGGAAGGAGAGGGTGTACCCTCTAGGGGTTGACATGTGTTAGGGGAGGGGAGGGTTGGGGATGCAGGGACACAGGTCAGGAGGGCGTCCCTTCCCACATATGCAGGACAACTACTGGCCCCAGCCAGGGGTCCCAGGAGGGACGGCTTCTCCCCAGGGGGAGGAGGAGTTAGAGTGGCCCCTCGGCCCAGGGAGGGGTGCCGGAGATGGGCATTGATAGTGACCTCCCTCCTCCCGGCCCCTCCGGTCCTCCGGTCCTCCGCATAGTCTCCCTTTCAGTGAGCTCCAGGAGCATTGTTCCACCTTTGTAAAGAGGGAGATCGGGTGACAAAGCCGGGTGGGTGGGCAGGAGGCCAGAGGCCTCTTCTCTCCCAGGCCGCATCTGTGTGGGGGCGGAGCTCATCCACTCCCCTCCTCTGGCTTCCCAGGCGCGGCTGTTGCCATGGTGACAGGCCTGGCATCCCACGGCCCCTGGGGCGCCCTGCCCACCGAAGCTGCCAGAGGAAGGGCCCCCTGACGCTTCTCCACCCTGGCAAGATGGGGGTGGGGGCCCACAAAACCTGGCTCTTAGGCCAGCCCCAGCAGTGGGAGGTTTCTAGCAGCCTGAACCTCCCAAGTCTGTGGGAGGGGAGCCCCACCTCCTGGCACCCTGACAGCTGGGGGCTCAGGAGTTGGGGCCACACATCACTATCATCTGTGCACCTAGGCCTCCTTGGGGCCAGATACAGACAAATAATATGGTTGTTTTTTTGTGGGTTTTTTTGTGGAGAGAGGGAGTCTTGCTGTGTTGCCCAGGCTGGTCTTGAACTCTGGGCTCAAGCAATCCTCCCACCTTGGCCTCCCAAAGTACTAGGATTGCAGGTGTGAGTCATTGCACCCGGCCAATATGTTATTTCTTGATGTTATTCCATGGCCCTTGAACAGTGGCTGGCATGGGGCCGAGGGAGGGCACGGATGCAGAGGCCACAGTGTGCTGGACAGATGGGCTGGCCTGGACCCTGGATCCACAGAGCAGAGCCTCCAGCCCCAGCCCAGCTCTGCTGGGCTGGCCCTGGGAGGTGATGCTTCAATCTGGGGTGCCAGATGGAACAGAAGAGGAGGAAGACCTTCAGAGCTGGGGAAACAAGCCAGGCAAAGGCCTGGAAGCATGGCTTTGCAGGGTGTTTCTGGGGAGGAGTAAGAGTGGGGTGTCGGGTGTGACAGGAAATGAAGAGGTGAGGTGGGGTCTCTGCTTGGAGGAACTTCCACTGCCATCCCTGAGAGCATGCACTTTATTCTGGGCAGCTGCTGCTGAAGTTTTGGGACCCTCCATTATCAATGCCCAGGTGATCAAAGCTGGGTCCCTTCCCTTCCCTTCCCTGCCGTGCCCTGCCCTGCCCTGCCCTTCCTTCCCCCCACCGCTCCCCTCCCCCTCCGCCTCCCTCCCTCTAACCCCTCCCCCTCCCTCCCCTTCCCCTCCTCCCCTCCCTCCCCTTCCCCTCCTCCCCCCTCCCCCTCCCCCTCCCTCTCCTCCCCTTCTCCCTGTCTTTCTTTTTATTTTTTTTCTAGAGATAGGGTCTCACTCTGTTGCCCAGGCTGGAGTGCAGTGGTGTGATCATGGCTCACTGCAGCCTCTCAGGCTCAAGTGATTCTCCAGCCTCAGCCTCTTGAGTAGCTGAGACTACAGGTGCATACCACCATCCCTGACTTTTTTGTTTATTTTTGTTTTAGAGATGGTGGGGTCTTGCTATTTTGCCCAGGCTGGTCTCAAACTCCTGGGCTCAAGCGATTCTCCCACCTTGGCTTCCCAAAGTGCTAGGATTACAGGCTTGAGCCACGGTGCCTCACCTGGGTCCCCCAGGGTCACAGGTACCACACTCCTGCCTTACCTCTTTGGGAACTTCAGGACGTCTCATGGCCCACATGTGGCTGAGTACTATCCTGTGCTGGACACAGGGCTGGCTGCGTCTCCTTGGTGCCCCATCTCCCGGTCCTCTTGAGGAGCGAGGGGCTGAGTGTATGCCCGAGATGGCATGTCCCCTGCCTGGTCCCCTCCCTGCTCCAGCACAGCTGTAAGGGTAGCAGAGTACTAATTACAGGGATGTGTGGGAAATGATGGCCCCATTTTCTCACCATTGCCACCACCACTGCTGACTCCTTCCCAAGTCCCTACCACAGGCCAGGCTCTAGTGCAGGCAGGTGTGGCTGAGCTGGGCCGGCTGGGCTGGTGTCCTGCCTCTGATGGTGTTAACAGGCAGCCTCTTGCAATGGAGGAGCCTGGATGCCAATCTTGACCCTTACGAGCTGCATAATCCTGGGCAAATATTTGAGTTTGCTAAGCCTCAATTTCTCATCTGTATATGGGTACGGGATTCCTTGTAGCACTGTGATGAGGGTGAACAAATGATCACTGTAAAATCCCTGGCCCAGAGCCCAGGAGGCTCACAACAGGTCCTCGGTCAGTTTCTGTGCCTCCCTGAAGTTCTAGGTTACTCACTTGTTCATTCACTCACCATCCCTGGGCTCAGCCAGGGTGCCTAGCCCTGTGCTAAGTGCTCGTATGAAACAGTGCTAAATGCTCACGTGAAACAGTACTAAGTGCTCACGTCAAACAGTACTAAGTGCTCATGTGAAACAGTGCTAAGTGCTCACGTGAAACAGTACTAAGTGCTCACGTGAAACGATGCTAAGTGCTCACGTGAAACAGTACTAAGTGCTCACATGAAACGATGCTAAGTGCTCACATGAAACAGTACTAAGTGCTCATGTGAAACATTCTGAGTCCTCCAGGTGTTTCCAGGCCAAGAGAATAGGAACAGTTGGGTGAAAGGGGGATGGCCTTCTCTAAAGAGTCCCAGATCAGGGCCCCTTGCCCCTTGTGTGGCCTGCCGGTGGCACTTGGATTTCACCCACAGAGCTACCCAGGAACCATGGCAGTTTCTAAGCGGGTCCCAGGGATCTCAAGGGGGCAGCCTAGAGAGAGGTGAGAGGGTGATGGCGACACTCCCCAGAGGAGCACGGTGGCCTTGTGAAATGGGTATGGGGTCCGGAACAGACAATCACAAATGGAACACTTAGTAGCTCTATGCCCTTGGGTATGTCATTCCTCTCTGAGACTCAGTTTCCCCACCTGGGAAATAAGGATAACGTAGCATTCTTGGATTGCTGAGAAGATACAATAAGGGCAAGTATGAAGTGTGATCGATCAGATTCGGGTGCCCAACACGTGTTGTTGATTTTCTTTTTTTTTTTTTCCTTTTTTTTTTTTTTCAGGCCAGGCACCGTGGCTCATGCCTGTAATCCCAACACTTTGGGAGGCCGAGGTGGATGGATCACCTGAGGTCAGGAGTTCGAGACCAGCCTGGCCAACATGGTGAAACCCCTGTCTCTACTAAAAGTACAAAAATTACCCGGGAGTGATGGTGAGCGCCTGTAATGCCAGCTACTTGGAAGGTTGAGGTAGGAGAATTGCTTGAACCCGGGAGGCAGAGGTTGCAGTGAGCCAAGATTGCACCATTGCACTCTTGGGCGATGAGATGAGCCTGGGCGACAAGAGCGAAACTCCATCTCAAAAAAAAAAAAGCTATTTTTTTTTCTTTATTAGAGACGAGGTCTCACTATGTTGCCCAGGCTGATGGGGCAAGATGGGGGTGGGGGTGAGCCACTGCGCCTGGCAGAACTGTTGATTTTAACAGTAGGATTATCTGCCTGCATTACGGAAAAGCAAGCTGAGGCTCAGAGAGGAGCCCCAAGTCACATACACTGAGGGGAGAGGCAGACGCTGTATTTGAGCTGCCACTGAGTACAAGGCAGAGACTTCCACGCGTGGGAAGCCTTAGAAATGGTCTCCCCTGGCCGGGCTACCCAGGAACCATGGCAGTTTCTAAGCGGGTCCCAGGGATCTCAAGGGGGCAGCCTAGAGAGAGGTGAGAAGGTGATGGCGACACTCCCCAGAGGAGCACGGTGGCCTTGTGAAATGGGTATGGGGTGGAGCACGCCTGTAATCCCGGCACTTTGGGAGGCAGAAGCGGGAGCATCCCTTGAGCCCAGGAGTTCAAGACCAGCCTGGGTAACATAGTGAGACCCTGTCTCTACAAAAACATTTTAAAATTAGCCGGGAGTGGTGGTGCCCACCTGTAATCCCAGCTACTCTGGTGGCTGAGGCGGGAAGGTCGCTTGAGCCCGGGAGATGGAGGCTGCAGTGAGCTATGGTCGTTCCACTGGACTCCAGCCTGGGCGACACAGAGAGACCCTGTCTCTAAAAAGAAATAACAATTAAAAATAAAAATAAAAAGTCTTCCAGCTGGGCGCGGTGGTTCACGCCTCTAATCCCAGCACTTTGGGAGGCCGAGGCAGGTGAATCACCTGAGGTCAGGAGTTCGAGACCAGCCTGGCCAAAATGGTGAAACCCCGTCTCTACTAAAAATACAAAAAATTAGAGGGGCGTGGTGGCAGGAGCCTGTAATCCCAGCTACTCGGGAGGCTGAGGCAGGATAATCGCTGGAACCCGGGAGGCGGAGGTTGCAGTGAGCCGATATCGCGCCACTGCACTCCAGCCTGGGCGACAAGAGCAAAACTCCGTCTCAAAAAAAAAAAAAAAAAAAAAAAGTCTCCCTCCTAGAGTAAAATGAGGCGACCCAGTCTGAAAGTGTGGGTACGGGGACTTCCTGCAGCCTCTCCCAGGCAGCAAGGGAAGGGAAGAAACCGAGTGTAAGCGGAGGGCAAGCGGGCGGACACCCACCAGGCCCGGCCCCACCCCGTGCTCCGCGTGGCCGGGAGACGCGGCGCCTTTAAAGCCCAGTGGGAGGCGTGTCCCTGGGCGTGTCCTCCCGGAGCCCCGCCCCGGGGGCTGGTAGCCTCGGCCCCGGGAGGTTGCGCCGGCTCTGGCTCAGCGGCGGCTCCGGTGGCAGCGGCGGTGGCGGCTAGGCGGGCTCGGCGGCTCCTGTCCCTCGGGCGGCTGCCCGCTCGCTGCCCAGGGCGCCCGGACACACGTGGGCGGCTCGGCGATGGCCCGCGCCCCGCGACGTGGCGGGCAGGCACCGGGGCGCGGGACCGCTGAGCCCGAGTGAGCCGGGGCCGCGCTCCCGCCTTCGGCCCGGGCCGCCCGGGATGGCCGTGGCGCCTCTGCGGGGGGCGCTGCTGCTGTGGCAGCTGCTGGCGGCGGGCGGCGCGGCACTGGAGATAGGCCGCTTCGACCCGGAGCGCGGGCGCGGGGCTGCGCCGTGCCAGGCGGTGGAGATCCCCATGTGCCGCGGCATCGGCTACAACCTGACCCGCATGCCCAACCTGCTGGGCCACACGTCGCAGGGCGAGGCGGCTGCCGAGCTAGCGGAGTTCGCGCCGCTGGTGCAGTACGGCTGCCACAGCCACCTGCGCTTCTTCCTGTGCTCGCTCTACGCTCCCATGTGCACCGACCAGGTCTCGACGCCCATTCCCGCCTGCCGGCCCATGTGCGAGCAGGCGCGCCTGCGCTGCGCGCCCATCATGGAGCAGTTCAACTTCGGCTGGCCGGACTCGCTCGACTGCGCCCGGCTGCCCACGCGCAACGACCCGCACGCGCTGTGCATGGAGGCGCCCGAGAACGCCACGGCCGGCCCCGCGGAGCCCCACAAGGGCCTGGGCATGCTGCCTGTGGCGCCGCGGCCCGCGCGCCCTCCCGGAGACCTGGGCCCGGGCGCGGGCGGCAGTGGCACCTGCGAGAACCCCGAGAAGTTCCAGTACGTGGAGAAGAGCCGCTCGTGCGCACCGCGCTGCGGGCCCGGCGTCGAGGTGTTCTGGTCCCGGCGCGACAAGGACTTCGCGCTGGTCTGGATGGCCGTGTGGTCGGCGCTGTGCTTCTTCTCCACCGCCTTCACTGTGCTCACCTTCTTGCTGGAGCCCCACCGCTTCCAGTACCCCGAGCGCCCCATCATCTTCCTCTCCATGTGCTACAACGTCTACTCGCTGGCCTTCCTGATCCGTGCGGTGGCCGGAGCGCAGAGCGTGGCCTGTGACCAGGAGGCGGGCGCGCTCTACGTGATCCAGGAGGGCCTGGAGAACACGGGCTGCACGCTGGTCTTCCTACTGCTCTACTACTTCGGCATGGCCAGCTCGCTCTGGTGGGTGGTCCTGACGCTCACCTGGTTCCTGGCTGCCGGGAAGAAATGGGGCCACGAGGCCATCGAGGCCCACGGCAGCTATTTCCACATGGCTGCCTGGGGCCTGCCCGCGCTCAAGACCATCGTCATCCTGACCCTGCGCAAGGTGGCGGGTGATGAGCTGACCGGGCTTTGCTACGTGGCCAGCACGGATGCAGCAGCGCTCACGGGCTTCGTGCTGGTGCCCCTCTCCGGCTACCTGGTGCTGGGCAGTAGTTTCCTCCTGACCGGCTTCGTGGCCCTCTTCCACATCCGCAAGATCATGAAGACGGGCGGCACCAACACAGAGAAGCTGGAGAAGCTCATGGTCAAGATCGGGGTCTTCTCCATCCTCTACACGGTGCCCGCCACCTGCGTCATCGTTTGCTATGTCTACGAACGCCTCAACATGGACTTCTGGCGCCTTCGGGCCACAGAGCAGCCATGCGCAGCGGCCGCGGGGCCCGGAGGCCGGAGGGACTGCTCGCTGCCAGGGGGCTCGGTGCCCACCGTGGCGGTCTTCATGCTCAAAATTTTCATGTCGCTGGTGGTGGGGATCACCAGCGGCGTCTGGGTGTGGAGCTCCAAGACTTTCCAGACCTGGCAGAGCCTGTGCTACCGCAAGATAGCAGCTGGCCGGGCCCGGGCCAAGGCCTGCCGCGCCCCCGGGAGCTACGGACGTGGCACGCACTGCCACTATAAGGCTCCCACCGTGGTCTTGCACATGACTAAGACGGACCCCTCTCTGGAGAACCCCACACACCTCTAGCCACACAGGCCTGGCGCGGGGTGGCTGCTGCCCCCTCCTTGCCCTCCACGCCCTGCCCCCTGCACCCCCTAGAGACAGCTGACTAGCAGCTGCCCAGCTGTCAAGGTCAGGCAAGTGAGCACCGGGGGCTGAGGATCAGGGCGGGGACCCCGTGAGGCTCATTAGGGGAGATGGGGGCCTCCCCTAATGCGGGGGCTGGACCAGGCTGAGTCCCCACAGGGTCCTAGTGGAGGATGTGGAGGGGCGGGGCAGAGGGGTCCAGCCGGAGTTTATTTAATGATGTAATTTATTGTTGCGTTCCTCTGGAAGCTGTGACTGGAATAAACCCCCGCGTGGCACTGCTGAGTCCTCTCTGGCTGGGAAGGGGGGAAGGTAGGAGGGTGAGGGCCCTGCAGGAGTCTTTCTTGTAAGCAGAGCTGGCAGTGGGTGCTGGCACCCCCCAATCAGGAGGAAGTCCCCCCGGAACAGCTGTGCATTGCAGGAGTCCCAGACACCATGTGTGCGTGTTTTCCCCTCCCGCCCGTCTCTGTGCTTCCAAATGGAGACAGGGACGCCTGTGGATGTTCAGGGAATTCCCCAGGGTGACACTGCCACCTCTGGCCCCAGGGAGTCCAGTTTGAGGCTATGGATGAGTTTTCCTTCTCTGGGAACTTGCTCTCCTTATTGGCATGGAAAGTAAAGGTGTCAGCCTGTGTCAATGTTGTCACGAGGACCCCCTCCCTGGGGCCTTGGAAAATTGCTGGTGCGTCTGCCTGGCTCCTCGGGGCCCCCACCAGGGCAGCCCCCACCAGGGCAGCCCCAGCCTGCTCCCTGGCGTCTCCAGGTGGGGTGAAGAAGTTGTTCTGGTCTGTGGGCCTCTGGGTAGCACAGACATGCACGTGGAGCTGGGAAGCCCTTGAGTAGAGTGGGAATTGGGCCCCTAGCTCCTAAGCTTGTCAGATTTGAGTTGCTAATGGCAGCGGTGGGAATGAGGCAGCTCAGGTGGCTGTGCAGAGCTCCACACTGGGGCAGGTATGGGGAAAGGTCCCATGTCCATCTGTGTGCTGGGGTAGCTCAGGGCTGCTAGGGCCTGCCCTGTTTCTGCGGACTGGGTAGCTGGGCACGTGTGGCCATCTGGAGACCCCTATTGGCTTGGGGTCAGACCCCAGGGCCCCATCTTGGCTGCTGTGACTCCAGCCAGGTGAGAGTATTAGTTACTAGTGTCCCTGGGTGCCTACTATACACGGCCGGCATTTGGTGTCAGTGCCAGGAGATCCCAGCGGTCCAGCCCTGCTGCCAGCCTCACTTTAGAGCCACGGGGAGGCTCCAGGAGGGGAGACGCTCAGGTGCTGAGGATGAATGGTGAGGCGGAGCCCCAAACCTAGGGCCTCTCGGGCTGGAGCCCTGTGCCCTACCCCAACCACCAATCCCACAGGGACAAGAAAAGTCCAGTGAGAATCAAACAGGTTGGGTCACGCTCCCAGGAGACAAGACCATGGCGGGCTGAGGGGGTTAAGGGGTATTCCTCACCACAAGGCGCAGTGGTGCCCCAGGGAAGCTTACAGCCCTCACACCTGTTCTTAGGCCGTTTATTGCACGGGGAACGCCCTCTCCATCTAAATCCTTCCCTTTGCGCAGAGCACACATTAAGTAAGTCCCCATGTGCCTCTGACCAACAAAGCCAAGTGACCCTACCTCCTTGTAATGCTGCACATGAGGGTTTTTTGTTTTTTTGTTTTTGTTTTTGTTTTAATTTAAGGCAGAGTCTCACTCTGTTGCCCAGACTGGAGTGCAGTGGCATGATCTCAGCTCACTGCAATCTCTGCCTCCCAGGTTCAAGCAATTCTGCTGCCTCAGCCGCCTGGGTGGCATCCGCCACCATGCCTGGCTCATTTTTGTATTTTTTTATAGAGACGGGGTTTCACCATGTTACCCAGGCTGGTCTTGAACTCCTGGCCTCAAGTGATCCACCCACCTTGGCTTCCCAAAGTGCTGGGATTATAGGCGTGAGCCACTGCACCTGGCCATGCGAGGGTCTTTGAGTGGGAAACAGAATGAGCTCGTTAGAGGCAGTAAAGTGCCCACACTGGGCGTGGGAGGGGCAGAGGCTTCAGGGAGCTGGGCTCACAGGCAGTGGAAGGGAAGATGGGAAGGGCCTATACCAGGGTGGGGGCAGCTGGAGCGAATGGAGAGGATTCCACAGACTTGGGAAGAGCAAGGCAGGCGGGGTGTGGGAAAGGCAGGGGGACGATGAGCATCCAAGGGCACCCACCTGCCCCTTCTTCCTTGCTGTCAGTGACCATGTCCTGCTCAGCAGACACCAGCCTGCTGCTGGTTTTCAGGGCAGCCCGGATGGGAGCGCAGAGAGGGGCAGTGCAGGGTCAGGACAGGCCCCGGGGGCTGTGCTTTGAGGCCAGGACCTGGGAGGGAGGGCAGGGCCCTGCCAGCTTTCTCAGACCTGGAAGATGCTATGGAAATAAGTCCTAGGCCCTGGAGGAAAGGGAAAAAGGAAACACAGCCCTCTCATGTGATCTGCTTGCCTCACGTTTCGGACGGGAAGTGTTTAGATGGGTTGGCCGCTGCAGCACATAGCCACGCAGTTTGAGGCCAAGCTGGGAGTTGAACCCAAGCCTGCCTCCAGAACTTTTGTGCGTTCCACACCAGGGATCCGATTAGGTCCTGGTGGGGAAAGGCAGGGTGTATGCCTTGGCAAGGTTATGTCCCCAGAAACTGGGCAAAGCGGCTGGGGAGGAGACAAACACCCCTACCACTGCCAGACCTCTCCCCACGCCCATTAAAGAACCCTCCAGGGCCAAACAAAAATACCTCGGAAACCCACACGTGCTGGCATGTGCATCGCGTGCCCAGGCCCGGGCCTTCCCCTTAGTGGTCCTAGTGCCCAGCATTTGGGTCTTCAGAGTGCGGCATCACACGCCCGCAAGCCTCTTGGGAGGCTGAGCCTGTCCCTGTGGGTTTGCGCTTGTGTGTGGTGAGCCCAAGATCCTCCTGCTCCCAGGAAGTTGCCCGCTCAAGGAAGCAGCTCCTAAACACAGCAGTCCCAGGTGTTGAAAAGCCAGGAGGCCCAGGGCTGGGGTTAGGAGAGCGCAGTTAATGGGAGGTGAGTTCCTCGGTGTCCTCCAGAGACACCCTGGCCCCTGGCCAGCAGGAAGAGGTGCCCCCTCTGAGTGGCTCTGTTGGAATCCAGATGCCACCTATCAACCAAGTCTACTGACCATGTCCCCTCCCCAGAGACAAAATTTGAGAAGAGTGTGCAGGACAAGGACAGGCCTCAGCTGACTCCCAGGTCATGACTCAGGCCCCTGTCCTCAGAGATGGAGTTCCCATGCCCCCATTTGCAGTCATCAAAGTGGCTGCCCCACAAGGTCACAGCCTGGTAAGGCAGGCAGTGGCTAAGAGTGTGCTGAGACCAGGACACGACCAGAAGTGACCACCCCAAGGCAGTATCCTAGTGTGTGCCTGGGAAAATTACTGGAGGAGCAGGACTTCATAGAGGAAGGCTGGGAGCCCCGAGTGTCACTGTTGCCATGCAGAAAATGTCCAGAGGGAGCATGGTTCTCTTCTCCAGAGCTGGAGGCTGGAGCGGATGAGCAGGAAAATTCAATCTGCTGTTGGGGCAAGCCCGCTTCCTCCAGGCAGGACAAAAATTCCCCAAGTGCTCTGTGTAGGCCCTAGCTCGCCCGTGCTTACCAAGGCCGCAAAGCTGCTCAGCAGCAGAACCTGCACCCAAGGCTCAGGCCTCAAAGGCTCTTCCCATTACACCAGCTTCACCTCGTTCAGCTGGTCAGGAATTGGCAGTTTAATTTCTCAGTAATTGGGCCCACAGCAGTGGCTCAGCAAAATCTCTGTATTCCATTGGCGGGTGGCTGCCTAGCAGCACCCTACGCATATCAGCCAGTCAGACTTTAAAAGATAAATGAAGGCATAAATAAAACAAGATTAGACATGTGGTAGAACCGTCAAAGCCGAGTGCATGGGAATTCATTATACTTTTCCACTGTTTGTGTGTTTGAAATTTTCCTTGAGGCTGGGCGCGGTGGCTCACACCTGTAATCCCAGCACTTTGGGAGGCCAAGGCGGGTGGATCATCTGAGGTCAGGAGTTCGAGACCAGCCCGGACAACATGGTGAAAACCTGGCTCTACTACAAATACAAAAACTTAGCCAGGCGTGGTGGCATGTCCCTGTAACCCCAATTACTCGGGAGGCTGAGGCAGGAGAATTGCTTGAACCCAGGAGATGGAGGTTGCAGCGAGCTGAGACCACGCCACTGCATTCCAGCCTGGGTGATGGAGTGAGACTCCGTCCCCACCGCCCCCCTCCCCAAAATTTTTTTTTCCCTGAGAAAGGTTTTAAAATGGCAGAAGTTTCCCCATAGTGAAGGCTTAAAAACCTATTTTCACCGTAATTCCTAGTTTCAAATGAAGTTTTTCAGGGTTTTAGATGGAGACAGGGCCAGGAGAGGCTTGGAGGGAGTACTTCTTTCTGTGGTTAAGAACACTGAGAGGCCCTCTGACTCTGGAGGCCAAGCCTTCAGAGGACCCGGCTCCAAGGGTCAGTGAGAAAGCAGCACTCGGGACAGCACTACCCACCCCCACCCACCAAGAAAGAGCACAAACAGCCACCAGAGTGGTTTCTTCTTTATAAACACAAGTACATGAGGTTTATTTGAAATTCCAATTTATTACAAGTTCACCCTTTAATGGGGCCCTTCCTCTTTAAAGACAATAAAAAAAAAAAAACAACAAACAATTCAGGTGTCACTGAAGTGGGAACACAGGATTCTCACTATGAACAAGAACAGACTGGATGTAGGAGGCAGGGGAAGCTGGCGGTGGTGGGGTTATGAAGCTGTGATGTCAGTGCCAACTCCATGCCTATAGAAGGGACGGTAAACTACCCAGCAGCCCTGGAGCAATCCTCGTCGTCCTTGGGCAGGAGGACGGAGGAAGCAGAGGCCACATTCCGCAGTTTAATATTAAGAGGCTTGATTCTCATGTTCTAGGAGCTGCAGTCCCCTTGGTGGACTTTAAATAGGTACAGAAGAGCTTGGGTGCTCAAAATTTCCAAATTCAAAGGTGATAAAAAAGGAAAACCCTGTTTTGTACTTTTATCAAAATCCATCATAAAAGGGAAAGAAGACTACAAAGTTTTGCCTAAATATAACAACTAGAGCTAGATTTGTTGTGGGGGAAGGGGCTCTCAGAGCTTCTCTGCTGCTCTCTCCTCCCACCCCCCACCGACACTGACCACTGGAATCTTCAGGTTCTTGAGGAGTTCCAAGTCTGAGGTCAGAACGGGCATGGGAGGCAGCAGACACAGCACTGCCCTGCTCCCCCTCCAATGTTGCTGCTTGCCTCAATGAGCCTCCAACCCAGCTGCTCTGCAGGAGAGTGGATGGGCTGAGGGAGAAGCCAGGGAAGTTAGAGCAAACACATTATCATAGAAACTGTACTGTACATGTGCCAAAGCGAGATGTCAGGAGTATCTTACAAGATGTTCTTTATACAATATCACTGCTGAAACAAGCAACTTTTAATAACTAGAAAAGTCAATTAAAAAAAAAATTAAACATTTAAATTCTTCCTGCTTTTCTTCTGCTCCCCTAAGAGCTTGACTGGTATGTGGGTGGGCTGGGCTCCAACACCCCTCTGGCCAGATCCATCAAAGTAAAGGTTATATGCATGATTATAAGCAGGACTCCAGTCTCTAAGTGAAGTGCCTTAGTTTTGTTTTTTTGTTTTTTGTGTTTTTTTATTTTTTTGGGGGGTGGGGGGGAGCTGTCACAAAGAAGGGGAGATTCAGGAATGGCTCCAGGACACGTCCCTTTACTCTGCCAAGATCAACTCAAAAGACCACAACTGTTTCATGATGCTGGTGAATACAGAATTCTGTATGGCACTCACTGATACTGTCACCTGAGAGGAAGACGGGGGAAGAGACAGAGTATGGGCTTAAAGAAACAAGACTGTATAATAAATACAGATTAAAAAAGAAAAATCGCCACCATCTCCCCTATTGGCCTGATTACCCCGATTCTGCTATGTAACACAGCAATCCCTCCCCTGGAGACCAGAGGGACTTGGCATTGTGGTGGAAGCCAGAGCGAGCAGGCCCTTAGGAAAGAAGGCAGGAACAGGAACTGGCTTCACCAGAAAAGCTAGACCCTCGGACTCCTCCTGGAAACTCTCAGAAGGGAGGGTTATGGCCCTCTTTGTCCCTTAATATTTCTGGACAAAGACCAACCCAATATCAAGCCCCATAAAGAGCTTTTAGAAAAACAGCATAAGCTTGGGATGACAGGCGTTTCTGGACTCCCTGCGATCTCTTCCAGGTTCTTGGTCTTCCTCGCTCGCCTCCCTCCCACCCTCCCTAGCTGTCCCCCCACCTCAGCTCCCTTACCACGGCCCTGCCTCTCTACTTCTTCTGTCTTCGTCCCCTGGACTGTCCAACGGCCTCTGGCTCACTGTCCCCTTCATCTTCAGCAAGCCTATCAGGAAACTTCTTGCGCTTCCTGCGGACATATGGGTGGCCAGGAAGGTGTTTATGCAACAGAGCCACTAGACACTGTTCTGTCTTCGCCATGCAGCTTAGCACATGGCTGCCACGGCAGTTGTAAACCTCAGCATTGGTAAACACTTGCTTCATGTCAGTAAGAAACTCCTGCACAGAGCGGTAGCTCCCACAGGAACATTTGTTCTGCACTGTCTGAAAGTCCATGGGGTGCGTGATCACATCATAGTAGTCCTCGGCCTCATCTCTGGTCACAGGCTCCCTGTGGAAAAAAAACAAATGCAGAATCTGCACAGCCTTGACGGCAGTGCCCCTGCCACTGAGACACGTCCTGAAAAGCAAGGGCTTGGCTGAGAGCCCCTCAGGGGCTCTGGAAGCTTTTAGAACCAGGCAGGCCACTCCTCTCCCCTGCACCTGAGAACACAGCGCTCACCTGAAGGGCCAGCTGAAGCGGTACTTCACGATCTTGTGGAGGATCTCTTCACACTTCTGCAGCTCCAGGCTTTGCCTCCGGGAGCTCCGCTTGGTCTGAAGCACCTGGCAGGAAAGAAAGAACAATGTTATTACAGATTCGAGACAGGAGGAAGAGTGGACAGGGCAGAAAATAAGTGTATCTGCTCAAAAAAGGAAGAGAGTTCAACTATTTCCTTGGCGCAGAGGTGCTGAAACCTTCTGATATTCAAGTCAGGGAGCACCCTCGGCCCAGGTGGCAGGCATCTTCCCAGTAGTCCACTCACTCGCCTCCCCCGGGGCCACAGCAATCAAAGCAGCAAAGAGCAGGCAGCGGGGGCCACCTTTACCAGCAGTCCTGCTGGAGGTCGGCTGAAGGGGGCTACTGTCAACAGGAAACTAGCTCTCAGAGAACAGGTGGACCTGGGGTTACAGTGACACCATGGAAGGGCATCAACAAGCCACTGCAGAAAGCAAAACAGGCTATCTGGGCCACCAGCAGCCAATTCTGTGGGGGTGGGGTGCCTCTGGTAAGAAAAGCAAGAGGTCCAATTCCCTTCCTGGGCTCTTCCACCGTAGACATGTGAGGGTTAAGTGGCTAAAGAGAAAAGGGGCGGGGCCTCCATTCCAGGTAGCCATAACAAAGCTGTGATTCACAGCAGAGGCCACAGAGCCCAAGGCTGTGGCAAACCGAGCATCTTCTAATGCCTTATGATCTCCCGAATAGCCTGCCTTAAGCCCCTAACTCCAATTTGATCTGTCAAAACAAGCACCTTTTCAAGAGTTTCTTTTTTGTTCTTTAAAGCTCAAGTGAGATCTAAAAACTACTAAAATTACATTGGTTAAGGAGCAGAGGGGAGGGTAATGTCCCTCCCATAACAACTGTCGACTCAACAGTAAGTGAGGCTCCAGCATTGCTGACATTCCCACAATGAAGACCCAGCCCCTCTGAGCCCACTGGAGACACATGGATACTATTTTTAAATCCTTAATAAGTTGCAGGCTGCCCGCTAACTAGTTTGCAGGCTACAGCAGGGGAATGCCGGACATAGCTGTTCCTGGAGGCCCTGCTGCTTCTGTCTGCGTACAGGCTCACCCATCTGCCTCCCCAGCCTCCCAAGTTTGGTAAGAAGGAGGAGGGGGGAGGCTCCCCTCCCACCTGTTGCCTGATGAATTCCTAATTGCTGGGGTAGGGAATAAGAAACAGAAAGGTTAGAGAAGGGATGATAAATAATTCTCACCAGCTCATCCACCTCAGCATCATCCACAGGTGGTGCCTTGGGCTGAGACCTCCTGGTAGAGTGTGGCTTCTTACCCGGGCGCCGGCCTGACCTTGCTGCAGGGGGGATGACGCTGTGCTTGCCCCGGATGGTCTTTCGAGGTCTCACTGAAAGAAAAACTATGGATTCAGCAGAGAACAACAGAAGGTGAAGGGAGGAGCATCTTCGAAATGGGGGAAAGGGATGCAGGGAGAATCCTTTTCCTGGACAAGGAAAGCAGTGGCCTCCTTTGGTTTTAAGGTGCTCTTGCTATTTTATCTTGCCTTACCTAACAGGACACTAAAAGGCAGTGGCAGCAGATGAAGAATGGGTGCCTTTCATCCACTGCCAAAGCCCTTCAGAGGGCTAGGTCCTTCAGTACTTCTGTCCTGCCCCATCCTGCAGTTACTCCCAGCCATAAGGCCCCTGCAGGAATCAACTGTAAACTCTCACTCATGAGAAGCCATTTGCTAATAGGTCAGCCTGGATTTCCCACAGCCCAAGCTCAGCCTGAGCGAGTGGATGTATTTACATGTAAGATGGAACTGGATTGTAAAACAAACCCTGTGTTGTAATTCCCAGAGTTATTCTACACTTACCATCAGAATCTTTCCAGAGAAAAGCTGGTACTTCCACGAAGGGCCACAAGGCTCCTCATTAAATACAATTTAGGGCTAGTCCCCTCCATAAAAGCCCTGCCCAGGATCCCCAATGAGAGAATAAAGAATATAGGCCGGGCGTGGTGGCTCACACCTGTAATCCCACCACTTTAGGAGGCTGAGGCAGGTGGATCACCTGAGGTTGGGAGTTCAAGACCAGCCTGACCAACATGGTGAAACCCCGTCTCTACTAAAAATACAAAATTAGCAGGGTGTGGTGGCACATGCTGGTAATCCCAGCTACTCAGGAGGCTGAGGCAGGAAAATCGCTTGAACCTGGGAGGCGGAGGTTGCAGTGAGCCGAGATCACGCCACTGCACTCCAGCCTGGGAAACAAGGGTGTAACTCCATCTCACAAAAGAAAAAAAAAAAAAAAACACACACACACAAAGGCACTGAGACTACTTGTGTCTCAGGTTTACAACAGGTGCTCAGCATCAAGCCAACCGGCATTCCTCAGTGAGCCCTGGGAAACAATGCCATGAGGATTAGCTCCAGGCTCTCCACCACCTTCCCTTGGGGAGTGGGGAGATGACACTGGACACAGAGGTCTAGGAAGGCAGTGACACGAAGAATCGAGAAACACTACTTTCTATTCTATTTCTGGATCACGATAACCCTTTCTTGGCTACTTTAGGGTCTCTAGCTCAAGCCCAGGCTAGTAAGAAAGGGTAAGAATCTGATGCTCAGGTGCTAGAACCTTGAGCTGCACTGGGGAACCACATCTTTGGTGGTCTGAAAGATAGAGTTGACAAAAAGCTCTGAAGTACCAAATACTTCCCAGATCCTTTTGGCAAGTCGAGGCCGTAGAAACTTAGAAAAGCAATTCCTTGGAAAGAGAGCTACAACGTAGAAGTGGAAAGCAATCACTAGCTTACAAATAAACAGAATCAGTATACTACCATATTCAGGATCTGCCCTCAGAGAGATCAGGCGCAGTGGCTCACACTTGTAATCCCAGCACTTCGGGAGGCCAAGGCAGGAGGATCACTTGAACCCAAGAGTTCAAGACCAGCCTGGGAAACATGGCAAGACCCTATCTCTACAAAAAAGCCGGGCATGGTGGCACGTGCCTGTAGTCCCAGCTACTCAGGAGGCTGAGGTAAGGAGGATTGCTTGAGCCTGAGAGATCGAGGATACAGTGAGCAGTGATCATACCAGTGCACTCTAGCCTGGGCAACAGAGAAAGATTCCCATCCCCGCCCCCCCCCCAAAAAATATGTTCCCAAACAAAGGTGTGCCCAAGTCACTGACTCTGACCAACAGAAGACGATATCCCTGAATGCAGGACTGATGGGCCATTTGTTCACTTACCCTAGGATACCTGAAAAATCAGGCGTAGTGAACAAACAAAAAGAGCCCATACGTATGTGAGAGCTTAAGGTGTCCCACATCACACCTCTGGAGTATAGGGGGGAAAGTGGGAGGACAGGAGAAGACGGGCAAGCCCAAATCATTAGGTTTTGGCAGTCTCACTACAGTAAGAGACTAGTCATACCAGGCATCCTCTCTCTCACTCCTTATGCCAAGTATGACCATTCAGAGCTGCTATGATCTTGGGAACTGTACCACTGCTTCAAAAGCTCATTAGAATTTTGATCTGTGGTCTGTTTTCTACGAACCTGTAAAGAAAAGTGTATTGGCCGGGCATAGTGGCTTATGCCTATAATCCCAGCACTTTGGGAGGCCAAGGCAGGCAGATCACTTGAGCTCAGGAGTTCAAGACCAGCCTGGCCAACATGGTGAAACTCCATCTCTACTAAAAATACAAAAATCAGCTAGGTGTGGTGGCGGGTGTCTGTATACTCGGGAGGCTGAGGCAGAGACTGAGGTAATCTGAGGTCATACCACTGCACTCCAGCCCAGGCGACAGTGAGACCATCTCAAAAAAAAAAAAAGTGTATTTTGGAAAGAGGGAGGCTGCTAAAAGAAAGGCTAGACTGGAGGACATTAGCCACAAACACCAGACTCTCCAACACTCATGAGAAATGAACATGAGAGAATGAGAGTCAATGCGGTGAACACAAAAGATGATGCCTTTTTTCCTACTGGCATCTAGTGAGAACAGATCTGAATCTTCCTAACATCCTTCCACCTAAGCCTTCAAATAATCAGTCGTCTCTTTTCAAACCAGCAAAGCTATAACCCTGCACACTGCAGGGAGGAGAAAATCACTGTAACCAGACAGAAAAAGTCACTCTCTGAAAGCAGTGATAAAACAACAGCCAAAAGAACTGTCAGGAGATGGCAATGGGCTGAGATCTTCCTTCCCCATTGTCCCCATATGCCGAGGAGCTGAGAATCAGCAGCCTTGGCATAAATATACTTGGGACCATGAATTCTACTAAATCTTAGAGCAAGTGGGTTGATGTTACTGAGATCAAGCCACCTTCTCTCCCACCAGGCAGGAAGTTAAACGCCATCTTGGAAACCCATTTAAACCCATGGCAGCTAAGTTACGCCACAGTCACAACACAAGAGAAAAGAAGAGGGCAAGCCGGCCACACTACCTACTGCCAAGCCAGCCTTTCCAAGCGTTCCAAGCTTAGAAGACTGTGAAATCAACTACAAAGGCAGACAAAATACTTACATCGCAAACCAGCCACCTCATAATCTTCCTCCTCCTCCTCTTCCTCTTCTTCCTCCTCTTCCTCTTCATCACTCTCATCATCTTCACTGTCCTCAGAAGCAGACTCTTCAGTATAGTTCCTGTGGGTAGAAAAAATAATGTAGGGAACACAGTTTTAGCCCAAAGTGGTCCTAAGGAGGGCTCAAATCCCACAGGGATCAGGAAACTTCTCTTCACAGACTACATATGTATAACGTATGATAATACAGGGAGGGAACCTGAATGTAAGCCAGGAGAGTTTTTCATAAAAATGAAAAACCAAGTTTTCAACAGCATGCCTCATGCCTCCTTCTGCCAGGCCACAGACAGTTTGGACAAGATACCAAAGGCAACAGAAATTAAGACCAAAATGCAATCCTACCCTTCCCCACACAAAGCAATACAAAACACTGTTTCTTTTGTCTCACAAAAAGAGCCAGATAATGTAATACATCAGTTACTAAAAGCTGTCCCCACCTCTGAGGTAGACTGAAAGAATAAACAGAGCCCAGACAGGTGTGACTTCACCTTGATGGCCCCCTTCCAGGAGCTGAAACAGCTTGCAGATGACCATAATATCAAAGCAGTGGTAATCCCAGCTCGGAACAGCTGGTCCAAAGCCCCACCATTTCAGAGCAACATGTCTCATCTCTTAAGTGCAGCTGGGATGGAGTGCAAAAGAACCTGCTAATACTGTTAAGGTGGGGTCAGGATCAAACAGCTCTGCCCCTTAGAAGGAAGCCCAGGCCGGGCACCGTGGCTCACGCCTGTAATCCCAGCACTTTGGGAGGCTGAGGCAGGCGGATCACCTAAGGTCGGGAGTTCGAGACTAGCCTGACCAACATGGAGAAACCCCATCTCTACTAAAAATACAAAATGAGCTGGGTGTGGTGGCGCGCCATCGTACTCCAGCCTGGGCAACAAGAGCGAAACTCCATCTCAAAAAAGAAGCCCAAGCCAGAGTACCTATAAGCTGCACATTTTACAACCCCAAATTTCAGTGTGGAAAACAACAGTATTATCTTGGCAAATACAAGGTGTCTCCCTCTTTACAAGGCCCGGTATTTGGCCTTATTGAGATTCAAGTAAAAAACAAAGCACCACCTCTACTCTCAGGGCATTCATAATCTCATGGGAGACAGACATGTATAAAACCAGAGACAAGATCCATGCACCAAAATACTACTTCAGAGAATGGAGGTTCAGCTGGAACACAGAGGAGAAACCATGAAGCCTAAGGATGCAAGCACTTTTCAAAAGCGCAGTGAAATTTTAGCGAAGCCATGGGCAGTTTACCCACTGGGAATTCTGGGCAGAGAATGTTCCCAGCTGGGAGAAAGGCACAAGAGGCAAGGATGAACAATAAACGGTCTGTAACAAGTACACAAATATGGGATCTAAAGCTAATAAAAACCCAAGCTGGTATTGTGTAAGAGTCTCAGAAGTGAGGCCAGGAATTGGGACGTTATTCTAGAGGCAATGGGAAGACTAGAAGTTTGTGATCAGGAATGTGAGCAGATCTTTGCCTTGTGTACAGCATTCTGGTGTTGCAATAGTTGGGTGGATAAGAGGGGAGAAGACGTGATATAAGAGGAGTTGAGAAGCCACCAAAGGAGCCCAGGTGACAGATGTAGAAGGGACAAATGACAGCGGAGACCACGGAGAATGGAGAGCAAGAAACTGGATCATCAAACATCTGGGCATTGGATTGATATTGTGGCAAATTAATGGGTTTGTAGGATGAGGGAGAGATGTTCATTTCCAAGTTGACACCCAAGTTCTACTCATGATAGGGAAGAAAACATTATGTATCGGTAAGGAAGGTAATGAGTGTGAGATTTTTAGCAGTGGGTGATAGCAGAAGTAATCATGAAGACACAGGAAGTGGGCAACAGGAGGCTAAAGGCAGAGAGAGAGATTTCATTACTTGAGAAGAAGGTATGATCAAGAAGACAGAGAATGTGGCTGGCAGTGAAAACTAGAAATGTCAACATTCAGCTAAAATTAGCTCAGAGTCCTTTGAGCTCCTATTGAAGTACTGTAAATGATCAGGCTCTGTACCCAAAAGATGAACTTAAAGCTCCTTAGATTCATTCTGTTTGAATAACTCAAGCTTAATTATAACAGCTATTCATATTTATTCATTCAATTATTTTTAAAAGAAAAGATTCTCACCTGCCACGGGAGTTGCGCCTGGCAGTAGCGGGCTGGCAAGCTGGGCACTGCCACTCACCATCTGGTACTTCATAGAGGGCCGGCCTCAGACAAAACAGGTGGAAGGCTTTATTACACTCATCACACAAGATCAATTTGTCATCCTCACCTGCAGAGAGATAAATGTGAATAGCATTGTTGGGAGCACAGCAGCAGTCAATGAGCTGTAAGGAAGAGGCAATCACCCTACAATTCAAGGCACACGAGGAGACATGTTCCATAGAATGCTACCCAGTTGTTGCTTTGTAAATGCAGGCATTTTCTAAAAAGAAATGTAGCATAACTTAGATTACAGATAATTTGGGAATCAGGTCTCCTAATTTATATCCCAAAACTTACCCATGGCTATGACAGAACAGTTAACGATTACTAAGAGGCACAAAAAACCCAAGTGAGAGTAGGAAATTTTGCTGCTTTTTCGACCTCCCCAAACGTTTCTCAACTTATGCCTGATGAGTGTTCTCTCTCTCTCTTTTTTTTTTTGGAGACAGAGTCTTGCTCTGTCACCCAGGCTGGAGTGCAGTGGCGTGATCTCGGCTCACTGCAACCTCCGCCTCCTGGGTTCAAGTGATTCTCCTGCTTCAGCCTCCCAAAGTGCTGGGATTACAGGCGTGAGCCACCGCGCCCGGCCCCTGATGGGTTCCCTTAAACCATGTGGTTTCTTACATTTGAAAAAGTGTTGTGCTGAGTCAACTTAATATGGTCATCTCTCCTTCCAACCTTCATTCTAGAGCGATTGAACGCTTTACAGCAACTGAATGATTTTACGTAGATCTTTTCATCTCTAACCTAACTCAGAAAATAACTCTAGCCACTGAAAAGCCAATCAGTAAGGGGCTTCTAACCATGAAGTTCCTTTTGCACATATGAGACTGCATGCCACCCTCTGTACCCGGACTGCCTCCTGCTGAAAGCACATATCTTACTTCACAGATGACTAAAGTTCTGAGCCAATCAAAGGATTTAAAACTAAACTAACTAAAATAGTTATAAGGATTAACTAATTTTGTTTTCTGTAGAAAATCAGAAGATTGAAGAGATCAATTGCTTTTATGTTATGCTCTAAACTGAGGAACAAAGGGCCTGCTCTGATTCCCTGGCACAACATTTCAAAGACTGGCATGTTACAGACCTGCAGGAGAGTAAAATCTATACCACACTTATATTCTGTGTACACAAAATTCTTTTGGGTAGAAATGAAGATCTTGGGAATAGAAATCCTACTCCCTAATATACCCACATAAGCAAATTTGATTTAAATATACCTTTCTTTCGACAAACTTTGCACCTAGCATTTTCTGCGGACATATCCCACTTGATACAGGCATCAAGCATCCCAAGCAGCACGTGCATCCTGGAGAAAGTCTGAGCTTCCCGGATTGCTGTCTTCCATTTCTCCAGTGCAGATGCAACCTAAACAGAGACCAAACCAGGCCAGCATTACTATACTGACCAAAGACACTGAGAGAGAACTAGGAACAGGGGACAGTATGAGAGAATTCTGAGGACACTTGCCTCCTAGAACTTCACTAATCTAAACCATTTATTCTTATAAAAGGCTCCAAAGGGGGAAAAAAACTTGCCAAAGGTCACACAGAGATGCAGTGGAGTGGGTGGATGACTGGGGACAAGCATCTTCTAGGGAAATCCACCTAACAACTCAGTATAATTTAAAAATAGGATCACCTGTATGCTGTAAATGCTATAATGCAACAATTTTAGACAGCTAATAAAACTCCGATTTAAAAGATAATCAATAACCTACCACACCACCACCAATCCAATACCACAGCTGGATTTCAATGCCCTGCCCGAAGCAAAGAAGTCCTTGTGAAATAATGAATCTCCTAAAGGAAAACAGCCAGTTATCCTGGAAGGTCATGGGCTTTAAAATACAGGTGCCAAGGAACAAAGATAGTTGATTCTGTTCCGAAGTGGGGTACTACACAGACTGGGGAGAGGGATGAGGGGAACAGGGCTGCTTTTTCTCTTTCCTATAGAAACAGAATCACAGGGAGCCTTGTGTGTATAAATTTATGAATAACAAGGATAAGTAATATAAACACACACACAAAAATCTACATTTAAGAAGCTGCTAAAGTTCAACTGGAAACTGACTGACTCTGTTGTAGATATTTCAACATCTGCTTTGAAAAACAGCAATCTCCTTCCTTACTTTTGCAGAGCTCCTCAGTAAATTGAGGTCCACAATCACAGCTGCCTTGCTGTCTTCTCCCCTGATAAAAAGAGAGCTGACAGACACTACTGCAGATTCTCTTCTTGAGAGGATAACCCAAATCTTTTCAATGGAATATCAATGTAAGAATTTCAGGTTCGGTTCTTTAAAAGTGCTTGAGAACTGGCAGGGAATGACTACCAATGGGCTTTGCTGTCCTCTAGTGGACATTCACATGTAGTGCACACAGTATGGAAGAAAACAGTCATGGGCAGTCCTGCTTTTTACTATTTCCTATGAATTATAAAATCTGAGCATCCAATAGCTCATCTGACCTCATTAAAACTTTTTTTAAATTTGAAGGTGTTTTGGGAATAGGCTTATTTAACCTCGTTTTTTTAAAAAACAGATTTTAAATAGTATCATACAATAATAGGTAGCCCTTGTAACTGGCTTCTTTCACTGAGCATGTTTCTAGGTTCATTCGCAAAGCATGTAACAGTACTTTCATCAGTTTTACTGCTGAACAATATCTCATTGAATAGACATTGCACATGCTGTTTATCCATTCATCAGCTGACAGATACCTGGGCTGCTTCCGTATTTTGGTTATTCAGAATCACCCCATCTTACGATGGGTCAAACCTATGACTTCACAATGGTGCAAAAGTGATACACGTTCGGCCGGGCGTGGTGGCTCATGCCTGTAATCCCAGCACTTTGGGAGGCCGAGGCGGGCGGATCACAAGGTCAGGAGTTCGAGACCAGCCTGGCCAATATGGTGAAACCTGGTCTCTACTAAAAATACAAAAATTAGGCGGGTGTGGTGATGTGTGCCTGTAGTCCCAGCTACTCGGGAGACTGAGGCAGGAGAATTGCTTGAACCCGGGAGGCGGAGGCTGCAGTGAGCCGAGATTGCACCACTGCACTCCAGCCTGGGTGACAGAGCAAGACTTCATCTCAAAAAAAAAAAAAAAAAAAAAGTGATACACATTCAGCAGGCTCCTTGACTTATGATAGGGTTAAACCCAGATAAAACCATCATAAATTATAAATACTGTAAGTCAAACAATGGGTTTATTGGGACATAGCCCCATCCTAAATTCAGGAGCATCTGTAATCAGGATGTCCGGACAAACGCCACCAAAGTAAACAATCAAACAAAACCCAGGATTTTGCCAAACAATATATCAGTCTTTTCTATTTAATTCAATAAAACAAAATAAGCATTAAAAACCGAAATCAACCACTATTACAAAAAGAGATTTGAGAGACAATCCATTTTTATAAATAAGGAAGCTGAATCCTAGATTAGAGACTGATAAAAGCTCATGCAACAGCCTAGTGCCAGTTGAAAAAACTTTGGCCCTTGCTAAGTGGAAACCTTCAAAGCAAAGAGCAGTGGAAAATTTCAAAGCTGTGGCTGAGTTGACCTCTGGTGGGGAACCACGAGGCATAATGCCATTTTAATGCAGAACACTGCTGAACTACTTAGTAGGCAACCTAGTTGATTTTCCAAGAAACTCTTCCATGCTTTCCATTTATGTACTGTGTCTGGACCTGCAAAGTTCTCACATTTTCCTCCCCAACTAAGCTAAGAACAAGTCTCATCTGACAAACTAAAATGAGTTTACTTCACTGTGGAACACAGTACTCCAGAAGTTAATGAGAACCCTACAGTGATGGGTGAGTTCTCAATGAAGGAAGCACTGTTGCAGGAAAAGAAATGGAAAGGACAGACGTGACTCTTGGACAGATCACATCAAGAAAGAGACTCTTCTGTATTGAACTTGAGTTAAAAACAAAACCTATGTAGTAGTAAGACTAAAACTTAAGCCTAATGAGAAGAGATTTAGCTAAGGAGACTAGTTAACTGTTTAATATCTTAGATATCTAAAAGGTTACCTAGGTGCTATACACAGTCATTTAAAAGGAACACAGGGCCAGATGCGGTGGCTCCTGCCTGTAATCCTAGCACTCTGGGAGGCCAAGGCAGGTGGATCACTTGAGCCCAGGAGTTCAAGACCAGCAACATGGTGAAACCTTGCCTCTACAGAAAAATACAGAAAAAGCCGGGTATGGTGGCACATGCCTGTGGTCCCAGTTACTTGGGAGGCTGAAGTAGAAGGACACCTGAGCCCAAGAGTTTGAGGCTGTAGTGAGCCAAGATCACACCACTGCACCCACCAGCCTGAGTGACAGAGTGAGACCCTGTTATTCATTCATTCATTCACAAATAAAATAAAACAAGCATAGGCTGGGCATGGTGGCTCATGCCTATAATCCCAGCACTTTTGGAGGCCAAGATGGGAGGAGCACTGGAGCCCAGGAGTTCAAGATCAGCCTGGGCAATGTAGGGAAACCCCTTCTCTATAAATAAATAAATAAATAAATAAATAAATAAATAAATAAATAAATAAAAATTTAAAAATTAGCCAGGAATGGTGGCAGGCACCTGTAGTTCCAGCTACTCGGGAAAGTGAGGTGGGAGATCACAAGCCTGGAGTCTGAGGCTGCAGAGAGCCTGGGCAACACAGTGAGACCCCATCTCAAAAAGTAAAGACATTTTTAAAAATAAAAGAAACACAGGAAGGTGAAAACTAAATCCCAGCAAGATAATGACACACCACATAGTAAGTGTCTCAGCTTAAGTCATGAATTAAATCTTTATCTAAACTGAATTTTCTTTCTCCACCCTGCTTACCTCTTATCCAAAATTATCTCCCCCATATCACATATCATCCTCCGCCTCAGGAAGAAATGTAGGGGGAACATGACAACTATGTATAAACATTTGATAAGCTTTGGAAAGGACAGCAGACTCACTCTATGTAAATGGGGAGGACAAACAAGAACCAGCTGTCAGTGACAAAGAGTCCAATTTCAGTTCAATCTGAAAAGGCCTATGCTGCCCCTCCCATGACCTGATCCACTCCTACACATTCTTCAAAACCCATCCTCTCTTCCCTCTGGTAAGTTTTCTCTAGTGTGCCCTGGGTATCCCTCACAGTGAGCCTGAGTACTGCTGTTTCTCATCATTACTGGTCACACCACAGTAAGCGTCCCCTGCCGGTCTCTCACACTCAAATTGAGTTCCCTGAAGGCAAGAACTTAAGGCTTTTTTTTTTTTGAGACGGAGTCTCGCTCTGTTGCCAGGCTGGAGCGCACTGGTGCGATCTCGGCTCACTGCAACCTCTACCTCCCGGGCTCAAGTGATTCTCATGCCTCAGCCTCCTGAGTAGCTGGGACTACAGGCTCGCGCCACCACACTCAGGTAGTGTGTGTGTGTGTGTGTGTGTGTGTATTTTTTTTTTTTTTAGAAGAGACCGGTTTTCACCATGTTGGCCAGGCTGGTCTCGAACTCCTGACCTCAAGATCCGCTAGCCTCAGCCTCCCAAAGTGCTGGGATTACAGGCGTGAGCCACCCGCACCTGGTCCTGAACTTAAGGCTTTTTTACTCATCTCTATAAAACCTCCAAACTTACTAGCGACTGGCACAAGCAGGGCTTTACCAGATCTTTGTGAAAAAAAAAGGAAAGAAGGCAGGGAGAGGCAAATCTAAAATTAGGGACAATATTCCGCACTAAATAATGGTTAGGACCTCTCCCATAATGTAGTGTTCTCAAATTCTTTTCTTCACAAGTAATCTTAAGCAGAAATCTAATACACAAACAGACAAAAATGGAGCTGCTAGTTATTCTATTAAGTTTCATATTTATTAATAAGTAATACAAAATTAAAAGACCAAATGTGGCTGGGCGAGGTGGCTCATGCCTGTAATCCCAGCACTTTGGGAGGCCAGGGTGGGTGGATCACTTCAGCCCAGGAGTTCAAGACCAGCCTGGCCAACACAGCAAGGCCCCGTCTCTATAAAAAATTTAAAAATTAGCTGGGCATGGTGACACTCGCCTATAATCCCAGGTACTCAGGGCAGGCTAAGGTGGGAGGATCGCCTGAGCCCAGGAGTTTGAGGCTGCAGCGAGCCATGACTGCACCACTGCACTCCAGCATGGACAGTAGAGACCCGTTTCTAAAGAAACGCAATAAAATCAGAAAAGAGCAAATATGACATGAGGTAGATCTGTGTGGACTAACGGGACGGAGGGGACAGATGTTTAGAATATACTGGTAAGTGAGAAACTGAAGACTATTGTGCCCAGTACAAGTTTCCACTTTTAATAAATCCAACAAATCTTTGTATATACATAAAAAGGACACCAAACTATTAAAAAAGTGACATCCTTGGGCAGTGAAACTAGGGTGGGAGTTATATATTTTACTTACCTCTCATTTTATTTACTTACAATAATAAAGCATGCTACATTTAAAAATAAAAAGTGAGGAAACTGGGTATCTAATAAGAAAAAAATGAAGCTGAAGCCTTACCTTCTACCACTGACAAAAATTAACTCAAATGATCAAAGACCTAAATGTAAAAGTTAAACTATAAAATATCTAGAAAAATACAAGAGAAAGAAACGTTCATGACACTGAATCTGGCAATGATTTCTTGGACATGACACCAAAAGTGGAGGCAACAATGGAAAAAAATAGGTTAAGTTAGACCCCATGCAAATGAAATGCTTGTATGCAAAGGACACTATCAACAGAAGGAAAAGGCTACCCATGGAACTGGAGAATATATTTGCAAATCATGCATCTGAAAAAGGGTTATTATCAAGGACATATAAAGAACTCCTACAACTCAACAACAAAAAATCCAATTTAAAAATGGGCAAAGGACTTGAATATATATTTCTCCAAATAAGGTAGACAAATGGACAATAAGCACATGAAAAGATGCTCAACATCATAAATCATTAGAGAAAAACAAATCAAAACCACAATGAGATACAACTTCATATCCATTAGGATGGGTACTATTAAAGAAACAGGACATTAGTATTGGCAAAGGCTGAGCGTGGTGGCTGAGGCCTGTAATGCCAGCACTTTGGGAGGCCAAGGCCGGCGGACCACCTGAGGTCAGGAGTTTGAGACCAGTCTGGCCAACATGGTGAAACCACGTCTCTACTAAAACTACAAAAAAAAATTAGCCAGGAGTGGTGGTGCACGCCTGTAGTCTCAGCTACTTGGGAAGCTGAGGCAGGAGAATCGCTTGAACCCAGGGGAGTTTGCAGTGAGCCAAGATCACACCACTGTACTCCGGCCTCGGCGACAGAGACTCTGTCTCAAAAAAAAAAAAAAAAAAAAGTATTGGTGAGAATGTGGAAAAACCAGAACCCTCATGAGTTGCTGGAGAGAATGTAAAATCGTACAGTCACTACAGGAAACCATACAGTGGTTCCTCAAAAAGTTAAACACTGAATTACCATATGATCCAGCAATCCCACTACTGGGTATACACTGAAAAAAAATTAGAAGCAGGGACTCAAATATTTGGCTTTTTTGGTTGTTTTTCTTGTTTTTTTGAGATGGAGTTTTGCTCTGTTGCCCAGGGTAGAGTGCAGTGGCTCCATCTCTGCTCACTGTAGCATCAGCCTCCTGAGTTCAAGCAATTCTCCTGCCTCAGCCTCCCTAGTAGCTGGGAATACAGGTGTGCGCCACCACGCCTGGCTAATTTTTGTATTTTTAGTAGAGATGAGGTGTCACCATGTTGGCCAGGCTGGTCTCAAACTCCTGACCTCAGATGATCTGCCCACCTCAGCCTCCCAAAGTGCTGAAATTACAGGCGTGAGCCACCATGCCCGGCCGGGACTCATTTGTACATTCATGTTCATAGCAACATTATTCCCAATAGCCAAAAGACGGAAGCAACCCAAGTGAGTGGATCAACAAAATGTGGTACATAGAGACATGATATAATAAATATATTTGGTCCTTCTCCACAGACTAAAACCTTAATAGGAGTGTCTTTCGTTATTCAGAGGAGCCCCTTTGGATCACACCTAAATTTATGCTAACGAGGCTTTCGGTGAGACCTCTAGTTATGGGGCTGGCCACCAGAAAGACCAGATGATTAGAAGACTGGAATGTTCAGCCCTACCCACAAGCTCCTGAAAGGCAAGAGGAGGGGAGACTTCGGAGATTAAGCTCTACGAAGATACTGGAACAAGATCTGATCAGCTTCAGGTAACACACTCAGAAGCTGGAAGGAAGGAGTGTTCAGAGAACACATGAAAGACCCACGTACCCCTGCTCCGCCACCTTCCTTGTTCCACACGTCTCATCCATCTGGCTGTTCCTGAGTAGTATCCTTCAAAATGGCCCGGTTAACCTAAGTAAAATGCTTTCCCGGGTTCTGTCAGGCATTCTAGCAAATTATCATACTTAAGGAGAGGGTCATGAGAATCCTCAATATATAGATGGTACAGGTGGCAACGGTGGGGCTTGCAACTGGCATCTGAAGTGAGAATAGTCTTGTGGGACTGAGCACTTTAACTTGCAGGATCTGACACAAACTCCAAGTAGAAAGAGTCAGAATTAAACTGAATTTTAAGAGTAGTTGGTATCAGCAGAGAACTAGAGAGTTGCTTAGTGTGGTAAAAACCCATGTATTTGGTGTCAGAAGTGTATGAAAAAGTTTTGAAGGCTGATGGTGGTGATGGTTGCAAAACAACGTGAATATACTTAATGCCACAGAATCGAACACATAAAAATGGTAAATTTGGGCTGGACGTGGTGGTTCACACCTGTAATCCCAGTACTTTGGGAGGCTGAGGTGGGCAGATGACCTGAAGTCAGGAGTTCGAGACCAACCTAGCCAACATGGTGAAACCCCGTCTCTACAAAAAATACAAAAATCAGCCAGGCATGGTGGCATGCACCTGCAATTCCAGCTACTTGGGAGGCTGAGGCAGGGGAATTGCTTGAACCTGGGAGGTAGAGGTTGCAGTGAGCTGAGATTATGCCACTACACTCCAGCCTAGGCAAGAGTGGGACTCTTTCTCCAAAAAAAAAAAAAAAAAAAAAGTAAATTTGTATGTTATGCATATTTTTACCAAAATTTAAAAAATATCTAGAGCAAGCATGGCTGGGCGCAGTGGCTCACGCTTATAATCAAACTTTGAGAGGCCAAGGTGGGAGGATAGCTTGAGGCCAGAAGTTCAAGGTTACAGTGAGTTATAAGCAAATCACCGCATACCAGCTTACACAAGAGCAAAACCCTGTATCTAAAAATTAAATAAACAAATTGTTAATGTGTTTAAAAGTCACCACCACCTTTTTAAAAAAGAAAGTAAACTGGTAGACCAGGAGTGGTGGCTCACGCCTGTAATCCCAGCACATTGGGAGGCCGAAGCGGGTAGATCACAAGGTCAAGAGATCGAGACCACTCTGGCCAACATGGTGAAACCCCGTCTCTACTAAAAAATACAAAAATTAGCTGGGCGTGGTGGCACGCACCTGTAGTCCCAGCTACTCGGGAGGCTGAGGCAGGAGAATCGCTTGAACCTGGGAGGCGGAGGTTGTAGTGAGCTGAGATTGCACCACTGCCCTCCAGCCTGGTGACAGAGCGAGACTCCATCTCAAAAAAAAAAACAAAAAAAGAAAGTGAACTCTGGTAAAGGTGGGAAGGCCACATCCACTGTGACCACCACCCAGTGACCAAGAAGCAGGGCTGCACTCCACAGGCCAGTGTGAAAACCACAGAAGGGGTAGAAAGTGATTAAAAAAAAAAAAACACACACACACAAAAAAACACTCACTCAGGGCACAGTGCCTATAGCAGCTAAAATGCATAGGGTTAGATTATTTTAAAACCAAATCAACTCATCTACGGAATCATAAACTACAACTTATAACAACAAAATACCTTTGCTTCCTCTACCATTTTCTTCTCTTCATCCACTTCCTCAGTTTTTGCTGAATCTTCACTTTGGAGTTTTCTTCTCTTTTGCTTGGGAGCCATGAAGCCTTGGAGAAATTTCTTTATGACACTGGCCTGAAGGGCAATCACACACTCGCCAAAATCCTTCAATTTCTCTAATGAAATGACCTATAGGAAAGGATTTTAAAACCAGACTGAGAAAAGGCCAAGAGGAAGACGAAAGGAATCCAACCTCAAATTCAAATAAATCTAGACTCAAATGCCACATAACATTCATTAAACAAAATCGAGAGCCACATACCATTAATTTAACTGTGCTCCTCAGTTCACTGCATGGCTCATGCATTTTAAAGTACTTGACTGGCCGGGCGCAGTGGCTCACGCCTGTAATCCCAGCATTTTGGGGGGCCAAGGCGGGCGAATCACCTGAGGTCAGGAGTTCAAGACCACTTTGGCCAACATGGCAAAACCCCATCTCTACTAAAAATACAAAAATTAGCCAGGCGTGGTGGCACGTGCCTGTAATCCCAGCTACTCAGGAAGCAGGAGAATCACTTGAACCCGGGAGGAGGAGGTCGCAGTGAGCCAAGATCGTGCTACTGTACTCCAGTCTGGGTGACACAGCGAGACTCCGTCTCAGGAAAAAAAAAAAAAAAAAAAAAAAGTACTTGACTACCTCCCTTTTCCCAGCTAAGGGATCCACTAAATGGCAGAAGCCCCCCCACATAAAGGAGTTACATAGTTGATTCATTCAATAATGACTGAATGCCTACTATGTGTAAAATACAATTTTAACGCAAAGACACACTAAGAAAGTAAAATAAAAATTTACTGACTTTCCATCTTAATGTTTTTAAAAATTTTTTTCTTATTTGTAACTTGCTTCCAGCATGTAACTAACTATATGTAAGGTAGTATGTTTTACAAACTTGATCTCCTTTTTTTTATTTTTAAAGAGCTAGGTCTCACTGGGTCACCCAGGCAGAAGGGCAGCAATCACAACTCACTGCAGCCTTGAACTCCCAGGCTCAAGTGATCCTCCTGCCTCAGCCTCCCCATTAGCTGGGACCACAGGTATATGGCATCACGCCTGGCTAATTTTTTAAATTCTTTTTAGAGACAGGGTCTCACTATGTTGCGCAGGCTGGTCTCAAACTCCTGGCCTGAAGCGATCCTCCTGCTTCACTGATCTCTTTTTAAGCTTCACATCTACCTGATAGATGAGGAAACAGAAGTTAAATCACTTCATCAAAATCATGCACCCAGCCAGGTGTGGTGGCACATGCCAGTAGTCCCAGCTACTTGGGAGACTGAGGCAGAAGGAGTTTGAGGCTGCTGTCAGCTATGATCTGTGAATAGCCACTGCACTTCAGACTGGGCAATATAACAAGACCTCTCTCTCTTTTTTTTTTTTTTTTTTTTGTTGTTGTTGTTGTTGTTTTTTGAGACGGAGTTTTGCTCTTGTCGCCCAGGCTGGAGTGCAATGGCGCGATCTCAGCTCACTGCAACCTCCGCCTCCCGGGTTTAAGCGATTCTTCTGCCTCAGCCTCCCGAGTAGCTGGGATTAGGCATGTGCCACCATACCCAGCTAATTTTTGTATTTTTAGTAGAGACGGGGTTTCTCTATGCTGGTCAGACTGGTCTCGAACTCCCAACCTCAAGTGATCTGCCCACCTTGGCCTCCTAAAGTGCTGGGATTACAGGCGTAAGTCACCGCGCCCGCATGAACAAGACCTATCTCTTAAAAGATCAATTAATTTAAAAATAAAAAGAAAAGAAATAAAAAATGTCCTTAAACACTATCTTGTCAATCACACAAGACATGCCAATTAGAAGATAACATTTTAATAGTCACAAAGAAAACTAAGAAAAATGACAACCTAACGTCAGCAAGATATAGGCCTGAATTTGGCACAAAGTAGGCAATTAATGAACATTTGCTACACAAAAAAGTAAACATGTAACATCTGAAACCTGCAAGATCCTTTGGGTTCAATAATTCTTTTTAAAAAAATCATTAAGAACCATAAAGATGTTTAAATCCTTTTCCCCAGGAAATGTACCAAGAATTCATCACAAGATTAATTAAAAAGAAAAAATGTGCATATGTAAGATACACATATTATTTGCTTATTCCAATAGCAAAGAAAAACAAGCTAAAATAGTTGAAAAGTACTTATAAATTAGGAAAAATGGCATGGGGGAATGCAAATGAAACTGTTCATAAAAATCACAAAACTATAAGAGCACATATGTTGGCTGGGTGAGGTGGCTCATGCCTATAATCCTAGCATTTTGAGAGGCTGAGGTAGGAGGATCTTATGAAGCCTGGAGTTTGAGATCAGCCAGGGCAACATAGTGAGATTTTGTCTCTACAAAATTTTCCATGTGTTTGTGTGTCAAACAGGGTCTTGCTATGTTGCCCAGGCTGGTCTCGAACTGCTGGGCTCAAGCAATCCTCCTGCCTTAGCCTCCCAAAGTGCTGGGATTATAGGCGTGAGCCAACATGCCCCGTCTCTACAAAAAAATTCTAAAAATCAGCCAGGCATGATTGCTTGTACCTGTAGTCCCAACTACTTGGAAACCTGAGATGGGAGAATCACTTAAGCCCAGGAATTTGAGGCTGCAGTGAGCAATGACTGTGCCACTGTACTTCAGCCTGGGTAACAGAGGGGACTTCGTTTCTTTAAAAAGAAAAAAAAAGACAAAACATCATAGTGCATGAGGAATTTGAAAAGACCCACAAATATTAATATGTCTAGAATTATGTGGACTTATTGATTTAAAATCAGTAAAAAACGGTTTACAATAGTAATTGACGGATACTATTCACCAATCTTTGATACCTAAACCTACCTGTTACAGGGTATGGGATCTTTTGAAAAGTTTCACCTATACCACTTAAGGGTCCCTCTGAGCAATAAAGGACAGGACTGTAATGACAGCGCACTGGACAACATGAGTGATGCCCAACATAAATAGAAATCTGAGCTGAGTGTGAAGAATGGGCAAGTGCAGGATATGCAAGCATGTTTCACACCTGAAAGCACAGGCATCACAAGGTAAAGATGTTAAATGATGCTATACGACTGGAGCCTCTACAACCAGTTTTCATTCACCTTAGTAGTGAAGCTCTTTTCATACCAAGGTTGTAAGCCAATTACTAAGTTTTTCTGGATAGCAGCAAAAGATAACAAGGAAAAAATACATATACATAAGGTATTTTTGGTTCCATACATGTCTTCCAAGACAAATCCAAACATCTGATTTCCAGGAGGGTCATGTTGGGAAGTCAAGAACAGCACCAGGGAAGAACTTCAGATTGAGTTGCCATGAGTAATCTAAGGGGGATTTTCTTATATTCCTACCCGGGCTTCAAATTCTGATGTTTCTTCCACATATCCAAGTCCTCCTTTTTGTAACCTTGTTGCAACTTCAATGAGATCACTACGAAGGAAGTTTAAAAGCTCCTGGTTGCCATCACAGGATTTTAGACCCAAATTTGGCTTCCGTGCTAGATGAATAGAGTGAATAATGTCCTGGTACCTAGAAGATTTGGGACAAGAGAATGGGGAAAGAAACAAACTTTTGAAGATGTTCTTCAAATTTCAATTACTTAACATGTTTTATTTCTAGAAAACCTACTTAGATCTCTTTCACCTCTCCCTGGTGTTTTTTCTTTTTTTTTTTTTCCCCCGAGACAGGGTCTTGCTCTGTCACACAGGCTGGAGTGCAAAGGTGCCATCACAGCTCACTGCACCTTCAAACTTCTGGACTCATGCAATCCTCCAACCTGAGCCTACAGCTGGGACTACAGGAATACCCCTCCACACCTGGCTAAATTTTTAATTTTTTGTAGGGATGGGGTCTTGCTATGTTGCCCAGGCTGGTCTCAAACTCCTGATTTCAATTCAAGCGATCCTCTCCCCTAGGCCTCCCAAACTGCTAGGATTACAGGTGTGCACCACCACACCCAGCCACTTCTAAGCTTTTAATGGAAGGATTCGATCTTCATATTTAGTGAACAAAACAGGTCTTTTCAATTCAACACACATAGCTATCAAATGCTCTGCCCAAAGAGAAGGAACATCATAGAACTATATTTCTTTGTGGCTCTGTATACCGACATTTTCCTTTGTCTTTTTTGTTTGTTTGTTTTTGAGATGGAATGTCGCTCTGTTGCCCAGACTGGAGTGCAGTGGTGCGATCTTGGCTCACTGCAACCTCCACCTCCCGGGTTCAAGCGATTCTCCTGCCTCAGCCTCCCTAGTAGCTGGGACTACAGGCACCCGCCACCATGCCTGGCTAATTTTTGTACTTTTAGTAGAGACAGGGTTTTGCCATGTTGGCCAGGCTGGTCTCGAACTCCTGACCTTGTGATCCGCCTGCCTCTGCCTCCCAAAGTGCTGGGATTACAGGCGTGAGCCACCGCGGCCGGCCCTCCTCTGTCTTTCTTAATTTGCCTAGACACATCTGTATTCAGACAACACAATTCTGAATACAATTTTACTTAATTTACACATTAAGCAGTGGGCTAACATCAATATAATGTACCTATTGTCCTTCGCAAAAGTCTGGCAATGGTGTAGAGTATGTACTGAATCATATTTTCCTTCTCTCTTCCATCAAACCTAAATTCAACCATGAAATTGAGCACAGAGTCAGAAATGAGAGGAGGCATTAAGCCAAAATCTTGTCCTGGCTTTGATAGAAATAATGTCTACAACAAATATGGCAGTCGCAAATTTGATGCTACTTTGTAGACAGAACAGGGTTTTTTGATTCTTTTTAATTCATATGACATGAAATTCACCAACTTGAAGCATGTACTTCAGTTTTTTGTTGTAGAACCACACATGTAATTCCAAAACATTTTCATCACCCCAAGCAGGAATCTCTTACCTGTTAGCAATCATCACTCCTATTCTCCCCTTCCCCTATCCTCTGGCAACCACTAATCCACTTTCTGTTTGAAATAGATTTGCCTATTCTAGATGTTTCATTTGAATGGAATCATACACCACATGGCCTTTGATGTCTGACTTCTTTTGCTTAGCATGTTTTCTAGGTTCATTCATGTTGTAGCACAGAACAGTACTTCATTTCTTTTTGTGGCTAAATAATATTCCACTATTTTGAATATACTAAATTTTGGGGGTTTTTTGTTTCATTTTGTATGAGACAGCGTCTCGCTCTCTCACCCAGGCCAGAGTGCAGGGGCATGATCTTGGCTCAATGCAACCTCCGCCTCCTGGGCTCAAGTTATCAACTCAGCTCAGCCTCCCAAGTAGCTAAGACTACATACACAAACCACCACACCCAAGATAATTTTTGTTTTGTTTTTTTTTTGTAGAAACGGAGTTTCCCTATGTTGCCCAGGCTGGTCTCAAAACTCCTGGATGCAAGACACTGGCCTGCCTTTACCTCTCAAAGTGCTGGGATTACAGGTGTGAGCCACCGCACAAGGCCTGGATATATACTAACTTTTATTTATCCATTCCATCAGTTGATAGTCATTGCCGTTGTTTCCACCTTTTGGCTCTTCTGAATATTGATAGACTACTTCTGGACACCCACCCATCTGGGCCTGCATCTGCAAAGCTGTCTGACAACCATGAGGCTCACAGCTTGGTGCTGGCACCTGTTATTTAGTACATAATAATCCTGCTACTCTATATATAGATGGCCAAAGGTATATTTTTCCAATAAACATAATATGCCAAGAAAATACCAGGCAATATGAACACAAAACGGTTACACATTTAAAATATTTTACTTTAGTAACTTAAATGGATAAGAAAAAAAACCCTCAGATATTTATATCCAATGCTAAAGAGAAGTAAGATGTGAGGAGTAAGATGAAAACCTCTTACCTCTTCTCTAGTCTCTCTTTAAGTTGACTTTCTCTTATTCCCTGAGGGTGAAGACAGTTTAGCAACTCATCCAGCTCCTTTTGACTATCACATAAAAACCTGTAGGGGCAAAAGAGACCTGATAACTCTGAAAAAAAAAAAAAAAAATTCAAAATCAAACACTAAGCAAGGGATCTAGAGTTGGTGGTGGGACTTGGGAGAACAGAATTCCAAATGTGTTCACAATCTACTATCTAGAAGTAGAATAAGTAATTTACTATTTTCATGATGCCTAATGTTAATTCTGTACTAGGACACCAGAGCCAATATGGTTCCTATTAAAATATTATATGAAATTTTATAGTTAATTGGCATACTTGTCCCTTTCCCTCCAGAGAGTAAACCTATACCCAAAATTCAAAAATGAAAGGTCATTAAATCACAGGTGATCACAGTTAAAGCCGTAGAATGGATCCTCTAAAACCTAGCTCGCTGCCTAAAAGCAGAAATGCGCATAAAGGAAACGAATAGCTATGCATACAATTTGTTAATTAATAAAATTTAAGGAAAATCTTAAATACTTCTATTCCCAACCAAATTTAAGCTACATTTCTACTGCTATATAAGATCTATCACATAATATACAAAGTTATATTACAGGGGGGAAAAATCAAAATTCCAACCCTTAAAAAAACAAGTATCTTCTTAACAAAAAATCAGGTCTGCTAATGCAAGAAGTTTTGATATCCAAAATATCAGTCACACAAAGTATCCTGAGCAAATAATTATTAACTCACTGGCATCACTATACTAAATACTTTCTTCCTTAACAATTAAAAGGAAAAAGAAAGAGCAACCAGATGAATGCTCACATTACCATAGGTTCTGTCCTTGTTTGGGTGTGGTTGTCTCTACAGCAACTTCTGTTGCTGGTCCATGTTGTGTGTTCATGCTTGCATTTTTACCTAAGTTTGCTTTCTTACCTAAGAAAAATTGAGACATTAGGTTGACTTTAGTAAATACCCAATTGCTAGTTTCAAATCTAAGCAGTACACAGTGCCAAACTCAACAATTTGTAACAACACAGATACTTCCTATGAAATATATCAAATATATCTTCATGTATAAAAGATGCTAATTTCTCTTAAATATCTTAAACACAGCATGTTATCTCAGATATTTGCTCTCTGAAGTGGAATCGTTACACAGTTCCAAAGTTTAGGGGTACTGCAACTTAGAATGAAGAATGACTAAATATCTTTATATCAAAGCAAAATAAAGAATTTACTCCTTTTACATGATGTTAAGAGCAAAGGCATCTGTAGTGAAGCAGAGGTAATGAGAATATATAAATACTATAGACTTAGCCTTGGAGGCTTCAAGTGTCAAATAATACAACTTTTTTGTAAATCAGTTCCTATATACTGATACGTGACTTTAACATAGATATATCTTGAGCCAATTTATCAAAGCCTATCTTAGATCATCACAATATTTAGTTTTTTGTTTTGTTTCGTTTTGTTTTTTGAGATAGAGTCTCGCTCTGTCGCCCAGGCTGGAGTGCAGTGGTATAATCTTGGCTCACTGAAACCTCTGCCTCCCGGGTTCATGCAATTCTCCCTGCCTCAGACTCCCGAGTGGCTGGGATTACAGGCACGCACCAACACACCTGGCTAATTTTTCTATTTTTAGTAGAGATGGGGTTTCACCATGTTGGCCAGGCTCGTCTCCAACTCCTGACCTCAGGTGATCCGCCCGCCTTGGCCTCCCAAGTGCTGGGATTACAGGTGTGAGCTACCACGCCCGGCCAGTCACCACAATATTTGAAGCCTTACCTCATACTATGATTGTTTCTCTTCTCTTTCCCATTCTCCCCACTTTAACCTGAAACATCTCTGCAATACTAACACATAACTTTGTTTAGTCTTTTCAGTTGGGTAATTTATTTATTTTTTTAAATTTTTTGAGACAGAATGTTGCTCTGTCACCCAGGCTGCAGTGCAGTGGCGCAATCTTGGCTCACTGCAACCCCTGCCTCCTGGGCTTAAACAATTCTCTTGCCTCAGCCTGCCAAGTAGCTGGGATTACAGGTGCCCGCCACCACACCCGGCTAATTTTTGTATTTTTTGTAGAGACGGGGTTTCGCCATGTTGGCCAGGCTGGTCTTTAACTCTTGAGCTCAAGTGGTCCGCCTGCCTCAGCCTCCCAAAGTGCTGGGATTATATGCATGAGCCACTGCATCCAGCCTCAGTTGGGTAATTTTAAATAAAAACTGCCATTCTAGAACTGGAAAACACAAAACAACATCCACCAGGACGCTCTAGAAGGGAAGGGTCTGGCTCCCCAATCCTGTCTCGGGGACACATTATAAAGTAACACTCCTTCATCCCACTGGAATCTCTTCCAAATCTAAACATCCAGGCTCCACAGTTACTGCTCTCAAACCTAACTGCCCTCACCTGAGTATTTATGAAGTCTAACGAACTAGATTCTTCTATAAAGTGACATAATCTATGCTCGATATAATTCAACATGCAAACACCTTAAATCTGAAGTTTTATTTGAAGGAATGTTTATTTTTGTAAATCAGTATTATTCTTATTTAACAATTTTGTGAGTTTCAAGCTTGAGTTAGGAATTTCTCTAAAATGAATTACTTTTAAAAAAATAAAGATTTATCGAAGAAGCACAATAACCTAGTACTCAGGAAGCAACTTCTTTTATTTCTTTATCTCCCACATGACACCAACACATAAGCAATTTTCATTAGGTTACAGACAGCAGTGCTGAAAGAAGCTTATGGATCATTTAACCTAGTGGTTCTCGAAAGGGAGCACTGCTGCCTGCCACATGTATCTGGCAGGATTTAGAGACATACTTGGTTTTCACTGCTACCACCTAGTGGGTAGAGGGGAGCTCCCGAATAACCTATAATGCACAGGACAGCTCCCAGTACAAAAAACTATCTTCCTCATCAGTGTCATGGTGGGAGGAAAAAAAAAAAGATTCATCTAGCCCAAAATGTCAGTAACATTGAGGTTGAGAAAACCTGACCTAACCTAAGCATCTTATTTTTTTAATTAAAATTTGTTTTATTTCTTTCTTGAAATATACTCAATACATACACTTTAAGAAAGAATATGGATATATATTCAGAAAACTATTCAGTGTGTGTTTCTTTTACAAACTGAACACATATACCCGGCACCCAGATCAAGAGAAAGAATATTACCAGTGTCCCTACATGATCCCCTCTCAGTCACTCATTTTTCGTTAGGTATTTGCCATGTTTCTCCTCACAAGAATTTTAAGAACCTTATCTGTCTTGTTTGCTGCTATACCCCTAGCGTACGACAAACTGCTTCACAGACAGAGATTCAGCATAAACACTGAATAAATTAATTTTAAAAGTAGAAGAAGAGGGTCAGGTGCAGTGGCTCACACTTGTAATCCCCAGCACTTTGGGAGGCCGAGGTGGGCAGATCACCTGAGGTCAGGAGTTTGAGACCAGCTTGGCCAACATGGCGAAACCCCGTCCCTACAAAAAATACAAAAATTAGCCAGATGTGGTGGCACACACCTGTAGTCCCAGCTACTCGGGAGACTGAAGTAGGAGAAGTGTTTGAACCCAGGAGGCGGAGGTTGCAGTGAGCCGAGATCACGCCATTGCTCTCCAGCCTGGGCAACAAGAGTGAAATTCCGTCTCAAAAAAAAAAAAAAAAAAGAAGAAGAAGACATCTAACACTGCCCTTCTTAGCCCCCATACCTCAATTTCAGCCCTTGAGGCACCTACAAAGGCTTCCAAGGGACAAAGTTTGAAAACTGCTCCTATAAAAGCTAATACCCAAATATCCTCATATTCAAGCTCTTCATCTTCTCACACTATGCTTAGAACAAAGGTGGTAATCAAACGTGGGTTTCTCTCCTTCTTTCTACACATTTCACATCTACCTACTTCACTCAAATAGATCTAAGACCACAATAAAGAAATTCTGCAAATGGAAAACGTGACAGAGGAAAAGCAGTCCTTAATGTTGAGCCCACTTGAGCAGGGTGAAATAACTCTTAGATATACAGATATACTCACTGCGAGGACAGTAATCCTCATCACCAGAGACTGTGTGGTCTTTGCAGTGATGGTTGAATCGGTAGTCAATGCTGTCATGTACCCAGCCTTTTTCAATGAATAATCCTGGAACTTCATCTGAGAAGAGCCAGTATCTACAAATCACAACCAGTATTAATAAGACAATGAATAGATCAGGATTGCAGGATGATTTTACTGCTGGAGAAGATAATACAGAGTATCACTGAGCATTCAAAACCACAGTTTACAGAATTCTTCCTCTTCAGAACTCTAGACAGATAAAAATTGCAAGGTAAATCAAAGTATATGAGAAATGTTGAAACTGGAGACTAGCTTAATGTCTGTAATTTGTATAATTTCTTTCTTTTTTAAATTGAAATGGGGTCTCGCTATGTTGGCCGGGCTGGTCTTGAACTCCTGGCCTCAAGCAATCCTCTCGACTCAGCCTCCCAAAGTGTTAGGATTACAGGTGTGAACCACCACGCCCAGCCCTAATTTGTGTAACTACTACTATTTCTCCTTTAGGTTTCACAAAATGTATGTATTTAAAACCTACTGCCATTTTTAAAGACTTGTATTTGGATTACATTTCACCAATCACCATCATGTAAGCTTCCTACTTGTGGTATATTCAAGGGCAGGAATATGTCTTACTTAACTTTGCAACTCTAGCATTTGGCAGTTAATATTCAATAATCATCAACAATTCTGTTTCCAAAAAGAATTGGAAAACTGAAGAGAGAAGCTTGTCTATTCTTGTACTTTAGAAAATTTTCCTAACTAATAGCAATGTAAATAGTCCTAAAGAAAACAAAAATTTGGTTTAGGAACTGACCTATTATGGTTTCGATCTGTGCCAATAGGAGTCCTGCGCATGACTAGTTTGGCCTTGGCAATCCCTTCCTGGAAAGCTTTCTCAGCAGCTGCTTTGTGCTTCCGTATTCGTTCTTCTTCAGCTTGGCGTTCCAGTTTCACTGTTAAAAATAAAAAGACTCAAATCAGATATTTTCCTAGTAAATCCCACTCTTACAAATTAAATAAAATATGGAGTAAAAAGTGCCTAGTGTACAGTAGTTATCAAATCTTAGTTTGCTTTCTCTAATTCTAATCTGTTATAAGAAATTACATGTAAGGCAGCAACATCTAGTCCTCCTACACTCCTTGAATTTGTGGTGACATCTCATCCCTCAACTCAATGCAAAACCTTTTATCTCCAAAATACCACTTCTTTTTGTTTTTGTTTTGAGGCAGAGTCTTGCTCTGTCACCCAGGCTGGAGTGCAGTGGTGCGATCTCGGCTCACTGCAACCTCTGCCTCCTGGGTTCAAGCAATTCTCCCGCCTCAGCCTCCTGTGTCGCTGGACTACAGGCACACACCACCGTGTCCAGCTAATTTTTGCATTTTTAGTAGAGACGGAGTTTCCCCATGTTGTCCAGGCTGGTCTCGAATTCCTGACCTCAACTGATCCACCCATCTCGGCCCCTCAAAGTGCTGGGATTATAGGCGTGAGCCACCACACCCGGCCAAAATATCACTTCTTAATATATTTTAAACAATCCTGAAGAAACAGTTAACAGTCCATAAATAGGACTAACTGAAACATCTTCTGGATCACCTACAGGATCCTCAAAAAGATCACGATAAATCAAACTAGTAAAATAACTATTTCAAAATAAAACATATTTCAGTCCTGAGGAATCTGACAGTAATTTGGCTTAATAGCCCTGATGACAAGAAAAAAAACCTGAAAAGCAACAGCAGGGGCGCACTTGTGGATAATAATTATTTTACATTGAACACCTATTTTTCTAATTATTCAGCAAGTTACTGTTAATGATAAAAATTTTATTTCTGATCATTCATTAATTAGGTTTATTCAATTAGAAATTTCCCTCAACAAAAGCAGCCCGCTAATTTTGTTAAGTTTTTCCATAATTGTCACAAACCTTGACACCATAGGGTACAGAGCAATACTATTTACAATGTCACAATTTTTAAAGTGTTTATTATTTTTTTAGAGACAGGGTCTTACTATGTTTGCCCAAGCTGGTCTCAAACTTCTGGGCTCAAGCGATCCTCCTGCCTCGGCCTCTCAAAGTGCTGGGATTAGAGATGTGAGCCACTGCACTCAGCCCCAATAATTTTTAACCCTGATTGTCTATTGACAATAACATCTACAATAAGATGTAAATCTGGAAAATGCATCTGTCTAAAGATGTTACTTCAAAAACTTAAGATAAATTCCATTTATTTAAAACATGGAATTTGCTACCTTTGATAAACAGTTTTCTAGCCCAAATGAAACTGTGTATTTGTAACAATGGTTATAGTAGAAAATAGTACAAAGGTAAATGATTAAAAAAAAAAAAAAAGCGAGACAGTGAGTGATGGCCCAATTACAATCAAGGAAAAGTTCAGTCTCCCAAGACTACAAACAAACATAAACCAACTTAGGACAAGTCACCAAAGGAAGACCAAATTCTGTCTCAGAGGTTACAGCACTGAACTAGTTATCCAAAGACCTGAACTCTAATCCAAATACTGATCTTGGTAAAACACTAATATTCTGTCCCTTGTTTCCATACAAATAACAGAGTATCATCTTCTTTTCCTTCTCTTAAGATAAATATAAAACACAGTGGAGCAGTCCAAAAATGCAAGAAGAAATTATTACGTTTCAGATAAAATAGAGCTGAAGGTTTTAACCTACATTCTGCTTCATCTGGAATACAGTTATAGTTTTTTTTTTTTCTTTTTTTTGAGACAGAGTTTCTCTCGTGTTGTCCAGGCTGGAGTGCAATGGTATGATCTCGCCTCACCGCAACCTCCGCCTCCCGGGTTCAAGTGATTCTCCTGCCTCAGTCTACCGAGTAGCTGGGATTACAGGCATGTGTCACCACGCCTGGCTAATTTTGTATTTTTAGTAGAGACAAGGTTTCTTCATGTTGGTCAGGCTGGTCTTGAACTCCCAACCTCAGGTGATCCGCCCACCTCGGCCTCCCCAAGTGCTGGGATTATAGGTGTTGAGCCACTGCGCCCGGCCGCAGTTATACTTTCTTGATAGGTATTGTTTTGTTTTGAGACGGAGTCTCACCCTGTCACCCAGTCTGGAGTGCAATGGCATGATCTCGGCTCACTGCAACCTCTGCCTCCCAGGTTCAAGCGATTCTCCTGCCACAGCCTCCCAAGTAGCTGGGATTACAGGCGTGTGCCACCACAGCCAGCTTATTTATTTATTTATTTATTTATTTATTTATTTATTTATTTATTTAGAGATGGAGTCTCGCTCTATCATCAGGCTGGAGTGCAGTGGTGTGATCTCTGCTCTCTGCAACCTCCAACTCCCTGGTTCAAGCGATTATCCTGTCTCAGCTTCCCGAGTAGCTGGAATTATAGGCCGAGTAGCTGGAACTACAGGCACCACCACACCCAGCTGATCTTTTTTTTTTTTTTTAAAAGACAGAGTCTCGCTCTGTCCCCCAGGCTGGAGTGCGGTGGCCGATCTTGGCTCACTGCAACCTCAGACTCCCTGGTTCAAGCAATTCTCCTGCCTCAGCATCCTGAGTAGCTGGGATTACAGGCATGCGCCACCATGCCAGGCTAATTTTTGTATTTTTAGTAGAGACAGGGTTTCACCGTGTTGGCCAGAATGGTCTTGATCTCCTGACCTCGTGATCTGCCTGCCTCAGCCTCCCGAAGTGTAGGATTACAGGCTGTGAGCCACCGAGCCTGGCCTGTTCATATGTCTTTAAAATGGTAAATACAATGGCCAGGGGCGGTGGCTCATGCCTTTAATCCCAGCAATTTGGCAAGTTGAGGCAGGCAGTTCATTTGAGGTCAGAGTTTTGGGACCAGCCTAACCAACATGGTGAATCCCCATCTCTACTAAAAATACAAAAATTAGCTGGGTGTGGTAGCAGATGCCTTGTTATCCCAGCTACTCAGGAGGCTGAGGCACGAGAATAGCTTGAACCTGGGAGGTGGAGGTTGCAGTGAGCCAGATCGCACCATTGCCTGAGTGACAGAGCGACGCTCTGTATCCAAAATATAAATAAAATGGAAAGTACACATTACATATGTATACTCAGGCACAGTATGCATATATATGTAAAAATATTTCAATGGCCTTAAGTAGTGTAAACTAAAATTTGTTTTAAAAGGAATATACATTTTCTAATGAAAGAACTATTCAAGCCGGGGTTTGGTGGCTCAGGCCTGTAATCCCAACACTTTAGGAGGCTGAAGCAGGAAGATTGCTTGAGTTTAGGGGTTCAATACCAGCCTCCACAAATAATAAAAAGATTAGCCAAGCGTGCTGACACATGCCTGTAAGTCCCAGCTGCTCGGGAGGCCGAAGTGGGAGGACCACTTGAGCCCAAGAGGTCAAGGCTGCAGTGAGCTGAGATCACACTGCTGCACTCCAGCTTGGGTGACAGAATGAGACCTTGTCTCAAAATAAAATAAAAAAGAAAATGTTGAAAAAGAACAACCTGGAAGATCAACACTTCCCTATTCCGAAACTTACTACAAAGCAAAGTTATCAAGACAGTGTGGCTTTTACATAAAGACAGACATACAGATCAGTGAAATAGAATTCAGAGTCCAGAAATAAGCCAATGTATCCTACAGTCATATGATTTTTGACAAGCGTGTCAAGGCCATTCAATGGGGAAAGGTTTGTCATTTCAAAAAACGGCACTAGGACAACTGGAGAGCCACATGCAAAAAAAAATAAAGCTGTACTTTTACCTTACACTATAAAAATTAGCTGAAAATAAAAGACCTAAATTTCAGAGGCAAAACTATTAAGACATTTGGAAGAAAACAGGAGTAAATCTTCATGACCCTGGATTTGGCAAAAGATCCTTAAATCTAACACCAAATCTATGAGTAACAAAAGAATAAATAGATAAAATGAACCTCATCAAATTTAAAAAACTTTTGTGCTTCAAATGATACTACTAAGAAAGTGAAAGGACAGGCCAGGTGCAGTGGCTCACAGCTGTAATCCCAGCACTCTGGGAGGCCAAGGCGGGCGATCACCTGAGGTCAGGAGTTCGAGACCTTGCCTGGTCAACATGGTGAAAACCCATCTCTACTAAAAATATAAAATTAGCCAGGTGTGGTGGCACACGCCTGTAATCCCAGCTACTCGGGAGGCTGAGGCAAGAGAATCACTTGAACCCAGGAGGCAGAGGTTTCAGGGAGCTGAGATCACGCCACTGCACTAGCCTGGGCACAAAAAAGAGCGCAACTCCGTCTCCCCCAAAAAAAGTGAAAGGACAACACGCAAAATAGATGAAAATATTTGTAGACCAGGTATCAGACAGAGAATTGTATCTAGAATATATACAGAACTCTTACAACTCAATAATAATCAGATAACTCAATTTAATAATGGGCAAATGATCTGAATTAATACTTCGCAAAAGATACACAGGTGGCCAGGAGACACATGAAAAGATGGTTCAACATCATTAGCCATCAAAGAAATGCAAATCAAAACCACAATGAGATACCATTTCACACCCACTAGTATGACTATCATCAAAAAGTCAGAAAATAACAAGTATTGATGAGGAAGGAGAAAAGTCAGAACCTTTAATTCACTGCTGGTGGGCATGTAAAATTGTGCAGCCACTTTGGAAAACAGTCTGGCAGTTTCTCAGATGGTTAAACATAACCATATGACCCAACAATCTTATTCTGAGGTATTTACTCTAAAGAAATGAAAGTATATGACTACTCAAAAACTCATACATGAATGTTTATGGCAGCATTATTCATAATAGGTAAAAGATGAAAACAATCTAAATGTTTATCAAGTGATGAATGAGAAACAAAACGTGGTATATCCAAACAATGGAATATTATCCAGCCATAAAAGGGAATGAAGTACTAACACATGCTACAACATGGATGAACCTGGAGAACATGCTAAGTGAAAAAAGCCAGCCATAAAAAGGCTACATATTATATGATTGCATTTACATGAAATATCTAGAATAGGTAAATCCATAGATGCAGAGAACAGATTGGTGGTTGCTGGGGGATGTGGACAAGGGAGAAGAGTGAGTGACTTTTGGGTTTTCTTTTAAAAATGTTTTGGGGCCAGGAATGGTGGCTGGCTCGGCATGGTGGCTGGCCAGGCGCAGTGGCTCACGCCTGTAATCCCGGCACTTTGGGAGACTGAGGCGGGTGGATCAGGAGTTCGAAACCAGCCTGGCCAACACGGTGAAACCCCATCTCTACAAAAACACAAAAATTGGCCAGGCATGATGGCGCATGCCTGTAATCCCAGCTACTCGGGAGGCTGAGGCAGGAGAATCGCTTGAATCCAGAAGGCGGAGGTTGCAGTGAGCCAAGATCAAACCATTGCACTCTAGCCTGGGTGACAGAGCGAGACTCCATCTCAAAAAAAAAAAAAAAAAAAAAAAAAAAAAGTTTTAGAACTAAATAGAGGTGGTCTATTTTGTGACTGGCTTCTTTCACTTAGCATAATGTTTTCAAGATTCATTCATGTTGTAGCATGTAAAACATTATGCTAAGTGAAAGTCACAACAGACTATTTATTATACAATTCCATTTAGAGAAAATGCCTAGAATAGCAAATCTATAGAGACAAAGTAGACTAGTGGTTGCTCAGGGCTGGGGAGGATGGGCAAATGGGGTAATGACAGTTCATGGGTAGCAGGTTTCTTTGAGATGATAAAAATGTTACAAAATTGACTGGCAATGGTTGTACATTATCTGTGACTCTACTGAAAACACTAAATTATACACAATTAGTGAACTAATTATACTGTATGTCGATTATTTCTTAATAAAGCTGCTTTTTAAAAGTTCAGATTTGATGGAGCCATCAAAGCCCAAAATTTTTAAGTTCTTAAATCTTAAAGGACAGATTACTATCTGAGTTGGTGACTGTGCTAGGGGCTTCAAATACCTTGTCAATCAATTTTACAACAATCTTATCAAGCATATGAGGAAAGTGAGGCACGGATAAGTAACCTGCCCAAAGGAACACTGTACAGCTAAGTCAGAGCTAGAACCTGAACCCAGGTCAGTCAACTCCCAAGTCCTATGTTGTTTCCACTATTTCTATTTGTAGATTTGGTCCTTTACTGAACCCAGAAAAGATGCCAACATCACATTAACTTATTAACTAACCAGAATGCCAGGCTGAACACTCCAGCTGAAATATGAAATTATCAACAGAACTAATAAAAAATAAAATACATACCAATAGGTGCTGGGTTATTACATACAGAAATAAGTAAACAAACAGAGACCCTACCATTACCTCAGTAATTTCCTTTCTTTTACTATCTTCTACAGAGCTTCCCCTTTTCTCTCAGCATGAAATTTTACCTTTCATTTCTCTTTCCTGGATTTCCCGTTCCTTCTTAGCTTGAATGGCAAGCAACCTTCTGCTCTTCACAGCACTAATCATGTCTTCAGCTTCTGTATCTACTTGGGGCTCAAACTTCACAATTTCTTTTTTCCTATCAGTTTTGCCTAACCCATTCTCAACTTTTCCATTTTCTTTATTTTTGGCTTCCATTTCTTTCCGTTTCTGTTTCTCTGCTCTCTTCTTATCATTTTCTTCCTTCAACACAGCAAGCCGTTCCTTCCACAACTCTGCAGACATCTGCTGCCTGGTCTCCATGTGGTCTTGCACTGAGTATGTCATGAGGATCCGGTGGCACAGTGCTGTCAAGATCTGTAGCTTCTCCTCTGACGTCAGCTCAAAAAATTCAGAGGTCTCCAGCTTTTCTAGGAACTCATCTTGTACCTCATTATCCTCAAATGCAGCTGAATCTTTATTGTCATCTGTGTCTGAGCCCTCGCTTTCCTCCTGAACATCAGATCTGCGCAAGCAGAGCCGCACCAGCTCTGAAACAGAATGCAGAGTCAAGGGGATTTCCGACAGCTTCATTCCCAATTCACCATAGTCTTCTGCTATCTCATCTTGTAGGAGGGTCTGTAAGAGGATGACCAACACCCTGTTAAGGTATAAAAAGCCACCCTTATCTGCACTCAAGGCTTCCATAAGGGACACAGCAGTAATAGGATACTGAGCATCTGGTAAAAGTAGCCCAGAATAACAGCTCAAGAATTCCACCACCATGGCCACATCCCCAAACAGCGTGTTGGGCAGCCCTTCAGGGGTATCCACCAATCTGAATGCTGGAAGGTTTTTGCCAGTTAACTCTTGGTCCTCATACCGCTTCTGTTTTTCTAATCTCTCAAGCATTTCTTTCTCTCTTCGTTCTTTGGCTTTTTCCTTCAACTTCTTTTTCAGCTCCTCCCGTTTCTTTTTCAAATATTCTTTCCGTTGCTCTTCAGACATAGAAGCCCACCTCTTTTTGTGCTCTAGAAGTTCATAGCGTTTTTGAACAAGACTTCGCAATTCTTCTGGGAGACGAGCTCTATCTTCACTAGAGAGAAGACGAGCTGTTTTGGAGATAACACAGGACAGGGCGCTCCTCTTGTCCTCCCTGTCTTTGTTTTCTTTGTAGTATGCAATGAGGTGTAGGGCTGCAGGAGGCAGAAGTTTATGAGGTTTACTAGAGGTCCTAGGTGTACCCCCAGAATTCCGTGGGGCTCGTGTCATCTTTTGCGTGCCTTTGGCCATATCCAACAAAGTCATCTGCTTCATTTTGGTTTTAGGAGTCTTCAGTCCTTTTTTGGGAGATTTGGAATTCCCTGTGGATTTCTGTCCATTCAGGATGCCTTTGCTTCTGCCCTTTGCCTTCAAAGGCTTGTCACTGTGCTTCCCTGGCTTCTTGGCAGGTGGGCCTTTTTTAGGAATGTGAAAGTTAGTGTGCAGCTTATTGGGCGACATCATCTTCATCATTTCTTCTAGATGTTCTTCAGGAGATTTGGAATTCTTCGAGTTCTTCACTTTGAGTGGCGAGCCACTCAATGACTTCTTCAAGTGTACGTGACACCATAACTTAGGATTTAGTGGTGAACTAAGAGAAGAGTTGTCTGTCTTGGATTTCTTTGAGGGCTTCCTGTCTGGGGATCCAGTATTCTTCCTCTTAGTAGAAGGGTTGAGAGTCATATACTAGAATTTAAGAATAGGAGCAAAATTAATTTTAAAATCTAAAACTAACTTAAGCAACATTTAAGCATCTTAAAGGCCCTCTTCCCCAGCTATTCAGGTAAAGCTACATATTCATATCTCTTCATAGATACTTTGTCCCTGAAAAAACAAAGACATAAATGTTAGCTAATGTTTTTGTCATGTCAACACAAAATTCCCTTGACATCCAGACTTAATACTAGACATTTTTGCTATGTAACTAGTTCTCTGTTTATGTATATTAATGATTCTTAAATATTTAAACAAAATCTGTGAACCCCTCCAGCAGAAATAGTAGACAAAAACTATGCATACAATTTCAGAGAATCCATCCATGGACCCCAGATTAAGGATATCTGATCTACAAAATGGCAATATCTGAAAAGTTTAAAAAGCACTGTTCTTGAAACAAGACTGAATTTTCATCCTTTCACTGTTGGTTCCTATTCAGGGCATTTTATGCTTTTAAGTAGAAATGATACTGTTTAAAGTACTTTTGTCTTAACTCTGAGGTACATTTTCTTATAGAAGCATCAGTGAGTGGAAGAACAACATAAACACTGCTCATAGATAAAGACACCTCCTGACCTGGGCCTCAAACTCCCCTTTGTCCTCACCCAACACTTTTAAGAACTCATTCTGGCCGGGCGCAGTGGCTCACCCCTGCAATCCCAGAACTTTGGGAGGCCGAGGCAGGCAGATCACTTGAGGTCAGGAGTTGGAGACCAGCCTGGCCAACATGGTGAAACCCCGTCTCTACTAAAAATGCAAAAATTAGCCAGGCATGGTGGCGCATGCCTGTCACCCCAGCTACTCGGGAGGCTGAGGCTCGAGATCGCTTGAACCCGGGAGGAGGAGGGTGCAGTGAGCCAGGATCACACCACTGCACTCCAGCCTGGAGGACAGAGCAAGACCCCCGTCTCAAAAAAAAAAAAAAAAAAAAAAAAAAAAAAAAAAAAAAAAAAAAAGAACTCATTCCCACAACTAATTTCACACCATCCTCTCTTTGAACATACCCTCTTATGTTCCAAATCCACTCCCTCCAGTCCCACAACTCTACAATCCTTCAATCTCACCAGAACCTTAAATCCATTAATTTTATTACATTTTTCACCATCCTAACCCCCATGTCTTGCTTTACCCAGATTAAATTTTAGTCAATCATGATAATTAATCTCACATAAACCTATAGTTCCCTTGTCTCTCTTATTCTATTGTATCTACTTGGAAAAACCATAACCCTGATTAACTCACTCTATTTACTCCTGCCCTGCATATGTTCAGCTGAAACACGGCTAAAATAAAAGATAAATAAAAGTGAGTGGTCTCAGCTGGGTGCGGAGGCTCACATCTGTAATCCCAGCACTTTCGGAGGCCAAGGCAGGCTGATCACGAGGTCAGGAGATCGAGACCATCCTGGCTAACACGGTGAAACCCAGTCTCTACTAAAAATCAAAAAAATTAGCCAGGCATGGTGGCGGGCGCCTGTAGTCCCAGCTACTTGGGAGACTGAGGCGTGAACCCACAAGGTGGAGCTTACAGTGAGCCGAGATCACGCCACTGCACTCCAGCTTGGGTGATGGAGCAAGACTCTGCCTCAAAAAAAAAAAAAAAAGTGAGTAGTCTCACTTTAAATTCATTGCCAGGCACCTCAAACGGGTCCTCCACATCACCTAGCAAACACAGTATGTTCCTTTAGTCCACCCATGTTCCCACTCTCCTGATACACATCTCATCTCCTCATACCTCCCATGCCTCATCTCCATCATATACAATCAGTTAACAGGTTACAGTCCGGTCCATTTGTCATGATACCACTGCTTCTCTTTTTAAATGTGTATTGAAAAAAAGAAAAACCAAACTCGTTGAGTGGAATGCTTTAAAAAAGATAATTACGAAGAAAAATGCCTGGTAGCTAAAATGCAAACTAATTGAAATAACCAAGTCAAGTAATCCAAAATACAGCCCATTTCAGAAGAAAACTGTTGCTTTATGTGATAAGGGAAAAGACTAGATCAACTCTAGAATACTTGATTTTTATTACCAAAATCAGCTAAGTACATCAATGGCACTCACAGATATGAACATCCAGTTTTTCAACAGAAGGGACTAACCAGAAAAGAGCAACATGTAAAGAAGAAGTCTAAAGACAAATAGGTTAGGCTAGTTTGAGATGAGACTACAGGCAAGAAAACAGCTAAGGATTACTGAATAACGAAATTATGAGCCCCTTAAAAAAGGGTACGGGGAAATGGCTAAGGTGAGATAAATCCCAGGGATCACACAGTAAAACACCTATGCTCTTGTTAGGAGAAAAGCAAATAGGTTTAGTAAAATTAAATAAGCTGTACTATAAAGCCATTTAAATTTTTTTTTATTTTTTATTTTTGAGATGGAGTCTCGCTCTGTCTCCCAGTCCAGAGTGAAGTGGCGCAATCCTGGCTCACTGCAACCTCCACCTCCCAGGCTCAAGCGACTCTCCTGCCTCAGCCTCCCAAGTATCTGTGATTACAGGTGTGCGCCACCATACCTGGCTAACTTTTGTATTTTTAGTAGAGACAGGGTTTCACCATGTTGGCCAGCCTGGTCTCAAACTCAAACAGGTGATCCGCCCACCTCCGCCTCCCAAAGTGCTGGGATTACAGGCATGAGCCACCCAGCCAGACCCCAATTAAGATTTAAACATTAGGGGCTGGGCGTGGTGGTTCACGCCTGTAATCCCAGCACTCTGGGAGGCCGAGGCAGGAGGATCATGAGGTCAGGAGATTGAGACCACAGTGAAACCCCATCTCTAGTAAAAATACAAAAAAATTTAGCCAGGTGCGGTGGCGGGCGCCTGTAGTCCCAGCTACTCCGGAGGCTGAGGCAGGAGAATGGCCTGAACCCGGGAGGTGGAGCTAGCAGTGAGCCGAGATGGCGCCACTGCACTCCAGCCTGGGGAACAGAGCAAGACTCCATCTCAAAAAAAAAAAAAAAAAAAAAAAGATTTAAACATTAAAGATACAATGAGAGAAACGAGCCCACAGAACCATGGCTACACGCAGAGGAAAAAAATATGGCCTACACTGAGTAGGATATACTTAACAAATCCCTCTTTTGGCTAAGCTATCTAACTTCAAAGGCCAATTGGCCTTTGAAGAGTTCCAGGCAACTGCAGGTTATTGTTCCTCTGCCCTTTTTGTTGCCTGATTAAAACTGTAATGTGTTGCCGGGCGGGGTGGCTCACGCCTGTAATCCCAGCACTTTGGGAGGCTGAGGCGGGCAGATCACGAGGTCAAGAGATGGAGACCATCCTGGCTAACACAGTGAAACACCGTCTCTACTAAAAATACAAAAAAAATTAGCCGGGCGCGGTGGCGGGCGCCTGTAGTCCCAGTTACTCCGGAGGCTGAGGCAGGAGAATGGCGTGAACCCGGGAGGCGGAGCTTGCAGTGAGCCGAGATCCCGCCACTGCACTCTGGCCTGGGAGAAAGAGCGAGACTCTGTCTCAAAAAAACAAACAAACAAACAAACAAAAAGAAACTGGAATGTGTTGTTCCCCAATCTCCAATAACCATCCTTAGAATGGGCTGACAAAGAGGCTTTATAGCTTTACAACATATAAACCCTATCCATGACTCCGGGATTACTTTCCCTAGATGCATAATTTCCTCATTCTAGTTTCCCAGAACTGTATTTCAAAATGCTAGGAAGAATAAGCCAAGATAACTTCTTTAAGACTCCAATCTCTTCATGCACAGTAATACTATCAGTACTCCAAAGAGAATATGGCAGAGACCATCCAAATTGCAGAGCAAGACCCATTACTACCCTGGCAGGAAATAAGAACAAATGTGTGTCCCCAAAAAGTTAACAACCTTCTTCAGTCAGCCTTGGAAAATCTTCAGAGTACACACATACAGGCGGACATTTTTTCTAATGCTCAGAACAACAGATTATATATTTAAAGTCATCCTAAAATGAAATTTATCGCTAAAAAGGAGACTTTCATTTTTAGCATTTTAAATAGGTATGTTTTAATAGGGTCTGTTACAATAACTGGGACACTTCTTTATTTACTGATTATAGTTCTATTTTAAAAGAAAAATCACTCACATTTTACATGAGGTTCTTTAAACTTCTTCCACTTAGAAGCATAGTAGTATGAAGAAATGATACAAGAAAATGGTGGGATGGCTTAGCCATGAGGGTCTAGCAACCCATTTTTATTCGTAAGGTGTGTTTTTGTGCCAAGCCACACCATGTTTTTGTTTGTTTTTTTCTTAAAAATGAAAGAAATGAACTCACCCAACCCCCTCCCAATAGGCCGGCTCCCCACGTGAGCAGTCCTTCAGTAACTGGATCATCTCAGCATGGGGCATGCTGGGCAGTCACAGCCAAATGGGAGCCGGCATGGCTGGACTCAGGGGGATCTGAAAAAGTATAAAACCACTTATGTGCTAACAGTGCTCCCTATCCCCCACTCAGCACAGTTAATCTACCAGACTAGCGGATGGGGAGGGAGAAGAAAGGACACCTGGATTACCAGCAGTATAATTTTTGCCAAAGGCCCTTCCTAATTGCTAAACAGAAAAAAATATTTATGACTGTCTCGGCAACATGGAAGGTTGAAAGAAAAAGACAGCGTCCACAATTTTACATTTGTTCCTGTCACTTGAAACTCACCACAACCACAAATATCTGTCTGCAACTCCTGTTTCTTGATTAAAAAAAGGATAAAAATTAAAGAAATTACTTGTAGCAGCTCATTCAGATGCTGCACACAACTTAATAATAAGCAATATAATCTAGGCAGCAAAACCCTGAATTAGCAAACCTTGGCAATCCATATTGATTCTTATCTCACTGTTCTCATTCACCCAGGGCAACATGTTAGAACTCTGAGGACAACACTCAAATAGTGGGCTTTTCTCAATTTCCACATGCCTTTATTAGCAAGTTTGCAAAATTTGTTACTATAAAATATATTTAAAGTGTTCTCAAAATAATATAACTTACTTTTCTTTTTTTTTTTCTTCTAGCAACCCTTCCTTCAACAATATAATTTACCTTTTAAAGTACTTCTGTTCTAACCCCTAACTCACAAACGTTTTTTTTCCTCCCCCAAAAACAGGGTCTCACTCTGTCTGTCACACAGGCTGGAGTGCAGTGGCATGATCACAGCTCACTGCAACCTTGACCTCCTGGGCTCAAGGGATCACCCTGCCTCCATCTCCAAAGTAGCTTGGACTAGAGGCACACGCCACCACACCCAGTTAATTTTTTGTGTATGTAGAAACAGGGTCTCGCCATGTTACCCAGGCTGGTCTCAAACTCATGGGCTCAAGCAATCCTCCCACCTCAGCCCCCCACACTGCTGAAATTACAAGCAAGAGCCACTACGCCCAGCCATACACAACAAACAAACTTTAAGAGCGAGACTTTAAAGAAAAATCAGGCCGGGTGTGGTGGCTCATGCCTGTAATCCCAGCACTTTGGGAGGCCGAGGCTGGTGGATCACAAGGTCCAGGGATTGGGACCATCCTGGCCAACATGGTGAAACCCCATGTCTACCAAAAATAGAAAAATTAGCCAGGCATGGTGGTGGGTGGGTGCCTGTAGTCCCAGCTACTTGGGAGGCTGAGGCAGGAGAATCGCTGGAGCCCAGGAGGCAGAGGTTGCAGTCAGCAAAGACTGCACCACTGCACTCCAGCCTGGTGACAGAGCGAGACTCTGTCAAAGGAAGGAAGGGAGGGACGGAGGGAGGTAGATAGGTAGATAGATAGATAGACAGACAGACAGACAGACAGACAGATATAGATAGATAGATCAGCCAGGCATGATAGCTCACACCTGTAATCCCAACACTTCAGGGGTCGAGGCGGGGAAGGATTGCTTGAGCCCAGGAGTTTGAGACCAGTCTGGGTAACATGGTGAGACCCTGTCTCTTCAACAAATTAAAAATAAAAATTAGCTGGGCTTCATGGTGCACACCTGTGGTCTTGGCTACTCAGGAGGCTAAGGTAGGCGGATTGCTTGAGCCCAGAGGTCAAGACTGCAGTGAGCTATGATCACACCGCTGCACCTCCAGCCTGGGTAGAGCAAGATCCTGTCTCAAAAAATAAAAAAATAAATAAAATATGTAATACTATGAGTAATGGACAAAATTATGTCACTGCCTTCTTAAATGATGCACTAAGAATACATCAATTCTTAATGTCCAAATATTCATAACCTGAATCTAATCATGAAGAAATAAACCAAAATCAAAGAGCATTCTACAAAATAACCGGGTTCTATTATTTCAAAACGTCAAGGTTTTGAAAGACAAAGAAAAGCTGAGGGACTGTCCCAGATTAGAAGAGACCAAAGAGACAAGTAAATGTGAACATGTGACACATGGTAGCACAATGGATCCTATTAAAGCAAAACAAAATTGTTTTTTTGGTTAAAAGATTACTGAAGAACTGGGAAAATGTGAGTAAAAACTATAGATTAGATAATAGAGTTATTTCAATGTTAACTTCCTGATTTTGATAACTGTACTGTAGTTATGTTGGAAAATATCCTTGATTTTTTTGTTTTGTTTTGTAGAGATGGAATCTCGCCATGTTGCCCAAGAAGGTCCTGAACTCCTAGACTCAAGTGATCCTCCCACCTCAGCCTCCCAAAGTGCTAGAATTACACAGGTGTGAGCTAGCAAATATCAATGTTTTTAAGAAATTCATATTCCAGTATTCTGTAAAAGGACATCCTGTCTGGAAAATTACTTGGCTCAGGAAAAAATAATTCATGTGTATATAGACAGCAGATTAGGCCAGATGCAGTGGCTCACGCCTGTAATCCCAACACTTTGGGAGGCTGAGGCAGGAGGATCACTTGAGACCAGGAGCTCAAGACCAGCATGGGCAAGAGTGAGATTCCATCTTTACAAAAAATAAAAAACACAAAAATCAGTTGGGCATGGTGGTGAGCACCGGTAATCCTAGCTAGTCAGAAGCATGAGGTGGAGGACTGCTTGAGCCAGAAGTTCCAGGTTACAGTGAGCTATGATCATTCCACTGCTCTCTAACCTGGGAGACAGCATAAGGCCTACCTCAAAAAAAAAAAAAAAAAAAAAAAAAAAAAGAGAGAATGATAAACAAATATGATAAATGTTAACATCTGAGGAAATCTAATTAAAGAGTACACAGAAATTTGGTAGTGTTTTGTCAATTCTCCTGTATAAAATTATTTAATAAAATATTAAAATGTGTTAAGAACAAGGATAAATTCATGCAGGATTCCAAATGCCTTAAAGTGTTATTTTCTTCTTACATCTCTAATCCAAAGGCTTCCCTACTAGGATTTATCAGTCTAAAATAAGAGCTCAAACGTGATGGAGAGACTAACAAAATAGGGCTGCAATGTATTACAAGAGGAAAATGAGCTAGAGATTTCATCTTAGATGACAGTTATCACCCAATTGCCTTGTAAATCATTCCTCCAAGTCATTGGGCCTACAAAAAATTATGCTGCCCCTAAAGCCCAAATGTCAGTGGCATTTTTCTCCAACAAATGGAACTTCTTCAAGAAATGAATAGCCAGTTACTTATTATATGCAACATAGTATGCTAAACGTTACAAGATATAAAATAAGCAAGGAAGTTCTTATTCTCAAGTAATTTATATTCTACAAAGATTTTAGAAAACCACAAACACACCCTCATCATCATATTAGGTACTCAGGTAACAATCCAAAATTCCTGTATCTTTACATAATTTTCCTCTCTCCCACGTAAGCCCTCACTATGGGTCCTTTGGTAAAACTATTTTATTTATTTATTTATTTGAGACAGAGTCTCACTTTGTTGCCCAGGCTGGAGTGCAGTGGCGTGATCTCGGCTCACTACAAGCTCAGCCTCCCAGGTTCATGCCATTCTCCTGCCTCAGCCTCCCGAGTAGCTGGGACTACAGGTGCCCGCCATCACGCCCGGCTAATTTTTTGTATTTTTAGTAGAGACGGGGTTTCACCATGTCAGCCAGGATGGTCTCGATCTCCTGACCTCATGATCCGCCCAACTCGGCCTCCCAAAGTGCTGGGATTACAGGCGTGAGCCACTGCGCCTGGCCTGCTAAAACTATTGCTCAGAATTCACTCTCTTTACACCTGGTCTCACTCTACAGTAAATGTACTCAGAGCCTGACAGAACATTACATTCTACAAAAACCAAAGAGTATACAGAGAGAGAAAACATCCCATGCCTTTGGATGGATGGGTCCTATGTGGTCAACTTTAATCCTCAACAGATTATTTTAAATTTCTTCTAGAAAAAGAAAGAAAACAAAGCAATGTTTTAGGTTCTACTTATCATCTGTGTTACTATGTTTTGCCCTGGCTGAGAAGCCAAAGTCCTAATTTTATAAATAGGAA